>NC_140123.1:26990862-28190862 GCF_964035555.1 Netta rufina | reverse complement strand
GGATTATCCTACCATCTCACACCACATGGCAAAAACTATTTTGCGTGATGGGCACAATGTTTATGAGAAGTGGATGACTGCCTCATCTTCAAAATTTGCAGCTTACATACAAGACTTATGTATAGAGATGACACCATTATCCCTCAGCATAAAATTTACTTTCAGCATCTGAAGACTAAAGATAAGACCTACAGAAATTTCAGAACTGTCCTGTAGCCTGCTTCAGCCATCATTACCATCCTCTATATCATTGATATTCAAAACCAGCACAGCAGTAAGAGCTGACTCTGTTTGATATAGACAGATACAGATACGTGTACTGACACAAGGACAGTGTCTCTATATTGTGAGCAGGTGATATAATGACACCTTGCCTATAAGACTCCCTTTCTGTAGATTTAGTAGGGTAATTTTAAACAGCAATAATTCATACAAGGATTTTACCTTGGTAATTGTCACACTTCTTGTCATGTAGGGGATCTATTAAGAAAAAAGTAAGAAAAAAAAATTAAAGAGAACATTGCACATTGAAATTTAGGCACAAACCTCCACACAAAATATAACAAAGAGAAGTGCAGAGGTTGTTAATGACCTGCTAGCTCTTTTGCACTGTCTGACTTCTGTCTTCTCACATAATACGAAGCAGACGTTTTATCTCTACTTTAGCTCTTGTGGCACAAGCCACGTGAGTCTTGGCTTTCAGTAATATTAATGTATGAATGTGGGAAGAAAAGTAGGATGGGATCTATTGCTATTGGTTGTAATAGCAAATTTCCAGTGGGGGATTAGGAAATGACCAAAATCAAACACTTTAAGATCAAATACTTTGAACAAATTTCCTATCAGATGAGTAAAACCAAATTACATATATATGCATGTCTGATAAAATTCCATTCTTCCATATTTGCATTAATATTTTAGTCAGTCTTTCTTTCACAATAATGAAGGATGTGGTTAAAACCTTGGCAGACTAAAAACAATGAAAACATTGATGGTTCATTCACTATTCACAGAGAATCAGCTCTTACATGCACTTGTAATCTTCTTTTAACATTTGGAAGATTTGTTCACCTTTATTCTAGTACTAAGAAAAACAATGTTTAAAGGGATGTCTCTGTAGACAGCACACATAAAATGTTGTATTTTAAATATTTTCTCCTTGCTATTTTACTTTACCCGTCATAGAGTATTTTAAAGCAAATTTGAAATGCTTTCTGAGTAAGAATTCAGGACTTTGGTTAGCTAAGCACTTTGATACGACTGAAGTTACAACCTCAGGATACCACACCTCGCATTAACATCTGCTTCCAATTTACCATCTTTGATTTCTTACATCCTCCAGAGAGCTTGCCAAACACTCCTGCACTAATGAAAAACACACAAGGAAAGCACTTTACACCTCAGACTGTGTGAGTTTTCTTGACATCTGTTCAAGGAGTTCAGTATTTTATCCCTTAAAGAGTAATAGATCTGAGTCTTAATACCAACCTTCATATAGGTGATTAGTCTTCCTGCAGGTTATTAGAGGAGAGCTATTAGGTTAGAAAGCATGTGCTGGGTTCTTGGGTGGTAGAAATAGTGAAGCTTTCCCTCTACCCCAGCAAAAATCTGAGCAGATGTAGTAGAAGTCTCCTGTTGAGATCAGGGACCTGGCTAGGAGCCGGAGTCTCATGGCAATCCTCCCCTTGACTTGGTGATCAGCCTGGGACAGGCTCGTCCAGGCAGGATGGATCCAGCCCACCCAAATCCTCCCTGGGTTATCAGCCCCAAATCGCCCATGTCCCAGGCAGCAGCCCGGCCTGCATTCCCTCCAGCTCTGCCTATGGGAAACGGGGTGCTTCCTTCCTCTGACTTAGGCACTACCTGGTGTTAAAACCAATATTTCCAGTCCAAGCCATAACTTAAGCCTAGCCATGCCCCCTTTGGGGTTTCGGGTACCTGGGATCTGCTCAGGGTGCCCCAGGTGTACAGGCTGAGGCAGAGGAGCACCTGAGCTGAGTGCGGCCCTGAAGAAGCTAGGGCACTTATCTTAAGTACTTATCTTATCTCCAGTACTTATCTCCATGAGGATGGTGGCCAACATTTGTATATGACAGCGAGTTACTGAGCTTTCACACAGAAATTAGGACACGTGGTGAAATTTCACCTAGGGAAACCAGAAAGGCCCACTGGTGCCACAGAGCCAAGAGGCACTGATGCCTTGCCGAAGGACTGCTGCCCCTTCCCCAGGGCAGTCTGTTTATGGGTAGAGGAACCTGATGGAAACTTCTTAATGGCAAGTCACAAACTCAACAGGACTTCTATTGGGTGGATGTAGGCACATCTCCTTCAAGGGCTAAGGGGAAGGTGCTGACCCACACACATGGGAGGTCTGAGGTTTGGCATCAACGCTGTGCAGAGCAAGTGTGTGCTTCAGGAGGTCACCTCAGAGTGAATTGTCTCACCACAAACCATTAGAGTGAACAAAATGTTGACAGCTAGAAAAGGCTGCTAAACCATCCTTCAGGAAAGCCTATTAAGAACTCTGAGATTTTAGAAACACAAGATCCTCTACATTTGGAAAACTCACCTCCCTGGTGGTCCACCCCACAACCCTGTATCCATCACAGAAGCCCCCACCGTTGGCCTACCATGAACTCCCCAGGAAAAGGAGAGTGGGGCGCTACTCCACTATTTTCATTTTTGGACAATGTACTAGATAATATATTATTGAATTTTTGAACAATGCTGAGTTTGTAGTTTCTACAAGCATTTTGTAAGACCAGAATAGAATTTAAAAGGCTCCTGGCAAACTGGAGAAATGTGTGAAGCTAATAGGACACGATTCAATAAGGAGAAGTGCAAAATTCCACATTTAGAAGTAACAATCAGCTGTTCAAGTCCGGGAACTATGAGCTAACAAGGAGGTGTTTTTTTTTTTAATAAAAGGATCTGAGGGCTCTTAGGAAATCCTAAAAACTGAATATTAAATGTGAAATGTAATTGTACTTCAAAACACACATCAGGAAACTTAGCAGCTCTACTTAGCATTGCCAGGCAATACTGGGTCAGTCTGGGGCACTGTCCTTCGATGATGATGATGATGATGATGATGATGATGATGATGATGATGATAATAATAATAATAATAATAATAATAATAATAATAATAATAATAATAATAATGAGGGCCAAGGGTAGCAGACAGACCTGGGGCAGTCAGGGAGGTGCTCCTCCTGGTATGGGTGGCATTGACGATGGCACGAGATGTCTGTAACTGTACTACTGGCAGCTCAGCAAGTCACAGCTGGAGGTGCTTGATCTAACGGGAACTCAGAGAGTGCCCAGAAGAGCTTAATATTCCTTACAAACTGTAAGAGCTATATTCATGTAGAGGTCTGAGCCTGATGTTGAATCACCCATTTGACATATCTGCGCTGGAGTGCTTTCTGCAGCAGCATGAAGAGTGCTTTTCTACACCCAGTGCATCACCGTGCTTGACAGTAATACCCCATAAAGTCAAGGGTGCTTCAGTTGTGACAGTGCTGTAATTTTCAGAGAGCACTGGTGTCAGCACCAGAGCTGAGAGCTGCTGAGCCCTGCTGCAGTCTCTGCTGCCTTGGCCTCAACATGATAACTGCAGTTTTTCCCTCTCTCTCACCTGGCAGATCAAAGCGTGCAGGATTTTTTACACACAGTGTACGAAGGAGCAGCCGACTCTGGCCAGGGCACGGTGGTCCAGCTGGCATGTTCCTTCTTCGTGCCCACCGGCATGATGCTCTCACCCCACTTCGCTGCACGTGCCGCGCGCTGGGCAAACAGCAGCCTGCAGCAGACCGACTTCACCGACCCCAACCGAACTGCAGCCCAAATACAGGAGTGGATCTCCAGTAACCTCAGAGGTAGTGTAACAGCCCACGAGAATGATTGCACATGGATAAAATGTAAAATGATAACCAGAGAGCATGCACTTAAACAAGTGTAAATACAACCAGGCATCTCACCACACTCCCCGTTGCCTAAACCAAGACCAACAGCCAGGAAATCTAATTCTTGTGGTGCTGCTGCTCATTTTTAATGGAAGGGAAGAGCCAGCATATCTGTGAGCACAAGCCTGCAGTGTTAAGCCATCAACCGCATGGCCTTATTCCTCTAGTTTTTAAAATGGCAATCCTTTGCAGCGCTTTCAGTTTTAATGAGGAGCAGCCCAGCTCCCCAGGGACGGAGCTTGCTGCGCTGAACGCCTTCACGCTGCGCTGGGGAACGTGCCGAGCTGTAAGCTCAGCAGTTAGGCTCCTGAGTTTAAAAAAGTCAAAATGGGAAATGAAGAGAGTTAGCTTTCCACACAAGCAAGGAAAGTAGTAAAATGAGATTGTATGTTAATGAAAAAAAAAAAATAAAATGAAAAAGCAAGTCCTTAGAAGCAGCAGACCAAGTCAATCCCTGATTCACCCCATCGACTTCAGTTACATGAATGTTAATTTGGCCATCAACATGTAATGTGGTGTTTAACACAAACATTAAAGCTGTTATTGAAAAAAAAAAAATAATCTGTGCTTCTCAAATGGACTGTAACAAGTGATCCAGCTTCAAGATAGGAAATTATTGCTCTAGAAGTGGGTACTAGAATGGGAGTTCGTATTGTGGTACTCAGATGAGTTAAAGGTGGATCACACCTACAAAATTCTTTGAGATACCCAAAGTGGGATGAGTTGAACTGCTAATTACATTGGATACGGGGAGAATTAGGATATGAGCTTCGGTTGACTTAGTTACTTCATCTTTGTACAATGGCCCTCAGCATTGAGAAATTTGAGCTCAATTATGGGGACAACATGGACCAAGAGGCAACCTTGAGGTCCATGTAACTAGTTGTACGATGACTCTTGCCATTTGGGCTGCTGAGCAGTCCTGGCCTGCTTTATTTCTTCACAAACAGGACAGCCTGTGTCTCCCTCCCTGTCTCTTTCCCATGCAGATGGAGACGTGCATGGACTGCCTTTGGAGGGAGCTGCATCGCCGCTCAGTCGGGTCACTGTGGTGAGCACCATGTACTTCAAAAGCGTGTGGCTAAAGAAGTTTTCCTTTATGGATACACAGATCTTGCCTTTTACCATGGCGGAGGGCATAATCCTGAAAGTGCCCACAATGCATCACACAGCTGAAGTTAACTACGGTAACTGTCCTTATCCCTGACTTTCTCTATAATACAACACAGAATATTTTTACTTATTTAGTTTTCCACAGCTACTGCACTAAGCTATTTTCCCAGCTGAGACAATGATGAGAAAAAAAGTCACCTAAAACAAAGACACCAACTGGGTAACTGAATTGACTCTTAGTCCCAGTCACAAAATACATACTTGGTTCAACATGGTTCCTAAAACATCTACTGTCCCTCGCCCATCCCTAACAGACCAACGCTTGCCAGCACCCATCAACAAGCTTGTTAGTTATAGCCCCTACCAATTTGGCTTGTGGGTTGGGTAAGGTCCTGTCCCCTCACCCTGATCACTGTCCCTCAGGTGTGCGAGCACCAGAGAGAGGATAATATCACTGTGAGCATCAGTGCTCTGGTCACAGTCCGTCTCCAAGGATTTAGGGTAAAATATTCAGGGCAAATTCTGCAACAAAGAGGAGGGGAATTTTTCTGGCCCTTACATCCAGCAAGTGGATGCCATCAGCGTGGAATTAAAACACTATGAATATAGGTCAAACGTATTTGTATAATATATAAACATATTGTATTCTTCTTTCAAATGTTTGGAGCATAAAGGTTGGTGACACAAGGATTCATCCTGTAGACTTAATGTTCAGCAACCCGGGATTCTTCCATTTAACTCTACAATCCCTTTTCAAATATAAAAAGCTCCTTTCCCTTCTGTTTTAAATTTCAATATCTCACTTGTATAAAAACCTTTTTAATTCCTGATCTAAATTTCTTTAAGACTAGTTTATATCCCTTAGTATCGTGCAAGATATAACCTTTAACTTAAATAGCTTTTTTTTTTTCATCTTTGATATTTACTCCTAAATGTATTTTTGAGTGAGATGCCAGGCTCATCTAATCTCCTCAGTAAATAGGTATTCCAATTCTCTACTGTACTTTTCCATTTTGAATTAATCTTCATTGAAAGTAAGGGACCAGAAATTTATATAATTTTATTGAGTCATACACATGCTCAATACTCCACTCTTAGTGTTTATATGCCTTTGCTAAAATGCCTTGCTTAGTTCATTGGGTGTTACTCAGGCTGTACCCCACCTGTTTTGTCATTTTCCACTCATCCATCCATTATTTTTTTTTCAGTTGAGTCCTGGGTAAATCAAGGGGAGGGAAATCTCAATAAATACATGCCCTTTTTTGTGAGTTTCTGAGACATTATTGGATTTCCACCACCCCAGTGATAAAAGTAACCTCACTGTTCAACTTTGATGAAAATCTTGATCATTGGCAACACTTTGGAAAGCCACTGGTAACTTCTTTTCAACACAGGAACCCCTTCGAGCAGTTGATTGCTACCTTCCAGTTCTGGCTCTAACTGACATCATTTCTACCTGTAAACAGCACCATAGAGAAACCGTGTCCAATGTTTCACCTAAAACTAGACAGCTGGATCTATGCTTTTTTATCAAGCCAATTATCCAGTCAAAAAGATTATAGATTTGTTTGCTAGGGTCTACCTGATTTGCAGTTTATCTCACTTTCTATTTCCCTCTATGACTTGACTATTCATTTCTCCAGGGTATACTCAAAACTTTTCAAGTGAAGACCCAAAATTTCCCAGACAACTTTCTTTTTCTTTATAAATACACTCTTGTTTTCTAGACTACTGTCTAGAGACACAACCTCTGAATTTACAGGTTTATTGAAAATCTTTGCTAACACATTTGCGATTTCACATCCAAGTTGCCTTTGAATTCTGAGGTGGTAATTATGCAGGCCCCAGATTTGTCTCTCTGAAGTAGGTTAAGCCTCATTTCCATTTCTGGTACTGTAATTCCTCTTGTTCTTTCCTCATTTCCATCATTATCCGATTATATATCATCAAACTAATTCTTTCCCATTGCTTCCAGTAAAAAATTGGAAAGGAATCTAAAAAAAAAAAAAAAAATTGATTTCAGCGTTCAGAAACACCATTCATCCTTCATTTTTCTCTTATTGTTTTTTTATACGGTTAAAACATTTTCCTTTTCTGGTCCACAGTCACATCAAGCAGGCAGTTAGCCAGATATCGTTTCTATACCTCTTTATCTCTGAACCATAGTTAACCTGGCAAAGGAATCATTTTTTCTAGTCTTGGAAAGCTTTCCCATACTGCTATGTCTTTGTGGTATTTCCTCTTTCAGAAAGTCCATGGTGTGTCAGCCACACTTCCTCCTCCTGCTGGGACCACCCACTCCTGAGCATGTTCACACTTCTGACTTGGAGAGCTCCCATCCCTCTTGTGCATTCTGACTTTTTCAGAGGTTAATTGACTTTACCAAGGAGTGCCAAGTTTCCTTTTCCAAAACCCACTGCCTTCTCATCCTCATTGTTGAGTAGTGTAAACTACTACATCAGCTCACAGTTGTTCAGCCCTGGGTGACTCTGTATCCCTAGCTCACTGCAGGATCTTTGCTACCCCTGAAATCTGGAGGAGCATCATCCTTTGTTCCTTCACAAGTTATCTGGTTAAACAAATGGGTTTCTTGGGACTATCAGCTCAGGAACAGACCTTTTATCTGAACAGTTAGTAGGGTGAGACAAAGAAATGAGACATCTGAAATGACTGAATGCAGGCTCATATAAATGGAGAACTTGGGTAAAGACCAGTGATCAGAAATTCAGCAGCTGACCTACATTACCTGAGCATAAATGTGCTCAGAGGCCTCTGCAAACTTGGTGTAAAATCAGTTGTTCTCGTCTGACCATTTGTCTAAATAGAAGTCCATCCTGCTCATCCATAATATTTCCATAAAAAAGGGAAGTTACCAAAATACTGGGGTTACCTCTTCATCCAGTCTGAAATGCGTGAGCTTTCTTTAGCTGGAGAGACTTTCGAGGAAAGTAGAAATGAGACAGATCACTGAAATTTTACTGATTTTCAGATTTGGTAGGGACAATTCAGTCCTTGTCCCTAGAAATGCTACAAACATCTCTGACAAATCAGTTTGAAATTAATAAAAAAAAAAAAAAAAAAAGACAGGCTTATTGTAACAAATTAGAGACATGAGATAACTTTCCTTCATTATTAAATGACTGCAGCTGTATACTGTCAGTACTCAAAATGCAGAGTTAGTTGTGGCCTGTGTTGCTCTAGCATTTACAACATTGTTTATCCTTTTAACGTGACCATGCAGAACAGATCAGCCTGGGGACAATTAACACTGCTCTGAGTAAGTGTCAAAGTACTATTTACACATGGTTTTTAAATGCTGCAGCTATTTTGTGTTGGTTTTAGTGTTTGTTCGTTTGTTTTTTTTTTTTTTCCCCTAAGTGATTTGTTGACTGTGTTTGAATACTGATTTAGCATGTGTATATATAGTCCTTATGGGATGCTCAAAACCAGCTCAAGTAAGGAAGATGAAACATCCTGACTCAGTTATCTCAAGTCTTTGGTTTTCTTTTTAATTAACAAGCCAGGTCAGTGGACAACACAAATTGAGACACAAGCTTCAAAGTGTCAGCATGCCCACGAATTAAACCACTCCTGGCCAGTGCACAACAAATGTAAATGTTGTCTGCTTGCAAACAAGGTCTTTTTAGAGCAAAAGAATCCATGTGCTGGGAATTGGTTTTATGAGTGCAATTCCCTCACTGCGCTGCATGGTGTGAGGGTTAATCTAAGAGTCTAAAACTTAATCTAGCAGAATAACCAACATTTAATGAATGCTATCTAACATAGAATTGCAAAACTAACAAGCATTGTACATGAAATATTTGAGACTTTCTGTAGCTGTGTATTTCTGAGAAAATATTTAGGTATGATGAGCATTAGCTAGCCATGTTTTGTTTTTTATTTTATAGCTGCTGACTCAAAAAGCATGAATATCTAACCTTAAAGATAAAACTACTACAGTTTGGTGAAAAGAGAGATTATTGCGGATAGCCTGCGGCAATGGCAATTATAAGTCACTTACTTGTAACTTGTATTTAACTCCTTGCACACTATTGCTGAATGTTCCTGGAATGATGTTTATTGGATCAACAGATGAAAAAATGAGGAAAATTGTGATAATTGGGTTTGTTCTGTTGTTTAACAGAGCTCTCTAGGAATGTCCATATTAATTGTTCAGCAAAATATAGAATTAAAATGGTACTTTAAGATGTTTTTTACAAGATGTTGAATAACTAATCGCAAGGTTGGAAGCCAAGCAGCTATTACTTTTGACACTATTTTTCTAAAACCTTCATTTGATTTTCATAGTTTCTAGGCCTAGATTTTCGAAACTAATAAATTTGGTGCATAAGTATAACCCTAACTACTTTATCATTTAATGTAGCTATTTGTCTCCTGAAATTAGAAAAAAATATATATATATTTTTTTTAATGGTAGTAAAGATAGAAACATAAGGCAAAGTAAGTTTCAGTTAATTAAATAGTATACTCTTTTTTCATAAATTCTTTCAGCAATGAATTTTTAGTGAAAGGTATTATAGATGGAAATCACGGAGAGAACAGTACACTTACTGAAAGAGCACGCATTGCGGAAACAGTCACCATCACATTACTGTCATTGCCTTGGTAATGTTTTGAAAACTTCTCCAGAGTTATTTTATTTTTTCCTACTTCAATGGTGAAATGAGATCTGTATTTGCCCACCTACAGGCCAATTCCAGACGGCAACTCTGGAGCCTTTCAGTGTGGTTGAGTTACCCTACCTAGGGGAGAAACTCAGCATGTTCATAGTGCTTCCCAGTCACAGAAGAACACCTTTGTCCCAGATTGAGTCTCACCTTTCTGCCAAAACCATAACACTCTGGACCAGCAGCTTAAAGAGGATGAAGATGGATGTTTTTCTACCTAGGTAATTTTATTCCTCAAAAATGGCTTCACTACTCCAGTTGTCACAATTATGAGTGTTAGTGCTGGCATGAGTAACCTCCAAGACAGAACTAAATGTGATACTTTGAGATCTCTTCTTCACAATCAGAAAAGCTCTATCCCTTTAATAAGCCATGAAGAGGTGAGCTGAGAATACCAAAGTTTTTCAATATGTTCTGTACTATTTAGAAAAAACAATAGTAGCATATTTTTTACAACTTACTCCATACTACAAAAAAACACTGACCAACTAACGTCCCCACTTCAACTCATACCCATTTTTCTGTGCACAAAGCAACTTTCAGCCATACGTTTTGAACATTAGTCATTAATTGCTGCTACCAAATGCACATATCCCTGTTAGTACTTTCTATCAGATACTCAAATGAAATCATGTAGCAAGAGGAATCTAGCACAAGCAAGCCTGTTGTAGCTGCACCTATTGTATCCATCAGCATGGAAGGGCCTCATTACACATTCCTTACAATACATTCCCCACATTAACAAAGCACTGAAAAAACAATCTGTACATTAATACCCCTTTCCTCCAAGCTAATTTTTGGTAATGTTTCAAAGAGCCCTTTTGCTACAGCTAAGTAGGGCATTAATAAAATCACATACAGGAAAACGCAAAGTTCATGTGTCAAGAAGAATGAGCAGCAGGCTGATTGCATGAGGTGGAGGCAAGGGATTCTTCCTGTTAATGTCTTCAAGTGAAGATGAGTTGCTTTTCTGGAAAATATGCTTAATCAGACGAAAGGCATTGAGATCATACTGAAATAGATGGCTGAAATGCAAAGGCTTGAAATAAATTGTATCTGTTCCACCTTTTAGCTCTATGAAACTATGAATGCTGCATTTAAATAAGATCTATCATCTTAATTCCAGGTTCAGTATTCAAAGCCTTTTTGACCTAAAGACAGTTTTTTCTGCCTTGGGAATTCGAGATGCATTTGATCCCATCACTGCTAATTTTAAAGGTGTTTCAGGTAAGAGGCTTGACTGAATATAAAGTGGTCATTGACACAATGGTTGTAGACTCTCAGATCGTATTTGAATGATTCAGTAGACCTGGGCCCGCTGGACTGATTGTGCTTCCTTCTCTACAAACTCCAAAACACAAATCACATTCAGCCAGTCTAATTTATTATTGATAACTCCATTTTGAGCTGTTGCTTTGTAGAAAAGAGGAATCTGATAGGGACAGGGTTGGTTTGGGGTTTTCCTTTTTCTACTTTCACCGAGTAACCCTGCTTTCAGCCACAACAACTAGGGAGACCTCTCAAACAAACCATTCCTATCAGGTCCTACATTTAGTTCACCCATTGTCCACGTGGTAGGAAAATATTCATAAAGATGAAAGAACAGGTAAATTAAGGTAAAAATGAGGGAGAAAGGGGTATTCACAGTGACTTAAGTCACCTGGAAAGTCCCTGTAATCAGAGGCAGTCGAATTTGTGCATTTCTGCTCATGCCCTGCCTTCCTCCATAGCAACGGAGATCTGAGACATGCTGTCCTCCCTAGGCTGAAGTAACCTGATACCACCTGCATGTGTTATCTCACTCTAAAGATGTTCCTATATTGCCTCAAAGTGATGCTTTTCTGTGGCTTGAGCCTGTGACAGAGGACATGCTCAGACAGAGATTCAAGACAAACGAGAGTTTTAACCTTTTCTCTGATTTGCCTGCACTTGGAGAACGCTGACCCAAAAGCCACGCAGTCCCATGATTTCAGCTACATGCTGAGCTAAGAAGTCCTTAATATAGAGCTAATTTAGATGTTCAGGCTGTCTATATTCATCCATCTATAAAGACACATCTATGAAAACACTGAATCAAACTTAGAATTGAGGATCTTCTAACATGGAAGCCAGATACAGAGAAAGTAATTGAGAGGGAGATGCATACTGTGCTGTCCTGCTGAATTTGATGTGATAAAGGAACCATGGAAAAGAAATGACAGTAGAAGAAAAGCTGATAACATGACATATGGTATTCAGCAGCAGTTCACATGTTGATAGCACATACTCCATGTTATTGCAGTAAGTTCCCCGAAAGTTAAACATTGTCTAAAATTATATTCCTTCTAGTAAGTGTTAGGTATTTCATAAGCAGTGCAATCTTAATAACATTTTAGAAGTCACAAGAAGGGCTTCAAAGTTCAACTAGTAATAGTAGCTATGTTTAATTTATTAAAAAAAAAAAAAAAAAAAAAAAAAGGAAACCAGCAGAGGCCAGGCACACATCAGTATTTGCAAAGCAGGATCAGATCCTGATGCAGGCAGTGCTGCTCCAGCTAAACACCAAAGGACTGGAATCCTTTGGCCTAGCTAACCTGCAGGGTAGTTTAGTTTCAAAGTAATTGCCCAGATAAAGTATCTGTTATGCATTTCTTATATCCTGTAGGAAATATTAAAAAAAAAAAGGTAAAAGCATTCTAAAATAATAAAAAATTAAAATGTTCAAAGTGAGGTTCAAGAAGCCACTGCTAATATTGACTTGGTGTTTTTTTTTTTTTTTTTGTTTGTTTTTTTTGTTGTTGTTGTTTTTTTGTTTTGTTTTTTTTTTCCCCCAGAGCAAGCTGGTCTTTACATTTCAGAAGCCATTCACAAAGCAAAGATTGAAGTAACAGAAGATGGTACAAAGGCATCAGGAGCTACAGGTAAATCACATATATAGATATAATTATCACTCCTGAAGCTTATCACTATAAAAACAACAGCTACTCTTTCCTTTAAAGCAGCATGCCAGCATTTAGAAGTATGCCTAGTCTAAATGCAAACGTTTGTATCTAACACATTTTCATTTTACCTTTGTGATTGCTCATTAGAGCTCTTAAAACTCTTCCCTTTCCGTGTCTGATGTTCAATTAAGCATGCAAATGATCAAGTGAAAACCAGCTTTGCCAGCCCAGGGAAAATCCAGTTTAACGAAATAAACCCAGCTCTCTGTTGGTCAGATCATGAAAACAAAACAAGAGGGTTACTATCATTTTATCCGTAACTCCTGAAACTCCTGTTACAAGGTTTGTTTTCTGAATATTGCCTTTTTTGGTGAGCATTGAAGTTCATGATGCAAAAGTTTCTTCTTTGTGAAAATAACTCCAAGCTTGTTACTTAAGCACTTAAAACCATGACAATTTGCATGCAGTAGTTTCTCATAACAGATAATTTCCACACACGCAGCAGGGACTGGACAACGGAGTTAACAAATTACCTTAGTAAGCTGAATGATGTTTTCACAAGTCCTCCATTGCATAAAATTACTGAGTTGTGCAATTTTTTAAACCACATGAGCTTTATTAAAACACCCTGCATTTTCATCTCCTTTATGGAAGCCTCAGATGCTCCAGAGATGCTCCAATCCAGAAGAGGCCAAGATTTGTGGGTATTATACCCACAGCAGCAACTTTGAGTAATACACATCATATATACACATACGTATCACAACCACTTGTCATAACTAACCTAATCCTACTGTAGAGCTGTAGAATTTTAAATCTCATGGCAATTTTCATCTTAAACAGTGCATTCATATTTTTAGTCATTTTTTGCCAGCAACCCCTATACAAAAGGAAAGCTTTTAGGTGGCTCCAATCACATACCAAAGATTGTTGCAGTCAGACAACATCAGACCTTTCCTAGCTCCACTGAAATCAATGCCAGCACCTCCATTGATTCCAGTCAAACCAAGCTAAGAAACTGGTTTAAAAAAGTCTAATTATGTTTGTTTACTATAAAATCTCTGCTGCTAGCCACAGTGACTCGAAAACTAAGGTAGCTTTTCTTAGAAGCACTGAAACAGCGCCAGACTTATTTTATTGAGTCCTACTTGAATTTTTCAATTGGATTCTGTTTTAATCACTCATTAATTTAATTTTTTTTTTCTTTGTTTTTTTTTTTTCTTTGGACAATATAGTCTTAATACGAGATAGATACAAGGCAGAATTCATTAAAAACAGCTTATTTCAATAACAGCTTTCTGAGCCATCATACTTTTTAGGGACAATTTATTTACTCTCATTAACCCACACTCAGAGAGAAAGTTATGTCATGCAGCAGTTTGAGATCAAGGATGCTCAGGTTTTGTTGAGAGCTCTGACAAATTCCAGGATGGCATGCTACTTCTCTGCTCTTCCCCATTGAGAAGAACAGCAATTTAGAAGAATATATTCGTGCCTTATCTTTTGACTGGAACAGCAGAGCTAAGGGGTTGTGTAATGGCATGGTATGACTTCAGCAGAGTTAGGGCTGTAAGAACAACAAAGATTTTGTTACCTTTGAAATCCAGAGCCAGACTGACTCATTTCAGCAACAAAGTACACATGCATCATCTGCCTGTAATCTCTCAACACTTATTCATTCACCTAGACCGATTTCACTGCTGGCTAAAATCATTGTTTTATCCTTACAGCAGCAGTTCAAGCTCTGGTGTTTGGTACCATGAGTTTTGAGGGCACTGCACAGAAGATGGAATGAAAACAGACATTTTACTAACGTTTTCTTCATTGCATTACAGCAATGGTATTACTAAAAAGATCTCGAACTCCTGTTTTCAAAGCAGACAGACCTTTTACATTTTTCCTGAGACAAGCTAATACAGGTATGTATGCTGTCTAATGCAGTAGCAGGATCATTCACAAGTAGCACTGAAATCACTTAAAAGTTTGTTGTACATAAAGCAACATTCTTCAGCCTAGGAAATGTTAATAACCATGAAAATAGCGGGTTTAGATTTTCAAATATACACAAATAATAGTTTTATTTGTTTTAAAAATGGTAGTCAAAGTACAGAACTCAAATTCCCTTCTTCCATTTATAAGAGCCTAAATAGCCTTTCCACAACTATTATAGACACCAGAAATATCTTACTGAAGATCTTGAATGCCCCAGCACAGGAGACAGACCTCCACAGGGCAACTCAAATCATAAATTGGCTGGATCAGTATATCAAGTTAAAATTTAGATCCTCCCTGTAAACGAAACTTGCTCATGCCTACACAGCACAAAGCAAAATAGACTTGTGATTGTAGACACCAGGCTTTCAGGGCCTGAAATTCCCTGTTTTAATTCCTTCCTCAGTTTGAAAGGCTATAGAAACTCAGAAGTTCTGCAGACTAACAACCTTTTACCCAGCTACAGCTCAGAATACACAGAAGCAAACTTCCCTCATATCATAAATATCAACACCTTAAAGAGATTAGACCCCTCACTGCTTCACATCCTCATGAAACACTCAAGTTATCAAAAGCCATAGATATTTATTGTAAGTAATTTGGAAACTGAGACCTCAGCCCTGCAAAAAAACTGAACTTGTATATTCACTTTTACAAATAATTGCCAACAAAATGCATTTTCTTCTGCAGATGGCAGCTTTCTCACTAACACACTTCCCCCAAACAAACAAAAAGTGCAGAATATACCTGAAAACCTGAAGCATCACAGTGCTCTTTTGGCTTCTGTGTCAGACTCTCTCCTTTCAACTGTTGAGTTATATAAACTACTCCAGATTCTCTGCCAAAGGAGAACACCATAAGGCCAGTTGACAGTAACAAATAATTTTTACACACCTTTAGCACGTCTTTGCTCCTCTGCACTCTCAAGCCAACTCCAACAACCCTTACCCTTCCTTTCCATGCAGGAAATTTGCACCTTAGGTCTCTTCCTACAAAATCCTTTAAACCACCACATTTCTCTTATAATTCAGGTCGGTCACTCCTGTTCAGATTTTCAGGGAACACACAACCATTCTTAGGGCCCAGTAACACACTGCTTGGGGCCTGCCAAAAAACTGAAGGGAATCATTTTCCCTACCTGCTTATAAGAAACCAATGATGTTCCCTTAGAGTGTGAATACATGTGCAATTAACAGCCTTAAAAGCTTTTTAAAAACCAAAATATGATTATTAAAGTCTAAAGCACACCAATTTAAAAATGCTTTGACAATCATTACCATAATAGTGAATAAACATTTTCTAGCACATATGGAATTAAGAACAGGCACTAAAAAAGGAAATCTGATCTATGAAACCTGAGCTGCAGACAGAGCAAACAGCGATTAGGGGGAATAAATTTGCTCAGTTTACATTATATGATAAATTGTATAAGAAGCAAATCAGATTGTAACAGGATTCTTACTTGAAACACTACGTACCCTCCAATCAGTTCAAAATCAGAAGTGCATTTATGTAGTTTAAGCTTTTTAATGAAAAAAAAGAAAATTGAGAACATTCAGGTGTTTTGTTTAGACTTAGTGAATGAAGTTTTTCTAAGGGGAAAATGGGAAAGGGTTCTACTTTTCTGTTCAAAGGTGATTCTATAGTCAATGCTTTGGGCAAGTTTCTGGTTTGGGCACATTTCTAGGTTACTATTTAGAAAGGCCTTTGTTTTTAGCATTGAAATTTTTAAATTATTCTATTGCTCTATTAAAAAGGCAAGCATACAACTTATGTATGGAACAATTGAACATGCAATTGCAACAAATGATTAGAAATCTGCTTTTTCCATGATTAATCTGTACTTGATTGCATTTAAACTGTAGTATGTTTTTTGAAAACGTGGTCCCAAACACTGAAATTTCAATATTTTTTTCATTTACAGGTTCAGTACTCTTTATAGGAAGAATTACAAACCCTTCATAATAAATGCTAGTCAATTACACTGTCTTCTGTTCATTCTATGGTGAACCTTCCTTCAATGAAATTAAAGGCTACGTTATGCATGTATTTAACAAAAGTGTTTAAGACAACAACACATGCAAGAAAAAGATCAAGTTTGCCACCTGATTACTTCATACACACTACAGGAAGCAGCTGTCTAGGAATCATTAGCACCACAACTGCAAAGATTGTAGGCATGTACAAATTTGAGGAAAAGCTGAACAGATTTTGCCACCTAAACGTTTAATAATCTGAGCCACAGCTTCTGATCAACTTCATCATGCTAGCAGGTAGCTGACTGAAGTCAACCTTGATACCGAACAGATCAAGCTGTCTGAAAGTATCCCCCAGGAAGGCCAGGTTTTCAAGCACAGCTTTATTTCTCTTTCCTGAGGTCTTGAGAACAAAACTGAAGTTCAGTCTAGTCCCAGACTTCGCTATATTCTAGCTGAGATAGGAAGCAAGCAAGCAGCAAAAAGCTGTGAAAAGTTGAGAAGTTGTTCCAAAACTGACAGAAGGGCAGGTAGGAAGTAGATATACCACTGAATCAGTAATAAAAAAATATTACTACCAAAAAGGTAGTAATACCTACTTTCACCATCTTTTTCTTTTTAAACGAACACACCATAGAACACATTCCTGAAGAACACAAAATGAAGCTAACGATATATTGAAAAATAGCTTTTTCAGCACCCTATTAAAAGCTAAGATATAGTGTTTTAGTACAAGTCATCAACTGATTACACGATGCATCAGAAACCCCTACCCATAAAGATTTTAGGTGAAGATCACAAACCAACTCTTCAGAAAAATGCTGCTCCCATTGAGTCAAAGCTTTCCAGAAGTTAGCAAAGATGAAAGACATTAATGAATACTTTATTAGTCCTAACTTATGTCCAAGATTGTTGGACTGCTTCCATTTGTAAACACACAAAAGCTTCTGACACAGAAGTGTGCAGAATTCCTCATGGCTACTGACCTCTGTTTTCTACCCTGTATCTTCATAAAATTGTCATTGATGTCAATGCACATACAGTACGTAAGTTTGTCACTCTATTCACTAAACAGTAAAGCACGAAGTACACAACACTAAGATCATCATCCTACCATAGTCGTGACTCTTTTGCTTTTCTTTCATTCTGATTATGTTCTGATTAAGAACAGAATATCCAATGATACAAAACTGCTCATCGTTCAGTATCACACCGACAATAAGGCACTGTGAAAGGAAGGCAGAAGGAACCATTCCAAGTAGAAAATGTACTCAGTCCTACACAAAGATTAAAATAGAGCTTTTATTGATGGAATAACAAAAGTGCTTTTCTTAAATATTTTTCAAAATACATTTATACAACTTACAATAATATATCCAAAATAACTGTATATACAAAACATTACCTTGTTTTATGTATGTGCTTTTTTTTTTCTGAAAATTACAAAGCAACTTTTTGGCAAAGTTCAACCTTAAGAGGTGATAATTTTGAAGGTTGGATTAAGAAAATAGAACCTGAGGGAAAGTGACAAGTCCATGACAAGCAAGGAGTTCTCCATTTAAATAAAAATGTTTTCGTGATATTTTTCACATTACAAAAATAACAGAAATGAAGAAAAAAGATGATGGATACTTTTCTCATCATTTTATAGAGCAGCTTCTCATTCTTTCCGATACAGAACTTGAGATAAGAGTGCATGTCAAAAATGAATGCAAGTAAGGACAGCAGTGCCCTGCTGTGGCTTTCTCTTGTGTGCAGTTCCTTAGCTGCTGTTGATATGGTTGACCTGATTGGATCTGCGATGGATTTCTTCCAGGAAACTCTCTAGCTGTTCTATCAACATTCGTTTTTTAAACCTGCATTTAAAACAAAGCATAATGAATACACATGGTAGTAAACAAAACATTGTTCCCAAACTTTTACTGGACCCTGGAATCTTAATTATTTTAGGTACAGTGCATGATGACATTACATATATTGCTGTCTCCTCAAGTTCTGTTAAGCTACTAACTTGCTTTCAATTTAGTGAGAGAATATAAAACTAGGGTTACTCGAGTCTATTCTAGCATGTTGTTGAACATCACTCAGCCTTCGGAAAGCCAGGAGAAATTCTGAAGTGGTCACTATTTCCATCAGTAAACTTCTCAAGTACAGAAATAAAATATATCCCAAAACTACAACCCTAAAGCTAGCAACAGCTTTTAGGGATTATTTGCACACCTTCACAAAAGCCAAGTGATTTTGGTACTGGTGGAGAAATAGCCATTATACACTGCAGAGCAGGTATCAAGAAAATACAAATGAAGTTTAAGAAACTAAAGAGAATACAGATTTACTCCATACCTGGAATCTCTGCACTTCTATTCCTTATTGACTACAGAAATATGGACAGCAGACCATTTTGGGCTTGAACCCACTGCAGCATTACTGTCCATCGCTGTTTCCAGAGAACCCTAACCCCTGCAACGTTTCTGCATCTGAGAAGTAATTCTGACTGACACTTTGGCAGCTGTACACATACTCTGTGACAAGCAGCAATGCAAAGATCACACACTATCTCAACTCAGCACTTTTCCAAACTGTACTCAAGAGTTCAGTCCTATGGTCTTATAGGACTATGATCCCAGTCAGGCCCCCCAGTCCATGCTCATGGCTCACTTATAAGTCCCAGTAACTCCAAATAAATCCCACACCAAGTACTGATTCCCCTCCATTCTTCACCACTCTTTTCATACCTGATCCCTGCTTCTTGAAAAGTACCAGCCCAGAAAATAAGTATCTACTCCTTTTCATTTGCTCTAATAGAAGCCAAATGATTTAAGCTAATAACGAGGTGTTTTACTATAATACATCTTAGTGAAAATTCAGCATGCTTATATTCTGTGAGTAATGTTACTTTTCAGAATACCGTTAAGTACATTTGAAGCAGGATACATTTCTTAGAAAATTAAAGCCTAATGGAAGGTAGGAAAAATATATTAACTGCTATCACAATACATCAAAACCCTGTGCCAACAGTAGTAACTATGTCAAGTCCCACAGTACATCTCACAAGCTTCTTACCCAAATGCTGAACACCACAGGAACAAGTTTTCAAGGCAAAAGAACTTTTCATCATATCAAATGACACTGATTAATACAATTAAACATTGACTCTTACTTATTTAACTGTCCAACCTGCTAAGAAAATCAGTATTCCTAGTAAAACTTCCTAGGGTAATTGTAGTTATTGAGCACTAAGGTTATTATTTCAAAACTGTTTGTATTAATTCCTTCTAGTGCTTTTATTACAAGTTGGTATTTCTTAGCATTTTGCCTAGGTACACACTTTATGCTTTGTTATGTAATTAACAGTTCAAAGCTCTCAGTTTGTAGAATAAATAAAAGGGAATTGAATTTCTGATACTGAGAATTGTCAATTTGAAGAATTTTCATTCACGTTTTCCTGTCAGCTTGTGCTAGACTATTGGGCAAGGTGCTAGATAGTCTTACCTAGGCTCCCTTTTCTCACAAAAGGTTGGAACTATTTTTCAAGGTCCTTTTGAACCTAGGCTGTTTTACGATTCTATGTTTTTATTTAGCAGAAAGTGAAAAACTTCTTTCTGGTAGGGCCATAAATGGCTTGCTATGCCAACTCCAGAAATATTCAAGACCTCTCTAGCCAACTTTTTCCATCAGCATATACAAAAAACTGTTGGCTATGTTGACAGATAGGATTTAGTTCTGGTGCATCTAACAGCAACATTCAACTACTGCCAAGCCTTGTAGGGAAAAAGTCAGCTCAAGTTAACTAGAATACAGAAGCAGTGCAACAGAAGTAAGAATTACAGATCTCAAGAGCCACATTCAGGGGCACAAATACTCCAAACCCACTAATGACTGCCAAAGATTACAGGAGCAATAATATTATATGGATTTGCTGAGATAGTGAGGAAGTATGTACAATCTACAGGCTAAGGAACAACTTTGACAGGTGATAAAGACAGATCAAGCAAAAGCATGATAATAACAATTGTTGCTACAGGGAGAGCACGACCTATCTGACCAACTATGCTGGCAGTAGAAGGCTAGAGGAGCCATATGAACCATGTCCTATGGTCAGCGTACCTTTACCTCGCAGCATGGTTTTATGCTAAAATCACTTTTATTTCATAATGAATTTTGATCAATAATGCCATAGGAAAAAAGCTGACTTCAACAAAAAAACAAAATCAACTATTCACCGAAGTAAACCTTAAAGTTATATTTACAGTTGAAAAGATGTTGGAATTTCTTTTAAATCTAACAGTCCTGGTTCCAGTCAGCATTACATTTCTCTTTTCCTTTCTGAGTAGTCACGTAGTAGGCTAGGCAAATAGTCTGAAGATGATGTAAGAACAAGTGTCACTGGATTAACAACATTTTAAAACCCCAGCAAACCCTACCTCTGTCTGCCGCTGTGGAAATAGGACTTATTTCAGAAGGAAATAAATCTGAAGAGCAAACATGTTTACGGAGCAAACCTGAATCTCAAAAACTATTTTTAGAACAGGATTTTGAGTTGAAGCAGAATAATGAATTTAAACTGTTTCTGAAAGCTTAGTTCTCAGTAAAATGCAGTACCTCCAGTTCTTCAAATTAGCAGTACACCCATACCTGAGCTCTGGAAGTTGACTGATTTTTTTAATTACCATTGTGCACCTTAGCAGTTAAAGCTAAGCTAAAACTTAAGATGTGATGTGAGGCAAAAAGGTGAGCTTGAGCAAAAAAACACATCAGGAAGCTTACCTATTTGTGTTTTTCCCCCCCCTCTAGGAGATTACTTGCAATGCAAAGCTCTGTGTGGGAAGTTTCAAACAATTGCATGGTTGTCAAGCAGCTATGAATAGCAGTACACGATGGTGTCATTTTACAGGATTAATACAATTCAGTTACCTACCTTGAAGCTTCTTTAATAACATTTTGCAAAAATATCAGACGGGTTTGTAAGCTTCCTTGTACATGTTTCAGTAAAAAGAAGATTCTTTCATACTCTTGAAAAAATAAGAGCAAAAACAGTTTAAGAGATACCAGGCAGATACCTGTTGCAACATTTCCCTTCATGTGAGCAAAACGCAACATATTTCGTTCAGCTTTCATAACCTTTTAGGATATATCACCTAACAACCAGTCTCATAACAATGTACTGCTTTATCAATATTAATATTAGCAAATGCAGGATATTGGGAGTTCAGGATATTACTAGAGCACTAATGTGCTAATTTTAATACCAACAACATAAAAACCATGATTTCCATAAACACTGATATAGAAAGATACAGCAATGTTTTAATCACTCATCCATGCAGTTTTTAATCAATGTTTTAAAAACAAATCTTTAAATTTGTCTTGTGATTTAGTATTTTTCTAAATAGTGATCTAATATTAATTCTTTGTCTAGCTCTCAGGTCAATCATCTGATTAAGATATTTGGTATACTTACTCCTTCCTGGTTTTCGGATTTCTTTCATAATTTGTGCTCTTAACTCTATGTTAATCTCTGTGGAACTCCTGCAGTGCACTGCTTTTTTCCCTTTACTGGGTGAAGACATTGGCAAGTTTTCCTCAGTACTTTGTTCTTTACTATCCAATTCCTCATGATTCTCCAAAAATCCATCAACGTTCAAGTTATTCCCTAAATGTTCGTGGCCTACATCCTCTGCATGAGCTGCTGGTCGATCCAATGAATTGAATGGAGAAGAGGACATTGAGAACTCTGAATCCATGGTATTTGGGAAAACGTCCGATGAAAGTGGGTCAATAACATGATTCTCCACCGCATCATCCATTGCAATCTCATTATTAGTTTCTGACACTAAAAAAAACACAACAGATTACACTTGCAAATTTTTTATTCCTTATGATCTGATAGAGGTCAGTGAGTCTATTGAATATTGATTAAATTCTTGGAAAGCTATGCTCCAGCTTGTATAGTCTACCATATATGCTATAGTCTACCATACATGCCAGACATACGAAAATGTTTGTGGGTTATACCAGTAAGCACATCAGTTTATCTCCTGGTAATTAATGGCTTAGATCACAAGTATACTCTTCACATGAGAAAGGAAATCACTACATGTACTATCAAAAAGAAAAAAAAAAGTAAAATGTACTTATGACATGTTTCTCTTTTCCCATTAAAAGTGAACTGACAAATTTACTGTAGTGCTGAATAGTGAGCAGGACTGTTGCACAGCACCTCAACTCCACACTAAAGAAATTGAATTCACCTCAATGCAGTGAAATTCAAAGTGGCTTCATGCAGTGATACTTTCAAAGCATCCAAATTCCCAGGAAAAGGAAGAACATTCTACTGTTTACACTGTCTCCTCACTTAATTCAGGAAATTCACTGTTTATACTGGAAAGTTCCTATGAGAGAGACTTCTGTTTGAAGGGCTACATTAACTCTTTGTAATTAGTCCCTGGTGCACACTTAAACACTTCATTTTCAAAAATTGCCGTATTTGGGAAATCAGCCAATGGTACTCTCACATAAACAAGCTTTTTTTGCATAAATAAAAACTGAACTCTCTAAAAACAAAGATTCACTTACTTTTGTGAATAGGAATGGGTTTAACAAGGTCAGGCTGTGCTTGTGCAGTTGGTATCGGTGGCCCCTTTCCTCCAATGTGGTTATTCACAACTGGAGGAGTTTGTGGTCGACCTCTGAGCAGGGGTGACATACACCGACGTCTTTTTGGAATCCCTTGCATATTTGGTTCTCCGGGTCTTTTATGTTTATTCTGAGGTCCTGATACAAATTCATCTGCTTCATCTATCATCATTCCCTGTATTGAATGGGTAGAATAAACTTTAAACCGGAAACACATAATATAAAACATAGTGAAAGCTTTGATGTTATAACGATGTTTACCATGTATATGGCAATGAACAACATGCCATCGTGTATTGACTTAAGTGTCAACCAAAATAACAGGAGGAAAAACGTAAGAGGGCTGTCAAACTTCTCATAATTGCAGAATGAAAAAAATAAATATTTAAGGGAAAATATTTAAATTATATTCATGATTTAGTGAAGTCCAAGACAGATTTGGATGAGAGGGAAAGGCCATGCTCTGCAAGATACTTCATTTATACAACAGCTTGAAGGCACAATGCTGGTTTCTAATAAAGACCGTCCTCCATACAGTAATGTTGATGGAAAAACATCTGAGGAACTTTCTTATGGATAGTGCCTTTCCATATACTTGGAAGCACTTTTCCTATGCACGTTCTTTGAATGGCCAAATCAGCAGACAAACACAACAACACAATTTAAGAGCAGCATTATAGAAAAGTCACCTTTTTGTCCAATTTGAATGGATTGCCAAATGTATGGAGCCTTCGTGGTTGATCAGGATCAAGTTCTCGGAGCGGAGAGGGTATCTGTTTTAGATACTCCTGGTAGTTTCCCATTTGTGCTATAGGTACACTGTGAACTTGATCTGTTTCAACAGAAACATTTATTAATATACAATACTGCCCACTTTACAAGAATTTAGCCTATATCCACTTAACTCCAATTTTCAGTCTTTTATCAAATTAACAAAATAGATGTGCAAAACTCACCATTATTCTCACCTAACTGGTATTTACAGCATCAAGTTTTGAGTGTAGAAAGCTTGCTTAAACGAATCAGTATGTGTCTTGAGTTCCATCATGACATGGAAATAGAAATAGTTGTCATGCATGGATTTTAGCTTTCCAGTGTCCCATAGCTTTTCAACGAGGTAGATGGGTAAAAAAGCAATTGCAATAAATTTTATCTAAAACATTACTACAAAGAAAAACTACATTAATGCAAAGTAGTAATGCCAAGCATATAGATTTGAAATACAACTACCTGAATTTAGCTAATCAAAATTTAATTGTTGAAACTAGCTTAACCTTGAAGAAGCACTGATTTTTGACCACTGGAATTGATAAGATTTTAAAATCCATAGGACATGAACAATTCTGATGGATTTAAAGCTGCCAAGCCTTTAGTCAAGTAGAATATATGCTACCAGAAACAGCAGAAAAAAAATAACATTTTTGATGTGGTTTAACCCCAAACAGCAACTTCGCTTTTCAAACAATATTAGTTATGTATGAAAACATAACATACACTTTCACTTGCACTGCCCTTCCCATTTTCTCCACTTTTTTCATCATCTATGTTAGATACCATAAAGTAGCACCTGAAGACACGGCAGAAAGAGAAAGGAGTAAGAAGTAAGTATGACTAGAGTAAGGAACAAGGTGGGTAAGGAATAAGTTGTACTACTGAACTATTCACTGTTGGCCTAAAGGGCAAAAGAATCACACTGGTAGCACCCAGTAAGCCGGCTTGCCTTTCCACTGTTCACAATGCACTCTTATTGTATGGGGAAAGATCATAATGTTCAGAACTGTCCTGAGTTTGTTTGGATTTATCATGAAGGTTGGGGAAAAAACAACTAAGAATCCTAAGCAAATGACCAGGTCTCCTCTGGATAGACTAAAGGACAGACCAGTGAATTTACCTTCTCTATCCTTAACTATTTTTCTTCCATTAAGTTATTTAAGGAAAAAAAGGAGATTATGGCAACAGACACCTACTAAGTTTTTAAGAACTGATTTTTTTTTTTTTTACAGTTTTCATTTTTTAGTACAAGCGATATCACAGGTAGGCAAAAAAAAGTTATCTAACCTTCATCTTGTCCTTTGAGGAGCTTCCGAGTACTCTTCAGTAAATTAGATCTCATTCGTGTTAACTGATCCAAAAGATTTCTTCTAGGTATGTCATAAGCATTTCTAAAAGTCTGAGGTTTCAAATCCTGCGGTTTCAGCAAATAAAGTTTCAATTAATACAATGTATGAAACAATATCTAGCATTTCAATGGTAGTATATTGAAAATAACAACATTACACACAGTGGTGCTTACCTTATTCAGCAAAGCTATTTGGAACCCAGCATACTCCTTCATATTGAGGTCTAGAGGTCTATGAGGAATTTCCCCAGTAATCCCCTGTAGCAGATGTTGAAAATCGTTCCTATGTGCCATAGACAGGTTGTGTGATCTGCTTCTGACCTTAATTCCAGTCTCTTGCGCTACCTTTTTGCCTACAGAGCCAATGACTCTATCGGACTCTATTTTGGCCTTAATTTGAAATAAATAAATAAATAAAATTGACAATATGCTCTTAAAAGGATTAGTCAGACTTATTCATTTTAAATTCCTACCTAGAAGATTCAACAATGTGCTAATACACTATGACGACCATAACCAGGATGAGTGCTTAAGGAGTGCTTAATACAAAACCACTTAATGTTTACTACAATTTCAAATATAGTGAACAGTTTGTGCCTAGTTCTTCTGCATATTTCTCCTCTGCTGCCCATTATGGTATCTAAGCACCAATATGCATGCAATGCTTTTATTTTCACAGAAAGCCATAATTTGACTAGCAACTCTCAGCAAATCTATCTGCACTCAAACTTCTCTCTGCTATAAGAGCTGAACACTAACTCTCAAAAGACCAATTCTCCCACAACTATAGTTGTGATCTGTCATACAATGGTATCAACTTCCTAAACGCTCAATACAGATAGTCATAATAAGTAAGAAATGAAATACGTAATGCCCAATCCTGTTTGACTAGACAGACCTGACCCCCAATATTACATTAGATTTGTACCAAAATTAAACATGTTCATAAATGCCAACTCTTTGGCAGAATACAACTGAACAAAGAACTAGAAGTAATTTGGTAATACATCTGCCAATGCTTTTTCATTTTCACAAATGTATAGATTACTTAAAATCCGAATATGTATTTAAGAATACTTCTGTCTCTACTGGCAGAATTTTTTCAGAAGTTAGAAAAGCTTTAAGAGCAATTTGCAGTGTACATCACTGAACTTTAGAAATGTAAAAAGGCTAAGTTGAGAGATTAGCCCACTTAGCAAAAATACTAAGCAATGTGACCATGATTTCCTAAAATATACTCTAGACTTTACTCTAGACTTCAAGAAGCTTGCATCCTCCTTCAAATAACACTTCATATCAATGTTTTAAGAAAGTGTTTCCATAAATACTTGTTAGCTGGATTAGAAGTACTTGCACTACTATTTCTTACAGTTTCAAGCCTATTGCATTCTTTTATTCTTGAACAAGAAAGCTTAACGTGCACATTTCAACAAATTAAAAGTGGAGGTAGCAAGACTGAAATGCTTTAGCTGGTGCAGGGGACCACCAGCACTATTCTGTATAGTCAACAGCTTTATAATTTTCAAAAGGTCACTTGCCACTTCTCTCTGTCCTATTTGATATTCTGAATTCTGTCAGTTTACTTTATATTTACTGAACGCTTCCCATTTCACAGGACACTGATTCAGATGCACCTAATATAAAACCCTATTTTCAGAAGAATGCTAGAACAGCTTTACAACCTAAGGTAAGACAACATGTTTTCTTTTGGACAAAAGTATAATACTAACTATACATGTAAAAATGTTCCTTAAATATAAAAAATAATTTGTACCTCCATACCTATCTTTATAGTCCAGTCTATAAAAGTCTGTTTAAATGCTTTCCTTCAATTTACAAAACCAAAATATTTTGCTAGTTGCTTAGGGAACGCATTAACTTGATCTTTCTGCTTTTTTCCTTCAAAGCCATTGAACTTGAATATTTTAAGATTATCCTGATATTACAAGTTTTTACTGCTCTTTTGCTTCAACATTACCTGCTGACTCAACTTTTTGAGATATGAAATGACACTGTAACTAAGTCCATATTCCACATTGTCAGCTATAAGGTTTGGTGCTCCCATCATTCTCACAGCTTTCTTCAAAGGCTGAAACATGGAATATATTGTAGAGTCATATTTAACTTTACAGAAGTTATATACATATTTCAACTAACTATATCCATTTCATACAGAACCTGAAGTCCTTAAAGACAGAAAATAAAAGCTTTTCATGGCAGGGTTTTGCTTATAAGCATCACTGCACGTAAAAAAATTAGCCATTCTCTCAAATGAATATACATTCTACTTGAAATAGGAAGAAAACACCCATAAGCGGAAAGATAACTATAGCTGCATAATAAAATAGAAACACAAACACAGTAAGTCATCTTACCCCAAGATAATAAGGAGGCATTGTCTTCAAATAGCTTTCAAATGACTGCAGCCATTTTAACGTTGGCTTTGCCTTGTGCACTTTAAACAAGTCATCTGATGGTTATAGAAATAGAGACAAAATGAAATGTCTATACATGTTTTTCTAACAGGAGAAATGCTCAAGAGAATGTTAATTCCTCAACTCTTGAATACACTGTTTTAACATATATGCAATTAAATATGAACAAGAGATTAAAATTGCAGCCAAAAGATGGAACTTGACAAATTATCTTATCAAACTGAATTGATAATGAGACAGACTGGGGAAAATAGCTACTGAAACAGTAAAAGGAAGAAGACTACAACATATCTGAAAGAATGACGATTACATTCTTCTTATACTCTGGATGCAATTCAGTATCACTGAACTATTTACTAGTGAAATGAGTTAATATAATACATTGTTCAACATTCTAGATTTCTATAGGTATGTGACTAATACTGTCATTTGGAGTAATCTGTTTGGATCAGATCAATTTTTCAGTTCTCTACTACTTAAGGATTTCATGAATTGGTATTTACCTAGCAGTGGAAGGAGGACTGGATAATTGTAAGGCATCACAAATAAATTCACACAATTCAGCGCTGTACTAGCTTTCAAGTAACCAAAAGGATGACCAAGTTCACTGTATTTTGCACTATTGCTCACATATACCTGCAATAAAGCACATTATATGTAAATCCAAAATATTGTGTTTAAATTTTGCATCGTATTTTGATTCTAGAAAAAGTTTATGAAAAACATCTTTCTATAGATAAATTCATTTAAGCGTATATTCTACTTGCCTGCCAGCAGGTCTGAGGAGATTTCCTTTCCAGGATAAACTGGGTCAGTGGTGAAGGCTCTAACTCGTATTTATCAAAAGGCAGTTTGTCAATGACCATTGGTTCACAGTCAGTGCAGGAGAATTTCACCACAGGATGAGATGTGCGGGGTGGCTAAATATAAACATTCTGCTGTTAATGAGTCTGCACAACAACTAAAATTTAATCCTACTATAACTAAGGTAATACAGATTCTTTGAAAACAGGCATTTAAGGAGCCTATTCAATACAGTATTCATACTTATTGTTAATAAGCCCTAAAAGCTCAATTTATGGCGTCAGCACTGTCTTAAAAACTGATGGAAGTTAATTTTCTAAATACATAGTCGTTTTAGGAAGTCAAAAACAGTAATATTTACTGCATCTACACAAACTTTACAAATGGAAATAAATCCTTGTGTGGACAAAAATAATCTTCAATGTTACCCTGGGGCATGCCCGCTTTTATTCACTGTAGAAGCGAGCATTGCAATTTCTCATTTGCTGACTTCCTTTAACATTACATTTCCCAGAAAAAATTTACATTCAAAATTTTAAACCTGATTGAGAACAATTTATATAATATGAAAACAAGTTTTACAAGAACTCACATTTCAACTGCAACAGTGAAAACCTATTCCAGTTCAATTTAAATTTATCAATCACAGGGAAGAGGCTGTGATTGATGAAAATATAGTTTAAGTATAAACTGATAATATTTGAAGTTTCTTTTGCTTAAAGCAAAAGAGCCTGTTTTAAATTAGGAAAATTGGAACTATATGCCTACTCTTGAAGGGTTTTCAGAAGAGAAACTTAAGCTTTTAATACTTACCTTTAACCTCCTTTAAGCCCAATTGGGAAGCCTCCTTCCACTTAGTCTCATTACAAGAAAGCAACTAATACATAAGATGAGCTAGGGAACTGGGGTTTCTTGAACCTTCCTACCACCTCACCTTGAAGGTAATTTTTCTACAAACCTACAAGCTCTAGCCTCTTCCTTTTAGGATAAGCCACACAACATTATCTGCCCACAGAGCTGCTCTTGCCTTGAGTGTCTCCACTCTGAGGAAGGTGTACTGTCCAAGTGCACACAAAACAGGAGGCCCAACCAACTGAAGGAACTGCAATTCTCTTCAAAGAAGATGCCTCCAATAAATAGTTGTGGTGGAGTTTCTGACCAAGCCATGAAGCAGTTATACTAGGAATAAGAAGGCTGCAAGAGAAGTTGAATGCTAAGACTTCAGAAGTCCAACAAGTTTTGTCTGGACAGCAGATTTTTTTTTTAAATTTTTTTAACCCCAGCAGTGGGAGCAGCCATTTAAATGGTGTACCAATAGAATTATTAGCAGACTTTCACACACATTTAAGAAAGCCTTGATAGTACTATCTACATTATACGGAACAGTTGTTAAGGTAGGACTGTTTTTGATAACTCCACTGTGGAGCAGGGGACAAAAAGAAAAATAACCACAAATTGTTAAGTCGATGTTGTAACTCTTGGCTAAGTTTTAACACTATATTTTCAGTAAAGACAAAAATACAAGTCTTGGAACTATCAGCAAATGTAACTCCCCCACATTACGTAATGAAGTTTGTGAAATTCCAATTGACATTAACAGAAATTTATCTGCATGTGCAGTAATTCAGTGGTTGTGCAGTTATGAGAACTATACTTGCTACAAGTGAGGCAAATATTTTCTTATCTTTCACAGTTTAGGTGAGTTACAATTTGCAACTTTTTAACATCAACTTTTCAGTGGATTTAGAGCTGTAACTCTTCACTTGGTAAGATCTGTTCTAGTAATCTCAAGACGAACAGCAGCAGACAAATTCTAAAGACTCTACACAGTGAAATGATGCAGATACACCATTGATAACTACAAGAAATACACAGGGTAGTTCTCCTACAAAGCAGCTTTTCAATACCCAACAGACAATGGCTTTTTGCTTTTTAAATGACTATAGGAGATTTACTTTTATTCACACAATAGTTTGATTTGTAGTTAAGAACAGCATCTGTATCTTTCACTGAATGTGGCTATAGATGCCAGCAATACCCAAGTCTATAAACATGACTTATGTATATATGTAAACATGACTTTTACACTTGTATCACTCTGGAACAACCTGTATTTCAAAAGACTCATTTTTTCGAGGGATATACAGCTCAAGAAAAGCTCAATGAGTTTGCTAGTCAAACTACTTTCAGATCAAATAAGTGAAAAATCATGATAGGCAGGGAACAATTCCACTTTAATGATTTTCAAAGATAAGCAGAAAATACAAAAATACTTTATACTAGAGATTAGCTTTCATATCCAACAGAAGGCATCAGCATACTCTCATGAAAAAAGAGCAATGACAATAATTCTACAGGCAGTATTTTAGGAAAAACCAAGTTTCTCTACTTGGGATTAGTTAAAAGTATAGTCCTACCAAACAACAGTAGATGAAGTTGCATTCAATTGATGCTGTGCATATAGAACTATCACAACAATTCAGAACTTGGAAGATCATACTATGTTCTGTTAATACTGTCAGGTAATAAAATTTTGTCGTCCATTATCAAAATGCCACCTTATTTCTGGTTTTATATGTTAAGAGTTCAAACAGAAAAGCTACGTGATATACAACCAGTTTCTTTATGCTTCAAACTGAACACCATGTTATCTCAGATTACTTATGAACAAATAACTGCTCACAGTGACATTGTCTTAGTTCACACAGCTTTTATGGTGCCCCCAATGGAGTATATCTCTCAAGACTTTTTTTAAAGTAATTAAATAGGAACTCTTGGAATATTTGCGCATGCACAAACCTTTTACTTCATCTAACTTCAGTACTTACCAGCGTTGGAGAATTTTGATCTGGCCAGAAGGATTCAGGAACAGGCCAATGACCTATAGGAACCCCAGTTTTAGGGTTTGGTCTGACATAAATAAGTTTGTGACAGCTGTGCCAAGGTTGGGGTCCAAAGGGCCTAGCTATTTCCACCTGTCCATCTACAAAAGAAAAAGGCTTTATAAGTCAAGATAGTGTTAAAGCTCAAAAAGCATTAAGCAACTTCTGTGAAGAGTTCAAGAACTACAATCCCAGGGAAGCTTTTACTTTAGTTAATATTATTTCTACAAATGTGATAACTGTTAACAAGCATTTCTGCAAAAAGATAGAAACGATGAGAAACCAAATAAGCACCAGATGTCTACACTATCAGAATTGAGAACCAAATATCTCAAGTCCTTCATAATAATGTCTTTCTCCCATTGTTATTCCCAGATAACCTTCAAATCTCCATGCTTATAGACAGTATTTAACGCACACAGCTAAGACAGCCGAACTAACTTCTTACTGCAAAGCAGGATTACAAAGTCTCACAAAAACATGTTTCTCCCAGAAACATCCTAAAAGGGTCCTAGGTTTTCATTTAGAATGAAAAGTTAAGGATACAAAATCATAATTGCTATTTTAAATCTTAGTGTGCACTTTACTATGTTAAGCGAAGAGATAAGCATAAAAACACAGTATTTTCAACATCAAACTATTTGCATTTCTAGGTGGTAGCAAACTACTGCTTAAAACCCATGAACTCATTTTTATATACTTGAAGAGAATAACTGCATTTAAGACTACCTCAGTAACACTACCAAATGTAGAGGTTTTATAGTGTCTAATAGCTATATTGCCAGTATTTTGAAAGAAATTACAAACATGGTGGAACCTTTTTGTAGCGATGTCTTTTAAATTGCTAGTTTTCCTTTTGTTTTGACAGCTCTTAACATTAACTTCACTAAACTATATTGACAGTTATCACTGCTGTTTGCTAACAGTATAAAAATTTCAAGTACCATCAATTGGTGAGGGATCTGGTCCAGCTTTTTCAAAATTTATTACCACTCCACTTTGCACTTTTTGCACCAATGATTCGAGACACTGATTCAGCATTCTTGGAGAGCATACACAGTATGATCGACCTAGAATGAAACAGCCAAGGTTAAGGTTGCTCAGTGTTGCTGCCCTTATTTTCAGTTAAATCATTCAAAACCTGTTGCCTTGCCACATCCAATGACACCTGTATGGATTACTGATCTAAAGCATCTACGAAACATCCTCTTTAAGCACCAAGGCAGCCTAACAAAGCAGTGGCAGTGTTACATGCATCTCATCTGAAACGTTTGGGTTTTAGCCCCATAATGACATTATCTCAAATTCTTGGTTGGATTCATGGAAAATGGGCTCCCCCTTGTGACAGACAACACTCAACTGTCCACAGATCTCAACACGCCAGTTGGGATAACCTGCATTAGTCAGAAAGTAGTTGAATCAGATCCTTTTGGAATGCTTTTTAAAATCAATTTGCTTATTTTCAACCACAACCCCTCCAATGCAAGGAAGAATCATTACGCTTTTAGTATGTGATGCAATCAAAGCCTTTTACAAAGGAATTATAGAACTAATGCCTGAGTTTGATCTTGAGTATCATTTCGGAGATTAAGAATACAAGTTATGATGGTGAGAGAAGTATCAATTTTGCAGAATTCTGCATTTTGCTGTGCAGAAATTCTGCATTGCATTCTCTGAAAACAAAGCATTTCCCTCACTTCTGGCTTACTTATAGTACGGTTATGCTAAATTTCTGGCATACTCTAAAACGGACTCAATTGTTACGATTTCTAATATCAATTGAAATGCACTGGGAAAAAAATAAGTTCTCTGGTAATAAACTCATAAAGAAAATAAATTCATGCTTTTCCAAAACAGGTTACATTAAATTATCTATAGCTTTAATGCAGTAAACATCATGAGATTTATTATAACTGAGTTTTTAATAGTTATGCCACCACACATACCTGATTAATAAAGCTAAGCTCAATTCATTTCCAAAAGCACTGTTTTATCAAAGGAAGCCACGGCACCTACCTCCTGTGACTTCACACATCGGTGTGATTGCGGAATCATCCACTGGTACCCCTGTCATCTGCTCTGATTCTGGTGATGTGATACCAGGCAAACGAAGAACTAAAGCGAACAACCTCTGATCCCATCGAAAGGGTTCCTTAGTCAACTCACTTCCAGGAAGAGGGGAATTGAGAGGTAAGTGGAGCTGAAAAGGAATTTAAATCTGTGAATACATTGCTTAAAAAAACCTACATAGTTATGGCAATTCACTTTATTTAAACACACCTGTAACCTTTCACAGATTTGTCATTTTTCTTCAGCTACCATACATTAGAAGTGGAGACATTGTTATTTAATCAACACTTCAAACATATTTCAGGGCAACACAATGCCTAAACTTGAGAACTACAAACAAAATATGAACAAACACCTTTTATACTAATATAAGCTTCAGAACCTACAGGATATTTTCCTTAGAATTTCAGCAGTAACAACTGCTTTACTGCAGCAGTCTCTTGTTCAAATAATGTTCTGCAAAATAGGCCCATTCTCAGCTCAGTCTTTTCTTGGATTCTTGGAGATAAAAAGACACAACCAAATGAAAAGGTAATTTTAATTTAAGACTCCTGCAGAAGAAATCTGTCTCAGGTACAGTTGCTCAAAGAAATCCAGCTGCCATGATCATCTGCTTCAAATAACACAGCTCCAACAAGCAAACTAATGCAGTGATTACATTACAGCATCAGAAAGCACAGATTTTAGGTAAGTTGGGCATATCCCAGAATTAAACTCATGCCTCTGTTCTCTAAGCAAACAACAAAATAACAAAAAACACATTAAAATCAACACTGAAATGTAAAATGTGTTCTCACTTTTACTTAATAACAGCTACAGCTATCTATACAAGAATTGCCTGCCATGTGCCATTGTGTTGCCTCTTTCTGGGAAGAGCTACATAAATTTTAGATTAAAATATTACAGATGCCATGCAGGGACATAAAACACACGGGGGTATTTCACTTTCCTTTAATTCCCAGAAGAAATAGCAAATATTCAAAAGCTTCTGGCTTTAAACGTAGCACACTAAAGATAGAGGAACGGTCAGGGCATTATTTATTAGCCACCAACAGCCACAGAGACCAACAGAACATTAAAATTCCTAGGGCTACCTGTAGAATTGTAACTACTTAACAAATAAAATCAGTGCTTTAGCTTCTCAGGAACCAAACATTTAGAAGATTGTAGTCTCTGCTTTTGCATACAGATTTTTCCCCACTGATCTGTGTGAACAAAGTTTATCAAAACATTCAACTCTAGAAACCCTGTATAGATATACTGGGCTCATAACAAGTAACTACAAGTTTCAGAAAAAAAAATGATAAGCCCCTGGCAGATGATACCATTGTCAGTACAAGTAAAACCCTTGTTTTTAAATCTGGAGTACTGCAGCCATAAAGACAGGACAAAGTCCCCAAGTAATGACACAAATGGTAGCAACAGTTCTATTACTTGGCTAAATTCAGAGGTTAGGCACAACAGCAGAAACTCAAAAATGGCTTCTAGGATGAAACTTTCTCACACAGCATTCAAAAATTTCAAATCTAAATCTTATCTGTGCCAGCAAAGGAAACCATTATTGATGCAAAACTTGATGCAAGTTCACAAAAACACACTTTTCAGTTCGTAGTGGCTGGTTAACAAGTTTGCGACAATTTGTTTTTAAAGGAGGTGAAGCCTCAGCTATTCCTATTTACGTAACTGCAAGCATCTCATATTGGGAAAAATACACGTCTTTGTGCTTGAAAAATAATTAGTTTATGCAGTCTCAGACCCAGGATCAAATATGACAGTCACTCATAACATGTGAGCAACATTCAGAACATTTTGGACTTCTTGGTACACCTGATGCTCCCTCCTGAATGCGTTTTTGCTGATGCAAGCAGACAGCACATGAGAAGAGCAACATTTTCACCAAATGTTTCACAAAGTTTTTCCAAAGGCACTTGTCTATGTACATGATTTATTACTAATCGATATGCATGTCTCTCCACTTTTTGAACAAGCAGCCTCCAATACCTGTCTGGCAAAGGTAACTTGGTAGAAAGAACAGCCACATAGTTCATAAACAACCAGTCTCGATCCTGACTGTAAGACGATCCAATTGCAAGCACCATGCTGTCATCATCTGGAGCTATTTAGGAGTGAGCCAACAGGCAATACTTAGAGGCTCTGCAAAGCACATTTCATCTACAAAACATACCTGTGTTGCAGCACTGTACCTCTCCAGCAGCACACACATTATAAGGATCCCATCAGACCCTGCCCCCAGTGCTATTCTGAGTTCATTTCATCTCAAACTACAAAACCTTTCTTTGGCTCATCTGGTTATAGTGAGTGAATTTTTCTTGATAGGATGTTAAAGAGAAGTTATAGATTCAAAACCAGGCCTCAATCTCCACCTGATAGTAACTCGATCTTTCCACACTGTTTTTTGTTTGAAAACTGGCACTGTATTACTGTAACAACCACATACCTAACAGAAAATAAGATGAGCCTAGAAACATACAACTAGCCTTTTATTTTTATTTCCCCACAAATTTCATATCTTTTCCTCTGCCTTGTCTTTCACATTGGTTGTTGAGCTTAAGATAGAATGAACAAGTGAAAAGTCATTTACCAGCAGTGGTCTTCAAGATGTTATATATGTAAAGTCACATGAGAGCCCTCACAATTCAATGCTAGAGAACAGATTTGTTTTGAGACAAAACTTATTTGTAAGAGCATGCACAAGACCTACCATTCCCAATTGCCATAATGCTACAATAAGACAGCAGCATGTGCCTTATGGCCCTCTTCCGTCTTCAAATTTACTGAAATGTACAGGAATCTAGTGGAAGAGGTTAGGGGTCAACCTCTAACATGACAATATGATAAAGAAGATTTACTATTGGTGAGCAGATCTTTTGTTTGAGCAAATTTATTATTGGTGAGCTGATCTTTTGTCTGAGCACTCGTCTCTACACAGTCGTGCAGCACAGCCTGAAATCCTCAAAAATAGAGGACCTCTAGGTTAAATAAAAAGTAAATCACCATTAGAGAACTGTGCAGTGACATTGTAGCTGGTGAAAAGAGTGCAAAGCACTCTTGGCAATGACTGAACAGAGCCTCATGTTACAAGGAACAGCACTAGTGCTGCTTAAGCTTTAGCACACAGGTAACTACAGGCAGCCGCATCATACTGAAACTGATAAAAGGTCACTACATGAGTAAGTACTTCAAAATAAGTGTATCAACAGCCAACCTCTTTTATTTCTGTTTTTCCTAGATATGTATCTGCAAGTAGACTTTCTGAAGAGTCTTACAAGGCACATACAACTTTCCAAGCAAATGCAGCATCTTTAGAGGACACAAGGACTAAGGACAGACAACATGATTCAAGCCCAGCTGAGAAAGTGATCCCTTCACCGACTCTCTACTTCAGATCTTTAGGAAATGAGTGCTCTTATTGTTTTCTATGCAATCATTTGCAGTTACAAAACAGACAAAACCACAAATTGTTCTTCCAGAGGAAATAGTTTCAGGTCACAGAGACACCAAGCCAACAGACAAACCATGTTAATGACACGATTGACTTTGCCATCCTGATAACTAAGCTGGTAGTTGCACAGCATTCACAAGTCAGGAGCTCCAGGACTCAGTGCCAAATACTGTGATCCTGGAAACTGCTAACAGGAACAACATGGATGAGGAAGGATGGGAACACAGTGAATGGGATCTGCCACATACTTATTACACTATTTGATTAGAAATCAAGACTTGAGCTGGAAGAGCTATTATTAAAAAGATGTGGAGTATTTCCAGTTCTTGATTACTGTCGAAAATAAGGAGGATCTTGCCACTTTTTACTTTTGTTACAGCTAGGATGTGAGATAAATCCTGGAAAGAATCAATGGGACAATGCTGATGGTTCATGGATAAGGGGTTCAAAATCACTGATACCTTCCATAAGAGTCTCCTGTAACACAAAAATCAGAAGAATGGCAACAAACAGAAGCAAAAGAACATCCCTCATGTGATCAATGGCTCAGTTTTCAATGGGCCAATAACCCAGACTTGCAAACAGGAGTTTAATGCTTTTAATAAAACGGAGCACATGTAGAAGACATAGGGAGATGGCCCAAGAGATGCAAAACTGGAGAAGTGTGACATCTCATTAACTAGCCATGAAGTTACTGCATCTCATATCGCAAAGAGAAATCCTTTCAAGCAACTGAAAATTTTCTAAAGAAAAGTTAAGGAAAAGCCAAGACCAAATTTGGAGGACCATGACAGAAGCAAAAGCCAATTCCAAGAGGAATTTATAGCATCAGACCAATAACTAATGATGGTATTAATTAACGGTATGACCCCATCTTTCCTCAAGTTACTACTATGACAAGTGAATCCAAGGACACATCTACTCAACACACCATGCTGAATGTGGAACTGATGCTGGCACTCCGTGCTGGTTCATTAGAAGCCAGTGCCAGAAAGGACAAGACTGAAAGTCCTATTAAGTGGTGCTGGTGGTAATTGTACAGACTGCACAATTTTTGTCTTCAGCCTGAGACAAGGTAGTGCTGAATAGGTAGAATCCTTATCTGCAAAAAACATTAAACTCCACAAAAAGACAGGACATCTGAAAAATTCAGCCAGAGCTCAAAAACAGCATTGAACTTGACTGCTTCACACCAGGGCAAATGACAATGTTCCCACAGTAAGAAAGCCAATTTCATTGGCAAGAATGCAAATGTCCATCTGAATGACAAAGTTCTGAAAAAACTTATCTCCAGCTTCCATACTGGTTTCAAGGCTTTCCAAAAGCAAAGTTTTGTCAGTTCTCTTGCACAGAAGACTTAAGAGAACTATAAATATACTGCCTTAGTCCATAAGAACTTTACACGGGAAGTAAAAGCACTCTTGTCATCGCCACTCAGGGGGATATGATCACTTCCAACACTGAAAAGCCTCTCCAAAGTCAAACCCAAAGAACAGAAGAAGCATTTCAAAGAGATCAAAAACCTATGTTATTGAAGAGAAGAGCAACAACAGATCTCAGAATCTCCTGGGTGATGTTACTGTAATTGTTTCATTTCTGCATGTCCAACATGAGAGGCAATGGTAATAGGACATTCAAGCTAGATAGGAAAAATTCTGATCAGTAGGAAACACGTTGACAAAAGCAAAAATCATCCATGAAAGACAGAAGCACTGCTGGATGTTAGCCTACTCTTTGATAGTGTTAGGACAGTTCACACTGGTACAGCAGCAGCAAAAAAAAAAGTCACATCCAGTGCTGAGCACTAAATATACACCCTCTAAACATATGGAAATACAAAAAAAAAAGCAGTCAAAAACTTGCATTGCACCTTTCAGGAAGTAAGAAGTGGTCACTTTCAGTTCCTCCAGAAGGCAACGTGTCTGATGTGTTCATTTACCAACAAAATCATTAGTGGAACAGATTCTGCATCTCTAATCAGAATAAAATCCTGTACCATTTTTGGCTAAATGTCATGTTCATGCCACTGTGAACACCACTATGATCCACGCTGCTCCAGTCAGTACTGTTCAAGAGCTAAGTTTAAATTTAGAAAGTAGCCATGAGAAAACCCATTTCCTCACCACGACACAGAACCATTTAAAGATGTGAATCTGTGACCAAATGGCTGCCTGACAGTAAGAAGTCTTCTTGTGAAGTCTAAGGTGAAGCAGTTGTACTCACATTTGAAGGAATACAAACCCAAATAACTTGCTGGCTACAAAAAAATCCAGGCTCTTGTTGTAAGAAAGAGCTCATGACAGCCAATAGATCTTTCTTACCTAAATCATTTAAGATAAATGAAGATGAAAGGGAACAGTGTATAATGAATTTAGTATATTAGAAGGGGCCTGTCAAAGTTTACAGAGTCCAGAGCCTTCCATTTGCTCAGGGGTTTTGTCCAACCAAGTTTTGAGCATCTCCAATGATGGAGATTTCAGATGTCAGTATTTAATCAGCTACATAATTAAAATTTCTATTAATATCTAGAAGGGTTTTCCCACGTTCCATCCCAGCCCTGCACTCCTCCAAGACAAGTCAGGCTCCCTCCATCATTAAGCAGCTGCAGGCAGAGGTGGGATTCCCCCCTCACACACACAACCCTTAGGCTTCTCTTCTAGGGACAGAACAGAAACAGCTCTCAACCTCTACCCAGCTGACAATTGCTTCACCCACTGATCATATTCCCTCACTACAGGATGTCAGGGCCAGATTTTACAAGTCACCTGATAGCAGAGAAACTCCTTATCCTCAAGGAAGGACTTACATAGCTGAGCAATTACCCAATTCGCTCTTAAAAAAACACAGTACTCTGCTGTTAGCAGTACTACATGTTGTTGAGAGCTCTCTGTGTCTACTCTTTAGTTAACACTTGCTCACTGAGCATCAGGGTTAATATCAAGTTGCTACTCTTCTCAGTGGTTTGGACCACACTCAATTACTGATTTTTGTTGGAAATAGCTTGCATGGTTAAAAATACTATTAAAGTAAGGTTTTATAATGGTAACCTACTTGATACCTTAAATCCAGGCATTCCCTGTCAGTTACCAGCTGTGACTCTTTGCAGTCCATACAGAATTTTCAAGTCTCTTGATTTTATTCCTCTAAGTCAAATATGTTACAAAAGCACTCAAATATCACTTTCTAAACATACAACTTCTGTAAGTGCTCTAAGAATGCAGTATAACAGAGTAAAAGTTCAAGTAGCTAATGAACACTGATATCTGGCAAGTTAACCTGCATGCACAAATGTGGCGTACCACATGGAAAAGTCTGAATCTTTTCCTTAAGTTTCAGGATGGACCTTTGGATATTAACCTTTTCCTGAAAAGGGAATAAGCTTAGGTTTTTGTTTTTCCTACTGCACAGAATGGGCACTGAGGCTGCCAGATGAAGCCTATCCCTATTGACCTCTTACATCTTTTTAAGGAAAGAATTAAATGCAGTCAGTAAATTAAAAATAGTTCAGTGCCTCTGCATTAGCTATAGCTCTGAGTTTGCTAGACGTCTGATCAGATACTCCAGTATATCAAAACCTGGTGCTTTAAACTGCACTACAGATTTCATTTGAAATACATTTCTTCAGCTTTTATTTTTAGATAAGGGCACTAACTGATCCAAGTTCAATCACTTTAAGACCCCTTTGTGAAAGATGTATGTACTGCACATACTCCCTAGCAGCCACTTCCTTTGGGAAATCACTACATTAACTTGGATCTATCTATATATAAAGAATTTACATCTCCATCAGTTAAAGACATGCATGCTTTACAGAAATGAATTTCTTCCACTAACATTTGAAATGCAATGAACTCACACGCTAGAAATAGTCAACTAATGAGTCTAAACAGATTGACAGTTGTACTACATGCTTCTGTCACGTAATGAGAGCTATTTCAATTTTTGCAGTACTATTGCATAAAATTACCCCAAGTAAAAGGAAAAAACATGCGAGTTTAAGCTGTTAATGAACATACTTCTGAGGAGTCATCTATGATCATGTTATAAAACAGCATTTGACTATGTTTAATACATATCACTACAAACAGAGGTCTGTTCTTACCTCTTCCTGTATTCCACTGGTAGTAGTTAATTTACTTCCATCAGTAACTGTTATAATTATTGCTGGCTCCAGAAAGAATGGGTTTCTTCCCTAAGGGGGAAAAAAAAAAGTAATTTCATTTAAAATGCTCTAACAAATTTGTAAGCTTCTGTTCAGTCATTACACAGTCACTGATACCCACTGACAAAACAATAGGGCCTGAGGAATGTGCTCATGTACTACAGAATAGTGCTACGTGTTTGAGTCTTTTGGAACTTGGTCATGGAAAGCTGGACACTTAATATATCGCTATTCAAAAAACCATACAAAAATACAGCAAAAATGTTTAACATGTGACTTCAAGAATAATGCTTACTTGAGTATTCAGATAACCTTGCCGCTATTCAGAGAAGCAACTTGCTCTTCAAACCAAAGATACATCCTGCTCCCCATTCCAGAGTTGATTTTATTCACAATTTAATTAGTGTAACGAACTAGATCATTTTCACAGCACCTTGTGATCACGATTCTAGGGTTAACAACTGATGTTAACATATTAAGGAAAATTTTGAAATTAATATTACCATTTTTACCAAAGGGGTTCAACCATAACCATTCAACACACAAGAATACTTCAGAAAAAACTTCCCATAATTATTTAAGATATGAACATACACAAGCTAAGACATTAAGCAAGTTCAGTTGTAACAAGAGAAGAGTCTTGGTTTGCTATTGACACTTCCTTTGTGCTACTGTGAGTATGCTAACAGCCTTCATTCCCCCCGAATAACAGGATCCCAAATTAATCCATTGACACTTCAGCTCCAAATCAAGTTAGTATGTTATATCCTAGCTGGGGTTAAAGACAGAACAGCACAAAGGCCACCACAGGCTTTTGTTTAACAGGTCCTACTCTCTATTGCCAGTCTTGAAGCCTCATTTTTCTTCTTCAGAAAACAATAGATGCCACTAGACCCACAGCCAAGTTCCATTTACAAACACAAACTCTCATGAATGTTAGTAATTTACTCTAAAATAATTGACATTGAATTAAGTTTTTAATAAAAAACTTTGTAAAAACATTTTTAAAAGTTAATTACATAGGATCATTTACCTACTACCTAGTGTTTAAAACAAATATCACTACTGAATTTGAACTCCATTTGGAGAGGGTTGCCCATTTTTAAGTGCCAATGTCTTTACCACAGACAAAATTTAGTTTAGGACAGCAGAAGAGAAAGTTATTTGCTCTGTTCTTCTTTTAAAACAGCACACCACCACTACAAAAACTAGGCAAAATCGGCAATCAACCAGTGAAGATCCACTTCTTCCACAAAAGGTAAGCTAGTTCATAATCCTATTTAAACAATTACAAGAATTTAAGGATTCTCCAAATACAGTTTTAATTAAAATAATTTAAGAATATTTAGCCTTATTTAATTCTGAAGAACAGTTACAGTACATTATTCTGCCAACTAGTACTTCACCCCAACTGCAAAATATCAGCTGGAAGCTAATTATGTTGCACTGGAGTAATATTTAAAACAAGAGTTTCTGCTAGAGGAAAATATTTTTCTCATGAATATGGAATATAAAATACACTCATCCTAGCACTACAAAAAGTGTGTGAAGGAGAATAAAAATACTAGATTTTAGATTTAGAACATTATAGGCAGTGTTCTTCCAGGTGAATGCTCTGCTTCAATTTGAAATCTAATTATTAAAAATTTAGTCTAACCTTATTATCCATATTTCCTCATTGTCTTAAATGCTTTTGTGTAACCCAATTATCACCTCTCTCAATTTTTCCCATCTAAGATTTAAGCCTTAAGTTTAAATGCTTTGGACTCAGAACTATAAAATGATAAAGATGGAAAGCAAAATTCAACTCCCTTCTTCCCTTTCTACAGTCCAAAAAAAGTCTTTTTTTGGGGGGAAGATTATCTAGGAGGAAGATTATCTGAATAATGACTTCGGCCTTACTCTTTCATAATTTCACAAGTATTTTACTTGTAAAATAGATAACCAAGATACCATCTTGAATGGAAATAATAAAGCAACATATTTACAAAAGCAAGACTTCTTTTAAGCCAGAAAAACAGCAACATTCATTTATGGCCAGAGTAACAACATATTTGTGAAGCTCTAATCCCAACAACCAAGTAACCCATTTTCACATGTATAACCCACATGTTATCTGTGGAAATAATTGCAGTGCACTGCTGCAGAATATTTCATGTATATAAGTAATAAGGAAACATTTCCCCTTGAAATCTCATCTCCACTTGTGGAAATTACTTGAGTAATCTTGAGTTCATCAATAGTGTTATAAATATTAACCTTGCTAGAAAGGATGTATGAAATCAAGTCAGAGTACACAATTCATCAATTAATTATTTAAAGTCACGAGTTCGCTGAGCTGCACTTAAGTTCACAGTTCCATGCAATTTAGAAGCATGAAATGAGTATCTACATTCCACCTAGAGGAGCAGAAATGTAATTTGAATATACCAAGAAGGAATAATTTCAGATGAAATGCCAATTTTTGAGGTTTACTATTTTTAACTAAAAAAATATCTTAAAATTCTTAAAGAACACCACAGACTCTTTCAAACTTCCTCAGCCATGCAAAGGCACAGAAAACCAGTATTGTCAGGCATTCCTAGAAGTACCCTCTTAGAAGCTCTTAAAATTCAGAGGTGTATTAGTGATTCTGGCAAAATTAAATTACTAAAGACTTACATTTATAACTTCTTTTAAGTAAGATGCAGCAGTTTGTCAGTTACTAATTTAGAATTTCATTTCAAACTAATAACTTTCCATTGCTTTTCCTTGAGAAGTATACAATTTATTAATTTACACCTTAGAAATATTGCATTCTTGAAAACACCTGGCATTCCTATACAAGAAAGTCAAAGATAAGTGTGGAAAAGTCAGTTCTTGAAGTAAATAAGGTAAAGATAGCTCTGCCTCAGTACCAATAACTTTGGAAACAAGAACCTCACTCTCTATTTAAGCTAGCATTATATAGACCTATCCTAACTAGCATACAAGCAGATATTCCTGTTCTTGGGTTCTCTGTGTTCAGACTGATTATAACCACTTATAGGGCATTAACATTTCACAATCTAGAAACTCAATTGCTATGTTTAAACCATGCCAGTTTGAGTCTCAATTTACTGCTCAGGTTACAGTAAATAGAGAGATATTTTTAAGCTTTATTTTAAATTCATATTTTTAAATAGATATTTTTATAGAGAAGCACCTTTGAAAAAATAAATATTTTTCCAGCTGAAAATTCAGTGGCAACTACCTCCCACAGGGACTTCAGCTAATTGCATGATATCAGTAAATTCACTTGATATCCCTTTTAGTTCAAATAAGTTGAGTGAACTGACTGCAGACTCTTAATACAGTCTTCTTTCTGAGGGCTCCTAGCAGTGGTGAAAAACGTACTGAGAAACAAGCACCAACGTTTTTAATGGTGATCTGTTTAACCCCCAAGTACTGCAAAGTGACACAAGAGGTGTTTTTTTCTCATTCACCTACAGTTTGCATTTTTTTTAAAAAGATATGCACCAAAGAGACAAAAAAAAAAAAAACATATTTTGGAAGGAAGTTATTTAAAAATGAATATAAATACCAGGGCTATCTTGTAGGTTTACTAGGCTAAAATTAGATAAGCAAGAGATTCAAAGTCCTAAAAAACTAACTTCTGTGATGCAACATGCATACTTTTGAACAGTTGATAGCTAGGAGACTATTTGTTCCAACTCACAACGCAACCCCAGTTACATTAGCCATTTCTTCTGTGTCCAGATGAACTAAATCTGTGCTCACGTCATGCAAAACAACCAAAAAAAGCTGTGAACACCACAGCTTCTGACCTCTCCCAAGTCACAGCAAGAGGCACAGCCCAGCCCACGCTGGCCGATGTGACATTTTTAAGAGTCTTGGTTATAAAGTTATTGAATCAAATTGTCTGGTTAAGACCATCAGAACTAAAACCTCAATTTCACAGGTAAGTCCACCAACCACTTCCAACATGATTAATACATTCACGGATCTTTTTCTTCGAAGCGCACAACCAAAGCAATTCAAGAGCTACTGTGACTTTTGGATGAGCAAACACAGTATTTTACGTTATTACACATGCAGTAAGCCAATATTTACTGACAACTATCATGCATACATTTAAATATTAATCTCAGTGTCAGAAGTGTTGAAAAATTTAAGAAATAGCTGAAGTAGAAATATGGCAAAAAAGCCACGTCAGTACTGAAAATAGCATGTTCAACAAGCAGCTACTATTAAAAGTACAAGATAGTGCCTAAGAAAGAAAAACACATGTAAATTGCAAAGGCTTCAAGTGGAAAATAAATGCAAACTAAGCTAAAGTAAATACTTCTAACAGAATATATTAGTAATCACTGGAAAAGTTTTCATGGAAAGCCCTTCTCACACATTTTCAGATTATGATCAAGCCTCTGAGAAGTATGCATTCATTTTAGTAAATCACAGACTGTAACAGAAAAACTAAACTTCTGTTGTTCGTCTATCACATATTATTGCAGTAACCCCTTTTTATTTTCAGAAATACCAGCCCTAACTGTCAGTAAAATGAATTTAGTCATCTGACCAGGAAATACAAGAGTGCACTTTTCAATTCACTCCATTTTTTTCAGAATTTAAAAGGTCAAGATTTTCATAAATGGTGATGAGAATCTGTGAACAGCCATGGCTCAAAAATGACTGCTTAAAATGAACTCTAAAAAAGTCAGAGTTATGGTAGAATTATTACTAAAATTGGAAGATCTGCACATTTTAAACTGGTAACAACTTTAATAATACTAAAAAGACTGAACCTGAATTATGGTAAACTGAAAATATGATCCAAATCTATCATGTTTTTTTTTCCTCACTTATCTTTGCAATATCAGTTGTGCTCTAGCAAAATTATGAAATGTCCAAAACATTAACACTTAGAGACCTCACCCTTCAATTACTCAAAGCAGAACATCATTAGTCAAGTAGACAGAGGCATTTAAGAGCTGTACTCAGAGCAATACAAGCATTCACAGAAACTTTGCCTTGAAGATTTTATCAAATCTCTGTAGCCATACTATAGCTAATGTACATGGACATACAGACTACAGTACTCTGTGGCCAGGCTGACAAGTACAACTCTGAACTGAATCATGGTGTTATCCAAGCAATTGAAGATGCATGATGAAGCCAGCTTTGAAATTGGATTTGTTACGGAGGTCTTAGAATAGAGACTGATCCCATGAAAGTTGGGTAAGTGTTAGACTTCCGTAATTTCAGCCTCAAGAACGAAGAGTTGAAGGCACTTGAATTCTGCATGGGATTAAAATCTGACATGCCAGGCTTCACATGAGAAAAACTGCTAACTCATCTGTTTTGCTACCCGTAAGATTTTGCTATATTCCCTTGACAGTGTTGATCATTCAGTAGACAGTGCAGCTTTGTAATAGTAGCAACTGTTTCACTATTACAACATCAGGTATTTGTACAGCAGATGAATTTCAAGATGACATTCAGAAGCCTTACAAGTTTCAGGAAAGCTGAACTGGTTTGAATTTTACACAGGATATGTGTTTTGAAGTCCATTATGACATTTCCCTTGATGTCTGATCAACGGCAGAGATAAACAATGGATCAGTAAGAGACTGGGATCTTAAGAAATAACCTAATGAAACACTATTCCAGGAATTCTCTACCACAAGGAAAAAGCACCCAGCATTTTTCGGAAAGGGATGCAGCACAGAAGTAGGATTCTTACCATTACTCTAGCTCTATAGTCCAAATAAGCATCTGCAGTATGGATATCCACTCTCAACCACAACACAAATCTTTGTTCTCCCCACAGTATCCAAGATGGGAGGATTTACACTCTACCTTCTGTTCCTGACAGACAGTTGGGAATACTACTTCACCCTTAAAGACAGGTTTCATGAACAACATAGGTAAAGCAATCATGTCTTAAAGGTAATTTGAGACTCCTTACTAGAGCACTCCACATCTGGAGGAGAAAGTGAATCAGAAATGCAGATGACAGTAGCAGATTTTAGAAGCTCAATGCAGAGCCCTTGGTAGTCCCAAGAAACACAGATCTAGCTCTTCTGTCAAGGAAGCAATTTAACAAGTCCTTACAGATTTCATGCACACGGTAGCTAAAAAACACCAAAGTGTCTTTGAGAGACGGATGTGGGAAAAAAAACAAGTTTGATTAATGCCAAAGGAGTCTTGACTGAGCCCATGACAAATACACTATGAAGAAAACTCCCAGCATCACCACTGACTCCCACAGAGTGGGATTAACAGGTTTTTCATTACACTTTTACTCCCATGGGACTGATTTATAAATTAGTGTTTGACTAAAGTAGCCTGAGAGTAGTACCTAGGCAAACTTTTTTCACTTTGCAATTGGAAAGCTAGCCAGCAGAGGGGGCACAAGTTAGTAAAATTTATCCTCAGGAGGTGATTGAGGAGTAGTGATACAACCTGAGGCATGTTCTGTATGAATACTGTCTCAAAATATATAGAAAAGAGCACCTACCTGTTGCTATGATTGTGTATACCAGAAAAAAAATAAACAATTGAATAAATACAGAGAAGAAGCAATCAGTCACTCGACCCTAGTCTCTTGATCTATGTTTAGCTCATGGTTTCTAACACAAGGGACAGCACACAAAATTAATAGTTTTTTGTGGGTGTTTTGTGTTCTTCCTCCCCCCCGTTTTTTTTTTTTCCTGAAGCTAACAGATACAAAGAAACATATCTTCTGGAGAAAGCCTTAAGAATCATATTAAGAAACATTCTCCTAGAATTTATCAAGGTGAGAGCTCATGCTTCCATTAACTCACCATCTTTTCCCTCAAGGCATGGGAAAATGCTGTTCCAGCAGACTTGTTTTGTCCTGCACTCATTCACACTCTGAAAGTCAGGGTATTGATGCTAATGATTTTGCAATAAGGATGGACACCACAAAGGATCTTTCCTCCATGAGGTGAAGGGAATTCAAAACCCAAATTGAGCTGTGTACAGCTATCCTTCCCTATAGGCTACAGCAAGGTTATTATAGACAAAGTAATTTTCTGTTTCCTAGGCAATTTTTCTTTAGTTAACTACATTACAAATATTTAAGAGTTACTCATCCGATGCTCAATACATGCAATAACCAGTTTCTTATTTGAAGTGTCTGAAAAGGATTACAAGGTAGTTACATGTGTTTTGCTTCAGTTCTTGCTGGTGCTACAGAGTAACAGACTTAACTGATTTTTGCACACACAGTTAGGACACTGACTCTATGGTAAAACTGAAGCATTTTGTATTTCTGGTGACTGGAGCAAATAAGTTGCAGGTTTAAAGTGCTAATATGAAACAACTGGCAAAAAAAAAAGTTTTTCAAAGGAGAACAAGTGTAACAACAGACCTTTCCTAAAGCCAGGAAAGAAATTACACTCAACAGCACACCAGTTACAGACTACTGAAGTAAAAGGTGCATTCTTGAAACAACTGCCAACTCCATAACATCAGTTACGCAAATTCCACTTAAGAAATGTAACATATTTAAGAAAATGGGATGAAAAATAACTTTCTCCAGTATATTTTTGAACAGATCTTAAAGTTACTTTAACTACTGAAGCTCCAAATATACATTATCATATACTTTTACTTGCTAATCAGGAAGCCCTAGAGCAAAAATTCCAAGGCCCAATCAGGTATTACTTAATTACAAGTATTTCAGGGACAAAACATAAATTGCATAAGAGATATCAAAACCTTTGAAAAAAAAGTCACAGAAATGTATTTAAATATGTATTATTATATATCAAGCATATCTGCTTGTATTACCTGAACTTGTGAGTTAGCCAATAAATTCATTGCAGATCTATCTCAAAATGTGCAACGAAAGCTCTGTGATGAGCATCGTTTTTGTAGATGCTATTAACTTTACAAATTCTGGGTTTGAAATCTGGTACTGAATGTACTGAAGACTGTAATGTATTAAAGACTTAGTTGTGCAGCTTCAGTCATCTTAGAATGCTAACGAAAACATTTGTCCTAAGAACAAAACCAAGACAAACAGCAAGAAGCACCAAAAAAAAGCTACACAAAGCAGCCTAAAATGGAAACTCAGAACTAAAGATGATCATCCTGTAATACAAAATCTCCCCATTGAATAGTGCACATGTGAAAACAGAAGGAAGCATTTTAGAGACCATGTTCATACTGAATAATACAGAAATGATGGATACACAGTAGGATGTACTACGACAGACTTCAAATCCCAGGATTCACTGGTGTTCTGAAGTTCCTAAATCACTCAAACGCAAACATTCCTAAATCAGCTTCTAAAACACTCCATTATAAAGCTTTGTCCTGTTCCTTTCGCCTAAGAACAAATTTAATTGAGTTCTAAATAATACATTATGTAAGTGATAACTTCTTGATTAACTTCTAAGTGCTCCAATTTAGATTAGGTCCTTGATAAGTTTCAAAAACAATTCACTCCTTAAACCTCACAATTTATGACATACCTATGTGACATTCTCAAATTGAAACAACACCATGTTCTTTGTGACCCAACACATGAACTCCAGTAAGGAACTGAACATGGAGAAGCAGCAATGAAATGAAGAACAAGAAGAAAAGCTACAAATATTTTCAACATGTAAGCACTGAAGTTTATAAAAAATCACAAGAACAGAAATATTAACATTTCTTTGTATTAAATTAATTGGAATATATAAGCTGCAAAACAACTGTGATTGCATCTTGTACCTTAATTTTAAGGTAATGGAAACAGTTGTTTAAAAAAAGATGCACCTTATCAGTTAGTTACAGATTAGCAAATGAATCACTACTGAAATCACTTAAATTGGATAAATCAGCCAACAAATCCTGGTGGTTTCCAGAGTTATTTGGCAGAATACAGTAAATACAAGCTGCTAAAAAAATACATTACATTTGAGCTTTTACACCCTTTTAAAAAACAGCTAGAATAACTATTCATACCAAGCACAACTACATCTTCAGAGCCAGCCCCAAAGAATCTGGGTTTGAAGATGATTTTTTTCATATTTTCTAAAAATATTTCTGAATGTTTTATTCCAAAAATAATTGACCTTGTCATGCTTTGGACTGAGTCCCTAATTACTGCAGCTTTTCTGCTTCACATCAGTGATTTTACATAGCTAGTCCTGGCTCAGTCTGTGGAATTGAGAGCGCTAGGCCAGGCCTCTGCTCTTCATATACTGGAGAAGGGTAATGAATTTCAGAATTGCCAGCATACCGAGTAGGGAAACATCAAATAACCCAAGTGGAAAAGCCAAAGAGAGGGATGTATACAAAATTCTCTACCCTTCGGGAGGTTATCAGCACAGGGTACTGACAAACTGACTGAAGGTAGCTTATTGACTCATGCATATAGGATGATTCTGCTGAATGATTGCTGCCCCAACGCTTCCCAATGATTCTCTCATGGAGTTTATCGCCACTTCAGCAGGAGCAACCTAGCTGTTAAAAAATTGATTCTGAACCACTTGAGTTCTCAGTCCAGCTTATTAAGGCACCTGAATCAATCATTGGTTTAATTTACTACATGAAGTCGCAGTCACAGCTTGCTTCAGGTTTGGTATAACTACGACCTTGTGAGAGGCAATAAGCTCAGGAGTGGAGGAGAGCAGAGAGCTAGGATGGATGTCACTTCAGCAGTCCTACAGTAATGCATGCAATTAAGCTGGTATTCTGGGATCCCAAGCCCCAGGGGTGAGGTAGGGCATTTGGTGAAGGAAAAGAGATAAACATACACAGAGTAAGTGGCTTCTTCAACAGAAGCAAGCATGTCACCTTATGTTGATTCTAATGACAAATATTCTAGATTTGTTCAATGTAGTTTTTTGGCTTGACATTGACAAAATGCACATCGTATTCAAGTCATTTATCCTCAAGCACTGTTAATGGGTTAAATTAGATTAACACTCAGCTCTCCACAAGCAGTAGCAATTGCATATAGGCTGAAAAATGCACACATTTAAGGAAATAGGGTTGGCTACACTGGACAGCCACCAAATATGATTATTCCGGTAAGTTTCCTGGCCCAGTTAACAACAGGACATTAAACATGATTTTCAGTACGTACATCCTTGAATTACTTTCAGAACCACATATTAGAGAACTAAAATGCACCAGTTTCTGCTAGATCAGTCTTACCAAAGGCCTCTGCCATTAAAGCCGTGTTATGTCTAGCATAATTCCTTATCTATTATTCTCATTACCTACCACTGCAGTGCTGCAAGATCCACATTTCAGAGCAACTAGAGTAGAATCAGATTTTGGTAAAACCTCCTGTCCTCTCCATACAACCAGAAGCCTTATCTGTTCAGTTTCCCAGTCATGCTCACTCATGTTTCCCCGACTAAAGTTAATATAATGCCTTGCAGACAGCAACTTCTTACCTATTTCTAGTCAGCTAGAGACACTAACTCAGTTTCCCCACTGGAAAAATGTAGGCTTTTATCTATAGTAGACTGTAGGTTTATGTAAGCTAGGGCAAATCAATTAACTGAGGCACAGACGCTATCTCTAGAATGAAAACAGGTACTTAAATAACAGATATTTGAGTTCTCATTATTGTAGGATTGAAGTGGCCTATACATTTTTGAGAAATCTAGTGCATTAGGGGGTCAACTTTACAGTAACAGAATGATTGAATACATCACTTCCATGTTAACTTTAAGATCAAGTATACAAGCAACAAAGCACAACAATATATTATAGGATTATCAGAAATGTCCTACATCTTGTATGTTTGTATCATTGACTAGTCCCATTTAAGAAAAACAAGCAAGGATCTTCTAATATGTAAGATTTACCCTAAATACACACAATCACCATCTCCTGTCTGAAGTAGTTTTTGTTGAAATGAGCCTGGCACACACTTGGACAATTAAACTTAGCACCACAGTCACACAATGCAAAGCGCACACTCCGTGGAGATCTCTATTAGCCAGATGCTAATGCTCACAGATCATATGAAATTCCAATCTGTTGCATAAGCAGATGAAAACAACTTGAATAAAGGGCCACACAGTACGATGCTAAAAAACACATGAAGTGCAAATATGTGTTCAAGCGGTAGCTGCAGATACAGACATACTCTATGAACTAAAGGACTCACTGTGTTGTTACAGGCACAAAATACACTCTAAAAAGAAAAGCAACAGCAAGCACGACTCTCAAGCAACACAACCAGTTTCAACTGAGCCTCAGTCAAGTAAAGTCAGATGCATAACGAGTCACAGTTCTTCTCCCTTCAAGCTTCAGAGGTACAGACTGTCTACCACAAAACTCCAAGACTGAGCATAACTATTCAGTAAGGAAAGGAGGAAAAAATTAAAGAGAATAAATATAACGAGACACTAGGGAAAATAAAAATACTTGTGCTTCACAAAAAAAAAACAAAAAAAAACAAAAAAAAAAACACTCCAGGCTCTGTATCTATATGTATTTGCTTCACATCCCTGACAACTAGTTGCCATTTGCCAAGTGCAAATACTTCAGCTATGGGACACACCTTTAAACACCTAAATAAGAAAGCTAACATATTCAAGGAGTCTATGACTAACACAGGCAGTTACACTGCTCAAGGCATAAAGGCAAGAGATACAATTTTGTAACTCCAAACTGTCCTCGGACTTTCTCTGCTGACTTTTTAGTGAGGCCAAGTATCAGCCTGAGACAGAAAGCTATATCAGCTGCTTAAGCATTGGCAGCCTGCCCCCACCTGATCCCTAAAAGTCAAAGTCACTGCAGACATGTTATGGCAGTGGCCCTTCCAGAACTGATTTATTGAAAATAAAGCACTTAAAGAACCAAAGTGGGCAAAGTATACTTAATATTTGGAACATGGGGATGTATCTCACTTCTTTCTGCTAAGAAAACAGATGGATGAGATCATTTTGGCCAAGAAAAAATATAGTGCTTTGTGTAAGCTTGTTTTAACTTTTTGTCTCTTCTTTAAAAATGCAATGGATTAGAATTAGACAAGTGATTTTAATAACATCCAAGTTTGATGTGATTATTACTCTTGAGACTCCATGAACTTGGTTGGTACGGGACAGCTGAAAGCAACGCAGTTCCACCTCATGTGGAAAATGTGGGGAAAAAGGACGGTGTAGCTCTCATTAAAGGACACCCTGAAACAAAGCTACCTAAAAATTAAAACATTTCAACAGTGAACAAAATGGCAGGTTTGTAAGTTACAGTATAAGCTGTATAAATTGGGAAGCAGTATTCTTAATTTCATCATGTATTACATCAGGATTGACTTTCATCAGCACTTCACATATAGACCTTGGACATAACAGGCATGTAAATTTACATTAATACCATTTCTAATCTACAGAAAATAGGCAACTACAAATAATCCTTTCTTACATATTTCTGCTATTGCCATGCTTCAGCTTGCTCTGCTGTTCTCTGTTGCCTGAAGTTTTCCCATTTAGTTTTGCTGGGGCAGGGCAAAAACAGAGGACTGGAGAGCTACACTAGGAGTGCAAACCTCTGCCTCTACCAACATGAAAAGCAAACTGCTTGTGCAACCATGCCAGCATGACGAAGCAGGAAACCCTAATCTAAACTTTGGTTCCAAATTTGGATGCACACTCAACACAGGCCATTCCAGTGCAGTGTTTATGGCCCCAGAACGCCAAGACAAAAGTCATGCTTGAAGGATTTTGACTTTAGAAAGCAAGGAATTCCAGTAACAACCCTCAAAAAAAAACAATCCAAATACAAAACTGCCCAAAATAACAGGTCACACAAAGCATAACATATACAAATATTGGGGACAATATTTTATATGGGTGTTTTGTTTTTTAAGGCTCAGTGCATCTTAGATGTAGATATGCACATAAGCAAGGAGTTAGTCTGCAATTCGTGACATAAAACTAAAGCTGAAGTGTGCCTAAATGCACAATTAGAATTGATCTCCTAAGCATGTTATCTATGTGTATTTCCAATATTAGAATATTTAAGCTATTATGGCAAAACACGCTGATCTGTAGAGACCAACGCTAAGCTTTACTGTGTGAACACATCGGCAATACTGTAGCTACATATTAGTCTAATCATATATTCAGAGAACTATAAAGTAGCAGTTAGCCTAAGATTAGATTGTTTGATGCTCATATATGATGTGACTGAAGCCTTCAGAAACCAAAGCAATATTAAAAAAAGTCATCCAATGCAGGACACCTTTCAACTTCCAGGTCAGAAATAGGTCTTTCTAGCCTTCCGCATGTTTTTGAAGTCTCAAAATATCCATAATCAATTGGTTTCCATTTGGATTTTAGTTTGCTTCAAGATTCGTTTCACTTTTCCACATATGTGAAATACGCTGCCAAAAAAAAAGGCTCTCACCAAGACTGGGCACAGCTTGGTAAGCCATCAAAAAAGTACTTCTGCTGCTACTTTAAATACAGAGTGTACCTTTCCCAACACTGCAAATGAAAAATACCTATCTCAAGTCCCCTTGGATTACAGAAGCATCATAGCTGGCCTCTTGGTTTCAAAACAATTATGTTAGCATGTGCTAACAATTGTTTAATATATGTTTAATATATTTAGTTATATTTGTTTAACAAGACCAACTCACCTCTAAGCAGGTTTTACCATACTGATACTTACGATGCTGAAGAATATGTCCAAGATACTCTATTTAGATAAAAAGCTCACAAAAAGCTTCTGCTACTGAAAAGAGTTGTTTCTACTGGCAATATTAAAATGAAGTTTCATCCTGAGAAAAACTGGAAGAATAGCTTGATACATCAACACCGAAATACATTAAAATAAGTACCAGTAGGTTCTCTTATCTTCTCAAGCCGCAGTTGATGCAATACTGCACACAAAAATCTAGTAAGAGACCCTCATTATACAAATAATAGGAAAGGTGAAACACATGGGGTTTCAGGTAAGTTTTAGAAGTTTCAGACATCCATCAGATTCATTTTGGTAGTGTTGCAATGGTGCTTTGCATGTAAGTTTCAAAACTCCACTGATACATTTTTACCTACCTGAGTTTACAGCTCATACTTAGAAACTTTGCTACAGATTGCAAGTTACCGAAGTAGATACTTAGTTCCACTCAGCCACTTGGTTACATTTTACTGTATTACATAATAACCACCTTCATATTTTCTGTTTACACAGAAAGAATCATTCCAGAAACATCTATTAGTATTTAACCCTTCCATTAACTCCAACAACCTGCATCCATTTGCCTTACTCAAAAACTCTGTTAAATTGTGACTGCATGCATGCTGCTGAGCAAGCCATATCTGTGAGATGTAGGAGTGTATTCCAAGAGGAAGGAAAACCTGCTAGTTATAGGTTTGGTATTTCAGACCACCTGAAATAATGGGGAAACTGAACTGGGGAAAATACGGCAAAGTCAATTAGCTAAGTGCAAACTGAGCCTATAAAGTGTTTTATGTGATGACTGTGAGTTTACTGAACTTAGCGTGTTTAAATTGCATTCTTCCTGAACATATCCAAATCCTGTGTTTTCTTCCAAAGTTTTCTGTAAAAAAATGCAGAAGGTGAAGAGGACCACTATTTTTAGCAAACAAAAAGCTGACACCTTATTTGAAGGTTCATTCTTCTGCTATCATAATCAGCACAAAGCACAGTATGCAGACTCAAGAATAATACAGAATTTACCCATCCGAAAGTGCTGCAAAAAATGAAATAGTCACCTTAAAATATATAAGCTTTCTAAAATCCTAATAAGCTGACCTCTAAGAATGTCACATTATTTTCCTTTTGTCTGTTTTACTACCTCCTTGCACATTTCTTGTGCTGTTGACAAAAACCATCAAAAATGTAGATCTAAAAAAAAAAAAAAATCCTAGGTAAGACAAAGGGTTTAGAGAGAAATAATATAGCACTAATATCAGAAACACCTTCTGAAAAAATCTTCCAGGTTCTTGATAATCTAAACATGTTGACGGTGCCCCTTTAAGACCTGAATGTGAAACACTCTAATCAGCTGATGTAGTTGTCCACTCAATCATTATCAACTCTGTATGTATTTACTGAAAAAGTAATAGCAGTAAATAGTCATATTAAAAATATGAACATCAATGTTGCAAGAACATATGAAGCAGGAGATTTTCCTCAATTTCAGAATTACCGTTCAGCCACCACTCTTGTTCAGGAGCTGAGCTGATGGAGAACTCTGGTCTACTTTGAAAGAAATCAAGCATAGTGAGTCGCACTGCCATTTAAACAAACAGTTCAAAGTTAGCAGGGGGACAAGACATCGTGCTGTTGAATGACATAACCAGGCAATCCGACTGAGTCTGCATCATGTCTTGTCATTTTTACATATGTTTTACAATCCACATGTGAAACAAATGGATCTTAGCAAATACCTTAGAAGCTTGTCAATGCAACCAAAAGCCAAGCATGTTAGTAAAAAAAGATATTAAGCCAGATCATTTTTTCAGGGAAAAGCTTAATAAATGTTTAGATTTATTACTTCATGCAATACCACACCTAAAATAATCTGTCGCATTTTCTAAAATTATCTGCTCCTCCCACTCTGAGATAATCACTCTTCAAACATCTGCTATATTGAAGTAAACTACTCAGTTGTTCTGTGGACTTAATATTTTAAACTGCTTAAGAAGTGAATCTGAGTGAAATATTTTCAAATGTAACTGAGCATTCCGATCATTTTTATTACCCTGAATTTGTAAGTTCCTCATACTGTGTATGTTTAAGATCAGATTTATCTTAAGCTAATTTTAGGTAGTAGACTTCAACGATAGGAAGTTTGACAGATATGACATTGTTCAAAGGCCAATGTGAATCTGAGGCATCTTAACTGCCCTGGATATCATCCTGTGAGTGCTGATGGACCAGTTAAGTGCTTCAGAATTTAATTTTATTTATGAATAATCTGCTACTTTGATCAGTAGAGCCAGAATGGGAACCAGAGACTTCAGCAGCAGATGATTTGGCACTTGCAATCCATCCATCTACTTTTGCAGATGCTAAAAGAAGGCAGAAGTTCTGTTCAGTCACTTGACCGAGCATTTGAACACCTCTCCAGCAGTCTGTTCAACATGTGGACAGAGCAAACAGCACGCATAATCATGGTGGGTTCAATCTGAGAGAGATTTGTAACCAAAACACACCGGACAAGAATTGCTCAACAGACAAAACAGCAACAGCCCACAATAATGAAAACTAACTAGTCAAGAGAGTGACAAGTCAGCTTGCCTACTTGACAGGGCTGTTGAGCACAACTTCGCTCAGAGAAAGCTTAAATACTTGGGTTTAAACACTGTATTATCACTAGCAAGAGCAATGGTAAAGAGCAAGTATTCCATGTACATGCCTACAATGGCAAATGTTCTAAAAAGCTTCACATAGCTCACGTAACTAAAGAAAAATGTCATAAAATGGGAAAGGTTAGCACACAGATGTACAAGAGGACAGCAGATGGTAATAGACAAAAAAAATAGCCATGTGTGGAACTAGCACTTTTTTTTTTTTAAAGTTTCATCACCAAACTGGCATTTTAAAAATGTTTAGACTCACTTGATCACCTAGTGGCAAAGCCATACAACGCAACACAAGAGAGAAATTTCCTTCCCAAACAAACATGGCATGTTATCGCAAACTCTGCTCAGACTGGAAAGGGGAGGGGGAGAGAGAGGGCTTATTTTCACAGCCACATTCCCATGTTAAATACCAAGAGCAGTAACTAATCCTCAGATAGCAGATGATACATTACATGGAAAAAAAAAAATGAAAAGGGGAGATTCAAGTTAGCATGTCCCATGTGAAAAATACATTATATACTTTGCCCAATACTAATAACGTGCTTTATAAAAAACAAATCCAGGGTTTGATCCAGTGCCAGAAAGTACTGGATACTCTTCCTAAAGCACATATTTAGGCTAGAGTCACTGGCTTATAGGAACTCACTACTGAGCAAGAGAATTCAGGCCCACCCCAAAAGAAGTCCTGCTTTAAAGGGACAGCTGCAACACAGACATTAGGAAAGCACAGCTCCTCGAGGCTTGATACAGCATGCAGGTCTATGAAAATACAGGTATTCAGAGAAAAGTTGTAGTAATCTCGTTAGAAAGAAAATGTTTTTAAAAAGGTGTGTTCCACTCAATACTTTTGGAATATGCAGTGCTGCTCAAAAATCAGCTCATCTCCCAAACCGTACTTATGTGATCATACAGCACTGTATACATAAAGCCAAGTTTTCATGACCCCCGTCAGGCTCATCAGTTAAGGTTCTGAAACATAAGACTTGCTGGAAAAAAAATTACAAAGTTTAACTGAGAAGATCAACTTGGAGGCCACATCACCGTTTAAGAACTGAGTAACTGGGGGGGGGAATAAACAGTCAGGTACAAAACTATCAACATCAACTACACTTCCTCAAACTATCTGATCTCTGCTTACTTTTGAAGAAGCCCCCACATCACGTATTTCATGAAGATGCCTCTTTAGACATTTAGTTAATAGCTGTCCCTGAGAAGTTTGTGTTTTGTTTTTTTCCACCTATTAACAGTCAACCTACCTGCCCATAGTTGTCTATGCCAGTTACTAATCTATTTAAGTTTAATAAATCAAAAGCTGTCCTTAGGGACTGGCCAAGAGTCGTAAGTCCTTCAGCTTGAAGGTTTTTCAGTTCATTCATAAACGTTGCATGGTTTTCCTTCCAGCCAGCCTGAAAAGAGAAACGTGAGAAGGCATTCTTCAGACAGAAGCTTTGTAAGGAATCAGGGTTTTCTGTTCAGCAACTAAGCAAGACACTTTGTAGGCGCATGCAGCTCAGCAGAAAGGCAAAATACCTTGGAAGTTATGAGCATTTAATGCCATTATGGAAAGCCTCAAAATAGTTTAAAATCCTCACAAGCTGGATCTATCTGATGATCCAAAGGGCGAATTTCTGTGAAGCCACCCGTGAATAGCCCTCGCAGCTATCTGAACTCCTCTGCCCAGCCTTGAAGCGATCTCCAACAGGTTCACAGCCCTGTGTCATGCGGCCCCACCACCCCCTCGCCTTATTTCCCCCCCTGAAAAGGGCAGGACAGAGGGAACCTTCCCCCCCCCCAGCCATACAAACTCTCCTCGGAGTTGCTGTCACTTCTCCCAACTCGAATTAAATATCCCCCACAGTTCATTGCTGCTCACAAACCACACAGGGGAGGGACAGAGGAGGGGTGGGGGGGGGGGGGAAAAGAAAAAAAAAATAATAAAATGTCGGCCATGTTGATGTCAGCGCTGCCGCTGCCAGAGCCCGGGCGTGCGCTGAGCTGCCCGGCCCGGCCGAGGGGGCAGGAAGGAGGCAGGGGAGGGAAAGGAAAAGGGAAGGGAAAGATTAGCAGGGGAGGAATGGGGAGGGGGGGGGGTTACCTTGATAGCGTAGGGAGGCTCCTCGAAAGTGACCAGCATGTACCTGTCTCCCCTGCTGGCCGGGTCCCGGGCTCGGAGCTGCGGTGTAAATGGTGGTGGGGAGAGGAGGGGGGGGGGGGGGACACAAAGCAGAGGGTGAGGCTGGAGGAAGAGGAGGAGGAGGAGGAGGAAGGCGGGGGTGCAGGAGCCCCCCCCCAAGCCCCAGCCCTCCCTCCTCCCCCTCCCCTCCCTCCCCGGGTGCCCGCACACCGCCGCCCTCGCCCCCCGCAGCCCCCCCCCCTTCCCCTTTTTTCCCCTCTCCCCCCCCCCATCCCCCCCATCCCAAATTCGTTTCTCTCCCCTCCTCTCTCTCTCTCTCTCTCCTCGCCTCCTTGCAGCCGGTACCTTCATGAAAGTCTCTACAGCGCCTTTGGCTATGTCCAGATAGGTGGTGCCCAGGTGGGTGCGCTGGTTCATGGAGGCGGACGTGTCTATCAGGAAGAGTAAGATGGGCATAGTGCGGAGGGGCCGGCGGCCGGGGCGGCTACATGGACCGGGGCTATGGGGGGGGGGGAGGACCAAAGGGGGAGGAAGAGGAGGAAGAGGAGGGGGGAATGAGTGGCCGTGAGTGCTGTGCACGGGGAAGGGCGCCTCCCCGCCGCCCCTGCCCTCAGGGCGAGGGGAAGGGAAGGTGGTGGGGAGGTGGAGGGGGGGTGGGGGGGGCAGCGCTGCCTGCCCTGCCCTCCTTTGTGTGCGGGGCCTGCTCAGCCCAGCACGGGCTGGCTCATGAGGGAGCGGCGGGGAGGGCTGCGCCGCTGCTGACCTTCCCCCCCGCCGCCGCCCCGACCACCACCACCACCACCTCCTCCTGCTTCTCCTTCCTCCTCCTCTCCTCCCCTCCCCTCCCCCTGTTGCTGCTGTTGCTGCCGCCCCCCCCCCCTTTCCGAAGTTTCGGGCGGAGCAGCCGCAGCACCGCCGCCGCCCGCCCCCCTCCGCCTCTGACTGAGGCGCTGCCGCGCTCGCCGCCGGCTTTTAAAGCCGCCTGGGCTGGGCTGGCCACGCCCCCAGGGCACGCGGACACGCCCCCACGTGACGGCCTCCCCGCCCCGCCATTGGGCCGCCGGGCGGTGCCTCGTTAGCATATTCAAATAGAGGGCGGGGCGAAGGGGATACGGGGGGGAGCGGGGCCCGAGCGGCGGCGCCGCGCATGCGCAGTGTGTGTGTGTGGGGGGGGGCGCCGGGTGCGGGCAGGGGGGCGCCGCTCGGCAGAAAATGGCGGGGGGGGGGGGGGGGGGGGGGAGCGCGGGGGGGGGGGGGGGGGGGGGGGGAGCGCGGGGCGGGGGGTGCCGCTCGTCAGAAAATGGCGGCGGGGGGGGCTGCGGCGGGGCTGAGGGGAGGGAGGCGGCTCGGCCCCACCGGGAACGGGCTGGGGAGCCGCGGGGTGAGGGGGAGACGCTCTCCTTGAGGCTGAGGGAAGGGAGGCTGAGGGGGGGAGCCGTGCTCCCGCTGAGGGGCTGCGAGGCGCCCCCTGAGGCAGCGCTTCACCCGTCTTGATGCCGGCTTTGCCGGGGGGGAGGAGAGGCCCCCTGAGGCGCTCCGATCCCCAAATTACCCCTCGGGACAGGAGGCCGAGGGGGAAAACCCAAAGTCGGGCTGAAATCCGCCGGCCTGGCTGAAGGGGGGCTCGTTTATCAGGGAAAAGTTCAGCCTCTGGCAGCCCGACGTGTCCAGCAGGGTTCGGCGTGTGGCAGGGAATTCCGACAGACTCGGTCTGATCTTCTGTGTAAAAATAAATAAATAAATAAATAAATAAATAAAAATGTAAAATATTGGCCGGCCCTCGCTGTGACCTTTTCCCCTACGTGCAGGCGGAGATGAACATTAATGTGCCTTTGATCCGTGCTCAGGCACTCTTTTGAGTTTACTTCCTATAAATCATACAATCGTGGAGCGTTTCCAGCCAATTAGCGATGAAGATCTGTCCTCGGTTTTTGTTTGCTTGTTTTCCCCCAACAATTGAGTCTCTGCCGTTTCTGCTCCGCTAGCCTTCGAGCGCTGACTCCAGAGCCATTTTTTAGCATAATCTGTTCAGGGGGTTGCTCCGCATCCTCTCTGCCTGATGTTTTTCTCCCGATCCGGCTGATGTGCTCCCACAGCCGCTGCTCTCGAAGGTACGAAGCCACTGTGCTCCCTCTCTCAAGATAAAATTGGCAGTGGCCTGGTTTGATTCATTTTGTTCTTCCAGGCAACGTTTCTGTCTTGTTAGGCAAGAGCTGTTTCTGGCTTTTTTTTTTTTTTCTTTTCTTTAAGACTAATGAAACATTAGTATTTAGTTTCTAGGAAGGCTGGAGAGAGAGGGGTGGAATTGTATTTCCATTGCAGTTTTTAGGCATTCTTAGGCCTGTGAGGATGATATTTTGATATTTTGGCTTGCCCATTGGCATCTGCAGCCTGTGCCATCCATTCTGAGGCGCTGGAGCAACCCCAGGGGTGCTTCCTTTTATCCCAGGTCACCCCTCGGAGTCCTTCTGAAGGACTTTGGGAGTTGGGAATGAAACTTGATTTTTGGAGTGGGTACAGGCAAGTTGTGACAACCGTATTTCTTCAGAAGCAACGTCCTCTGCTGTGAGTACTCAGCGTGGATCCTGCGGGCAGTGATAAGCCCAGCCGAGCTGGTGTGAGTCTGAAGCCGCTTGCATCTTTCCAGCCATTCAATTTCAGAGCTCCAGTGGTGGGGCTGTGTCTTGTGACTGACAGCAAGGCTGTGCTGGTCCAGGGTCTACTGCTTAATCTGAGCCCCTGCTGCTAGAGGAAGCAAACCAGCAGGTGCTGCTGAGGCCATGTTGCTGGATTGCCCTGGAATCCAGCTGCATACCAGTCCCCATTGTACAATAAAATATTTGGTCTGTTGGAGAGCCTTGGTACAACACAGTCTCTTGCTGTCTACATCTGTGGTTTGGGATGCCTTTTGTCCCCTTGGCTCTCCACAGAAAGTTGCACGCATCTTCTGGCTCCCTGTCAGGTGTGCGGCTCTTGAGGAGGTCAGCAAGGTTGCCTACTGCTAGACTAGTAATTATCTCCCTAAGGTGGTGGGATTCGAGTTGTTAAGTAAAGGCCGTGGTGCTACTTTAACAAGTCATGGCTTGGGATTTGTAGCTCCTTTGGGGAGTAGTGTTGAGTGAGTGTATGCTGTTGGCCTCTTAATTGGCTTCCTTTTAAATCTCTTAGACAGGCACGTTCCTCAGACATGCCATCTTCTCTCCTGTGTGTAATATCATTGATGTTTCATTGACTGGCCTAATAAAAGAGCACCTCTTTTATGTGTCAAGCCTCCATCCTCTTGGAGAGCATTCTAAAACTCGGAAACTTCTGGAAAGTAGCCTTCTCCAAAGTGAAGGGAAAAAAAAAAAAAAAAAGGGCGTTTTAGAGCACTCGCCTTACTAGGAAAATGTTGTGAAAGGCAGGCTGGGACATGCATGGAGACTTCACGTAAATCCTGGAAGGTCATTTGGAATTTTTAATTTTTCTGTTTGTTGCCAGTAGGGGGGGCGGGAAGAGAGGGAGGAAGGCATTAACTCTTCGTGGTAGACTCGGTTATAAACCAGCTTGAATTCTGGAGTCACCTTGAAAAGTGGATGCAGTAGGCACACCGTGTTTTTCCCACCAACGTGAGGGGAAGGTGGGACCGAAGCAGCTGGGCCTCTCCTGCTCCTAGTCCCTTCAGTCCAGAGATCGTCACTGATAAAGGAATCCCACCGACAAAACTTATATGCAGCTCTATTGGGATTTATACAAGCAAAAACACTTTATGAATTCTGTACGTACTCTCTTTTTGCTATTATCTTTGAAGCCATTTGGAACATTCAGTTCTCCCTGCTCCTGTGCATGTTATATTAGATCCATATTAGATCCCCTATAGGGCAGAATCAAGGCTGGTTTTGTGTTGTCTGTGGTAGGCATTAGTACTTTTCTGCTGGGAGCTGGCCAATTTGATTAATATTGAGAAAGATTCTTTCAAAGAAAGATAATCAACCCAAGCCTAAGTCTGTATCAGCCTCTTAATGCGAGAGTCATAATGGCTAGTGCTGCCATCAGAGCCACATTTATAAATCTGTACAAGGGATTTGCTATGAAGGAACAAAACCCAGTGATATTAGTGCTTATGCTCATTACTGGGAGAGCTGATGCAGCTGAGCAGGGAGAGAGCTTGAGACTATCACTGAAAACAGATGCGTTTTTGGATTCAGCCCTTTTACATGGTGGGCAAAATTATACCCCTTGTACAGGCTAAATGAGGCAGTTCTGTCTTTTCTCCTAAATCTAGATGAATTATTTCAGCATGGTTCTGTCTGAAGGAATACCTCTGCTGTATTGATAATGCAAAGGATAATTACAAAGGATTCCTGCATATATCCTGCGAAGGATTATTTCATACATAATTTTTGTTTGTTATTTTTCATCCATGAGGGAGCTTGAACACAAATGTGTATCTATGAACACCCATTTTCTGATCTTCAGTGTGGGCATTGTCCATTTGAGGACAAATAAGACAGTATTAAAAATGCAAATTTTACTTAAAATTTAATTCTAACTCAATAAAGCAAAATAAGAGGATAAAAAGATGCCTGAAAAAACATCATTTTAAAAAACAACTTTGGTGTCATTTAGTGTTATTATTTATTTATTTATTTATTTTGTCTTGAAGATAAACAACAGCTTCTCCCAGTCGATAGCCATGAAATTATTGTTATATTATCAGATTGTGTTAGGCTTATTTTGTCTGTCCTGAACCACAGGCTTGAACTAGAACTGGCAGTTCAGCTTTGATTATTTTTTTTTTTAATTGGTTTTCTCCTTCAGACGGAATTGTTTCACAAAGATACAAAGATCTTGGTCAGCCCAGGTTCTAGTGACACAGGTAAATTTTTCAGAGCCCCCATGAGAATGCAATTCCATGGTCTTGTAGATTATCATCATTAAACATGTTTTATTTCCATGCTTAAGAGTCTTAAATTTTCCATTGGTTAATTTTATTCTACTGTTCATCACTATATATATATATATATCATTCTGAGTATTACTTATTATTTTTTAGTACTTGTATCCTACTCCTTTTAGCCTTCCTTCAGCCAAGTTCTGTGCATTCAAGTTATTTGCTTTCTCCATAAATAAAATATTATTTTCCACTTGTTTTGGACTTGAATAAATGAGAGCTTAAATTGTGGTTTGGGGTTGTTTTTCGTGAGTTTCTCTTCAGTGATTTTTGACCCTGCTTTTTTTTTGTTTTTTCCTCTCCCTGAAATTGTTACCTGTAATTCAGGTAGCTTAGATACATGTATAGAACTCCTCCTAGATGAGTAATTACTGAGAAGATTGGGATCACATAAGATGTAACCCTCAAAATTTTTCAGAAAAGTGGCATTGAGAAAACTGGATCTCAAATTTTTGTGTGTATTCTAGGACTTTGCCCATTTTTTCTTCTAAAATTTGCAGAGGCAGCTGTCTGCCTTTGAAACTGTCTAGCACCTTTTAGAAGTCTGTACTTTGGCTTTCCCAGCACCAGAACACGGCGAACCTACACCGCTTTGCGGAACGATGACCCCTAAAAGCAGTTGCTTTCTGGCTTCTGTTGGCCCATCTTCAAAGACAGTTTCGTTTTCATTGCCTGGAGATCGGGAAACCCAGAGGATAGCCTTTGAAGCTTCCCAGGGATTTTTGTATTCTCCACCACCACTTCAGCCATCCAAATCCCTTGCTGTTTTCTGGCTCGGTAGTTGGAAGCAGAGTGAACAGCGGTGTGCCATCCAGGGGCAGCATAGCTAATGCGGGCTTGCAAGGAAAGCAGGATTAGAGTAGTCTGAAGTAGTTTGTTTTCTAAATGTCCCGGCTGAATGTGGGCACTGAGAGATGAAGTTCATGAATATTTGTGAAGTACTTAAGCTCTTGGAAAGTACGTTATGGTAGAAGTGCACAGTAAGATTATTTTCAGAGGAAAAACTAATCTCTTTGAGGACCATCTGTGCTGTGACAGTAGAAGTCAGTCAGTTAATGATTAAGAGGTTGGAAGGCACCTGAGTAGAAGAGAAAGATAAAAATCAAATTAAACTGTATATTTGATACACGCTTTTCCTTTGGTATTACTGGCCTTAGATTGAGAGGTCTTCTAGGCAGCGTGTTGTCTTCATATGTATTTAACAGTGTTTAACAGAGCAGGACCTTTTCTACCTGGTACTGGGAGGGAATATGAAATTTAACGTGGAGATAACTGCTTCAAACAAACATGGCAAAATTACAGTTTTAATAAGGTAGCGCATGTGAGAATTCAAATAGATTTACTGTCTTCATATATCCTTCCTGATGCTTTACATTGCTCCTTTCACTTAAGGTAGGATCCTGGTCAAGAACAAAAACCTGTCTCAGCTCTGAGCCTTTAAATTTATTCTGCCCCTTGGGTATTTCAGCTGGCAGTGTCAAGACCCAAAGAGAACAGAAAACACTCCCTAGCATATAAAAGCTAAGGTATTTTTACCTTTTTTTTTCCCCCCTCCTTTCTTCTTAAACTTATTTTCCATCCCTGAGATGCCGGCAGCAGCAGGCAGCAGCAGCCCACTTGATTCCTGCTAAGACCAGAGTGCCCAGGGAAATGCAGGTACAGACTTCTCATCTTCCCTCCTCTCCCCAGGCCATGAAAACAGGAGGAGGCTTCTGCACTCTCTAAAACAACAGGTCTGAGGAGACCTTTGCTTATTATGCCAGGGAAGTAAGAATCCTGTCATCGGTGTGGCCAGAGATAATAGTTACATCAGTCGGGTAGGCTGAGATTGCTTGTAGCAGCCCATCCTGGTTGTGTTTGGTTTTTCTCGTCTCATTTTTGCAGCCCGGGCTGAAAGCTCCTCTGGGTATCCTAACGGGTTAATTCAGCCCTTCCTTTGCACAAATACATGCAACACACGGTGTTGCCATGTAGGCTCTCCTCAGGATGTCAGGAACAGAACTAGGATAATCTTCCCCCACAACACCATTTTTAAACAATTTTTTATTTTTTTTTTCAGAGAGCTGTTAAACCTTCCAGGAGGAAAACTTTCCCTGGGAGGTCAGTGCCCTGCCCGTACCCGCCGATCTGCCTGATCCCACTTGTCGCCGTTCCAGAGATTTCTTTTGTTTGTGCCTTTAAGCATTCTTTCTTGCCTTCACTGCAAAGTTTCAGTAGCCCCGGAAATCATATCCTTTCTGAAGGGTTGGACCCTCCTGCACATTTCATAGCATAGCAACGTAACTCTATTACCATGGATCCCAGACACAGGCGTGCAGAATTTATCTAACTAATCGAGTGGTTAAGGGACACCAATCCCAGCTACAGGCAGCTAGGAGCATAAAGTGGTTACAGCTAAAAGATATTCTACAAGCACTTCCCAGAGAAGCAAAACATGTATTTTTTTTATTATTCTTATTTATTTTTAACAGCCAATGTAATGGGTATTGTCTTAGTAAACAAGAGGGCAGAGTTATTCATTCATCCCTAAAATGTTTCCCACTGAGGTAGCACACCTGCATGTGGTATTTGAGAGCTGGGAGCTCTTTCCCTAAAATACTGCCATGCTGTAGAAGTTTATTATCCAGCCTTTACTCTAAATGTGATTATTATGCCTTGCCATCTTTTGCCCCAAATCACAACGCTGTAAAAGAAAGACGCACTTGGTTGCTCTCCGCAAGGCAGCTGGCACGACTGGTGTCAAAAGGAACATATACCTCGCGGTCTGACTTTTGCCATTTAGCAATTAATGAAAACGTATCAAGTCTCAACAAGCAGATAATTGGAAACCCGAACAAAAGCCCTCTCTAAAGCACAGACGTAGGTCTTCTACAGTAAAACAAACCTGATAAAAATATAAAAAGCTTCTAATCCAAGGAAGAAACCTGTCCATCTGCGTTCTCTGACTTCTAGCACCTTTGGCTAGACATTTGGGACCATGTGCTGAGCATGTTATTCAGAAGGTACAGGTGAAATGAAAGGAGAGGGGTTTTATTTCTGTTTTTACATGCACATTGAAGCCCTGATATAAGACCTACTTGTTTAAAAGGTGGAGAGCCTTGCACAAGGATGTCAAATGGATGCCACGGCGGGCAAATCTGCTTTGCACTGACTTGCAGAAAAAGAAGTGACTTGTAGAAATATTTCGAATAAGGAAAGACACTTAAAGCGTTGCTTTGAAAAGTGCAAAAGGATAATTCTTACCAAGTTGAAATCACAAACGCATTTCTCATGAGGAAAATTTTAGAACAGAGTTGAGACCAGCTTATAATGAACCCTGAATTGCAAGCGTAACCCTTCTTCATAATAACAGCCTGCATCCAGCAGCGCTGTTTGGTCAGCAATGGTTCTTTTGTTGTTGGAGATGGCTTTGAATTTCACGATGTTGCAATCGGAAAGCCTTGACCGTTTCAGGATCAGCTCTAATATTTTCCTGTTGGTAAGCCATTTGAAAGCCAATATACACTTTATGGTTATTTTCCAAGCACGGTTCCAAAACAAAAAGCCCAAGAAAGCCCATCCCGTAATTCAGGCTGACGCTAAGCGTACAGTTGGCCAATTTTGGCAAAGCATATTGTGTACACTGGTTGTGTGATGAATTAACGTTTCCTCTGAGATTGTTCTGTGCCTTCCCTCCCCTGAGATATTTCTATTTGCTGCTGTTTCTCTTTTGTGAGGGCCTCGATTCTGTTACAGTCGTTCATGTCTGACTGGGTTATGTGGGTTGTGAATGCACAGCTCGCACTGATCGATATAACTGTGGTCTTGAAGGAAGATGGAGGTTAATAAAGCAATGGAGGCAAATCCAGGCTTTTAACTGTTATATCCATTGCACCTATTTTCAAGGTATTGTGATTTTATTTATTTGATTTTATTTGATTTTCCTTGATCATTTTTTTTCTTCATGTCTTCCATCTCACATCCTCTCTATCTTACCTTTTCCTTCAGAAAAAAGTTACAGGATTTTTTTCTCGGTGTTTCAGCTTAAATATTCAGCATGCCTCTCCTCAGCTGGCTGAGGGAAAAAAAGCCAAAACTACTAATTTGCCCTGACAAGTCTTCACTCTCTGTGTTTTTGATGATTGGTTGTGCTCTGTGCTTGACTTCAGCAGCAGCTAATAAGTAACTCCTGATCCAGCAAAAGCTTCCAAAGGTTGACAGATATCACTTGAGCTCTCATTTCAGAGGTAAGTGACAGCCCTTTAACCCAATTACAGTACAGTGCAGCAGAACTGGGCTCACTTGTGATCTTCTCCCAAGCAGCTGCTGCAGTTAAGTTACAGGGAAAGGGGCGCTATGCCTTTCTCAAGGGGAGTTAAGATCTGTTGTGCTTTAATTATATATCACTTGGAATGCTCCAAATTCCACCAGAGTGCCATTTTTTTTTCCATTGCTGCATCTGCTTGTCATTCCCTAAGTCCTTTTTTTTGTATTGAAATCTATTACCCGTGTGCTAACGTGTTTAACAGCAGTGTTCACGAAGACATTTGCAAATTTTACTTTTGTCCAGCTAGCTTTATCACACTGTTCCTCTAATTACCATGACCAATTTTGCCATAATGTCAGTTACTTTGTTGAGAACGGAGCTGTAACTGTGACCATCATCTAAAGCTGTTCCTTATCACACTGGTAGCAATCCAGCAGACCACTGTCACTAGCACCAAACTTTCCTGTAATCCTGACATCATCATGAATTCCTCCCCGACTGGCAGTAAGAGGGTCTTGCATGGCTTTTTCTCCACTTGAATTCTGTGTTTTCTGGATTGTGAAATTGCCCTCTGCATAATTCAAGAATCATTTCATGATCTATGTTTAGCAGAATTTGTTACCCAACAGATGTCTGGACAGTTAATGGCCTCTGTAAATACAGCCCTGTGATTTCTTGCTATTGATGGCCCAAGAATTTTTAATCTCTTCTGCTACAAGTCAGCACTAGGGCAGCATGTCACCTCTTAGTTAAAAAAGAAAAAAAAAAAAAGCACAAAAAGTGTATAATTTCCCCTTCAGAATCATTATGCCTGGTCAGAAGGGGTATTTCTTCCTTGTTCTCTTTTGAATTTTTATGTTCATATATGTGTACATATATAAACATGTATACTTACGTTTTTTTCCAGTCAAAAAAGGACATGAATTAAAAAAAATAAATAAATAATATGAAAAGAAACAAAATATAACTCAAAGAAAAAGCACTGCTATAACTACAAGCCAGAACTGACACTGTCAGCCGTCCAGCTGGGGAAGGGGTAAATGCCTAGAAAAGTCCACGTCAGGAAAATCTTTGACTGTCACCTTTATGTGTCTGGCAAATGTGTTACAAGAGGATTTCGAGGCACTGGTGCCAGATCATTAGCCCCAGGTAGTGATGTGTGCACACTGTAATATTGCACTGCTGCTGTACAACCACCCCCTCCGTCCTCCTCGCCATTTGGATCAGGAGCTAGCCCTGCACAGGAAAGTTGTCCTGGCTTGTCATCTGCTTTTATGCTCTCTTCAATTGCCGGCACTAGGGAGAAGAAAAGTGTCAGGCAGGGCTGTACCAAGGAGGTAAAAGAGTCCCTAACATCTGGCATTCGTCTCCCAGGGGAGGGAACAGAGGAATTGGCTGCTGACTGATAAAGGCCTGCTCAGACATCTCTACAGAGGGATTCTGCAAGCCAGATGCTGGAGCTCCTAAAATGTGAATCCGTACAGCAAAGTGCTTCAGAGGACGGCCCGTGCTTTGTTGTGTGCCACTGAGAAGGAGCTAACTCAAGACTGCCCACACACGAGCGCTCCTGGAGCACTCAGGCTCCTGAGCAGCTGCCTAGGAGTGCAAAAAAGTTCGCTAGATGCCTTGCTGGTACCCGTTCCTGTGGTGGATGGGTCGCTGTGGCCAAACTGCTGGGTTGAGAGGGACCAAAACTATGGAGAGATTCATCACCTGGATCTACGCTGTAAACTGAAGAGGCCAATGCTCAGGCAGTGCTATGCAAGCTCTTAAAACTGAACTGTGGGCACGTTACCTGGCAGTTCTGGCACGTGACTTTGGGCATTTTCTCAAAAGGTATCTGGATATGGCATGGAAAAAGACATGGGGGGCTGGAATTGGGTGATCTTTGAAGTCCCTCCCAACCCAAGCCTTCCTATAATTCTATGATGGACTAGGCACCATTCCCCACAGGCAGTTTTACATCACCACACTGTCTTGGGGGAAGATGGGAAGATGAAAATTTAGTTTTGTGATGTTAACCGGACCGTGCTGGCACAAAACCAAAAAAGCAAGGTTTGGGGAAAAAAAAAAAAAAAAAAAAAAGGTCTGGTTTATGAACCAATAGAACCAGACCCATTCTGGAGCAAAACTTACTGCTGCAGTTATGGCCTCAGGCTCTCTGGCCTTTGGGAAAGGTTTCTTCATTTCAATGTGTTTAGGTATGTGCATACATCCATATATATGCATGGGGCTTTTCAAATGAAGTAACCTGTTTCCAAGACTGCCTCATTACAACTGGAGGGTCTTTACATGCTCGTAATTACTGTCTGTCCCTTATCCAAGGTCTTTGCATTTGAACACTTCAGGAGCACTAGCATGGCCAATTTTTACACTGTTTCTTGCCATGGTTCAGAAAAAAAATAACTATTGCCTTGTTCCCTCCTATTACTGAGAGCTGACCTAACTAACACAGCAGATGAGTTCCTTTGACCTCAGAGCATCACTTGCCCTCACATGGAATCTTTTGAGCATCTTCTTGTTGACACTGATATCTGATTTGGAGCCTCTGTGTGAAAATTTTCTTGTTCTGATATTACATATGGAGGCTTTTCTGGTGCCAGTTAGCTTGAACATCAAAAGCTAAACTGAAAGTGTCAGACTTTTTTTTTAGTTTGTCCCAGATGAACTTTTTTTTTTTTTTTTCCCCTCCACTTGGACTTTCCTTATCCACTTTCAGGGGTATGAGATGCAGATTCACCAGTTCCTCAGTCTTCATGGAGGTAATTCCACTCAGTCTTCACTGAGGTAATTGTCAGATGGTATTTTTGCACAAGGAAGTCACCAAGTTACAGATGAGGACATGATTGAATAATTGGTTTTCCCCTCCAAATGTGTGGCCTCTTGTCTCTAGAGCATTTGCTTTTTAAAAAATAAAAAGCATTGCTCTCACTTTCACAGATTTTCTCATTAGGTGTCTGCCCTGGAACGGGCCAGTGCTTCCACACCCACTCTTCTCCAAAGGACATCTCCCCAAAGCAGCTAAATTTGAGTTAGATATGGTTATCATTTCAAAATCCAAGTGCACTCCGTAGATTCTGACTACAGACATATGGGCCTACTACTGTGCAAGATGTCCAAGGCAATCAGATATTCCGGCTGTAATCTATCTAGAATAAAAAAGATGCTGATCGGGAATGGCCGTGAGGTAATCAGAACCAAATGCTCCACAACGCCATCTGCAATAGTGCCATCTGAATCCAGCATTGCTGCGATGTACGTACATGCTCACAGACTGAGAAACTCTTTGCTCCAGCGAGGGCCAGAAATGCCGGCTTACCTGCTAGCGTGGAGATGACTCATAACATTTGCACAGAACAACACATGAACGAGTTTGATTAGATGATCTGGGATGTTTTTTTAACTCCACAAACAGCCCTATCATACTGAGTCATAAGCTGCCTCTCAGGACTTTTCTGCAGGAATCCTTTTCCACTTAAAGGATGACTTTACCCACCCTGGTTCAGAAACCACAAGCTTTTAAACAAATCTTTTGTTACAGGTTTGAGTTGAAAAAATTTGTCAGCTTTAGAGGAGGTCTACCTATTTTTTTTAAGACTCAGATGCTGGTTTTGTACAATTTGAAGCTTTCCATGGGATTGCAGTAAGAGGTAATCTACAAAGTGGTTCCACTTCAAGAAAACTGCTCAGCTTCATAAAACTTCCTCTCAAAAACACAATAGCACTGTTGGGACCTTTTTGTACCAGAGTTCCTTGCGGGTTTTTCTGTTTGTTTTGTGGTTGTTTGTTTTTGGTTGGTCGGTTGGTGGGTTTTTTGTTTTGTTTTGGCTTTGTAAAATATTCCACCATTCTACTTCTAACTTTCAATATTAGCAATCAAAAACAAACAAAAAAGCTGGTTTTCTCAAACCAGGCTTCTATATGCTCGGTATCTTGTCATCCACTGTTGGGCCACATGACAGGCCGTAGAGGTAAGAAACTTGAAGAAAATAATTAAAAGACACAAGTTGTAAGAAAATGTTCTTTGATATTCCCTAGACACACTCTTAATTGTACACATCAGGAAAAAAAAAAAAAAAAAAGCTTCAAAGCTTTCATATAGTTAGTGTATTATGTAAAAGAAATTTATTTACCTTTTAAGTAAGTTACATAATTTAATCTATTTTCCAAATAGAAAATGTATTTATTGGTGCTTCTTCATGATTCTTCAACATCACAGAGGGAAGAAAGATTTAGAAAAGCAAGTTCTGAAGTCCCGAAGCCTAGAAAAGTACAAGAATAATGATCTTAGAATTAATGATCAGAGAGTTCTACTAAAAAGACAGTGAATAAAATTAGAGAGATTTTTGACAGCAAGTTGGAAGCCCAAAATGTGAGTAATACTATAGCTGGATCAGTGAGGACAAAGGAAACAGCAATAAGACTGCATACAATGCCAGAACTGCTTATGGGGCAAAATACATGAGCCAGGAGTTCTCATTTGCAGCCCACACACTGACACAGCATCACTTTTTTGTTCTCACATGTTCACAGTCAGTTACAAAGCCAACAGCACTTGCACAGCAGCTAGAAATTAGTGTACTTCTCAGTAAGGTTCTACAGAGTGCCATGCACAGTGCCTTGCCCATAGTTTAAAGCTAATTTATTTTTTTTTCCAGAACTTCGACATATAGCAGATTGAATTTTGGATCAGTTTTTGATAGGTCCCCATTTTCTGAATGCCAACATGAAAGAAGAACTAAAGGTCCTCATTTTCTGAATGCCAACATGAAGCAAAACTAATGAAATACAGAAGAAAACTGTCATAATGAGCATGTAGGGTTTATTATCAGAAATGTGATGGGCAGTGTTATTCGTTGTGTGAATGATAAATACCTGGAGCAAAATAAGGGTGCATTTTTACAAGGTTTTGTATTTTTAAGCAAGATGGACAAGTGTATTTTCCACAGAACGCTTTGGTACTCTGTGAAGTTTGCCTTTCTATATAAAGAATGGATCTATATTTGTTTCCCACATGCTTCTAAGAATGATGTAGCATCTGAAATTAAAAATATTTTTTAGTAACTATCTCATGACGGCTATCACTGCTGGCAAAACAAGGGAACTGCAAAGGAGAGTGTTTTAAGCACAACGCTTTGCAGCTGCATAGCTCATGGAGTTTTGAAGAAATAGTAAATCCCATATACTGCAAAGTGGGAAAACATTTAATTTACCAACAAGCAGAGAAGAAAAGCATGAGAAAGGGTAAACTGCTGCTACATTCGATGGCTATTGAGAGGTGGCTCTATTCGTTGCCAAGTGTTTTTACCTTTTTTATGTGGTTATCCTTTGTGTGTACAGGCCTTTTGGTTTTACATGGGTAATTGAGGAAGAGGCCTCAGAAGCTGAAATCTGGCTCACTGTCAATGGAGCATTTCTGAATCTAAGCACTAACTCAGGCAACGTGCAATTTCTCTTCCACACTGGTCCCCTCTTGCAGAGGGAGAGCAACTCCAATCAGTTTACGAAATGGCTCAAAGGGGCACAAGTTAAATAGTTCTTAAATTTTAATCACCATAAAATAGCTTTTCCTTTATGAAAGGCTTGTTCCTGGGGATATAAATATTACTCCAATTATTGTTGTGCACTTTAGAAAAGAGGACAGTTTTTGTTAGTACCTGCAAAGGTGCCAACATATTTATTGAATTGTCCCACTCCTACTGGGTGGCCCCAGCGCTTCCCAGTTTTAGCTGAAAGGTTTGCGAGATGTCACGATGCTGCCAGATCATGTCACGATCATCATTTTGCAGAACAGTTACCTTTATGCCAAGACAGTGCTTTTGGGGCTTGGGATTACTCCTCTTGTTCTAACAAGAAGCAACAACCTTGAAGATACAAGTATCTAAAAATAGGGCTGACAGCAGAGCTGGGAGAGGTCCAGGTCCCTCCTCCCTGGGCCCCCTGCTCACCTGCATGTCCAGATCCTCTCCATGTTGCTGCAACTGTCACGCAAGAAGTGATTGCCTACATTTTTAAAGAAATTTAGTTCCTAAAACTCAAGAAAATCTCACTCCGATATACCGAAATGAGAAAACAAAACCAAAAGTCAGCAAACAAGATAAAACAGAAGATGGAGCCAGAGAGCAATTTTTAAAGTAAAGTGCCAAAGATCGGGAATTGAATTTGCTCCAGCTCACACAACTGCAGACGAGGAACCAGAGAAAGTAACCAAGACTCTGGTGTGGTACGAGGGCATGGAATTGGCTCCACTGTGCGTGAACACAGTGGTTCAGAGCAGCACCCTTTCCCAGAGCTGTTCTGTCCTCACCCAGTCCGTGAAGACGTGGGCCAGACTTATTGCTAGCAGGCAGGCAGGCTCAATCCACTCCATCCGAATCAAAGGAGTGAAAGTCAACCCATACCAAGAAAAAAAGCCGGCTGAGTGCTTCATTTACCTTGTGGCATGCCAAAAATGCAGAGTAGGAGAAGGGACACTAAGAAACAAAGATGAGGCAATATTCATTTGATATATAGCTGCCTTTTCCAGTTTGTTTTTTTTTCAGCCCATGCTACTGGCAGATGTGTTCTTAGAAGACAGTTCAAATATTCCAAGCATACCACAGCAGTACCTGAAAAAAAAAAAAAAAAAAAAAAAAAGAAAAAGAAAAAGAAAAAGAAAAGAAAAACATAATTTTTAATCCTATCATTTTTATGAAAGTTGAAAAAGAACTGAATATGCTTGCTTTGCTTGGCTTCTAGTTCAGTTACAAGGAGTCATCCTAGAAATATTTTCAACCCATGCAATTTTCCCATAAAGCTATGATAGCAAATGAAAAAAAATATGTATCTGCTAATAAGTATTGGTAAGATTTATTTTCTTGATTTTTTTCCCATTATATGGGGAAACACTTTTCTAAACTACCCTAATTTTGTTTCTGCAGGTAGTCATTAAAATTGATGACTACAGCTATTCTAGCTTGAAGTCTTTTTGTCCATTAGTTTACGTGGTTATAGGAAAATTGTTTCTCAAAAGTGAATCATTTTTGATTGGATTTTGTGTGAGAATGGTAGATCTGGGAAAACATTCAGATCTTGTTGGTAATTTCAATGCCTTTTCCACCATTATGACCACATTCTTTTAGCCTGTCGGGTACAAAGCAGGAGTAAGCTCCAGTTTTCTGCCTTACTCTAAAATCCTATTTTTTCTTTGCTTTCCTTCCTTTCCCCAGCTTTTCAAGCAATGTTCTTTTTCTCTCAGTCACAGCAAGACCATTATTTGTGTGCAATAATTTCCCAAGCATATTTCTCTACCTTATAAGGGAGATGAGAGCACTGACCCCAGATTTGGACACCTGGTAAAGTGATGTACCAGAGCTCAGGATTTCGTTTTCTATTATTTAAGTACCTTCCTGGTCTTGCTGAGGAAGTCACCATTAAAGATAAGCTTTAAAATAAGCCCTTATGATTTTTATCTTGACTGACTATAAGCCCACTGGAGCATCTCTTGCGTTGTAGGCTTTTTTTTTTTTAAACAGGTAAATCATTACCAAAGATTAGACCTTTATATAAAGCATAGATTTCATTTCAGAGTGTCATTATTTGATTTTGATCCAAATGCACGCCCGTGGCATCCAGGCTGTTGCTGCCTGTGAAACCTGCACTCAACGGATGCACCTGAACCATGTCATAGCCACCAACTGGAGTTTCTTGTGCACCTTTTTAGAAACAGGACAGTTAAATAAAATGTCCATCTAGGACTGTTTTTAGTGTTTTCCTCCAGAAGGGCTGTGTATTAAATCTTGAAGGAGTAGTGTTGTGTCCGAGAATGTTTAAAGATAAAGGAGAGGCAAGGGAAACAATGTCTCAATAGGCAATTGCTGGAAAAAAAAAAAAAAAAAAAAAAAAAAAAAACAGGTAATTTGAGGGATGCATAGGACTACTCCTGGTCCCGTAACCCATACCTTATTAAGATACTCATTTCCCCCTTACTCATTTTCTTGAAGGTCTGTTTGGCAAAAAGTATTCTAAGTCTCCCTAGAGCCTGCAGTATGTTGCCTCCAGCATACTTTCAGGCCATGTTTATCTATGAATAGTGCATAGTGCCAAATCCTGAATGCAAACAAACTGCAAAGACGGCAGCCCTTGCCAGATTTCTTCAGACTTTAGTTTTCCAAGACATTTTAAGGTGTACATCCATTCTGAAAACTGTCAAGTGTATCAATGTCTTCAAAGAATATTTCATACATTGCATAGCAATGCAAGGTTTTCTAGCTGTAGGTCTAGCCGAGGATTGCAGGGTCATCTGTAGCTAAGAGGGCTGGTTACCATCTTTGGTTCTCTAGTAGCAATTCCCTTCTAAGAACTGCGAGAATGGGATGTTATCTAATGTGATCATACATCCCCTGGGAAACAGCTTGAGATTGCAGATGCATTTCCTACAAGCCATTATCTGTTGCTGACCAGACACTTCCCTCCACAGTACACTTGTGAACTTCAAATAGTTCGGTCAAGTAGAGCTTAAATGCCTTGCTGTGGGCCTGCCGACCTCCAGACCCTGTTTGTTTAGCATAATATGGCCGGTTTACTAAGCACTATCTGGAGTTTAGTTTTCACTTCCACAAGTGACAGTCACAAATTGCACAACAAATATAGCCCTATCTGCTAAACTCATAAGCCTCCTCAATTTCTCTGCTGATGGGAAGGAGCCCTGTTATTTATTTATTTATTTTCGGAGAACTGCTGCTCTTCATCTTACCATGGGTTAAGTTTGAAGTTACACTTGAAGTAACGCTTTCCAGGCTGCAAATCACTTCTGCGATGTAGGACAACTGTTCAGATACCTACAGTTGTTTTCCAGAGTTCTCCAGACAGATTATGAAAGATTGTCTTTGGCACGCACTTCAAGAGAAAGCGTGTTAGTTTGTTTTTGTTTTGCTGACTTTAGCACAGAGCTTTGGGCACATGACCTGCCCTTTTCGGACTTCCATTAATCCAACAGGAAAAGTGAGCAAAAAGCAGAACCTCGCTGAAAAACAGTTGCTGGAGCCCCATTGCATTTCCCTTAAAAATTCACCAGGAGAGAGTTTGTAACCTAAATACAGACAAGCCGAGGAGCTTCGCAACCAGCCGGCCACCGTGTGGTGACGGGGCAGGGGGGGGCTGCTCTCCGGCACCCGGACCCGCACCCCCTCTCGGCAAAGCAGCCATCTACACCCGTTTTTTAACCACCACGACCTGCTTAAGGCCTCCCTTTAGCAGCCCGGCTCCTCCGAGCAGGTTAACCCTCCCCGCAGCGCCCAGGGAGCCCGGCCGCCGGGACACCCCTGTGGGCGCTGCGAGATGGCGACGCCTCCGGCCGCCATTTCCCCCCTCAGCCCCCCGCAGCGCCCGGCCCGGCCCAGGGGGGCGGCCCGGCTCGGCTCGGGGGCGGTGCCGCCTCCTCCTCGGTTCCTGCTTCCCGGGGAGCCCGGGGGATGAGCGACAGAGCCCGGCACCGTGCACCGAGTCCCTCCTTCTCCTCCTCCTCCTCCTCCTCGGTGCGGCCGCCTCCCCTCGCCGCAGCCTCCCCTCGCCGCAGCGGCGGTGCCCATGGCGGCGGAGCCGCAGCCCAAGGCGCTGACCCGCAAGCCCCTCCTGCTCAACAAGGTGGAGGGCTCGCAGGAGGTGGTGAACATGGCAGCGATCGTGCCCAAGGAGGACGGGGTCATCAGCGTCTCCGAGGACAGGTAGCGGGAAGGGGCAGCCGGGCGCTGGCTCCCCCGGAGCAGCCGGGGGTGTAGGAGGGCGGTGGTGGTGGTGGTGCCACCCTGCTGGTCCTGGTGCTGATGGTCCTGGTCCTGCTGGTGGTGGTCCTGGTGATGGTGGTGGTCCAGGTCCTGGTGATGGTGGTGGTCCTGCTGGTCCTGGTCCTGCTGGTGGTGGTCCAGGTCCTGTGGTGAGGGTGCTGGGGGTGCCGCAGGGACCCTTCCTGACCTTGCCCGCAGGTTTGCGGCGCTGCTGGCCGAGGCAGTGCTCCTTCCCCTCTCCCCCCTCTCCCAAGCGTTTCTCGGTGATTGTTTAAAAACGCCCTTTAAAAATCGTGGTGATAAGATCTGGGAGTTCGGTCCCGTGCTGTGGAGCTGCCAAGGAGCAGGATGTTTTCGGGCCCGTCAGCTGCGCGGCGCGGGGTGGACACATGGCTGGTGCTGCCCTGCAAGAGCCCGAGCGTCGTGCAGCCTTCCTGCTGAAGTTTCACACCGGGTTGTGAAGGTGCCTTCCTTTAAAGCCCAGTTTTCCTGCACCATCCATCCATCATTATTTTAAACAGAATTAATTTACAGCTCAGGTGCACGTAACCCGGGTCCCCAGCTGTCTGCTCAAAGGGCAAACACTGGCCAACGCATGAATATGTCGCGGTTCTCAAGGGTTTTTTGGGGGGACTGTTTCTCTTGGATACCCGTTATCCTGTTCAGTGTCTGCTTTTATTTCTCTCTCAGCTATCCTGAAAACTGTGAGCATTTCTTTCATCCTGTCATTGTCCTCACTGTGCGTTAGTTTCCAGCTAGTTGTCAGGCATGTGAACCGTGTAAATCCAAGATGATTTAAGTTCATCTAAGCCGTGGTCTCCAAGTGAGCTGTCGTGCCTCATAGCGAGAAGAAAAGAGCTGCTTCAAACAAGTACACTGTAGAAGAGACTTTAAACTGAGTTTTAAAGTGCTACATGGCCATGATTTTATTGTGTTTAGTTTTTTGTTGTGAAACTGAATAGCACTTACTCAGCTAATTCTTTTTATCAGTAAGAAAGTATTCCTGATATTGATTTGCTCTCATATGGGTCTCTCTCAACCTCTGTCTCTCCCCCCCACAGCACAAAACAATTAGTGTCTAGCTTCTGCTATTTTAGCAGGTATGAATTGCTGAGAGTAGGTGGGTGCTGCAAATCAATACTTCTTGGTAGAGAAAGGGATTGGTGACGTGTGTTTGCTTCACTAATAACTGAGATGTTAGGTTCAAGAAAACAGCGGTGAAGCAGAGCTCAGAGGTTTCTCACTCAACAACTTGCTAGTTCAATAGCATCACCCTCTCTGTCCTATCCCAGCACTAACTCTTAACATAGGACCCTAATTTATGTCCGTCCTGCTTGCTGCTGCAGCTGGAGAAAGAAATCTGCTGCTAGGTGTCTAAAGGTGATACGGGATAGTTCAAAGGAAACAAGTGCTGTGTTAAGTCTGGAGGCTCAGAGGTCATTCTCTGTATAAAGGCACTGTTGAGGTAACCTCCTTGCTCATGGGCCAGTTTGTGGTGTATGTGAGGTGCTATAAGCTGTGATCTTGCCTTTTATTTCTTAAGGTATGAAGATGTTAATTGATGCCTTTTCCTTGCATTTTCCATCTGCGTTTCTATTGTGATTAGAGGATTCAGGGGCCAAAACTTATTTGGAAGGCCTAGCAGTTTGGAATTCAATATTGAAGGCTTCCCGATACTTGGGGTTGGTGAAAAGTTTACCAGCCTCTCAGTACCTGTGCCTTATGATCAGGCTTTTGCAGATCCTTCCTGTTTGGACCTGCCTCCTGGTGTTAGTGTTGAGGTTGTTGTTTAATGGCCTTGGAATGTGGAGGGCTTTTAGAGATTCCTGGAAACTGCAAAGGGTGGTTATGGAGATGTTATCTGTCTCTTTACTTGGGGAAATAAGGGAAGTTTTGGCTGAGTTTACCAGCCTGGGATATGTCGGTCATATGAGAGAGATGCTCTGAAACTTTAGCAGAGGACTTCAGCTGGAAGGACTTGCTGTTCCCAGCTTGTGCTTTGGACTGGGGAGCTCATCTGGAAAGAGAAGGCAATTCCCTGTTGGCTCGCTAGCTAATAGCTGAGCGTATCGAAGCTGAAGTTGCTGGTAGTCTTTTAACACAACAAGTTTTAACACAACACGTAGGCATCGCTTTGCAGTTTTCTTTACTGCGCGGTATGGCCCTATAGCTGTAAATCCTTCAAAGCAGGAGCTTGGCCTCCAGTCTGTATTTCGTGTGACACCAGTGGTTTTATCTGGTTTTAAAAGACTGCGGAAGTGGTTCCAGCTATAGCTTGCAGACATAGCCACGCATTATGTAGCCCTGAATTGTTTGTGCTTATAGCACACACACACACACACACGTTTTCAGGAATAAAATGAAAACTTAGTAATAATAAAAAAAAAGAAAACTAAGTAATAAACCAGAGTATGGTTGTTCCTCATAACGAAGGGCATAGGTGGGGAAAGAAGGAACCTCAGGAGGGTTTACGTATTTAATTAAGACTATCTAAATTATACATAACCTGCAGGGTTAGAGTTTATTTTCAGTGTGCATATCCTCTACATACTTTCTCTTCTGAACCCTACTCAGAATCACAGTAGTTGAACAGCGTGCATCGTCTCCTAATCTTAATTGTTTTAGCTGATTCCTTGTTAGAGCAAAGTAGATCGAGCCAGTATCTCTTTGCAGGACAGCAGGCGTACATTGGGAAGGACAAGATGTAATTTTATTTTGTGTTTTCCTTCTAAGGAAAAGGGATGCACCTGTCTAGGCAGGTGAAGGTTAAAGGAGTGGCGGCATTTGTTGTCCAAGAATGTATGTGCCTGATGCAGTAGGGCTGTAAGAAAGGGATTATTAGCTTTCATGCATGCTCTTTTCCTTGGCAGCGAAGGGGTGCAATTAGCAGGCACGTACATCAAACGTGTAGAGTCTTGAGGGATCCAGAGCACTGAACGCACTGGGTTCTACACGGGGAGCTAAAATGGGATTTTCCTAATGTGCACAGCTGGCCCTAGGCTATTGTTGGCTTCCTATGTAAAAAGCATGCACCACCATTTCAAAATTGCTGAGTGGCCTCGTCTTTTGTTGACTTCAGAGGGAGATGTGGGTGTTGGGCACTTCTGAAAAGTAGGTCACCGGCGTGTCAAGTTCAGGCACATCCATGCAGCGCTCCGGAGAAGATTTAGCATCGCTAATCTCACCTGAGCGTGGCGGTACGGTGGGAGCAATGTACTGACTCACCCAGCTTTCAGCATGAACAAGTCCCTTCGGCATTGGCACGCTTCTGTATTTCCCACGAGTGGGAAATCTCTCATTTCACCAGTGATGTGAGTGCTGTTTCAGGTGGGTGCCTGATGTGCTGAGCTGGTGTCACCATGAACTGGCAGGAGGTGGCTGGGTGTCGTGGTGGTAATCCTGCGTTTGCCTTCTTTTTTTTTTGTGGTACCGCTTGCTATATTGTAGGAGAGGAAATCTTAGATATCTGCTGGTGCAGACAACTTCCCTGATAATTGATAACTCTGGTCTGTGCCCTCATTTAGGTGGGACTTTTGTGCTGGCTTCCATGCGACAGAACTTTAAAATGTCGGTGTTGCAGTCAAGAATTGTTTCCCTTAAAGTATTCAAAAACCTTCGTAGCCTGCAACTGAAAGTTGTCAAAATTCTTCGGGATTCTTTTAAAAAAACAAAACCCAGGCACTCTTGTCTCCTAGAAGGAGACAAAATCCAGGAGGAAAATTTATGCCACAGCAAATAGTTCTGTATTTTTAAATAAGGGAAGAAAAACCTTTGCCGTCTGCGCTACCCTTTATCATCTGAAGTTCCTTCTGTGCTGGGATGTCTTGGCTTCTTTGTAGGGATCGCTGTGCAGGCACAAGTGGCAGTGAGCCCAGGCTGTTTGTCATGTGTGTTCATATTAGTGGCTTTGTCTCACGTGGAGAAAACGGTACAGAACTTGTCCTGCTAGGTTTGTTTTACAGTTTGTGGTTTCGAAACGCAGATGCACGCTTAAGCTGTTCTGGACAAGCTAACCAGCATGGTTTGTAGGGGTAGCAAAGGTGAACGACAGCCCGGAGTTATAGTTTGTGCCCAGGTGAGGTGGGATTCATCACGCTGTCCTGCATCCAGGCAGGAATTAAGGAACTGCAGGCTCCTGGTAAGCTCTCCGAATTTCCCTTCTGCGCTGGAGCGATGCAGAGCGATTGCTTTGCAGAGCAGTGGTTGCAGAATGGGTTTATCGTGCTCATCTCAGCGCAGGGTTATGCCCCCGACAGCAGCTCTGCCTGGCGTGTGGCTGTTGGCTCGCGGCAGAAGCGCAGGTGGTGTGAGGAGGGATTCTGCTGGGGGCTGTTTGTGTGTCTCTCAGTCCAAGCCCGTCGGTTTCACACCCAGGTCAGCGCAGTGCGAACAGCAGCACGCAGGTTTGGACGTTCTTCACAGGTGCAAAAGGACTTGTTCTTTAAATTCTGATTAAAATCATCAGGCGCAAGTAAGATTGTGGAGAGGAAATGGAGGAACCCTGCAAAAACGGTGTCAAAGTTTGAGGCCTGTTGTTGCAGATGCGAACTTGTTTGCTCAGACTGTTTTTTTTTTGTCAGCTAATTGGACGCGTTGCAACTGGACGGCTGCGTTTGGACTAAAGCTTGGGGCGGAGGTTAGTGCTGGCTGCTCCAGTGGTTGTTGGCAGGGCGAGTAAGAGAAGACAGGAGGCCCAAAAGCTCATGGAATCCGAACTGGTTCCAGATGTTGAAGAGCGTCTGTTCCTGCGTTGACTAACATGTATCCCGTGGAGATGCCAAAACCCGGGGACTAGGACATAAAATGTTTCACTGAGCACTTGCTGGGGATGAGGAACTCTGCCTAGGAACTTGTAGGTTCCTGAGCGACCTTGCGATGCACTTTGTGCCACTGGCACATAACTTGTTGGAGGCTGGCAAAGCTTGTATGTACCTTGCCTTACAATGCTCTCCGCTGGGCATCATTTAAATATTTAAAGCACAAGGATTCCCTCTTGTTTTTCTGACGTGAGCTCTCCGGCTACTGCAAGCTCATGTAGGTCAGTGCACAAATTGCTGCAGCTCCTGCAGCTGTGTGAAGTTCATGCCTTAACTGCAAGGTGGCAGCTGCAAAAATGTGATGTGAAAGCATGGCTTGGACCACAACTCCTGCAAACCCAGCGTCTGCGCTGTGGTTGGGCATCCAAATACAGCGGGAGATCAGGCACTTGAGCATTTAGAGCCGGAGATGCGGTGGTTTTTAATCCCCTTTCTGATTTAAAGATTATCCTTTGTAGAAGAAATGTAATGTGTGTTTCATATCGGAAAAGCTCTGTTTGAAATAGAGAGCTGCCTAATACACCTGCCACATGCCTGGCAGCAGCCTAATTTTCTGCCGCTTGCTGCACAGTGCTCTGCAAGTTCTGGGATGGCACACCCATCTCCCACGTTAACTGGGGTTTTATTTTTCTTTTTGTCTTCCCTGACCCCAGCTTAATTTCACCGGCATCTCTTTACACAGATCTCTCATCGCCACATCTCCCATCCGTCAGGCTTCGCTGTGTGGCTCGGTGACCTTCCCCTGCACTTGCTCCAGCTCCGCAGCCGAACAATGCCCCTTGCAGAGAGGGGACAGCACAATGCCACCTCTGTGCGCCCTGAGCCCTTGGCAGAAACACAAATGGGCGTTACGGAGTGGCTGTGCAGCACAGGGCTGGCATATAACTCAAAAGGGACTCTCGCAGAAAACCTGCTGGTTTTTCTCCTAAAGCTGAAGATGTTTAGAGGAGACAGTGATGCTGCAGTGTTAAACAACTGCAATACCATAAAATAAATGCATTGCAATGTTTTTGAAGCTACCAGGCTAGTGTGGTAAGGTTGGCTTTTCATCGAAGCTCAGTTAGCAGATAGAAGCTCTCAAATATTGTATGAAGTTGTGGCACCTTAAAAATACGTCAATAGCTTGTCTGGCCTGCCCGGAAGGATTTGGGTTGTTGAGGCAGACTCCTCTCTTCATTCCCTCTCTCCAGCTGCACTGGTTTCTACAAGCTGTGTGTTGCCTGTGATCTGTGCGCAGCAGCTGCCATGTACACAATAATGTATGCAGGAAAACTGCTGAAAAGTAGTGCAGGAGGGCTTCCAAAAACCTGCTGTCCCTTGTTTTGCAGAATGCCGTTTGCAACGGTCTGAAGTCAGAACATGCTTGGTGTCTCGGAGAACAAACGGGGAGGAGAATACGGGACAGCGTAATGCGTTTGAAAGCTTTGAAAGCTTCGTACACAATGGAGAGTGCCCCAAGGAGAGAAGCTGGCTTTTGCACAAATTTCCTCTGTACATCACTGCATTCTGTGCACCGTAGCCTCTCGGGTGTTGAAGGGCCATTCACATAAAAACTCTCCAGAAGCTGCGTTTTAATTGCCTTGCCCGTGGTTCTTCCATCAGACACCTGCCAAATACGGGTGGCTTTATGTAAAACGCTGCAGCTATCTACATGATCTCACAGTAATCCCTACCGTAAGCTCTTGCAAAACAGGAGTGAGAAAGAAAACAGCTGTTTCCCTTCCTCATGTGGTTCGGGGGAGTGATGGATGCAGCCCCGGTGCTGTAGGATGCAGCAGGCTGGGATGGTGGTGGGCACAGCCTCGAGTGGTGGCAGTCAGGCTGCTCAGCTGAGCTTCATCCCACGTCGGTCACTTTAGCAAAGAGAAAATACAATGGCCTCCTTTATCCTTTCATTAGGTGAGGTATCAAATGCTGTAAGTGTTATCCAAGGTTGGGTGAGTGGCTGGAGCAAGCCTGGAGAACGGGAAGAACAATTACGTGAAAGAAGAAGCAGGCGAGGGTGAGTTTGCCAGGCAGCCCTCCAGGGAGGGAGCTTTGCATAATCACATAACCATATGCGTCTCCTAGGACCCTTGTGTGTCATAGCCTGTGTGCCTAATGACTTGAAACTGCAAATAAATAATGGTCAAAATGAATATCTGTGTATCAGAAAGTGGATAATAAGCTTTGAACATTAGACTGCGCTGAAATTTTGTATAGTGAAAATACAGCCTTTATCCTCATTAAAGGGAGAACAGTTGTGGGGGCTGGGTTTAAAAAAAAAAAAAAGTGGTGTTTTAATTTTTCTCTTAGTCAGTCTGCAGGAAATACTGTTGTGTAACTAACCTTGGCCAGACTTTGAACATATGGGCTTTGCTCATCATACCATGTGTATTCTCCATCTAAATCAAGTTTTTCAGGGAACTCTTAAGGTTTTGAGCACTGAATCTAAGGCGATGCCAAGGCACAGTCCTGGGTAGAAGAGCATGGCTGTTCTGCTGCCAAGTTAACTTCAGATCAAACTTCTCAGTAGTCTTTTATTCTTCAAGTTCTGCATCGTTCCGTCTTACTGTGAGGTAAAGATCAATGATCCTAGCAGGTTTTTGCAATAACAGTGGTGGGTGGTCGATCAACCCCACAAGGCAATGCTTTTGACCTTTACCAGCCTGTAGCAGCAGTTTCCTTCATGCCGAGTCCTGCCGAGAGAAATCTGAGAAAAGGCTGTCCTAATGTGAATTGGCCTATTTTGCCACCAGCTTGGATTCTCTGGATTCAGATGATAGAGCAAATGCATTGCGCTGTCTCGAAGGGGCACAGAAGGAAGATCCATCCCTGTGTTTAAAATGTGATAGATAATGAGATTTTGCACCTCCAGCAGTGAGTACAAATTTGATGAATTTACCTTCAGCTCCAAATTCACTTAAAATAGCAAATAAAGGCTTAATTGTATTTTTAAGCAGGCAGTGCATCTGCCTTGTGGAGTACTTTAGGGTCTTAAAGTAAACAGCTTTTCTGCTTTTGAAGGTCTAGTAAGGTCTCATCATGAGTTGGTGCTAAAGCTTTTACTTAGCTTTAAAGGTAATAAGGTAGAGCAAACACACAATTACGTTGATGCTAACTAGTGTATGCCAGCGGATGAGTGATGAGAGAAGGCTCTGGTATTGCTTCAGGACACCAACAGTGGGGCCTATCCTCTGCGTGCAAGGATTTCAAGATTTCGAGATACAGGTACCAGCGGTCTCCTACTTCCACACTACTTAGCTTATCCATGGCTTGTAGGGTTTTTTTGTTTAAAAAAATATATTTGGGCAGTGATTAAGAGAAGAAATGGGTATGTTTATTGTGATGCGTGATAAGATGAAGCAGGAAAGCACTGAAATTCATCTGCTGTGATGCTTTCCTTTGGGTTGCTGCTCATCGTTTCTGAAGCAGCACAGCACGGCTTATCGTACAGATGTCCTCTGATTTGCTCGCTTCTCTGACAATGTACACGCTGAAGCTTTTTTCTTTACAGGTTCTGGCTGAATATATTGTCAGACTCAATAATCTGTAACGTATTTGCCTATCTGTATTCTTTCTAGGCCTGTTTATTATACAGGGATCTAGAAGGGATTGCCTGGTTATATCATCGAGTTGCCTCTTATCTCAGAAAACCACGTAAAATAATCTCTTCTAATAGATGGCTCCTTATTAAGTATTTTGCCCCCTTTATGTGTGTTGGAAACCTGAGGAATTTCAGCGCTGTGAAACTGGAAATGATGGCTTACATTTTATTTGTCAGTAGTTGGCACCCATTTCATTTATGTGCTGAATTAACTTTTAAATATTTCTTCTTGGTCCTTAGTGTTATTAAGCAGTGTCTTCTCATTTCATTACTCCGTCCCTGCTTCTGTGTTTGACACAGGGTCACTTTTGTTCCCCCTTCATGTTGCTAGAGCAGGTGTAGGCTACAGTGGCATCCAAAGAGTGGCTCAAAAATTGGTGTTGTGAAAGCCTCTTGTTCTACAGCAGCACGTGCAGAGGATAGTTTTGCACACACAATATAATAAAAATCACCAACAGCATTTTGGTGGTGGGCAGGTTTCTCTTCATGGTGTCTTGGTTGGCATTACGAATCATGTCGTTCACTCCCCAGCTATTTCAGCAGCTCCAGCCTCAATAACTGACCCAATAACAGCCCCAATAGCTGACCACACTTCCACAATTGCCAGATGACCAGTAGGAAGTCTTGGGCTTGGACGTGTAGTCCCTGGGGCCACTTTTTGTCCCTCTGGATCCCTTCAGGATCCCCTCAGCAGCCAGCGGCCCCCCTGAGGCCTACTTTCTGCAGGCCGGCAGCTGAGGGGGAGGTGGCAGGGCCTTCTTCAAAGAGCCCTGCGTTTGGCTTTCAGAGCCAAATGACTGCTTTTAATAAGCCATTATGACAATTGTTGTTTGTTTTGTTAGTTTGGTTGGTTTTAATCAGTTTCTGCTTGTGCTAAAAGCCATGGGGAGGAGGAATAAACCAGCTCTATAGTAATCGTGCTGAGGGAGAGGGATGAAAAAATAACGTATCTGTCAAGTCAGAATGGACACCTTTGGCTTTATTGTTCCCTTAGCTTGGGCTAAAGTTATTTAATGGCTGGAATTAAAAAGTTGATACTTCTTGCTTCAGGGAAATGATGCATTTTATTCTCTGCCACAGAGCCCTATTTTATGTTCCACCCGGTCAGTCTGTCTGAATTATAAAGCTCCAAAAGTGTGTGTTAGGTCCACCAGAGCCTTGCCCCACCTGTGCTGTGTGCTGCCTTAACAGTTAAGGCTTTTAGCACTGTCTGAAGGGCAAAAGTCTGTCTAATGGCACATCGTTTTTCTAGGTTGCATTGCATCTGAAGTCAGGAGTAATAGGGGTTTTGAAATTGTATTAGCTGCCATTACCAGCTAAGAATAGACATATGCTGGATTTCTTCAGGCAGGAGGGAGCAGGGGAAGCAGTTAGCTTCAGCTCTGATGCGTGGTAGACCACTGTAATTGGCACAGTATGTTATGTAGAAGGGGCTGGTTACACAACATATAGACACTAATCCATTTCCTAAGAAGAGCGCAGGCTCTTCCCTTCAGGAAATGAATCAGACTTCATAAACAAATCTCTTCTCGCTGACTTCTGCAACTGCCAGTAAATGAACGGGAATAGTTGAATCTGTTACCATGCTTCCAAAATACCAGCTAGCAAATGGCTTTGTCAGACTTCAGCAGGGACATCGGCTCAGTCTCATACAAAAAACTTACTGAGCTACATCCTTCAGGTTCTTATTCATGTTGTTGTTACATTTATTTGTAGCCGAAAAGCAAAAACACTGAAAAAATGTAGAGAACTTGTGGTGCTTGGAGTCCTGCAGCAGCTGAAGCTGTAAAGCACGGGCAGATGAGGAGCCCTGTTGAGTGCAATGAGCCATTGCAGGCATGGTTTCTCCAGGCTGCACAGATGGGCATGTTGCTTTGGGAGGCATCAGTGGGGCTCTGACACTGATGCTTGGCACCTTATCTTCCCCTTTCTGTGCTCTTTCCTCCCTGTAGTTGCTTTCATGATGAGGGAGCACAAGACCAGCAGGAAGGTAGGAAATCCCGCAGTAGCTTGTACCACTAATTCTGTTCCAAAATCTTCATATTGGAGTAGGAGATTAAAAGAAAAAATAGGGGGTTTCTGTTCTAACCAGAAATTCTGTGAGTACTGGTTGACCTGGTACTTAAGTTTCCAGTCATTAATTTTTTTTTCTCAAATGCTGTGGCTGACCCATATTAGATACCAGAGAAAGCAGTAGGGAAAGAACAATGAATGTGCTGATTGTTTTAAAAAAATACATGCTGTAATGCTTGGAAATGCATCAAATTTATCTGAATTCTGAAAGGTCCTCTATTATTTAGGTTGTTTTGACACCTCCTTTCTTTCTTCCCAAATAGGTTCTTTGGTAGATGGCAGGTGAGCTTGGTGAGGATTTCCCTAATAAGTTTTTATTAACAGAAAATCTAAGAAGTCTCCATCCCCAACTAGTTTCATCCATAGCATCCTTTAGGTAACAGCTTATATATGTCCTTCTAAAGCTATGATGATTTGAAAACCATTTCTGAATAATCAGGGATGAACATAGCTGTCTGCTTTTTATGGGGTGTAAACAAGTCTGAACGGGTGGCCCAAGTCCTGCAAACTTTGAGATGCCCAGCACGAAGTTTGGGTGAAGCTAACAAATGGCTTGGAGCACCTAGGTCAGTGTCTCCCATTGTCTTTCCTTTTGTTTGCTCTAAAGCTGAGCTTGTGTTCATGTGCACTTTTTTTACATGAACAGACACTTTTACATGGTTTATAGAGTCAGATTCATTTAGAAACAAGCATAATTGTTATTCATCACTTAATTACAAAAATATGTCCATTAATACGTAGGCAAGTGTTTTTCTGTAGTGGGTGGTAAGGAAGAAGTAGGTAAATGACTGTTTTGACCACCAAAAAAAAAAAAAAATTGGATGTGGGACAACAAGTGACATGGTATTTTGTGCTCAAAATTGTTGCATGCAGATTAAAAAGTGCAAAATGTGGTTTCAAAAAGTGGTGTGTGTGCATGAATTGACACCCCAGATTCAATGGTATTCTTCCAGAAACAAGAGACATTGTCTCTGTCTGCTAGCAGGCTCCTGATTTGCAAGCCAGCTGTTGATGCTCTGAAGCATTATCCTGGCCATGGTCTGCCCTTCTTTTGTTGTTGTTCTTGTCTGATTTTTCCCTTTATGGCTGCGAGTCATGGCTCTTTTTAATCCAGAAATTGCTGCTTATTCAGTTGCTGGCTTATACCTTTACAGTGACCTCAGGCTAATAAAAATGAAGGAGGAAAAATGGGAAAACGTGGACCACCTTGGTGTATTGCTGTGGTACAATGTAACCAGAAAAGGAAGGCTGTTGTGAGTAGAGACAGTAAGCCCCACATTGTTCCAAGTTTTTAGTCCTTGTAGATGAGCACAAAATTGCAAATAGCAGTACATGTAGGACAGACTTCAACAAGATCAGTATTGCTCCATCTTTCCAGTAACTACATCAACTAGCTGGGAGAAACAGGCAGCTGAACCCAGAGCCAGTGGCTATAATGGATAATTTCTAATAAGATTAAAAGTGCCGGTGTATGTTTTCAGGCAGGGGAATCTGGCTGGCTGTCCTGCCTGACTGCTGGTACCAGGCAATGTCCGTGCTGTGAGCCAATTCGCTTGGTCCCAAACCACCCCAGCCGTGGAAATGAGGTTGGACCAGGGACCATTCCCAATCCACAGCTTGGATGCAGCCTCTCTTTTCTGTGTCAGATGGCCTCACTGCCAGAGTCCTGTCCCAGGCCTTTATCATTAATTAACCTAGATAGATTTCACACGCCCAGGGCACCCAGCTCATGTGGCTGCCCCTGTTGATGAGGTATCAATTTGCCTAAGAGATATTGGTTCTGTGATTAAAAAATAAAATAAAATTGCTGGTTTAGACAAGGCGTGGGCCTTAATAATGGTCAATCTGTCAGCATTTCTGCTGGTTTGAGATGTGTAACAATAAGTTTGAAAAGCCTGAATTTGAGACCAAAAGTAGCTTGAGGTTCTTAAGATTAACTTTAACCAGATGTCTGGGGGAGGGCAGACCTGTGGAGGCTGCAGCACTGAGCAGAAGTGCAGGCACTGCCAAATTCCTGCGTGGGACATCAGCCAGTAAAGGGAATCTCTCTGCGTGAGCCCTTTCCTCTCATGTGATGCCCGGAGAAGTACGTTTGACTGGTCTGAGCGGAGCATTGCTTCATCGTGTCCTGGAGATCGGGGAGAAGAGATGGGAACTCATCTTTGCACGCCAGCTCGTGCCCCGCTTGCATCGTCCTCAGGTGGCATCTTCATGGCAGTGGGGCTGCTCTGAGGGCTGCCAGTGTGGAGTATCCATGCCTTATTCCAAGCATTGTTTTCACCTCAAGCATCTCTTGCTGTAACTCAAGGCTTCAGTAAGATCTTTGGTTTTGCTGCCAAGTGACTGTAGAGAACTGTCCTACATAGGCTGGCCTAAATCTTCAAGATGGACAGAAGATAAGAAACTTTCGTTTCCTAGTCAAAGCTGGTAATGCCACACAGGAACCACGAAGAGGAAGCGTGCAACTTCCACGGCTTGTGAGCTTCTCTACCTGAGAAAAGCACGGGAAATTTTGAGTACACAAATTAAATGAAGTATTTGGGAATGTGTTTGCAACAGAAAGCACTGTCCAGGGAGTGACACTTGTTCTGCAGGTCTTTTTGCCTTGTCCAGTTTGCCCGCCACTGACAAAATTGTGAGGATAAATCATCTTTTCCATAGTTTCAAAGCTTATTTTTGTACAGGCTGCTTACAGGCTGCTTGCCTACCCCCACACCACTTTATTTTGCTTGTTTCAATTTTGTGCTATTAGAACAGAGTCTGGGAGTTGGGGAAGACCCTATCCTGAACTGAAGCGTGCTTTATCCACCTCCCATCCCACTAACCCTGATAGGTCTCCTGCTAGGAGGAACAACTAATTTGCTTTGCTTCCACATGTAAACAAACACGAAAGTATCATGCTTGGTTTCACCCCGCTCCGATGTCATCTGAGAGTTTTGCTGCCGACCTCGTGAGCAGGATCAGATGAGTGCTGCTGAAGTGCTGCACGAGGCAGGGATCGCAGGGGTCTCTTACCTTCCACTGCCACGGCGGGGTGTCCTGTTGGAGGAGCCTTTTGTCTTTATTCCTCTTCTAGGGAAAGTTTCGTGTTTATTTTTTAACACCATTTTAGCTGTCCACAGGATGACTGATCTGAAACTATCCCCTGGTCTGGGTCCTCTGGTACCGAGGAGATTGTGTGAGATCATTTCAGCTCAGCCAGCTATAAGACTTGCTGCCTCTTCAAGGTCCAAGATCAGAGGATCAAGAAAATAAAAAGACTTCCCTAGAATCCTGTGTACCTTGAATACCCAGGTGATAGTGGTTTTACAGCAGTTTTTATAGCGTTTGTCTACAAAATCTGCTTCTTTTGCTGTACCACTAAATTGCACTTTCTCCCTCCAGATGCACACAGAAGTTCTCCTTGAGGACCCATTGCATCACATCTTATGGAAACAATTTTAACCAGCTAGTAAGAGGGAGGGGAGAAGGTTTGGAGTCAAATATACTTAACTGATAGCTACTCATAATTTATGCATGAGTAACATGAAAATAAACAGGACAAGATGTCTAGCTTGGCTCCCCTTTCCTCCTATGCAACCAAATCAATATGATTTCCAGAAATCACAGATCAGAGTGACACTGGTGTTGCTGTTTGGTGAGGTTATCTAGTACCTGGAAAAAAAATCAAGCAGCTTGGGCGAAGAAGGGTGGAATCAATTGCTGAAACTGAAAGTTTCAGAAGCTGGCCGTCCTGCCAGGTGAATTAGTATCAGTTATTCATTTAATTTGTTTTTATTCCCCCAGATTGTTTGAGCTTCGATTCTGGAGAGTGTGGTGTCAGCGCCTGCACGCTGAGGAGATCTCAGAGCCCTCCTGGTCCTCCCCGTTACGTGTTCTTACAGCTAAGCTGTTGTGGAGTACACGAGGAGGCAGGCTGGGATCCCTGTGCTTATGCAGTCCAAACTACAGCTGTAGGATGTGTCAGGGCCTGGGGAAGACTGTGGGATTTCACGTCTTTTTGGCATTTTGCAGTGGTTGGCTTGAACAGCCCCATTTTTGAGAACCTGCCTCTTTTGTCAGGGCAGCGCTACCAAATCTGTGCACTTAGTGAAACCTGCTCACGTTTGGTATCACTGTGCTTAGGTTCTCCTGTGGAGCTGGATCCTGGTGGATCCCTTCTCTACCCACCCAGGGCTGACTTAAAAGAATCTCAAATTATCTGTGCTTTGATTTATTTTTCATTTATTTTTGCTTTTTTAAACTAATATCCATATTTTGTAAATGTTTTCTAAACAGGACCAAGTCTGATTCCACGGTGTGTGCTTCCTTATTGTTAGCTAAGCTCTTTTGAACAACAACAAAAGTTTTTATTCTTGAGTCTCAATAGCAACTTGACTGAATCTGGGAGGCCACAAGAGGAGGAACTTCTTAACAGCCAGTGCTGAAACTTGAAACTTTCTGTGAGCCCTGCAGAGGAAGCCATTTGGACTGAAGCTTTTTCTCTCCCTGAAAAACATTTTCACTGTGTATTTTCTTTCAAGTACAAATTTCACTGTTGGGGCAGGGGGGAACAAACCTTGGATTTGAATTTGGGTAAATAGTCTTCATTAGACTCCCCTTTTTTTTTTTTTTTTTTTTAAAACTTTAAACTATTGCTTAATTTTCAATATGCTTATTTCACAATGATAGATAGTGAACCTTTGTTTGCCTTAAATACCATTCCCCTCCTCCCACTCCTGGGGAAAAAAAAAATAATCCAGTTAACCTGTTAGCCAAAAGCTAATCAGCCTGATGTGTTTCCTGTCCCAGGTAGCAGTGTCCCAACCTCCCATTTGTGAAGCACTGAGGTAGGTGCCAGCACACCACGCAGAGAAGCCTTAATGGAGGAAATACTTTCCGTGTTACATATTTGGAGATTACAGGCAGGGAAATACTCAGTTGTCGAGTGCAGCTGGAAGGGTTTTCATTACCACGTCTGTCACCACCAGACTGCTTCGTAAACACGAGTTGAGTTCTCCCTTCCTTCTGGTGTTGGGGTGACCTCACACACACCTCCTTGATGCCCCAGCCATCTCAGTAACTGGGGTGCAGGGCGAGTCTTGGGGCTCGGAGGGTTTGTCTGCAGCCTGTTGCCTCAGTTGGCTAGGTCTGTTGTTACCAGAATACTGTGCTGGTTTAGTTTCCTTGCCTAGGGGTTGCTAAATCAAATGCTCACTGCCATCCTTCCTGCAGGCTGTGTGTCATTTGTAGTTTATAACCTGCTCCCTACTGCTTGTTCTTCCCATTCATGTTCTATCAATAATACATCTCCTCTCACCTCGCTCTCTCCTTTTCCTCACCTTCCTGTTTATTCATTCTTTCCCTGGCTCTGTCTTAGCCATTTGATATTCAGAAGAGGCAGGCTGAAAAAAGACTTCCTGCATGAAGTCCTGGAGCAGTTGCACATCCCTGGTATTTAACAGCACTCAGCATTAGCAATATTCAGCAGTCATCTGATACGAAAGCGAGATGGGACAGCTTGGATCGGAAAAGCACTGGCACCAGAAATCTGGTTTGAAAACAACACCAAAAGCCTCGTGCATTGGTGATGTGAAAGGTATTTGGCACGTTCAGCTGTTCTTATCTACCAGATGTCGCCTTCTGAAAACCTGAAGTCCCGTTGCATCTTTGTGTTCCTGCATCCCTTTTCCCACCAGCAGCCCGCAGCCGTCCCCAGTTTAGCAGTGGACTTGATTAAACCTGTTTATTATTGAAATGCATTCAGATTTTTTGAGACAGCAAACGCGTGATGCCTCTCAGGCAACGGGGAGTGGGCTGGGATGCTGAGTTGCATTTTTCTACTGTTTTTAAATGGGAAGGGATTTTCCTTTGCAGTGAGATGAGACGAAGGGGATGGCAATATTTACCTTTGCCTTGTAGCTTCCAAGCCGTGTTTGAGTTGGTGAGGAAGGGGACAACAGCTGCTGGAGCAGGTATGGGGGCTACCACTGCAGTTATTTGGGGATGCACCAATGCTGAAACCTCGCTGCTGCCAAGGAGAGGGGTGACCTTGGTCCCTGGTTGATGGGCGCTGCTGAAAACAGGAAGGCTGGGATGCAGAGCGAGCGTCTGCGCCTTTCCCCCACGTACACACACATCTGAAATCTATGTTCTTGCCAATTGCGTGAGTGTTTTTAAATGGCCGAGCCTAGCAGGACGTGTAAATCACTGTCAGCCCTCGCGTAACCAGAGTGCTGGAGCCAAAGCTCTGGGGAGAGGAACAGCATGGCTGAAATGCGCGTGAGCGTGAGGGGTGCCAGAGGAGCAGGCAGCGTGGGCTGGCTGGGAGAACTGATGGGAGTCCAGAAAAATGGCTCTAAGCTTTTAAGTGATTGATTTGGAAGGGAAGGAGACTAATGGACTGTCTTCGGTGCCTGTATGTCTTAGATACAAGGTAGTAGTCAAGCACCGGGGAAGTCAGGATGTAAATCCCTAATGATCAGTGCCTTCTGATCAGCATGGAGCTGCCGTACCGTGAGCTCTTGGTTCTTTACCCTGAAGTATTTTCCTTTGAACACTTGATTAAAATAAACTTAAATTATCAAGCCAAAAAAAATATATTAAAAAGTGAGTGGGAAAAGCAAAGACAAACCTTGATTTTTCAGACTTACATGAGTGAAGTAAGTATTTAAAGGTGCAGTACAAGCGAGGGGAAGATGTGTTTGTGAAATCATCTGGTTGCTGCATTTTTAGCTTGCCCTTATTTATCCTGTGCAGTGCAGATGATGACAATCTGTGTGTATTTCCAAAACAACCCATTTGTTCGCTTCAGTGTTCAAGGTCATAACTGTTTTGGGTCTTCTCTGTAAACTTGCAGTTGCTGTTTGTTGGTGTCATTTAGAGCAAACTGTCCAGCTGATCTGTTTTAGGGGCCAGATCCTACCCCCGGGACAAACAAAAATGTTTAGCTCCCAAAGGCCTCTGAGTAAATGATTAAAACACTTCCACCACCCCGTGCATTGCCTCCCTCCAGATGCTGTAGTTGGGACATGGCTGAATTAAGTAAACTGCTTAATCTGCTGAAGGCTGTTAATGGTTTACATTTTTGATAACTGCTCCTGGCTTGCACGTATCCCTCCAAAGCTCTGGGTGCTGCTGATAACCAGACAGGATTCACTCCTGGAAGTTATGAAACGTGGAAGAGGCTGACCGGACCGTCAGGTTGTTTCACCTGGATGGCTTTGGCGTGACTCAAATGCCAGAGCAGGAGAGTGGGAGGAGGCACTGCTTGATACAGCACAACATGCGTGGAGTTTGAAACCAGAAGGGTGTAGTTCTAGCTTGTGGGAAGCACATCTCCTGGCTTGAGGTAACTGGATGTATCCTCTTCAACTTTTTTGCACAGTAGCTTAACTGTCTGCAGGGAAAGCTGTTCCTCTCCCCCGTGCCCTCCACTTAAGAAGCAATCCTGTCTGATCTGTGAAGAGCTGAGCCAGAATTACAAACCTGACTGGGTTTTTCAGGCGGTGCTGAACCTGCTGAACTCAGCAGAATCGCAAAGCAGCCTTCCCATATTCACTGCCTTTACCTCCTCTCAGCTCGTTTTTCCCCCAGCAGATGCTGTGAGCTGATTTGGGGCTTTAACTGATAACACCAGGATTGACTCGCCCACTGGGTGGGCTCTAGCTGGCTCCTGCCTTGCATTACCACTTAAAATCTGGTGTCCTCTGTCAAGGGCAGCGATGGATCAGGTCTGCTTCAATCTGCTGCCATCCCCTGGTTTTGATGGCTCTCAAATAGCCCAGGTCATTACTTCAGGCACTTTTCTTTGCATTTCTGTGCTAACTAGCAGTGTCTTGCTGGAAGGCAGCATCTGTGAGTAAAGCGGTGTGGAAGAAGCTGTGACATGCAACACCTCTGCATGTAATTCTGGCCACCGTGAAAATATTTCTTAACCCAACTGTCTGTGGTGTGTATCTGTCTTGTTTCACACCACGTTGCCCTTTTCCTAAAAAGAAATCCTACAAGTCATCCTCCAGTTGCTAGCAGAATAGCTCAGGACTGCCTTTTGTTCATAGCAGTAACAGGCAAGGCACCACGCTGACCGTGCTGTGGATGCTGTGTGCTGCCTCTAATGGTGTTGCACAGCTGATGATGTGCTGTGCTGCTGCTACAGGCCAGCTCTGTGTTGTTATGAAGTAGTTTGCATTTGTTGTAAGCTGTGCATCTGTTAGCTCTCGGTGTTTCTTTGTGAGTCCAAGAATCCTTATCTCTCTGAATTTGGACATGTTGGGATGGGAGCTTACTGAACGTAAGCTTTCTGGTGAGGAACCCTCTCTTTATTCCGGATGGGAAAAGTGGATCAGGTTTCCCATGAAAATACATAGTTGCCCAGGAGCTAAAAAGAGAAATGAAGCTGAAAGTCCTTGCTTTGAAGTGCTCTGCCTCAAATACCTGATTCCTTTGAATATATAAATATTAACACCTTTATTGTTATCCCCGTGCCCAGTAGCATGACCTTGTAAGAACTTTTGGACTTCAAGATGTTGCCTTTTGTATTAGCTTGGAATAAGACTTAAACGTGAAGGGCTGCAAAACACAGAAGCAGATCTTCAGAGCTAATCTTTATCTTGAGACCTCAAATCTGTTTCTTCCAAGATAAGGCCAGTACTTCCCCGATGAGTGGCAGCAATCAAGACCTGGAGAATAGAAGCAGAGGCAGCGTCTGGGCAGGAACTGCAGAGGATTCTTCTTGTAACCCTCTAGAGAAAAATAAGTCAGGAGAACACAATGCAGACTACAAGGTATAGTAAGTAGTAAAAAAAAAAAAAAAAATAACGAGGTGCAGAGAGGCTTTAATAATGTTTGATGGTTTTGCCATGAACAGGAAGCTGTCTCAGTGCAAAGCAGCAGTTACCTGTAAGGTAGCAATTGGATAAATGAACAGGAGCTGCTGCAGGCATTGCTGGTTTGGTGGATGGCTAACAGCCACCTAAGCAGTGGCCTCCTGTCAATACAGAGTTCCTCCAGATCCCTTTACAAAGCTGCACTGCAATGCATTGCACCATTTGACATGTTTAGATGATGCATGTTTCCAGACCTGATGGTGGAGCTGGTCTTGTGTCCCCCCTATGTTTATGCAACAGACTTTGCTTTCTGGGCTCATCTTTACAAGGAGAAAACATGATGTGTACCATCGAGGTTTCCCCTGGTATGTGATTGCCTCTGCCTGTTGCTCTCATTCCTTATTTTCTTTCCACCTTTCTTGCAAGGAACACGTGGTTCTGGGATCGCCCCTTGGGGCTGTAGCTGGTGAATCCTCTGTTTCCTGCCAGCCTAATGCAGTCTGGGCCAGTCAGCTGCCCCAAATTAGCAGATAAGCTGATTTGGGGACTGGGGAGATGGGAAGAACTGTGGGAGAACATAGCGAGTGGATGACAGTGTATTGCAGAGAGAATCTAATGTTGATAAATATATCTCCTTTTTTCTTTCATCCATATGTTGGAAGTTTCTAAATTATGCCGGTCTGAATGAAAAAACATGCGCAGCTGCTGTCAAATAAGCAAACACTGCTGGGGGACGTAAGGGTGGGGGGAGATGGATAAAAAGAAAGATAAAGCTCTTACAATTCAGCAGGTTTGTCTGGATTGCAGTGTCTGGCACAGAAGATGCCAGTTCTGTCTGGATGTTGCCTTACTGGAGGGAGTGGAAGACAGGTGAGGAGAATAGGCCACACAAGCAGCCTTCCCAAGAGACTGGAAAGATCGATTACATTAAAGAGGAAGCACATAAGAAATTGTAGGACTATACGTGGCAACTTACATACAGAGATGTTGGGGACAACAATCTTCCAGTCTTGTAACACAAGTGCAGGAGGATGTTCTGTGAACTTAGCAGTTAACTAACTTCAAAGGTGATCAAACAAAATTAGCTCACTATGAAACTGAATACCGCAGGGTGGGAAAGCTGCAGTGTGGCTGTATGAAAGAGGTGTCTGGATGTGAAGAAGCTTTGCATGTTTGAAATGGATTTTTTTTTTTTTTTTAATAGTAACATCTAAAGTTTAAGGTGGGATGTTCGGTCTCACAGTACAGGTTTAAAAAGAGATTCTATTGACTGGTGTTGTTTTCCATTCCTGCACACAGCCCTCGTGGGAATGCTGGGGTGACAAGCTGTGACTGCCTGCTAACCCCTCAATGTCAGATCGCCTCTAAATTACACACACATGGAGGTCTGGGCTTTGCTCGCACCTCACAAGGCACTTTTCAGTCTGCATGCAAAGAAGAAATATGAGACACCTGGCATGGCACTTCAGGGCTGCAGTTTTGCAGCCGAAGAGCAAACCCTTTAGGACTGGGCTGGGTTTGTATTGCTTTGCCTGGCTTTCTCTGTTCCTTTCTGCTGGCACTGAAGCTGCTGGGCTTGCTGCTTTCGTTCCCAGATGATCGCTTGAGTCCCCAGCCAAAGCTGTGCTGCTGATCAGAGCTTCTGGCCTCCTCTGGCAGACCAAAGCAGGTAGGGGCTGGGTTTGTGCAAGGGCAGTGAGAACATCTCTGAGTCAGGCTGCCCTGAGAACGAAGCAGCAAGGAGCAGAAAAGCTGAGGGAACATTTTATCACCTGTGAATCATGGTTCAGTGGTAAACTGGACAAACTGGAAATGGGGGGGCTGTGCAGAAAGTCCTTGATGCCCCAAGGGCAGCATTTCCAGAGGCGTCTTGGTGTGGTGCAGAGCAGGCAAACGCATTCCAAGCCGATGTGTTTGCTGTCTCTGGAAAAACAGTGCCATGATTGTTCATCCCTATGTGGAAAACAGAGCCCAGCTGTGCTTACAGAGGGGATTTCAGTAAGCCCTCAGCATCTACAGCCACATAGAACAATCAGCTGGTTACATTTGTTGACTAAGGAACTTATCCCTATAGTACAGGTATAGGGGTTTTCTTTTCTGCACAGAGAAAAAAAATAAATAGAAATGGTTAATTAAAGTGAAAGTTCATATAGTGATAGAAATACATGTGTAAATTGGGAGATAACAACTGTAATGCGAGCTATGTGGGTGTTAGGACTAAAAGGTCCTTGCTTGGAAAGGAGTTTGTTTGCACCAGGGTATGATTGATGCTGTTCTTGAAATCTAAGAAACTCGTGGAAACAGGTTTTCCCCTGCAACTTTGTTGTACTTTCCTCTTTTAGAGGCCAGACCCCTATTTCTGGTACATTTACACTGGTATTCTCAAATATCTGCGATAAATGGTCATACTCTGTTTAATACATAAAATATCCCTCAAGAAGTGGTGAAGTAGTTCACGACTTAATTTGCTCTTTTGCAACAGATGATGCAGATGACTTACACCCAGAAATTAAAATGCTGCGGGAGCAGCATCCTGTGGAAGTGGAACTGTGGGTTCCTTCCCCCGCAGTAAATACATAATTCACCATGTGCTGCACTGTATAGTTAACCAAGGGAAGCATTTATATGAAAAATAAATCGAGGCCTTAGGGTATGGCTGTTTGAGCCAGGATCTCTCGTCTTCCTCCATATCCCTTTATTACCTGCAAGCTTTTGTTCTTCAGTGCTCATCTCTCCTCTCAGGTGCTGTGCTGTTTCCTCGCTGATGCCGTGGTATCATTTCAGAGCAGAATGAGAATGAAGAGTAAAACCGAGGCAATTCTTTCTGCCCCATCTGTCAGTCATTTTTGTTACAAATTTCAACTAGGGACTTCATTTAGTCCTTGGATCAAACATCAATCCTCACCCTGTAGCCCATACACAAACACTATTTCTTCGAAATGTAATGCTGATGGTGGGTATATTGAAATGCGTATATCCAACTTTAACTAAAAAGATTTAAAAGCATCTTATTTTAAATCTGTTGTGTAAAGAATTTGTTTTTTCAGGGTGAAGCATGCATAAACGACAAACTTAAAATCGATCATTAACTTAGCTGAAAGCCCGTAGAAGCTCTGGAGGAAAAAAAAATGCCAAAGAGGTGTTCCTGCAGGGCAGTGCAGAAGCAGGCTGATCACCTGGTAGATTCTTATTCTTCACCTCTTGCTTCATGGAGAACATAGAGGAGAGTTGGAAGGTTGCTTTCGTGCAAATCACTGATCCTCCAGGTATTTTTAGTGTGGTTCCACTGAGTCACTTATTGCATAGCAGGCCTCTATTCTAATCTAATGAGGATCTTTCTAATAACTTCCATTACTTAGACGTTTGAATGTGGGAAGGAGGTGAAAGTAATTGGGTTGAAATAATTAAATTAGCCAATGTGATTACCTTCAAAAGGTTGTGTGTTCATGCTTCCCACATGCAAACAGGAATCGATCAGAGCAAGAAGCACCAAAACTGCATCTGATCTGGAAGAAAATCATTCAGTGGGATGCAGAGGGGGGAAATCTGTGGGTGAGTGAGTGATGAAATTTATTTTGTTTCCCCCAAAGACCTGAAAGGAAGATTTATGCACAGGTCTTGATGAGGGAGTTAATTCTGAAACTTTGCTGGAAAAGAACTCAAGCGTGATATAACACTTTGTGCTGAATGGTTTCCCAAGCTGTAGGCCGATGCTTACTGAGAACTTCAACCCTGCATTTACCTGCATTTGCAGATAAAATTAGTTTCCCTACAGCATTTATGCAGGAATGTGGTGTAGTCACTGCACTGCTTCATGTTATATGTGATTTACAGAGCTGCTGTGGAGCTGCTGAAGACCTGAGGCAGCTCAGTGTCCTGAACTTTGCGCTGGTAACCTCAAGGTAACATATTATTTCTCTGTGGTTGTGACTTTGAGTCCATTTTGGTCAGTCTGTACTTGCCCATATTCTCTGCAGTGGAAACCGGTCAGAATCTGATTTTGGTCCAGTGCCTGAACAGCGGAGCGCACACAGCTTCCAGGCATACATGCTCCAGTAACTGGAAAAATCACTGAACTGTGCTGCTCGTTGTCCAGAAAGCTGAGAAATGGCTGGAAACTGTTTCACAGCTGAGTAGAAAAACTGTCATGTTGCTATCATTTTTTTTTTTCCTGAATAATAAAAATCCACTTCTCCTGAGATTGACTAGAAAATGAAGGAGACGCTTTCCACAAAATAACAAACAAACAAAAAAAACTTCTTTGTAAACCAAGCTGTGTTAAATAAGGAGGTGTCTCTTTCTCTTAGGTCAAAGTACCACTGATAGTCATAAGTTTTTCCTTGATATGTAACTCCATGGTTGCATATAACCTGCCAAAACTCTGAAATTTTCCCTATTATGCAATATGCATTTGCATTTGGTTTACAGCAGCATGAATTAAATGGGGAAATATCTTGAAAAGCAAGCTTCGAGTTAGAATGTTGTGTCATCTGAGTGCGAGTTGCAGCTGTTCTTGAAAATGGCTCGAATCCCTTCAAACAGAACATTGTGTGAAAAAATCCCACCTTTTGATACATCTGCTTGCTTGCTTGGCACGCTGTTGTGTGCAATGTGTTTTTTTCCTGAAGATAGGTGGTAGATGTGCAGTCCTTAAAGTCTGCAGTTTTCTTCCAAGTGCACTTCAGCACAGAGCTTCATTCCAGGGCTCTTCTGCTGCTTCCCTCCTGAGGAGAGAGGAACTAGCAAAGCGCTTTGCAAGGTCAGTAACCTCTGATCTTACTTTGCACAACTCTTGAGTAGTTCATTCCCCGTCTTCTCAGCAGATGCTGGCTCAAAATGAGATTATTCATGATTAAAAGTTTCATAAAACATATGTCTCTTAGTTTTTGTGGGATCCAGGCTCTTGCTGTGGTATGGCAAGAAGCTACACTAGTTGCTCAGAATGCATGAAGCAGGAGACATTCACAGGAGGCAAAGCAAGGAAAGCAAAGATTTAATAATGCTATTTAAATTTCACCTAAAAATCACAGAACTGTAGGAGTTGGAAGGGATCTCAAGAGATCATCGGGTCCAACCCCCCTGCCCATGCAGGTTCCTCAGAGCAGGCTGCCCAGGTAGGCGTCCAGATGGGCCTTGAATATCTCCAGAGAAGGAGACTCCACAACCTCCCTGGGCAGCCTGTCCCAGTGCTCCGTCACCCTCACCGTGCAGAAGTTCTTTCACATGTTGGTGCAGAACTTCCTGGGCTCCATTTTGTGGTCATTGCCCCTTGTCCTGTCCCACAGACCACTGAAAAGAGGCTGGCCAAATCCCTCTGTCTCCCACACTTAAGATATTTGTAGACATTAATAAGATCCCCTCTGTCTTCTCTTCTCCAGGCTGAACAGCCCCAGGTGTCTCGGCCTTTCCTCACAGGGAAGATGCTTCAGGCCCCTATCATCCTTGTGGCCCTAAAAGGTTCTCTAATAGCCTGGGCATGGATGAAAATTGGAGCAGTGGGGTTTTATATCAGTGGGTGGGATTCACTGTGTGCTCAAACACTGAAGGAGTCATCAGATTCCTTTTCCTGGCAGAGCTGGTGCCTGTGCTACCTTCCAACAGATCCAGCTCTTTTTGTGAGTTTTGGTGTGCTCACTGTGCTCTTCACCTCTAGGACTGTGCACGGCTTGCTTTGGCTCCCCAGCAGTGGTTGTGTTTCTGTGGTGCTGAGAACAGCTTTGTGCACGGGGACTGATGGACTGGTGGCAACGGTGGTGGGATTTCGGATACCCCAGGAGGATGTTCAAGGGGTTGGCTGCTGGGAGGTGGCCAGGTCGTACCCCTCCTACAGCTTTGTTCCACAAAACCGGTGAAAATGAGGTGAAGCCTGAAATGTGCCCCAGTGTTTATGGGTCCTGCAGAAGCATCCAGCAGAGTTGTGTGGTGGTCTCCGTGGGGACCACTACGGGTGAGCATGCGAGGGACAGTAGTGTGCTTCCCTGGGATGGTGGTGGAAGTGTTGGGGGGGGTTTGTGGGGCTTGTTTTGCTTCCAGAAAGACAGAGGATTGAGGATCTATAAGATAAACTCCTCTTGGTGCCTGAGGTTTTGGCTCTCAGCTATTAAAATTCTTTCTGTTTTCCCTGAAGCACAGGCTGCTTTGGAAATCGGGTCTGGTTTTGGCTTTTGGTTTCACATCTTGCAAAAACTATCAGAAATGAAACTGTCACTGGTCCCAGTGACTGGCACTGGTCCATGAGCTGCCACTAGACATGAAAGGTCTTCTTATTGTTGCAGAAAACCCCAGTAGTGGCTCGTATCATCAACTGACAGGAGCCAGAAGCTCTTCACATCTCACGCCCACAAAAGCCCCTGGAGAAGTTGGGAGGGCCGGGGGAGAGGGTTATAATGCTGCGGGATCTTTAGTGCAGTGGTTAAATATTTTTCTTTATCTTGCTTCTAATGACAATGTCTGTCTGTTAAAGGCAGTAAAACTGTCAGTGCTGTGCTTGGATTTTTACATACTACTGTTGTCATGTTTATTTAATGACAGCAGATAAAGCTTTTGCTGTTTCCAGTCCAGTTTTTTTTTTTTTCCCCAGGGGTGTGGCTTTTGAATACTCCTAAATTATCTATTATTGGATATCTAGGAACAGGTAGTATTTTTATTTTTTTTGTTTCAACACTAAACAAAACTTAAAAGACTGATGGTGGGAATCAGTTAAATACCCAGTTAAATATGCCAGTTAAATATCTAGCCACAACTTTTAAAGAATTCTCCAGACTGGATCCTTTCCCTCTTTGCAAACTGCTCTGTAAGTGGGTTAAATCAGCTCTGGGGTTAGGACAGCTGGCAGAAGCGGATGCCTTTATTTTTAACCATGTAATGTCATTAACACCGATGACCTCCCTCCCTTTCCAAAGAGCAGCAAGAGGGCAGGCTTTGATCTCTGGATGAGCCCGATGCTTTAGAAGGTGACAGGTTGAAATGTCTCTGCTAGGCACTCACGAGTATAGCTCAGTTCATACCTTCTGCTGGGTCTGATGCTTACCCATCCTTTCCCAGCCCTTTAGTAAGACAGGAGGTTTGAAAATACACATATATACGATCTAATCTATAAACAATGCTGAAGGGTATGTTGAAATGCTATTCAAAACACCTTCCTGAAGCCCAGGAATACCTAAAATACTACAGTAAATCATATGTGGTGAGGGCTGCCCCTGCTCTTTTGCACAGCTGGCAGCCAGCGTGTCCTTGGGGCAGGAAGGCAGTGGTGCATCACAGCATGCATCTCCATGAACAGAGACCTTTAAAAAAGGTAGGAGCAAGGAAGGAAAACATTCACAAGGAGAGGTGGGATCTGTTGAATAAAACCAATACCCTACATTTCTGTACCCACAGCATGTATCTATGCGGCTGGAGCCAGTGTTTCTCCAGGTATTCTGGAGAACTGCAGAGGACAGGATAACTTGTTCCTCTAGGTAATGGTAGAATTGGGTACATACAAGTAATTGAATCAGCTTCTGTAGATGATGAAGTTCAGAGCTCCTGCGCTGAGGTGTGCATGTTGCTGTAGATGTAAGCACCTCCTCAGCAGCACCGTGACTAGCACCAAGCAGGTGAAGCCCAGCTCCTGCACATACACACAGCCTAGCACTGTGTTTGAGACCTGCTGGTACCACCACAGTAACCTGGACTCGAGACACCTGCTCTCAAGTATAACAGAGAAAAAGCAATTTTTAGAATATGCATTTTTCACATCCCATTAATATACGAAGACTAAACCTGTATTTTGCCTGGCAGGATTACTTCTGCATAGCCTGTCTCATTTAAAAATAAATCATCTCTTTTATAAAAGCAGCAGAAGAGTATCCATTGATTTGACAGGTTCAAAAAGTCTTTCCAAGCCAATTCACTGGCAACAAAATGAAGGGGCAATTCATTTCCATGGTGATGCCAATTGAATCACTCCAGAGCAGTTGAAGGATGGATCCTGACCTGGGTGGGTGCTGGGTTGCAGTCCAACAACCATGCAGCTAGCAAGTACTCTTCATTCTATATATCCATAAAAAAATGATGTTTTTGTTCACACATTTTTTCTTTGCATTCTTTAGAAGCTTCAAAAGATCAGGCTTTCACATCTAGTGGGTAGTATTGTATCAAGAGGTACACAAAAATGTGCAGAACTTGAGCTGAAAAAGATGCTCCCTTCTTAGGGCTTCTTCTGGGTTCAGCTGTTGGTGCTGTTTGTTCTTCAGCCTCAGCCTACTTTGAGAAAAATGTCAATTACCCAAAAAAGATTAATGAACTGAGGTCAGTTTTTCTTCTTTCAATACAAGTCTTTACCTAATCCAGTCATCTAAGAGAAGAAAGTCATGATTCATCATTTTCTGATGTGAGGATTTTTGTATTTTTCTATCTTATACATAGACATTAGAAGTCTGTTATAATGCTTAACATAACTTTTAAATAGTTGTTTTAAAGCTTTGCATAGTAATCATCCTTAATTTAAAAAATAAATTGTTTACAAGACCTTTTGTTTTTCTTTATTTAAAACAATTTGCTGGGAAGATGAGCACTTCTGTAATGAATTACATGAGCAGACTTTCTGATTATGTTCCCTTTCAGACACCTTAGAGGAAGATAACATCTTTTCATACTCTTTGTTCTTACAATATTTTTTCTCATTTTGTATGAGCAGTCACTGAATAGAGATACATTTGACTATGTAATGAAATGAATTTACTATGTGCCTGCAGAAGAGGCATACGCTAGTAAATGTAGTTTCTCTCTTAACAAGGAGCCACCACCAGATATTGCATTTTTTTAATGTAGGCAGAGAATATTTTTGTTTCAGTATAACTGGGTTAACAGTCTTAACTGTGTCATGATTGTCAAATTAAACAGTAAGTCTGCAGTGGGTACAGTTTCAAAAACAAGAACACAACCACCAAAACCTCCAAATTATTGCTATTTTTGTAAATAAATTTGATTTTTATTTCTCCTACCACCTTTTTTTTTTTTTTAACAAGTTGAATAATGTCTAATATGTCATACCTCCCTAGATTTATTATTTGCCAGGACCTTAACTTGGAAAGGAGAGGCGACCTTCTCTAAGCCTGGGATTTTGGAAACCAGTGGCACTGAATGTATGGATTGGGATGGCCGAGAAATGCTGGTCTCTCACAGGGTATCGGTGCATTTCCTCAAGGCAGTTTCAAATCAGTTCCCCACGATTCATCCCATTATTTTTTTGTGCATCCATGTTCATTCCCACAGTGAATTCAGCTACACACAAGACATTTTTAGAATGATACAGCTTGCATGGTGGCCAGATATGCAGGTCGCTGAATTATCTGCTCAAAAATGAGTTTGGATTCAGGGCACGATGAAGAGAAAACTGATTTGGGATATATGTTATCCAGGAACAGAGAGTAATGTAGCCCTGAACTTGAAATTTGCACACTAATTTGTTGACAGGGCAAATAACTAGTTTTTGAATTGCATTATTTTATCATGTGGCATCTCTGTTCAGACGTGATTTGTACTTGTAACATTTCAGATCGATTTATATTAAATTATATTAATGTATTGCTCTAAACTTTTACTGGGTAAAAAGGGATGGAATCCGTTTTTCCAGGGAAAAGAGGTAACAGTAGCAATAGCAATGTAGTCCTCTCCATAACCCCGTATTTCCATGTGTTTCAATACCTGGAAAGAGCCATTCTTGATTGATGTATTTATTTTTTTAATACTATTGAGTGCAAGTTATAGATTTGCTGCTGGAGAATAAGGCTTATATTTAACAATAGTTTTGTAGATCCCTCTTGTATCTATTGTTGTATCCTAACTTTGGTAGAAAAAATAAACAGGCATGGATTAAAATGCATTGTGCTAACACTAACTTGATGCTGTCTTGGATAACTAAGTTGTCTAGATAAGGTTAACACATTTAGTGTAAATCAGTAGAACATGGAATACAGGTTTAGATGGAGCAATCACTAGTTAAAATTAGTGAAAATAAGGATTTGAAGAGCAGTAAGGCAGGTAAGAGTTGGCAGTGAGATGAGCAGCAACGAGCAGGAGATGACTACTGAGATTAACTAGGGACTGTGTGCCAGCTGCTTTAACTAGTGACACCATTAGTACTCATGTTTTGATGAAATTAGCTGAAGTTTGAGAGAGTCTCGTTAAGAAAGAAGTTTTAGAGGTTGGGTCAGACGAAGTAAATGATACTGAGAGCTGAAATAAATCTTTAATGACCTGGACGGTACATCAGTTCAGTCCTTGGTTCAGGAAACAACTAACAAGCGTCTCAGCTGTGCGAAGGGCATACTCATTGAGTGCCAGGGAGCTGCAAATATGATACGAATATGAGAAACCTAAAGACTGGGAAAGTTTTCTAGCTAAGGAAAACCACTGATGTGTTTGCGGAGAGGCTGGAGCACTTCAGTAACTCTGTACTGATGGAGGAGGAGGAGGAGGGCTGCCAGGCAGCCAACTGTTACGAGGCATTCAGCTTAGTACTGCATCATGCCAAGGAATCAGCTACCCTCATCACCATCCAAGCTTGATACGTAGGCCTGCTGTAGGAGTTTCTGCATTTATTGTTCTTCTCAGTGAAATAATTCAGTTTTGAAGATGGTCTTCCACGTTCATCGCCGCCACTTTGTTTTCTTTCATAGTTTTCCGTTCTTCCTCACGTGCGCTGTGTTTGTTCTCTCGTAGAACTGTTCGTGTCTGGCTGAAGAGAGACAGCGGGCAGTACTGGCCCAGCATATACCATGCGATGCCATGTAAGTATAAGGAAGCATTCATTATCTACTGTGTATTTACAAAATGTCTCTTCTGATGTTGATGAAGCCTAATGTTTACGGCCATTTGCAAGCTTACCAATCCATGTTAAATTCAATGCTTCAACAGTCCCCTTGGTTTCTGCGAAGCTTTACCAAGTTGTATGCTAATGCTCCCAAGAGACATCAGGGATTACAGCAGCGAAAGAACACAAATATGCTAGCAAGGGATGAGCATGTAATGCAGACATAGATCAACAAATGTGGGAGCTCAAAATGTAGGCTTGCATTTTGCCTCTAATGGAGTCCATAAAGCTTTGTAAGTCACCAGTATAAATCACTCTGCCCTTCCTATTTCATGTGCTCAGGCCATTAGAGTGCAATGGTAAATGATTTTATTTGATAAGAACTTAAAATCCTGCAGTAGCTAATATGATAGAGGGCATACTAGGCAGATTTTCCAGTGGAGGAGCAGAATCATTTTACCCCTGCAATTAGATGTGGAAAAACCAAGTCTCCCTGATGGATCCTTTCAGTATGATCTGCTGTAGGCCTCCTCTCCCAAAGAGAGTGTTCATGTTTTAAAAGAAACTGCAGATCAATGTCCATTTTTCCAGGAGGCAGCTGAAGAAAGTACTGCCCTGTCATAACCTGGGTTGAGTGCAGGGGTATAACTCCTCAGGTCACCAGCAGCAGGAGCATGCGAATATTCCTCCCTTGCCTTCAAATGTGCTGGGTTAGCCCATCTTTAGAATGCTAATGAAACTGACCTTAAATCAAACTGATCAAGGAGTATTTATCAATCCCATTGAGGTATTCTGTCTGGAGAAGGTAGTATTTTAAGCTCACATGGCTAGATTTGGAAAAGGGCACCTGTCTCCATAATGCATAAAATACTTAATAGCTATAAATAAATGTTAAACAGTTTTAGTAACCCAGCAGCAGCTTGGGACTGTAGAGCGGCCCTGATGTTTGCCTGCCTGGTAAATGGAGAAGAAGATCTCTTTCCTTTAGGCAAACTCGTAAGAATATTTCAAGCCTAAGAATTATTTTCTGTTCAAGATTATACTCAAAAGGGTATTGGAAAGCAACTAATGATGTGGCAGTTTGTGGACCTCTGTCAAATAGTTATGAAATGGTTCTTCTCACAGTTAGGCATTGATACTTCTCTTTTTCCATGTGGTGTTTTTGCATGTGCTTGCATTTTAAAATCTTGTTAGCTTTTCCTCTGGTCTTAGAGAGGCTGCATTATTGCCAGTAATAACAGCTATGTTGGAAAAGATTGAGTAGATTCAGCCCCACTCAAAGGGGGCTGTTTTAAAGCTCCTTCATGGATTTGAACACCTGCTACTCTTCCTTCACTTAAGGCTGGTAAATTTTTGAGTCATGAGACATTTAAGTTATGCTGAATTATTCACCGGTTTCAAGAATGATCAGGTATAATTAAAGACTGGAGCAACATCACTTACATTGTTATCAGCCATGGTTTTAAGCTTGGAAATCATAGCAAGGGCTCCAAGTCAGCCTTTGCACAAGTTTCCGCTTGACTGGCAATGATTGTTTTGATTGTTTCTGCATGGATCACCTTTTTGATGGTCCTCTGGTTTAGCTTCACATTGGTTTTTGTTGTCTAGAGAACAAACCTGCATATAGGTTCTCTATGGAAAAAAAAAAAAGTGGTCATCGTGGTGCCTTTGTGCTGTTTGGCAAGCTGTGAGAGTGGCGGTCCCACCTAGACTGCCTAGAGAGAGCTGTGGGTGTTCAAACCAGATCGCTGCACAGCCAAGCCTTTACAAAGAGAAGGGGTAATGGAAACATCCTGTGGTGGATATAGTTTCTGTGGTCTTTCGCTGGCTTTCTCAGCCAGTGTCACGGCAGTGTCGAGCACCAAGAGGCCTTTTTGGAGCACTGCACAGAGCATGGTCACGGAGGCTGGTGGCCAGAGTGGGTTGTATTCAGCCATGCTGAACCACTGGTTGAACTCGGTCTGCTTTCAAAAACCACCACAGGCAGAACCCCTATTTAAAAATACACACTGAATAGTATCAGTATGGCAAACTAGCTGAACTGGAAGTCTGACTAATCTTCTCCTTCATGTCGGAGATGTCTCAACATCTGTATTAACAATGGACCTCTGATGAGCAAGTTAATCCTCCTCATGGATATATGTGTAACCTTTACGTTTTTGGGTGGTATCTGTACAGGAGGAAAAAAAACCAACACATTGCTTTTCACAAAATTACAAAAGAGCATTGTAGTCTGTAGATGTAAGCTTTGCATAAAAATAAAACACACAGAAAGACCCAAACTAGACAAAAAACTCTCTCAGGTGGAGAACTGACTGAAGGTTTTATTGAGGGACGGAAGAGTACCCAGGGTTTGAATCAGATAATGACTTATGATGTCTGTCTTACGATGGTTTTTATAGTTAACACTTTGTTTTGAAGAGAAAGGTCAAAAACTGTGCAAAGCAAAATGTGCTCCTTAAACTGTGTCACTTCTGGCACTTCATGGGGTGTCCCTGAAACTGCGGATACAGAGTTTATTTCTCTTCTACTTCTGTCAGCCTCTGATTGAGGTGACGCACTGTTGAGTGCATGAAGGACATTTTTTTTTTCTTTTCCCTGCATAATTCAGTTTCCAAAGGCAAAAATCTCAGTGTCAGTCTGAATTTGTATTTAAGGTAAAGAATACAGCCAGATCTCTGTGTCAGGAATATCCCACACATCCTCTGTCATAGTTCAGATCAATCTTTTTCTGGTCTGAAATCCAAATCAGCTAGGCATTAAAATCAAGAGCCTTCAAAGTGCTATTATTTTTCGTGGTTATTATTTTGAAAGGCTCTTAAACATCTTGGAGGCTTAGGGTTTTTTACATTTTACCCCTCCTTTTAATGAACCTACATGCTAAAGTATCTGAATGGCATTGTCTAATTTTCATCTAAAGCATAAGCTGCTGCAGTCTGGTCACAACTGGGATCACTTTAACCACATTAGTGCTGCTAGTGTGGACATAAGCTTAGTGCTGACATGTTAATTTTTCGCAGAGTAAATATTACTGAAGAATTCCCTTAGGAAAACGATTACAGCAAAATCTCTTTACACTGTCGTGACTATGTGCACGTGGGTTTGGAACTCAGAAGTGACTTTTTTTTAGCAGCCTGTCTCAAACAGTTGCTTGCACCTTTTGTATCTGAAGTGTTTCAGGCTGTTTGGAAAAAAGCATACTTGAAATGGCTTAATTTACCTGAGACTTTTTCTTTGTGAGCTGTTTATCATCTTCAGAGTTACTAACAGTTCTTTCAATGTACGCACAACGTCTGGCATTTTAAAGCTGGTATGTAGAATATGCCTCTTCTGGCATAAAGTGCCTTTTAAAAGGATTTGATGTTTACTCTGCTCAGAATTGCTTTGTCTCTCTCAGCTTTTTCTGCAACTTTCTAATTCTCTACTACCCTAGAAGTCTGAATATATAACTGTAATGCACCACCATCTGAAGGGAGGCTTTGGGTTTGCCTTTTCTGAGGAAGGGGTAAAGAAAGGAGCAATTTCATCACTGTTAGTAGCCATAATATACTGTTTCTATCCCGGCAATTTCCTTGAATTGAAGCCTTTTCTTTGGTTTAATTCAGTCAGTCTGGATGTGAATCTGGTAGGCTTTCTGCTTGCAGTTAGTTGTCCTTTAGGAAATGTACAAGGGGGACAGAAGGGGGGCAATAATGAAAGTAGGAGATTATATATTTTATTATTTTTTAAACAGTCAACATAGACTGTCCTCTTCTTGATACAGCTCTGTGGTAAACTAATGAGGATGAACAGCTGATTTATGAAGTGTTTAATCCTAGGTGAGACATTGCTCAAATGGAGAATATACCAAGTACAGGTTACTGGGAAAGAAAGAACTCCAAACTTGTTAGTCACTGAAGCACTGCAAGTCATCATCATGGAGAATAGAAAACAAGGGGTGCAGGGAGCAGAACTAAAAGCACACCTGACTGTACTCTATATTTATCACAAGAACACAGTTTAGAAAACATTCTTATCACTACAGAAAGGGCAAGAATGCCTGCCCTTAGCTACCTGTGGCAACTGATGCTGAAAAATGGTTACTGAAGGTTTTGTTGGGACAGCAGGACCCCCAGCTGCATGTTGTGCTGAGCAGTGAAAACAATCCCTGCCTTCTGAAAGCAGCTTCACAGTTTCTCAATTAAGCCAAGCATAGCTCTTGAGTTTTTACAAGAAAAGTCTGTTTTACCCTTGATACATACCTTTCCAGGTCCTCGAGGGACTGACTGACTTACATGCAATTTAAGAGTGTATCCTGATGCTTATTAGAGTAGTATTGATGTAAGAAACTATGGCTAGTTTTCAATAGTCTTGGCCATATTTTGCAATATTGTAGTAGTGTTGTTTGTGGTGAAACTAGAGTAGGGGGCAGCTGGACTCATGGTCCATATCAGATATTGGCTGATAGCTGATTTCTGTTAACGTTGATTCAAGTCAACTTTCTTACCACAGGTATAGGATGTGAGCCTCTGACTTACTACAGTGCTTTCTTTTATTGTTAGCAAAGTAAAAACAAAACCAACAATAACAAAATACCTACCTAAATTATTCAGCTAAGTAACTGTAAGAGTCGTACAGGAATGTCAGGTACTGCTTATATCAAGACATCAGCGCTGTTCTTGTATGACATACCTCATGAGTGTTTTCAGATAACTTTAGTAAGGAGAAATGAAAGAGCTGGAGTAAGAAATAGTAGTTATTCCATGTCGTAATAGGATAGGACTGATTGAATTGCACGAATGCTGTTTTTTTTTGTAAATGCTTTTCTATTAGAAGGGGGCAAAATGATGAAGCATCGTGAAGCATGCTAGCTACTTTTAGGCTTTCCAGAACTTCAAGAAATTGAGAATCGCAGTTTTGTTAACTTCATCATCATGTTCATTTTTTTCAGCTCCATGTTCATGCATGTCTTTTAACCCGGAAACCAGAAGGCTGTCCATAGGTCTAGACAATGGTACAATCTCAGTAAGTACATACAAAGATTTCTAGTTGAAATGCTTCCCATGTGTGCTGTGGTGAGGATATTTTTGCTAGCGTTTGGGAAAGATAATTTTTACTGCTAGTGGAACTGAAGCTGCAGTGTGGAAAACGGTAGATTATTGCAAATTTTGCTCCAACCCTCACGTAGAGACTGAGTGGAGTTTCCAATAAGTTTGCAATATTTATTAGGCAACTAAACAAACTGTCCTAATTTGCATATATCTTAAAAAAAATACAACAGAAAACAGCTGTTGTTTTATTAAATGAGTGCCTTGTTAATCATGTCATACCAAAGTTTCCTGAAAGCAGCAATTAAGAGAGGAAAAATCATCTTCTGAGAAGCAGAAGGTGGTTTTCTGCTCCATATTTAGCTGCTTTTCCAAATTTCAGGGTTCAGATTTTGTTTTCATCTCATTTCCTTCATAGGAGTTGGCAGTGCTGTTGCTGAAAGATTTGGTTCATTAGCATCTAAGAAAGATCTGTGTACATGGAAATGAGGCAGGATATTAAAACAAGAGTCTGTCTTTTAGATATGGGACAGAGAGTAGCAGTTGATCTTAATCATTGGATTTTTCATGTGGAATGGTTGGTGAAGTGCTATGTCACCTTGTAGAAGGGAGCCATGGGTCAGAGAGGGTCTCACCATTGCCTCATCAATAGACTCCTCTTGAGTTTAATAACCTTTTATCCTCATTTCAGACTCTTACTGCTGTTGTCTCTGCTTTATGGGCTTAATAACTGAATGAATGTTTGCAGGTTGACATAAAGGCAGCTGTCAGCACTAAAGCCAAGATAGCATTTGGGAATGGATGTGTGACCCTTTTAGCTGTTGCCTGTGAGCTGTATCAAAGATGTGAAGGTTTTGACCCGTAAAAATATTAATGGCTCAGCACCAGAGATTTTGGGTGCCTGTAGGAGATTTCTCTATTTGTATCTAGGAGGTGGGACAGCTGCCAGAGAATTCCCTGAACTTCTGAAATTCCCTCCTTCCCACTCTCTGAAATAGCTTTAATTTTCCAGTCCTACTGGAGACATTTGTTTTTACCAGGCCTTTGAGGAATGTGAATGCGACAGTAAAGAAAGCATTTAAGTACTCCAGCTCGATGGAAGAGATGTGTCCTTTGTCTTTGGGGCATTTTGCTTTGAAGAGTCAGAGAGTCTGAATGGAGTCAAGTATTTTCCATTCTAAAACTAAAGAATGTGAATGAGATATTCAGATGGTAAAACAACATGCCACTTAGGGCACTTATACTGCCATATCTAAGGCAGATTGTATTTGTTGCCATGCTGCATTTTTCTTTTCCCCTCTTCTGGATACAAGTGCATAGGGCAGGGAAGGGCTGGTCTGTGTTGCTTCATTTAGTCCCTCCTAGCTTCAGGCAGTTGTGTGGTGGAGGCTTTTGCAGAAAATATGCTCCACAAAGCTCCACGAGCAATTAAAAGTTTCCCTCTGCAGCAAACCTAAGGCTTGTAAGAAAAGCCACAACTGTAATATGCTATAAGGAGGGCTGATGTTGTCGACGGAAGGAAGACACAGACGCTCAATATGAGTGAACAATGAACTTCAACTTTAATGGATAGCTCAGTCGCCTTTTATCTAGTTTGAACATAATCAACTCATACATATTGCAAAAACTAAGCTCAGGATTGGCTAACATTTCCCGCTCTTTTCAGGTAGTTCCTCCTTCTTTTAGCCACCGTCCCGCCTTAGGGACTGTCCCCATCGCTCAAGGGCATCGTGTCCTTGAGCCTGATTGGCTCTCAGCCAGCTGTGTACGTGCCAGACTCATGTGAGTTGAGTACGGTACTTCACTAGCCCATTGCCTCTTAACTGCCCAACATCCACGTGTCCTATTTCACTTAACCATTCCTCCACAATTCCCCCGTTTTTATTTTGCGCTACAAATACCTTCTCTGTGAGTTGCTCTAGTTTCTTAGTTAGGCAGTTAAAGATTATACGTGCAGCAACTATAATCAATATAATTATAAGTAGAAAGCGAAGTCCCTCTTTAACTAACAAAACCCATCCACCCATGTTCCCAAAAACAGATTTAAGCCAACCTTCAAACCAACTATCTTGTACTACAATTTTTTGCATATGATCCCTTAACCATTTCAACTGGTCGTGAATTGACTAACCATGGTCGGAAAGATAAAAGCAACACATTCCTTCTACATCTTCACACCCATGTCCCTGAGCCAGCAGTAAGAAATCAATAGCGGCCCTATTTTGCAATACAGCATGTCTTAGACTCTCCATATATTGTGACATTTCAGAAAGAACTTGTGTTGTTACATTTGATTGTTTAACAGCCCAACAAGCAAGCTTATTAATGTTAGTCAAAGCGTGTGCAGTTCCCACACCAGGCACCAAAGAAGCAAAGAATCTTTCTGCTGGACCCCACAATTCTACATCATCATTACAGTCAGAACCCAAAGTTTTTAGTTCTCGTTTAATTCTTCTGCTCCTTGTCGAGTTCTGCCACGAGTGTAAATCTGGAGTGAAAAGTGTGAGTCGCCCTAGGTAACACGGTCCTCCAAAAGCATTGGCTGGTACTCCTTGCCATGCACGGTCTCCACAGATCAAAAACATGCCAGAGAGAAGCAGCACAGCCGCCGCTGCTTCCATGGTTACGTCAGACAGGCTGCAGGGTCCTGATGTCCGTCCCTCTGCTCTGTGCCGACTCGCCACACGGTGAACTCCAAGTGCAGCGCTGCTCGTGGCAGTGACTGAGGGGGGTGGGGAGGCTCCCATTGCCCCGTAGCCCCAAGGCAGCGTTATCATTCTCTCTGAAGGCGGCAGTGGGCAATGCCCAGCTCCAGCACTTCCCGGCAATCCCAGTCGCTCTGTAGCGGCAACAGCGACTCTCTGCTCAGCCTGATGTGTAGCTAAAGCGCTAGTGACTGTTCTCCAAGGCTTCAATAAATTTTTTAGCAGACTTAATATCATTAATAACATCACCAAACAATTTATCTCCAAATTTACGCCACTCTGTTTGTTCAAAAAACTGTATCAGGATTTGTAAAACAACCCTGCGCTACTGCATATGCTAATAACCCTGGCAAATCTTTTTCTACAATCTATATCTAAAATACTCCGCTTTTCTAAAAAGCATCTGAGCAAATTATACGCCGCTTGTTTTTCATACCTTTATATATACAGTTACAGCCTTTCCAAAGACCTCGGCGGCGCTTTTCCGGCAGGACCCTTTATAGGCTCATCCCGAGTGCGGGGACTCCCTTCCACCTTCTGAGCTGCGGGTGCGGGGACTCCTGTCCCTTTCACCTTTCAGACCTTGGCGACGCGTGACCGTCGGGATCCTCTCCCGGGTGCGGGGACTCCACGTCCCTTTCACCTTCCCGACGCGGGTGCGGGGATTCTTGTCCCTTCCACCTCCTGGGCTGCGTTGCAGGACCAGTTCCTCCCTTATTCCGTCGAACACGTGGCCCAGGATCACTGCCAGCAGTGTCCAAATCCCGTTCAGACAGGTCCCTGTTCGGGCGCCAATTTGTTGTCGACGGAAGGAAGACACAGACGCTCAATATGAGTGAACAATGAACTTCAACTTTAATGGATAGCTCAGTCGCCTTTTATCTAGTTTGAACATAATCAACTCATACATATTGCAAAAACTAAGCTCAGGATTGGCTAACATTTCCCGCTCTTTTCAGGTAGTTCCTCCTTCTTTTAGCCACCGTCCCGCCTTAGGGACTGTCCCCATCGCTCAAGGGCATCGTGTCCTTGAGCCTGATTGGCTCTCAGCCAGCTGTGTACGTGCCAGACTCATGTGAGTTGAGTACGGTACTTCACTAGCCCATTGCCTCTTAACTGCCCAACATCCACGTGTCCTATTTCACTTAACCATTCCTCCACAGGCTGAAGGTGGTGATGGAGGCAGAACAAGGAACAAAGGACTCCTGGTGAGGGCTGTATAAGCTAACATAGTTCACATACTGTCAAATGAATCTATTTGCAGTGAGAGGGAGTCCTGATATTACTTTCAGATGTAAATAGGGATAAGAAAGTGAAACTGCCTTTTACATGAAACTTTTAAAAGTTATATGGCTTTTGGTTAAACTTTGGTGCTCCAGCAATGTTGATGATGCCTTTCGAGATGGATGGGCAGCACTGCTATTGTCTGAGAGATGTTCCAGCATTGGCACCATGAGGTGAGCTTTTATGCCCCGCTTTTCCTTGTGAAGCAGGGTGACAATTTTTGCTCCTACAAAGATGAAGAGATTGTTTTCAACCTTTTATAACTTCTCAGCATGAAGGCTGCACAAACATTGGTGCAGCACAATGTACTGTTCTCTTGAGTGAAAGTTTGTCAAGCATCTTACTTGAAAAGCACTGGTACATAAAGCAAAACCAACCAACAAGCAAAAAGTCTCCTGTGATCTTCATATACACACGCATATATATATAAATATATATGTACCTTGCAATCTGTTTTTAAAGAGAAATGGCACTTCTGTTACTTCATGTCTTAGAGACTGCCAAAAGGTGCTACAGTGGTCATAAATTCCTTGCTCTGAATGGAAGGAAAAATACTTTAATGGGTGCAAAGTCCCTCAAGAAATCACAATGAAAAGCAACAGAGGAAAGGTTTATCGCTTGGAATAAACAGGAGACATCCATAGTCACGATGTAACTCCTCACCTAATTTCATCCAAAAGTCGGCTTCCTAGACAAAGTCAATCACTAGGCTCTGCCACTGGTAGAGAGAGGTGAATTGCCCTTGGATCTTGGTGCCCTTGGACCATATTATTTACCCTTGAATCTGTCTTAGAATGGCATAGATCTCCCTCCCTATTTCTGGGAAGATTTAACGGAGGCATTTAGTTTTTAAATAGCTGAAGCTGAATGACAATGATCTTTCTGGCCCTGCATGTGTCCAACTGAAGCTATTACATGATTTGAGAAGGGCTGCAAGGAAACAGGGCATCAGAACAGCCCCCTCAGAATTATCCCTTGGGGGTGGCACTTAAGATAGATTCACTATCCACATCATTTGATCTTGCAGGTGTCCACAGGTTTGGCTGTAAACAGCACTTGAATACCTAGGCTCTGTCTGCTGGTATGCACCTCTGCCACAGTGGGAAGTTTTGTATTTTTTCCCTCAAGAAAAGTACATGATAGCTTCTATCCCCTTCCACTCTTTGTGCTTTATAAAGTGAAAACGCTGTAATCGTTTTTTAGAGCTTTCTTTGTGACAGTTGTAGACATGGGCTCTGGCAGCAGATTTAAGGGTCTTCGTTCTCCTCCGTTTATGAAGCCAGTTCCCTGGCAGACGTGGTGAGAGCGCTGTCAGTCACTTGTGTTAATAGGATGAAGTCAAACCTCTAAGGAGATCCACACGGTGCTGTCGAAATGGCAGCATCTATCAGAGCACAGGCTGTAAATTCCCTGGGGTGGAAACTCAGTTGTGAATGGGTAACACATGGCTAATATATAAACATTATTGACTCTCAGAGGGATTCAGTTGCCTGTGCAGAGGTCTCTAGAGCTATTTTGTGATACATCACTTGATATCCACCTGCAGCCCTGCAAAGGCATAGCTCTTCTTCAGTCCTTGGGTCACATCAGTCAGCCCTGTGGACCAGGACCCTGAAAAACATGCACCCCAGAATGGGTTTTGTTTACCTTAACGGGAATAATTAACGTTAAAAAGATGTAGTCAGTGTTTTTGCAGTGTGGACAACAATGTATGTGCAACGGGGCATGAATTTCTGGAGCAAGGTGCCCCGTGTTAAAATACCTGTCTGTTGACATAACTAAAACATTTGGCCTTGAGAGGGATAGGGGAAGGAGGGCAGTGGAAGAGAAGAGCATGTGACAGCGTGCAGGGGAGCAAGAAGGAAAAGAAATGGAGGAAGATTAGAAAATGAAAAGCAAAGGAGATGCTTCTCAGAGTAACGTGTGCTTTCAGGGGAGAAAAGGAGAAGCAAGGAGTCTTTTGGGGTCATAAAAAAAGAACACATGATATCCAATATTCATGTTACTGGGACTGTGTCCATCTGTTTGTAAGGCATGGTGTAGCAGTCGTGTGGAACTGTGGTTGGCATTACAGCAGACATAGGTAGTCAATACCGGGGTAAACCTTATGAATTGCAGTTGTGTTTTGATTCAGTGCATTACAACGAAGAGTTTCAAACGCCTTTTTCAGTCTTCCACTGCAGGTAGCTGAACAGACTGGCCACATCAAGTTTGTCAACGGCAAAATGCCAAAATATAGTGAGAAAGCAAACCACATTCTTCCTCTCATCTGACGCTCTGGTCACCAGCATCCATGCGTCACCACAGTGAAATCTGGGGGCAGTACCAGGCCAGGCACATCGGTGGGGAAGGCAGACATCATCTCCCACCACACGCTGCAGCAATTAAAGCTGTTGTTTTTAGGGGCGACGACAGCAGACAGTTGGTGTTCATAGCAAAGCGTGTTGCTTCAGTCGGGCTTTGTAGCGAAGCATTTCATGTGGTGGCTTTAACATTCTGCAGGCGGTGGTTAATGGAAACCACTTCCCCCAGAAGGAGGCAGGGAGGTGCAGCAGATTTTTAATGCTCTGTAGTTCGTCGAGTTAAGGTGACCCTGGTATACAAAGCCAGCTGCCCTAAGTGATTTGTTGCTGCTGTTTAAATAACGCTCCCCGGTGTAGGCCTCGGCTGCCGGGGGAAAGCTGAGGGGAGGGAGATCAGAATAAAGGAGGGGAAGATGAAATAGCACAATTCAAGAGAACGTATTTATAACTAATTTACAAGCAGAAACCTAGTAACAGCAAAATACATAAATGCCTCAACCCACTCACAGTTGTTTTCCTGGAAGCTGGGCTCTGTAGCTTTTCAAGAGACAGCTATGGTGGCCTCTCCACATTGATGCCAAGCATTAGGTATGATGGGTTAGGGGTAATCCTGGTGCTGGAAGGCCATGCTAATCACCTAGTGACCCCACAGGAAGCACAGAGCAACCGTCTTTGCTCCAGTTTAGAAAATGTGGGTAAATATCAGCTTTTCAGTGGTTAGACTGTCTTCTCATACTCTCCTGCACGAAGCATTTGGTTTGCTATGATAATAGTCTGTAGGCTCATGAAGCTCAGGCCTCTCTACCTGTCTGCTGCACAGTGCTTTTGGCAGTGCTTATTATACATAAATATTTCACAATTGTGTGCTTTAAAATTCAGTTTATTTTGTGTTTAATGACGTTCCTCTTGTTTTCACTCTCTTTCTAGATTAAACAAATTAGGTTTTACTTCTGTCCCCTAGGGAGATTAGCCCGGGGAGTTTCTGTAAAGATTGTTTATAAATAATTAATACGATGTGTTTTCAAGCTCCTTGTTTTTTCTTGTGTTTCTCTGAGTACGTGGCGTGTGCACGCAGATACCTGAGAGTGGTTTGAAAGCTAATTTCAGGTGGTGGTGCTGCAGAGCCTACCCTTTGCCTGGGTTTTTCCTCCAGAGTGACGTTGCAGGGGTTGTATTGTGGCGCTGTTTCCCCTGCCCTGCGCAACTCCCCTCCCTAAAACAAGTGGCAGAAACACCCAGGTGTTCCTTTGGTGTAACCATATGGGACTTTTCCAGGAGCTGAGACTGCCATGCAGACTCTTTACTGCTGTTTTTCATCATTTCCTCCTCTGAAAGCTGGATCAGTGGTTAATCCAAGGCAGCAGGACTGCAGACCATCTCCTGTTAGGCATGCTCTTCCCTGGCTGCAGGGGAGCGGGATGGGTCACCCCATGCATGTGTCCCCAGGCAGCTGAAGTCTGTGCTCAGCTGCCCTCCCTGCCCGTGCACAGTTAGCCACGGTGGAGCAGTAGCAAAGCAGGAAGGTCTGCCTCTGAGATACCAGAGTAAATATTAACCAACAGTGGGATAAAATCAAGGAGGAAAAGGTCTGGGTTTATTTGAGTACAGAGAGACTTCTGAACAGAAATCTGAACTGCATCCCCCTCCCAGATTATCGGTGTGTAGTTTGGAATGAGCAACTTCAGGGGGCACTCACACAAATCTAAATTAATTATCCTATGTGTACGAGTTGGGGTGTGCATGCACGTGTGCACACACATGCATTTATAGCTGGATGCACATAGAGATGTCTGCCCAAGTAATCCTAAGCCAGGGGTTGTTTGGTCTGTGCCATCCACTTTGGCCAGCTTTTAGAACTTCTTTTCATTAGTTCCTCCCTTATCTCCACCTTTCTGTTCAGAAGCACTCGTGAAGCTTTCTTAGGCAGTTTTAAAAAGTGAAATAACTTGTGGGGTTTCTTTTAGATCGAGGTATTCAAAATTAGCAAAAGTGTAGATAGTGCTGTGGTTGCAAAGGGAGAGCTTACATTGGTAACAAATTCAAGTGAAAACATTCCCAAACACTTCACATAGCTAAGCACTGTTTCTCTGTTCTGTGTTTTTCTCTTCCTTCAGGAATTCATCTTATCAGAAGACTACAACAAGATGACACTAGTGAAAAGTTACCAGGGTAAGACCTCTGATCCATGTTAATGAGTCTGTATTGTCATTAATTTTTATTGAAGTGCTCTTCAGGGCTGTGAATTGAAAGAAGCCTCCTTTTTTTGTGATTTTGTTTTTAAACTAATATTAATGTTGTTTTTACCAGTAGATCAATAATGTGCTTTGTTCTGAGATTGCAAGACTTTTAAAGAGCTATTTCATGTTCCGTGTTTGATTTTAAATGTTCCTTAGGAATATCATTCTAGACAGCAAACAGTCCAAAATCCAGGCTGTGGAGGGAAAGGAAATGTTAATTTTTATTGTGTAGTAATATAGCGTATCTAATGAAGCAATTTAGAAGACTAACCATCTTTTAGGGCTGAGGCATTTAGGACTGTAGCTTTTGGGGTCAGTCTGGTTATATTTCAATAAACGTTTGTTTCAGTAGTCTCAAGATTATCATTGGATACCTGTCATAGTAAAAGGCCAAGAAATATTAAACCATAACTTCTCTAATTGCCTTCTCATATTCATTAATGTGATGCTTTAAGAAGCCTGGCTATTTATCCTTGTTAAACTTATAAACGATGCTGCACTTGGGGTAGGTATTCTTATAAAAGTAATAAATACATGCTACAGTTTATTCTTTTATCTCCTTAGCTGTTAGACTTGGGTGATATATGATGAGCATTATGCTTCTCTGTGAAAGTCTCTGTATGAAAATCATAAGATTGCTGCAGTCTTGCTCTACAAGTCGTTAGTATCTGAGGTTATGGTTTGTTCCACGGTCACCGAAGTTTGACCCAGCTGGGTTTCATGTTCAAATTGTTGCAATGCAGAGTCCTGTTATCAGCTCTGCAACTCCCTTTGCAATTAGCTTATCCAATGGCATGCTTGGATTCAATCCTGCAGGCTAATCACACCCTAGGAAGGGTGGGTGAGCTGAAGTGAGGTTTTGTATGTATCCCCTTCACACTGGAAACAGGCAGTCCATCCCTTTTATTTATTACTACTAACTCCTACCTCTCTTTTGTTGCTTGGTGCTGCTCTTCATTTCTGCAGCTTTCCCCCAGCAAAACCTCTTGCCCTGCACTGTGCATGGCTACGTGCTGGCTGTGTTTGTTGCCTTTTTTCCCTTATGTACAGTGCAGACCCTCGTGCCTGTTTTCTCCAGGCATGGCTCATCCCCTTTCCATCTTCTCTCCAGCCTGCTCCTTGCATGGTACTTGCTGCTGCTTTCTCTTACGAGTACAATTCAAATCAATTTTTTTCTGCACACCAGCAGTGGTCAAACCTGCGAATGAAGGACCAGCTTTCTATTTTGCTGCTTCATGTTCCTGAGCCTTTACTGATCCCAAGGCTCAGGCTTCTTCCTTGCTCTACTACCAACTTCCAACCATCTGAAATTTTACTTCTTTAAGCCTTGCACGGGCCAGATTCCTTCAATTTCTGTACCCAAATTCCTGTAGGGTAGACAGCAATCTTTCCATATTGTTCCGAGGAACTTCTTTGCATTTCAGATGGAGGGTTTGGGGTGGTTTTTATGCTTCCAAAGACATTTAATCTTTCCAGAGTGTCAGCTTTTACACAAACAAATGCAAGCAACCTTCTTTGTGCAACACATGTTGCTGGGTCCCAGAACAGTAATAAACCAGTAGGCCTGTGGATTGAGGAGCACGGCAGTCACTGTTCAGCTACAGCTGGGAATAATTCGGCACATCTTTCAAGCCACTTGTTTTATTAAAACGTCAGCTCAATCAGCACTTCACAACCAAACCCACTGGTCATTCATACAAAAAGCCCTCTGTACAAGCCTGGGTTCCATTGCTTTAATGAAAAGCTTTTGAGGGCTTTATTTAGGTAGCAGCAGCAGCAATTTATTCATTCAGCTGGTTTATTCATCTTGCCCAGCTGTGATCTTTTCCTTTTTTTATTTGTTATTTTTTCCCCATTTTCTTTTTAGCTGATTCCCATGCAGTGCTAAAGCTTCCCTCTGCTGTCGGGTTGTGCCTGCCCCTAACTCCTCCTGCTGCTGGGGCACCGCGATCGGCAGCCCACAGCCACCAGAGCTCACAGCAGGAGGAGCAGCAGCATGCTGCCACGTGGGCATCTGCTCTGCTGTCAGAAAACCAGCTCAAGACAGGTTTAAACAGAGCCTTTTCCACAGTGGCTGCTTTGTCGGTGATGGTACAAGGATGGAAGGAAGACTTGGGCTACCTGAAACGGTAGATGGCTGCTGTAGGCGTGGAAGGAATTAAGTTTTGCTTCTCTTCCTCAAGCAAACATTGAATGTGCAGGGGAGGAACCTTACAGGCTTTCATGGTATCTCATGTCAAGAGGATTATTGACCAGGAGCTTCTTCTATAGGGGAGGGTGAGCAGATGAGTAGGGAATGGCAAAGCTGGGTGCAAGGGTTGCCGTTTCCAGTGGTCTTCTGCCTGCATGTTCTTTGCAGTAGTACAATTATATGTCTGTCTGCTTAATTTTCAGCTCATCAAAGCAGGGTCATAATGATTCTGTTCGTCCTGGAGATGGAGTGGGTGCTGAGCACCGGCCAAGACAAGAACTTCACGTGGCACTGTTCGGAGAGCGGCCAGCGCCTGGGAGGCTACCGCACCAGCGCGGGAGCCTGTGGCCTGCAGTATCCTTTGCTGAGCTCTTTGGCACTTAAACAGCCTCTTTGTTTGTTAGCTTTCTTTTTTTTTATTTCCCTAATTGTCCTTCGTTTTTAGTGCCTTGTGTAGGTTCAGTGTTTTGTTAGAGAAACCGTTATCTAAAGCCGATTAAAAAAAAAAAACGCAGCAGCCCAACACTAACTGTTCTCCTTGCTTTGTCTCCTTAATACGTGGTGGCATATTTAGGTCTTAGCATTTCTGAGCAAAACAATGGGCAATCTGCAACCTGTTGTGGTCTGCTATTGTAATAAATAAGGACAGGACCTTCGTTCAAACATGCAGTGCATTCTTTTTTTTTTCTAAAAATTAATAGTAGCAAAGTAGGTCGGCGATCAGGTCAGCGTGTGTGTGTGTGTGTGTCTATGCATGGGAAGAATTAAATGACTTTAATATGAAATAATGAGTACTTGTCCTTCACTCTGGAACAGCCCACTGTGCATTGGGAATTTGGGCCAACTAAAGAATAAATGGCTCCAGAAATGGCACTCAAGTGGCTTATTCACCTAGAGCTGCCCCAGCTGCCTGACAATAAAAGAAATATTAATTCAGCTTTATTGCAAATGAAAAGGGAAGTAGAAAAGTATGAGCTCTTAGGCTGAAAGCAAGGGTTAGCATAAACAGACTTTTAGTGCCCCATAGCATATGTGCTAGAGATGATGTGTGTTTTGCTAGTTCATGGGAAATGAGACTGACTCAAAATTATACTCTGAGCAAGGGAAATTTAGGCACTTGCTTTATATCTTCTGGCTGAATGAAGGGCAAACTGATCTAAATGGCATAGTGGGTGAACTCAGTTTTAAATTAATTAATTAATATTTTAGAAAGTGTGATATAGAAATTGGTACTGCATTTCCTAAAGCTCTCTAGAGAGCAGACTGGTTCGAGTGATTCCAAATTTTGGAGAACGCTTTAATTTGGGCCATCAGGTCATGCTGGTGGGGGGCCGGGGAAATGACAGCCATTGACAAATACTGCAAAAAACTTGGCAGAACCAGGAATGTTTGGGTTTGGTTGGTTGTGTTGTTGTTGTTGTTGTTGTTGTTTTCCCCAGTGTCCTGACTGCATTTGATCAATGTGAAGCAATTGATCCTTTAATATGCACTATGGAATCTAAATGTGCAATTAAATCAGATGAAGAGGTCAGAACCTGTTGAGATTGTTCCAGTAGGTGGCTGAACAGGTCTGGATTTTATTCTGTTTAGAATACGGTGTGTGATACACCTGGTGTAGCTGGCACTTCCCCAGATTGGACATAAAACATTGGCTGGCTCTTGCAACATGAGCAATTGCTATTAAAAACCATTTACGGAGATAATCTTCTGGAGGACTTCTGTGACACTGGCCAGTGGTCTGGAAAAAAGATGAGAGTTTTATTTGTATACCTAAATATAACAAAGAAGCAGGAAACAAGGAACAGTTATTTTAAACAATTTTATGGAAGGAAAGAGGAATAATAAACACCATCAGACTCTAGCACCTAAGCTAGAGAGCCTGGGGAGATGAGTCTCTTCTGTTCATGGCAAAGAGCTACTTCCAAGGCATTTCATAATTTGTGTTTTTATTATGTTCTTATATCCTCAGGAATAGTCTCTTTTTTTCTTGCTGTTCGGTTTACTCAGGGAGACTGCATTATTAATATGAACAGCTATGAGTTTGATATCTAAAAGTACACCCTGAGTACCTCCTTGAAACTGGAGCACTATTCATGAGGTTGCAGCACACTCACGTTAAAAGCATTAAAAAGTCATGAAAAGCAGTGCATAAAACAAAATTGTGTGTAAACAGCGTATATTCCTCAGCATTTATCCATCAGATTTGATGTGGAAACCCGGCACGTGTTTGTAGGTGACCATTCTGGGCAAGTAACCATACTCAAGCTAGAGCAAGAGTCCTGCAGCCTTGTTACAACATTTAAGGGACACACAGGTAAGGCTTGAGGAGGAGACCCTATGTGGTTCTTCATCTGTGCGTGGCATCACAGCAATGTAACCCTCCTGTGAAACAGTAAATAGCATGGAAGGGAGCTCAAACTGTCCCTACAGCTCAGGGGAGTTTGTTCTTTATTGGTGAAAAGAAGAGGGATTAGACTAAGTACAGAAAACACCCCAATCAGTTACTGCTAATTAAAGTAGAATGAGGACAAAAGTGGCAGTAACTCTGGAAGGTGGAAAAGATGCTTCCTGGGGAAAGACCCATATTGGTAGATGTTACTGCCCCGGTGGGATATGCACATCCAAGATGTGCTCGTTGGAGGAGCTGAGTGGTTGCTTTGCTGCTGGGGCTTGTGCTCCATCATGCTTTACAAACAGCAGCCCTGGGATGTGAACTTGCTGCCTAACAGAAGAAATGATCATTCCTCAGCACCTTCCCTTCGTGTCCCTCCTCTGTGACTAAATGCTGTGATACTGTGCAGATTTCTGTACATTTCCCACTGCCTTCTGTTTTGCTGTAAAATCTGTCACCTGGGAGTGGTGGAGATGAAAAGCTGTGCAGTCACACCGTGACCATCATATGGTGGCTTTCCTGCTGCTGCACTCTGCTGCTCAGTGGGCTCATCCACAGGAGCAGCAGCTGAGCCCTCTGGCTGCAGAAGAGCAGGTTAGGGCTTCGGTAACATTTCCAGGCTGATGCTTATCAGATGGCCAGTACAGTGTCTGCATGGCCATGGCTAAAGAGACCGCTTTTAACCACTCTCTTTGTTTTTGGTGATACATTTAAATATTTGTCTGTATATTTGGTGATATCTTTAAATATGTACCTGTATATTTAGCTGCATTCTTCTGTAATGAAATGAGTGTTCTGTGCATCTCCTCTTTCAGGCGGCGTCACTGCTCTCTGCTGGGACCCAGTACAGCGAGTTTTATTCTCAGGCAGTTCTGATCATTCCATTATAATGTGGGATATTGGAGGAAGAAAAGGAACAGCCATCGAGCTGCAAGGACATAAGTACGTTCAAAGCCGTTCCTCCTGCTTTTATGGGAGAAAAGCTGAAGGCAGAAGCCACATCTGGAAATAGAAACAGCCCAGAGGTTACAGTTTTCACATGCCTCAAGCTTGTATGTGTGACTCCCTGTGGCCCATATACAACCAGAATAAATTGTTTAAAGTGAGTTTTTCAGTTTGGGGCCCACAGGCTAGTTTAAAAGTCTGCAAAGGGTAGTGAAAGAAAGCACAACTATCTGCAGTCCTGAACATGTTATGCGAGAGTGCACCTATGCTGGAAAGGAAGGATCCTCAAACGAACACAGCTGCAGGGAAAATCTTGCTTTTAGGTGTCAGGTTCTTTCGTTCCCCTAGAGGGAGCATCAGGCTTGGACAATTAGTTCCGTTTTACTCCATGCTAACCGGGTCTTTTCCGTCTCACTTTACTTGTAATTCAGGCTGGAGGTAATGTGCTTTGCCCATATGGGCCTTCAACATCTCCGTAATGCTAAGAGGCTTCATCTCTGCACGTACAGACCTCACACGTGCATTGTACAGTAGAAGTCTTTGAAGAAGAGTAAGCCTGTGCTGGGCCTTCATTAGGCTAGAGGTAGACTGGCTGTAGCTGCAATGACTTCTGAGCCTGTTAAATGCTGGCTTACATGTGGGACTGGCACGCCAGGCTCAGGTGTGGAGAGGCAAAATCCCATGGTGGTTCTGGTCTGGCAGTATTTACAGCTTCTTCCATATTCATCCAGTTCCCTCGAGTGATGCTGTGCTCTGCTGAGTGGTTTGGTCGGGCTGCTGGGATTTCAGAGCACTGCAGAGTTCTTGTGGGAATTCCTAGATCACTCCCGAACCCTAACGCTGGCGCTTGCTAATGCACTTGTGCTATATTTATTGCTGTGGAAATTAGTTCTTCTGGTATGAAGTTAGCCTCTGGATCTTAATCGGTAGCATGGCTGTTGGCTGGCTCCATGCTGTTTACAGACCCGGTCCTAATGACAATGGGGATCAGGAAACATTTCACTTAATGGTGACGCTGGAGCCAGCAGGTCAGCGCTGTGAAGGTAGGCTGAAGGAAGAAAGAATCAAAAAATACATAGTGGTTTAAACTGTGTTGTTTCTTAAATGCTGCTTTTTCTTTCAAAGAAGCAAAAGCACCTAAATCATCCGTCTTACCTTGGGAAGGCTTAGAAACAGTTTAACAATTCCTGTACAATTTTTAAAACTCTCCGTGCTTGTTAGAGCTAAAAGAAAACCTTCAGCAGTCCTTCAGGGCTTTGTTTCTAGATGTTGCAGAGTGTTACCAAAACACAGTCACAGAATGGCTGAGGCTGGAAGGGACCTCTGGGGATCATCCAGTCCAACACCCCTGCCAAAAATGATCATGTAGAGCACATTGCGTAGGATCCCATCCAGGTGGGGTTTGAATATCTCCAGAGAAGGATCCACAGCCTCTCTGGGCAACCTGTTCCTGTGCCCTGTCACCCTCACAGTGCTTTCTCCCGTTCAGGTGGAACTTGCTGTGTTTCTATTGCTAGTGCCTCTTGTCCTGTCTCTGGCACTGCTGCAGACAGTCTGGCCCCATCCTCTTGACACCCTCCCTTCAGATATTTATAGACACTGATAAGATCCCCTCTCAGCCTTCTCTTCTCCAGGATAAACATGCCCAGCTCACTCAGCCTGTCCTCATGACAGCTGCTCCTGACCCCTCGTCACCTAAGCAGCCCTGCTCTGGACTCACACCAGTAGCTCCACGTCCCTCTGGTACTGGGGAGCCCAGAACTGGGCACAACACTCCTGGTGTGGCCTCACCAGGGCTGAGCAGAGGGCGAGGATCACCTCCCCTGCCCTGCTGGCAGCACTCTTCCCAATGCACCTCAGGACACCATTGGCCTTCTTGGCCATAAGGGCACATTGTGGCCGCCTTACCGGGGCACTCAGGTGTGAGTGGGAGAGACCCTGCAGTTGCAGCCCTGTTCTGGCTTCCCAGCTCAGCTCCCAGTCCCAGGAGCAATGAAACCAGTTACCAGAACCGGTCCTTGCTTTTGTGGATGCTGCCCAGGTGAGCAACGCTCTGGCTCTGGTCCCACCTGGACAGCAAAGACTCCAATTTGCATCCAGTGAATACCAAGAAAATTAAAAACAAGGAAAAAAAAAAAAAGAAAGAAACAACAGCATACAGACAAACGGGTGATTTATATTGCTTTATTGTACGTTCTGTGGTTACTTTTGTGCTAGCCTTAAATGGCTGATTAGTAACTGTCTTGTTTCTTTTCCAGTGACCGAGTTCAGTCCCTCTCCTACGCTCACCACACTCGGCAGCTCATCTCGTGTGGTGCCGACGGGGGAATCGTTGTCTGGAACATGGATGTTGAGAGACAGGAGGTAGGGGCCTGCTCTTGCCGATTCAGTCTGAAACAGTCTTGGGAAGAAGGGGTCTTCCTAAGGTGTGCAGCTTTCCGTTCAAACAAGATCTTTCCAGGCATTAAAAATGTTGTTGGACATGCTCCAGTTATTATACAGCAATTATGCCGTGCCTTTGATAACACGGTACAGGGGAAATTATCTGGCAGAAAATGTGTATTAGGTAAGCTGCTAAATGGTTTCTGTCCTTTACTGCTCTGAAAGACATCCTCTGAGGAGGGTATCGTGAGATGTTCTGCTTTGTTTTTTCAGGACATCACGAGAAATATTTCAGAGGTAAACGGATAGATTGATTTTTTTTTTTTTTAAAGAAGCAGAATAAGAAAGCTCTTTGTCATCTCTGGAAACCTGCAACCCCGGTGGTTTTTTTTCCCCTTATTCTTGCTAAAAGGCGTTTAGTTAGGGCTTCAGCCTCACCTGCTACCAGGTCTTGCTCCCTTCTGGTATAAACACACATAACTGGGTAAATGATGACGTTGGTGCCCCACACAGTGAGATCTCACCCACACACTCCCAATTCCTTTCGTGCTGCGTGGCCAGCAAATGCAGCCACGTGCAGAAACCTACCCTGGGTCTTCGGTGCTGTGGGAGCTGCCTCCGCTCGGCAGCTTCGAAGACCTGGCTCAGCAGGGTGAGTGAGTGAGTCAGGCGTCAGCCCTGGTGGTGAACGTGGCACATTCTGGCAAAATGAGTCACGGCAAGCCTCTGCGCTTTCCTGCACGGAGGCAGCAGCCGTGCTTAGTGCTCTGCCCTGCTCCCACGGGTGGGCGAGGCTGCGGGTGGGCACAGGCACCACAAATACCCCGAATGCCCTTGGTAGGCAGGTTGGGCTAAGGAGAGGTTAATCCCAGCCAGCGTGGGGCTGTGGCTGCAAGGGATTCAGCTGAAAACACGCTTCTGGGTGCTTTCCTCCACCTCATCCTTTTAGCACGGGATGGGGAAGACCGCTGTAAGTAGAGAAAAGCAAGGAGGGATAAGGGTGATGAGTTTCTCCCAGGGCAGCCTGTGCTTGTAGCAGCACCGTCTGTAATCAGCTTTGCTGCCTCTCCACGAGGGTTTTGGTCTCCTCGGGCTGTGCGAGTCTCCCTTGAGCAAGGAGGAACGTTAAGTGGAAAATTGGATTTTAAAACCGACTGAAATAGGCCTAGGCAGGAGCCGAGCTACTCCTGCTCCTTTTTTTTTTTTTTTTTTTTTTTTTTTTTTACATGAATTAGCATTCCAGTTGGCTCTCTTTAATTGCTCATCTAATGGCCAATTATGTCATCAGCTCCAAAAGTGAAACGAAAGCAAAGCAGGTTCCTCCCTCCCACCAGATGTTTCCTTTCTGCTGCAGCCTGAGCATCCAGAAATGAAAACCTTACTTCAGCCACAAATGAAAACCAACCTTCACCCAGAAATGAAAACCTTACTTAGCCGCTGCCTTCGAGAGGCTGCAGGAAGGGGTGAAGGTTGGTTTGTTGCAAAACAGACAGAAGTGATGTGAGAAGACTGGAGAAGAAATATAATTAGCTAAATGAGGGCTTAGCAGCAGGTGCTAATGGGTGCGCTGCTTTCCCTGACTATCGCTATTTGGGTTCTTCTTGTCACCCATAACACCATAGGGTGTCTGTCCGTTGTGCTAAAACACCTCCAGAATGTAAACCTTTGAGATTTTAGCACCTTTTTGGGGGTCCTACAGCACTTTCTTTTGGATTTTGGCTTTGGTATTTTCCCATGATTTAAGGTGTTTGTTGTTTTTTTTTCCACTTGATGTTTGCTCAGCATTCACTTTGATATCAGGTTTTCCTACATCTCTGAGATTTGCATTCGAGTGAATTAAGCCATGTTATCCCTCGATTCCTTATTTTAATCTCTATTTTTAAAAAACGGTGAGAAGGGAACATCTGAAAAATCCTAGCAGCGTGTCTCTGTTTTGATTACAAAGCAATTCCTTGTCATGAGCAAAACACCTTTTTCATGTTTCATGTTCAGATGCTGAAGAGATGAAAACTTTATTCACGCAGATCTGTAGGCATTAATCTAAAATGCTGTTGTGGGTAGAAAAGACAGATTTGCCCCTGCAGAGTGAACAGCCTTCAAAGTAAGTGACAGAAGAAGCTGAAGCAGGCAAGTTGCTTTATTGTTGGAGGTTAAACCTTTCGTGGGAGTGGAGGGTCTCCATCAGCCTTACCTTATCTTTGCCTGCCTGTCACAATATTTAGGAACGTGGAAATACATTTAGGAATATTCCTATAATAATAATTTAGGAATATTAATACTAAACACCGTGGGGAGAAGGGTTGCATGTCCACCAGCAGCTCAATGCACAACACGTGTCAGGATCCAAGTGTAGGGGAGGAGGTCAATTGCTCCTTCCACGAGCCCCCCTCTGCCATTTCAGGCATTTTCTGAGATCTTGCAGGATCTGACAAGGCTTGCTTCCCTATGGGGAGTCTGTGCCTTGCTGCTCTTCACAGCAAAACCTGGCTGCAGGAGAGAGAAAGGCCTTTGACGTTTTCTTTCTTTTTCTTTAAATCTTTTTACCTTCTTTATCCACAGCGTGAGTGCCGATCTGTGCATTGCATTAGGAACTGGAAGGCTTTCCTTTCATCATCTTTGTGTGAAAGCAGGGAAAAAAGCTGTTTTGGGTTTCAGGCTTGTTCAGGAGAACCTCATTTTGCCTGCCTTGTGTGATTTGCAGCACAGATACCTCTGACAGCAGGAACGCCTCTTACAGCACTGAAAGAAAGAAAAGGAAAGAAAGAGAGGGAGAGGTGGAGGGGGAAGCCACATTTCAGATACCTCCCCCTTCCCTCCAGATAAGGAGCTCAGCTATTGGAAGTACTCATTGCCTCCAGTTCCCCCAGCAGATGGTAAATGCTGTCCAGACGGGACATTCAGTTTTACACGCCTAATTCCAAAAGCGAAGAGGTGGGGGGAGGTTTGTTTCTTCCTGGGTTATTTTTAGGGTCTTATAATCAAACTCTGCTTCGTGTGGTGGGTGAGAAGTGTTCCTCCTGCGTCCTTCAAGGCTCGGAGCCGAGCCCAAATAGACGCCCCCACGAACAGGTAAAATGGCTTCTTGTGAAAATGGTTTTTAATCCAACAGCATTACTGCACCCCAACACATCTCTCTTGTCCTGTCTCTGGGCTCTTACAGAACTTTGTTGCTCATTCCTTCCGTTTATGTTGCAGACCCCTGAGTGGCTGGACAGCGACTCCTGCCAAAAATGTGACCAGCCTTTCTTCTGGAACTTCAAGCAAATGTGGGACAGTAAGAAAATAGGCCTCAGGCAGGTTCGTATGGGTCCTTTGGTGCATTAATGCGATGCAGATAGGCTTCTTCTCTCTCATCATGTATTTTGGTTATTTTTTTCCTCCCTAACAGCTTGAGAACTTGTACTTTGTTCTTCTGCTGAGTGCTCAATTGTGATTTCTGCTTGGGAGGAACACACTGAGAGCCAAAAACCTGGCCCGTCAGAAGCAGAAGCTTTTTCTCCCTTTTTTTTTCTTTCTGCAGCCAGTTCCAATAGCAAATGCACATAATAGAGCCTGGGCTGAATAAATTGTTTTGAGGCTGTCTGTAGCTTTAGCCATGTGGGATTTTGCTTATTGTCAGTTGAGGCTGCTGTAGAAAGAAATTTGCAGATGATTTTTGGAGATGGTGCTGGAAGCAAAGCTGTTTCCAATGGGCTTGGGTAAACATCTGTAACTGCTCAGGCTGTGTTGGAAATGGCTTCGGCTTACTGGTCTGCCTGGAACACGTGTGAGAAAACACAGCCTTGGCTGAAAGACACCAAGGGCTTGACTGAGATGATTCGGTGGTATGTGTTAGGGGAGAGGCTGGGATAAGGCCCTAGAATGATGCTGCAGCACCACAGCCCTCTCCTGCTTTGACCTGGGCATCCTTCAACACGGCAGGCATTGCTCGGTGGTGGTGTAGTTCCCTACAGCCCCATGCAAGACTCAAAAGATGTCCATCCTGCCCTAGGTACGCCCATCTTCCCATCTCTCTCTCTCTCCTAACAAAAAGAGGACAGCTTGGACAACTTTTTTGTTGTCTCCTACAGCACCACTGCCGCAAGTGCGGGAAGGCCGTCTGCGGCAAGTGCAGCTCCAAGCGCTCCTCCATCCCCCTGATGGGCTTCGAGTTTGAAGTGAGGGTCTGCGATAGCTGCCACGAGTCCATCACGGATGAAGAGTAAGTGTGGACAACCTGGAGCAGGACAAAACTCCCCGTCTGGGAGGGCCTGTGGGGCTGTGGGAGGGAGCAGCTGGTGGGGTGGCCCCTGGAGAAGGGGCAAGAGAAGCCCATGAAACGCCTCACAGACCAGAGAGGGGTGCAGGGACGTCCAACCCTCCTCTTGTCATGCTGGGAAGGTCTCAAATTGCAGTTTACAGGGGGGTTGCTGAGTTGGAGGCTTACAGAAGCACTCAAATGCTCCTTGTTGACACATTTTTTGCTGATTTTGATCTCTTCCTTCAGGCGGGCGCCCACAGCTACCTTCCACGACAGCAAGCACAACATAGTTCACGTACACTTCGATGCCACCAGAGGATGGCTGTTGACCTCGGGGACAGACAAGGTTATTAAGGTAGGAGGGAGGGGATGGCTCTAGCTCCTCTATTTCATTTTCCCTTTCTCTCCCATGTGGATCCACGTACATCCTACCCACTGTCTTCCACCCAGAGCTCTCTCTCACCAACTGATGCAATTGTGCTCAGTAAAGAGCAAAGAGGTCCTGGTCTATGAATTACTGCCTGAAGGGACAGGGACGACACTGCAGCAAAGTCAGTGCTCACGGCGACTTCTCTTCAAGGAAGACAAACCGTGTTTTGATGTGGCTAATTAGTTCGTGTGGCCAGGTGAAGAAAGGCCCCACAGATGTCAAATCTCCATGCAGAGAAATAGCTAAAATGATGAGTAAGTTTATAACAAAGCTCCAGCAATTAAAAACAAAACCAAAAAAACACAACCTCGTAATCATAGTATGGCTGCTTATCATTCAAGTTAGCAATACAGTGTGGATTTTGTTTAGTTTCTCTTAAAGCCAGCTATAAACTCAATTTGTAGGAATAAAGTGTAAAGTGACAGGAGTGTTAGAAAATGAAATTAAGCTTTGTTGGACCATTGGATGTGGTGCATCCAGCCCTGGCCAAGTAGCCTCCCTTAGGCAAAAATAAATAAATACAAATTGCTTAGATCTGACATTACATACTGTATTTTATTGTATTTTGCCACTATTCACCATGTTATTGTATGTTGTTACATCAACAGCTGTGGGATATGACACCAGTAGTGTCTTGATGATGCATCAGTGGAACTGGAAGGGTGACATTGACAGAAGAAGCAGATTTCCTAACCCTAATCATACTGCAGAAGATAGATAACGCCGGGCGCATACGGCAGATGAGAAAGGAACTAATGTGTTTACAACGATTTTATGTCCTCTGCTTGATCAAGGCTGAACATTTGCACGAAGACTCTTTCCACTTTCTCTCAAAATATCCCAGAAGGTATTTTTTTAACTAATGGTTTGTACGACCTGACGTCGGTTGTCTTGAGTTCGTTCGGAAAACCCGTGTGCGGTGCAATTTTTAGTTTTTGTATTTCCCTGTGTCAGGATACTTGCTGCTTTGTACAGAGGGCTCTGGGTTTGTGTCTCACCACGTGCGTTTTCAGTATCGACAGACGGCACAAAGGCAATCGGCTCTCCCCACAGCGAGCACCTCTCCGTTGGGGACGGTCCTGCTGACGATGCTCTCTTCCGTGGAGGAGCTCCAGGCACGGCGCTGCGCGTTCCCTGCGTTTGGTGGACTTAAAATTCCTAAAAAGGGCTCTGCCATCCACTTGTCCTCGCAGATATCAGCTGGCGAGCGCTGTGTTGTTTCGCGGGAGCTGAAGTGCAGCTTCCAGCCGCTCTCCTTGCCGCACAAGTTGCAAAACCGGGGGGCCAGGTTGCATAGCAACTCATTTCTACAAAAGCTGAAATAGTTTTCCAGCTCAGAGCGTTGCAAGGAGCACGCAGACCTGCTTTGATGAGGCTGCGGGCTGATTCAAATGAAATCAGTGACAACTGTCAGCAGCTTTGGGGAGGGTGTGCATGGGGGCGTGGGGAGCGGCTCTAAAGCTGGTCTGGGTCTGAAAAGTCTGTTTTACCTCTACCTCTACCTTGCGCAGCAACATTTCAGCATTTATATCTGTCGGTGATGTTGAACATGAATTTGTTTTTCCTTATTTTCCATACGGTTAGTCATATTTATTTTTTAAAATGCTGATGGTTTTTATTAATTTCCTCCTTAGATCAGAAACTGATATTGCTGAATGACACCCGTTGTCCTGTTGTCATATTTGACAGTTTCTTTTAAAAAATAAAAAGTATTTAAAAACCTGGGTTACTAACTTACCTTTTTAAAAGGAAATTGTCGAGATGAATAAACAGCAACAACACAAACCCACAGCTTTTTTTTTCCAGAGGGATGTTATCTGAGGAGTCATCTTTGAGTTCCTCTACATCCATTGCAGTATTTAACACATTATTGCCAATGCTTTTGGAAGAAACTGGCATGGAGCAGCAGGCTGGGGGTTTCCTGGGTCTCCTCTTTAAGCAGGGCTGTCGGTCCCTACCTCTGACACAGCAGGTCGGTGGTGCTCAGTCTTGCCCCAGTTTGTACTTCACTTTTCCGTGCTAAATGGGAAGTCGTGATGGCTACCACTACAAAGCACGTTGCTGCATAGAGAAGAGCTTTCTGCTTTCGCATGAGAGGGAATGCCAAAAGAAAACAAACCTTCTCCTTTGCTTGCCTGGCAGTAATTCACTTTCGAGGAAACAAAAAGGTAAACGCAATCGATGGCATTAATCTCAGACCGATGAGCTGCCTTCATGAAGAGTGTTTGGACTTTCACATGTGCGTGGTATGACAGCTACATATTTTCAGGGACAATTCTCTATTTGTACAACCTATAAACGGGGCTGAAGCATTCTGCAGCTGGCTGAGATGATGCCACCCTGGCTTTCCTGGTCATACAGCCTGGTGGTGGTTCCCTTCTGGGCAGCATTTTTTAAAGTATATTTTCAAACATCATTCACATAGCACTAAAAAGACTCTTTCCTGCTCAAATGTTAATATTTTTGTAAGTCCTTATACTTTCTTTCCTGGTGACTGGACTTGGGAGCGAGGTTTGTTCAAATTCCTGCAGTAAACTCTTGTCCCCATCTTCTCGGTTGTGGTTTTGGTGTTGCTTGTGGGTGGATGTTGGGTACGCGAGCCCGTTTTGCAAAATTTCCTCTGTTATTCTTTCCAAATACACTACCTGGAGGGTGATCTGAATTTGACACGAATGCTCGGTTACCTTGCAATCGCAGGTCGGACTGGTCGTGGCTTAGAAAATGATACAAGCTGAAAGGGAAGCTGGGGAGGAAAGCAGAATGCTTTCCTTTGCTCTGACCTTTAGAGCGATAATGTAGTGATATGAGGGGGAAATAAGTCTGCCTAACGATCATCCCTCTGCATCCCAAATGAAAAATGAAACGAGGAGGCTTTGACAGTGGGAGAGGTAAAAATACCTACCTCTCTGTCTTGTGCTATTTAGTGTAACCATGTTGATTTCTTTTGTCTTCTAGATCAGCACGAGAAGGGATGCCTGTTGCCTGGTGCTTTTCTTTACATTATAGCTGCCAAATAACGAATCTGAGCTGTTTTTCAAGAATTACATTATTTTGGGGTGTGTGGGGGAGAGAAGGGAGGGACGGAGGGTGCCGTGTCTTTTGGTACAGATGTAAACCATACGATGCACCCACACACACTCGAGCCAAACAAAGTCTCTCATCCCCACGGCTGCTGAATTACAGCGGCAAGCTTTTAGTGTTCCCTCCTGCTGTGCCAGAGGGCACGCAAACAATGCTGGCTTTCCCCTGCTCTTTGTTTTTATAAAGCTTGGTTTTCGTTTCTCTCTTAGCTGGCGTTTCTCTGGGGGAAGGAGCAGTGTTCTTCAGAGAATCCACCTGCCCGTCCTGCTCTTAACGTGAACTGTATCTGTGATGGTCGTGTGGGTGATGGGGAAGGACAGGGGGAAACACGAGGGAAGGGAAACGTGGGCAGTGCAAGGCTGGCACTGATGGTCCTTCTAAGACTAACGCCATGGTTAGACGTTTTAAAACAGGGTAATGCACAGGGCTGGCAGTCTGACGGTGTTGGAACAGCCCCGAATGGTGACGGTCATGTCCTCATCTGGCAGCACTCATTTAGAGTTGCTTGTTAAAGTGAAGCCCACTCGACCTCCCCACCTCGTCCTCTTGAACTTGGACTGGGCACCCTGCGCTGGGGCCCTGCTGGAGCAGGGCTTGGGGACGGGGCCTCCAGAGCTCCCTGACAGCCTCAGCCATTCCACGAGTCTATGAATAAAAGTCCATGTCTACATCTACTGCATGACTCAGAAAATTTAAAAAAAAAAAAGAAAAAATAAGTATCTTGAAATGTCAAATACTAAGATTTATATGATGAGTCCCTTCAGTGTTGACCTCTTGTGTAAAAATGAGGAATTTCTCGGATTTTCTCTTTAAAATCAAATAGGAAATCTTGCAGGAAATCTTTGCCCCTCAGAAGAAACAAACAAACAAACAAACAAAACAAAAAAACATTCCCTAGTTTGACAGTAACCTGAAGTTCCAGAATTTCAGTTTCAGAGATTAATCCAGTGGTTGCGTGATGTGAATTTTCATTACATTTTCCCGGTTTGTGGGGATTTCCCACTGTGACTTTTTGGCCGTATCTGAAATTGTGTTTGCTGCAGGACAACAAGAGGTTGAACTCAAAGACATTGAAATTTCTGCCACATGTGGGCATCGAACTCAAGACAAAATGAAAACAATAGAGACCAGTCTACCAGAAAAGTGTTTGCAAATATAAATATATGCTATTATCAGCACACCAAAAAAAAACAACAGTAATGTTGCAATGAATATTCAGCAGACCTGCACAAGGCTGAACCATCCCTGTCCCAGCACGATGAGCTGAGCAGCAGCTCTGGTCAGGATCCTGAAGTCCAGAGGAGCATGTAGTTTTTCTGGTGATGGGGTGGCAGATGGGGTCCATGAAGACCTATTTCTTCTCCTCCCACCCCACCTGGATCCCATAGCCCAGCTCCCTGGCGTACAGCCTGGGGCAATCCCCGCTGTCTCTGCTTTGGGCACGGAGGTTCCCTGCACTGTGCTCATAGATGCTGTACTTGTTCAGGTTCTGCCACTCTTCTTCTGTTCTTCCAAAGTTTTATCTGTGCAGTACCTCTGACATTGCTGGCACGGCAAACACGGCTGTTTCTCTCAACAGAAGGCTGAAAACCTGGCCAGCTGAAGACCTTTGGCTAGGCTGATGTTGTGTCTCTTCGTAGGCTGTGCAGGCTTGGTGGAGAGCAAGTTTTCTTCAGAAGAATGCGCTATTTTCCTAACACTTATCTGATGGCTCCCTCTAGGGAGAGAGGAGCACAAATACTGACCAACTTTGCAAACTGGAGCTCTTGGATTCAGTCACTTTTAGCCCCAGAAATGCTTTCTTACACTCCTCTCCGTTCTGTTTCTTGCCTGTTCAACACCTTCTTTCTCCTTCTCATTGCCTAGCTCAGTGCTGGGATGAGTGCTGCTGGAATATGATTTTTTCCAGTTATCTTCTTTGCATTTCAAAATTATCTTCTGTAACCCACCACTGGGTCTGCCCATGTGCACCCAAACCACCTGTCCCGGCAAAACATGAAATGTTAAGGCTGACAAACAGAAAAGAAAATAAAACAAAGAAACAAATAGGGAACTGTTCTGAGCCAAGAGAGAGATCTGAAGCTTCCTGCTTCCATCCGAAGTGTTAACAGCTCCGTGAAAAAGCCGCTGGGTGAATGTTGCCCAGCGCTAACTTCAGACAAGTAGGGTCTGCTATCAGGAGGGGAGCTTTAGTTTTGCAGGGAGTGTGAGACTTAAGAGTGTGACTCTTAATATTGTGTCTTTTAAAAACACTCTGTTGTTCCAAAAATACAGCAGTTGATGGAATTGAACATTGGCATGTCTGGCCCAGGACTGTGTTCCACCAAATAGATAGTTTACGATGAGTTTTTCAGCACTGACTTAGCTGTTTACCTTAAAATCTACAGAAAAACTCCCATCAATGGGCTGCCCAGGGAAGTGGTTGAGTCACCATCCCTGGAAGTATTTAAAAGATGTTTAGGTTTAGAGCTGAGTGATATGGGTTAGTGGAGGACTGGTTATTGTTAGGTCAGAGGTTGGACTCGGTGATCTTGGAGGTCTCTTCCAACCTAGGTGATTCTGTGATTCTGTGATCTTTGGGCCCAAGCACGGCATGGTCAACACGACACCTGAATCCTGTTTAACAGAAAGGGCTGGCCCTGCCTGAACCTTTTTTTACCAGCAAGTGGAAGCAGGGTGAGTGTGGACAGCTAGGACAGCACAAAAGCTGGTGGGTACGGTGGTGCAAATGCAACAGTTGGTTCTTGCAGCTTACTCCAAAAAAGTGATAGATATGGGCACGTCCTGGCACTCAAAGACAGACTATAAACAATGGTTTATACCTTTAACCAAATATGAATTATTTGTTTTTAAGAATGAATAAACATGGCCCAGCAATGAAACTTTAGGAAATGCCATGTACATGACCATCTGTTGCATGAACCTCCTAAAGTTTTCGCTTGTTAATGAGAAAAGTTTCAGTGGCACCTGCATCACCGCGGTCAGACCTACAGCTCTACGTGTGGGCTGGGCACTCTGCCTTGTGCAAAACCCCCAAGAGCAAAAATCTTCTGATTCAGTGACATTAGAAAAATGAAGAAAAATGAGAAAGCCTTCGGAATGTGAATAATTAAAGAACTGAGGTCAGAGTCACATCAGCTTGAAAGCTGATACAAGAAGTGTTGGGCTGAGCACAGAAAGGGAAGGAAGAGCAAGTGTTGTGCTTGTATGTCAGCTCCCATAAAGCAGGTGTGTACTGAAGTCCTTGATGTAAACTGTTTAGCAAGAGTCTGTGCTGCCTTGCATTTCTGATTCTGTCACTGGATGCCATTTTTCTCTCACCCCTAAAAATTTTACAGGTGACACCAAATCTATTTGCTTTAAACGAAAATTTATTCTGAATCGCATTAACACAAAGCGTCTGGCTGGCTTTATGGCCACATACCTCATTTGCTCTTGTGGAAAGGGGTGAAATAAAGCATCATGGTGAACAACAACAGCACTAGGGGAGATTCCAGATGTTGTTTCTAACTGCTGCCCCGTATTTAACTTTATTTAAAATCCCAAGTGCTCTTAAAACACAATAGCTGGCTATTTTTAACGCTGTGACCAAACTTTGATTAAAGCAGTTTTCATACTGTTGGCCTTATTTCCAACATAAGCCGTGACTAAAATGACAAATCCAGGATATTTACATGCATTGGTAAAGAACGTGGATTTAATACACATTAAGGTGCACTTCCGATTATTTTTATGAACTATATAAATATCATTGTCATTCAACTTCTCTTCTGCAGAGCAGCGAAGCAACTTGGCTTAGACACTCAAGTAGACAAACGTTGTCTTTATTAGCTTTGCAGCCACTAGATTGAGAAGTGCAGTTCCTAAATCCTTTCTCAGCTGTGCTTTTGTTTTCAGTAGCTGTATTTAGTTTGAACAATCTAAAATGTTGTTAATTCAAGACTTTGGGAATGTGTAAGCCTTGCCACCATTATCTTCCAGTGCAGTGTAAGAAGGAGTTAAGTTTCTAAAATAAAGCAACAGTTTGAATGATGTTCCAGCCTCTGCAGGAAGAGCTGTGACAGCCTAAAGTATTCCAGCGCTGCTTATCATGGGAAAACTTATTTCAGTGCCTCTCTGACAGTAAAGCCATTTTTCTGAGGAGACTGACAAAACGCTGAAAAGGGAAGGTTTTTTCTAAATTGCTAATAGAATGGCTCTGAATAATGAGTGAAGGCAGACCTCTGAGGCATCGGCCAGGAGGATATCTTTTGTAAAACTAAATTATGGAAAGAGGACATAATGAGTTCTTTGTCTATCAGCATGGTCTTTAGCTACCAGTCACTGTAGAGAGCCCCAAAGAAAACCCGTGGGTTTTTTAATGTCTTGTCCGTTTGCACTACCACATCGGTCTGCAGCCATGTGTAGAAAGAGTTGTGCAACTTTATTGGGTTTTTATTGCTTCTTTGTTTGTTTTTGCCATCAAACACACTTGGTTCAGGAGAAAAACGTTACCACTGCTGCTATTAACAATCATGGCTCTGCAGTAAATTTGAAATATGTAAGATAAAATACCCCCTGAATGTCTTTGTCTGAGCTAGTTACAGTAAGCAGAAAGATGTAGGAATGTAGGGTTGTTTCTTAAAACAGATCCAATAAATCACAGTGAAAGAGCCTCTTTTCTCTCTAATGATTTACAGTGAGAATCCCAATGAGTTATTCAAATGTCCGTAAGTCAGGTAAGACAAATCCAATCCTCTGTGTCTGGAAATAAAACAGTTCCAGGCAAAATACAGCCCTCGTATCAGGAGGTGGATTTCGCCTCTAAAGGCTGTGCCTCCCTTCCCTTTCATATTCCATTCACAATGACGAAGCAATTCCCTGATCCTTCACAGAAATGACAGGTGCACAGAGCTTAGCACCTTATTTCTTTTCATGTCCAGAGTCTTTCAGCCATTTCTCTTCTTCCTGAAGGGGAGGGATCCAGCCATGACTGGGTGCGGTATGTATCAAAGCTTCCTACTTCATGGTGTCTTGACATTAACGGGGTAATGCTCAGCCCTGGCTCCATAAAGTAATGTGGAAGGCACTTGGCAGCGTTCCTAAATTCCTGCTGCTTAAACATGAGGAAGCAGATCGCTGTTGCATACCAGCATTGATTTATAGAAACCGAAGGCTGTGAAGAAACCTTCCATTTAAACTAAGCAGGCGATGCGGGAGTTTTTGCGTTCCCAGTTACATGTTTGAGCCTCGTCACCCTCACCCACCGAAGGAAGCCACCAACCTGTCAAATATAGTGTTTAAACATTGTTTGAAACTTTACCCACTTCTTTGCTAAGTCCTTCACGAGGGCTACTAAAGATACGCTCCTTTGCATTTCTGTTTGTGCTCAGTGCTTTGAAGATTTTGGGCAACTTCACAAAGCTTAGAGTTATCGCTTGGGTTTTATTTTGATGCCTCCACATTTTCCTTCCAATTCGAAGACCACAACCTCACTGAGCCTTGAGACAGCAGCTGCATATTGACAATGGTCAAGACTCTCAGAAACAAAAAAGATTTGCAGGCACCACTACTCCTGAACACAATTTACTTTTAACAGGCCTACAGCATCCTACCTCTCCTCTACAGCACTGTTCCTCTGTAATTAGCAGCTTTGTGGTTGTGTTGCGTCAACAGTGCTGCTAAGTTCCTGAAGAAGGGGATTTAAACTTCTGGGAGAATTCTTCCAGCAGCTCCATCAGCTTCTCCTCGTCTCCTGGTGGACTGTGAGTGCTCGCTAACGGTAAGTGTGTAGGGACTGGTTGCCTGTCTGGAAGAAAGAAAAACAAAATCCTTATGGATATATTTAACTACCTCTTCTAGCATCACACAGGAGATTTTTCTGCTAGACTTTATATTTCCCAAACATATTTTATGGCCTTGAAGCCAGAAAATTTACCTTCTAGGTTTCTGTAAACAGTGTTAGTTATGTATGGCTTCCAAACCAGAAACTGAACTACTTCCATTTGTATTCAGGAACTAGAATTACTGCCCTTGTGCTCAATATGGCTCAAGAGTGGAAAGTGAGATCTCCTTTGCAGCTGGGACAAGAGAAAGGAAGCATTACTGTGGGGTTTACACCTGCTCTCTGTCACTAGTTGAGCTCCTGTAAGACCAGTAACTTGAGATCACTGTTGCAGGAAGAAGTTGCTTTTTCAGCATCAGATGTGAGTTTTCCCAGTCTCCTGCATAGAGCTTCTAGGGCGACACAAATTCCCCAGCTGGGACTTTGTAGCTTAGATTCTTTTCAGTCTCAAAACGCTTACTTTCATCCTTAATAATAAATGCTTAAATTCTAAATGCTGAAGAACTGCTAATTACTCAACTGCCAGAAGTAACACGTAGCCAGCATGAAGATGTGTGACTGAGCTTCTGTTACTTTGGTTTTCCAAATCTTGTCCTCCTCACTCAGTGTTAATATATCACTGCCCATTGGAAGGGATTTTTCTCTCCAAAAGCATGATATCTAGAGCCTAGGAACCTGGTGGCAATGTTCCTAGATGTCTATGAAGCAACTGCCACTGCTCCAGGGGAGCAGAGATGTTTGCTCTCTTAAGAGCAATTGTCTGCACACGCCACATCACCTCTGCTCCTGGAAACCCGAGGAGAAAGAAACATGCAGAGGAACGTCCCCTTCTCCATCCCCAAATATGAATTGCTCCCTACCTGAGTGGAGTGTTTCAAGTCGCGTGTGCTAAAGTTTGGGAACTGTGTGCGAAACCCAAACTCGGCATCACGGAAAGGATGCTTCCAGGCTTTGGCAAGCAGGACTCCATCAAACATTTTTTTTTTAATTTATTTTGGCAGATGCAGAGAATTTTGGTTGTACAAGTCATGTTCTCACTTCCATATTTACTCCTCAGGAAAAAGAAATGCTGGTTTGCACTCACAGGGAACAGAATAAAAGGGAACAGAGGAAACAGCGGGAAGGTGTTACTGATTCAGGAAACAGCCGTCTAGGACCAGAAAAGCAGGGTCTGTGCTGCTAAAGAGCTCCAGGACGCAAAGCCCTTTACTGAAGGGGCCCAGAGATCCTGCACTCAGCTGGGGCTTCCATAGGGCAGCTGCAGACAGAAAAAACCTGTCTGACTTCATCCCTATTCAGTAATAACGTAACAAGAAATTTTTCTAACCTCAAAAGCCATCACGCAAGGACTGAAGCTCTCAAAATCACCGTGTACAGCTGAAGAGCCAAGGTGTGCTCCCTGTTCACTAAAGCTGGGGTTAAACAAAGGCTGAAGATTCTGCTTGACCGCTGTGATTTACCTTCCCTTGGCATGGGCCTGCATGCGGCCATCTTCACTTAAAAAAACAAGCTCCCTAAAAAAACGCTCTGAAGTCTGTATCAGATGATTTGGAGGACAAAAGCAGGAACGTAACAGCTTAATACGGTCTTTCTCTGGTTGCACAGGGCTCACTGAAACCTTTTGCCTTGGAACAACTCTCAGAAACACTTTATCCTTTGAAAAACTGTTGCCAGGCCAAGCCTTCATCCCCTTCCAGGCCAGATGGGGATCCTACAGCTCCAGGCAGCTCAGCTGTCCCCACTGATGTGCAAAGTAAGCCTCTGCTGCCTCACCTTGGAAGAACAAGCCGCTCGGTAGCTTTGCTGCTTCCGATGATACTGCCAGCCACACAACGGTGTCAGCTCCCTGGGCCTCTGTGCGCAAGCTGCTCTTCATCTTCTGATAGAAATCTGGCATGGAGGACCTCACAGCTAGAGAGAAGAACAATGGGATGGTGGGCTGCCACGCCAGGCTTTTATGATTTAAAAGAAAATGCTAAAAATTGCCATTGTGGGTTTACAATGAAGAGAAGGCAGCTCGAAGCTCATGAAGAAGAAGTATTCCCACATAGCTAGGGGTACGGCGGTGGTGGGGTAACGGTGCTGAGCTGCCAGGTGATCAAACAGTCATTTGCTTGGGTTAAAATGGGAGGCAGAAAGCTGCAAGGAGGTGAGCACAGGATCGGCCAGAGGCTTCTGATCCAGTTCCGTTCTAAATCCCAAAGAAGTTAAACACGGGGGAAACAGAAATACCACAACACAGGTATTCTGGATTTTTAGAGAAGAGCTAAAAACACAGGCTTTTTAGCTCTTCTCTAAAAATTTTTGTATTTTGAAATACTCTGCTGCAATTGTTTTCCTAAAACTGATGTGAAAATAAGAGCTAAAAACACAGGCTTTTTAGCTCTTATTTTCACATCAGTTTTAGGAAAACAATTGCAGCAGAGTATTTCAAAATCTTATGCTGAGTGGTACCAACTACATTATTCATGTTTAAACACTGGCTTCTTTTTATTTTGTCCAACAGATGACAACTGAGGGCCTATCCCCTGCAGCAGTTTATTTTGAGGGCTGGAGCAGCCTTGAACTTTAAGGTGGCATAACTTTAAAGCTCGTTAGGTTTGGAAACCCATGAACGATGTGCAAAAATAAATAGATTTTAAGGAAAAGGCAACACCAAGGTATTTATTTTGAAAGCATAGCTTCCAAGCCTGAGTAGATGGGTTTAAATGCTTCTCTGATCAGAAACAACTCTGGCAAACCGTGTCTCCGGAGGAGACCTAGATATTGGATTGCTGGTCTGCATCGCAAGCTGGGGTGTTAGGGGCTGGGAACACATTGCAGAACACAACGTGCATAACTCCTGCTGGCCCTCCTGCTGAGAGAGTCAGCAAAGAACAGCTGCAGCTCAGACAAAGGGCTGTCCAGCCAAACACACCACTTCGGGAGGGCCGTAAACGTTTAGAGGAAGAGCAGAGGAACAAGGAGGCAGAATCTGTGTATCCCAGAACTTAAATGTTAGCTTAAAGCACTCGGGCTTTGCTGATTGTTTGCGTGGGGCTGCCATCACTCACAGCCCTTCGTTATTCTCCAGCCATACACAGAGGGCAGATGCTGTGCCCTCTGAGAGAGAGCAGGGTTACCAAGTGGTACCAAACTACTCTAAGCACCAGTCTGGAGCCAAGAAATCGCTGCACCTGCTAGAGAAATTTACCAGAAAGTCTGATTTCTCTTTGCTTTTAGATTAATCTGGAAAAAAAAAAGAATAAGTTTCACAGAGATGATACCTGGAGTGTCTGCCCAGCCGGGGTGCATAACGGAGAAATGGATGTTTCTGTGAGTTTTTGCCCATTGTTCTGTCAGGACAACTTGCTGTCTCTAGGATAGAGCAAGAACAGCCAAACTAGCATCAAGTTCAGTAGCCTGTCCCTGAGTTTGTTCCCAGGGAAATAAAATACATCAAATGTGCTGTGAATATAAAAGCATTTACATATAGCAGAAAAATACCCTCAGTCACCCTGAGTGGGTTTAGTGGGTGATTTTGTCAGAGACCATCATGATCACTGCAGTCCATACCCTAGCCAAAAGCTCATTTTTAAAGCAGTTGCAGTGCTTTTCCTCACCGAGTCCGCTTGCTGCAGACTGCAGGGGAGAGCTGAGCAAGCAGAAAGGGCTTTTCAGCAAAAGACAGTTTTCTCCTTTGAGACTTAAATCAGCTGAAAGCCATGCTCCCCATGCAAGATGATACACACAGTGAGCGCAGGACATCCACTGAAGATTATTGCCCGTGCATCTCTGTACAGGTCGGATGCAACGGAAAAGCCACAATGGTTTTATTTTTGGTTGTTTTTGCAAAGCTTTTTGCAAAGCAGACAGCATACAAGCCACCTAGCAAACAGGCTGTGGGCTTTGTTTCCAAAACCTTGCACTGTACCTTGTTCTGGGCGTACACCATCGTCCCATCAAACGTCCCACTTCCTGACTGCAAATCAGATATGTTCAGCTTCTGAACTAGCATGCCCCCAGACGAGACAGTTATCTGTAATCAGATGAATGATAAATTAATGAAAAACCAAAATCAGCAGCTCCCCAGCATGAGTACTCATGCATGCAATGTGAGCTTCAGGCCATATTTTGAAGTTTCTCGGAGCAGGAATCCTCTGCATACTCTTTGCACTGTGCTTGAGCTCAGATATGCAGCTTACCTGGAGATGAGGTAGAAGAAATAATTTAAAAAAAAAAGAAAAAAGAAAAGAAACAAAGCAAAAAACTGATATTCATTCAAAATGGTGTCAACTCCATCAGGAATCAATTTGTCCTTTTTCTTTTTGAAGACCAATGGGGAGAAAGAAAATAGCAGAGCATATAAACTGATTAGAAAACAAGAGAAGCCATATAAAACTTGGGAAATTTCCTTTTAAAAATGTCTTTGCTCTCCTGTTTTACGCCAAGGCCTATGAAGTTCTCTTAAGCCTATACTCCTGCTATCAGTAATTTGCGCTGCTGCAGGAGACAAGTTGCCCCAGAGAAAGGAAAAGGAGAAGTTTCCAGAAGTGTTTTACTCTGCTTTCCAATGCAGGGCTCAGGGCAGCAGGCAGGACCTTTGCCCTGGAGAAGGAGCTCGTTGTTGGCAAAATCCAAGAGGATTCTAGCGATGCTTAATGCATTATAAATAATCCTGCATTGCTAACATAGTCAAGGGGATGCTGTCACAAACCACAAGGAAAGAACCATAAAATTCCACTTTTCAACAGCATCACAAACTCACCACTCTGGCGTCTGCTTCTTTTTCCAGCAGGGGCAGCAGGGCCGTTGTCAGAACGTACGTACCTACAGGACAGACAGACATGAACATTCATTTAGCTTTTTAAAAAGCTTTCTTTTCTCCCTGCCCCCTACGACAAAGATATAAAGTCTGTTTCTGAAACTTCAGTGGGATTTAATGATTTTGGTGCTGCTTTACTTGTAAAATTTTCAACTCATAGCTGTCTGTGTTGCTTCGTACTTCTCCAAAGGCACATCTGCTGTTTTACAGGCTTTTCTGTGTATCAGACCTACTGAATAAACTGCTCGGTACATTCCAGCCAGGCCTTTGAAGGCAAATATGGATTTCCTTGGGAAGGGAGGCGACACCAGGGAAGAAACAGGGGAGGTGTTTCCCCTCTGTGCATGCCACATATGCACGTCTATGCTGCAAAGCGAACAAGAGAAGCAAACCACGCTTGTCGTGTGCACTGGAGACTCATCCATCACACCAAGCAACTGCACGGTGAGAAGGGAGAAACATCACAGAGAACCCCGACACTTCGGGATCCTGCTGCACATAAAAACTGCCTCGTAAATCCCCAGCACGACAGAAGATCGGGAGCCCCTGGGGGAAAAAAGTATTCGTATTGTGTGTCCGAGGCTGAGACGGGTTTACTTGGGGAAACTTAACTGCATCCTTCCCCACGTGTCCATGTAGCAGAAGGTGCACACACAGCCCAGACATGCTCCGTCACGGCTGTTCCCACGACCAGCACTTTGTTACTCACAACCCTGCTCATCTGCTCCTGTGCTTGGTTCAGACACACCTCGTGCAGTTTGCACTCAGTTGCAATAGAGGGATCTTTGCTTGTTTTTATCTCTTACGAGCGATTCTTTCATTTTTCCCCCCACTTTAAAGTGTGCTTAAAAAGTTCTGCTTAACTGCAAACGAACCCAGCCTCACTTAGCCCAGCATTTCTGTGTTGAGTGCACCACTTCTCCCCTGTCTCTCCAGACATGGCCTGAGTTCAACAACTCTCTGTCAGCAATTTTTTTCCACGAGCCACCGAGGCTTTCCGTGTTTTTCACTGGACATGAAGACTTCAGCGTGTGTCTTCATAACCTCTCTTCCACAGAGGCAATGAGATCACCCAGCTGAAACACAGCCTCTTTATAAATACGCTAGCAAAGTTGAACGCTTGGTGAACAAACTCTTCAGCTCCCCCGTTGGGTCACAACCGTCCTCATTTTCTCTGTGTCAGCAGCAGGACATCCATATTCACTCGCTAGATTTAAAACACAAGCCGTCCTCTCGTCCTCAAGCTTATTAAGAACCCAGTAAATCCCCCGTAGCCCAAATATTCGGACTTTGCCCCGCAAAACCAGTCACTCATCTGCTCTGAGGCAGCGGGACAAGACTGGTTGTGATCCCAGCCTCCTAGGGTAGGCATCGGGGTCTCCAAGCACTCCCAGCTGTGATGCATCAGGCACTGCGCCTGCAGCGCTTCGTTCCTCCGCCTCCTGCCCCAGCCTTAGGCATCCAGACACAAATTCCTCAGTAGTTTAAAAAAATATTTTCAGATGTTCTGTATCCGTACGTGCACGGGCTGGGCTGTCAGGCGAAACAGCCTGGAGAAGAAACTTGGTAGCATGAGATTAATGAAGCGTATCAGTGGTCAGGGTCCATCGTTCTCAAGTTAAAGCTCTGCATTTTTACCCACGTAAAGCTGGCGTGTGGCTTCACTGTCGTGTTCAAGTGGGTAAGAGCAATGTGAAACCCAGCCGGTCCTGTACCTCACGGCACACGTTTTGCCAGGCAGGGCTGCAGTGCAGCTTGCAGCAACACAGGAATGAATTTCGGAGCAAAAGGGCACGCCGAAAATGAATGATTTGCCTGCCACAGTCCTCATAAAAACAGGAATTGCACTGACAGTATAAAAATGAAAGAGGAAAATGTTATTTTTAGCTATTTTTTGTGTCAGGAAAACCAAGGTTCTAATCTGGGAGGAGAGACTACAGTTCCCCTCCTCCCACCCCTCTTCAGGAAATCAAGGCAAGATCCAAATTATTGATCTTTTTGCTAATAATTGACTATTAATATCAAAGTGCTGGCCAGCTGCCTTCACATTTCATCACTCTAGGACGTGTCCTTGACACTAACATTTTTGTCTGTTAAACCTCCTCCCCCAGAGCGTAGTTAAAATAAGTGTTTCAAATGTGATTAATCCTTAATTATCACCGTGTTCAAACCATACAGATTTTTTGAGGCTTCTTTTCTTTTCTTATTTAAAAGGGGCACGGAGGGAAAGACGATGACCACCAGCGATGTTCCTTGTGCCGGAAAAGCAACGAGCACTGGGTAGTCCGGTGATCCTGCCCCTCCACTGGGGACCTGTGTGATTCTGCCAGAAACAAAGGAAGATTTTTTCTTCTGGAAAGACAAAAAGTTTCAATGATATTGGGGCTACTCTGGTGAAAACATGCCTTTGTCTCAAGTAGATGCACAATAAATTGAGCTGCCTGGCTAGGACACAGAGCAATCAGGAATGTCTGTGCCCGAACAGCTCTCCCAGACCATGACCCGTTTCTTGCACAGGTCTGAGGACTGCTCATGGAGAATTCCTGCCATGAATTCCTCAAGCAGGAGCCTGTCTCCATCACACAGCTCAGATCTGGCAGGTGCTGGACACGGCTGCACCGCCTGCATCGACGCACGTGTGACGGAGGCCAGACTTTTCCCACCTTTTGAAGGTTTATCGCCTGCCTTGGCCTGAAAGCTCGGCTCCCGCTGGCGAAAAGGTGAAAAAAAAACAACACATTTTTGCAGTAAAATGGTAGATAACACTTCCCTTTGAAAAGGAGCATTTGCTGTGCCACAAAGGAGCTCAGCAAGACGAGCGGAGGAGCAGCAGAAATGCGGAAGCGGGTGGGTAAGGGGCTGGTCTGTCACCCACACGTCCAGGATTTCTTCTTGCCCTCGCTGAGCTCTGCGGAGGTGAAGAAGCTAGAGAAACCGACTGGACAAGTGACAACCCTGTTCCCTGGAATGCAGCTTGACACAGTCCTCGCTGGCCACGTTTTCTCGAGTTAAAGAGGCTCCTGGGACCGTTGCACAACTCCTCGTGAAGATAAACATCCTCTCTGCGTTTGCTTTTCTCTGTAAAAATTCCTGTAAGCTTTATGCCTCGAAGCTGAGCCCCCCTCATAGGAAATCGTGCACAAACCAGCGTCATTCCAGTCTTTCCTATAAGGATACGGTTACCCCACTATTACAAACCACTCAACCAACTCTGTCACATGGTAGATTAGACAGCGTGGGTCTACTCCACATACACAAGTTGATTTAAAATATATTACAAAAATCAGCTGGGCTGCTTCAGAAACTCCTCCGTAAAATTAGGCTGCTTTTCACAAGACCTGGAGCAGAAGTTGGGGAACTGTGGAAAACTCAGGTCTTGCTGGAAGGTAGCTCTGCTTGTTCTCATAACAAATAACTCACCATGGGCCTCGTCCTCTCCACAACAGCATAACCAAAGTGAAATCCTTCCCCCTGCACGGACAGAAGCCTACAGTGTATCAGACACGGGTCTTTCCCACACGTCTGCTGCATATGCTTTAAAGATTTAAAGTGACCCCAAAACCTGGACTTTGCCTTGATTTATAGGGAAAATTCTTGTTTCAGCAGCAGTCGTGCTGTAAAGCCACTACCTGGTTAGAGCATCAAATTAATTGACGATGCAAATTGCTGCAGACCCAAGTGTCTTGGTGGAGTCTCGAACAGTTTTTGCTCCGTGCTCTATCTGGCAATTAGTGGCAAATTGGTGGTGAGGTTTTTAATCTGCTAACGTTCAGACGAGGGCAGGCAGCCAGCACCACACTCAGTGGAGTTTTCCATCTGCCTGAGCTTTGCATTATTATTAGGAACAGAGCTGTTTCAACTGTGAAAAAAAAGTGGGAACAGAAAGAAAAAAAAAAAAAGTTTTATTGTATGTATTTCAATGGCTCATTCATCTGGTAAAAATCAGTTAAATAAATTGGCTTGCTCTTCCTATGTCCGAGTTTTAAATAAAAAAAATAAAGCACAAACTGACATTCTCCCTTGACCTGGTTATCTTTTCAAGCCTTCAATTTATGCAGCTTCAAGTAAGAGACATCCCTCAGCCCGTTTCCTGAGTACGAGATCGGGAATGAAGATTTTAGTGTGCTGTCTCTGAGGGCCAATTCCACCACGCTACCGACAACTGAGAGAGGATGGGAAGAGCTAATGAACTTGAAAGACAAAACTAAGGCCTACATTTCCCCTGAATTACAAAGCTCAGCTCTGTAAGGGTTCCCCTGTGTCCTGGGAATCTGGATTTTAGGCCTGTTACTAGTTTTACAACGATATTCAACTTCATTCCTCCGTGCAGCACTTCTCATCAGGAAGTCTCAAAGCTCTTTAAAAAGAAAACTGGCATCACAGCCTCCTTTCCACAGGTGAGGCTGTCTGCAGAGCTCAGGCACTGACCTTGTGGCAGATCCAAGCTGCCTGACCTGCACGTAGCTCAGATCACAATCTGCTAGGCAGCGCTGGCTTGGGTGAGACACCAGTTGGTTATGGGTTATGTGGAGGGAAGAGGCTGAAAAATACCCGTAGAGGTTAGGCAATTTGCCCCAGATGAGCTGTACAGTTATTATGGGAGAGAAGCATTTATTTCCTCCGTCCCTACCCCTCCTTGCACACAGAGCAAACACGTGCAGCTATGTGATTAAAACAAGGGAGCAGAGGAGGTTTCACTAGGCTGAGAAGAAGATGCATACTGGGAGCACCATTTATTCATCTCGGAGCGTGTTTTAGCATCCCTTTTGCTGGAAAGCAGCAATAAAATGTAAAGTACACGCCACTTCTCCATGTCAAGCAAGATGAGCTGAGGAAAAGTAAAGTGAGGCAGGCCCCAAAATAAGGAAACAAAATAAAATCAAGCAAGTCTCATCAGAAGAAACGACTGCTTGTCGTTGCCCTGCTCCTGGGTGCTGCCCTGAGTACAGGGCCAGCCCACGGGAGGAGAAACGGGGGCAACAGCACACAGAACAGGACAAAGCAGAAAAACAGCCTGCCCGTCAGCCTCTGCAGCTCCCCCAGAAATCAGGCTGCATTACCCAAGGCACTCACTCGATCTGATGCTGAAGGTGTGATTTGAGGTGCTGTTACAGCCCTGTGCCTGGCTAGCACTCCCACATTACAGCCCGACTGCTCCACGGCTCATTCTGCTCGCTGCACCTCCACCGAGCTCTGGGAATGACAGCAACAATCCTTGGGGATCTAACGGGGAAAAAGGCAAGGTGTTTTGACAGCGACAGCAGAAGCACAACGAGCCACGCAGAGCTTGTGCCTGAGCCCCATTTTAAGGATGCCAGGCACCAGCACAGACTGTGGCGGGTCAGCACAGACGCTGTGTGCTCAAATCAGTTTATGATTTGGACTCAGATACTGCACAAACCCTACAAAGCCTGGACCATCAACCTGTGTGGCACATTTTCCTGACCCTCACCCACCTGCATATTCCACCAGAGAGGACGCTGCACCTCCCACTTCAGCAGGCTGTCCTCAGTCAGTGGCATTTCACAGGGATGGAGGTTGACTTGCTGTTGGTACCAGCACTGTTTTTGTGCCTAATTCATCTCAGCTATCAGAGGACTCACACGTTCGTTTTTTTGCCCACTGTGTCCAACAAAAGGTCAGGCTACAAAGTGGGTTTCACGAGTCAGGTGATCAATGAGGACTGAGCTCTACCATCCGTTATGCAAAACACCTGAAAACAGACTAAGGAGGCAGTCAGGAGGAAAATACCCCTCGCCTGGATTTAAAAGTTTGAGAGCATTTTAGACCCCCAAATGAGCAATTCTGCAGCTTATGTAAACGTTAATCAGGTATCAGCTGCAGAATTCACAGCCTGTGCTCTGTAATTAAAGCACTTTAGAGTTCAGAGTCTTGCATTCTTAGATAGTTACAACCTACACACTCCTTTATTAGACCAGAGCTAAGATTCAGGGTAAAAACAAATAGTCGAAGAAAGATGAAAAGAATGCCTGCATGTGAAAACCCGAAAAAAAAATCTTAATAACATTTCATCTTATTTTTGGAGAAACCAGGCAATCACAAGTTATTGTTTCTGTGCTGCTGACAAGAGGGGGAAAGCTGCAGATTTTCAAACCATGGGCCAGGCTTTAGCTTTTCTGGGGAGAAAGGCAGGGAGGGGAATTCAGTTTGTCCTCTCAGACCACGTCCTGGGTTACAGCCAACCTGTACACCAGCCATGCCTAATTTAGCCAAGGTTTTCTCTAGGAACCTGTAAGCACAGGTAGTTACTGATCCAGAAGTAACTTCTTGAAAGTGAAGCACGCCCAAAAGGCACACGGTGCTTAGGGAAATGACACGGCATCTACTCTGACGTGCATTTTTCCATAAAACTTTCTCCTACTGTGACTCCGACAGGCATGATTTATTTCCCCACCTCTGGCTTTGAAGAAAAGAAGCCGTGATGTTTATAGCAGCGGTCCTCCAACGTGTTTGACTTGCAGGCACAGCAGCTTTCCCTTGCACAGACTCTTCCAGCTCAACCAAACCCCACTCTTTTCCTCCGCTTCGGAAGTTTCTCCTTACGTTTGACAGGAGAGAAGCAGCCCAAGCAAACAACTCATTCCTTGCTCAAACTCTGCAGAGGTTGGACAACAGAGGACGACTTACCTGATGTACCTCATCTGCTCAAATGTGCAGGCACCTCCTTGACCTTCTTATACACTCGGGCAGCAAATGGTACACAAATGAATAAAGATCCATACATAACCTACCCAGGAGGTAGCACAAGCACTTCCCTAATCCACAACAATCATAATTCAGCTTCCTCCACCACCTTCCTGCAGCTTTATTCTGCTGCATACTCCTAGCGAGGCTGATTTACAGCCCGGAAAGCAGAACCTTGCTGCTTCTGCTTGCGTGATAAAATCTGATTCAAGTGATGCACCAGCACAGTACCTCAGCAATCAATTTCCTCAGTGTTTAAAGCTACACAAAGCCCTGCTTTCATGTTCAAACTGTGGCGCTTGTTCCCCTCTGCTTCTCTCTGCAAGACCTGAATCTCTGCACATTGCTGGATTTTTGTCTGACAGACCACTAGGGGGTTAAGCTAATTTAAGAGGAATACATTTTCGCGAGGTAAAAGATGTGGTGTTTCTATAGCCAAGGGAAAACTGATGGCAAAACAAAACTCATTTTGAATTCTGACCACAAGAAGCAGAAGAATGTTAGTGAAAGATTAATTTGAGGAAAATGAAAACTGTGCCTTTACACTTGAATTTTTAATTGTCAGCTTAGTGTACTCGGAGTTGCAGAAGAACAAGCTGCGTGTGCCGTATCAGCTAAGCACAAGATATTTATGCCCAAAACGTTGGTTTTCAGAAGTAAATAGGAGTTAAGAAAGCTACGCAGGAACAAAGCTAAGAATAAATAAAACCCAAGAAGGGTTTCCAGCCGCTGAATGCTGAGCTCTGTAAATGTCCAATCTCTACAGCCCAAGCTTCTTCCCTTCCTCATCCCAGCTATTGATGAAGAGGAGGGAAACACAGAAACATAGCACAGCAGCTCCCCCTTAATGTGTCACTTCTGAATATACTAAAGCCAGTCTCTCAGGAAAACCACATCCCTGCACAGAAGCAAAGGGAAACGAGAGTGACAGGACTGCTGTTCGACGCACACGCCGCACCTCTCTTGGCAAAAAGTGCAGCTTTCACCCTTCCAGATACCAGTGGCAGCAGACAGCTTTTCTCCCTGCTGCCTGCCTGTGTGCTTGCAGCTTTCCATGATTTTTCAGGGGGAATCTTGCCACTTTGCTCAGTATTCCCTGCTCAGCCACATCTCCCCCTACTTGTTCCCCTTAATTTGTCCCTCTTACACCTCCACCATACAGCTCGTTGGATACACCCCTTAAATATGGAGTGCTGAAGACTTACCCAGTCTGCTCAGTCACCTGGCTGGGTGTTGTGTCTGAGAGCACCCAGGACACTACAGAGGGCACAGCCTTCCCATACAGTGCCTCCATCACATGCACAGGGCAGTTCAGGACCACCAGAACGTATGAATGTCTCTTTAAGCACCTGAACGTGCTCTGAGCTCTCTCCAAGCCACAGGAGCACACTGATTACACAGCCTGTCATTAGTGGCACTGCTTGGAACCAAATTTCCTATCAAATTTCAGAATCAATTGAATTAAATCTTATCTGTATTTGCCCACTGCTGCTGTGATAAAGGCACTGATATGAAAAAAAAAATGAAAAATGGAGAAATTCAACAGTGACACTCCACACAAGCTGTAATACTTCTTTTCTTTCTCCTTCCCTGACAGAGCAAAAATATGAACCCTCATTGAGCAGGAATACACAGCTCATGAACCCAGCTGTGAACACACACTTTTGTAACCAAAAATTAGTACCATTTTTCAGAAGCCTCCACCACTCACCCAAGGTGTTTGTTGCGAAGTTTTTCTCAAGTCCATCTTCAGTTAATTCTCTGTTGTTCACCATACATCCTGCGTTGTTGATCTGTAAGACAACTCCTGTAAACAAAAGCAACCTACACAACTAACCATACAAGCAGCCCATGCTAGTTAGCTGGGTTTTGACACTGCAACACAAAGCTACAGGTTGTTTCTATAAACCATGAAACAGAAAACACGTCACGAGAAACTCAAAAGTTGCAACCAAAAAAATGACTGCATTTCTCTCTCTCTCTCTTTTATAATTAGATCTGTGCATGTGAGCTGAGAATGGACAAGAGCAAACAAAAAAGAGACTTCTGCAGCAGCATTTAGGGAAAATGAAGCAGAGAATTGCAGCACTGGTTGTGAAATCCAGACTCCTCGCTGGATAAGTTCAGAGGACAGGCGCTCCAAAACCAGACACATGACTGAAGTATGCGAACTTACCAACACGTTTAATTTATGTTCGTTTTTGAATTGTTCAGCAAACTTCCAGATTTCCTTGGGATTAGATATATCCACAATATGCAGGAAGACGTTCTAAATGGAAAAAAAAAAACAAGTTACAGTCAGCGTCAACAGTGAATAGGCCCTGGTCACCATTAAGGCCTGTCTAGGTGAAAAGCATTTAAAGCCATATGAAAAAATATGGCTTTAAATCTCTCCAGAGCAGATCTAAAACACTTATGGCTAACATGCACAACTGGGAAATCTAATTCTTGCCCATAAAACAAGTTTAGTGACCTCACTCAGTTGCTGCTAAGCCGTGGCTTTTGAATGCTGACTGCCTGGTTGAAGAGACCCCAGCTTTTATTTCTGCCTGGCAATCCTGCACAGGGAACCCACTTGACCTACGCATCGTTCAACCAGTGCTGCATCATGTGGCATGGATGCCCCGTAAGGGAAAGCTCAGGAAATAGTGAAGGGATGCTCAAGGTCACAGCATTTGACAAAATATTAGGTTGGAAGGGACCTCTGGAGGCCCCCTGGTCCCGCCCCTGTTTCAAGGCAGGTCGCTGGGATCAGGTTATCCAGGGACTGTTCCTTTATCTCCGAGGACGGAGATTTGCCAGCCTCTCCCGGCAACCTGCTCCAGTGTTTGACCCCCCCCAGGGTGAGAAAACAAAAATCCCTGCTATCTAACAGAACTTTTCCCTGTGTTGCAATCCGCATCTGCTGCCTCTCGTCCTTTCCCTGCACACCTGCCAGAGGAGCACGGCACTGCCTCTCTGCGCCCTCCCATCACGTGGCAGCAGAGCACAGGAGGACGGGCGCCTCCATCCTACAGGAGGGAGCCTCCGGCCGTGCTCACCACCTCCTCCCGGTGCTGACAAGGGTTGAGGCTCTGCCAGCTCCCCTGACAGAGCTGCTTCTTCCCCTGTTTCCATGGCATTGCACCTATCCTGCAAACGCACAGCTGGAGGCTGACAACGAGCCTGCCTTCTCCTGCCAGCAGTCACAAACCTCCAGGCTTCCCCATCTTAGGAGCCTCCACCCATCGTTTCGTTGAGCGAAGTTATAATTTTCCAAGCCACTAAAGCCAGAAGTATTTCCTCTCTCCAAAACATCTAAGAGCTTCTACTTCTTGTTAAGGGCAATTCTCTTGGTTTCTGTAAATTCCTGCTCGGTAACACTTATCAGCATACAAAGGGGATGTCAGATCCTACCCTTCTCCTGCATAGCCCTTAATCTCAAAGACATACCACAGATCGTCTTAGAGCATATCCCTGGAAAAGTCCATTCGAAAATAATTATGCAGAGAATATGTTCTCACTGAAAACAACAAATAATCATTAAAGGGCCTCCTCTTTTCCCAAATTGTTTCTTTAAATACTCATTATACAAGCAGAAGAGATAAGTAAAGAAGCTGGGAAAATTATAAGGCATCGCTCCCAGCCTATAACTCTGCTTCCTTGAAGATAAAAACATTTGGCTTTTTCTCTTTAGCATTTTAGCTCCTTATTTGAATTAGCTCAGAGTTTTCTCATTGTCATGCTCATTTTTGACCAAAACCTTGACTCTATTCTACACGCCAGATACCTCTCGAAAAGCTTTCTACTTTTAGAGCTACTACAACGAACTGCTGGAACAGAAGAGTAGGAGATTTGGGGGCAGATGTTCAATATCACAAGTGATTTCAGAGACTGAAAAAGATCTAAAACAACACTTATCTGCTGAAGCCTGTCATGCTGATGCAGAAAAAGGACCCACAGATCTGTTCCCTACCAAAATCCTTGATGGCAGCAAAGCCATTTTCAAGGCGAAAGCTAATCTCCACGAGTAGATCTAAATTAACAGATCAGGAGACCTTCCTAGTTCCCAGGTCAAGGTGCAGGTGCCTGCCAAAGAGTGACTCCTTCCCAGCACTGAACTTTGGCATGTGTTGCTGTGGAAGCTGGAAATAATCTCTGGTGTATGTTACAAAAGGATTTCTCTCCAGGTGATCAGGAAGAGTAAATTAGGTCTGGATGCAGCTTGTCAAGTTGCAGAAAAGGCATTTTCGTAACTCCCTGGATTATTTCTGAATGGGTACTTATAAAAAAGGATGTTCTTGGGAACAAATTATTAAACTGACCTTTCCCAGTGCAGTCCCATGTCCTACAGGGCCTCCTGGGCAGCTCATCTAACACTTCCCTGAATGCTCCTTTCCATGCAAGCGCCCAGTCCCCAAGGTCACCCACAAGTTCTGCAGTGTCCTCATACCCTTCCGCGACCCAACTACAGGTTTGAAGCTTGCCAAAGCTGGGTGTGCAGTAGAGGTGCTGCTTTCAGATGAAAAACCCTGTCTGTCTCGGGTTGTGTTTCACCAAATGGTAGAGCACAACACGTGAAGGAACCTCCAGAGGTCATCAAACTCACCCCTTGACTGTCTGACTGCAGCTAGAAAAGGAAGTAACACCGAAAACCACCCGTCCTTCCACAACTGTGTCTTACTACAGCCACGGGATTGTGCTTTCATAAACAGCTGGAGAGCATTTATCTCTACAGAAGGACTGATCTAATTCACCTCCAGTAAAGAACTGAAGTGTAATGCTGGTTGTGTCACGCTAGGGAGCTGAAACCAAGGAGCAGAAATGTAGTCAATATGTTATCGCTAACCATAAAAAGTCTTTGCGATTTTTGATCCATATTAAAAAACTATTACTGGAATCCAAATACTGTGTTCGAGAGCCAAGGCACCACTTAAAATGAAGAGAGCTCTCCACCCAAGGTAGAAAGTCACTGGCTGCACTTCCCCACAAGCACACCCTCCTGAATAATTAGCACAGCAACACTGACAGCTACAGGGGGCTGCTGCAGAGTGATGTAAGCAGAAGCAAAAAGAATCCCTACCAGAAGGCAAGGAGATAAGGAAGAGATCCTACAAAGAGCATGGGGCTGGGACCACATACAGGAGTTGATAAAACAGGAAAGCCAGCCTTAGGAAATCAAGAACATGTCATTCATACACAGAAAACCTCCGACTCCAATGCCGTAAACGCGTTAATGTTATTGCGAGAGTGTTGCAATGAATTAACTTTCAAAAGCCTCAGCCACACTGCTAGGAATAGTAAGCAGGGAGTGACAAAGCATAATGACAGAAAACACTAAGTAACACATGCTGCTGGTGATGTCATTGACCACAGAAAACTGAAAACATCCCCCAAATGAAATTACATTACTTGAAACTGTATCAATGATATGCTACTGTGTGTTTCCATGTCTGTATGGAGATACTATGAAAAGCAAAACAGCCGAACAGTGAAACAGAGTATCTCAAGCCCCCTGTGGTAGTAAAAAAAAAAAAAAAAAAAAAAAAAAAGTGAAGTAAGCTAAGGGCTGAGGAACAGCTCACCTGATTGCCCGTTTCTGTCACTATTTCTCCTTTGGCATCCTCAGCTCGTTCCTTATTCCGGCAAACCAGGTGAACCGTGCCACCTGGTGGATTTCAACGAGAAACACATTTGACAATTAATTCCTAAATATGTCATCAGAGAAGAGAAAGGGGTCAGAAAGCGATTTCCAGTTTGGAGTTCTTGTTTAGGGTTAGTTTTTGGTACAAGTAAGAAAAAATGAGAAACCTTTAGTGACTGCTTCCAGTTCGTGGGATATCTGTAGGATATCTATTCGTGGCAGGGCCCATGGGCTATTAAGGGTGTTTCAACAAAACATTTAGGACACAGTGAATGAATGGATGCACAAAGAAATGTAACAGGGTCCCCAAGTAAGGCTGTATGTACAGAGAAGGCCACTGCAGCCTAGGCACTGTCTGCTCAAACTATTTTCTGTTAGGTTTGCACAGCATTTTTAGTGTTGATGAAATACCAGGGCTGCACTGGAAATTAAAGCTAAGGCATTTGTATCACAAACGCTTGTTTTGGCACATCTTAGGAAGTTTACTAAAGGGCTTGAACAGCACAGGTGACTGGAGTTGCTCTGTGAAAAGGGAACACAAAACACCAGGTATCAAAGTTCTTCTCAGCAGCGGAAGATGAAATGACTTTATGCTTTGATTCCCTGATTGTTACAGGCAATTTGTTAATCTCAGTCACGGGAACACATGAACTCTTTACTTTTATCTGTTCTTGAAGGGGTTTTAAAGTTTGCAAGCAGTCCAGTGCCAGAAGGCTTAAGCAATGCAATCCCAAAGGAGTGACGATCCAGAACCCAAATGCAAGACACCAAGTCTATCCTAGGCATAGAGCAGCCATGTAGTGCACGGCCCCGTTTGGGCTCCAAAAGTGCAATTGTCTGTCCATCAGAGATGTTTTTCCATGGAGCACAATTACAGCAAGCATTCTTGGCACACAGCTGGTGCTTCGAGGCTCTTGTGAAAATTTCTAACAGGGTGTGACTCCTCCGTCACCAGTCAGAGTTGGTCGCATTACTTCTTCTGAGTGCCCAGCTGAAACTCCTGAATCCAGGATAATTATAATGATGACACTAACCAATTTTTAAGACATGTCTCATCTTCAACCTGTTTGTGCTACACATACGCTGTGTGTGGAGAGTTCAGTGAAGCGCTGAACACAGGCAGATCAGAATGAAAGGCAGACTGTGCCCCAGTGAGATTAGATTTCACCAGTGAGAAAAGACAAACGTCAGAAGAGGCAGTGTACAATGCTCATCTGTTCGGCCACTCAGCACCTGTAGGCTTCACTGCAAAGGAGGGCTTTAGTGAGAGATCTCAAGGCAGTTGTGCTTGAAGAGCTCTTCCTGAAGCACAAAGTAATGTGCACTTGCAGAAATTAAACACAAGGAAGAGATGGCTGGCCTTCCAGCTGATCGTGAACATTCTCACAGTCCATGGTAAAGTCCCAGTGGTGGGTTTGAAGGGCTCTGAATATGGGCATTTTCTTGCTGCCAAGGAGAGGGAGTTGTTTCGGTATGACTCATGGACTACAAAAAGCATTTAAATGCATTTTCCATGGTAAAGATCTAAAATTATCCACATTTAAACAACACTGGCAACTGTCAACACGGCTGGGACAAGACCACATCAAACCAGAAGTGCAGTTCATAAGTCCCACAGGAAAGCCCAACTCCACAACACCCGTATGTACCGGGTCTGGCTGGGATGGAGTTAACATTCTCCATAGTGGCTCATACAATGCTGTGCTAAAACACTGCTGGTAACACACTGATGCCTTATCTGGTACTGAACAATGCACAGTGCCAACAGTGTCCATGTCTCACTTTGCCCCTCCAGTGAATAGACTGGAGGGTGCAGATGAGGTTGGGTGGGGACACAGTCAGGCAACTGATCGCAGCTAAACAGAGAAAAAGTCTGTGCTGCATATTATCATGCTCAACAGTAGAGAGGGAATACAGGGGGTTCAGGAGTTGCCATCTTTTGTTTGGAAACTGGCTGGGCATTGGTCTACCCATGGGAGGTGGAAAATGATTGCTCTTGCATCACTTGTTTTATTTTCTTTGTCTCTTCTTTCCTTTCACTTTTTCACTTAATAAACTTGTTTTTGTTTTTTTTTCCCTCTTCTTTTAAAATTGGACTCACAAGTTCTCACTTCTGTTCTTCCTTTCCTCTTCCTCCATCCTACCAGGAGTGGAAGGGGAAGTGAGCAAGCAGATGTGTGGTACTTTGCTGCCTACTGGAGTTAACTCACTATGCCATATGACACTGATTCAGAGAAGAGCTGAAATCAAGCTAGAGAAGGTGTCATCTCAAGACTGCCATAGGTATGATGTGCATGAACATAAAGCCAACGTAGCTTGGTTATTCTGCCAAGTCTGAACTCCTTAATGTGTCATGGTGAAGAGATTTAACTAGAAGCCAGAGTCCCAACAGCTGACATGGAGTTTCAGAGCAACACATGCAAGGATGGCATCAGGAAGACACTGATAAAGACATTTTAACTTCACATGCACAGCCATGGCCTAAAAGGGTATCTATCAGACAAGAAGTCTGAGTCCAACGTTATTATCCAGGCTCCAAATTCTAGACGTGACCAAATCCTATGAGTATCAGGTCAGCCTGACAGCATGCAACACCTGGCAGTGAGCAGAACAGCCACCAGGCAAAGCAGTAAGGTCATTATGTGTAATGGCAGTAATGGGAACCTGAGATCAATCATATATTGGCACTGATGGGATCTTTAACCCAAAGGCTCTTTATGCCAATAATTTTGAGTTAGTTTAATTTAACTAGGTCCCCACTCTCCTTTATTTGAGAGTTGCTAGAGCCTAAGCAGGCAAAGAAAGCAACGAGCTCCTCCATTTTATTATATATGCCCAAACTCCTGTCACTCTCACACAAGGAGAATTATTTTAGCCCAAAGGGATTTTTTTTTTTCCTTAAAAAGTAGCTAGTTTCAGTTCATACCATCTCCCTGTTTACAGATAGGAAAAAAAATAGGTCTGCATGTAATCAGTTAAGGGGCACAAACTCCAGGTTGTTATTTTCAAGATCAAGCACAATACTTCACTCTCCCATCTCCAGCTTTGCAAAGTCAATTTGCTTTCTTTCATCATATGACACATTTCTAAGTTGTGCAAATAGTTCAAATTCTGCCAGGCTGCTACTTGTACTCAAATAGACCTTGGTAAGTCACTGACATATTCAGATGATGTTATAACATAGACAAGATTGGTAAAGATGCACTTGAGAAACTTTGTAGGTTTTCTCCACTGATTTTTTTGTTCCACTCTTTCAGTTTTCTCACACTTAATCCCTTAACCCATACTAATAGCACTGTAAAATAAACTGCCTGGCCTTTTTAAAGGAGCTTTTTCTGTACAGATCTCCTGGGGTTCCTCATTTCTGCCCTGGCTCACCTCTCTTTGCTATCTCTTTGGCTGTGGCCTTGCCGATGCCGCTGTTTGACCCGGTGATCAGGAAGGATTTTCCAGACACATTCACCTCGAGATCTGCGGGGTTGAAGTGCTTGGAGGCAGATTCATAGCCGCTCCTAGGCAGATCAGAGACCACTGTGTGAGGAACCAGAAGCGAGCACACCCAGCTAACCGCAGGGAAGCTTGAGGAGCGCTTCCCCTGCACAGCTCAGATACTTTTTTTTTTTTTTTTTTCCCAGCAGATGCAATGTAGGCTTAATTTCCCCTCTCCCCACTGCTCTCTGTGCTCTTTGGACAGGAAACACGCCGTGCCAACACTGTTCCAGTTATGTGCCAAAATCTGGGAGCGTTTTGCACGGGGACCTGGGGCGGCTCCGAGTGAGCTCAGGCGGGCTCCCCCTCCCATCCTCAGGCAGCACCCAGAGACAAGGGGTTGAAATCCCCCTGCCCTGGCGTTGAAGTTTCGGTTTCAAGCCGAAAACAAACGCGGAAAGCCTTCAAATGGTTAACACCTTCCCCCACCAACACCGCCCCGGCAAAAACCACAGCGCGGCGCCCGCCCCGGGGCAGAGCCCCGCCGCCACCGTCCCCCGGCCCCGCTGTAGGGGCTGCGGCCGCCGGTACCTCGTGTATTCCCGCAGCCCCTTGACGAACCACACGGTGTTGCGGTACCAGGACATGGTGGCGGTGCTCCTGTCACCGCCACCACGGTGCCGGCCCCGCCTCTGCCCTTACATAAAGGCGCCCGGTGCAGCCCTGCCCGCCCGCCCGCCCTGAGGTGACGGCCCGCCCGGCCCGGCCCGGCCCCGCCGCCATTACGGGGAGAGGGGTGCGAGGGCAGGGGGAGCCACCTCAGCGGTCTTGGGGCTTTTTCTTCCTTATCCTTTCGTGTTTTATTTCCCTTCTTAATCAGACAGAAAGCAAAGGGATCTGCTGTGAGCCTCTGGCACGTTGTGCGGGAGGCTGCTACAGACATGAGGCCACGTCTGGCAGTGGCTGTGTTGGCTGGCTGGGGTGGTAGCAGTGGGAGGAAGGAAAGAGAGAAGAAATAAAAAGAAAAAAAAAAAAAAAGAAAGAAAAAGAAAGAAGAAAAAAGGTTGCTGAGGCATCTGCTCAGGACAAGTGGTGCTGTCAACCTCGCTAGGGCTGGAGAAAAGATGGCAGGTTTTGCTAATAGAGGCTGGGACCTGCATATTGTGAACCCATTGCTCTGCAAAAAATGTTAAACGAAAGCTCTTGCAAAACCATAAACAACCATACTGCACCACAACAGAGTATTTTACGCGATAGATAAGCCCGTGAAGCTCCCTGCCTCTACTAATGGGGTAAAGTGCGGCTGTAGGAGAGGGTAGGCAAGTAGCCATTACAGCAAGGGAGCGAAATTAAAACGTGTTTTCAGTTCTTGTGGTGTGTGTGTTAACGATGTTAAGCCCAAGAGAATCATCTGTAGTCGCACATCTGGACAATCTATGTTAGCCATAAGGAAATTGTCATTATAGGTATAGTTTTTAAGCAGTTAAGGACTATGCACTTAACAAAGTTCAGTGTACACGCTTAGCTGAGTTCACGTTTTCCTATGTAGCATGCAGCGCCACACACACAAGCTGCTTTGGGAACACACTGTTTTCAGCAGCTTAAGTTACCTGGCTTCAATAGGAGAGACAGGGAGAAATGTTCCATCTTTTTTGACCCTATTAGTAGCCTTATACTTCCTTTCCTAAATCTCTTCACAGCTGCAAAGAGCTCCTACTCAAGCACTCAGCTTTCTCAGCATGTTGTGTAAGCGTTAGGCTCTCACACAAAAGGTGCTTCCCACCATGGAGTTAAAACTTTTGAACTCACCACTGTGCTTGTAGTAGGTATTGTGCATGGAATAAGATTTTTCAGAGGGCAAAAAGACACGTTTTCACAGGGATATCTTCTTCCCCATAGACACCATCCAGATAAATACCCTACCTTTGCACCAAATCTGAAAATGCGTGTTCTTACAAAACAGTTGAAAGAATTTATATAAAACCAGCAGAGTGAGTCAGTTTTAACTGTTTTTGTTCTTGGAAATGCCTAGGACTTTTTGACTGAAGCGTTCCTGAACAATTCATCCTGATTCTGATACTCAAAATGGAGACTTCTGGCCCAGAAGGGAACAGCTTGGCAGTGGTGTAATTGGCAGCACATTATTTCCTATAATGAAAAGTGAATGGCAGCCTGAACTATAGTTATGTACTTGGTAAGCGTAAATATATAATTGTGAGCTATATGGAAATAGGTTTGTGATCATCACCTACAGCCTGCAATTAGCAACCAGAACTGCACAGCCTAGACTGCTATAATGATGTTAGATAATCACATTCACTGTGAACAGAGCAGATGTTAGGCCTGTGAGAGTCCTGCGTACAGTCTGACATAATGTTCCCTCTCCCTGCTTTGAATCCCTGGCCCTGGTAGCCCTCCAGCTTTCCCCTTTCCCTCACAGCCTATACAAATCTGCCTGGTTACTCTCCTTGAATGCTGGTTCTGGGAAAACACAAGCACGGGAAAAACAGAGAATGATGTGGGCGTGCCTGCCATTAGGAACATCCAGTGTCCCACACATTTTTATGCTAGTTGGAGAATGTCTCACCTTGGGCTTTGTAACCTGTGGTGTGTCTCAGTATGCTGTTACAAGAACAGTAATGTTTCAGGGTCGCTTACCTGCAGAATTAGCTGCTTTCTTTACAGGAAACACGGTTTCAGTTTGAAAAACATTAGTAAATCCCAAACGAAACAGAAACCCTGTGGAAGTTTCTGTAAGTAAATGCATTAAGCCAGGTTGTGCTTTATTCCCTTATCATTCTTTTTTACCCTGTGTATTTATTAAGCACTCAGACTATGGCTTAATACAAAGCAGAAGTGGCTCTGATACATTTTGTTTGCAGTTTCAGTCTATGCTCTCAAAGATAGGCGGTGCATTTCTGCAGTCTGCAGACCTCTCCAAAAGTAAATGGGGAGTGTGCAGATACTCAAGATTCTGCCTTTCTTCCAGGCTAAACCATTTGAACTGTAATCAAGAAGATGCTGGGTGATGCAGCACTGAGGTACTGACCAGTGTGGGTATGCATGGCAGAAGCTGTCCACCAGGCAAGCACAATAACACACTGAGACAGCTGGACAGTGGGAATAGCTTATGGTATTTGGGGGTTTTAGTGGTAAATGACAGCATAATGCTTCTGTTATTTAACAATAGGGCCTCAGAGAAGATATTGTTAGGAAGAGATTTGAATGTAGATTCTGTAAGCATAACGAAATGGTGTCCTGGTCATTGAAGGGTTAGCGCAACAATCCCCAATTCCCTTAGAATCGCTTATTCTTTTGCATGGTGAGGGCCTAAGGTAGCACCACGAAAGGAATTGTGCAGGAACCGTGTCGATACATCTGTGCATGAGAATTTCAGCCGTGAAATCTCTCTCTCATATCTGTCTGAACAGCTTCATTTCAGAAGCGAGCTCTTGCACTGCCCTACCTCCTAGATGTTTCTGTTACCTCATTTCACCTCCCCTGATGTGTTTTGCTTTTGTACTCTTGTTCCAGAGGCAGGAGACTAGAGACTGAACGAGTGCTCTCAGCTAACCCAGCTGTCACAGTGGTAACGCCACAGGGGTTGTGTGCAGGAGAAAGCTGAGACAGTTTTGCCAAGGGCTGGTTGGTGCCAGTGAAGTGCCTGCCTGGCAGTGCTCTCACAGGCAAACTTTCCACCCACATCAAGACTTCTGGCTGCATGTTGCCTTTTGTACTGAATTCTAGGTCGATACACTTTGTTAGCTGACTCAGAATCTGTTCTGGAGCTTGGGAAATATGGCAAGTTACAGCTTTTGGTTTCTTTCAGGGTTACTGCTAGTTTAGCATTAAACAAAGACAGGAGGCTAATCGGGACGGGAGGGACTTTTTGGACAAGGAATTCTTCTCGTGGATTGGCGGCCAACATCTGAGATAGTTACCACAGCCAGCAACTACGATGGAGGGGGAAGGATCAAAAAAGGCACAAGACTGCTGAGCTCCTAACATTTCCCTCATTTGAGCACAAACCAAGATGACTTCACCCTGTCAGTGCTTAGCCCTGATATAATCTACTCATATTAACTATTTCCCTTGAGGACTGTAACACTTCAGGCATGTCTACGCTGTCAAATAACTCATGGCTTATTCCCAGGTCCTGATCCTTGTATTGCCCACACTCCACAAATACTTGATGGTGCCCAGGTTCTCTGTAGATATTAATTATAATATCCGTCCAAAACAAGCTCAGGAAAAAAAAAAAATAAATATTAGACTTGATCCATTGTTATATCTGTGAAAGAGCAAGGAGTTTTAGGCAAGTTTTTAATTGCCTCACAATGCAAAAGAGTCAAAAATACTGATTACTGGTAAGGGCTCTGTGTTTCAGCCTGTTTCATATTTTCTTCCCAGGGGACAGATCTAAAAGGTAGGTAGAGTACTCGAGAGCCGAAGAGCAATTATGTATTATGCAAGATGTTTAAGAGCAGCTTCAAGGCCATCTTGCCAGTCTCTTCTATCATTTTTTTTTTCTTTCTTTCTTTTGGAGAGGCTGAAATCTCTGTCTGAAGCACAACTGGCTCCTACAGGAGATCCATCAGGCTGTTGCGCATCCCCTCCTCGCGTTGCAGTCACCAATTTTCTAATTAACTTGCTGTGCCTGCCCCCATTAAATCAATCAGAGCCTTGCTGCTGATTGCAAGGGGAATGGGAGCAGGCTTTTGCAGCAAGGCTCAGCATCTGCCGGAGCCAGGTTTTCCAAGTGGCACCACGTGCGAGTCACCGTCCCTGGGGGAGCCACCAGCGAGCGAGTTTTTGCCATGCTGCTGGCCTCAGCTCCGGATGCAGAGCACTTGAAAACAACTTGAGAGCCCAGCAGTGCCTCAGTGAGTGTGACAGCAGTGACGAGCTGTCAGCAGCTCGAGGAGAGGCAGTCGGCACGCTTCCTCTTGCCTGGCTGAAGCTGAGGGTTTGGTGAGTGGTTGAAGAGGAACATCCAGGCCCCGAGGTCCCAGGGACACATCTGAAGTACTTACGCTGTTAACAAGGAGGGAGAAGGAAAAGCTGCTCATCCTGAACACCAGGAGGTATTGAAGTTCTGGTGGTGGTGTTTTTAGGAACAACGGGGTGTTTGTTGGGTGTTCTTACGCCCAAGCCATTGCTAAGTTTGCTAGCAGCTGTCATCAGTGGGGTTTTCAACAAACTGCCAGGCTTTCCCAGACCATGTAGCCTTTTGTTCTCAAAAAACAAATGCCAGCCTGTCATCATCTGCTCTCAGTGGCCAGTAAAAGGAATCTCTCACTCTGCCTTAGAGATTTTCCCATCAGCTGCCGAGGGCTCTGGTCTCCGAGAGCCTGTGGGGTCCACCAGGGACAGGCATCTCCTGGCAAAGGAGAGGAGGAATTGCTGAGTGACCCCCCCAAGTGAACAGAACTGATGGGGTGCAGCAGGTTTAGCTAATTCAGCTCCTGGATATCATAGAGTTTATAGATGCTTTAGCATATAACTGGTTTAAAAAAATAATAATAATAGGAACTTTATAATTGATTTTCATCTTAAAAAATCAATTTTTTAGTCAGTAAAACATCAGTTTTATGATCCCCTTGATTGAAAAATGATCTTGAAAAATGTGTCCTTACGGTACACCACATACTCCAACACATCCATGTCCGTGGCTGTGCGGTGGCAGCAATGCAGTTATCTGCACTAATATCTGCACTGATATTTCCTTCAGCTACCTGATTCTCTTCTTACTGCCCTTCTCCTGGATCCTGCTGTTCTTACTGCTGGCTCCTGGACAGGGCTGCTCATGGGCTTACTGACTTGGCTGAGTTCTGCCACACTCCATTCTTTTTCTCTTAGTTTTATTCTTCTGCAAATCTTACAGCTTAGTAGGATTGATTATCCTACTTACCTGTTTCTATCCATGCAGCCAACCTCCATTTCCAACCCTGACCATGTGTGATTCTGTGATTTTTTTTATTTTTATTTTTATTTTCTGAAGGACTGAGAGTCAAATCCCTAAGATACCCAGGTAACTGACCGACCTGGAAATCAAGAGGACCTTATTACAAAAAAACACTTTGATACACGCTGGCCCACCAGCCCACGGTTTGTATCTCAGGGCACCTCTCACATCTGAGCTGCTAGATTGCAGCGTGGGGAAAAGCATCACGGATTTCCCCTTTGCCTGAGCATTAGTGGCCATACAGAGGAGTCAGCATGGCTTGGATTCAAATCTGCGGGGGAAATCAGCCTCTGAAATAATTACTCATCTCAGGGAAATTGCAGCAGGGTTGATTATAATTAGTCTGACTAGTAAATGTAGCGTTCCTTAGTTTTTAACCTCCAATCACATAGGCTCATGCGCTTACGTTGGTCAATATCTTCCTCCCGGTATTTTTATTCAAATGAGACATTTGATAGAAATCCACTCCTACAAACTTGTATGTCTGATTTCTCAGCATTTCATGCAGTTTTCTCAGAAACCTGTTCTAGCAATACAACATTGTACTTTTCAGCAGTTTTCTTGTACTTTTTCTTGTACTATGCAATATCAGATTGTACTTGTCAGCCTCTTTTATTCCTCCTCTAAATATACTTTCTAAAAATGTTTAGGTTTTCCCCTTATGGTTAACATCTGTGGGACTTTCACGTACGCCGGTAGTGATCAGGAAACATAAGCCAAGAAGCAACAATTTCAGATTGCATTCCCCATGTAACAGTCCTGCCTCTGTTACAGGCAGAACACACATGGGTCTTCATCGTGAGGCAAAGCCCAGATCAACCAGAATTCGGGGAAGATGAATAATCAGAATCAGAGATAAAATTCAAGGCAACTTACAGAAAATAAGCCGTTAAAATGCTGTGCAAAGCATGGGAGCTGTCACTGGTTTGAGATTTGTAGCCCTTTGCTTGTAAAGCCCAAACATTTAGGTTCATTTACACTGACTGTTCACATTTCAGGATCTGAGACATTTAAAACAGCTCTTGAAATAACCTGGGATAGCTCCTGCTTTTTTCATTTATTTTTTTTTTCTCCTGCACAGTCACCTTGTCGTTTTAAAAAGTCTGGTGTCTTGGGACCTCATAAAGCTCAGAGAGCAAGTGCTGTGTGAGAACGATCTCCTGCTTCCCCAGCAGTACGGAGCTCCTGTTTCTACTCCAGAGGAGACAAAGCCTGTGAGATACGGCTGATGTCCATCTTCCCCTTTTTTGGGTCAGCAGGTAGGACTCCAGAGCTGTCTGTGCTCAGCATTTGAAATGAAAGACTGAAACGTTTACTTGTCTGGCTGTGGCTTTCGGAAAAGCTATGGGAAGCTGCTCCTCAGAGCCTTGGAATATTATGCCTATTGCCAAAGAAGGTGGAGTGGAGGGAGGAGAAATATTATGTGGGCAATAAAATGTAATAAGCATATTGTGTTTTATGGCTGCTGCCTTTGCATTTATGGTATGTAGATGTCTGTGGTCTGTATGTGCAAGCAGAAATGTCTTTGTGTCTTTGTATTATCAGATACTAGCAGGGCACAGGCTATCTAATCCGTTGAAATCATAGTTATTTTTTCCTTTAAGAGCTAGAAAGAGAGCTTTATTTCTCAAGAAGGGAAGATGATTTAACCAGAACAGTTACAGGTGACTTCCTCCATCGCAATCAGTACATTTCTGAGCTCACAGTAATTGCTTTAAGGGTGTATTTTGTTCGATTTTCCCGAAGACATTTGTATTACTGTAGGAAAAAAAAAAAACTGGGTATTTTTCAATTTGTAATTCTAGTCTAGTGGCAAAATGTTAAACAATTTCATACCGAGGTGTATATTCTATTTTCAGCCCTTCAACACTTGGACTGTAATGACTTAGTTCCCCCACAGCAGTTTGCTGAGGGAATGTGTTTATTCCTCCAGGGACTGAGCATATATATGCCTGGGACACTGTCGGTCTGTGGCAATTTAAGAAGTTGCTGTTTGCAAGATAAGGTGCTGTGGATCATGCAAATATTCCTAGTTTACCCCAAAGTGAGATAAAATTCCTTCAATTAAACTGCCTTCCTTTGGGTTTAAGCTACGTGCTTTATTTAACAATTGGAGCAACCCAAGAGAACTTCTTCTGCTGATGGCAGTGGGTCAGAGAAATAGTGAAAACTTATGAAGCCACCATAACTCAGTTGTGTTTAATCAGGTGCCCAAAACCAGGTGCCCCTGCTCCACACCTGTGAGATTCTACCCTGCTGAAGAAGGCAGAGGCAGTGAAAATGCAGAAGGCATCCTCAGATCTGTCCGGACACAGAGTGGATGGCTCCAGCAGTTCTGGAGGTGTGGATGTTCAGCTTACTCATGTACACAAGTAAAGGTAAATGCTGTCAATTCAGAATTTTCCTTTCCGGATCCTAACAAAGCTTTCTGTTTACTCTGTATAACTTTAAAGTATTTCACAGCTGCCATTACGTTCCGTATTACCTCCTCTATTATTTTCCACTTGAATCAACCATGTACCGAGCACTAGCAATGTGATTTGGCAGCAGTTTCCCAAGAAGTCAGCGAACACACTGGATTCTCATACCTAAAATATTAAATCTCCAAAGTAGACTGCAGAGAATTATTCAGTCTTAGTCTTCCTTGAAAGAGACACGGGCCTCAGACTCACTGTTGTGTCACTGGGGTTTCATAAATCATTGCTCATCTACTGAGCTGCTGTAGCTGTCCTCACGCAGGCTCACATAGCTTAAATCTCTTCTCTTGTGGACTGAACTGAAGTCCACTCATTTTAGGAGCACACACTTCATCACTTGCTGCCAAATCGCTGGGTGCACGGCAGCATGGTGATCAATTCCGACTCACTCAGGAGTTTGAGCCCTTAATTCTTTGTGATCAAGAATGATCCTAGCAGCATTTTGCAAGAACAGGGACATTTTTTACTGGAGTCCCATGAAAGGAGAGTGTGTAGCTACTTTCTTGAAAATTTTCCTTTGCATTATCAACTGAGTATAATTTTCTTTTTTTATGGTTTTGGGTGAAGTTCCTGTGTAATGTTAAACAGCTGCTTTGTTACATTCAAGTGATGGATGGAGTTATTCCTGCTGAGATGCAATTTCTTAAACACTTTGGCATCTTAATGAATGAAAGATGCTCTCCACTGAAGGTAAAATCACTTAGATCACCTCAGAACTGAACTCTGAACGTATGACTATGCTGAAGCCCGGGAGCCCAAGTGCTGAGCCACTGAAATATTTGGGGTGGGAAGGAGGAATTCCACCATTAGCTAAAATAATGTTTGTGTTCTTTTTCTTTTTCTTTTTTTTTTTTTTTAATTATGTTTCTGAAATATGCCTTCAGAAATGTGTAGTGCCTTTAGAGAGGCAGTAGAGAGTGTGGGGTGGAGCAGCTCATGGAAAAACACAGCCTGTGATTTCTTCTTGCAGCCCACAGCTAAAAGGAAGGGATGCTGTTGGTCCTGTACCTCCAACACACAACCACAGCAGTGTTAGCGATCCCCATTCCTTGGATTTTTGGGCAGGGACAGCTTTAACTGTGACTCTTTCTGAGTGGCTGCTACAGGGCTGGGGAATGCTGCACTGCTGCTTCCCTCTTGGCAGATTATTCCACCCTTTATCCTACCTTCTTTCTAAGATTAGCTCTCTGGAAATAAATAATTCTTAAAGCCAGGACGTGAATTAAAATCTGCATGGACCAAATGCACCCTTAGCTGTCTACGCAATAGCCCCTGAGATAACTGTTCACGGCTGATGACAGGTGATTCCCACAGGTGTTGTACCGTTTAGCCTCAGTCCCAGGGTGGAAGGTTGAGCAAAGCCTGTTCAGCTATGGCATTTTGTTGCTCTTGAACAAATCTTGCCCTTCCACAGGTGTCCTACAACTCAGGTTTCTCTAAAACACAGGCTTCAGCTGTGTGGTTTTTAACAGAAAAGATACCCCAAAGAGACATCTGCTTCCTCCATCTGGGGCCATCCTCATGCTCATGTAGAGGGGAGCCCCTCCACTTTGACCGTATCAACAGAAATGCGTAAGAGCAGAAGCAGAAAGAGCACTTTTACACTGCATTCACCAACACATTAAAAAAATAAAAATAGAAAAGTCCATCAGGACCAGTTATGGGCTTGTTCCATTGCATGTCACAAAACAATTGTCTCTGTGCATGCCGATGCTTTTAGAGCTGACATTGCTGTTGACTTACAAGCTGTGTTCATGATGTCTGCCCATTGAGTACAGATTTCCATAAGTACAGCACCACGGTGAACAAATCAAACGTACACTCACACCACAACCAGAGAACTGCTGTAGGAAGCACGTCCACCTGAGCCTCTCACATCCCTGCCCGTGTCTCATTATCATAAAGTGAAAATACCAGCATAACGTCACCAGGTTTTCTGTGAACTTAATCACAATGGCTTGGCAAGCATCTTTGTGTTGGTGTGGTACTGACACGTTGCTGTTATACAAAAAGTGGAGAAAGAGGAGTCTCCCCAAGCTGGGGAACGCTGAGCTGGTGTTCAGTAGCTCAGTTCCTCGTTCTGCCAAAGACTCGCACTGTGGCCTTGGCTCGGTTTGGATGTATTGGATATGTGTGGATATACTCAGACCACCTGCTTTAGCACCAAAGATAGATGCAGATGCTTTCTAATCCAGGTTCAGGAGAGATCTTGGGGCCATATTCAGGCTGCCTTTTATACGTGCTCATATTGCTATCACAGCTACGCCTTGGCTGGTCTCACACTGGCCCAAGAAGCTTTCTGGTGGCCATCTAAGTTCCTGTCGCAGTCCACGTGCCACGCAAGGCAGTCTGAATACAGCCCTTCATCTTTTGTGCCTCAGCCCCTTCATCTTTAATGCAGGGACAGTAACAGCAAGGCTACGGAGGTGTTCTGGTCCCAGGAAAGAGGACAGCATGGCTACTGTAACAGGCAAAGATGTGCTATGCTGCAATAACATAAGGGGACCTGGTTTTAGAGGAGCTCGTCATCTGCAAGGGCTTACTGCAGAGCTTGACACTACAAAGAGAAAATCCAAGAGTTAAAAAAGAGATAGAGAAGTGAGCAAGAGTGCACCCTGGCATCTGTAGCAGCAATTTTACATCGAATGTGCTGTATTCCAGCTCAGCTATTTCCAGATGGCACTGGAATGTATTTTACAATTTCCTCTTGCAGTTGACTGCTAACATACATATCTATAGTACAACAAAGATACACACAAGGGTGAGTTATTGCCTTTTCTTCATTGTACACCCTTTCCCAAACATCTGGAGCTTAATTTCTGTGGCATTTAGTCTTCCTCAGAAGAGTATCTTTGCCTGGAAACACAGTATATGCAGCAGCTACAAAAGATAAGGAGAAAGAGCACAGTATGGCTGATAATGAGCACACCAACAGCAAAAATGTACAGGGTTTTGTCACAGTAATCCTGAGGCTGGTGGAAAGGTGGGATGAAATTTGGCAGGTACACGGAGAAAACCCAGTAGTTCCCAAGAATGAACCAGAGGAAGAGGAAGAGGCTGAGGGTCAGGTGGATGTAGTATTTGTGAGCGTTCTGCCTCCAGGGATATTCGTCGTCGTCGTCGTCATCAATCACAACAGACTTGGAAAGCAGCTGCCTCATCCTGGTGGAGTCGTACAGCAGAAGGGTCACCTGGAGACATTGGGGGAGAAAAGGCAGGAAGTAAATTGGGTGGGGAAAATCATAATACCTTCTGACCACTGCCAGCTTTTTGGGCAAATTAAAATGGAGCCCGGGAAAATGGTGTAAGAGGAATCAGAGCAGCCACAAATGGGGCAGATTCTGCTGGAAAATAAGTTTTTGCATACAGTTGATTCACCAGTGAGATTTAGGGCAGACATGGGAAAAAAACTTGCCAATGGTGAGGACAGAAAGGCATGGGAACAGATTACATGGGGAAATGGCAGCAGCTCCCTCACTGGGGATTTTTAAGAACAGATCAGAGTAACTGTTAAATTTGTTGAGGAGAGTAGTTCCTGCCTTGTAGTGGGTGGATTTGTCTCTCCTAGCTCCGTTTATCATTGCCTTATAGGTTAATTGGGTGGGCATCCTGGGAACGGGATTCTCTTGCTCTTCCCTGTCAAACTGACTGCTCCATGCAGCTTGTTAGCTTCGAGGTGAGCTCAGGACACAGGCTGGTGCCTGTGCTCAAGCCTCATCATGCTCAGTGATGGAAACGGGGTTAATTAGTGGATGAGCGTCAGTTTGGAGGAAGTCAGAAAGCCCTCCCAGCTGGATTTATAGATCTCAGCTGTATCTGACGAGTTTTGGAAAAGTGCATTTAAATCCTACATTCATTGCCTTGCCAAGCTGCGATTGAAGCACGTTCTGGCTGTTGCTCACATTATTAATAACTGCAGAATTATCTGCTTATGGAGCACCTCCACATGAATTCAGCAGGGCTCTGCAGGCACTGTAGGATGGCTCAATCACCTTGGTGAACACAGGTCACCACTGCCTTTAAAAGATTGGAGGTCCTAAAGAAACAGATGAGAAACCTACAGATCTGCCCAGATCCTGACAACCAGAATGACTTTTAGGTCTCTGATTTCAAGCTAGCCCAACGTACTGCTCAGGCACTGCTCCCATCACCCGGTACCAGTCAGTGCAGAGTTTAACAGGGTAGAATTTAGGCAGTGGAATTTAGCTGGAGATGAAGCGCTATGAGATGACACGAGTTAGGCAAATCAAATTCCGACCAGATATATCAGCAGGCTGCAAAATACGCAGTCCTGCTGTCAGCTGAAACCAAATTCAAGCCGTCGTTTGATGTCAGCAGGAATTATTAACCGACCCACTCATTTTGGTTGAGAAAAACTGGATTCGAATCAGCAATAGCTAGGAAATCGTCAACGTTTTTGATGAATGCTTCAATTCATTAGCCTGAAAATTTCCTTTCAACTCTGATCTAATCTTTTCTAAACCATTATTAAATGAATCTTTGATTATACAAATAGGCCCGATGCTGTGATTGAATGACTAAGCATTTGCCAGGCGAACTCACAGCGTAGCAAATCCATACAGCCAGATTAAGCACTTTCTTTGTTCCCCATTTACTTATTTACTGACCAGAGGTCCTCGCAGTGATGATTCATTTCCCAGTGATGTGCTACAGTGTGGTTACCACTGCGAAAAGAGCGCAGGGGATGTAGAGACCTGCAGGGGAATATTCTTTCCCCCCTTCTTTCAATCCTGGCAAAAGAAAATGAGCTAGAAACATTATCAAAGGGGCCATCCTTTGCCCTGGAGTTTATGCAGAGCTGAAGCGTTGTTATAGCGCCCAGGGTGTGACACAGATATGGGGGTACCTGGACTTGTCAAGCTGCCAGGCTCTGGCTCAGCAAAGATAAAAGTATAGTCTACTAGAAAATGGGGAGCAGTGGTTAGAAAATACTGTGCCTAAATTAATAAAGCCTGCTTTTTTCCTCAAGGAAACAGGACCCTGTTTGCCACAGCCAGGCACGTTCTGCAGGCATTTCCACCGGCAGGGATGGTAGCACAGATGCTGTGATGCAGGAGAAAGTCACACCACGCTGTGTGGGACAATGCTGAAGAAAACTCATTAGCATCTCGCTTGCCTGATGGGAGCTTTAAGTGCTGGAACAAGCACAGTTCAATCCAGGGAGCTGCCTTCAGAGCTGCGTGCACGTAGCTGTCTGGAGCCATCATTATGTCTTAACTAGCAAGTCAAAGTCTAGTCACACAAGATATTTCTCACACATACGAGGCACATTACCTTTAAGCTGCCAATCACGCCACCCACCAGCAGATATAATGGAATTAGTGGCTGAACTGGGCAGTCTTCCAAAAACTTCATTCCTGAACGGCAAAAATTAATAGCGTTTGTTATCTCGAGTGATCAAATAGTGCAACGAGCTATGCAGTGGAAATTAAAGGTGCTGCAAGAGGAGCACAGTTAATCTGAGCCAGGTATGCTGCTCCTTAGCATCAGCCACCTCATTTTTGTTGAATGAGCAGTTGACTTTGCTGGGTCAGGGAATTTTCATCGGAAGTAGAAAATTGAAAATTAAAACCATTTGTGGAAAAAAAAATGAATTCTGATAAGCTTCTCCCAGGTCTTTCCTGCTCATTAGCTCCATGCATGTGGCATGTTCCCAAGTCAGATACCTCAAAGCTTGGGTGCCAGCACATGTGGGAGCTCCTGGAGCCATTTTAGCCTCCCAACCAGCTCATGGGGAACCAGAGAAGCTCAAGTTTCCAGGCTGTTTGGGTTGCTGGAGGCTAAAAGCGCTGGTTGTTATGGAGCCAGGGATCCTGGCAACCCCCAGATCTACTGCTAGAAAGCTGAGTAGGATTTAGGGAAGGGAATATATGGCAGTGCAAGGATGATGTTGGCATTAGACACTGAAGCTTGTGATACAGGTCTGTGGCAGTGAGACTCATCTGTCCAAATTTAGATGTCTGCAATGCAGGCATCTATATCTGAACTAGTTTCCTAGACTCTTTATAGTCAATAGGGAGAAATAGACACTTCGAAAATTCAATTCCTCTCGTCCTAAGATAGGCGTTTAAAATAGGTCAGATGAATTGTGCCCTGAAAGTGCCTCTTTCTCTCTATAACTATACAAGGAATCTAGACAGCCAGCTGTAAATACCTAAAGTTAGCAGGGATGAATCATTTGCCCAAGTCTCCTACCCACTGGCATCTTTATTCAATTTTAAACTCTTCATTACACTATAATTTTGTTGTCATTGATCCCATATTTCAGGCCTTCTGCTGATCAGCTGCAGAGGCCAGAAGAGATTTTCTGTTTTCTTCTTGGTGCATAACTTGTTTTCTAGGAGCATTTTTGACTTCCCTCTCAACAACTGGGGTTCTCTAGATGCAGGACACTGAAAGCAACATGCTGCTCTCAGTGCTAAACGTCTCTTAGGTAGAACATCTTGCCTCTATGTTCAGAACTACGCCAAAAAAGACACAGGATAAGGAAAGAGGTACCAGTGCTTTCTGGTTTTGTTTGTTTTTCCTGCTTCTATAGCTGTGGCCTTCTTCAGCTTTTCAATTTGCCCACCAAATCCACTCCCATTGCTGGTCCAGAATATTGCTGACGCTCTGAACCCCTCCCACACATTTTTCATAGCATAATATAGGTGTCCTGCATTGTGGTTGCTTGCTAATTTTAGGTTAGTTGTAGGATGCAGTGATCTGCCGTGTCTCTGGGCTGAGTCCAGTGGATTCTCCTAGACTAAACATTTATATCAGTCTTCTTGAAATTCAAAAGGGTTGGACTTGGCTGGATTTGGCCTCTCTCCCTTTTTGTCTGCTATTCCCAAAGCTGCAATTTTTTGTCCATTTTGCCACTATCTAACACTGAGGCCTGCTCAGACTTTCAAATGTAAAGAGGTGGGCAGCAGGGACATCACTGAAAATTATATCTTTTTCAGAAAGCAGCTGTCAGTGTTTCCAGAGTCCTTGGCCCTGCAATAGCCTGCCTCAAAAGCAGCTGGTCAGGGAGCTCAAGGAATATATTTCAGTTTAGGAACCCAGGCAATTGCTATTTCCAGTGTATTTCCAGTGTATTACTGAGATTTTGATTTGAGGGGGAAAAAAAAAAAAAAAAAAAAGGAAGAAAGAAATCAAGAAAACATGCCAATATTTTTCTTGGAGCTAAGATTCTCTTTCCCAGACCAATCTGTTTTGGGGTCCTTTCATATATGTAGCATGACAGCAGTCAGTCTTGGGAACAATTTGAATGACAGGAGAATATTCCAGACAGATATGACAGGAAAAGAGGAGGTGAAAGGAAGTAATGCAGTTGTAACTTCAAAAATGCAGCACTGTGGGTGATAAGGAAATACGGACCTAGTGTTGGCAGATGGGCAGTGCTGCATGTTACAGTGAAATCTGGGTGCATGTGTCTTGTGCTAAGCAGTTCACACACAGCATATGCGTGATTTATTTGGGAACACCAAAATGAGCAGGAGCTCGTTTCGGCTCTTAATGATGGGGTAGATGGACCATGGGAGATCAAAGCTCTGCTTTCAGTCGAGTGCTCCCTGCAACCTGTCCTGGCTCCGAGCATTGGCCTCATTTTAATTGCTTTTCTCTTCCCAGGCAGCTGAAAATCGCTGAAATGCACCTCGATGCACCTCGTACCAAAGGAGGTTGGCTTCGTGGCACCGAGGGACATAGTTTAGTGATGGCACTCAGTAGGTCAAGTTGACAGTTTGACTTGAAGGCCTTGAAGGTCTTTTCCAGCCCAAATGATTCTATGATTCTCAGGTAAGATCAATCTGATGTCTGCTGCCTGCTCCCCACCTTCTCACCAGGCCTTTTTCTCTTGTTCCTAGGGGATGGCTGCAGCCACCATCGCCTAGCCCAGCCCTCTGGCAGGCCTGGTCTGGGGGCCTTACCCTAGGATCTAGGTTCTGCAGCAGATTTATTGCTAAGTGAGTACCTTGGGCACCATTTGATCAGAAAACATATCAGCAATTCAGGGGAAACTCACAGAATCCCTGCAGTGGCTGCAGGAATGAAATGCAAGGGAAGGTTATGTTAGCAACAGCCACTAAAGATCAAGACTGGCTAAACACAGTACAGAGTATCAGAGCAGTCTTCAGACAACTATTGGGAGCACTTGAGGGTTGAGGAATTATTTAATTTGGTATAGACATGAGCACAAGGAGTAGTACTGTGTTAAATTTGAACAGGGGAAGACTTAGACTGGCTACTGAGACAATGATGTCATCAGCCTTCAGATCTGATTTAGCTGCCCCTGGGGAACACTGCACATAAAGACAGCCTGGACAATGCACAGGATTGTGTTATTGGGAGCAATCTTTCACTGTCCAGAAAACTAGAAAAAATCTCCAAAAAAACAAAAGTCTAGGAGGTCCTTCCATCGCTGTCATTATTACTGGAGTGTTTAATGAAAAATGTATCAGCCCTACCAGTAGAAGTTAGAAATTTGCTGAACAAGCCATGGCTCAAATGATGTCACAAGTCTGGAGCTTGGAAAATGTTGTGACTCCTTTTCATGTGTCATGACTTACCCTGTGATTTACAGTACTCCTAAAATTGTAAAATGTATGTTGTTCGTGTATAATTATTACCAGAGCTACCAGTTATTCATCTCCGTTTTTTAACTAATATTATTATAAGTTATTTGTTAACATCTGAAAATATCTCACAGTTTTCCTCTGCAGAATGCAAGAGCCAAAATGACTGGTGACACATCAGCAAGTTATTCTCTGAGATCATGGTAACAGACTGTTATAAAAAAAAAAAAAAAAATCAGAGGCTTTTGCTCAGATAATAAATATCTGCATTTTCCTTGACATTTAGTTTTCCTAAAAATGCCTTTGCAGATATGTAGCTGCTGGAAACCAACATCCTCTGACAACACCATATTACGGTGACATTATCTCTTAATTTCAGTAAGTCTTCAGTAAGTCTTAATTTCGGAAAAAAAAAGGGATCTGTATCTGATGGAGGAGATACCCACAGCTCCAGGCTAGTGTCTTACTTTACGCTTTCCACTTCTCTCTGATCTTAAAGATCTAATGAAATATTCCTGAGAAATGATATTTAAAAGTGGTCAGATTCCAGCCACGTATTCATTTCCAGGAGGCTAGCTGTCAACATGCATGCAAGCTGTACTGCACTTGAAATTTTACCTTCCCACCCCTATTCCACAGCTCAGGCATATTCAGCCTAGGGAAAAGCTAAAGCTGAAATCCTCTTATGGGATAAATAGCAATTTTAAGTCATGGCTAAGCAGAAGAGCCTATGTGTTGAGATGTAACAGTTCAGCCCATCTCCCTAGCTCCTAATTGCTTCTTAATCCCTAATTAGAACTCCCTAATTCTTAATTAGGACACCCAAATCAGAGTCCTGCCACAGCCATCAGTGGTATTCAGAAGGCCCCAGCTGAAGGGAGCAGTGCCAGCCTGTAGCTGAACACATTTTTACAGTTCTGGCCAGATTTTAGATGCCTACATTTAGGCTGGTTGTCCAGCTCCCTTGAAAGCCATCTCCTCCCAGTGCAGACATCTGAAGGAGGCTGTGGGACTTTGGCTGCCCGAAATGCCCATCACTCTTAACTGGCTGCAGGGGAAACAGGCAGCGCTGAGCTTGGCTACAGATGCGTACAGTCCAGAGCCAGGTGGGATGCATCCTGCCCACAGCATCTGCATGCAGAGCTCGTTTGCGCCAGGCCATCGTTAATAATGAGGCAGAAGGTGGGCAGGTTCGCAAGGACACCGAGCTGGAATGGTTGGTAGGGATTTTGAGGACAAGACTTACAATGTAAAGTGACCTGGATACTCTGGAAAAAGACATCCAAAATCTATGAGATGACACCTAATAAAGTCAAGCACTACGTCTGGGAGAGGAAACTGAAATGTAAGTAAAAAAAATTGAGGAATGTCTGATAGGGAGCAGCACTGCCAAAAAACATCTGGGCTTGCAACGCACCATAAACTACAGCAGAGCCAACGAGCTGGTACGGAGAGCATCCTTCATTCTGAGGTGCATTTACAGGAATCCTGCAGGTTAAGCAGAGGAGGAAATTATCCTGCACCGCTCGTTCCTCGGGTCTCAGCTGAGCCTTGTGTTCTGTCATATTTTTTTTTTGAGGGGGAAAAAAAATAAGTTCCAGAGGCCAAAGGAGGGAGGCAAAAGAGCAAAAGAGCTCTAGAAAAAAAGTGGCCTGTGAGGTCAGGCTGAAAGAATCGGGTTTTTGAGATCTCTTGGGAAAAGAGAGATGGAGTGGGGTTGTAACAGGAACCTTCAAGTACTTCAAAGCTTCTCGTGGGTAGGACAGCAGCCAATCTATCTTTGTGATCACGGGGCGTAGGACAGGCTGTAATCTGTTTCATTTGCCATGGGGAAGATTTAGATTGGATGGGGGGGGGAATATTTTGTCTGTGAGAGCAATAAAACGCTGAAATAATCTCCCTGAGAAGCTGGGGAATTTCCTTGAGTAAGGACAAGTCCGATGTCTGCTGGGGTGCCCTGAGCCTGTCTGAAAGGGGAGGGAGCTTCTGCCTCCACCGACGTGTCTCAAGTGTGGGTCACAGCCCCTGGGGAGGAGGTAGAAGGCCCAAAGGAAGCAGCGAAGGGTTAGCAAATACATTATTTTAAAATCTGTATTAATGATAAGGAAAAACTGCTGCTCAGGGAAGGAAAGAGCCTCACACGGTTTAACAATGTATAAAATTATGCAAGTCTAAGTCTTTTTCTTTCCTTTCTTAAATAGTTGATCTTTAATGCTGCTTGCAAATCCAGCCTTCAGGTGGCTATAAAGAGACAGATGAGCCAAAAAACAGGTCGAGCTTTCAAAAAGGCGGAGAAATAGCAGCCTAGATGATCTTTTCCTCCCTTCCAGCCCTATGCTTCTAGGATTTTTGTGGCTCAGATCCTGATTAATGAAATCTTCTCGTGTCTCGGATGCTGAGCTTCCTCCCACAGACTGAGCCCAAACACCCCCAGCCCCTTGCCAGCTGCTGGTAGCCTAAGCAGCAACTGAGCTGAAGTAAATACACTGCTATCAAAGTGAATTAAAACAGGGCTGAGGCTCAGAGCTTGTCAGCAACTTCATGGTAAAAAGAGAGCACAGAGTGGTTTAGGTTGGAGGGGGCCTCTGGAGGTCACCTGGCCCAACCCAGTGATGGGAAGTGTTTCGGATGCCCCCAAAATAAGCCAGAAAATTCAGAGTTATGGGTAAATATAGAGAAACTGAAACCTGGTTAGGTTCCAGCATGTATCAGTAAGGCCTCCAAATGTCCTGACCCCTGCCCTGTGCTGAGGTGGCTCACACCAGAGATGTATTTGAGACAAACAGGATCAAAATTCAAGAGCTGCTTGCTCCCCGCCATACAGCGTGGGCTGTGCTTCTCTGTCTGAAGCTTAAATACCAACACACGGGGCTAACAGTTGGGAACTTTAAGGTCGCCTACTCATTTCTCCCACAGGATAACCTGCTTCACAGCGTCAGGAAATTCATATTGGTACACTGCTGTAACAGCCGACTTACCTGTGAAAGTCATGGACAACGGCAAGGCAAGGAAAGCAAGGAGCCCGAATATAAAGCATGCTGTGAATGGAAAAAAGAAAGAAAATACAGTGTTATTGGGGCTGGTTGAAGTTTAAAGATCAGAAGTGCCATCCAGTGCTTTCTGGATGCTGCTTATCCATAAAGATGTGTGGCAAGAAAAGCAGTGCAGTGGGGGATGCCATGTTTGTTGTGCAGTGAGGCCTCGCAGAGGGATGCTCTTGGGGCTGCACGTGAACTCTTCCCTGGAATAAGTGGACCTGCGGTGCTCAGTTACTCCTCGGAGAGCCTCTGGTGTGTCTGAGCCCTGGTACTTCCCCAGCACAGCCTGCTGCTGCAGAGGATGAGTGCTTACCTTTGCAGAAACCCAGAAATAATAGCGTCAATAACAGTGCGAGCGGCCCGTCTTTTACCAGAGCTGTCACCTCTGTACCTAATCACGAGCACTTCGCAATATTAAAGCGAGCTGCTGCTCCGAAAAATGAGGAGGAAGCATAATGAGGAAGTGCTGTGGTGAGCATCCCTGCAGAGTACTTCTGTGCAAGTAGCTGCCCAAGGAGGCAAAAGAGCAGGACATGGAGGTAGGCACAGATTGCACAGGGGCTGAGGAAAATAAAACAAAAAAAAAAAGAGTAGGATGTCTCCTCAGAAGCTTATGAAAAAAATCCCAGCTCGTGGCCCAGAACTGCAGCCTCTGCAAAACAATTTCTCCTCCTGTTACAGGAGGAGAAACTGAGGCAGGGGACACAGGGGCACCATCAAAATTCAGGCGTCACCCGTATTTTTGAGGCTTCACCTCCTCCTCCTGTGTGGTGCATGATCTGCCCGCAGGGATGCTGTGGGGAGCTCTGTAAAAGGCTCGCCAGGACCCGCATTTATTTGGGGCTGTGCATCTGGCTCACAGGTGGCCGGGTTTGCGTCTACCCAAAAGCTGGGTTTTGGAGGAGAGAAATGGGAGGCAGGGACCGCTCGCTGCTGCTCGGGAGGGAAAGATAATGGCTCATTAATTCCCCTCCCAGAGCAGTCGCCGGGGATGTATTTACTCATTATCTCCCCATTCAGCTCCAGCCTCTCAGGTCTGGAATTGGAGGGGCAGATGCGTAGTCTGGGAAGGTTTCCAGCTCCGTGCTCACCAGCGTGAGACGCAATTGCCTACACAACTGGCAGGGCTCTGCGTGGCTCTGAGCGCTGCTAGCAGCACGGAAAAGCGTTTCCCCCAAAATGTGAGCATGGAGGGGCGGTTCGCAGAAATGCTCCTCAGGCAGGACACACGCGTGCTTTGCCTGGATTTGCCTGGCTTGTGCTGCCCCAGCCTGGTCTGAAGACAAATTGCTCAGGAAAATGATATTTGCTGCGAGGGCAGCCCAGTTCTGCAGAGAGGGAGCTGCTCTCTGCGTGGTTTCACACGTGATGGCTTCAAGTTGGGGGTACCACCACTGGGCAAAGACGCCCCTGGACCTATTCTGAGAAAAAGTAGCAAGAAAAAAATAAAATAATAAAGCTAGTAGTCTCTAAAACCACAGGCAGGTGAGGGAAATAATCCAAGGCATGGCTCAGAAGAACATCTGCTCCGAGGAGCTGGTGTCAGGGCATCAGGCAGAGCGTCACCGCTGGGCACCTCTTTGGTGTTTGACATGAGCAAGGTCCTGCTTTGGGAGGCATCAGTGAGCCAAGTCCCAGTGTGCAGACACAGCAGGGAAAGAGGAGAGCAGATAGCTTTATATCTTGCACATTCCTTGAAATCTGTGGGTAGGAAAAGCAGCAGGGTGGGTGCAGCCCCTGCCTCCTGCCCAGCAGGATATTTTGCTGCCATAAACCCACCGTTCAGTGGAGCTTTCAGCCTCCAGCCAGAGCTCCCCATGCTCTTCCACTGCAAGGAGTAAATGAACTTCCAATCACCACTGACACCATGGCTGTGTCACGCTCTCTCTTCCGTTCTGGAGTGATTTATGGGTGTAAATCCTAACCTACCCACTTCTTCGATGGCATGCTGATATGGCAGTGGGCAGCCTACCCAGTAGAGTGTGTGACAAGCTCCCTGACACCAAACACAGGAATAAATGGGGTGTTGGGTCCTTTAGCCATCACTCTCAAATGCTGTTTGTTCTATGGCCTGCCAGGTTTTTGCCACGAGTCTATGTCCTGATAAAAAAGGAATTATTATTATTATTATTTTATTTTTAATGAGCTGCTACCAGCTTCCAACCAAATTTTGCGTTCACCCCTGGGTTTGTCTTCATGGGCAAGCTGAGGAGCAGAAGCCCAGGTGTGAATTCACATTACTCCCTTCTGACACCCAAATTCGGGTGCTGGGACCTGGGACGGATCATGCCTTGGGGCAGATGCACATGGCAGTGTGGGTGCAGCCTTGGAGATGACTGGAAAACAGCAGGAAGCTGGCAGCGTACCAGCATGCGTACGTGTAGCAGGTGTCTTCATCCCCAATTTATTCCTTCATGGTATCTGCAGGAATCCCCTACAGTACCGAGAGGGGCTTGGGGAGGACTCCAGCCCCAGTACAAAGCCACCACGGGGAGCAGAGAGCTGTGACAGAGCTGACTTGCAAACCAAATCCAGCCTCAGAGATGCAGCTGTTTGCTGCGTGCCATCACCGTCTGCTTAGCAAAGCTTGTGCTGCTGTGAAATAGCACCTGGGCACCCAGGTAAGCAATGTCAGCACCGTGACACCTAGAAATTAAGTTGCTGGCTCCGGCACTGACACCAGCAGTGCTTCTCTCACCTGCAGTGGTGTAGAAGAAGGAGGTGCTGATAACCTGGGACCCTTCAAGCTGTTGGGGAGGGTGTATATGGGTTGTAGGTACTTTGGGGGTTAGGCAGTGCTGCAGAACAGCTTGCCTGAGTGTTATGGCAGGTCTCTAGCTACTGAAGTAGAGCCATGTCACATTTTCAGTCCTTTATTTGGACCCTTGTGATTAATTTCCAGATGTACTTTTTAAACACAATACAGGCATTGCATAAAGAGCCATCGGTTTGCTTTGCGATAGACCCAGCATAGTGAATTAGCCTTTTATTTTTTTTTCCTTTCGGTCAGTTAATTAAAGCTGCCCTGATGTTCTGAACTTAAATTGCTGTGCCAACAATGAAAAGAATTTAAATGATGCTGCACAAGTAGGTTGTCTCTTCAGAGTCGTTTAAATACCAGGAGACCATAGGTACAATATGGGGCTGTGCTGAAAGGCAGTCTGAAAAATATACCCAGGATGATGAGAAAATGTGAAATTGAGCACCAGTGCACTTCAGAAGGGCTTGCATTTTAATGAACAGAAAATCAATTTGGGATGCACTGGCTGATCCATTGCTAAAGCTGGGCTGATTTCAAACTTAAACGTAAAGAAAAGCTAAAGATGATGGATTTCTTGGGAGGGTATTTTCCTCATGCATGGGTGACCGCGTGTATCCAGGAGGGTGCTCCTGATGTAAAGGAGCACAGATGAGATCAGAACTAATCCTGTTCTTTCAAAAAATGTTCAGAACAATCATTTGTTTTCTCAGCCATCCTAAAAGCCCCAGTGGCAACATAATAGCAGGAGGGAGCAGTAACCCTGGGGGCTCCTCCAGTGCCAGACCCAAGAGCCACTTTCCTGAATTTTGCTTTTCCCAAATCCAGTCACACTGAAATGCATTTGGGAATCTTCACTGATGCTGTTTTGTCTGAAGGCCTGCAAGACAGCGAGGAGCTATGAGGCTTAATCCCTGTAAAAGTTCATTCTGAACTTGGAGAGCTGTGCAAGTGAAGCCAAGGCATTAATACAGAAGCCCCCGAGGTAACAGCCACGGGCTGACAAGTGCAGTTGTTTGCGTGGGTGAAGCATGGATTATGGGGAGTGGTGGAGTATATTAAGGAGTTTTCTTCCTCGCATACTTGAGTGGAATTAGAAGTTGTTACTACCAAAACCTGAAAGTGAAAGGCATTTGTGATTCAGAGTAAAAAGGAGATACAGTCAGTGGGAGTAAGTTGCTTTAAAATCCTTGCATTTTAACCTCCTGCCGAATCTACTTTAATCCAAATAATACAGCTCAGGTGGGTGTTTTAGAGATACAACTGCTATTGGGTGCTCTATCAGCACCTAAAATTGTCCAGGAAAGAAAGCAAAAGGGGAGAAAGAAAAGGAAACTTCAGGTGGGACTTGGTATTACCTTATTTTCATTATATATCTCTCTATATTAGCTACAGGTCTGTTTAAATACATAGGGAGCTTTCTCCCAGAGCTGCCTTACCATTGCTGGCAATTTTGGAGATGCACCGGTGACAAGCTTTCTCCAGGCCGGCTGGCATCGTGAAGCACCTTTTGGGGTGTCTGTGGGGATACAGAAACAAACACAGTTATGAAAATCACAAGCAGTGTCTTCAGCTGACTCAACATCTTAGCCCAGAGGGGCTCACGCACTTCAGCGGGCTTTCACTACCCCAAAAACCCACAAAGCCATGTGGGGGGGTCCCCAGAGCCCTGCTTTTGGTTGGGGTGGAGGCAGCACAAAGTTTATTTGACACTGTGAGAAAGCCCAGCGAAACAGGTACAGTTTGCTACACGACACAAAGCTCTGTGAAGATTATTTGGTGAGCAAAAGCGAATTCAGGGAAGAAAAGGAAGAGGGAGAGCGGGGAGAAAACAGTTTTCAGATCAAGGAAGGTTCTGAAGAGGAACGTGGAATAGAAACTGCAAGCCCCAGGGAGCCCAGAACAAGATGCCTTTGATTAAAAAGTAGCCGGATTAGAAAGCTGCTCTTTGTGATGGAGAATTTTTATGAGGTGGTGTGAGGGATGAGCAACCAGCTAGGCATCCAAGGCCGGGGCATAAGACACCACTAGACAGTTCAATAGCATCCTGTGTCCGTGGGAGTGTTGGTGGGAGTTCAGAAAGCTCCCTCACACACACATGCCCATGCTCCAAGCCTCCAAGACACCACAGGTCCATCGCCAGCACCATTGGCATGAATAGGTGGAGAGAAACAAAGCTGGGTGCAGGAGAAAGATTGACCAGAAAGGGGCACGTGTGGTGATGGCACAGGAAAGAAGAGCCATCCCAAATCATGCCTCTTCTCCCTGTGGTCTGCAGGACCGACCAGACCAGAGGGCCTGTGAGTTTCAGCGGCCCAGGACCCTCTGCTACCGTGGGGAACGGGATGGGGCCTGCTTCCTGCCCATTGCCAACTTTATTTCCTATCACATCAGCTGTAGCTACCGTAATTAGCCTCCCAAATCTCGGTGGGCATCACAGTGAGTACTGAACAAATTTGGGGAGCACATATCCCTCATCCAGGCCTTCCTCAGAAGAGCAAGTCCTGGGCCTTTGGACTACAGGTATTGGCGAATGCTTTCAGGGAGGACATGAGCTCTGTTACATGCTCAGGGAAAACTGGAAGGATAAAGGGAAACTGGTAGCTTTCACAGCCAAATTTCACCTTAATTTGAAGCCTTAAAACATTAGGTGAAGATTTATTCTTGAAAGTGCACAAGTAGACATTAATTTTGAGTATACTACTGGCTACTGACATAAGTGCTCTAAATTATGCACAGAGATCAATAGGATTTGTCTTTATGCGTATCTTCATGCCTGGAATTACCTTGGTGGCAGTAAGTCTCACGGAAACCCAATAACAAAATGCCACGTTAAAAGTTGGTTGAGCACCAAATTGCCATGAGCAGATCCGTGTCTGGATAGGAATGCTGTATGTCCATAACCAGAGGGTAAAAGGTATGTTTTGTCTAAATTTGCTGGTTTTTTTTACATTACAGGGGGAAAAAAAACGGTGAAGACAAACCGAAGGAGGGCTCGGTGTGTGTGAGCATGTCCCCACCTAGTGATGGAGCCCCGAAATGACGGTGAGTCAGAGCCCTGGCATGCAGTTGTGCCAGGTAAAACTGGGTAAAATCGTGATGGTTACACAGAAATCCTGCTCACACAAGGGCACAATGCACATAACCACTAGGAGGTGGTGTCAACTCATTCCTCAGACCCTGGGTTTGACTCCTACAAGACTGACAAATCCCTCGAAAAAGCCGGTGTTTGCTGGATAAATGCATTTTGCCCCTTCACCCCAGCTCATCAGTGAATCTGCAGTAGCTACCGTGAGTGTTAAAGTTAATATTTTATTTAATATTGAAATATTTTCCTATTTGTCGGTGCACGAGGGTGCTGGAAGTGCAATTCAGCTGGCAGGCAGCTCAAGAACAGTTTTGCCGTTGTTGAAAACTGTCCCTGCCAAAGCTGAAACGATGGCTGGAGAGTTAGAAAAGTCACATACAATGGAAAACTCAGCCAAAAAGGAAAAAATAAAAATAAATTAAAAAAAAAAAAAAAAGTGAAACACAGCCAGCTTCTGGAACTTCTCCCAGAAGTTGTTCCCTGGGGTCACTACCACAAGGTGACAGCACTACCCTTGCATTCACAGATGCCAGCGATGTGGGGGACAAGTTGCTGAGCCCCTACATCTCTCCACGTCGCCACTTTTTGGGGTGGCAGGTTGCAACCCAGGGAGCACAGAGCCACGGCACCCCTACGCCTCCCGCAGCCTGTCCCAACACCGCTCCTCTGCTCTGTGCCCCCTCTGGAGGTGGCCCTAACGCCATGTCCCACATCACTTCTTCTTTTGTAACTCTGCTCCTTGTCCCCAACAAGCAGCAGTGATAAGCCTCTGTAGCACGGACCCTCCAGCCCGGTCTTTTCTTTATTTCAGGCAGTTTTGGCTTTGAACAGTTGTGCTGGTCATTATTCTCACCCTAAATATTTAGGTTACGAGGGACAAAAGGACCACTTCCACACCTGCCCTACAGCATTCAGGCTCTGCTCAAACTTAGCTCTGCCCTCTGCCAGCTTCAGGTGCCCCAGACAGGACTCAGGAGCACAGCAGGCAGATTTGCCAGCACTTCCCAAAACCCCAGCTCCCACACAAAACTGTCGAAAGGTGCAGGGTCCTGCTGGGACATGGCCAGTGCTCAGGGTCCAGCCAGCACCTCCAGGGCAAGGGCTCTTCTCCAAAGGTTGCTAGAGAAAATGTTTTTTCTTTGTTTCCTTAAAAAAATTTCGCAGCCAAGTGAATGTTTAGAGAACAATCTGAATTAAGGTAATTCTAAAGTAACTCCAAAGCCAGTTTCCTCCTGACAAACCCCACAGCCCCACACTGGCTTTTACCCCACACGCCTTTCCAGCGCATCCTCCACCTTCCCCCTTACCTGCAAGCTCCGCGGGACCCAAACCCCTTCACCGGCACTCCTGGGAGATGGGGCTGGGGAGCCACAAAATCCAGCCTTGGGCAGAAGCCAGGAGGGAGAGCGTGCTGGGACCCTGCCCGCCGGGATGAGGTGTGGTGGGGGCTTTCAGGTGCTTTTCTTCCTCCTCGTCTCCTGTTCGTGCACCTCTTGGCAGCTGGAGGGGCTGCGGGATGAGAGATGCGGGATGTGGGGTGCAGGATGTGGGATGTAGGATGTAGGATGAGGGATGTGGGATGCAGGAGCTCTTGCCGTCGGAGCCGATCCTCCTTCGTTTCCCCACTCCCACGGCTGGCTGCAGCCACAGCCCACCCGGGCGGCTCCACAGTGTCAGCAGGGGGAAGCAAAGGGCCCCACAGAGCTGTGGCTGTGCCGGAGGAGAAAAGACAATTCCTTCTCAAAATCTCTTACTAAAAAAAAATGAACAATGCTTTACGTCTATAATCAGTAGTGAATATTGAGTCCTTAGTCCATCCTTCATGCAATTTCCCCCCTTCCTCTTGATGCAATCGATAGAGCTCTTTGCATAGCTAGGAAAGCTGGCTGCTTTTTCTCTTGTGACTACAGGAGAGGTCTGTTTGTTAGCTGGGTGCTTGCGTCCCATCAGCAGGTGACAGCTTGCCACCTCAGGTCTAATTACGCGTGTAGCATCACCTCCTGGACAGCCCTTGTTCGGTGCAAGAGAAAAGTGGATCTGAGGGACAGCGCTTCGCCAGGGTAAGCGACAGCATTAGTGAAGGTGGACGTGCATTTTGAGTCCTTTCAGAAAGGCCCCGCAGAGAAGGGACAGGTGACGAGCTGGCAAAGGGACTGCTCTCGCTCAGAAGGGACAGTCCTGCCTTCAGCTGTCAGGGTGGTGCAGCTCATCCCAGCTGTAATTCCCAGCTTACGGCATTGATAATTGTCAGAAAAATGTACAGGTGGAGGCTTATTGTAGCAATAAAGATAATTGCTAATGTGGCTTTAGATAGAAGGCTGGAAACTTGGAGAGGTTTGGCTGAGGGACTTTGGCAGCTAAGACAAAGGCTTTTATTCACTGCACTCAAGCAGAAATTTGAGCACTTAAGCGGGAACCCAGTTCCTCTGTATGGTCAATGAAGAGAGAGGGGAAACTCCCCCAGGCAGCATGGCTTTGTGTGGTCCTAGTTCTTCTTTGCTATAAGCTAATAAAGCTCCTTCTTCCAACAGAAAGCCGCTCTTCCCAGCTGTTCCCAGGCACTGGCACATCACTAGAAACAGCTGGAACGTCAACAAGTCTTGACATTACATCTTGAGTCTACGCCGCCCACCTCTTTTGGGGTCTTTTCTCTCACCCTCGCCAAAAGTGAGTGCTTTTGCCATCGGGTTTTCTCCTAACTCACTGGCTCAGAAGTCAAAATCAACACAAAAACAGTCCCCATCTCCTACATTTGCTGTTATTTTCCAATTGGAAGAATCTGACTTGGTTTTCTTAAGTGCTGCGTGTGATCAGGGATGTCACATTTTCTTGCAAAAAATGTCCTTGTACATTGAAATACAAACAGCTCATGGGAAAGAAATTCAGCTTACATTTAATTTCTTCCAATGTTCAAGGCGAAAAAAAGTATACTTACGTGCTGAGAAGTGCTCTGCTAGCTCAGGGGAAACCAGTCATCAGTACTGACTTCCCAGCTTCTTAATGACCAGCTGTGGGGATCCCAGAAATTATGGCATTCAATCATCACAAAAGATCACAGCGAAAAATAGCTGGGACCAGGAGTCCCTGTGGGAAGCACCACCCGCGCTGGTTCTAGCTAATCTGCAGTGACGCTTTGGGGTGCCATTAAACTGCTCCATTCTGGTGGTTTTAAAGGAAGATTTCAGGCGGCTTTGAGGAGATGCTGACTGTGACCTGCTGGTAGTGCCATCGGGGTGGCGAATTGTCGTCCTTGGTCCAAAGTCTCCGGGCAGTGTGAGCCAGGAGGTCGCTGTCTCCATCTCCTGGGATGTCTGGGAGCTGCAGAGCTCCGTGCAAGGAGGACTTTGTAAAACGCTTCTGCCTGTTGATACACGCAAAATCAGACAAGGCCCTTTCTTCTCACCCACATCACGACGGAGATTTTTGTGCGTGTGACTGTCACAGTAAGTTACAGAGCGGCCTGAAGCCTGCCATTGTGGCTATTTCGGCTCCTTAGCTTCTTCCTCAAAGACTGTCTCGGGGAAGCAAGCTGTATTTGCTGGTCTCCATGGCAGTTTACTTGGCCAATGCCCAAGAGACAAAGCAGAAAATGAGAAAATATCAGACTGTGTGCTTCACGCTTCTCCTTACTCAGGGCAATTTATCCTAATGTAATCTAAGAAATAGATGGAGAAAGGACCAAATGTGCTGGATAACTGATGGGAAGAGTAACTTTATTAAAGTCCAGTAAGGGATAGCTTCAAATATGCAACCCACAAGCAGAGGAGGACTACATTTGCCTAGGAAAGTAGATTATGAGCTACAAAGATACCAGCTGTGGCTAAGGACATCTGCAAGCCTCTAGCCCTGGGTGCTGGGAGATCATCCTAAGAAAGTACCAGGAGGTGTTTTCTGGGTCTGGAGCCTCTGCCCAGGTCAAGGTGTTCTGGCCTCATTTGCTTGTGTCTTTGATGCTTCAATGACTCTATCAAATGGGAAAAATGACTAAAAAAATTACTTCCTCAGGAATGTGTGCTGTTTTCCTGTAGAGAATGAAGAGCTTTCTGTCATTTGTATTGAATTGCATTCATTACAGGTTGTCATTCATCACTGGCAACTTGGGAGGTGAACCTGTGAGATGTCCTGGGCAAAGAAAGCTTCCCATGACATAACACATGAAGTGATATTAAAAGTCAAGTCCTCATTGCCACTGCTACCTACCAAAGTAACGAGTTGTGCAAATTAATCTGAGCAAAATTCACCCATAAGCCCTGAATATTAATCAGGAAATTCCTATGTTCTTTAAACTTGCAATAATAGAAAGTGGAATTACTTAAAATATGAAAACCAAGGCTCCTGCTGGGGTCCATGTGTTTGTTTGTGCCACTGTGGAGATGCTAGACAAGTGTGTAGGGTTTGTAAAATCCTTGGGGAATCCCTGAAAAAATGGAGTGGGGGAAAAAAAGGATTAGCTCCAACGACAAGGGCATCATAAAGCTACTGAACATTTCTCTCTTAATTGTGCTTCGTGCTAGAGAATAAGGGAAAGTCATCACAGCTGAATAAAACGCTGAACTCTCTTAGCAGCAAAACGCCTCATTTAGTATAAGAGCGGGAATAAACCTCTCAGATCTAAAATATGGTTGACAAAACCACAAAAAGTTAATAACTCATAAAGGTTTTACAAACAATGAAAAAAGCCAAAGCCTGTAAAGTTACTATGCATAAAATATGATAATCTAAAGCAGCAGTTTAATTTGCACTTCTGCAGATCAGAGCTGATATTCCCACCGTACACAGCCATAAATAAAATATATTGTTCTGCTGACGACAGACGAAAACACCATGCATTTTCATGTGTTTTATTTGATTTTTTTTCACTTATAAAATATGCCTTTTGCCACCTGTCAGTGCATTTAACTCAGAGGATAACAGAACAAGCTTGACACCATATCTGTTAGCTGGACTGCTGACACTAACCCTCCAGAGGCACGGACCCAGATCTTTCATTGTAGTCTTATGGGGAAACAACCATACATTTATTGTCGAGTGCTTACAGTGTGCAATAAAAAGTTGTTGAAGAGTTTCAAGGCAGGAATACTGCAGAACAGTTGAGCGACTCCAAACAGGTGGAGGATGAGGTTCACTGCAGCACTCAGATACATGGAGTCGGGAATCTCTGGTGCAGTTGTCTACCCACGAACTTCCATTGGGGCCAGGGTAGAGCAATTAGGGCCATGCTGGAGGTGCTGGACCCCCATATGAGGGAGAGAACCTGCAGAAATAACCCTCAGCTCTGCGTATGTCTGTGTGTGTATTTAGGTGTGAGGTGGGAGTCCCTGCTCATGGTTTGCTTGTGAGAAAGGGGCTTTAGCCATGAGTTTCCATATGCAGAACATAGCATTGTCTCACGGCTGGAGAAGAAGGCATCCAGAGCAGGACCATAGGCATGCTCACCTGCACGGATCACAAGAGGAGGAGAGCATTTTCCATGGAGCAGATAACAAGGAAAGATGGAGCTCAGCACCAAGGAGGAGTGTGAGTGTTAAGCAGGTGAGGGAGACAATAAGGATCAATGAAGGCCTTTGCAAACAAAATGCCTTCTGCAACGGTGATGTTTCCTTCCAGGCCAGTTTCTATTTCATCAAGAGCCCAAGAGGATCCCCTGTGGTCTCCAAGGTCTTGCTTTGCAAGCAGGAGGTTGTCACAGTTCTCTAGACACCTGGACACGCCAGCACTGGCATGGCATAACAAGACCTGTATTTTGGGCTCTCTTTGGGTCTCTTCAAGAACTCCGTGTATCCTGAGTTTCAAGTACCAAACACAATTTCAGATCTAGTTGCAGATGTATGAAAGCCAGGTAAGGAGCCAGCTCAGCCTGGAGCTAGAGTAAATTGGGCTTCTGGCTGGTATGTGAGCAAGCAGACTCACTTGTGCAAATGGTCCAGTTTTTGGTGAAATGCTAGGCCAATCATTGCATCTCCTGTTTCAGAGGTGTGCTACCATTTGAGGCCCTGTTATGAATTCTACTGTCCCAAGGGTTTTATTTTTATTTTGTGAGTGAGACGTGGCAGTGCTTGTTTGGGCTGCACGAGTACTTCAATTCTCAGCAGATGGCACTATGCTCAAAGGTTGACTCTGGGAGGCACAGGGGAGGACCAGGTCCAAAGAGGAGATGTAGAGGTGTTTTTATGGAGTTTGGGTACTTAAGCAAGTTCCCAGTACCTGGCTGGCAAGCTGCAGCTGCTGGTGCACAACCTCAGCCTGCCCCAAATGGGTCAAGAGTGGGACAAGAAGTCTCGTTCCCCTGGGGAGAGCACGGCTCTGAGTGCCTCCAACACAGCCCTTGGGGGAAGCACCACTTCGGTGCAGTGCTCACACAAGATCAGCAACCCCATTCATATGGGCACAGGTGTGAATATGGGCTGTGGGTGCCTTGTATTCTCACACCGTCTCTTCAGGAGCAGCACTTCTGCTTCCTTGGTCCATGGATCCCCTCTGCAATAACAGCTTGCTCACAGGCTTCATTCACGTTCCCCACATGGCACGAACTGAAGAGCTGTCTCAGGATTGGCAATTCCTGACGCAAAGAAATTGATTTAAAATTCAACATAGTCCATCATTTGAATGGAGAAATAAAGAGTGGGAAGAAGGAGCAGGAGGGATGGGGGCACCAAGCAGAGGTGCTGGATGTCTTGCTGTTAACAACATGCTGTTCTGCTCTACATCTGCTTTTGCTTTGCTTTTTGTTTTGGTCTGAGAGTAAGCAGAAGACTGAGATAACTGAGGTGCTTTTATATCTTGGTCCTTTCTTATTCACAGGAGGAAAAGAGAACAGCAGCAAAGGAGATACTTGGCATACATGCTGGTGATTGCAAGTAGCACAGACAAAGCTAGTTTCAAGGGACACCAGATTCAATACAGACCTCAAGTAGGGTCCACAACAGAAACCCAGCACAGAAGGATGATCTCACTGCTCTCCTGCTCTGAGGCAGAATAGGTTATTCACCATTTTCTACTAGCCTTCAAAAACAGCATGCGTATGAGGCCCAAAGCATTGATTTGACTAAATTGGGTGCTTCCTGCCTTTTCTCTGAGTTACCGCTGGGGTCACAGGATCCTCAGATCTGTAAGTCCAGCACAGGTGGACTTAGGAAACAGCAAGAACTAGCTAAGAATGATTTAGGACTGGAGCTTCCCTCACCTGCAGCCAAATTAGCTAAGAAAGCATGTCACAAGGCCTACTTAATATCTTCAGGGGGTAGGAAAAGAGGCACAGAAACCAGAGTGTGACACTTTTGTTGGCCATACCTTGCCCTGAGTATGAGGGAGATCTGAGCAGTAACTGAAACAAAAGGTCTGTGTCCCTTTTGGAGCCTGCTCAGCTCACACCTGCCTGTATGTAACAGGTACCCATCTGGTCCCAAGCTAAAATGTAGAAAAATGATGGTGTGAGGCTGTTCTGGTTCTCTTTGTTTAGCCTAACCATTCGGTGTGTTGCCCTCCGTGTTCACCTTGGAGGTGTTACACTGCAGAAACCTCTGTGGAAGGTGTTCACAAGGCCTGTTCCTCCTGGTGAGCCACTGTATGAAGCCTGAGGTCCTTTTTGTGCTGTCTTCCCTCAGTGCACTGATTACCTCAGGTTACTTACACCCTAACACTACTTACACCCTAACCCATGACATTTCATTTGCAGAAAACTTCATCCTTACTTTCCCTGAGCTCTTGGCCATTAGTTTCCTCCCCAGGAGATACTGAGTGCTGGTGCTGTCCTTTCACATGTGCCTAGTTCATTAAGCCATTCAAGGTGCCACCTTTTGTTTGATTTTATATGATAAATTTTATTTTATTTTATTTTATTTTATTTTATTTTATTTTATTTTATTTTATTTTATTTTATTTTTGCTAAGGCTGAGATTTACTAAATGAGATTGTAACCAAACCTTGGCTTTGATACACCACTGGAAGGTCCACAAAGTTCCTTACACCAAACATTAATGGCTTTTATATGGCATATAGGGGGCTCTCATTAGGGTCAGTTAAGATATTTTGTGATTCTCCATCCCTTGCCATCTCGTTTTCTCTCTAAAAGTACCTCTTCCAAAGCCCAAAGACACCTGAGCACTTGCAGCAACAACAGTTGATCCCTCACGTACAGTAACATTTCAAGGAACACAGATGCTCCCTTGAACGACTGAGCTCCATGTGGAGAGAAATTGAACACTCCTGACAGGTGAGAAAATCTGGCAAGGTGTCTATAAACATCATTTGGAAAGTGATTGATGCCATTTTAATGAAGGATGAAGGGCCACCAAGGCAGAGCAGCCACTCACCCACCCTGAGGGCCACTGGTATGTGGTGGAAGTGTCACCAAAGGGCAAGCCTGCCCTCACTGCACCGAGCCATCACCGGGACAGTGACACACACACACACACATAGAAATCATAGAATCACAGAAATCATAGAATCATTAGGGTTGGAAAGGACCTCCAGGATCACCTGGTCCAACCATTCCCCTACCACCAGTGTCACCACTACCCCATGTCCCCAAGCACCACGTCCAGCCTTTCCTTGAACACCCCCAGGGACGGTGATTCCACCACCTCCCTGGGCAACCCGTCCCAGTGCCTGACTGCTCTTTCTGAGCAGAAATGTCTCCTCATTGCCAACCTGAACCTCCCCCCACACAACTTGAGGCCATTCCCTCTAGTCCTATCACTGGTTACCTGTGAGCAGAGGCCGACCCCCAGCTCCCCACACCTCCCCTTCAGGTACCTGTAGAGTTGCTCATGTTGGCAAGGCGTGGTTGATCCTCAGGGCTGAGGCTTCGTCTTGTGCATTGCCTGACAGCCAGCAGCACTGGGACCACAATCTTAACCGGGACCTCAGGGTGCTTCTGTGGTACAGCCAAGGGGGGCAGAGGGGTGCCAGGACTGCTTGGTGCTCTGGGCAAAGGATCCGGGTGCCTTTTTGTCTCCCGGCACCTCTTTGTCTTCCAGGTGTCGTTGCCATGGCAGCAGCCGCCTGTCATCGCTGCACAAGGTGAGGAACGGGCGGTTCACAGCAAAAACATCCCCCAAACCCTCATCCATACACAGAATCCAGATAAATTTCCAAGTCCTGAGAATGCCTCGTACTTTCCTATGTCCCTTTCTCCCCCATTCCTTCTACCTTGAGAGGAAAAATGTGTGTTTTCATTTTTCACCAGGAAATCTGTGTTGAAATGGCAAAGGATGAGCAGCTGAACGATGAAAGACCCTCTTTGTCCTCTTCAGCACCACAACCTACTTGGTGAGGAGGAATGGGACTACTGAAAACAAAATCAGAAGAGGAAGAAACAACATGTCCTGCTGCAGCAACCCTGTGGATTGATGGTGAGAGCTGGAATGACAAATTTATTTTCACCAAAAGTTTCACCAGGCCACCTCTGCACTCAGAGCTTATTGTGCTGCTTATGTTGCTTGTGTCACCAAAACTTCTTGCCTAAAAAAAAAAAAAACAATTTTTCCTTTAAAGCTCAGACAGCAGTTGACTAATTAGTGTTTCTTCCATCATTGGTGTTTTCCAGCTATGGTGTTGAACAGGGAGCTATACCAGGAACATGCAGTACACAAAAACATTCTGGGAAGAAACTGTCCCTGGAGGCAGGGATGAAGCAAGCCTAAAAGGAGAGAAAAACCTTTTCATAATCAAAGGCAACCCACTTGCAAAGAGGGAAATATCTCATCTGGGAAGAAGAAAAAGGGTTAGGGGCAACAAGAGGCTTGCCAGGACAGCAAGACTTTCTCAGTAAACAGAATTGTATTTGAACTATTCCATGTAAAACAAACAAATAAACCAAACCAAAGAAAACAAAAACAAACAAAAAACCAAACACATAGTTTCTGACAAGGAATATCAGAGCCATTCCACTAGAAAGAAGTATTTTGGTAGAAACTTCTTCTAACTGAAGTATTCTGACCTTTGAAGGTCTGAAAAAAAATAAAAATAATTGAAGATCTGAAACAGCTTCCCAGAGTTGTCTCCTACTAATCATGGTGGTTTTTAATCCTGGTTTCTCGTACACTCCTTTTGAAGCATCTCATTCTTTCTACCTGTCTTTTCTGCCTGTTGCCAGCTGAATAGTTGTTTTTATCACCAACCAGGCTCATTTACTGAGATTAATCAGGCTCAAGGTCTCACGAACAGAGGGATTCCTGTGGCTCACAGAAGCAGTCTGCAAACAAACAGAAACTAAACAGCCTCCTCTAAGGTTTAATACAATTTCAGCAGAAAAATGGGGACAATACCTTCTGTCATAAAGTGCCTCTTCCACATTCTTATATTTCATGTAAGTGCTGTTCACGTCTTCCAGCAGGTATCCCTAAAGCAGGAGGGGAGGTGACGAGAGCAATACAACCCACAGGTGGGTGCTCGTCAGGAAGAACCAGGATGAGAAGGAAGCAAAGCACCAGCCTTGGCTCAGGGTGTGCCTGGAGCCCGGGGACTCCTTTCAGCTCCAGCTCGCATCACTTGGCTTTGAATGGGTGGTTTGAAGCTTGGTGAAATTACATCACTGTAGGTGCCAGCGGGTCACTGTCACCAGTGGGCGTCAGATACCCAGGGGCCATAAAGGACTGCACTTCTGTAAGTATTGCACGTCTCTGTTAGAGAGTTTTACAAATGCTAAGTCTCCCAAAAGCAGGAGGACCACAATCACTTGACATCTTTGGGGTCTTACATTTTTGATGGTAGGAGATGCTAAGAGCGAGAACAGGAGTTTTAGGAAGTAAAGGGGTCGTTTTATCCATTTCATTTTGCATCTATCCATAAGACTTCACTCCAGTAAAAGAATGGATCTGGGCTTGGATCAGATTTGTCAGCCATTAGTTCTGCACTATTAGAGATGTCTGCAGAAACCCGATTATTATTATTTTGATGACAATTGAAAGAGCGTTTGCAGACTTGTGGAACAAAATGATGTAATTCAGTCATTTTCTGTGAGATCCTAATGATGCCCTAATTGGAAAATGTACTCTGATGTAATTACCCCACATCTTCATAAGCCTGCCTCCGGAGCACAGTAAAAGAACAAACGGGAATATTTTTACTGTACCACGTGAGAAAAAGTCCTCAAAGTTTTACTTGTATTATGTCATGAACCTTCTGGAGATGGAAGCCTCATAAAATTAAAATATTTTCCTTGTTTGATTTGGCAGCCTCTTGGGGCAGGATCTGAAGGCAACTTTAAGCATGGAAATCAAAGACAGATTTAAAGGAGGGACTAACACAAACATGTGGGTGCCCTGTGCCCTTGTATGCGTTGGGGTATCTCCCTCAGCTTCCACCTGCAGCTCCTGGAGGACGTAGGTCTCCAACATGCTACCATTTCCCAGACCACCTTCAGATAGGTTAGATGCCCGAGTGCCTCAAATGGCACTGTATGCCCGCGTTTAAGCCCCTGGGCTGCTTCCCCAGTGCAGATTGTTATCCCAAGGAGTTGTTTAGTTGAACCCTGAAAGGGCAAGAGGGAAGAGGAAACGACTTCTTCTTCTCCACTTCTCCAAGTGGGAGCCACTGGTGGGCCCAGAACTCCCAGAGAGTGAAGCAGAAAATGGCCTTCCTCCTTTCCTGTCCTACCGGCACCCACAAAAAGCTCCTGCTACAAGAGTGAGCTTGAGGAGCCAGGAAGCAGCATGAAGAGAAAACAGCAGAACCAGAATTTTCCTATATTGACCCAAAGAGCCCCAAAAGGTCTCCCCCAGCACACTCCCTGCCTTCTCGATCATCACAGAGAGTGCGCACATCTCACCATCATCTGCGCTGCATTTGCTGCCTCTGGAGCCTTTCCTGATTATTCAGTGAGGGATAGACAGGCTTGTAATATATTAATAAGCAAGTTTTTTGTTTGTTTGCTTGCTTTTTATTTATTTATTTTATTTATGACACAGCCTGCTCCCTGCTCTGGGCTGGAGGCACAATGCAGTAAGTCATAATAAATATAATGAAACAGTATAAATAAGTAACCAGCTTTAATCCCAGCTGCAGAATTATTAGGCAGGTTAATGAATGGAAAATTATATTTTTGTTTTCATTGTTCAAGTTTCTCTGGAAGCTGTGATTTTCAGGGTCTTTACGTGGGACTCTGTGAAGGGGCAGGAGACAACCAAGAGGCAGAGAGGCAGCAGTGACTCGAGCACCAGAGGGGAAGGCTGGTGCCGCCGTCCTTCACTTTGGGACCAGATGAAGTGGGGTCAGGGGGAGCAGTGTGGTGTCACTGGTTGGGGTCAGCACAGACAGCTCAAAAGCAGCAGCACTTGGGGTCACACTGGGAAATGACACAGAGAAATCCTGGCCTTTGTCCCACGTGGCACCAATTCCCTTTTAGGTACCACCGCAGCGAGTGCTGGCTGAGACCTGGGCAGGGATTTCTTTTTTACTCATGATAAATGTTTTTATTTCTGGTATAATGCCATTTTAAGCCAGCTGTGACGTAGATTTGGATGATAACATCACTGGCACCCATCAATCTTCTCTCCTTTGGGCCACAGAGTGAGAGGTGGGGGCCAGGCTTGGTCTCTGCTCCCTCCATCAACAAGGAGCACCATGAACCAGAGCTGCCATTCCCAGGTGATGTCCTGCTCACCCTATTTCTCCTTACGCCAAGAGAAGCTCCTCAAGAAGCTGCAGGCTGAGAAAGCCTTTCGGGAGGAGGTTCAGGGCTTTCAGAAGACAATGAAGAACTTTCGGGAGAAGATCAAGGCGTTTCGGGAAAAAATCAGAGCTTTCAAGATGGCCATCCAAGCCTTCTGGGAGGAGGAAAAGCCCATCTGGGAGGAGGAAGCTGCCTTTTTGGAGGAAGAAAATGCTTTTCAGGAGGAAGCAGAAACCTTCTGGAGGGAGTATTGTGACTTCTGGAAGCACTCGAATGCATTCTGGAAGAAGGATGCAGATTTCTGGAAAGAAGATCAGCTCCTCTGGGAGGAAGACAAAGTCCTTCTGGATGAGGACAGAGTCCTATGGGAAGAAGAAAAAGCCCTGTGGGCAGATGAAAAAGCTCTCCTGGAAGAGGAGAGAGCAGTCTGGAAAGATGAGGAAGCACTCCATGAAGACGAAAAAACCCTTGAGGAGGATAAGATATTGATCTGGCAGGAGGCCTTTGGTCCCGAGAGAGAGGACGGGCTGCTCCTGGCTGTCGCTGGGGTTGGTTCCTGGGGTGTTGCCGCCTGCAGAGGAAGAGCGTAAATTGTTCTGCTAGGCTTGGAAACATGAAAGCCACACATATGGGCATTTATTTAACAGTGCTGCACTTCAACCACTTCTCTGAAATAACATCTCTAGATATATGTGTAAATATGAGTAGTTTGTTTGCTTGTTTGTTGCTGCTATTTGCTTTAAAGCCATTGCACACCTTTTCAGGACATCACTTGTTCTTTTGAAGTCTTGCAGTCTGAGCAATGGGTGGGTAAAGCCATGAGGTGAGGGTTTCATGGCTGAGATCATGTTCTGGAGCTCACAACTGCTCAGCTAACTTTTTGAAGTTTCTACCAACTGAGTCAACAGTTTATGTAGAATCACAGAATAACAGAATCACTTAAGGTTGGAAAAGACCTCTGAGATGATCTGGTCCAACCATCCCCCTACCACCAGTGTCACCCACTACCCCACATCCCCAAGCACCACGTCCAACCCCTCCTTGAACACCCCCAGGGACGGTGACTCCACCACCTCCCTGGGCAACCCGTCCCAGTGCCTGACTGCTCTTTCTGAGCAGAAATGTCTCCTCATTGCCAACCTGAACCTCCCCTGGCACAACTTGAGGCCATTCCCTCTGGTCCTGTCACTGGTTACCCGTGAGCAGAGGCCGACCCCCAGCTCCCCAGCCCTTCCTTTCAGGCAGCTGCAGAGAGCAATGAGGTCTCCCCTGAGCCTCCTCTTCCCCAGCCCAAACACCCCCAGCTCCCTCAGCCACTCCTCACAGGACTTGTGCTCCAGGCCCTTCACCAGCCCTGCTCTGGACACGCTGCAGGGCCTCGATGTCCTCCTTGTAGTGAGGGGCCCAAAACTGAACGCAGCACTCGAGGTGCGGCCTCACCAGAGCTGAGTGCAGGGGAATATCAACTGATAAATGACGACCTTCCAATCCTCCACATTTAAGAGTCGCAGTGAAGACTCCTATGAGTCTTAATGACAGAACTCTTGCTGTTCCACCAGGTTTGGATTCTGACTCCCCACATAACTTCTCAGGAGCATGACAGGAACATTGCCTGCTTGGTTTAACCCCACACAACCTCTGCTTAGCTGACAGGGGCAGAGGATGAGATAGAAGTGGGAGAGATTACAGGAGTCAGCAGCATGTGGGAACCATGCAAGCTGGAGGGAAAGTTGGCAGCAAGTCCCTCAGCAAGGGGGAAATAAATTTAGCTGTGTGAGTATGTATGTGTGTGTAAGATCAGGAGAAGATACACGCAGGGATTTGGGCTATTATTCACCTGCTGAGCAACTACTGCCAGAGCACCCCCTTCTTCTGCAGGGTGCAGGAGCCTCTTGAAGAAAATCCTCGATAACTGCAGAGCAATACATGGTGGATGTTGAGCAATATTTTATGTGGTGTGAGCACAGACCTGGTGCCTTCTGCTGGTAAAAGCAGCTGTGGCGCAGAGCTTGCTGTTGTTCTTGCCCTGCCTTTCTGATATGTTGGTTTTTTGTGTTTGTTTTTTTTTTTTTTTTTGTTTGTTTTGTTTTGTTTATTGTTTTTTCCAAGGATGAACTAAATTCAGATGTTTTGCTCCTCTGAAGGCAGAGCTGGAGAGGCTGATCTAGAGGCAAATCTCCCTGTGATCCTCTGCACATCCAGGAGAGTGGGGAACAAGAGCAACAGTGACAATTTCTCCTCCTCTCAGTCAAACCAGGCTGTGATCTTTCTCTGGTATGCTAGCATTAGCAGCTCACCCCCCTTACGGGATATAATCCCATATATATGGGATTTTACACTGAAAAGGCTCAAGGACACGGTGTAGAAGCCTTTACAACTGCTGCTGAAGAATCGAGTGACTTCTGCAACTGCCAGGCATGCCTGGGCTGTCACTCAAGTTCAGTCCTTTGTGATCTTCTGCGGGATAAGGCTGGGTGTCCTGATTAATTGCGCTCAGGACAAATTATGCACTATGTCTATCCTGAAAAAAAAACATGAATATTTATTGCTCAGTGAATAACCAGCCCATAAAAAAGGCAGCTGATTCAGCCATGGTAGGAATGCTTTGCAACCTTTGTTATTATTATTCTATTATGTAAGCCGGAGATGAAAATGACCTATTAGACCATTCAGTGCAACTTCCTGCAAATTCAGGGGACTTACGCATTCAAGCTTTATCATTTAGGCACTATGGAGAGAAAGAACCTTTCAGAAAATAACAGTATGCAAAAAGCCCTTGTCACTTAATATATTTTAATGTCAGAAAGCCAAGAATTTATCTCAGTTATTCAAATCCACACGTCAAATTAACATCCATTTAAACTAAAATTAGGTATGTTTTCTCTCACAAAGAACTCGAAGCACATGAACTGCTCTTATGAGAGCTCCTATTCACTTCCCCCTGCACAGGAGAGCAGAGCAGCGTTTCTCTGGTGAGAATGCTGTCAGTATCATACAATGGTTGCGAAACTTGAGACATTACACATTCCAGCAGAGAAGAAACCAAAGTTTAGGCAGGAAAAAAGGGTGTACTCGTACACTTTTAGACTGCTGGTAGCTCCCCCCAAACACTGCACCCATCTGGCATCAGTGGCACTTGCTGGGGTGACATTGCTGGAGAGAGAAGCATGCCATGTACCAAGAGCTTACCAGGGTTGGTATTTCTCAGTGGGAAATTAGGGGACACCTGCTCAGCTCTGGACTGAGGATGAATTTCAGGCATGAAGCCAGTCTCTGCTGACTTTCTGGACTGACAAAAATGACAAGAGGAGTAAATAAAACAACCATTGTTGTGGTTGAAGTTTGCCACCTTTAAAAGATGCAGATGGATGCTGTAGAGCCGTGAAATTCAGAGTAAAACAATACACAAATACATGTCTCTTGGTAGAGTTATTTGCTGGGGGGCAAGAAAGAAGAGGACATGCCTGAAGAGCTGAAGAAGTTTAAAGCATGGACTCATCTGAAGGAGGGTGGAAGGGCCTAAAGAAGCTGACAGATGCACCCATGCCGCAAAAGCTGCCATACCTATAATGCTCTGCCCAAATGCTCGTCTAAGCAGTTTTTGCTTGCTTCATCCTCAGCACTGGTGTGGTACAGCCACCACCTACCCTCTAAGGCTTCACTCATTTTAATATTTTTATGGTGTCTGAGGTGAATCTCCCTAGTTGCACTTTTGATTTCTTACCTGTAGCCCTGTCCACTGCAGACATGGAGAAGTCTTTATCTTGTATTAATTTGTCTGATGCGTGTTACTGTCTTCTCTGTCCAACTCTCCTTAGACTAACCTGTCCCATCTCCTGTCCTCCTTCTCTGACCACGTGCTTTACATATCTGGAAGGCTTCTGGCCCTGCTTCTGGCCCTCCCTCCAAACAACTGAAAAAACTGAGATAGATTGCAGCATCCTGATGCAATCCCAAAGATGTCAAAACTCTAGGTTACAGCAGAAGATACTGTTTTGCAGATGATATTTGTCAGGAAAAAAAAAAAAAAAAAAAGAAGAAAAAAAAAGGGGGGTACAATTTGTGTAATTTCAGAGGGATAGCACCTAGATACAGGGAAACATGGTGAACTCAAACACACCTTATATGTTGGCAGTGCCAATCACTGGAAGCCGATAACCCTCCTGCTCTCCTCTCCCGTTGGTGCTGTGGGAAGGCCTGGCTTATGCCAGAGCTCACCTGCCCTCTGGTGTGGGCCATGCACTTCTTGTTATCTTTCCCTGGAAATCCTTTGTAAATTGGAGAAAAACATGGAAGTATTTTGGAAAATATTACAGAAAAATTATGTCTGGGCTTCATCCACGCTGACTGCCAGCCCTGACCTCAGTCACAAGCAAACTGATGCTGATGAACCTAAAACTCATCTTTCTAACAGATACTCAGGAGTTTTTCCTTTCAAAATTTCTGCTCAAGGGATTCACAGCAGGCTATTTTGTGTTCAGGGCCACAACGGTGGAAGTGACGGACTGCAACGTGGTACCTCTAGAAACACAGAACCACCCAAAGCCCAACGTGTCTTGCAGAGGGATGGCACCAACTTCCTCACAGAGCAGTAAAGAGGCTGAGTCATTAGTGCCAAATCAGCATAAATATTTGAATGGGAGAAATAAATAGCTCCAGAGCTCACCTGCACGTTTGTAGAAATGCAGTCATCAAAAACCATTCCTGACGCATCCGCGGAGCTAACCTGTGGGAGACGCAGAACAGGAAAAAATGGTGAGGAGTTATTTAAGGCAGCTGACATGTCTGCAGGTGTCATAAGCTGGAACAGAATAAAATTAAATCTATTCAGTATATGTGTGTATATATATCCGTGTGTGTGCGCGTACATCTATAATTTCCAGCTCTTCGTGTCAGTCATTGCATAGGAGGAGTGTAAAAGAGCTGTGACTCACGAGAAATTGGAGGTATGGAGAGCATCCAGCCAGAAATACAAATCCTGCCACTCTGCCAAGAGGCAAGGCTGAGTTGTTGAGGAGTCAATGCAGAGGGTGTAACAGAAAGAGAATAAGCAAATTAGAATTAAATAACAACAAAAAATAATCATGTTTTTGACCTTTAGACTTCAACATCTACTTTGAGTTGGAGAGGAACCACTGAGAAGATGTATTTTTTAAACAACTCTGTAATGCTGAGAATCTCTCCTCCTTTTTTTTTCCCTATTCTTATTTTTCCATTACTTATTGATTGAAGCAGGAAAATTATTGCCAAAGAGGGAGAGAACTGCGGATTCTTGAAATATGGGGACTTTGGGGGAAGATTTTGGTCCTGATCCAGAAGTTTTCTCAGTCTACGCAATCCCTCAGAGTACTCAGAATACCCCAAGGCCTCATCTAAATCTGTATATAAAAATACGAAAAAAAAAAAATAATAAAATAAAAATCTAAATCTGTATTTAAAAAGCTGTGATTCTGCTGGATCTTCAGAAACCATGGTGGCAGTTTTAAAGAAAAACATAGCTTGTGTCTTGGATCTTCAGCTTTGCACTACACTACCAGTGACACAAAGCCACCAAGCAAACAACCAACCTCCCTTGGCTGCAAACTATCCTCTTCTTTGTGATTTTTTTGCCCCCTGCTCTACTCATTGAGCTGTACTACCTCTGCTCTTGGAAGTGGTGCTTTGGTTCCTCCCACCAGGAGCCATGCACCTAATGATGGGCCAAATCGCAGCAGTAATGCTGGGGACCTCAGCGAGGGGCTGTGACACTGTACCTTTCATGGCACCACCTTCATTAGTTCTTCACCATGCTGCTCAAGGACAGCATGCCAAAAATTAATCTCACACAGCTATCCACCCTCCAAGTCTTTAACGTGAGCTATAGCATCACGATTTTCTTATCCTGCGGCACAGCTTTCTGAGCATTTTCGCGTGGGAGCTCTTCCAGTAGAATTACTGTTATTATTATTATTCATGTGAACACATTTCCAGGGCTGTGCTCAGGTAGACTGAGAACACTGAAATAAAAGTTGGGATGAAAAGCTGTAATTTAGCTGCTCATCCTGCCAGTAGATTTCCAATTCATGCATGTGTTTTGTTTTTTTTCCCCTTGTCCTTACAGATGGACCCACACACTCGCACCCTGACTGCCTTACTACAGGCTGAAGGAAATGAGTAAGACCAAAAGTAAGCAGGTGCCTCTTTTGTGAGCACACACAAAAAAGCCACTTTCCCTATAGGCTCCATTACAATGTCAAGCTGCAGCCCAGACACACAAAGTCACACTGCAGAGAAAGCTTTAAGTTCCCCAGTCGCTTCACACCTGCCATATACACACTTCATTTTTCAAGTGATTATTACTGGACTTGCATCCTACCAACACACGTGGCCTTTTCTTCTCAGCACCACTCAGAGATGCATCTGTGCAGCCTGCAGCTAGGTTTAATTTAAAAAGGCAGCCCAAACAGCAGCCCGAGGGAAAGTCATTAATACTGTGCAGTAATGAAGAGATGAAGAAACAGTTGCGTGACCTGACTCTTCACACAGAGCAGCCAAGGAGGGACACCTCCCCAAGAGGAGACGTAATCAAGGATAGATGGAGACAGACACAATTAACAGTGTGGATACAGCTTGAAATACATCCCCCTCCCTGCAAAGCAGACATGGCCCTGGTAGGGAGCAGCATGGGGAGAAGGAATTTGTGTAAACCGATGAAGGTGTAAATAACAAGGCCTGCAAGGATCCCTCCATGGGGAAGCAACAGCCCTGCACCACCCTGCTCAAAAGCAGCAGGATGCTTCCCACCCAGCACATATCATGCTGCCCATTCAGGGGTTTCTGCCTTGAAAATCCAAGGGTGACAACTGCCAGGAGTCCCTAGGAGACCCCTGCTTCCCAGGGCGCAGCTCGCTCAACCCTACAGCCACTTTCTTCCCACAGCACTAGCTCTGGAGATGGCAGCGGGCTTTTGTGTGCATCTTTGGCTGGTGGGTTCATGGCAGGGGGAGCAGCTCCCCAGTGCTTGGTCTCACATCCCCACACCTCACTGTCCCTGCAGAACATCTCAGGAGTGCACCACCCACCTCCTGGGTTCTCTTCCAAGCACAGCCCCACAGACCTGGTGCACTCATCAGGGATGGTGGAGGACTGGCGCGGGCAGACACAAACTGAGCCAGGAGTCGGGACATGGCCATGGCTTCATATACATGGATGGAATGGACCAATCCTGGATTTTAATGCCAGAAACCAGTCTTTACAATCACCTGGCATTTTTAGCATCCAATCCAAGAACCTCACAGAACAGCATTTATAACCTACTCCAACCAGATTTGACTGGGGGACAGCAGGTGAGGAGATAGCTACACCACCTCTGCATACTTATTCCCACATGTCACGCAGTTTCCATCTCCTCTCTCACAGACATCTGTGATTCAGCTCCCATCACAAGCACTTTCTACCAGCTGAGCATCTGACACCCTCCAGCAGTTTTATCCGACGGCTCTTCTGTGCACTAAGGACTAATGTGTCTGTAACAGGCTGGAAAATGAGCAGTCTGTGCTACCAGTGTGCATGGCCTGGGTGAATACTGTTGCCATCCTGGAAGCCCAGGGGCACACCAATGTCCTTGCCCAGAGTGCTGCAGTTTACCTGGGAAGGAAACAGGCAGACATGAGAGACACAGATAGGTCTGGATGTCCAGGTAGAACAGCAACCACAATATAAACCTAAGCTCTGGACTAGGATCCACAGAGTCAAAGAGTTACAGCAGGGCTGAGGCTGTCAGGGAGCTCTGGAGGCCCCGTCCCCAAGCCCTGCTCCAGCAGGCCCCCAGCACAGGGTGCCCAGGGCCCCGTGCAGGCGCCTTGTGCCGCTCTGCCAGGAGGAGCCCCCACAGCCTCTCTGGGCAGCCTGGGCCAGTGCTCAGCCACCCGCCCAGCACAGAAGTGCTGCCTGGTGCTCAGAGGGAGCCTCCTGCCTGCCCCTGGGTACCCACTGCCCCTGGCCTGGTATCCATCTTCAAAAATCTTACAGGAGACAGTGCCAAAGGCCTTACTGAAGGAACAGGATACAACAGGAACACATCTCTCAGAGGGCTGACCCTGGGTTTTGGGACACTACACAGGGCAGTGACCACAGCGAGGCCATGGCCAGGAAAACCCAAGGAGACAACAGCTCCAGCCAGGATAACTCTCCTCATAATGTGCCTACTTGCTGCCGAACAGCAAACAGTGAGAAATATATGCAATGTTTGGCTGCTGAAATGATTTGCATTGTATGTAGTGGTGCTGGGCCACTCTGTTGAGTGCTGGCATATGAAAGTATCAGTTCACAACCTCAAGTACAGAGACAATAGCTGGTGCAGCACACATTGCCATTGGTGCATATTTTTAGACTGTTGTAGGCGTTTGCAGCCATTTTGAAGTGCCTTGATAATTTTGCAGAATTTTTTTTTTTTTTTTTTTTTTTTTTCCAGCAGGAATTAAGATTGCTTCCTGAGGGGTCATATAATGAACAGTGTGCAAAAAAATAACCAAAGGACTCCGTTTTCCTCTCAGGTCAGGGCAGGCCTTTGGGGCCTACTGTAATGCTGAGGCTGCACAGCCATGGCTTCTGCTTGTTTCTCTGCAGGGCTTTGAGACGCCAGACAGCATTTTTTGTGACTCTGCCCATTTTACCATGCTCTCAAGCATCCTCCCTTCGCTCACAGATGGTCACATCCAGAAGCTTTCTTGGGGCCAGGAACATGTTTGAAAGAGAGACTTGGGCTATTGGGCAAGGGAAGACTCCAATACACAAGAGGCATTTGCCTTTAAGGATGTGACCTTAAAGGTAAGAGCAACCTTAATTCTCTTTCAACCAAGTTCTGCAGCTGGCAGCAGTTTGGTGCTGAGCACCAGCCAACCAGCCCCTTCCAAGGCGCTAGAAGTTTTCTAGCACTTAAAAATCCATCAGAGAAATCCTGCAGATTGCAGTCATTGCACTGTGAAAATCCTCCCATGCCAGAGGGACATCTGAACCAAGAGGGACATCCAACGTCAAAACCAGCTCCATGGTTTGTCCACAAAAAGAAAAGGCAGCAGCGTGACCCTGGTGACAATAAACACTCATCATTTGGATGATTAAGTCCTAACCAACCCCCCCAGTGTTTGTGTTTCTGTGCTGGATGCCATCAGTAATTCTGTCCCCCCTCACTGATTAGTTATTGTTCATAATGAGAATCCACTTTCCAGTTTACCTCACCAGGCAGCCTCACCGTATTCATCATCACAGCATCCAAATATCCAGTGCTGCAATTGCAATCAAAGTGAGAGATGATCCGTGATATGGTTTTTCTCTCATTCCCCAGAGCTGGCCAGAAGGAAACAGCAGTGAGAGACAAAATGACCCTCTTGCTTTTAAACATGCCAGGCACAGCCTTCGGGGAGCTGGAAAAAACAGACCTCTTGTATTGAACTGTAAATTGTTGGTGCGGGATTATGTTGGGCTATTTACATTTTACTGCATTGGCCCAGCATAGGCCTTTTTTTTTTTAATTTTAATAAAGGAGTTGGCTTCTGAATGTTATCAGCCAAGCTCTTGAGGATTTGAAAAGCATGCCCAACCAGTCTACAAAAAGGAAGAGCTGCAGAGGTGGAAGCCGTACCCCAACAGGCTTGCAAGGAGCCAGGCTGGAAGCTGGCTACATATCCTGGATACTGTGGGTAGCTGTTGTAGTTGTTAAAGAGCTTGTAGTTATCCTGCCCAAAGCACAGCCAGAAGACAACTATTTACAAGTGAGGGAAGGTCCAGATGGCAAGATACTACATCAGCAATAAGGCTGCACCAGTAGTCCACGTGCCATGTAGCTGTCCCATGACACAGTTCAAAATATAGCGTAGCTCAGATCTTACTACATTTTATGGGTTTTCTCAAATAACTAAGAGTAACCTTGGGCCAAGATAAAGAGAGATTCTAGCAGGGCTTAGGCATGGCCTAAAAACAGCACTGTTTTTTTCTCAGTATTATTTTCATCCTTAAAGAGAGTTTTAAAAGTATTTCAGAAACATTGAGTGTTTCCAGTGAACATGCAGGTGGATGCCCTGAAGCTCTCAGGCAGGCATCCTCCAGGCCTGGCCATGCCATGGGGAGATGATGCCACCTTGGAAAGACCAGGGCAGCAACTCATTCAAAAAGGGCACAGCCATGCAAACGCTTTCTGAAGCAAAGTGGGTGGTCACCCATAAAGATATTTCTTCAGTGTGCCCGTGAGTGTTGAAGAAGGCCTGCGGTGCTCATCGTGGCAGTGAAGCCATGAAGAGACTTGGAGAGAAGCTGGTAAATGCTGGTGGATGTTCATGACCTCTTCCCAGCTCTCAGCTTGTAGGTGCAGGGACAAGCAAGATCTTCTGTGAAGGTGAAAGGTGTAGCCCTGGAGGATGTGTGATCCCAACACGGTGCCTGCACTCCTCAGCACAGGGCCAGCAGTGGTGGGAAGAGGACATCTGATGTGGACACAGAAACGGGACGTCCATGTGCGGTTTTGTGGCTGAAATGCCTTCTCCAGCTTTCTGTGGCCATGGGAAATGCTGGTTCCTGTAGCCAAGCCAAGGTTTTTCTGTAGGAAAACCACCCACCAAGTCCTTGCTAATTGCTTTTTGTGGTAAATTCAGTGGGGGCTGAATGCCACTAACAAGGATAGCTGCTCTGCAATTAATTATCTTTGGAAGGAACTGGGATTCAGCCAAATGCCAATGAAGTCAGAGGGAAATGGGAGCTGCACCACGCACGAAGCAGTGAAAGAGTTTCACCTGCAGTCTAAGAGCTGTAGCGTTCCCTTCACAAAACCAGGTGGATACATCTTTCTGCAGTTCTTTGCAGCCACTTGTCACACCAGAGCTAGCCATTCCTTCTCCAAGTGGTGTCACGGGCATCCCGTGCCAATATTTTAGAAGAGAAACTTACCTAAGATGAAAGAAAACATTACCAGCCAAAGAGAACGGCTCATCCAGCACATGGGTATTGACTATTTGGATAAACAGCCCAGAGGTCTTGCCTAGGTCTCCTTTGTATTTCAAGAAAGCTCAGCCAGCCTCCTCTTTTCCAAAGCATCCTGCCTCATTAGAAACACCTTCTTTTAAGAAATCATTTGTGTGGAATTGCTTTCAAAGCACAGGAGAGGGTAAGGCAGGCAACCTTTCTCTGGGCTAATAGATGAGAGCTGTAAACATCAGACAAGGGAAATGTATGATCACGCCAATAAAAAGCACTCTCACAGTCACTGCTGAGTTACTGGGAGATAAGCAGTTGTCTTTGTTCCCCGTGACTCTCGGCTGCTATTAGCCAAATGAAATAATTACGGTTATTCAGACCAGGCAGTTTAAGATTCCTTCCCATGCTCCTGCTCCACTGCCCCACTGATCTTTGTGTCGAGGATTTACAGGTCTGAAATTTGTGAAGAGACCCTGCAAACATGCTCAGGGTTTGGCACAGTAAGAGTGCACGGGATTTACTGCACATCCTGCCTAAAGCTTACCTGCAGAGGGACCATGGCTATTTCTTCCAGGTTCTAGGAAGAAAAAACCCTACCAAATCTGACTTACATCAGCCCCAGTCACACCTCGATACTACACCCGAGTCCTGCTGATCTGACCAGGCACATCCCAAACTTCACAGACTGCAAGGAGGTTTTTTCTCTCTGTCAGTAAGGCAGAAGAGGGGTTTGTTTGTTGTTTGTTTGTTGTTTTTTTTTGGTTGGGCTGTTGGTTTTTGCTTTCTTTTTGCCAAACTGGGGGATTCATTACAAAAACACCGTGGCCACTTGCAGCACCAAACACGCACATATGCAGCACAGGAGATCGAACGAGGACAGCGTTGCTGATAGGTGCAGTCGTTCTCATTACACCTGCTGCCATCTCTCACAAGTGTTTTAATTCCTAAAGAAGTAAGTGGAAGGGCAGCACTCACAGCCAGCACTGTCATTAGCGCGGACGGGTAAATGTAACACTCGGGTATTGCAAATGCTCTGGCAGAACTTTTCATCTGCTCCTTTCATTACCCTTCAGGTTTATTAGAGGCCTTTCCAGCGTGTCTCTTTTCTGACTTATTCATCCAAGAATGACACCGAAAATGCTTCAAGAGCCGGTGAGGATGGAGAGGGGAAGAAGCTGTTGGAGAAGGAATGATCCGTGCCTGAATCAGAGAGTAATGCTTTGTCTGCTGGTGAGCTGTTCAGTTTGTTCATGTGCTTTTACGAAGCTAAGTGAGCTCTTTTAAGGTCCCCTTTTAAATTATTTTATTTATTTATTTTTTTAAACAAACCAGCCAAGCAGGGCTGTAGCACAAAACGTCTGCTCCCTGCTGGGGCAGGCACTGCTCAGGCCACTCAGCCCCTGCCGTGGTTCAGCCTCATGCAAAACACGACCAACACTTTCCCCGTGGAAAAGGTCTGATGTCTTATTGCTGTGAAGCCCCTTTATCTCAGGGCTTTCTCTCATTACTTTGATGATTGCTCAAGAGCAAGCTCACGTTTCTACTGCCTTATATTTATCCGAATTGCTTAGCACAAATGCTGCTGGTGTAGACTTTCTTACTGCAACTTGACCTTGACCAGGGTGGCGTTGGCCAGGTCACCTTTACAGCCAAAACCTGCCTCCCTGCTTGGCATGAGGAAAGCAGCACAGCACCCAGAAGCCTTCCTTCCCTACCACTGCTTCATCCCTAAGATGGAGAAGGCTCAACCTTCGTTTTCTACAAGCAGAACAACCAAACGACAGCCTCTGAGCAAGTTACTTGTGGCACGAATATATTGGCAGCTGTACGTTTTTTTTTGTTTTTTTTTTTTTTAATCCTCCTGCCATACAGAGAGGATAAAATTCCCGACACAAACGGCAACTCTGCAGCAGGTACCTGCCATAATTACAGTAATTATGTTGTCTCCTATGAATCGGTGACAGTATGGGCTTAATGAGCCGCTTCCTGTTCGGCAGGTTGCTCCCAGCCCCTCGGATTTGCAACTGCAATGCAGAGCTGTCTCCGAATAACGTTAACCCTTGCAAGGGATGTGAGCACGCTGGGGATGTGCCCTGTGCATGGCCAAGTCTCCCTCCCTGCCAGGAAAGCCTCCACAACCACACCAACCTTCCCTGCAAACCCCAAATCCCCTGCCCTTCGTGCTGGAGATGCTCAGCCCTACAAACCACCGCACTGACACGCCGGGAATTGAGGAGGATCGCACCGTGTCCCTCAAGGGACCTCATTAAATCCACAGGCTTGAGTGTGATGAAGGTGTAGGGAGGAGCGGACCCCTCATCAGATGCAATTAAAATCTGCTGTATTATTAACATAATAAGGGAACGGTGCCGGAGGAGGTCTCAACAGGAGAGCAGGACTCCTCCTGCCTGCTGGTAGCCCGATGGGGACAGGGCATGGCAATGCATTCCCCCAAAGAGCAGAAATGCCGAAAAATATAACAGAAGTAGATCGAGAAATGTGAATTTTAAAGCAACTTGCTTTAAGAAAAGCTGAAACCAACCATCCTATAACCAAAGGAGGCTTGGGTGATGCTCTCAACTGTGCATATCCAGCCCCTGTCCCATGTCCCACACTCTGTTCGGGGTAAAAAAGAGATGACGGTGAAGGACAAGTAGTTTGGTGGACTTCTTTCAAAACCAGCCCATCTATTTGCTTTTTAGAGAAGCCATCTGTGAGTGCCTGTAGGCCTCAAATGTTCAGATTTATGCCTACATTTGTGTGATAACTCCCATGAGAGGTGCAGCTGAGGAGCGTTGAGCACGTGCCTCCGACTCAAAAGGACTGACAGCAGGATCGACAGTCAGCCACTGACTGATTTCAAAAGGATTTACATTTGGGCTTGGTGTGACTTCACCCAAATTATGATTCTGCGTAAAACAGAAGCCAACCAAACAAGAAGTCTTGCACCCTCGGGTACCTGGGGAGCTCAAATTTCTGCCTGAAGGCGTGGGTTGGTGCTGAGCACGCAGCCGGGGACAGGACGCTCAGCCTTCCTGCAGCTCTGCTCCTCTCCTTACATTGCAGCTTGTCAAAGGGAAAAAAAAAGAAAAGGAAGCTAACAATAATTTTAGCAGACAGCACATGCGGAGCTGTCAAATAATACAACCAAGGTAGCAATTCAGAGCTCCGTGCAAGTAAATGCTTGCCTGAAATCCTCTGTTCCCCAGCTAGATAATGTCAAGTCAACCCAAAATCTTAGGCACGCTGTATTCTTCGACTTAAGCTGCCCCCTTTGCATTTTCCTTCCCCTCGTGGCTAATGAGTCAACGAGCACTGACTGAGCTGGATTTTCAGATGCTTTGCAGATGAAGGGGATTCTCCGCCTCGGGCCGAGCCTGCAGTGACATCTCGTGGTCCCCTGCGATGTGGGGTGCTGGCTCCAGGTGGCACAGCCCCAGCCAGGGCCACGCAGCCACCTGGGCTGCTGCACTCACCGATAATAACCAGCACACGCTGATAATAACCAGCACACATCTCCCAGGGGAGTTTCCTTAGCCTGGGGCAGCTGAACGCCCAGGCGAGGAAACAAAACGCACACCTCCTCATGCCAAATCCCTTCCCCTTTACCTGGGGAAACTCCAGAAATGATCCTTTTGTGCATGAACAGCTCGTGAAAATCAGATCATTGCTCAGAGAGCCTGCAGCTGGGCTGTGCTTGCCTGCAAAGCCCCGGTGCTTTTAACTCGAGACAAGCAGAGGAATCATCTCCCTCCTCCTGCCTTTGTACCTGTCTGGGACTCACATACAAGCAGGACGCTTTGCCCTTCACTTCTTTTGTTGTGGCTCTCAGATGGTTTCCACTGAAAACCAGCATGCTTGGTGGTGGTGTCTTAGTAGAGGAAATTAAACCGGACATCTCAGCGTCATCTCATTTACCATCCCGCACTCCACCGTATTATTTCGCCGCCTACTCATTTGTTTTCCTCACGCACGAGCCCATTCAGAGAGAATCCCATCTCTCTAAGACTGTTTAGTCACGCAGAGGATGCGATCAGCCTGCACAGAACTGAGATCACACCAAGGGAATCGCTTCTTTTCCCTGAACTCAGGGCACCAACATTGTTATGCAAAACAATAGCAAGAGGAGGAAAATGGTTGGAAACCATCACTGAAACACTACGGATCTGCTGCACTAAGAATCCCATGGAAACCAAAGCAACAGCAACTTATCCTCTAAGTGTCTTCTGTGTTAATAAATATATCTATAAATATATACAGGCAAAGACTCACTACTTTTTCCAAGGCAAAATAACTAGACAGCAGCAAAGATTTAGAGAAAATAATGTCACCCCTGCAGCACGGCTGTGACATTCCTGTGTGTTGGTTTATCATCAGATAAATCAACGTTTAGGCTCAGATCTGCAGCACCTGAGTCACGCCAGGGGAATGTGCAGAATTTAGACACTGAAGACAACAATTGGGATTTGAAAAGCCTCTCCGTGCTCCCCAGTCCATCAGAATGTTTAATCCTGGGAAAAGGGAGGTGTGTGGTGTATGGGTGAGCAGCCAGGGCACTGAGCTGAGGACTTACCTGCTTACGTTTCTTATTCTCAGGTCCTTATGTTCGCACATTTTCTAGACTTCTCCTAAGTCTCGTTGCTCTTTTCTGAACTGTCTACAACATTTCCTAACAAGCGTGGCATACAAAACCAGAGCTGCAGCTCCAGCTGATCCCTCACCAGAGCCAAACAGTTGTTTTATGTCATGTAGGTGACAACCTTTACGCACCTCTGTGTATGTGTCTACTTTACAGCACCACAGCACTGCTAGAACGGGTCACAAAACAAGCACAAGACAACTACTTGACCTTTTCTCCTGCCAGGCTGACCTTTAATTCCTCTCTGTCCTCTCTGCAACATTTGTCAGTCCTGTCCGATTTCTCAGGACGATTTGGGATTCTAATTCCACCCTTCAGCATGCTTACAACCTTACCTGCCTCAATGCACGGAGTAATTGTCTTTTTTTCTGCTTACTCTGCCTGAACTAGATCTCAAAGCAGTCACTCTAATCAGCAGTCACAAAATCTCTTACCCATCACCATAATTTTGGATGTGTGTATAACGTGATTTTTGGCTTAAACTATCTTTCAGATGTGTTGCATTAATAATCAGAAGACTACTCTAGCCAGCAGACTGGTCTGAAGTTCCAGAAAGCGGTGATCAAGTCAACAATTTAATCAAGTAAGCCTTGGTTCTGCTGCAGTCTATCACTTTATTTTTGGTGCACCCCTCCAAAACCCAACAACAACAAAAACCAAGACACGCAAAAAAAAAAAAACACCGATTTTTTACTGTAAGCACTGGTAAGAAAACACAACGTAGTGAACCAGTAGACCACCTTCCCCACAGGGCCATCCGTAGGCACCTGTGGCATGTTTGAAAAGTGCACGCTGTGAAAGTAATCTCTGCATATAAAGACATTTTACAGTTTTAAAACAGATTCGTAATTATATTTTAGGCAATGCTGTTGATGTTTTCCAAGGACAGCTCAAACATAAGAGGAAGAGAGAATGGGAAGACCTGCCTGATGCTTTAGGAAGAGGCTTCTTCCTGACTTGTAAAAACAAAAACCATTAAGAGGAGCAGGATTTGAACCCCCACGGGAAACAGTCCTATATGTAAGTCAGTGAAATTAAATGCTTACTTCACATTGCTCAGCACAGTAATTTCTGTTCTTTCACCTCTTAAACCAGATCATAAAACTCTGGTCTGCTTGCTTCAGAGTCCCACAGTCCAGCAGCACAGCACCACGGGACCAGATTCAGCGCACTGAAGCAGTCGATTGCCCTGACTGATCCCAAAAGGTGTTAAGGGTAAAATGTGACATTCAGAGTGACAAAGTTACTGCCAGCTTTGGTAAAGAGGTTAAAGTGAAAAACGTTTGTTCAGCACCTTCATTTCTTATTAAACTAGAGAAAAGATGAAAATTAAAACCAATTCAAAACATGAAAACCCATTTGCATTCAAATTCAAGCTATTGCAGATCTTTTTAGCTCAAGCCCTTCTGTCATCAGAAACAGTAAATTACACTGCAGTTAAGTAGAAGTCCTGCATTTTAAGGCTGCTTTTCCACCACGTCCCATTTAACCTTTTGACTCCATTTTAATCAACACACAAACTGGTCTTAACATGCAACGAACTTGCTCCATCCAGCCATGCTGGAGTCACACCGACATCAGACCTAGTCCTGCTTTCAGTCACTCCATGGTAAATACCTCCTTCACATAAATTCTTCACCCAGTCCGAGGGAAGAACAAGCCAACTGTCCAATTGTCCAGGACGTCAAGGGATTCTGCAAGGTATCCACAGGAAACTGCTGTGCTAACTTGGACCAGGAATTGCATTAAGAACGGAATATTCCTAGTGACTTTAAGGAGTTTGTCCCAAACAGGAATATCTGTAAACGCAGTCAGTGAAACACTGAAGCATTTTTGGTCCAATAAGATGCACACGAATCCTAAGTATAAAGTGCTCTCACAGTAGTGTGACTAGTTAGGATTCTGCTTAAAAATACAGCTTCCAACCACAGAGCTCCTTATGCCATGGATATTTTCACTTGGACAGAGAAATTAGTACTTGGAAGCTCTGAAAAATATTTTTGCTTCACGTACTCTTGAAAGAATAAAGTTAAAAACAGTGAAAAGTATGAAATTTGGTGCCCAGCAAGCAGTCCAGAAGAGAGAAACTCCATTAAACTCTGAAATTTTACATTATTTCAGTATTTGCGGTGTGCAAAGGAGCCAGTTCACTACAGAGCCCCAGATTCTTTCAGTGACTGGACGTAACTGGTGGCCTGAAGGAATCCACAACCCATACAACTCAACACCAGACTGAGTTGCAGTCGTTTTGTGAGCTGAAGTAACAACTTTGCTTATAACCTTGAAGATCTTGATGGCATAACTCAGCTCCTCTCGTCACTGGGATGTTTCCTGCAGCACTAAGAACACGGTGCTTCAGATGTACTGCTCTTCATCTCTGCCGTTCATGAGCAGCGACCACTTGTCCCCTTCCTCCTCAAAAAAGCCATTACGTCTGGGCAGCTTGTCTGAAGTCAAAGAAGAGAGAGAGACTTGACTGATCTGATCCCAGGGAGCGGGTCTGGATGAATCCCTCCTCCTATCATCCATCCCAATGTGAACACTGATTTGGGAAGGAGTCAGTGGCTTCATGCGGCCTTGAGCTTGTGCCTCGTAACTTTCTGTGTCTGGCTTCTTATAACTAAGAAGAGAGAGAGAAAAGACATTTAATATCAAGAGGTCAATGTGTGGAAGTGACTTTGGCATTACAATAAGTCAGAAACTTCTCATAACCTGATTGCTATCTGCACTTCAGACAAAATATTAATGGCTAAGAGTGGTGATCACATGGCATTACAACAGTTCAAACTGTAAACAAGAAGGTCTCTCAAAATGAGGTTTTTATTCGAGACTGTGATCTCACTGAGCATTCACAGGATCAGAATCATGATGCAGTAACAGATTTCCTACATTAGTTGACACTGCACTGTACACTACAAAAGGCCCAAGCTACAGTAGAAACATTTGGCGGTTTGGACTAATTTCAGAAACTCTAAAAATTTTGATTTTAAAAAGATGCGTGTTCACAAAGCTCTTCAAACTAGTTCCATTGCAACTGCACCCAAAAAATGTAGAATAAAATTTAATAGAATTTGAAAAATCTTGTTACATTTCAAACAGTCACTCACTTCCAATAAAAGAAAAGCAGGATGCTTTCACCAGCTGCAAGGGCCAAAAGAAAAAACATATTTTGCTTCTCTTTTTCTCCTTGGCTAAATTAAAAAGACTAAATAATAAAAGCAGGTGCAAGTCTTTCAAAAATCATTTACTGATACTTTATGAAGAACTCTCATTTGAATTATTTGTTCGGTTGATATCCACAGCAAGAACAGCACCAATCATTACCTCCCTTGGTACTGAACTTGGTTCACAGTCTCCAACACAGCTGCCCTTGTGGCATCCACTCAGTACTTCAGCTGATAATTAAAGACTCAATATAGTCTTAAGTCTGGGTGTGTTCATGATAGTGACATCCATCTCTTTTGGAGCCAAGAATTAGACACAACAGCCCCATGCTAAAGGGCTGTCAGGTGTTTTTAGGTATACAAAGCCCAAACTACTGTCTCATTTGAGCTGCTGACAGCCCCCCAGTTGCTCAGTGTAAGCCCACTTGCCATTTCAGCTGCAGGGAGGACAGCACGACGGACACAGAGGAGGCTGCCATCGCAGCTGATCCCATCCAAGGCTGAAGCACGAGGCCGACGGGCATGAACACACCTAGCAAAAGAGCATATGGACATCAGCCAGGGCAGCTTGTCCCATTGCAAACATTTCTGTCCCTACGTATCACAGAACAGAGCAACGTGACTTATTGAGACCTCTAGAAACACAACCAGATAAACATGTATTTACTTAGTTTTAAATATTTCCCTTCAGTTGCAAGGGCTGGGCTTTGCACAGATTCAGCTACAAGACTGCAGCCACAAGGTGAGCCTATTTGTCCCTTCTGCACATATGAAAAAAGCAAAAGCGATAGGAAGACAAAGCAACAGCCAGGCAAACGAGGGAGAACTTACTGACAAAGAAAAAGAGAACTGCTAAAAGTAAGTTTTAAGTTGGAATTTGGAGCATGAGAAGATGTCTGACAGAAGCACGGAGAATCTAAACAGTATGAGAGAAAATGTGCAGTTCAGGCTGAATAAAAGAGCGAGCACCAAGAAGTGGGATGATCTCTCTCATGAGAGGTGGTTTAAAATATACTAAAGCTGATCCCCATGTACTGCTATGTAAAATAAGAGCTTTTTTATTTTTTTATTTTTTTTTAACATATAAGAATTCACTCATAAGAGCTTAAAATTGGGAGAATATAGACTTCTACCAACATAAACATCTATAAACGTATATATTTTGTCCTCCCTCCCTCTGCCAAGGCTTAGATGCTTCAGGAACCTCTTTTCAGTTCCTTGAGCAGGAAATCCTGCAAGAGACACCACAGAGCTGAGCACTGCTGCTGTCTTCCTCAGGCTGAGCTCCAGCAGCCACCCACCTGCTGCTATTGGTATTCCAAGCAGATTATAGATTAAGGCAAGAATCAGATTTATCCGTATCCTTCGTACTGTTCTCTTTGATAAGTGAATACTGGCAACAACATCTAGCAAGTTGTTCTGCAAGACAGAAAAGCATCGAAAGGTTTCCACACGCAGTCTTCAGAACACCGAGCTAAAAAGAAGAGCAACAAAGTGATGAAAGAAGCCAGGTCAAAACCGTAGTGCTCACTCGGATGAGAACAACGTCTGCTGCTTCAATGGCAACGTCGGTGCCCGTTCCAATCGCGATTCCAATGTCAGCCCTGGCTAGTGCAGGGGAATCATTGACTCCGTCACCAACCATTGCAACCTTCCGCCTCTCGTTTTGGAGCTCCTGGACCTTTGCAACCTTGTGAGAAGGAAGAACCTCAGCGAAGACTTTTTTGATCCCAACCTACGTACAGAGAAAGAAACACGTGCTTGTTGGTGACATGCTTCATGCCAAAAGGAAAGGCCACCTGCTGTTTTTAGGGAAAAACAAACACCCAAACTAATTCTGGTCAAGGCCACACTTGCAAGTGGCACAGAAAGCTGATGACCAACATGTTTTTGGTGTAAAAAAGGGATTGATTACAGTCCCCTTCATCATTACCACAGAGAGGCGGGCAAACCACACACTGCCCCTGGCACACATCAGAGTCATCAGGCACTTACACTAGGGAAAACACACATCAACCTAAATATGCAAGTCTCAGGGAAACTGAAAAGAAAGTAGATGGCTGGATAAATTCACCTGTCCACACCTCAACTAACCTGGAGATGCTTAACCAATAGCTTAGTGCTGCAGTTGGAGAACAGAACAGAGGTGGGTGTACTAAAGAGGGCCGTGATAACACCCCTGGTCAGGCTGCTTCATCAGGTAGAGATCAGCTTTTCACTACAAGAGGTAGAAGTTATCTTTTTATGTTTCAAAAAGTAACATTTGAAAAGTAGCTCCCCATTTTTCCATTGGAAAGGAAGTAAGTGACAAAATTTCAGTGAAAACGTGGGTTGGCACAGAGTAAGTTCCTTTGAAAACTTCACCTGGGTGCCCGCAGCCATAAATCAAAGTCTGTTTCTGAAAAACTTCTTCCCGTAACAAAGAAAGGTGGGGTGGGGAAGCACTTGAAAACAACTGAACGCAAAGATGAAAGAGGGAATTAAAATACGATCCCAACTTCCAGATCCCAACTTCCCTTACTGGGGACAGCACTGAATGCTTGTCTTCACTGAGGTCTTAGTGCAGCCGCTGGACTTTACCATGCCCTACAACTCCACCTGATTTTCAGTCCAGTTCAACAGAAGTTAACCTTTCTTTAACACATCCAGGGAAACTCTGCTTACTCCCAACGCACTGGAACAAGCAGATCCTTGGAAGCCCATCACACTTTTTTTTTTTTAAACGCAAAAAGGTACCTGAGTAGCAATGGCTTTTGCAGTTTTTCTGTTGTCTCCTGTTATCAGCACCACGTCTATTCCCATGTTTTTCAGCGTGTGCACAGCAAGGGCTGCCTCCTGCTTGACAGTGTCTGCTATGGCAATCATTCCACACAGGGCACCTTCACAAAGAGACATCCTGCGTTAAAAACAGCTTTGGGCAGCAAAGGGACAACAAAAGAGTAGGACTTTCCCTCCATCACACCACGGTGGCTTGTAAAGCAACATTTTCTGAGCAGGATTGGCTTTCAGAAGCCCGAACCACCATCTGAAGTTTTCTAAGCTATGGCCCCTTTCTTACACACACACACACCTCTCTTTTATCTGTTCCAGATCTAACAATAGGTTCCTTTGATAAAACTCCTGGACCAGGAAGAAGGGGAAAATAGGGGAAAATAAGGGGGTGGCTTTTAAACATGCCCAACTGATAGGTTTTATGGCCTGGACAAATATGATTGAGGGCCAGAGAATGTTTTGTGCCCAGGTCAGGTGCTGAAGCTATTCCTCCAGGACGCAGTGCATTTGTTTTTATATCCCCTAATCTTTCAGGGTTGGATCTCTATCACAATTAATTACTTCTCTACAGGAATGCTGTGCCCAACTTCCAACACATCGACTGAAAGGCATTTCCGTGTTTTCTTCACGTGACTTACAAAAATCCCATGCTGTTTTATCATTGCAAGGTACCTTTTCAAAAGTAAGGCCGTAACAAGGTTTCAGTCCCCAGTTTCCCTGGTCACTATCACTACCAACAACAGGAACTCCAAGGATCCTGATTTTCAGCATTTGATTTTGCTGGACCCTGACAGAGCCCCAGGGGAGACATGCAAAGGCCTCTGAAAATTACTCTGTGGGCACATCAAGATTATTTATTCACTGATTAATTCAGAGGCCCCAAATCAAGATCACAGGTGCACTGGAAATCTATCACCATTACAGCAGCTTCTCGTATTAAGGTGTTGTCTAGGATCCCTTTCAGTGTGGCACAGAACAGAAGCCCTCTGGAAAAACTCATTTAGACTAATCTAGCATTTCTTTTATACTTGAACAATCTAATGAACTCCCACGTTTATTCATGAAGTATTTTGAGATAGTAATGCAATGGGTCAACCTGAAATCCTTAAGTGATGTAAAGTCTGGGTGGGACATCAGTTTGTGGTTGCACACCCTGCACCAGCACTGCTTTTTGGAAGCAGGAGGTTCAGAAATGAAAATTTAAATTAAAAATTACCCAACAAGATCTTTAAACACTGAAAGCAAATATTATTTATAACATTATAAATTATTGTGATATTATAATATCATAATTGTATCATTATATATATAGTATATATATATATTGTATTATTATATAAATACTGGAAGTAATAATAATAAGTAGTAGTAGTCGCTTGACACTAAGTTACCAATGACTTGGTTCACTTTGTTTTTATCCTTTCCATGGTAGAATCATTTGACATTGATTAAGTCTCTCCAAAGAGCAGCAGTTACCATCTATAGCCACTAATACGGCAGTCTGTCCTTTGGTTTCGTGGTCTGTCATTGCATCATTTACATCATTTGCGATGTGCAAGCCATTGCGCCGCATCCACTCGCGATTTCCAATCAGCACCGAGTACACGTGGGAAGCTGACGGACCTTCGTGGAGAGAGAAAAGAAAAATGAGAGACTTACAAAAAGGAGACATGCCAGAGACATTATGTTTGAGAACTACAGTTTCAGGCTGCACTAGCTATTGAAACACTCCGCAGAGGTTTTCTTTTGTGTGAGTCTTTGACTGGGAATGGCCACATCCAAGACGCTTCATCTGGGGGCTTATCAAATGAAATGAGGCTTATTTGAAGTGCTGCTGTCATGGCCAAACCCTAACGCATAGCCACTACCTGCTGACAGCCTCACAAAACTTTCCTCCTTCAAGACTCACTTCTGAGCCTGTTTATACACAGAACTGTGTCATGAACTTAATGGAAGCATTTGCACATATTTGCTTCTGTGAGTTCGCATTGTTTTCCTGGATAAGTGCAGCGTGCACATTTCCTAAATGTCACGCCCCATTGTTCTCACAACTAACAACTTTCAAATATAAAGGCTATTTTTGGTAACAAAAAAAGTAGTTTTGTTCTAACAAACAATGAAACAGTATGGAGAGCTCTTCATTAAGAAGTCAATCCAACTTCACAAAAGCCATCTGAAGCAAGAGAGAAGCTATTACATCAACACCATTCACACATGGCACAGTTCTGATGATTAAAGTTCTTATTTCATTTAATTCTTCTAATAGCTTTCTCAAAAAGGTCAGAAGAGACACAGTCTTCAGAGAATTGATGAGCTTCTTAAAGAAGGCTTTCAATATGTATTCTTTCTCTCGTACAATAACAAAGATCAAAGTGCCTTTCACAGAGCCTGAAACAAAAATAAATTTGTTGGCTAAATCAAAAACATTACGCACTGAAACTTTTATTGTGCACCTGCTGATTATTTTTTTTTAATTAAGTGCCTTGAGAGATATTGAAACAGAAAACAAAAGGTCCAAGTTATTACAGAACTAAAAGGTAGGACATAAATGTAGCAATAAGATAACGTATGTTAAAGGTAATTGCTCCAAGTAAGAAGATCATGCTAATTGTCAAACTTTGCTCTCTGCTGGACCATTCTTCTGTCCAAAAGGGACCTTGCTGACTATGGCTTATTGCCTAGGTACTGTGCAGACTTTTGGAGTACTCAGCACTGTAGCATCCAGATCCTTAATTAGGTTTCTGAATTCCAGAGCAATTGAGAGTAGGGGAGAAGAGAGTTTGAATTTTCATTAAGGCTTATTTTTGTCCCTCGTGTTCTTTGTCTCTCTCTCCATCTTTCTGCTGTTCCTAGTCTGGCAGGATGCATTAGCCCTTGGGCAGAACTACCTTCTGATTCAGGGAGCGCGATCAGTGCGTTATCTTCCAGAGGAACGCTGCTGTCCCTGCTCCTGCTGGCATCCAGCTCACCCAGCCCCTCCTCGGCCATGCCCAGGACAGCCTCAACGCCGCCAACTTTACAGCTGATGCCACAGCCTGGGACCGCCTGGAAGTTGGTGCAGTAGCCCAGGCTCTGGGTGCCAAGCTCCTGCAGATGTAAGCAGAGTTCACCATCAGTCAGCGCGTGGTACAAATATTAGACAACTCCCACCAAAAAGAGACCTCATTCCTCCTCTTGACAAAGACTTAAAGCGGCATAGAGCAGAAATTAAAACAAGGATGTCCTAGATGTGCCGGGGTTTTCAAATGCAAAGAAGTTACAGTGTTGGTTCATGACCTCAGCCAAGATTAGGAACTAAAAAGAAATACTACAGCAGGCCATACAGCCTCTGAAAAGAGGCAACTTCTAATTAGCTTCACAGACAAGTGGCTGTGTGGCATCAGCTCTTATGTATATACACAAACACATATAAGGACAGTGAAAAACTGCATCTAATCCCTGTGATCTGCTGACCTGGTGGATGATTCTACTAAGGAAACTGTTTTTTTGTTTTGTTTTGTTTTTGTGGAGTGAAGGAGAAGCCAGTGAGTACCTTCAAGATGAGAAAATGAATTATCAGAACCCTATAGGGTTGTTTTTTTTTCCTAATCCATTCATTTATAACCAAGTTATTCTGGCTTAGCTCTCAAAGTCAGAACTGTGTGTACCTTTCAGTGACCTCATTACAATGTCGAGATGATAAGGCACATGGTAAGAATACCTGCAAACAGTACAGCATTTGAATTCATATAACCATAAGCCAGTGATAATTGGTGCATGTGATAATGACAAAAGTATCATGAAAACTAAGACAAATTTGGAAACAGAGAATGTTATATATAAAGGAGGCAATTGAATCACTACTTACACTCTATTTTTCCTTCTAAATTTACATTTTAACTTCTAAATTTCACCACTGAAAGATCTATCATTAGTAAGTTTCAGATTCATCAACTAATCACAAAAAGCCCAGTGACTTTTCTTAGCAGCAAGAAGCTGGTTATTTTTAAAGCATGTTTCCTATGTTGGTTTCTATTTGTACCTTCATTCTTCCTGAAATACTTGATGAACACACGTGATATGTAAGCGGCCTCTAAGGATCTGCACAATTTGTGAAAATGGGAGTAAATCTATTAATTCTTTTGTGAAATTCACACATATCACAGGACAGCATTCATGTTTGGTTTAAAGCTGTTTGCTTGATCTATTCAGATAAGCAAATGACTAACAGAAGTGACTACTACAACCAGGTAATATGTGAAATGTCACCACATATATTTGCTTCACGATGCTATTTTAAACATAAGCATTCTTCCTGCATATATTCCGTAATCCTTTTTTTCCCCCTGTTATTTCTGGGAAAACTTCATAAGATCTTGCCTGAGGACTCCATAGAATTACCAGAAAGCCAAAGCTTAGAATATGCCTTCTAGGTATCACTCAGAGTAAGATGCACAATCATAAAATCCACCAGCTTTTCAGCCTGTTACTTTTCAGAGAGGCCTGTCCCTCTGGAACTTGCTCATTTCACACAACATCGCTGCATTCGTGTAGATCCCTTCAACCCTGAGGTGAAACAGAAAGGCTCAGTACCTCTTTGCAGTATTTAGTCACTGCTACTCCTAAAGGATGCTCGCTGCTGGCTTCTGCAGTGCCAACCACTGCCAGGACCTTCTTCAGAGAGAGCACAGCTGTGTCTCCCAGCAGAAGTACCCTCATCACTTTAGGAACTCCACAGGTGATGGTCCCAGTTTTATCAAACATCACGGTCTTGATCTGCAAAAAAGAAACCACAGTTACTACCTAAGCTGTGTGATCGTAGGAATGTTTGCATGCTTTAGGCACATAAATGCAGGCAAGAGATCAATAATCAGATTAGTGTAACCAAACCACAATGAATAAACCTACAAAAGTCAGGGATTCCTGTACTGTGAACTGTCTGTGCAGGACTCCTCATGCCTTCTTATTCATTGCCCATACAGCTACAGTACCATGCTGTACCTGTATCAGGATCTCAGACAACACACTCACTGCAGGACTTGCACTTTGTGTGTATGTATTCTCATGCAGGATTCATGTAATGGCACCTTACTCACTTTTACCACAAGGTATGCAATACAAGGAGGGCTTTTACAACTCCTGTTCCAAATAATTAGCAGTAGCATTTAGGAAAGAGGATTCAAAGTTGTTTGGAGATAGAGCGGGTGGGAGAGAATTCAAGAAACTGCAACAAATTCAAGAAACAATGATCTAATCAAAGCCAACCTCACCAAATTCAGCAATCACTGGTTAGCCAGCCCTGTGGGTCTTGAGGAATCAGCAAAGAACCAAGAAACACGGCCCCACATACACCAAAACCCAAAGCTAAATTCTCATCTTCAAAAATAAACACAGCATGGAGAAACACATAAACCAAAACCCTTAAGGCGGCACCATTTCCATTCTCAGCTATTCCAGCCCATCAACCCTGCAGAATCCAACAGGCCACCTAATTTTCCAAGCCCTGACCCAACTTTTCCCTGTAATCCAAAAGTTCAAACCAAATTAAAACAAAAAAAGCTAACACTAATTAGAAGTATTTTTCCTGTTTCTTTTCTTTTGTAGTTGTTGTTTCATTTTGCCGTTACTTTTGTATTTGTTGCTTTTTTGTTTATTTTGCGGAGCCTTGTAAAGAGCCTTCTGGTCTCTCATATCACAATTTTATCATGTCCAGTAAGAACAATAATTATCAGTCTGATTAACTTATTCTTACTTATCCCTTTCACTTAAGTTATTCCGTTTATGTCTAATCCAGTCTCCCATAACATAGTTTAAACTCATCTTCTTCTTACTGGCTTTGGACATGTCAAATCCTTTTTCCTCCTCCTCTTTTCATCAGTTTTCTATGTTGCAACAGCTGGGTAAGCTACAGAAGTACAAATGAAGCATTAACCTTGTGTGCCATTTCCAGGGGCTTTCCCCCTTTGATGAGAATACCGTTCTGCGCAGCAACTCCTGTGCCCACCATCACAGCTGTTGGGGTAGCCAAGCCTAAAGAACAGGGGCATGCAATGCTCAGCACGGTGATTGAGGTTTGAAATGCAAACCGCAGTATCAGTTCAGCTTTTGTAACGTCTTTGTTCTGATTCTGCAAGAGAGGGGGGAAAACAAACAAACAAACAAAAAAAAAACAACAAAGAGATGCATGTTTGCTGATAGAAGATAACACACATGTGCATTCTTATTCACTTCAAAAAAAAGCAACACACATTTACCCAGAAACCTCCAGGATAGGAAAACAATCTATTATTGTTACTGTAATGATAGAAAAACATCAATATCACGAATTGTTTATGGCAGTATTTTGTGGCTTTCTTGCTACTCAAGCACACATATGCTTCAGGACTTTCTGTTGGACACCGCCTATTGAAGCAACACAGCAGAATTACCCCTTACATTAAATGGTTTGACAGAGTGACTCTGCTTTCAGGTTCCTGGATGATTGTGTAGCTTCATTGCCTTCCCTTCATGATCTACCAAAGGAGAACCCTACATCCAGGTGCATGGATTGCCACTGTTGCCGAGCATAGCAAATATACATCCTAAATATAAGAGATCACCTTCCTTCTAACACCAAACCCACTATCTGCCATGGAAAAGGATGTTCAAACAATATTTCAAGCATGATAGGAACAGCTCAGTTCCTTTCAATACAGTTATAGATAATGTTTATTCCAGAAGAAATACCAGTAATTTCAGTTTGTGAGAACCCCATGCAGAAATAAGGGCTAAAAGCACAGCTATATTTATACCTGCAAATATATTTTAATTAGTTTAATTATCTACTCTGTGTAGAAAACACCACACTGTACAAAAACAACATCAAACCCTACACACCAAAGGTACATTAATTTCATTGGGAGACTTCACTAACAACAAAATCCAACTCTTAATGAAATTACTTACAGGAAAATATTTCTGAATGATATCAAACTTTATAAAACCAATTGTGATCCATACTAACAAGGTCACTGTAGAAATAATGATGATAAATGGAACAAAATATCCACTAAACCTATCTGCCAGTTGCTGGATAGGTGCCTACAAAAAGAGAGAGAGAGATTTGCATGTTTATGATCAAAACACAAATATGCAGAATTCATGAAAGCAATAGTCTTTATCTGATTCTTTTTTTGAAGTCTGGAAAAACAGCAGTTTGCTGAATGCGTAAATATGTCAGAGTATAGGATATTTTTCCCTAGTTTAATCAAAATCTGTGAATAAGGCTTACTTTTTATTACTTTTACCTTTGACATCTGAGCTTCTTCCACCAATTTCACGATCTGTGCTAGGGTGGTATCGTTACCAACATGGGTTGCGTTGACAAGAACTGAGCCGTGTGCATTTATAGACCCAGCGATCACCGTGCTCCCAGGCTTTTTAGTGACTGGCATGGCTTCCCCTGGAAAGAAAGAGTAAGAATAGATGTGCCAGACCAGTGCAAGCACCTCTAATGACACTGAATTTAGTCCATTAGCACACAGCACATTGCATACTAGCAAAATCAGCATGCTGAACAATAATGACATGAAGTCACATCTTGTTTTTGTCTTCTGAAGCTATGTATAAGTGGTGTCATACTTCTATAAACCTTTTTCTGGGTTTATTTTTGCAGCAAATGCCTTAGCAGACGTCTCTGGCTCTTCCTTTTCAGCCCGCCTGAGATCTAGGGCTCTCATTCTCTGACCTCCAGAAACATAATCCCCTACAGCCTACAAACACCAGTGCCCAGATTTTCCTAAAATAGGCCATGGTTTCTCATGCCTTCACTGGAACTTTGAGACACGTGGGAGGGGAAATAATCTTTCTGAGTATCTTGGCTAAGAAATGCATCACAAAATAAACAGCCAAATGGACAGGGTCACTGTGAGAGAAGATAGCTAATTTTGTGGCACCCAAAACACAGGCTATTAAGGTAACAGAAAAGATTTAGGATACATTTTCTGTGTATATTATGTTTATAAAAAACTGTGAATTGGCATCAGCAAAGTGCCAAAAAATCACGTAACCTGGAGACTGTGAACAAGAAGACGCAGCACAGCTCCTCAAACCACAGAATGTGGAAGTCGTGTATAACAAACAGATGGCTCAGTCACCTCTGTTTTCTGTGATTCTGCTTAGCAAATGGGCCAGAAACTAGATCTTATGCTTCATTCTTTCCTCTCCTCAACCAAAAAAAAAAAAAAATTAGCATTACTATCCCTGCAGATAAAGCATCAGTCATCTCATTACCTTCCCAGCTTTTTATTAAATCACTTAATTAGTGAAGGAATTTGGGCAAGGCTTTATTTGATTAACTGGACAATAATCAGTTTAATCTTCAAAAGCACAACAAAGTTGATCAGTCCTCTAACAAAGCCAGCCTGCTGACTGGAAAAACACTGCACTGCTTGGTGTGGTAGTCACCAGCAACTGTAGAAGCTGGGGGTGGACGGAAATCCTACACCTTTCCCCAGAACAAAAGAGCCCGAACACCTGGATTATGAGAATCCCTCTTTGCCATTTTGCTCTGAACCTCTGAGCTACAACTTGTCCTGACCTTTTGTCAGACCAATAATGGAGGAAGAAGCTTAAATTTCCTTAATCCTAACCCTCCAGCATGCCACCCCTCAAAAGGGCCAGGAACAAACTGATCTTAAAAGGAACCTCTATGAATTTCTCCAACTGATATTTTGTACAGCCATGGGAGTTTGTCTCCATTTCTTCCACCCTCAATTTTCAAAGACTACAAAAGTTGTCTCTGCGGCAAAGCTCCTACTCTCACGTTGTCTTTTCAAGAATCTCTACAAAACCTTTATTTTCTGTTCTTAAGGCAAGCGATGACTGGTTCTCCTAAAATTAAGGGTGTCCCCTCCTCCCTAGGCAAAGAAATACATAACTACATCAAGCAAGCCAATGACAATGTAGAAGTTACAGACCCTTTAAGTTATTTATAAAAATTACACAATCAAATAAATCCTTAATTAACAAAAAGAAATGAAATTTTCAAAAATTATGAGTAAGTCCCATGACCCTTAATGAGCCCCAAGGTGTGAGGTTTGCTTTCTCTCTCCTTGCTCACTTGGCAGTCCCTCTTGGAAGCCCTGTCTGATGTCCATGCACATACACCCCAGAATTTCAGCTGTATGTCTCTACTGCCCTTTAGAAGTTACTTCTAAAAAGGTACCACCTCTGCAAATATATTCCTGGGGAAACTGCTAACATATCTCTGGAATAATGACAACAGTGTTTAGCTTCCATCCATCCCATCAATACATCAGTAAAAGTCACTGCATTGAGCTGAGATGCTTTGTGTTTTTTTTTTTTTTAAGGGTGCGTGCAGACAGGATTTAGACTGAAGCTCACAAAGCCCAGCCACAGAGTTCATTAAGCTGGGAGGTTATTCAGACAACACCTTTTGGTTTGGGGCTGTTTTCTTTTCTTGTATGAAAAAGTTACAGCAGATTTCACATCCCTGAGTAAGTTAAAAGGAAATTACCAGTAATGAGAGACTCATCTGCCATAGAACTGCCTTCAATCACCTTTCCGTCCACAGGGAACTTTCCACCAGGAACAACTTTTACAATATCACCCCTCTGAACCAGTTCAACAGCTACTTGCTCCTCCCTGCAAAAGACACAAGTAGAACAAGACAGATCATTTAGGCCAACAGCTTCAAAAGAATAATGCTTTCACATTTACTCATCAAGCCTAGGCTGAGCTTTTTTGGTTCATGAATACCTGATGATAGAGTGGTCAGGTCCAAGAGTCACCACAGTAGCTTCCGTGGCTTGAAGAGATATAAGTTTAGCAAGAGCTTCTGAGGTCTTACTCTAAGAAACAGAGACACATGATTAAGACATACTGAAATATAAAAATGCTGATGCCTACTGAACACGATGATACATGAACTTTAAATGACCATAGCACCACAAATATCAGAAACATCTGACACCAAAATTAATCTGAATAGTTTTATTCTATTCTCTTTATAAAAGCACGGCATTTTCTGTGGAGATGAGTTACCTTTGCTATGTGTTCGAGCCATCTCCCAAGGGCAATGAATACAAACAGCATTGGAGGAGTGTCAAAGAAAGTGACAGGACTTTTCTCTGCCTTTTCAATGATGGCCACCATCAGGATCACACAGGAATACACATACGCAATCGTCGTGGCCAGTACGATGAGCACATCCATATTGGCTGTCTTGTGCTTCAGGGATTTGTAAGCTTGTAGGTAAAAATACCATCCACCAAGAAACTGTTGGCGTAAGCGTGGACAAACTCATGTTAAGATCACAGCAGTGAAAGCAAGGAGCACATAATACCACCTATTATAATAGAATTATGAACATGCAGTAGATAAGGGAAGGGATTGCTGTCCCGTGTGAGCTTTACGTTGCAACTTCAGTCAAGTCATCTACTCGGAGGTTGATTCCCTTGTCATCCCCTCACTCGCCCTTCCTTGCTCTCTGAACAGCTCTGCCAACTAAATACCACCCTTTTGCTAGAAATGCAAAATAAACAAAGCACAGAAGTTGAAGTGATTTATCTAGAGTTACCCGACCAGTTTGCAACCAATCAGGTATTTATTTGGTTTTACATTACTTTCCCCTCTTAGAAATGCAACCGGCAAAACTGTGGCAGGAGTAAGCGCTGTGAGCAATTACAGAATTGGCATTTTGCAGAAAAGTCCTGCTTAAGTCTATGTAGGTGGTACAGAGAAGAGTGAAGGTATAATCCGTTAAACCCTTCCAGTCTCCTGTCTTTATCAGATCAGATTATGTAAATGGGAGATGAATAAAAAACAACCCCCTAGGAAATATTCTGGACATACCTGAACAAAAGTGCACAGGACAAAGAAGAGAAGATTTAATATAGATAATCCAGGAATGAGATTCTGTTCCAGCACCATAGACCCATGGTGTCCGCCGTCAGGTATTAGCATATAAATCATTAGGATTAAGACAGGGATACCAAACACTAGGCTGCACAAGAAAGACTTCCTCCACCTGAAAAGTAGAAGCTGTAAATCCCCGGCCATGGCACACCCCATAATACCCAGGCCAAACACCATGATGGTGCAGAGCAAGGGTATTAGTGCTGTGCTAACACAAAGCTTCAGGATATTTGGGAAAGCACTTCAGGACAACTTTAGTGTCTCCTACATATATAAATGTACAGAGCTTTATCTGTTAAAAACTGAGGCTAATCAAAGTAATAAAAGTATCTGAACCAAATAGCAAATCATAAAATTAAATATGCTTTATACAAGGATAAGCTAAATTAACTGGGGAAAGTGAGGATGGTGAATTACAAGAGATGATCTACATGCACTCATTACTGAGAGAGGAAGAGAAATACTTACTGCTGTATTTCTTTTTTATGATCCAAGTTATGTGCATTTGGAACTCTTCTAGACACAGAAGCATGAAAGCCAATTTCCTTTTTATTAAAAGGGGAGGGAAGATGAGTTAGCTTTGATTAAACTAACTATATTACTCATAACATACTTAAATGACACTACTTTTAGAAGAAATGTCAGAAAAGGACACTGTTCCATATTTAATAAATGCCATTTTCTTATTTATTTTCAGATCCTGCCAACGTGAGATCATATATCAGCCAGGACTCAAAACATGGCCTATAAAGGACTTTTGTTATCTACACACAGACAAAATCATGATGCAGTCAGTATCCTGGCTTCTTAGGCACAGGCAGCTCCCATAGCTGGAATTCTGCTGTCCCCATCTTCAAAGGAATTTTACACACTTTCCTCCCCACTGGTATGAGAAACAGAAAACACCACAAAGGAAGGGAAAAATGTATACAAGCCTCTGGGCTAGTAAACCTTGCTAGCATGGATGCATTAGAACAAGTCCAGAGGAGGGCCATGAGGTAATCAGAGGGCTGGAGCACCTCTCCTATGAAGACAGACTGAGGGAGCTGGGGTTGTTCAGCCTGGAGAAGAGAAGGCTCTGGGGAGACCTTACAGTGCCTGACGGTGGGATAAGGAGGGACTCTTCGTTGGGGAGTGAGAGGATGAGAGGGAATGGCTCTGAATTAAAAATGGTAGATTTAGATTAGACATTAGGAAGAAATTCTTTACTATGAGGGTGGTGAGGCCCTGGCACAGGCTGCCCAGAGGAGCTGTGGCTGCCCCATCCCTGGAGGTGCTCAAGGCCAGGCTGGATGGGGCTTTGGGCAACCTGGGCTGGTGGGAGGTGTCCCTGCCCATAGCAGGGGGTTGGAACTGGGTGGGCTTCCAACCCAAACCAGTCTGCGATTCTGTGATTCACCTTGTTAACAGTACAGTTCATAGATACACCTGAAGTAGAAAACGGGGACTACCAGATTCAGTTTTAACCTGCAAAGCTAACCGCAGGACAAAGCAAAGGTGCAAAAAGCCAGTTCTGCCTGACACTTAGGTGAGCTGCTGCAGTGAAACTACTCCCCGACAACCCTCAAAAAAAAATAAATTGAACTCAAGAGCTGCATTATCAGATGCTCCTGTGGCAAAATGTACTTCACAGAACTACTCTACCAGCCTGAGCAGCCTACTACTTACACATTAACCACTGCTGCCACATCAGCTATACAGACAAAGAGCTTTTTCTGAACAAGTACTCTCAAGTATATGAGAGGAAGACAGTCTCTGCTGTTCTCCTGACTACTTTCTGTGTGTGGCTCACACAACAAGTTCTCTTCCCCTTCTGCCAAAACAAAAGAAAAAGCTTTGTCACCTTTGGCACCTGGGCCATGATAACGGCAGATTTTATGATCTCTGTGGTTACTGATAAGCCAGGATTTTTTCCCTTTACAGGCTGTATCACATCCTGTTTTGGTTTAAACAGTTTCTCTCTGAATTATTATGGGAATAAATGCCAGTGTATACAGAGAGATTTAATACTCATGGTATGAAAAAGGTTTAGCTCCCTGCTGTTACAAAACTCCCTTTAAAGTCTCTTCCACTGACAAGACAAAGTCATAGTTTCTTCTGAAGTATCAACACTTCACTGAAACAACTGGAAACTGGCGACACACGATTCCACATACAGAACAGCCAGAATGGATATAGAGACACTTTTACCAGATAGAGATTTAGAAAGTCTGGGTTTTTATGGTAATTTTTGGAGGGTGTTTTTAGAGCAACAGCCTGGGATGCTATGCAATTCTGTGAAGCAGAGCAGCTTCACCACACAGTCAAGACCATACACATATGGCAAACACCATACATTATCTGCAAACCATACATTATCTGCAAAAGTCAGCAACACTTCCCGAATATCAGCTGTTTTACTTTCTTTTTAGCTTCAACTTATAACTGTTCATATATTATTTTTTTTTCTAAAGCCCACCTACCTCAATTATTTTTATAATGTCTCGAGGTCCTGTAATTTCAGGATCAAACTGGATGTGAGCTTTGCAAGTAGCCAGTGCAACTGAGGCGTAGAATATGCCGTTTGTTCTCATAAGTTTGGATTCAATGTTGTGAACACACGAAGCACAAGTCATCCCTGCAATCTGAAGAAAACACAATTTTAGGAACAGTTTGCAATCTTTGAAATTAAAAGCAGCTTCTTCTCACTGTCAGTGTTAAGAAGGACCAGCACAACAGTTAATTATCTTTAGCATTATTGATGCAGGTTTCAGTGTTCAAGGAAGACCATTATTTTTCTTTTTAAGAAAACACTAATGACTGTTCAAACTCTGCTGGTAGTGACCCAAGCCCTCAGCATGAAGAGTTTATAAAGCTATCTTAAAGGAAACAAAGCTGAGAATATAACTGTCCACTTTTATTGTAAATTTCTGCAACCAGCTAGTTTACTGAAATTTCCTGGTAGCTTCAGTAAGAGATGTTCCCACTTTCTGATCTATTAGCATAACTGCAGACTGTTGTTACCTTTCTTACAATAGCTGTATGTCAGAGAATAAAAAGACTTTTGAAGAATCTGTCCTCAGCATGAACAATTTACTAATATTACCCAACTTTCTCAGGCCTCTTCTACAAACCCCCTGACATTCTCATCACATATTTGATGATAGACATTTCCTGTTCCATCCGTTTCATTTCCTCTTGCTAACAAAAGCCTATTTTTTACATACAACTACTAATTATTTTTTTTCAGCCCCTTTGGACAGGTCCTTCTAAGATAATTGCTGAAAAGAGAAAATCAAGTTAAGGAAAATTGGTGTCACCTGACAGAACTGACCCACTGAGGCAACAACTCTTTAAACAAAAGTGTTTATAAGAAGCTGCTTCTTCCAAAGCTGATATTTCCAAAACCAACATACAGTTTCAAGTATACATTACTTACAAGAAGCTCCACATTTCCTTCTGTTTCTGCATGATCTTCTATGACAGTAGCCTCAAAACCCAAATTCTGGATCAGCTGTGCAATTTCAAGAGGCTGTATGAACTCTGGCTTGTATTTTATCTCTGCTTTACCTGCCATCAGGGCTACCAACACTGAAACAATTCCTGTAGTGGCAATAATAAAAAAGGTTAGATAACATAGTTCCTTTGAGAGGAAGAAAAATAAAATATTACAAGTGATTTCTGACGTGGGCTGTAACAGCTTAGAGTCTTTTTATGTCTAGTGATCTCTCTCTGCCTCCTTCTAGCGTTGTTCCCTGGTCACAGCAGCAGAGATTTTACTGAGATGTGACCATAACACAGTTCCCTTTAGCAACAACAGGAGTTGCAACGGGTACACTAGAAAAAAAAGATGAGTCTTGCTATGGTCTAATGAAACAAAAAGAAAGACCATAAGCAATTTCTACACCATTTGCTACAAGCTCTACCCTGGACTCTGAGTTTGGAAAGCCCTAAACAAATTCCACTGCACAATGTTCGGCCTTTTATTTAAAAAAAAAATAATCTAGACTTAGAATCAAAAAACAAAACTGATCTGAGGTGGTAGTTGTTTCCTGATTTGTATACTAATGCAGTGAGCATCACTGGGAGACTGGGTGCACAGAAATCTATAAGCAAAGCTTTCCTAAATCATGCCAACATGCATTGCAGCAGACAATACGAAGGCTCATCTGTTCATGTTCTGTATGGTCAGGGCAGAGGTAGCTCCAGAATGCAGAGTTAGAACCTAAGAAGCCTTGCTGTGCCTCAACCAATTACCCAGGCACTGGAGCCACACATTTATTTGTACTTGCTTGTGCAAATGTATGCTGAAGAGTAAGTTTCACATCACAAATGTGTCAGACAGCTCTGGAAGAGGTGGATTGCTCTGTAAAGCAGTAAGGCCCTGAGAACACAATGGGAACAATGTCTCTGCTCTTGTCTTGAGCCTTATTTGAAATGTCCATCATATAACAACAGCTTCCTGTTGCAAAACAACTACGTCCATAGGTCCACCAGTGCAGCGGGATAGTTAAACAGCGACATGGTTACATTAGCACTAACAAAGAACACGAAGTCTGTGCAACCTCAAGATGTTCTACCACAGCCCCTGAACACCTCCTCCAACCACTAGACCCATCCAGACTCACGAGAGGAATGTCACATTTATTACCGTCTTCTTTCTGCAGTTTCCTTTCGATGGCAGACACGCACGACGCACAGGTCATGCCAGTGATTTGTAAAAAACACTTCTTGGCTTCACCGGGCTGGTTTGGCCCGTCGAGGTGAGGACCCTGCAGAAGAGGATCTGAGGCACGATCCTGGTGAGGAGACTCCGGAGCTTGAGGCTGCACCGCGGCATCGCTGGTGCCAGGCCGATGCTTGTGTTCTCCCGTGCCAGTATCTTGAATAAACGCACAGTAAAGTGAACAAACACTAGCTGAAGCGCGATACGATGACACAAAACTACAAGCAGGCCGTATTTATCAGTCATGCAAAGTCTCAGTTGTTTGAAAGGTGATACGGCAATCGTGGTTTCTTCATGGAAATGATGTAGATTGCTACTACACAGCTCCTTTTCCACTTTCAGATGGCAAATGGCTCCTTCCTGTTTCAATGTCTAGACCTGACAGTTACCTCTGCTCAATAAGTATCTATTGGGATCTAGAGTGTTTTCTGGGCTCCCCAGGACAAAAAAGACAGGGATCTCCCGGAAAGAGTCCAGCGGACGGCCACAAAGATGACACGGGGCCTGGAGCAGCTTCCCTGTGAGGAAAGGCTGAGAGACCTGGGGCTGTTCAGCCTGGAGAAGAGAAGACTGAGAGGGGATCTCATCAATGTGTATAAATACCTGAAGTGTGGGAGGCAGAGGGATTTGGCCAACCTCTTTTCAGTGGTTTGTGGGGACAGGACAAGGGGCAATGACCACAAAATGGAGCCCAGGAAGTTCCGCACCAACATGTGGAAGAACTTCTGCACGGTGAGGGTGACGGAGCACTGGGACAGGCTGCCCAGGGAGGTTGTGGAGTCTCCTTCTCTGGAGATATTCAAGGCCCATCTGGATGCCTACCTGGGCAGCCTGCTCTAAGGAACCTGCATGGGCAGGGGGGTTGGACCCGATGATCTTTCGAGGTCCCTTCCAACCCCTACAGTTCTGTGATTCTGATCCAGCACAGAGAACACAGCCCAACCTCAGTCACTTTGTCCTTGCTGCCTTCTACACAGAGCTCATAGCACTTCATCTCTACCAGGGAAAAGGACGAGTTTCTCAACAGGTTTCTCTTTCTGGCATGATGTTTATCGTGCAAGTACTGCAAAATGAGTAGTGGGAGATTTGCAGCGCTCAGACCTCCACACACTCAGGCCCACTATGATCATCTTTGTTCTTTGCCAGATTACAGACACCCAGTAACTAACTCTTGCAGCTGCACTCACAAACCAGATCTCTCAGGCAGAGTATTTGTATAAAGGAGCAAGAGCTGCCTCTGAATGTGTTAAACACAGGAGCTCCCCTCTTTTTCCAGAGATAGATCTGGCACTCTCCTACAAGTTCTGAAACAAATCATAATTAAATGTCATATATGGACTCCTCATTCATAGCTGTTGCATAGATTCAGAGGGATTGGACCCACAAGAAAATCTCACAGGAGTGGGGATATTGGGATTAAACCAACTCATTCCAGGTAAACTACATCTGTATCTGAAAGGAAATCTGTTCTGAGCTGAAGCAAGTAAATATTGCTGCTTTTGAAATTCACCAGAGAGATTACACACCATAGCAACTTCTTAAACATCGGGCACGTGTATGAAGTGTACAAACCATGCTGCAGCTGACATGTAAAAGCACTGCCTGCTTCACACCAAAGGGTACATGTACATGCATCTCAGCACTTACTTTGCTGAAAGCAAGGCTTAGCTCTTGGATAAAGTACTCAAGAATAAAAATCAACAGATTAGGACACAGTTACCTGTTAGCACAGACGCATCAAACCCCATGTCTTCTATGGCAGATCTCAAGTCTTCTCCATTTGTGACAGCTGGATCATAACATATGGTCCCAGTCTTGCCAGCTAAAGAAACTGCTACGTGCTGCACACCTTGTCTCTGCGATATCGTCCCTTCTATGGACTGCACACAGGAATTGCAGGTCATACCATCGATCCTAATAACAGCCGTGCACGTCGTGTCGTCCAGCGGCTCTCCAGTGAGACCACATGGCAAAGCAGGCAGTGGAGATGCTTGGTTATTTGCTTCTGAATCATTAGGGAGGCGCACTTTAAAGTTTCCAGGTGGAAGGGTCTCAATAGCTCGCTGCAGAGCTGACAGGGTAATTAAATTTGGGCTGTACCGTACAACGGCACATTTACGCTCCAAAGACACGTTAATACTTTGCACGCCTGGAAGAGAGGATATGTTTCCTTCGATGTTTCTGACACAGGACTTGCAGTGCATGCCTTCTATCTGCACAGCCACGGTCGCTGTGCCACCCATCTTGGCAGCCTGTGGCTCCAACCCATCACTCTCAAGACTCGCCGGTGTCTCCTTGGGGTCTGCGCTCTGCAGGCGCCCAAGATCAAGCACACCGAGCTTCAAAGGTGCTGATTTACTCTTAATGGTGCAGTCGTACCCCAGGCTGCTGATATGGCTCTTGAGTTCCTCGGGCTGAATGATGTAAGGCTGGTAAGCAATGATTGCCTCCTGGTTAGCGAGCGACACCTTGATTTTTGCCACACCATGCAGCTTCTTCATCTTTCCCTCGATGCTGGTGACACAGGACTGGCACGTCATGCCTTCTACCCGAAGCTTTATTACCGCTTCCCTCGAGCACGGTAAACTTACAGATGCCGGTGTCAACCTCTTTTCTGCGACATTAGCGTCAAAACCCATGTCATGAATTTCCTGGCAAATCTGTTCCGGGCTTATTTCTGACTGCAGGTACTTTACTAGGGCATTATTCTGTTCAAGGGAGACTTTAATGCTCACGACGCCCTTCACCTTGGAAATTCGTCCTTCTACTGACTGCACGCAGGACTGGCAAGTCATCCCCACAACCCTGACTGCAACAGTGCGCTCCTGGGAAGATGGCGAGGGCAGGGTTTCAAAGCTCTCCTCGTAGCCCATGTTGTCAAAAGCAAAATGCTGTTTCATTGTAGGTTCCAGCGCACAGCTAGGAGGGGAATCGGCGTCGGACAAAGCCTAAAGAGAAAAATAAAAGTAAAACACGTGTACCTTTATCACTGTAAAAGCAGCAATATTCTTCATAAGCCCTCAAAGCAGTCTACTTCCACCAAAATGTTTCATGATGTTAACTTACACTTTGACTACGCTACCAGTTAGCTATGCAGCATGAATCAGGCCTCTGACACTTCCCATGAGCAGCAATTTTAGAAATACCCACATTTCCAATCCAATCATTTATAACTTGTATGTTCCTGTCGTGCAGCCCGAGCTCTGCTTTTCAGAGCAGACTGCCACCGGCACAAAGGGTCACAGGAGAGCGCACACTGAACATCTCTCCACAGACATCAGAAGACAACATTTTGGCCAAGCCACTACCAAAACAAAATAATATGCCAACAGAAAACAGATTCAGGAATTGCCGGAGCCTGAAACCAGACAGGACCAGTTGCATGATACCTGCAGCACCATAGGTGTACACACAAGGGTCTGGATAGTTTGCAAATACACAGATCTTAGAATTTAAAATCTACTCACAAAGATTTTAAAAAGACATATGTATGCAGATGCTTCCACTATAGTTTAGTTTCACCTTCCTCGCTGTGAGGTACCTAACAAAGATCAGATATTGAGCTCCAAGAGCTCACTGCTTTGATCCAACACCAATTTTCCGAATGTCACAGCCATTACTGGAGGAGATTAGCCTGAAGTGGATTATCCATCAGTCAAATCATGGCCCACAATACTGCAATTCTACAGTTCAGTGCACTCAATCCAATTGAAAAATGCAATATTAATCAAAATTATAAAGGCGATGCTTCTCACGAAGAGGTAATGAGAGCACAACTCTCCGTCATCAAAGGACATCGCTGACACCAAGCAATGGGGAGGACTTAGAAGGAGAGGGACAAGCCCAAGATCTTCAGGTTTCATGCAAAGAACTTTAAAATTCTTGTTTGGGACGTAAGGCAAATTTATCTCCTAAAGTTTTAGATGGAAGTTGTGACAAATCTATTAACTTGCTTGTGAAGGGCTCTCCACTGCTTAATAACACAATATGCGTCTTCTTTCTACTAAAGAGAAAAAAAAAAAAAAAAAAACTTTCTCCTCAGTACAGCAGCACAAACAAGAAGCATTTAGGCTGCTTATTAACACTAGACTGCTCCCAGTTCATTTCACGCAACATTCAAAATTCATTAACTTGATTTTGTTTCATGCTTAGAGAGCTTGGGAATAATGATGTCTGGGTCACGACCAAAACGGCAAAAATTAAAACTAAGAAATTTGCTTTCAGTCTTCTCTGTACTGTATTTATTAGAACTGGAGGAGAATACTCCCTGGGAAAACAGAAGTGCTGGTAAACAGACAGAGGCCACCGCTTCAGTCACACGTCCATGCAGCACTCCTCTGAATCTCACCTTCAGGTGAAGGCAGAAATGGGTTTCCTGATGAGCCCATCGCCTCCTGCTCTACACAACAGTTCCCTGAGCCTTTGCCATGGACATTTATGGAGGCCTCTAAATAAAAACTGAAAGTAATCGAGTCTTCAGGCTTGACTCCCGTTAGTGGTACAAGCTCAGTTCACAGCACCACAGCAGGGCTGAGGCTGTCAGGGAGCTCTAGAGGCCCTGTCCCCAAGCCCTGCTCCAGCGCAGGGTGCCCAGGGCCCTGTGCAGGCGCCTTGTGCCGCTCTGCCAGGAGGAGCCCCCACAGCCTCTCTGGGCAGCCTGGGCCAGTGCTCAGCCGCCCGCCCAGCACAGAAGTGCTGCCTGGTGCTCAGAGGGAGCCTCCTGCCTGCCCCTTGGTGCCCACTGCCCCTGGCCTGGCGCTGGGCACCCCTGAACAGAGCCTGGCTGCGGCCTCTTTGCCCCCTCCCTGCGGGGATTCCCAGCCCTGGGGGAGATCCCCCTGAGCCTCCTCTTCTCCAGGCTGAGCAGTCCCAGCTCTCCCAGCCTCTGCTCACAGGACAGGTGCTCCAGGCCCGTCCTCATCTTCATGGCCCTCTGCTGGGCTCTCTCCAGTGTGTCCATATCTCCCTTGTACTGGGGGGCCCAGAACCAGACCCAGCACTCCAGGTGTGGCCTCACCAGCACTAAGCAGAAGGGAAGGATCACCTCCCTCAACCTGCTGGCAATTCCACCTAATCCAGCCCAGAGCCATCAGCCTTCTTAGCAGCAAGGATCATGTTCAGCTTGGTGTCCACCAGGACTCCTGCTTTAATGTCACCAGGTCCAGCACAACCTGGTTGGGCATGACCTCGAGATAACTAATAATAAGTGAGGCAGCCCCTCACTATCCTGGCATGAGCCCACCCTCTGCGCCCCCTTCCCTCTCTGCTTGTAGCCTCAAGGCTACACTCCAGGGATGCTGGGGAAGAGTTATGTGCATATTTTAGCTCCTGTGTCCCTTTTACTCCTGCACACCTGGCAGTCCCTCTCTCCTTGCACTTTCCTCGCCAGAAGTTACTGAAATCCTCAACGTAAATGTAAAGATGCAGCCAGCCACCCCCCCTTCAAAACAAAATACAAATGATTAATGGTCCCTATTTAAGTGCAGAAAAGACAATTCCATGCTTATTTCCTCTTATTTGTGCCCTCACAGTTTAAAAATAATACGGCATCATATATGGGGAAGAAAACCTGTTTGAAAAGGAAGACTGTCTCTCACAGACTTTATTTCAAATGCTGCATAACCTTAAACATTCGTTTTTGTTCATGTCTACTTGGAGAAGCCTATTTCAATACTGTCCTTCGTCTCCTCTTCCCTATCTCCAGCTCCCATGAGATTTTGGTCACAGGGAGAAGCTCTTATCTTCACGAACACCCAGAAAAGCAAAAAGCCTCATGCGTGCTACAGGAGCTCACTGCATGCATTTGCTTTTCCTCGTACAAAGGCATTTGTGTTCCTCATTCTTTGATGAAACTGAGGAAGAGCGGGGCGAGACACGCAGCCTCCTCGCCTGCTCCTATCCAACATGCTTCTGGGAGCAACCTGCAGACAGAAAACAGGCAGCACCACAGCTCTTGGGTCCTTCTCTGCATCTCCCCTACCCCACGCTCACTAAGCATCTCCATTTTCCTATGTGCCTACTGAAATAAAAGTGATTCAAATTAAATGAAGCGATTAAAGGGTATTTACTGGCACACAGTCTTCAGAAAAACATAAAAGCAAGGACTGATTTTACTATTTCGATGTATTTTTAGTCATAGGAACATCAAAACTTGGCCATCAATTGATGTTTTGGATTAAAAGATGCACCAGCATTTAGAAGAATAGGCGATATTTTGTTCATTATTTGACAAAAACTGGCATTTGTGCTCTGCAAGAGAAAACATCCTTATACACATTTTTTTTTTATTAAAAAGGACAAAAATAGAGGGGAAGTAGATGTAAATACATATATATATATATATATATATATATATATGAATGCCCTTTAAAAAAAATCAAAATAATTTGAGAATATCCCCCCCTCCAAAAAACAAACAAAAATGTGTACATATTCAAATGCAATATCTAGAAAGTCTTCAGTATTTTTTTCTGTTTTAAAAAATGCTCCCAGGAGAAGGAGCACAGCCCTATCTATGGGCATATCTATGCGAAGGGGTGTTTCTACACCAGATGAGAGGAAAACAGCAGGTTCACGTAAGGAGCTGGCCAGCAGGCATGCAGAAATGCGCACATTCCTACATACAGCATGTAGTCTTCCTCAGGCACACACTAAGTTTCAAAAGAGGGTTTCTTGGTAGCAGCTAACAGCTGTACATTAAATGGCACCTAGGAGACTATCAGAGACACCACCTCCAACACAGCCCAAGCTGGGACAGCCAGGTAACATCACCGGGGCCAAAGTCACCACGCAAAGCTCACCACCACAAAGAGAACGGCATCTGGTTAATCCTGGTGCCTGACACTTACCAGGGATCACCCCTCCTGCTTGCTTCTGCCCAGAAATCTGAATGAATCAAAGAAAAGTCATCTGTCTGCGTGTCTGAATCTCAGAAAACTGGCTGCAGTGACCAACGCTTTTTGCCTAACATGCCAAAGGAGGCCTGCTTACTTTTAAGGGGACGTGTACACAAGGTCTGTTTGCTCTACAGGACTCCGGCATATTTTTACAATGACTATGTGAAAATTATGTAAATAATGAAAACATGAAATTAGGACAATTATTTCCCTCCCCTGTTTTGCACATAAAAGTTGCCACTCAAAAAAAAAAACAAAACAGAGGGAGGATCTGGGCTGAAAACTAAGAAAATCTCATGAAAGTTGAGCTGTGAAGATCGTTTAAGCAACAGCCCTTAAATAGAAAAATGATTTTTAAAGAAGGGAAGAAAGTTAAATGGGGACCTATTGGAAGAAAAGCAGCAATAGTTGGAGATGGCTTTAAAGGAAATGCCAGAGGTGAAACTATTCCCATCTACAGCAGGCAGCTCTGACCAAGCAGCATCTGAAACCATGAGTAAGTCTGATCCCAGCTCCCAGGACAAGGATTTCAGAACAAACCCATCGGTGTCATGAGCTGCCCTCCTTGCTGTCTCAGGCAGGAATCGAGTCTCTGTGGCTGCCCTGGAGAAAATCTGGGCCTGGGGGCAGCAGGAAGAGGCCAGAGGCTCTGTTCCCCTGTCAGGAAGATCATTGAACAAGAACATGCCGCGGGGCTGGAATAACTTCTTGGGAGAGCGAGGAGGTGGAGCAGAGCAGGGTGACACTGCTGGATTGGGAGTGCCCAAGTCTCGAGTCACAGCGTGATGTGCAGCAATTTGCCCTGTGGTGTCCAGAGCTCGGTGGCAGGTCCAGGGGAAGAGGCGGCTGCTGCCTGTGGCCTGTGCAGCTGGTGGGGCAAAATGGTCCTCGGAAGCCCAGGCTAACCAACATCCCCAAAAACGAGCTGCTTCTTTTGGGTACTCCCATTCAGAAGTACAAAGGCCAAGGGTTCAACACAGTGGTGAAGGGCTACGGAATACACCAGAGGAAAACTGCTTAACTGGATGAAAAAAAAGACAACAAAAACCCACACAGCACTGGGCAAGGCCCTCCCTCACACATGGTGACCAGCACGTGTCACCTTGTCTTCCCTTTCCCCCTCACCTCCCCTGCCAGGGAGGTGCAGCCACCTCCCAAATGCTGGTGTAAAACCCTCAGTCTCCCAAATGTAACACCAACTTTCATATCCTGAAGTTCAAGAGCCTCATCACGATGCCAGGCAGTCAGCTGACAGGGAAACGGGACTCGGCCCACTGAGCAAATTCCCTTCTGATTCTCCCCATCTTCTTGCCCACGAATGCCAGATCTCAGCCTCTCACCTGGTGTCTCTGAAGGTTTTGAGCTGCTCTTTCCCCCACACATCCGCAGGCTGAAACCAGCTATTGCCCTCCTCCCTTGAAGTGCACAACTGCCGAAGAATTACCTTATCTGTCACTGCTTTACCTTCCCTGCTTTGCTCTTTCACAAGCTGCTGATTCACGGCTTTGGATTCAGGCAGGCAGTAACGCACAACCGAAAAGCCACATACTAGTAATTAAATACTTCAGATGTTTTCCCAGTTTGTTATAGGCTGCCAGCAAACAACAAAATGAGGACAGAACAGCCTTGGGAACGTCAAAGGTCCAGACTCTTCAATTTCACGCCTCTAACAGCGTCATTTCTGAGTGGGCCGGAGGCAGAAATTCAGCTCTCATCCTCCTGAACAAATCTCAGCTCAGCCCGTCCATCCATCTTGTCAGCACATTCTGTTTAGCTGCATCAGGTCATAAATGGTTGGTCTTCCTCCCCTCTTCCCCCTCCATGCCTCAGGGAGATCAACATGTGAAGCCCTACTAGTGTCAGTATCTAGTTCTGACACAGCTTATGTGCTTGCACCCAGTGTTACTGAAATGATACCCATATATGCCATATTTATTAAGCCCTAGAGACCTAAAAAAGTGTTTTTAAACTAAAGAGAGCTATATAAACCATACTAGGTTCAGTGAGAAAGAGGAAAGCCTTGTCATAAATGGATAGTTTCTAATGTAGAATTAAAGCAAAACTCCTTGTGGTGTTCTTCACTGCTCCGATATGAGCAACCCAATATATTCCAGCAAACTGAATACAGAAAAGAGATCTTTTGGCAGAACAAAGTAATTTATGTCATGACTGCTTTGTAGCAAACATTTATAGTGTGAGAAGTAGAGACAGGCAAAGCCTTCACATATAGTTGGCCTGCTCTCGCTGTTGTTTCATCCCAGTCTGACACTAATTATTTAAGCCATTCTAATATACGCATTTTCAAAGAACACTTTATTTATTCTGACAGGTTGTTTTCCTTAAACATCCACTGATCCAAATTACATTATTATAATTTGTAATATAAACTTTTAAACAGCAAAACCTCTTATTTAAGTAATAAACCTCATAAAGTTTTTATCAGCGCTTATCTTTCTAAACCTCTTTTCCATAGCAGCCAACCTCCAAAACTACAACTCTGAATTACAAACGAAATAAAATGTTGCCACAGGTATATTATCGAGAATTTCTGTTAGTATCCACTTACTAGTTATAAATAAACTACTTACCTACAATTATGACCTCTTAAAGTTTCTAGAATTCCAGGGAATAACCCAGCACTAGCTGATGTCAAACTACTCAAGCAGTCACAGCTCAAGAGGAGAAATGTTTCCTCAGTAAGAATCACCACTCCGTATTACTAGAGGTGGAGCTGGAAAAATGCTCATTAGCTAATATAGCATACCTCGTTATTAACATTTGCTTTCAAAGATTAATTTCAGAGGCTCTCGAGAGGACTTGGCATTTCTGTACTACTTGTTACAGGACACAGATGCATGCTGGGGATGGAAATAATTTAGATAAAGAAGGTTTGAACACATTAATATACAATCCATGTCCAACATGCTTGGTTTAAAATTCTCCAGTTCGGCATCATCTCTTCCCTCCCAACACAAGCAACAGCTCACTGACCTGTCTTTCAATTGTATTGACTTCTGGCATCCCCATGGAGTTACTTTGCAAAACTTTCTCTTCTTTCTGCAAGTTACTGCTTGCTTCTACCGGAGATCCTGCTCTGGGTTTTTCACCGATAATCAGTAGTTCAGGCACATCACGAGCTGCCTGCCGCTTACGAATAGACACCAGGGTTATGTTTTTGTTGTTTAAAGTAGCTAAGCAGGACAGTTCCCTTCTTATTTTACTCTCCCCTTTCCTCTCCATTATCTTTGCAGGCTTTAAATATTGCAACGCCAAAGGAAAGCTTTAGGAGAGCAGTTAGGCAGCGTGCCTTATCAGCAACTCTTCTTTCAGCTGCAACGGCCTGGGGAGCTCTGCCCGCCTCATCAGCGTGCTCATTAGGCATTCCTAATGAAATCCCAGATGTAACCTGTGATCTTTGTGTACGCTGCACTCAGCTACCTCCTCGGCCTGCCAGCCCAAACGCTCCCCACCAATTGGCAGCCCTTGCGCTTACCAAACCGCAGTCAGCGCCGCTCGGCTTTGCGCACGGCGTCGCGGGCAGCTCAGCCAAGGCTGCCTTTCACAAGCTGCTCAAACATGACCTGTGTGCAGCCAGTCGGTGCATAATTAACTCAGACACCCAGGCATTAGCTCCTTGTGGCCATGGGCACGACCACAGCTCCTGCAAAGGGCAACGCTGCTACTCCGCTTCCCTTTTCCATGAAGTGACCTGGGATTTTTTGGATTTTTATCCAGGAAATGGTCCCCTCTAACACTTTTAGCATGCTTATGATAGCGAAGATTCCTAGGCTGAAGGTCTTTCGTTTATTTAGGGTACAAGGACGGTCGTTCCTGGTTTCAAAAGGGAAAAGAAAAAGACTGAGTGCAATACTGACGCTTTTTAAAGCGCAGCTCTTTACCATCCCCAAGCTTAACTAAAAATAAACAAACAAACAGAAAGCTAAACCAGCAATTAGTGCCACGAAGAAGAGAAAAAAAGAAAAACTAAAATTAAAAAAAAAAAAGTATTCCCTCCGGCAAACCCCTTAGATCCTTTCATCAGTTCCAGGAATGTCTAATTAGACAGCCATATGATAGGCACCATCACTAGAAGTGTTTAGAGCCAAGCTGGATGCATTTCCCTGGGGCTGCCTGCCCCAAATTCACAGTGCTGTTCTAACCTGGTAAGCGGGACGTCGAGTTCCCTGAGCATCCAGCAGTGCAGTCCACTTCTAAAGGCACCCCTAAACAGGCACCTAAAAACTGGCCATGAAGGGAAACTACACCATATAGTCAGTGTGCCAGCAAATCACATCCCCCGACTATGCACTGACCTCACTGTGCAGGCAAGCCTTAAAATAATTACTATTTTTTTTTTTATCAGAAATGCTTGGATTTGAAAAGAAAATAAATCACTAAACATACTCCCATGCAGAGACCAGCACACAGGATCGGAGTCTCGGCACAGCTCAGTCACGGCAAAGAAACCTGAGGACACACATGGCACTCCAGCTGTCTGGCAGGACGAAGTCACATTCCTTTTACTTTTTTCCCTTGACATCTCTCACACCCCTGCTCACACCACACAACAGTTGAGAGTTCAGAATCCTCTTTAGAAAAGGAAGGTCTTCTGCCAACGAAATGAAAACCAAAATACCATCATAGCATGACTGTGTGTCACTGCCTTAATACACAAGAAGAGGGATAACATTAAACTGGAAAAAGAAAAGTGAATTTGAAAACGTTTTGAGAAATGGCACTTCAAAAGAGCTTTACAAGCATGTGATGATGCCAGTACAATTTAGGACGGGTTCAAGAGAAGCTTCGTTAGCTACGAGGTCAGTGAGGGAACACCCTACAGAAGCTCCCTCTCCGCTCCCCGTTCCCTCCCAAGTGACTGCAGAGACCCAACCCATATAATGTTTCCAAAAAAAGGAAAGAGGTCAGGAAAAAATCACTCCCATGTTAACAAAGCCAGGTGACCATCCTTGGGACCGTGCCTGGGAGGTGGGGTCCCCAAGCAGTTTGTCAGGTGCCCAGCTGGCAGCGTGGAGGTGGCTCTCAGAGGAGCCTCTAGCAGGGTCACGTACGGTATTACCTTAGCTCAGAAGTGGGGGCTGGAAACCATCACAGGCTGCTGGCTTTTACTCAAAAGGAACCTTCCCTTTTCCAGACTCTTCAGATCTTAAATACTAATAGTTTTACCACCACACTACAAGGCGTAAAGCATCTGTTCTGCATTTATCAATAAAACTGGTTAAAAAGGCAGCTGACTTCAGTTGGGACACTTTTCTTAAAAGTTGTCTTTAATTCTTCAAAATATTTCACCTTTCTGACTTTAACTGGCTTTGAAACAACAAATTGAAAATCCTACAGTTTGACTTATGTGAAATATAATTGATATTTCATTACCACGTCTTCAAGTACTAGGGCTACATCTACTCATTAAAGACACACACTCAAGCTAAGAGTCTATTTTTTGTCTTTCTAAGGCAAACCAACGCTCCGATCCCAAATCAAAGATACTAAGAAACTCAGCTCTGAGTACCAAAGCTAATTTCTGTTCCAAATAATGGAAAATCCAAATTCTAGAATATCTTAGGGAACACAAATTGCAGTTTCTGGCCAGCTCTAAGGTAAAAACTCAGTCCACTCACCTCAGACAGTATCTTTATTATTCAAAATAGCCCAAACCCCTACCTGGCACGTTGCTACAAGTGACTAATATTCATGAGATATCATGTGATGAAGCTTGCTGTCTGAGGTTCACCCTAGGTTGAGGTTTAACTTCAGCTGAAGGAATAAAGAGATATTTAGTAAGTCTTCTCCCCGCCTCCTCTCGTCCATCCAACTTCTGAGCAATTCTAAGGTAAAAATCTCTTTGCTTGTTCCTAGTAGTGGAAACAAGTTCTTACTTAATGCCCTCACGGTCCTCCTCCTTCAGCAGTGCTGAATGCTGACTTGGAGCTGGAGGAGAAGCACACCAGGCTGTGTTTTGAACACCTTTACAAGGTATTTATATATAAATATATATATATATATACTTTTACAAGGTATTTACCTACATTAAGAAGAATTATTTTGTTGGGAGGAGAGGACAGTTTCCTATAGCTCTTCAGATGAATGGGGTATAAGATGTATTTCAACACAGCTGACTGATGTGGAACATCACATTTAGTGGGCTCCAGCAGAGACCCGTGGCAATGGTGACTGAAACCCATGCAGCTGAGTTACCAGCAGCAGCTCTTGGACAAGCACTGCCACCCAAGCATCTTGTAAAACAAAACCCAATTTCAAAGTACCTTAACAGAGCAGGCTGAAAGCTCAGAGGCCCTGCCCAATCCCACCCTCTCCACAACTCTTGCGGCCCAGGAGCCAGTTCAGAAGGATGCGAGGTAGCACCCTGAGGGCAGCTACATCTGCTGGAGGAGCAAGGCAGCTGCTTGGAGTTACCCACACAAATTGTTTTCCCCATTCTGGCTCCATTAATTGCCCCTTTGGAGCTGATGCTAACTGTGTCAGCTGCTAACATTTTACTGAGGGCTGAAGGAAGGAAGGAGCTGTTGCCTGTCTCACCTGGTAACAACAAGGTGCCCTGGTTGGAGGCTAGATGTTGCACAGCTGAGGAGCTTTACCAGGAAAAAATCACTCAGGAGTGGTAGGATGGGATTCAGATGGCAAATACAAAATCTGGCTGCTGCTTTTGCAGCTCTCTGCTAATGCTGGAGGAGATATTTTCATTGTCATTCAAGAAAACAGAGAACATACCAAGAAGATTAAATCCCTTTGAATTAAAGCTCATAAAACATGTTTTCCCCTTTATGCTACTTGCTACCACCAGAGAATGTATTAAACCCACAAAAAGTACACGTCTTTGTGTAAATTATGCTTCCTGGGTGCATTCATCCCTGGCTTTATAGGATGACTTGTCCTGTGCCTAATCCCCCTGCCTCCTTGTCCAAAGCAAGCATGTTAAAATGTTCTTAACAATGCCTTGAAAGATGAGAAGCTTGGGAGCAAGTTAAAAATCAGTGGCCTGGAGGTAAGGGGGTCATATTGCCTTCACCTGACGGGCAGACAAGAGGAACTGGTTCAGATACCTGAACAGCATAAAGTGTAAAGACAGGCTTCAGTATTTACACTAAACTAGAAAGCCAGTCTGCCTTTGAATGTAAAAATTACATTTTTCTACTCTCCTCATCAGATGCAAAGCTCCTACACACATTACAACCCAGCCAGAGTGTGAAACCCAACGATTTCTCCTCCCTCTGCACCCTCTTTAAGCCAAAAGAGGAGTACTGATTAAATGTGTGCACCACTTCTTCAAGCAAGCCCCTGCTCTTGCCCAGCAGCCACTTTCGGCCGGCTGAAGCAACAGCTGCAGCTGAAAGCTCAACAGAAGCTTGCTCACATTCATGGTGCACAGCCACGTCCTTGACTTTTCTGAACTGACACTGTTATTACAGGAGAAAAAAAAAAAAAGAAAGGAAAAAAGACCTTTTTATAATTTAAGAGGGAAAAAACTAGTCAACTTTCCCTCTTCAATGGCATTTGCTTGCAGTTTTGAGCCATGAAATGAGAAAGACACCTCCTTGGCTACAATGTCCTAGGAAGGCTGGCAGCCATCAGGTATTTCTATAGGGTCAATGGTATTCAGATTCCTCTCAACAGGTAAGGAAGCGTGATCACACGTAATAGCATTTCTCAGGCTGTAAGGAGAAAAAGGAAACCTTTCAAAACTCTGAAAAACAAGGAATCAAATTCCTACCTGCCATGAATAAAATTGCTTAAGAGTTGATGACCTCATTGCAAATCAGATCAGCTCAGACTTTGGCTCCAGCTTTTCAGGAAGCAGACTCAATCTTCTCTAAATATTTAAAAACGGTTGTTTGCTCTCAACCGGCAGGACTCGGCGGTGAATCTCTTTTGTGGCAGGGCCCAAAATCGCAGCCTCATTTTTTCACTCCGCGGCTCCTTCACGACCGCAAATTGTGTGGACTTGGTACTTTGTCTGCTTTTAGCAGCGTTGATTTCAGCATGATCATTTCTGTTATCTGTATTTATACTGCAGGAATTTGTTTTCAAGTGCCTGGAAACTACCAGGCTGATCATATTACCCCCGGAAAAGGCACACCTTTTGGGTCAGAGTGCAAAGAACAGTTGCCATCGGGCTGAATCAATTCCAGTCCCACTCCCCAGCAACATTCAGTCGCATAGCAGGCGTGTGGCACCTCGTCAGGTGGAGGTGGCACGAGCGTGGCAGAACTACAAACCCAGGATTTGCACTGCTGTGCTCCCACTGCTCTCCATTCTGATGTTGTCTGTGTTGCACCCAGCTCAGAGCCGGGGTTTGGTTGTAAAATTCAAGCAAAAGCCTTTCTCAACTCCACTCAGAGAAAAAGAACCTGCATTTTTTCCACCTCGACTGCAATATCTTAAATACAGCTTGAGAATGAGTAACACTACAAAAGGAGCAATTTTAGAAGGCTAATTTGAGACGACAAGAAGACCTGTTTAGTACCCGTGAACTGTATCAGTCACTGCTAAAGATCATAGCTTTTGCCAGCTCACTTGGCTCTCTACATTTAGAAATAAGCCTCAAGTTCTCTATTCTAGTTTTGTTTCGTAAATTTCCTAGATTTTTTTGTGGGTTTTTAAAAATACCTTCTACATTTGTTTGGAATAAATACTGAGTCTCTGAACTGTGATTTAAGTAACTGGGAAGACTGAGGGGTTTATTGTTTTGTTTTGTTTCGAAGTAAGCTACTGTTGACCTTGTTGCAGGTCCTCTCAAATCTTCAATTAATTTTTCCCCTGTACAGATCAGGAATGTAAGCCTACGTCTTCAGTGCCATTCATCTCTATTAACATCCTCTAAATCTGTCCCTGACGGTGGAGCCCACAATTTAATGTACTTATTAGTTCCTTCCCAGCACTTATTTCCAGTCCTTCTTGTGGTCACGTTTGACAGGCTGAGATTTCAGCTTGATGAGCCGCCTGACACTGTGTAAAGAACACAAAGCACATCATATTTGTAAAGCGTTAATAAAATAAAGGAAAGGAGAGGGAGAGGGGATAAGAAACCAACTTGGATTTGAGCCTGTATTTCTGGTTCTGCAGCTGGTGTTTAATCCCAAGTCCAACTGCTCAGCCTTTGAATAGGAGCTCGTTTCATCACCTTCACTTCAAGAAAGAAGTGAAAAGAACCAAGAACGAAGAAAGAACCATCCCTGTGGGCTGGTTGCTGTTACTGGGTAGAAAAACACAAGAGGGTTTGGGGACCTCTCAGCCCCCAGGTGACCCTGCTGGCAGGGGATCATGAGGACAGGGCTGCAGTGTGACCCGGACAGCCTGCCTGTGAGGCTGGGGCTCTGCCACAGCCCAGCCAGGCCAGCACAGGGGCCCTGCTCGTTTTGGAGCCTCCCAAACTGCAGCTCTGCCCTTGGGCAGCTTTTTCTCCCCGACCTGGAGATCAGAGAGCTGCCAGCCCTCCGTCTGGCTCCCTGCGCCCCGGCAGGCGAGAAGCGAAGAGGGCAACTTCTGATGAGGACACTACAGGCACACAGGGGCATCGGGAGGTCCAAACCATAACACATGAGCTGCTGTTTAGCTAACCTATTTACGCTGTCCTCCTGCAAAACTCCTGTTTGCTCTTCAGGGCCAGGAACAGCACTGCACTGCCCAGGCCTAATGCCCGGCGTGAGCGTGCTGCCAGCTCGCGGTCAGCAGCCCCAGGCAGGGAGGTCACGGCTCCTATCAGTGGACAATTTGTGCTTCCACAGGTGACCATGAGAACACGTAGCCTTGGCCTCGATAGAGCGACGCTGACCCACTGCAGAGGCTCATAGAAACTACGAGGGAAGATCAAGATGAAGAGATGCTTGCTGTTATTTTTTTTCTCTGCTGGAATATCTGATAATTCTGTAATTATCTGCTGATAATTCCATCAAGTGGCGGCCTATGAGACACAGCGAGGAAGAACAGAGGTGGAAAAGTCATAGATAACGTGGCACTGAGGGAGGGATGGCACACAGCAAGGCAACTGCTACTGATTTTAAGCTCTCTTTTCAGCTCAAACACATGCTTCAAAAAACATCTGAAGGAAACAGCAACGGAGCAAACCTCTTTCTGTTTACAAAAAAAAAAATATGTATCTGAAAGATGTAACACCTGGACTGAAAGGCGCAGTTCAAACCCTGCTTTGAAATGCGCACAGCGTTTCTCAGGTTGTTTTCCGTGGTATATGCACTTGGCTCTTCAAAACTGCCTGTGGAAGTGGTGCTTATTGACTGCGTGAGCACCCAGAGGAAACTGAACATGTTTGAGTCCTAAAAAAAATAAAAGAGCTCCTGGGAGCTCGTTTTGTGACACAAACGCTTTCAGGCAGCGAGATGGATGGCGTTCCCAGCTCTCAGCCACCTTGTCATTTCCAGGGTTCACCTCAGTCTGCTCTACAGAAAAAGGATGTTTCCTCCAAGGACACTTTTAGGCAAAACTGATGCGTTCTGCAGCTCGGTGTAAAAGAAGGTAACCGTCCTGGGAGTTGCCAGGCAACCTGCTGAGATTTATTCACTGCCCTCAATTCCTAGGAAGCAGAGATGCCAATCCATGGAAATTCAGGGTCAATTGATTTATTATTCCCTCCTCTTACCTCTGCTCGTTGAAAGAAAAGGTACCGCGTCAGGGAAGGACTTTTAAGCAGCCCTAGTTCACTCCCCAGAAGAGAATCTCTGAATCTGCGCCATGGGAAAACTGCCACCCCTTCAAACTTCCTTTATCCCCAGCACTGAAAAAGGTCAGAGGAGGCGGCAAGGCACAGTGCCTGCATTTCTCCTGTAATTCTCTTCTGTCCCGCTCGGCAGCCAGTTTCTGGCTATTTTCTCTTCCCTGATCCGTGCCAACGAGCCAGACATGAGCACAGAATGCAAATCCTGACTCGTCCTGGATCCGCATGATACAGTTTGGGTTTGCACCCAAACAGTTCTCCCCCCTGCCCCCTGAACCAGGCAGAGGGACGTGCACACAAACGCATGTGCACAAACACATCCTGAACAAGTCAGGGCAGGGTTTTAGTTCTTCAGTCTGTGAACCCTTTAAAGTCTGATGATAGGGCTGAAAAGATAAATAAATAGCGACTCAGTGAAGCTGTGCATCTTCCTGAGTGGTTTCATAGTTGATTTAAACACATATAAGTTGATTTTCTTTTCAGTTGATAAGTTTCATAGATGAATTTTAACAGATATAATTTAAGGTACTGCTGTGAGAGAGAGGATCCTTCACGATCTCCTTCACATCCTGACTAGGTGCATATGGCCACAGAGACATTAATATCTGCGTAAATGGGGGAGGAAAGAGATGGGGGTTTAGGTCTGCTATCACAGACACTCAGAAATGCTCACGGCCCCTCAGGAACCCAAAACTTCCAGCTGGAAAGGCTGGGACTTAAAGTGAGCCCCCATATCCCTTTGCAAGCTCAGGGATGTCACTGGTAGGGCTACGACAGTTACCAGCTCATTTCTGCCTGTGCTCTGAGTTGCTGGAACGTTTCCTTCACCTGCCCTGAAAATGTCAGACATTTTTCCTGTTTAGGCTGTTTAGGAGAACTGACAGGAGGCCATGGGAACTTAAAACACCAGCCCAATGTACAGAACTGAACTCCAACAGTGGAATCGATTTGTTTTCCTACACAGTCCTTGTCCAACTGGGACAACTTGTGTGAAAATAATTTTCTATTAATCAAAACCGGTGGGTTCCAGCAGCTGGAAGTTTCCTGGTGATGCAAATAAAGGTATTTCATAGGAACTCTTGCAAAAATTCTCTGTAGATTCAAGCTGCTTAATACTTAATGTTTTTGCAATTCTCCATTGCTTCTGTCAAAAAAAAAAAATTTTAAAAGGGCAGTTTTTGCTCACAAACACACAGTGCAGGCATCCACGCCCTGGAACATCTAGCTAAAAAGCAAAGCTGACAGAAAAACAAAATCCTAGAACTGTTTGTAGTTAGCAACTTTAGTATTATAACGTATCAGTAAAAACAACCCCATGGTGTTTTGCCCTAAATGTATATATGCCACAATTTATTTCCAATACTTGTTTTTTTGCTTCATGGATGTTCAGTACAACTTTATTTCTGCCTCCTGTTACTGTGCAACGAAGAACATTTCACATTTCACAACCTAACACAACAAACGTGCAAAAAAAAAGGAGAAACTTACTGTGTGTACGAACGATACAAGACTCCTCCTGCTAAAAACAGTCTCCAGCATTTTGGCAGCTACGAGAGAGAAACTTGTATGAGAAACTCGGTGCCACACAGGGTGTACTCCAGAAGGAAAGTAACCGACTGTACAAGAAGGTATAAAAAAACCACATGACTGTCATATGAATGTCCTTACACAATATTAATCCAGTTTCTTTGTGTTTATTACTTGCCAGTGGTCTTATTTTAGCAACTTTCTTGTATGTGGAGCACTCAGCAAGAGTGAGAGTTACAAAAATGTACTTAAAAACTACCTCCAGTGCCTCACAGGCTTGAGGAGAATGCATTGTGAGTGGATTCTGCTGTTTGTTTTGAACACTGCTTACTTGTTTGCACTGATCTTCCTTCAGAGTGAGGACCTTAATCAGGAAAGCAATTAAAACAAGACAAAAGTGCTTACAGAGGCTGCAAAAGATGAAAAACTTGGTACATCTCTGAGCAGGTGAGAACAAAGCCAACATCATGACAAGGCTCGTTTCATTTCTTTGGCCTGTCAGCCACGTGGAATTTCTACAGACAAGATGTTTAATAGCATTCCCCCTGGTGGAGCAGGAATGCTAAAGGCAGCTCAGCACTGCTCTTGCTGACGTTATTGGCAATACCTTAAATGTATTCACCCAGTATCTGCTGCTACGTATGCATTAAGGTGGGGAAGTTGTGAAGTGATGACAACCCAGTTAGTCTGCGTTGGATATTCACACATTAAAGGCATCCTTTGCAGTCTGTAAGGTTGTCAGCAACACGGCTTTCACAGTGCTCACATCAAAAGCTGAATACCCTGTGATTAAAAAAAAAAAAAAAAGCTAACAAAATAAAAACTTTGGAAGTATTAATACAGCTTTTCTTTAATTACCACTATAAGGACTACAGAAAAAATAGAACAGATCAGCAGAACAGAGGAGCAGAGCACCTCTCCTGTGAGCAGAGGCCGGGAGAGCTGGGACTGCTCAGCCTGGAGAAGAGGAGGCTCAGGGGGATCTCCCCCAGGGCTGGGAATCCCCGCAGGGAGGGGGCAAAGAGGCCGCAGCCAGGCTCTGTTCAGGGGTGCCCAGCGCCAGGCCAGGGGCAGTGGGCACCAAGGGGCAGGCAGGAGGCTCCCTCTGAGCACCAGGCAGCACTTCTGTGCTGGGCGGGCAGCTGAGCACTGACATGGTGTTTCCTGGATTATTCCACATGGAAGTACCCGTCAAGAAATAAGTGCACATTATAAGAAAAAGGGCCATGAAGTTTCAAAAAAAAATAAATAAATCATCAGAGAGAGCTTCTCCTGCCAAAACAATTCCTCTGGCCTATCTGTTGTTTGCCTTGGGAGCAAAAGCAAGACACAAACAGTTCTATGAATACTTTGCTCTTGAACTGTCACCAGGAAAATTACATGACTGTAGAGGCTTTGTAGCGCTAGAGCTGGCCAGTTGATCTGCATCCGTGCAAAAATTTCAATTTTTCTGGGAAGTGCCAGACCGACGTCCCACAGTGGCGATGCTGTGCACAAAGCATGCCTGGCTGTCCGGCTCCCTGAACAAACTCTGAGGCTCTCCCTGCTGGAAAAGTTCACGCACTGCAAATTCAGTTTGCTGCTACATGGCAGCTGTTTCTGCTGTGCCTGCGGAGATCAGTCTTTTTCTTCCATTTGCCAAAATGCACAAACATATGCATTCCTTAACAGGAGATTTTGGGAACTCACAAAAAAGTGATTATACCATTTCAGGAAAAGCAAAATATTTTGTTGGGCTCAAGCTAAAACATGCTCCCGACACTTAGGAATCCCTGAAGAAATGATACGCCTTGTGCTGGGAGCTCTGTGGGATCAATCCTCACTTCTCCTCCCCACTACCACTAACCTTGCAATGAGCCTTGACTGGAAAGAACAAGTTTCACTTTCCTAGCCATATGAAGGCAAAGGTGTCTGATGACTGAACAGCAAGTTAAATTCAAAACACGGCATCTGCCATGTATGGCTCTGGCAACAAAATGGTATGTAGATGGCTACCTCTTTTTTTACTTGCTAATCAGAACTCATTCAGTCTCATCTTAATTAAGCTGTGGCTAACTTGTGATCCATCAGTTTCATAAATAAACTCAGTCTAAGACTCATACCTTCCAAGGGAGTGGCCATAAGCTCCTTTTCAAGTCAGTGGAGAGACATACAATTTTCATCATCTAAAACAGACCGGACTGCTTGCTCCCTAGAAGAACCATGCCTCTTCTCTGAACCCGGGCAGTTAGCTTCAAATGTTGACATTGCAAGAAACATGTCTCGAGTTGAGAGGTGTGAATCCAGCACAGGTCCCTTCTGCAAATATCTGACACGCTTCTCGGGCAGCTGGTCTGTTGGGGAAGAGGAGAAGATTAAGGGGGAGAAACCAGTGACCGCTGCACCCAACGTATGCGAACTGTTCGGTCAGAAATGAAATGTCAGGTCACTCTTGCTGGCCTTCCCAATACAACTGTTCCAATGTAACTGCTCAAATAAAGGCCCTTGAAAAAAGTACAGTCCTACTACAACCTTAACTTTCAGGGTTTGACATGTTCCCAACTTTGATCCCCACGTGGAGGCTCCCTGTAAGCACCAATTAATCATTACTTACACTCAGCTCTTCCCACTTCCACCACAGCAGAGGCTTTGTCTCTTGGCTTCAGACTGTAGCAATGGCTGAATAAACTCTGGGCCCTACAACATTTGCTGATCAGGAAGCCACTAGGAGGACCTTTACAAGCATCCCAAACAGCCCCAAGACCTCAAAACGCACCAAGGGCTATGACATGGAAGAGAGCGCTTCAGCCTCAACAAGACTGAAAAATCAGGGTTTGGGAGAGGTAGCGCATGTTTGCAATACCTTCAAATTTTGGATAGATCAGCTCTGTGAGAGGCTGAAGACAGACTTATCTGCATCAGATATGCCCCATAATTTTAAGGAGATGATGGGAAGAGAAATAAATGCCTACCTACATGACAGCAGATCAATGTTAGAACTACAGAATCGCTAAGGTTAGACAAGCCCTCCAAGATCACCTGGTCCAACCATCCCCTACCACCAGTGTCACCCACTCAACCATGTCCCCAAGCACCACGTCCAACCTCTCCTTGAACACCCCCAGGGGCAGTGACTCCACCACCTCCCTGGGCAACCCGTCCCAGTGCCTGACTGCTCTTTCTGAGCAGAAATGGCTCCTCATTGCCAGCCTGAACCTCCCCTGGCACAACTTGAGGCCATTCCCTCTGGTCCTGTCACTGGTTACCTTTGAGAAGAGGCCAACCCCCAGCTCCCCACCCCTTCCCTTCAGGTTCTGGCAGCCAGGACCACACTGTGTAAACACTCCCCCTCACCTAGCTGTCGGCAGCCTCACCCCGCACACGGTGAGGGGACACACGCCGGGTTTCTCACCCCGCTCCCCGGGCGGCCATTTTAGGCGCTGCACGACGCAGCAGCAACAGCAGCAGCGTTTGGAAAAGCAGCACAGCCCAGCTCATCCCTACACCGCCCCTCCGGCGTGTGAGTATCCCCCGGTGGGGACAAAACGGAAGGGGAGGTAAAAGGGGAGGTAAAAACCCGAGATCCAGCAGCACCCCCGCGGGCCCCACAAACAGCGCCCCCTCCCGTTGCCCCCACCACCCCCCTCTGCCTTTTTTTCCCTCCCCTCAGGCTCCCATTCTATGCCCCGCCTCCCTGCCTGTCCATCTCCCGCGGGAAGCCAATGGGAGAGAGGCACCGCCCGCTTGGCCCCGCCCCCGGGGCTGCCTTCTCTTCCGTCAGGACGCCACAAGATGGTGGCGGGCGGGACGGGCAGGTAGGGGGGGAGGGGGCCGCGGCTCCTCTGAGGGGAGCGGGGCCCGGGCCGGGACCGCCCTCAGCAACCTGAGGGAGGGGAACCCGGGGGGGGAATGGCGGGGTGCAGGGCCGTGCCCTGAGGGCAGACAGAGCCGCTCTGCGTTAATGCAGGGCCTCGCGGGGCCGGCTCGACTGAGGGAGGCTCTAAAAAGGCTGTTTAAGGGTTGTTTGCCGCTTTGCAGCCTTTATATGCCTTCTATATATCTTTATGTGCCTTTATGTGGTGCGTATGTGGGTGTATATTCTATAATATAACGTCTGTGTATGTCAGCTTATCGCCCTGATAATATATATACCACATATATGTGCACAAATATCTACTATTAATAATACAGAATTGAAAATTGGAAAAAATATTTTCCCAAACAACATACTTTTATCATAATTGTTGAAAGGAAACACCGATATCAGTGATCTAACTTCAGATATTGCCCCATAAGCCTGTCTCTCCACAGAATTTCTAGGTTGGAAGAGACCTCAAGATCATCGAGTCCAACCTCTGACCTAACGCTAGCAGTCCCCACTAAACCATATCCCTAAGCTCTACATCTAAACGTCTTTTAAAGACTTCAGAGATGGTGACTCCACCACTTCCCTGGGCAGCCCATCCCAATGCCTCACAACCCTTTTGGTAAAGAAGTTCTTCCTAACATTCAACCTAAACCTCCCCTGGCACAGCTTTAGCCCATTCCCATTCATCCTGTCACCACACTGTCTCTTCTATGCAATTAGAAGACGTAATTAATTATTGAACTCCTCGGTTTAACGCTTTCTGACTCGTTTCAGGTTGCTGTGCTCGCTGCTGGTGCCGGCGTTGTTTCTGAGCGGCGCTCTGTGCCTGTGCGTGGCGGTGCTGCTGTGGGGCGCGCGGCTCTGGCTGCAGGCGAGGAAGCGGCGGCTCGGCCCGGCGGGGAGGGACGGGCAGCGACCCGTGCTGGTGGGGTTTTTTCACCCCTACTGCAACGCAGGAGGTGGAGGGGAGAGGGTCTTGTGGTGTGCCATAAGGACGCTCCAGAAAAAGTAAGCACGCGTCTGTTAAATACCACGTTTCACGCTCAGCTTCTTGAGGTGTTCTTTATGCAAATTGTGTTATTTTTGCATATTTAAATGGGTATCATTAATGTACGGGCCCTAAAGGTTTTTTTTAGATCTCTGTTTCACCTGATTGCACATTCTGGCTTCAGCACTCTGCCTGGATTTTATTCTGTCCTTTGTCTTCTGCACAGCTGCAGCACCTGTCACTTCTTTCCTCCTAGGCCAAACCCCTCCTCTTGCATCGTTTTTTTTGGTACCAGTATGGGACTTTTAGGGACACATCAGTTACCTGCACACAGGTTCTAGTTTTGATACTCACCTCTTGTTGCAAGAGACAAAGTTAATATCTGAAGTGGATATTAGCATGGACACAACCCCTGGCTTTGCACAGCCTTCTGAATTTTGCAGCCTTCTGCATTTTGTTCATGCTGTACTCTAGATGGACATCTCCTAACATAGCGCAAGGCACTCTTAAGTCTGATATTGATTAATACTGAGCTCCTTTATCTTCTACTCTAAAAAAAAACCACAGTCTTCATCCATCATGCTTTACTGTAGATCAGAAAAAAATAAAATAGAAATATAAGGGAAAGAATTCATAGAATCAATTTAGTTAAATCAAAATCATTTCAGAGCTAGGCCAGATGTTTGTTTTGTGCATACTTTCGTATTAATTTTGAATGAATAATGTTTTAGTTCCATGTCAAAAATTTGATGAGAACTTGTGAAATTCTTTTTCTTTACTCTTACAGGTACAAAAACATAACGTGTGTAGTTTACACTGGTGACAGAGATGCCACTGCAGAAGAAATAGTAGAAGGTGCTTTCAGAAGGTTCAATATTAAATTAACTCATCCTGTGAAGTTTGTGTTTCTAGAAAAACGCTACCTCGTGGAAGCTTCTCTTTATCCTCACTTCACTTTGCTGGGACAAAGCTTAGGCTCTGTGTTCCTTGGCTGGGAAGCTCTTCTGAAGTGTGTTCCTGACATTTATATTGACTCGATGGGTTACGCCTTCACGCTCCCCCTCTTTAAGTATTTAGGAGGCTGTCGCGTCGGGTGTTACGTGCACTATCCCACCATCAGCACCGATATGCTGTCGGTGGTCAGGAACCAGGACACGAGGTTTAACAACGCAGCCTTCATCACAAACAACCCGCTCATCAGCAAATTCAAACTCGTCTACTACTACTTGTTTGCGTTCTTGTATGGGCTGGTGGGTTCCTGCAGCGACGTGGTTATGGTTAATTCCTCCTGGACGCTCAACCACATCCTTTCCATCTGGAGAACTGGGGCTTGCACTAACGTGGTGTATCCGCCGTGCGACGTTCAGACCTTCCTGGATATTCCTCTGGAAGAGGAAAAGAGCACTGCTGAATGTTCCATCGTCTCCGTCAGCCAGTTCAGGCCTGAGAAAGATCATCCTCTGCAAATCAGAGCCTTCGCCAAGCTGCTGAAAGAGAAGAGACCGGGGCAGCAGCCATCACTCAAGCTTATTTTAATCGGAGGCTGCCGTAACCAGCAAGATGAGGAGCGTGTAAATAACCTGAAACGTCTGTGTGAAGAGCTGGGGGTTAGTGCCAACGTGATGTTCAGAGTAAACATTCCCTTCGAGGAGTTAAAGAAACACCTGGCCGAGGCCACCATCGGCCTGCACACTATGTGGAACGAGCACTTTGGGATCGGTCAGTATCTCTGCTCATTTTTCAGCTGCTTGTCTTAGAGGTTAGAACACAGCTGGGGAGGGTTTCACCGCGTGGCTAAGACTCTTTGGGGTAGTGTCTGAGCACGGAGGCGTGCACAGCGAGCAGCTGCCCAAGGCCCTGGTGGTGATCTTGCAGAGGTAGAGCTGTCTGTACCCTGCGGCGCCTCAGAAGGCTGTAGCAACTGCTACAGAATAGAAATAATGATTTCTGAGATTTGAGCCCCCATAAAAGCTTATCCCCCCCAAAAAAAAGCGATACGGTTGCACTGTGCTTTTGAATTTCAGCACGATTTGACAATAATCTCCAATGGATTTATACCTTTATGAAATCTAAAACTTTAGAGCATAATCTACAATGGGTAATATTTGAGCTAGTGGAACTTAATAAAAATCAAATCAGCACTGAGAACAATCAGTAATTAAAGTGATTGAGCTCTTACTTGGAACCACAGAGGAAGGATTGATGTATGTATTGTGTGCTATTCCTATCTTGCTGCTTTTGACTGAGCAAAACTTTCTGTCAAATAGCCATCTCATTAAAATTTCTACCATTAAGAATACAAACGCTGTGATAATTTGGCAGGACAAACGTGCAGATCTTGTCAGAAGCTGTAAAGATGTGTTTATTTGCAAAACATTGAGCTTCTGCTTGAATACCATCCAACTGATACGAGTCCAATCAGCCTTTCTCTCAGATTATCTTCCTAAATCTTAAAAACATTCAGTCTGACTGAGAAAATGAATGCAGCTACATGCAGCTCTGTTTTGTAATTATTTTTTGTGGCTGCCACTAAGCCATAAAAGCAGGTTTGTTTTCAGTCCAGCTTTGCAGTGTTCTGCCACAGAACTACTTTCTGTCCTCACCTTTACATTCATTTCAGGATCTAGCTCTTTATCACCATATAATGTATCTCTTATAGATCACGTATGCTACAAGAACCCCAAATTAACCAGTTACATCTGATTTCTAATTTCAATTTTATGTTTAAGGGAAACTTATTTCAGTTACATTTACGCCGTATTTTTCAAACTGATGTAAAACTCCAGCCTGTAGTAACTTCTAGGAGAGTTTTATTGCAGTTTTAAATTTGCAGTGCACAGTCAGAAGCTAAAGTCTGTGATGTCCCCATTCACATCGGCATGTTTTGTATCTTTCACAGGAGTGGTTGAATGCATGGCAGCTGGCACAGTTATCCTGGCTCACAATTCTGGAGGCCCCAAATTAGATATTGTGGTGCCCTATGAAGGACGTATTACAGGCTTCCTAGCAGAAAACGAGGACGATTACGCTGAGAAAATGGCTTATATCCTTTCTTTGGCTCCTGAAAAAAGGTTGGAGATCAGAGAAAATGCTCGCCGCTCTGTGTACAGGTTTTCTGACCGGCATTTTGAAGAGACATTCCTACTATCTGTGGAGCCATTATTTAAATAAATGTGCGTGAATAAAAATGCGTATGAGTAAAACTGTCTTTTTATATTTGACCAGGTACGACCTGTACATGTAAATATACGTAATTTATGATCCTTCGGTCCCATTCAATAAAGAGTTTTTTTTTCTTTCTGTCAGGATATCTGCTTTATGTAATAGAAATCTTTTGCTGGGAAATACTTCACTGGGAAATAAATGCATCTGAAAATGTTGTGTTGACTCTGTGACAGTACGCTGTCATGTGTACAGTACAGTGAACTGCAAAACCTTCTGAATTCACAGTGCTTTCCTGGGTAACAGAGCTACATCTATAAAATCTTTTAATATTTTGTTTTCAGTGAGTCTCTACACATTTCATGATGCTTTACCTACTTTTAAATCAGTGTTTTTGTTTGATTGCTTTTGTACCCAGAAGTTTTTGTTTTTTTCTAGCAGTTAATTAGCTGGTTCTCAATTGGGCTTGAATGAGATTTCATCACCTACAGCGATTCCTCTAGATCAATCCTATGGTATTTGCTTGCTTGCTTTTTTGCTACATGTAATAATTGCACTTGGCTATCCTCCTCACATTAGCTATTACCTTGTGTCCTTTTACAGTAGGATAAGTGGTATTTTTCTAGCCCTATTCTGAAGTTTTCTGTTCCTTGGGAATAGAAGGGTCTAGATTAGAGAATACAATTAGATGGTATGCAAATAAGAACTTTGAAGCTCTAAGCTACTGCTCATTATAAAAGAGAAGAAAGTAAACATATTAAAAACATCTGCTTTCACAGCAAAAGTGGAGACTTTGAGCCATCACAGCAGTATTTTATGTTGCATAGCAAACTAAGAAGTGCAGAACGCTACTGAAATCACTTCAGAATGTGTTTTTTTTCCCCTTTATTTAGACTTCATCTGAATTAATGACACTGTTTGGAAGAACTCATTGTTCAACCATTGGAACCCTGTTCTATGTTAGGAACTGGGGAACACGTGATTCTCATGGTGCTAGTAAAACCTTTTACTCCTACTGTATAAAACTGCTCAATAGTTGGAAGTACTGTGTGCAGTCTGTGCTATGCAAATTAAACTATTGGAATTACAAAGCTTCATTAGTGGTACTCAGATTATGAGAAGCTGTTAAAGCTTCTTAAAACAGGATGTTGATCTATCTACAGAAATAAAATACAGAGTAGGAAACGTGATACAAAAATGGTTAAAGAGTATGCAGTCAGAAATTTGTCCAAACAAGTGTTGTCAGAGATGTCCCAGGTAGTTTAGAACAAGAAAGAAAAGTGCATTTTAATCTGGATCACAGTTTTTCAAATAGTAGACATCTAAAATTAGCCTGATTATTTTTTTCCTTCTAAAAAAATGGCAAAAATCCTTTCAATTTTAATTGTTTTTTAAGTGTTGAAAAGTAGTTGGTTTACTTGGCATTTGATGTCAGCTACCTGTTTTTTTTTCTAATTTTGTCACTGCTGCAGTTAAAATTTCAAGGATATTAATGGTCTGAAACAGTAACCATGCTGGTACTCTACCTAGCTGTTGCTTCTTGCTTGACTTTTTAGTTATTTGTGTCAATACTAAGTGACTCACAGTTATTTTCTAAATCATCATTAGCTTTTCCAAACAGTTTGCTAGGTAAGCTCATCTTTTCTTCATGTGTTTGACCTCTACTTATTGAAAGCATAGAAGACTCTATGGTTCTCTCTGTTGGAGCAGTTACCACTTTTTCCAGAGATTCTTCCAGATCACGTCTCAGTTCGTCTTCAGAATCTTCAAAATTCCTGAAAATTTGAAACAAAGTTTTATTAATTCTATGCATCTGTTACGAGCATTTCTAGTTTAAAAGCCTTCAAGATTTTTTTTAATGTGTTATAAAAAATATGCAAACTACACACAAAATATGAACTGCTTCTTCACCCATCTCTGATTGTTTACCTATATTTATAAGGTTAAAAAAAAAAAAAACAGTTGCAGAGCCATGTTAACAATTCTGCATAACATTTTTAATGTCAGCATTGGCATTTGACAAATTAGAGAATTGAAAATCAGATCAGCAGACTGTAAAACAATTTGTCTTCATTTATGAGTTTAAAAGAACTGAGGAGAAAAGCTTTAGGCAATGCATCCAGTCATTTCATGTGTATAGCTTTTTCTGTTGAAGTGCTTGACTTACGTGTCCTCATCATCTGATCTTGGCTCAAGTCTGCCATCATCAACAGCAACACTGGAGCATGATTCTGAGTCATTTTCCTTGCTTTCTTTTGGTGACAGGGTTAATTTCCCTTCTGGAAAGGGAGAGAACATTCCTTTATTTGTATTACACATGTATAATAATAATTATATATATAAAACATGAATTATTATATATAAAATAATTATAGTTATAAAGGTGTATGTAAAGTAATAGAAAATAAGTAAATGCTTGATTTTTTTCCCCAGTGACCAACAATGTAAGTACTGTGCATAGCTGACTTGATCACACGTGTTTTAGTCAGTGGTTTATAACTTCTGTTCAGTGGAACCTCACATGTTTGTAGGCTGTAACCACAAAACTATAAAGGGTAAGAAAAGATAAATCTGATGCTGGTAGATTCAAGTTCCTAATCCACGGACCTGCACTTTCAGTGGAAAACTTAAGGGACTACTGTTTGGGAAAGACTGAAAATTGCTGCTTGAAGGCAGCAGCTGTGATTCCTTAGAAGTTCTCATTTTCAAAGACTGAAAGGCAACCTCAACATGAAAGGCGGGAGAACAATGACAAGAGTTGTTGTTTTAGTACCTAATGGCTAAATGCTGTGTGTAATCCACTAGCAACCTGTCCGTTTGGGTACAAATGTGCTTCACGATGTCAGCTGGAGTAGCTGGGCAGAACTGGGTGTTGAGGGAGCATGGTATATAATAGATAAATAAAAAGATAAAGAAAACCTTGTAATATTGGTAGTAATGGATGTCCTACCTGTTTCTTCTTCAAGCTGGATGAAGGAGGCATTAGACAGCTCTGCTTTTGCTAAGATACTTAGGAGTGTCCCGGGTGCTGTTTGTTTCCATTGCTTCCTGTTTTCTGTGATGTCTTCAGGCAGAATGACACGGTCAGCTGAAGAACAGGAAGGTTTTCAGATCAATAAATCATCACTGTGGCTTGGCAATTCTGCTAGAATTAGATTTTCTAATACGGACACTGATTTCTTCCTTTTGTGTAACGCTAGAACCTGATTTTTGTCCCTTGTGGAATATTTTCTCTTTTTTTTTTAAAAAAAAAAAAAAAAAAAAAAAGTATTTGATCTGATTGATACTGTGGAGGGAAAAAAAATAGTCTAGACTATTTGTCACTAAAAACTTCTTAATGCCAGTTTTAATGCTCAAGTAATAGGCATATTAGGCCTGGAATAGACAGGTGCAGCTTCATTGAGCTGTCCTTATTCACAAATTAGTGGCTTCTTAGGGCTGAAAAAAAATCAGAAGTTCCTGTTTTTCTTGCTCCCAATGTTCATCATCTAAGGCAAAATGAACAAGAAGTGACACACTAACAATGCTCTGCTTTGTCTTGACTATCCATGCAAAAAATTCATGTTGTTCATGTGTGTTTGGGGTACTGGGGAATACTGGAGTCCCTTGTTCCCAGCCCCCAGTCACTGGAGCTGCCTGGCACTGTCAGAAAACAAGCAATTCACCTCCAGAAAAAGAGCATCACCACGGCCAGACCTGTGTGAGGGTGCACTTGTGTCTGTGCAGCAAAGCTAACGGGTGGTGTGGGAAGCCAGAACTCCACCACATTCTTGGCTGGCTGGCCACAGACTGCCTGGGTCTTGTGTATCATCAGCTCAAGGCCCAAGGAAGCAGTGGTGTTTAGTTGCATTGACAGGCGTTTTCAGCCCGTTACCGAGACCACAGAGTGCTTCAGATAAAAGTCCTTCTAATTAAATGCCTGTCGATCATGTGAATGTTCTGGTATGGAACTGTTTGCAAAAGTATGTAGTAGTCTGGCTGAATTTTAGTAGCTCCCTAATGTAACTCACTGCAAAACATAAAACTTTCTTACAAAATTCATTTTCAGCCATAGGATGTACAGATGTGACATCAGCATTGGCTAAAAAATTCAGTAGTGTCTGGGGGGTTCCAGTTTGCCACTGCTTCCTGCTTTCTTCAGTATCACCTGCATCACTGGACTCTAAGGGGAAGAAAAGAGAAGGCAAAGTTATTTCATTTTTAAAAAATAGATTTCAGTGGAATTGTGGTGATTATAAGATATTACAATGAGAGAGAAACATCAGACAAATTTGCTATAACCTACAGTTACGAATTTACCTTACCCTTAACTAATTTTCAGGATTAATCCTAAATATCACATCTCCCTAAGAAATACCTGTTTGGTATCCAGAAAGTTCTTCCAAAGCCCCGTCCATGAGATCTTCATAAACTTCCACCAACTTCTCCTTAAGATTCTGCCCGTCCATGGAAGTCAACATCTCATTGACTTTATCTTGTACCTGAAAAAACAATAGAAGGAGAAAACATATACGGGAGAATAACTCACTTCCATTATTTCCAAATAACACCTGGTTCATCACAATAATATTCTTGCTTTGTGATATAATCCTAGTAAGAAGAAACAGCCGTGCTCTTTAGTACTATTGAAATAACACAATTACCAAGCCAAGCTTTTAGTGTTATTGGGGAGGAGGGTATTTCAGTCAAAGAATGGGCAGGAACTTCGTTGTATCACTGTAAGACAACCAGCCTTTCCCCAGAAAGAATGGAAAAAGCCTGATGCAAGCCAAAGAGGCTACATTTCATTCAGGCTACACCTGAATGAAAACAAAACAAATGTAATAGGCTTAGAGAATAATTTTGAATAACAATTGTGTACTTCGCCAGAGAAACCCTCTGCTCAGTTGGAAAATCCCCTTTCTGAGCCATGGATAGCATGATAACATTGTCAGGTTCTCCCCAGAAACTATAACAGCCAGAAAGTTAAATTATGGTCTCATTTCTCTGCAATGATACTTTCTTCTTGCACAGCTCAATTAATGCTGTTCCTACTGATAGTATAAATCCTGCATGTGTCTTGGCCATGGTCACTCCCTCAGTTTTGACCTATTCTGAAAATGAAGCAGCACCAGAAGGAATAGCCTGAGAAGACTCAGGTTCTGACCTTGGACTTGCGTAGTTTATACCCTGCCAGAGGCTACTGGTCTTGCTTGCTCCTTTTGGTCTGTTACATGCATAAGCTTCAAGCACAAAAGAGACCTCACAGGAATTTCTGGTTTTGTAGTGTTCACTGGTATAGACTGAGTCACAGCTGTAGTTTTCTAGCATATATAAGCTGATATGGATTTTGCAGAGTTAAGTTTTCTATAAAAGTGTAGTAAGTTCTCATTTTCAAGAAGTAATAACCACATTTTTAAAAGCAGTGTAGCTAATAATTGTAGAAGTGGCCATTATCATTTCAGAAAATACTCAAAGAAATGTACTAAATTCACAAATCAAATCTGGCATTTGCAGACTAATGCACTTTTGAGATGTGTTTTCCCCCTCCGCCCAATTTACAAAATTAAAATATCTGCATCACTTCTCATGTGAAAGATTGACCCAGATACCATCCAATTTCTCAAGCAATTATCTCCTCGCAGAAAGTCAGATATATGCAATATGTCAACAAAGCCTCAAGGTGAAGCTTCATTATAACACAGGTAGAGGGTGACAGTAATATAAACAGTTAAACCTGACCTCACGAAGCTACTGTCATGGTTTCAGATTACTGAAGAAATAAAATGCTTTGAATATAACCAAAGCCTACCTCTGCTTCTTGAATGTTGTCTTCCTCAGGAACACATTCATCTAAATTAATTTCAAACTTTATTCCTCCCTGAAGAAAATTCAGACACTTCATTAAGATAGGCTATTAAATAAAAACATTTAATTAAATGTACACAGATGACATGGAATTTAAATGGAACTTGGAAATTATTTTTCTATTAAAATAACTTCAATTTTCTTCTGTTTAACAAGATAAGTTGAACAAACAGGACAAAAATAGATTGCTCTGAGGTACACCTTATGGATATTTTCAAATGACTGCATCCACTAGAGAAGGCTGGAACATTTTAAGAAAAGATGTCTTTGATAATCATTTCATTCAAATCCTTGCAACACACGGAGCTGGTTCATACAGTTGGTTCCCAGCCATTATTAATAATTGAATACTGCACTGCTTCAGTGCAGAATTTCACAAAACACCTTTAGACCACTTCAGGATTATCTTATTATCTTATTATCTTATCAGAAATTTTCCTAATATCTTACATGCATTTCCATTCAATTCCCAGCCCCTTTTACAATTTAGAAGCATGATAGAGAAGAAAGTTTTACAAAATATATTAAGAAATTAACAGTGGCTTCACTTAGAGTTTGATATAAAGTTGAGTAAGTGGGGATTGATTACTGCCTGAGAAGATTTAGAGGGAGCCTTCCTCAAATGACCAGAAAAGCTCTGCTATACGTTTCTTTTCTTAATGATTCTATCCTGTCACAGAAACTTTTAGCAAACAGCAGTAGACCAGCACTCTTATCTGACTCTCAAATAACTTGATTTCCAGAGCTACTGTGGCATAACAGAGTTGTTTGAAATGTACAGATTTAAGAAGAAAATGGAGGATAAAAACCACACACACACGAATAAAAAATAGTAAGTATGGATACCTTTGTGCTATATTCCTTCTCTAAAATGTTTTGACCTTGCTTATCCTGGAGTCTAACTTGTTTAAACTTTTCTTCCACTTTCTGGAGGTAGAGAAAAAAAAATCAGCAACTTTAAAATGTACACTTTGGAACCAGTATGTGTATATACCCTACATAAAAAGACTCTTTTTAGTAATAAATGTTACCATTGATTTCCTTTTATATATATCAATAAGAATAGTTCATTCATTGCCTTATTTAGATTCTGATACTGAAAGACATAATTCTGGCTTATCTAGCAGAAAAACAGGAAACCTTGCACAAAGTGCAACCTCTGATTTTTCAAAAACATGTTTCGAGGATACAGCACTGTGTCCAGAAACAATGCATCTTTTCTTTTCTATGATCATATGCAAGATGATTCAGGCTGATTTCATTCCAGAAGACATCGGGAGTGATGAAAATCAAGGTTATAATTGAAACCTATACCCGTACAAAGTCTAGCCATGTTTCATATTATCCTGTTTGCTGGTTAACACCTAAAAGCTATTTAATTACCTTCTGCATATTCCTGCGCTCTGTGTTAGAACACGCCACATAAAAGCAAAGTAAATAATTGCATACAGCTCCTTCAGTGACCTCCTGCTATGAGGACACGTCCTCAACCTCAGGTGAAGCCACAACAACTCACAGGTTGTACTTTTTGGAAATATCTATGCACTTTCTCCAGTAGGTGGAGTGCCCATGAATTAAGTGACATCAAACAGGTGACATCAAACAGGTGTAAAACCTTTTCTTTTATTTATTATTATGCTTTTCCCATGGGAATAACATTTCTGTCCTGTTGTGGCCTTGATGGTGGACAGTGCAGCTTATCTCACCGATGATGTGTGGTTTAATTTTAGTAAAAGCCAGCTCCAGGATCCATGAATATCACTGAAGAGTATCCTACTTATATTGGCAGCTTTGGCACAAGTTCCAGCTGCAGCAGGGTAGCAATGTCTGTCACCAGTTTATGTGGAGGTCTGCCCCTTGCTGCTGAGCAGTGCAGGAAATCCTGCATTACATGAAGCAAATTCTGCCTGAAGAATCCTATTAGCTAGCTCAGCATTGTTTTCCTTTCAGAATAAGCTGACATTTTGCACACTGAAATAAATTTTAAGAAGCTGAAGCTTTCATTCTTTTCATTTGAGGAGAAGCAGACTTGTTGCTGCAGAACTCCATGTGGTCTGGAAACCTCATCTGGTTTTCATCACACCAGCATTTTAAAGTAAAAGTGGAACAATGCTGAAAATCCATTCCAGTGCCTGTGTTGGTAGTATTTGATGACAAAGAAATGATGGATTCCTGTAGCTGAAATCTTTAGTTCTGTTTCTTCCTCCTGCTTCTCCCAATCTTCTGTTTAAGTAAGGAGTCCACACAAAACTGGATTGTAACATACGCCCTACATAGGATCCTTACAGGAAAAGTACTCATGTTCTACTCTGAGCTCGTGCTTACCGTATCTCCTGCACAGGATTCTCCTGCAGGTCTGCACTCTGAGTGGCTTCTTTACTTCACTCAGAAATCAAGGAAAAGAAACGCACCACAAAAGGAAAAGAAGCAAAAGTACCTCCCAGTAAGTATAGGGGAAAAACAATTACCAAAACAAATCAGAGCTCATCCCAATAAAGTTTCCAGGCTATTCAAGAAAGGAACCTAGGAAGATTTTCAGATGTGGCGCAAACATCAGGTAAGATTTAAGCTTTAGCATTTTTCAGGACTCTTGCAGAATGAATCAAAGGCCATGCATAAAACGTTTTGTTTAGACTACGAGATACCTCAAGTGATTCTTTTGTTCCAGCTGTATCTGTGGTTTCAGACGGGTTCTCAGCTTTCCCTTGCCTCACCAGATAGGTTTTGTCTTGTATTTTTTGATTGTCCTAGGGAACAGGTTTATAAAATGTTCATTTCAATTATTAATTAAGCGTACTACCTTAAAAAAGGAGAAGGAAAAATGACTGCATGCATGTTTGAGCTTTGCTACCTGGAGTATTCCTGCTCTGAATCTGAATTCTTTTATATTGCTGTGGTATTCTTCCCGAATTTTCTGTAACTGCTTCAGGTACTCCTATTAAACAACAGTAAGGTAGAACACATAGTTATTAGAAAGACATACAGAAACAGCACTAGCTGAACAAAATATTCCATGGATATCAAACTGTGTATGTGTGAGAAAAAAGGTTCAGTGTCCACTACTGCCAATTTTAAAGATTGCTTGATACTTCCTATTAACAGGAGATTTAGGAGTTATAACTGTTCCAGACTTTAACCCTTTTGAAACTTTTCTGAATGTTTTATGCTGGATTTTCTGTCTAGTTACACCTAAAATAGTCAATTCCAAGAATAAACTAAGGATAGTCTGAGTAATGACTCCAAATTCACAATCATAAAATAGAGGACTGGAAAATAGTAGGACAAAAAAAAATATATATAAACCATTTATTGTATTGCAACCTCCTCCCCAAAATAAAACAGAATTTGGCAGTCTTCTGTTGAAGAAGATTCACCATTCCTGTGCTCTGAAGAAAAAACTTCAAATGTGGCTGGAAAACAGTCTTTTGTTAAAGACATTTCTGTTACTGCTTACAAGACAGTCTGTCCCATTTTGCATATGGTACAAATGGACAAATCCATAAAATCTCATTTTTATAAAATTTAGTACAGACTTTGTAGAATTAAGGAGCAGCAGCCTTTGAATAATGTGTGCATGATGAGTGTGTTCCTACTCCAAAGTCTGACCATTATGTTAAAAGCTAATATATTTATTCTGACTTTTTTTTTTATAAATCAAAGATATAAGGATTAAATGTATTTACATGTTTCCATGTATTTAGATTTTAATGTATTTAGATTTGTTTGTTTGTTTGTTTATAAATAGATTTATTTCCATGTATCTAGATTTAGATTTTCTAGATTTTAAAACGATTCTGGAGGTCAGCTTTTGTGCAAGTCCTCACTGGCTTCTGCAAGATGGAACCAGATGAGCACAGAGCTTATATTTTCCTAGTGGTCCAATGGAAAAAAATAAAATCTCACATAAAGAACACTATTGTCAAGGAGTGTAAGAAAACAGCTTTGAGCAACTCGGGAAAATATTTTATTTACCTGTTCTTTCATTTCATTCTTTCTAGACATGTCCTGATGATGCAATTTGAGATGCTCTTCCATTATTTTCTGCTGCTGTGTTTGGTCATGATATGGGTCAGCAGAGGATGGCCGCAGTCCCTGTGGGTGTACAAATAAATCCCAGAGCAAAGGAATTTTCATTTTGAATCCCTTTCATCAGGGCCTATTCAGTTCTCTTTTCCTTTTCCCCTGAAGCGTGATGTATGACAAGTGTGTATTTTTGCAGGTAAGAGTCACAGTAGAATTTTACAATGCTATAGTTTGATACTAGAAAATAAAACCTCAAGATGACCATTGTAGAGCAGGTAACAGACCCACCAGAGCAGAGCTTTCTATCTGACAGTGCCACAGTCTGTTGGAAAGACATCAATTCATCTTCGGGATTTTCAATCAGTTTCTTTCACAGATTTTGTTCTGTGGTTCAGTACTTACTTACCAGCTGTTTTTCCACTTTAATCTTGTACTGCTGGGCTTCAAAACGCCTTTGAAGATATTCTGCAGGCCTGAGAGAAGAAAGCGATGTTCACATACTATATTTTATTTCACAGCTTCTATCTTCTGCACAAATAATTCTCTACCAGTTGTGTTTGTACTACATAAGTATGGATGGATAGATCAAATTTGTATAAATATGGACCAACAGTAAAATAACAAACAGAAAACATACTGACTTGGGCCATTCCCCTTGCTATTATTTTGGTTACCTTAGTCTACTGAAGTGCAAAGCTCTTCTTCACCTTCTATTTGATAAATAGTACGTGAGACTGTTAGTGAAAATAAAGTTATTTTTCCTGATCCTCAAAATATTGATAAATCGTGGAATGCACAGACAATCTCAAAAGTAAAAATAAAAGATTCTACCTCTGCTTTGTAAAAGAAAGGCTTTAAAGTACACAGACTGCTGGAGAACATGCCTTTATATCTGAAACCAAAATGTAAGCTCTGCAGGAAGACAACATTTGCGTGGCCTGCCTCCTACTCTGTTCCCTGAAGTACAGAACAGCTTTTGCTCTTTAGATCTTTCTGATGCTGGTGGGAAGGAAAGACAGTGCTTATCTTGAGTTTTACTCCACATCTAGTGAAACGCTGAGATTGGGGAGACATTTTGATAATAAAATTTCAAACATCAGGAAAATGCATTCAGAACAGAAAGAGGAGTTACACTGTCCAATAAACTTAAGTAAAAAAAATTATCAAAGAACAAGCAGAGAAGGAATTATACTGAATGAGTTAATCGGGAAGGCTGATAACTCCAAACATGCAGAACTGTTCACTACTAATAAATAGTGAGAAAGGTTTACCCATCAGGTGGAGGGGGTGGAGGTGCAACTTGTCCTTTTTGTTTATAGTATTCCTCAACTCTTTGGCTGATGTGAGAAAGGTCATAATGTGCATTACGTTTCCTCTGCAGGTTGTCAAGTTTATCATAGTAATGACCATAATGGCCATGCGCTCTGATATTTTCTGGCCTTTCTGCCATCTTAAATCTGGAGCTCTGTGGCTGAAAATACAATAAAAAATGTTAATTGCCCCATATTCATTTGTATCAGTACCAGTGTGAACTATTTCCTGTCCTCCCCATGATGAGCTGCATGGTAATACAGGCTGTCTACAGTAGAGTTAGTGTTATGTTCTCCAAGCCTTTTCTCAAATAAAGCAGAAACTTCCTAATTTACTACATACAGAGTGTGTTTAATCTTACTGTGGTCTCTCCCTTTTCCCCTGTTCCATCAGCTCCTGTGGTGAAGCAGCAGCCCACGCTGTGCGAGTCAGTCAGCGCGGGGCTTTGTACCCTGCACCTTGGTTGCCCTTGAGCCACGCCATCGTTCTGAAGCCCAAAGCACTGAGTTAATTCCAGGAGAGCTTTATTTTGACATGTGACAGCGAGAGCAACCTGGGATGTAGCTGTGGGCCCTAAACATGCAGACTGCTGCTTTCAGGGAAGCACTGTGCTCGTGCATAAGCTCTTTCATTATGTGCCTGTGGGAGCTTGCATTTGATTTCTCCAAGTCCTTACTGTGATGAGACATTCCTGTATTTCTGCTTTGTGACAAGGCTGTCTTTTCCATCTCATAAGAACAATGAAGAGAAAGGTGATTGTCTAGCTGCTGCTGCATGACAAAAAAGAACTGCAGTATGACATCCACAAACATTTCCATGGTGGGAGACTAAAAATTACTACATGGGGTATGAGCAAAATGCAGAATATTGCTTATTTTTCTTACATAAATTAAAATCAGCTCGATAGCCCTTCCTTAGATGGTAAATACATTAATTATTGCTCCTTAGAAACACTGAAAATAAGCTCATCTACCTACAGCATAGTCCAGATTATATAGATTATATAGTCCAGCACAATATAGATTCATATCTATAGAAGAAAATTTTCCACTGCCAGTAATGATCCCAAGGAAGAGGGAGTTTCAGGGAGTGTACGTGTTGTCCCTCCCTGAATGAAGTTTTAGAGTACGGTATCCAGAAGTACGGCAATCTCGAGCAGTAGGGAAAACAAATCAGACCATCTAAATAAGAGGGTTGAGAACCATGAGCAACGAAGCTTGCACTCTTTCTCCCCTCCAAGAAAGTCTGCAGCAAAGAAGATATACCCCTGGTGGAAGAGGTTCAGGGTAGAGAATACAAGAGCAAACTGGACAGAAGTAAGTCCACTGGCCCTGATGGGATGTACCCACCAGTGCTGAGGGAGCTGGCAGATGTCATTGCGAAGCCACCGTCTATTATTGGCTTTGACTGATTATGGCACCTGCGAGAGGAAAGCAGATGCCAATCTTATCTTCAAAAAGGGCAGGAAGGGGGACTCACGGAACTACAGGCCCCACTGTCCTGGAAACCATTTCCAGACACGTAAAAGACAAGAAGGTGCTCAGGAGTAGTCAGCACGGATTCACAAAGGGAAGGTCATGCTTGACTGACCTGATGGCCTTCTACAAGGAAATGAGCGGCTTGGAAGACAAAGGGAGAGCAGTGGGAACTGCCGGCCTTCTCTCCACTACTTTCTGATGCCGTCTCCCAAAAGATCCTCACAGAGAAGCTGATGAAGTGTGGGCTGGATGAGCAGAGAGGTAGGTTGAAAACTGGCTGGCTCCAGAGGCGATCATGTTGCAAAGCCCAGCTGGAGGCCAGTAACTGGCAGCGTACCCCAGGGGTCAATACTGGGCCCAATCCTGCTTCACATCTCTGGTAACGATCTGGGTGATGGGGCAGTGTGCTTTCAGCAAGATGCTGATGACAAGAACCTGGGGAGAGTGGCTGACATGCCAAGGGTCATGCTGTCATCCAGAGGGACCTCAGCAGGCCGGAGAAATGGGCTGACAGGAACCTCCTGGAGTTCAGCAAGAGGAAGTGCAAAGTCCTGCACCTGGGGAGGAACGACCCCAGGCATCAGCACAGGCTGGGGGCGCCCAGCAAGGAAGAGGGCCTGTGGGTGCTGGTGGACAAGCTGAACATGAAAACTTGTGGCAAGAAAAGGCTAACGGTATCCTGGGTCGCGTTAGGCAAAGTATTGCAGCAGGTCAAGGCACAAAGTGAAACACAGCAAGTTCCAGCTGAAAATAAGCAAAACATTTTTTACTGTGAGGGTGACCTCACAGTAATAAAGGGAGAGGTTGTGGAATCTCAGTTCTTGGGGATGTTCAAAAGTCATCTAGCCGTGGTCCTGGGCAAGTGGCTCTGGGTGTCCCTGCTTGGGCAGAGACATGGACAAGATGACCTCTACAGGTCTTTTCCAGTCTCAAATATTCTGTGATTCTGTGAACCCTGAAGCAGCTCATTCAAAGCATGACACTACGCAAATATTCCCACTACCCTGAAAAAAAAAACAACCTGTTTTCTTCATTTGGATGATGAAAGACTGTGGGAACATGTGATAACATGTTCACTGATAACATTAGTGCATGTCTGGCAGATCAAAACACTGTGGACAAAATTCTGCCTCTGATTACAGCAGAGCACGATGAAAGGAAACTCAGCCAGCATCTCTGCACTTGCATGGATACGCACAAATGGAACTATGAGGAAAACCAAGTTCTGCATTGGGCCAGCACTGTCCTCAGGCATCTAAGTGACTGCTCGAGGGCTGCAGTTCTGGGAATTTCACAGATCTCTACCATCAGCTAATCTAACCTAACTGCAGCGTGCAATTACTGCTGGGAGCTCCCAGATCCTAACTGTGCTTTGCTCTAGTTTGTCAGCACCCACGAGAGTGCTACACACTCTTGAAGGTGGGAAGTGATACCAAGTAAGAGGCTGGAGATAGCACACAGCCTGAGGAAACAATGAGGTAGAAAATGAAGGAGGGACACAGGTCATTGTGAGGAATTGGGGCTTTCTGCTGTAAAGTTTTATCCCAGTTTGTTTTAATCGTATCTGAAACGAGGGCACTGGGCACCACTGGTTTTGCCCACGAATGGGCCCTCAGGAGGTGTGACATAAAAGAATCAGTACATTTGCTTTTATGGCAGAAATGCAAGCCCAAAGTTCATTTGCCTGTGTGTAAACATAAATGCAAAGTGTGCCTGATTGCTTTTGTTACAAAGGACCAGGCTGAAGCAGCCTAAACTCTGTGTTTCCCACTTAGGCTTTCTAAAACACCTCTTCTGAGACTTCTGGAGTCCTTAATTGCCTCCACTGACCTGGTGTAGGCATTAGGTTGGATTTAATGTATCTTAAAGAAGCCTTCTAAAGGACCTCTTCTAACAGCAGGAATTTGCCTTCTAAGATAATTCAATGTTATCAGCAATGTGGATGCACTCTACCTGAGGCTGCTGCCCTCCTGAAGGTTTCCATTCATTTCTTTCAAAGAATCCCTGTGTCTCAACAGGCGCCACCATTCCAGATTCTGAAGGAACTCGGTCTTGCACTCTCCTTTTTTGAAGCTTACATTCTTTTTAAAAATAAAAGATTAGCAAGTTACCTTCTGTGCTTTCTACAAGATTTCAGTTCTCTCCTTTTTTTTTTTTTTTTAATTTCCAAATTTTTCTGAAGCTCTTGTATCCAAATGTGCAGCAAAGACTATTGGAGAAAGTTATCACCATCGAGTATATCACAACTAGCAAATGTTAGTGTAGAACCAGTGTTTAAATCATTAAATATTATCTTTACCTTGTATCAGCTTGGCTCCAGGCTGTGATGCTGAAGGCTTTCTTCTATTTATCAAAGTGAGACTGAGTTCTTCCTGTGTTAACTATCAACAAAAAAGTATCAGACAGAACTGTTTATAACACAATACACCTTTCTCTCTTGGCAAGCAGCCGTACAAGGCACTCACCTCAGGGGGCAAAAATCTGAGAACAAGCTTCTGCAAGAAAGGCTTCCTCAAAATAGAATTCACCGATGGTCGATCTCTTGGAGATACTTTAAACAACTGGGAAATTAACGCCCTCAGATCATACGAATATTTGGGAGACACGGGCTGAAAATACCCTCTGCAAATCTTCAGCACCAGCTGGTGCAAGCTACTGCCTTCAAACTTAATCAATGAAAACAACAGAAAGAGGACAATAAGTACTGCTGATTGGAAATGATGGACTAAACACCCAAATTTGAAAAGGGTACTTGTGGACAGAAGCCCTGTGCTATGCAATCTCTTCACAAACAATTTCTCCCTATCCATAGTTTGCTGTGGGAGATTAACAGAACCACTCTCTGATTGTACTTGCTGGTTACATTCTCCTAGTTTAAGCTCCATGACTCAGCAGGTCTGATAGCTTTGGCACTTGGAAGAGGTTTTTCATAGTGTCACATGTCGTTCAGTGTCATACAATAACACAGACACACATTTTCCAGAATTAAACATCATGATTTTTGCCAAAAGCTGTTCAGCAGAGACGCACATACATACTGCTTGCAGAGGGTTCACCTTTAAAACCTCGGTTCCCACAACTTAGCCTCTGTGGTCTGTGTTCTCTCAGGAACCAGGATACAACCTGATTTTTAACAACTGATGCCACTCAGCTGACTCAGTCCTCTCTGGTCAGACGATCTCTTAATACATCAGCATCAATCTAATTTTTAGGGCCTAAGACAGGCAAAACTAATTTTGAAAGCAACAGTTTTCTGAAATTATCATTGTATTTACTTGGATAATTTGAAGGTGTTGTAACCCAAATTTGCTCTTGCATTTCCTTTCTACATTAGCATCTAGTTCCTGCCTTCAAATTAAAAAAAAAAAAAAAAAAAAAAGCAGCAATATGAAATAGAATAGCTAATATTCATAAGAAGAAATTATGATTTTTTTCTCACTTTGTGAAATCTGGAATATTCCTCCCTTGTTCTCAGCTCAGCACAACTGCTCTCCCTGCCAGTGCTGCTCTGCCAGCTTTGATCATGTTGATGCCCAGGTCAACTTAGATTGGGCCCAGGAATCCGACCCTTTTCCTGTTGTTGGGATTAGTCTCTGCTTCGTTCCCTTCTCCACATTCACAGGCTGAGGATTACTTGAGGCTTAGATCATACAGAGGACAGCACAGCTTCCTAAAGATGCTATCTCAGTTATCTTTTGACATGAATGTGCTTCCAAACAAAATACAACCTCTAGGAAAATGTTTCTTGAGACTTGAAATGCTCTCCGGGGAAATGTAGGTTTCAAACTCTTTAGCGAGTACAGATTGGTGTTTTCAAATAGAAATGAATAAAATGATGTGCCTAAAGCCTTGAAGTACAGCTTTAATTCTTTCCATCTGCCTTTTCAGAAAGTATAGTACTTATTTAAGAGTAAATATATGTTCGACAGACTTATATATACACACAAAAATTCTAGAAATACAATATAATATATTGTATTATAGTTTGCTCAAAAAATTCAATACAAAATATTAAACACTGGCATTCTTTAATATCAAGAAGTAAATTGAAAATAATACTAGTAGCTGTCTCTGAATATTGTTATAACTACATATATTCCAGGCTGTTCACTCTATTTTCAATAATATGATATTGATCTGATTCTAAGATACTTACAGGATGCTTTAGTGCACACAGCTCATAGAGCACACAGCCAAGAGACCAAATATCTCTGTAAATAAAAGGAATTCAGGTTTCAGGAAAAGCCTATGATATTTTCATAGATGTAATCAATTTTTTTTTTCAGCTCTCAAATTTACTAGCATCATTCCAATGAAGATTAATATTGGTGCAACTTTTGATATTTCTTAGTACGCAGTGAAAAGAAAACTTTAAATTTCTTTTTTTGTTGTGGCACCAATGTTTCTACAGTACCTAACCAGGTACTATTATTATTATTGGAAGAGGCACAGGATATAAACGATGCCTGCTTAATATTCCTAGCGGGATTGAAGAGCAAAGCTACCTCTAGCTGATGCATGTGAAATTCCTGGTGCCCTGCAGAAACACAGATTTAAACCATGACATTATTTACGTTAAGTTCTCTTGTGCCTGCACGCCCTCATGAACAAGAATATAATGAAAACTGAGAGACTCACGTTTTATTGTTATACGGTCGATTTTCACAGATCTCAGGTGACAGATAATAAGGGGTCCCTACACAGGTATAGGCAAACTCCATAGTGCTGATGAAACACAGTGAATAAAAAGGTTTACACGTTGAAAAAGTCTGCAAGCAATTGAGTTAAGAGCCCGTGAGGGTTTTTATTTCTGCTCTCAAAATAGTTGAATAATAGCATAATTGAATAATGAAACAACCAAAGAAAGACTAAAGTACTTCCCATTTCTGTGTAAAAATGACCAACTGTCTTAATACAGTGTTTGCATTTCAACAGAAATCACGAGAATTCTTTTTCCCACTTTTCACCAGCATTGCAATCAACATTTGCAAGGAACGATGATCATTAACACATAATTCTGAAAGCTGTCAACCACACCTCAAAGTATTAGAAGCCTCCAACATACTCACTGAAATAAGATCATAGGTGCCAGTCAGTCATGCAAGCTAGAAACTGTGGAAGGAGGAACAACTGTCCAGAAACTAAAGCAGGAGTAAATGAATTCTATTTCCATCTTTGCTGCTGACTTGTAACGTAGGTATAGCAAATATAAAAAACTTGTTGGATTCATTTCACTTGCTTTTAGTTATTTACACTGTGGACGTCATCAAGAGTCACTGGGAAGTCAGTGGAGAGAGAAAGAATCACAGAGTGATTCCTCTCACTCTACAGCAGGTGTCAATAAAAGCTGAATGTCACCCTCCTCATTGAGGATATGAAATCTGACTGCCAGAGCTGTCAAGGATACCTAACAGAAAATAAAAGTATTGGACACTATCTGTAATTTGGAAGTGGAGAATGGAAATGAAAATGCCTTTGTGTATCACAGGGGATGGGAGGAAGAGGGACTGAGAAAACTAATTCACTTGTTACATGTGAAAAAGTACATTCAAGCTCCAAATATTTTTGTTTCTGAAGTCCCAGATACCTATTAAATACTCCTCAAAATGCCCAGACTTGCACATTCACATTCTGAGGTTTACTTTCAGCAAAACTTCCCAGCTCTGACGCACCACCGAACTTTCAACGTTATCTAGGCCTCATTCCAAAGCAACCTGATGGGGCCTTGACAGAAATTACCTATGCTGTACATTCGCCCAAAGAATGCATTAAGGTATTTTATACCAGTACATAGTTAAGTAAGTCTGAAGAGAGTGCATAAATTGTCTATGCTGGTTAAAGTCTTTATTGTGTAGACAGGAATGTGATTCAGCTTGGATTAATTTAATTTGGGGATAGGGAAAGATGCAACAAGTGAATTGCAGCAGGTGGAGTACAAAGCAACTGAGAAGAACTGACAATAGAAGGACAATCTGCAAAATGATCATCAGAGGAAATTACATTTCTACAAACCGTGGAACTTCATTGCCATGAGATCCTGCCAAGGTCACAGATATCAAGAAGCTCAAAAAGAGATCAAGTTCAAGCATTGTCCTTTTGTTAGCATGTTAGGCATGTTTTGACCATGTCAAAAAGCACTCTCCTAGACAATGTCTGGCCACTTTGTAGGTTAGGCCAACCTTGTCCCCAGAGCCAATAAAGAAAAGACTTCTCTTTGGCAGAAGTTTAGCCAGAGGGATGCAAGCCGTGACATATCATTTACTCTAAGGGTCAGGGAAGAATGGGTTCTGGCCTTTTTTTGTTTGTTTTTTTGTTAGTATAGGCACAGTTTTGAAGAACCAACTCTTTTCTTACACTATTTCCAAACGTTTAATGCTGTTCACTGCTTTTTCTTTTCATGAAGCACCAAAAGTGATTATCAAGGACTGCAAAGAACAGTTGTACCTCCAGAGTTTCTATGTCAGTTCCATAAGGAACAGGAAAAGATTGAGGGAAAGACCCTCTAACAAGAGTCCAGTTACAAGGATCTGTGGTTATGTTCAGGATGGCACATTTTAGGATACCAGAAAAAACATATAGTGACAGACCCCTGATATCCTAGACCAAGCACAGCCCACAAACAATTTGCACATTCAGGTTGCATTCTGAACATTCAGAAATAGGTACATTTGCTGTAGATCATAGACTAATGAAAGAGGTGCTTACTTGGTCAACTGTCTTGCTATGCCAAAGTCCCCAAGCTTTGCTATCCTTCCATTATTGCTAAGAAAAATGTTCTGCAAACAAAGAAGAAACTGGTGTGCAAAAATTAAACATGGCACAGCTTCTCAAGTCTTTTGACATGACAAAATCACCCCCCTTCCAGTTCTAGTTTTACTACCTGTGCTTTTACATCTCTGTGTAAAATCTTCCTGTCGTGAATATGCTTCAGGCCCAAGGAGATCTGCACAAACCAACTCAAAATCTGCGGTGAAAGACAAAAGGAATAGATATCTGATAAATTTGATATGTGGATAAATTGGCATGGCTCTAATCTCCAGCAGGACATTTTAATGAAATATGTACAACAAAGACAACTACAAAATCTAAAACATGTCAATCACACACACCATGGAATAGTAGGAAACAATATTTTTGTATGAGTAAAATGAATGCCATAGTTTTGCTTTCCTTTCTCAGTACTATCAGGGAACTAAATGAAAATAAATACCTATTCCCACTTTCTGTATCCCAGTCAAGTTTTCACTATGACAAGACCATTACCTGAGCAAGGACTGAAGAATCATGTCAAAGAGTTAAGAACACTAGACCATTATTTAGAAATTAGTTCAAAAAACAAGCCATAAATGGGTGGTGTCTTAATCCTCAGCAGTGTAAGTCATGCATTTATAATATTTGTAATCATACCAAATGTGATCCGGGAAAGAAGAAATAGAGGATGAAGGTCTGAAATGTGATTAAACAACATAGGTATGAAGAAACTTGTGATAGTAAGTAATCACAACAGTTCATCCTTGCCCCAGGACAACTCTTAAGCATGTATTCAATTCCAGATATACGTGATTTATTGAATAAGGGCTGCTGGACTTAATTCAGAAACAAAAGTAAGATGTGCTTACACACTCCTATCTTAAGGACAATTGATGATCATGGAAAATTTTAATTCAAGTAATAATCTTCTATCTAGTAATGCTTAACATTTCACAGATGATTTCCTGAATAGGGCTGATGTCATAAATTAGACTTTCTTAGGCATACACTTGAAAATATAAAGATTTTTTAACAAAGTTATGTTAAATTGGGTAATTTGCTCTCTGTTCTTGATTGTCAGATGCATCTTTAGTTTCTATAATCCTTTGTCTGTAATTCCTTTGTCTTTCTTTGGATATGCCACATTCTGTCTCGGCAAGGTTTTTTTGTGTTGGTTCCCTGTTTTGTCTTTTGATGATCTGTGATTTTGTCCTCTTTTTATTTTCTCTCATGTTCTCTCTGCCTCTATTATGACTCCCAATTGGATCATAAAATTCACCACTGCTGAACCAGTAATTCACTTCCAACTGACTTCTACACTAAGGAGTTTCTCTTTTCCTACTGAAGCGAGAAAAAATGTCACAAAATTTCCTTTTTTCTTTTTTTTCCCACTTCTATGCTTTAGAGTAGATTTCCACTAACATGTTAGATATTGTCTGTCTAGTATCTAGGTAAGTTTTCATTGCAACTGCAAAAGTGAAAAACTGCACAAAATTAAATATCCTTAGAGTTCCGAATACTAAGTCCAACATATAAGAGAAGATTTCCTTCAGAAAGCTAAAGTTATTTAAAAGATGAAGGAATAAGTGAAGGACTAATAGGAAATTCTGTTTCTGAGAACTGCAATACCTCTCACATGCACCTATTTACAAGCTGAAATACCTGTGAACATGCTCCAAAAGCAGTCAGAATCCTGGCCTTGTTTCTCTGTGTCAGTTTAACAATTTAAATGGCATCAGAGAATTCTTGCCCCAAATAAAATGAATGAGAGATTTACCACTGACTAGTATAAATCATGATATACTATGATGTAAATAGCAGAAAAGAATGAAAAATTCATATATAATACATCCCCTAACACCTCTAAAACACCTTGTAAAAGTAAAAATAAAGCTGTTCTGGCTAAGCAGGTATACTACTAAGAAAAAGTGCCTCCAGTACAGAAGGAGCAATGGAAAGAATATAATTGGCATCAAAATACTGTCAATAAATTAATTTAAGATCTTAAACAAGTCTAAAAGGAAACTCTAAATTCCCACTAAAACTATCAGTTTCTTTAAAACGTTCAGTTTTTATAACAGGTCAGAAAAGAAACAGTAGCAAGCACTGCATAATTCAATGTGCTCTACATAAAACATCCTTTCCTCTAAAGGTAACTTCTTTCACCTGGTCCTCATCAAACAGTACTCCATGCTGCATATTTATCCGCTTCATTAAATCTCCACCATCGCAGTATTCCATCACGATATACAGCTTGTTGTTTTCTGAAAGGAAAAGTATTTCTTTCCTTTATTCCTTTATTCCTCATTAATACAGCAATAAATTATTAAATTTCACCTGAAACATACATTAATTGCATGCTCTCTATGGACACTAGCCTTCATCTTTGCTTCACAGGCCCTCCAAAATCCTGCATGAACCTGTGCTGGAAAGCCACTCCACTCCCTCCCTCAGTCCCAAAGTCCAAGCCAAACCTTTTCTGCAACCTTACTGATACCCCAAGATATGTTTTATTTCCTATTTTCCTATTTTTCCTAGTTTCTCATTCATTTTATCTCCTATTTCCTGCTGTGCTCAAAAGCTCTCTTCTTCTATTGCAGCTCCTGGGAAGGTTTCACAAAACTCTGGACCTCTGTTGAAGGTCAAGATTAAAGTTCAAGGGAGGCAATGCAAACACCTCAGGATCTAGTGTTTGCTTCACAATACTTTTGGCCCCACCCACCTACAAGGAGAAATAAAGTACTGACTGAACCTGGTACCTTGTGTTCATTTTTAGGAGTCGGCACCTAGCCCCACTGATAAGTAAGGTGCTGGGGATAGGCTTATGGTTGGGCAATACGAACAAACTAGTTTCTGCTGCCTTTCACTCCTATAGTCACAAATAAAACAAAAATGTTAAAAGTAAACCTTGCAAAGAAGCAAAGAAGGTTACTATATTTGCATGCTTCATCTTGGCCAGAAGAATGACTTCTTTCTGTGAGGCTTCTTTTTCTTTCACAGGCATCTACAAAGAATTAAGGAACTACATGCTAGCAATGATGCATTTAAGTCACTTCAAAAATAGCTGTCAAATTGTGCCAAGGTGATGCAGAAATACTAGAACATATGATGTACATACATTTGCAGCATATGTTTGTAAATATAGTGGACAATTCTATTAAAATGTCCTCTTTCATTTACAAAAGTAAGTTTCTTACTCTCATTCTTAAGAAATAATTTTGAAATGTAATCCTTAAAGATTCAAAAATCAAAAGGTGAAAATAAAGACACACACAATCAACCATATAAATGACATACCACATACTAGAAAGACACACTCTACCGCATAAGACAAATCATACTACTTTGAAGTCAGAATTTTCTGTAACCACCTCTTGGTTCTTAAACAACTTGGATAAGTAATAACACTCTATTAATTTAAATTTTTCTATTTTGCATACATCAAAATATGAGATTAGAAATAACCAAATTACTGGTCCTGAACACAGAGAAACCATTTTTTATTTAGTTGTCATTACTAGCATATCAATTTTTCTGGGTTTGAATCTGAAGGTTATGTAGCTTTTCCTAGAACTGACACATAAAAATTCATGCTTCTGTTATGATTCTCTCATACATTTGAAGTTCACTAGTGCAACACAGAGTGTAAGAGCTGTCACAAGCATGTAGACACTCACTGAAATTGACTGCTGAATTCCCTGTACTGAAATCATATGGAGTTTAACTGCATGTCTTTTTGGAACTAGATCTAGGAGTGGCATTACTCTGATTACCCAAGCTGGCTACCCTAACCTACCTTTATAGCCCACAGAAAGAAACATGGAGCTTATGGACCAATTCACCTTCTTCTGAAACAGAAGTCTAAAACAGCAAACAGCATCCCTTGTTCTCAAAGAAAGGGAATTAAGCCATGTAGCTGAGATAATGACAACTACAGAACGGACACTTCAGATTAGATGAAATGAATCAAAATGCCTTACACATAAATGAGAATCAGAAAGACTGCTGTGTATTACTCATACCTGAAAATATGAACTTTTTTAAAAAAAAAAAAAGGAGAGTTTAGAGAAAAGTGTCACAAAATCATGGCTTGTTATTTCAGTAGTAAGTTTTGATGTACTTGAATCATCTGTTATAAAGCTTAAATCAGGTAGTGCCATGTATGCTAGGTAAAGCTTTGAAAAAAAAAAAAAACTGTTAATATAAAATCACATATTTAGTCTATGTTTTTAAAATTAGTCAGTCAAAGAGTACAGTCTTTGGAAAGTTTATGTCATCAAGATACAACTACAAATGTGACACCTAAGCTCATAGATTAGCTAAATGCAGTTGTCATAATTCTGTAAATAACTATTGTTATCATCCAGGTTTTGTTGTTTTACCTTAGTTAAATCAATCTCTTTGATGACACATTGTTCATTATCCACTTTTCCTTTTGCCAAGAATATTTTGCCGTAAGATCCTTCTCCAATTTTCTTAAGGATTTCATATTTGTCCATGATGTCTTTATCTTAAAGCAGTGGCTAGAACAAAAGAGTCCCCAGATTAGTATTGCATGTAGTCAGTGCTAAAACATCTGAGTTTGTCTACTGAAATAGAAACTACTTTTAATGACTGTATTTTTTCCTCACATTTTTATCACATTTCTATTAATGATGCAGATTCGTCCTCAACATGTCATCTCCTGGAAGACTGCAAATTATCGTGGATCTGAACTTAAGCAGCAAGTTTGAGTGTCTCATAAAGGAAAGCATGAAACATTGTCCTAGCACACCCTAAAATTAAAAAATGAGAAGGCAGCAAAAGTATTATGGTGTGGTGTTATTACGGCGTTATGGTATGGTATTATTCTTGGAGGTCTTTTCCAACCTTAATGATTCTATGATTCTGGGAAGTTTGACGTTATTTATTGAAGTTAATGATGTTGCACACGTGTTCTCTTAATGGAAAACATAAAATTACGGTGTGTTTCTTGTTGAACTTTCTCTGGTAGAAAAGACCAAGTATTCTGGGTCATGATCACTGCGTATTTGCAACCTATCCGCAAGCAAGCTTAGAGGGCTAATACACACGCACACTCCAAAACTGTTCTTGTTAGCCGGACTAAGTTTTAACCAGGAAGATTTGGTGGGACACTGCCCTTTTCCTGTCAGGAAGGAAAGCCAGGCTCGGTAGCAGACCACCTCGGCCTGCGTGAAGCCATCTCCGCGGCCCGGGCCCCTTCCCGCCCTGCTGTGGCACCGTCGCCATGGCGACGCCGCGCACCGGGGGGGCGGCCATGGCCGGGGCCTCCCTGAGGCGAGGCGCGGGCAGGGGGACGCGGTACCTGCGTGTGGCCGCCGCCTCCGGAGCCCCCGAGGCCAGCCCGAGGAAGAGGAGGAGGAGGAAGATGAAAGATGAGCAGCCTTCCCCGGCTGCCCTGCCCTCGGCGGGGTGTGGCGTCTGTGGCACTGCCCTCGCACCCCTCCGGGAGGAGGCGGCTGCATTGCCCCGCTGTGAGGGGCTTTGGGTGTGAGCAACGCAGGAGAAATAACAGCCCTGTTCCACATCTTGACATTTTCTAAAGCTTTTCGTATTCATTTTTCTCCAGTATTATTTAACACAGTCCAGAAGCACCTCCCAGGGAGAACTGTACTGGGGTCATGTCTACACTTCCCTGTCAGGCTTCTCATCACTATTTAGTAGCCAACAGCCAGCCAAAATAGCACCATTAAACTTAAATTATACATAATGCGTCCTGCAGAAGTTTATCTCCTTATCAAAATGGGGAAAATTGCCCTTTTTAGTGAACAAATGAGGTTTCTTCCACACATGCAAATGGCATATATAAAAATCTTGTCATTGAAGCCAAAAGTTCACCCTCAGGTATTGTCAGAGGACTAATAGCTGCATGAACTATGCCTCAAATAATTAGCATAGCTAAATGTTTTCCATAAAATGCCCTTCAGACAAAATCAGTTATTCCTGCTATGCAGTATTTCAAGACATTGTCAGAAAGAAAAACTTCATGCACAACTGTCACATCACCTCTTTGAAATAAGACAAAGAAGGCAATTAAAACAATGCTGTTAGCACTAATGGTTTTGACTGAACATTTCTACGAAGCTATTACCAACTCCAAATATATTTAATATCTACTTTTTTGTTATTTGCAAGTGTTCTAGCTAGAAAGGTTATTTATTATTCATCCCTCCCCTTAGTTTGCCATACAGAAAACCTGCACACAGTTTTTTTTTACTAAGAACATTTTATTAATAACTACAACTATTATCAACAAATACAACCTGGATTATACATATTGGTAAGCCTAACTTTCATTATTGTAGAAAAAATTCCAAATGTAAGTTTTTCAGTCACTGTGCTTCAATACCATTTCCAGTTCTGACACCCAATCTGGGTCATCTTCCTCAAAGTCCCTAAAAACAGATTTCAAAATGTTACTTTGCAAAATAATCCGACTTCATAAAGAAATATATATATATATTTAAATTACACAATAACTAGGAGAAATACTGTTGAAAATCTCAGTGGAAGAGGCTTATTTCCTGCACTACTGCAGTTAAGGAGCCAGTAGGGGTTCCATTTTGAATTTAACCACATAAGTTTTTACCAGGAGCAAAGAATCATACACCAAGAAACTATGTATGTGTTGATATTAATGGCTTGCAGTTGAACTGCAGTAACGTACTTAAGCAGTTCATGTCCCAGTGCCACCAAAATAAACAATGACATAGACTAAGGTTTTGAGATCCTAATTCCCACCCCCCAAAGATACACACATCTGTAAAATAGAGCATTTCTGTTCAGAACATGTTGACATACTTTGCTTTTTCAAAAGCAGGAAAAATAGGTCACATAAGCAGAACATACAAGTTGAAAAGTCTGTACAAATATGTCTTCAATAAGTAGGTTCAAAAGTGATTTTATTGCACTGTGCATGAAAGAGTAGGAAAGTTAATACACAGATACAGCAAACATACCACTAGTGAGTGGTTTTGCTGTTGCTTATCTGATTTCAAGGTTAGAGTACAAAGACGTTTCATGAAAGAAGGGTTTGCACATTACTGTGGATCTAATTTCATCTCATACTTTCATTTTTGCAAAGTCACCAGCAAAAATAATCTGCTAATAACAAGTAACCTGTTTAATCTCAACGTCATCAATAACTATAAATGTAGCAAAGAAAGTATTTAAGATATTAAAATTTAGTAACATTTGATATCATTATTTAACAGAGAGATGAATTGCGAAAAATACCGCCTTTTTTCAAGGAGATTTTTTTTTTTTTTGAAAACTCACTTTAAGGAACCAAAGAAAAGAAAAATAAAAGGATGTTATTTGGACATACGTGTCATCTTCATCAGATCTAGGCTCAAGTCTCTCAGGATCTATGACAATAGCTTCATGTTCCCCATCTACCGTATCAGATGCTTCTGATGCTTCAGTTTCATCAGCAAGTGGACCTCTTAATGTATTTTCAGAAGCTTTGAAATGATAAAAATAAGCGTCACCAAAATCCTTAATTTTAGAAAAATAAAATTAGACATATAAACAGGTGTCTTTCAAATTTATCTTCATTTTTTTGCAAATTCCAGTACAAGCTATTACCTAACTGGGGAGATAACTAGTAACAAAATTGAGGCGGACACCAAATATTTATGACTGCAGCTATGCATATCTACAGACTACAATTACCTTTTGCCATGCCCTCTTACCATCCTGTCTTCAAAATAGGGCAGTACTGACTCAGTGATGGTGGATTACCTGGAGGGGTTACAGCCCCGTTATTGCACCTTCCTAACACACACACTGTGCCAGTTAGCAGGATGGAGACTGTATGGCTCTGCTGTCTCTGCTGTAAGTGACAAACTCATTCAGTCTTCAAGCCGTAAGTAAAAGTCCTTCATAAAGAGATGTACAAAGACTGGAGATGTACAATCACTCAGGAATTCTTGGTTTGGATTTCCCTTTTTTTTTTTTTTCCCCCAAGTCCACTTTTCATTCCATAAACAAACAAACAAAAACCAGTCTGTTGTGACACGAGCACACAATCTCCATGCATAGGGCCTATATATCTTAGAAAAATAAGTCTCTATTGATAAACATATTTACAAAACCGTTTGGGGATTTACCTGCTTTATAAATTGTGTATGTTTTAAATGCTAAGCTGATTTCTGCGTTACTGAGAAAGTTCATCAGGGTCTGAGGTGTTTCCTTGTTCCACTGTTTACGTGGCTTATTTTCACTGTAGTTTATAACAGAGCCATCTAGGTATAAAATCATTAATAAATACTTCTTAGATGAAATTGCATTAGCAGCACGGATTGCAAAGAGCACATTTAAGAAAAAGAAAAAAAAGGAAGAAAGGAAGAAAAGTTGCAGCCTGTTAGCACCACTGGCCTCTTCTAACATACTTCATTTGACATCTAGAGCAAAGAAAATTACAGAATGTAACATTGCAACTTCTGTTCTGAGGGAGCCAGCAGAAACCAAGACCTCATGTGAGGAGCCAGAGTCTCTGCAAGCTTATTTGGTGGCTCTAAGAAGCTCACAAAAAGGAGCCTGTGGCCATTTTTGTGCCTTTTAATGGCAGAATATCTAAATACATGCATTTTTCTGTCTTCTTTCACTGCCCTGGATATTATCAGCATGTAACACTTGCATCTCCTATCTCATCTGATTACTCAAATCTGTATGACTTATTTCACTAGCATGTATGTATACACATTTACTTAGAACACATCTCCAAAATCAAATGAAATTTTTCTAACAATCTAATATGGTAGGGGTCAGTTTAAACCTGTGACATTTGTCAGAGGAAATCCCATATTAAATGTTCCTGTTAAAAGCTGTTAGTACAGAAGAAGGACAAATCTCTGCCTCACATCTGAGGTACATCATTAGTCGTTCTTGTCATTGGCATTATCTGTACATTAAGTGACTACAGAAGTAGAGGCAGAGATGTTACGTGCTCCCAACAGAGTGCTGTATTTGAAAGACCAGCAGCTGCATTCTGCATCAAATTAATTTTGCATGGTATCTTCAGGATTACACTGACAAATGGCATGTAAAGAGGAGGGTTGGTAGCATAACTTTTTATCGATGATTACAGTTTTAGGGTTGCTAACATTATCTCTGGCTTTGCAGCCCTCCTGTCATCCAAGACCACTAAGAAATTATTAGTGTCAAATGTATCTTCATCACAGTGGACTTCTGGAGTGTTGGTTAGTAGAATATTTTAAAAATATTTTTACATCATTTTAAATATTATCTGTAATTCTCTGGCTTTTAAAATTCGTGAAGAAGTACTGATATTACTTAAATTAAAAATGCATAAAGACACATTTAATTAAATCTTACTTTTAACGTCTTCAGATGTAAAACTGGCAGAAAGCAAGGAAGCATTTTCCAAGACATCCACTACAGTATTAAATGACCTTTTTTCCCATTTTCTCCTTTGGGGATGTGATGAATCAGTAATTCCTGGGAGGACTTCAGAAGTCTCTGCTGTAACTGCAACAACACCAAGATGATAATCAGCATCTAACCAGTTTTTCATTGTTTTTTCAAGCAAGTACTAAGAGTACAGCACTTCATATTTAATTCTATGGGTGTAAGTCACAACCCCTTTTATTAAGATCAGTAAAACGGTGTATTTACTCCATACCAAATGTTTTCAAACAATATGTTTTAAAATAGTTTGGCCAAGATTAATACTACTTTTAAATCTCAGATGAGCAGTAGGAGACAATATATTAATTCCAGACGTAGCAGGCAGTGGCATGGTTTTATGCAGGTGCAGGCTTGTATGCTTTACCTGTTTAAATGGCTGGATCAATGACATTTAAATGTCACTACATAGAGCGACATTCATAAGCCTTAAAACTGTCAGACTTACCCTCTGCATCCGTTTTCCTTTGCTCCTTTGTGCATTTATTCAAATCCTTAGAAATATTTTCACTTTTCAAGTTGCTATGCTTGCTGCTTTCATCTTTGCTTTGCTTTAAAAGAATAAGGACCACATTAATCTTTGTCTTTGCCGTCCAGAAAAACAAAGCAGTACTATTGGCATGGCATTAATTATTTTAGTTTTGCTACAAGAGAGCTGGCCTAAGGATCTGAAAACTAAACTGCTGACACCATGAAGGCAATGGCAAGTGCTACATCTATTATTACACACTTCATGCTGTTTCCCTTTCTTGACACACTCTGTTTTTGAAGCAAAGCACAAATGTAGTGGTTTTTTTTTCCTAAACAATTGAAAATAGTAGCAGAATCAAGATAAATGAGTCATATTCCAAGAGAAAACAAGATGCACCCAAATATTAAGATTCTCAGATTGACAAGTCCATTAAAAGAAAAAAAAAATAGCCCTCCTGGCAACATATTTTGAAAAATATACTCAATTTGGCTGGGACAGGCTGTGCTACAATCTATCCAGAAGTGATTTCTTGGTCACCTGTGACTTACTTCCCTTCACCTGGAATCTCACATGGGCACTAAAATCTGACAATTGTGAGAATTATGTCCAGACTGGACTGTTTCTACAGCAGCCTGTTCAAAATGTGTCCCAAAAGCAAAGAAAATACACTATTTTATGCAGTATCCCAAAATTTACAAAAACAAGAGAGGTGTTTTTATTTATTTATTTTTGACAGGTCTATAACAAAATCCACTTTGGAACTCAGCTAAACGTGGAAAACATCAAAATGTTACAAAGGTGTGAAATTGAAACTGCAGCGGAACTTTGCAATTTTGAGTGCAGATGACAGCTGACATACTAGATGGTTTGGTTTAGCCTACTAAGTTTTCAAAATGCTTTTTTTTTTTTTTTTTCTATAATACAGAACATTTTAAATTGCTAAAATGTAAATTTCATATTTATATCTGCATACTCACCTTACTTTCTTTCTTATTTGAGCTTCCACCAGCCGTAACGCTACCTGACACATTAAGGGACAGACACAGGAGTTAGTACGTTTGGCAAACCTCCATGGTAAAGTGATGTTTGAGAGGTACGGCATCATTACCACTGAACCAGGTGATGAAAATTATGTGAAAGCTTCTTCACGCTCATGTCAATGTATCTCATCCTCAACAGGGAGTCCCTGTATTATTCATTTCCTCTGAACCTTTCTGCAGTAAAATAGTACTGCAAACACGTGGTTGTTACAATTTTGGGTGTAGTTAAATTTATGCAGAAGAAAAAATCCCAAATCCTCTATAAAAATTAAATTGTAGGAAAAATAACTTGTTTCACCATATTCTGGAAAAGAAAGCTCTGTCATTTAAAATAGATGGAATAACTACAAGTTTTTCTCATTTTAAAATTGATAGCTTAATTCTAGCAGAACTCTAAAATTTAAAAATGTATGTATTGTAGCTCTGCACTGTATTTCTGGTGGAGGGAAGCTAATGATGTACAGCACTCAGCTATGCCCCATTAAAAGCCTTCTAATATGAAGCCTCATGTTGGAATGCAACATACACCCTTCAAGCATTTTCCATACAAGTTCAAGAATGTTACATTTTGAAATAATTAAAATTTGATTGCAGCATATAATGTTAATGTTTTATAGTTGTAATTAAGATCTTACAATTCCTAGGCGTTTTATCATTCCTGTATCAAGAAAAAGGTTGCTGACTTACCTTGTGGTCTCAGTGCCGTGCCTTCATGTTTCCTGGTTTCCTTTAATGTCTGCTTGAATTCATCTGCCACCTGGAATGGGTATGTAAAGACACCAGTACAGGACCATTTTAATCTTTCTCTAGTTATTGTATATGTTATTTGTTAAAAATGGACTTACTATACAACAGAATTGTGACAGCAAACAGTGTCTAATTTCAGCAGCATCAGGTCAATACTCAACTTTTCTTTTTAAAACAAACCCTTCCTACAAATGTATTTACAGCTTTTAGCATAGGACCTACACAATAGAACATTTTTGTTATATATACACTACCAAATTACAAAATAAATCGATTTAGTATCTAAAAACGTAGATACTACTGCTCAAACCCAGAGACAAACATTATACCATACCTCAGGAGGCAAACAGTTTTTGATAAATTTGGCCAAGCAACTCCTTTTAAGAATCGTACTGGCTGATGGACGATCCTTGGGATTTCTCTTAAACATCTGTTTTATTAAATATTGAAGTTCATAGGAATAGTGGCATGGTAGTGGATTGTAGGATCCTCTGCAGATCTTTAGGATGAGGTGTTTCCAGCTTTTTGCTTGAAACTGTGTTAAAAATAAATGAACATTAGAGCACAGAGTTTAAGAATAAGGTAAGAAGAAACTGATGTGATTTCAGAGCACCTTTATACAAAACGTGTGGTATACAAAAACGTGTGGTATGCATCTACGTAGGCTCTCTATAACCACACTGATTTAGATCCCAGTTTGAGAATTTCAGGCCCATAATTCAGGAGTGTGGAATAATGACCCTGTGTGAACACATCAGTAACTCCTTCACATTTTAGAATGAAAAAATCTAGCTTTAGTTAAAACTTCATCTGCAAACTGTGATTACAATACTTTTTGCTAATAAGCTGTACAACTGGTAAGAAGGAAGGGTTTACTACTACTCTTGCCAATCTGTAAGAGACAGCTTAGGTTATTACTTTTCCCAGCTGTTACCAGCCTTCAGCCAGGAGTTACTGCTGTCAGGCACAAGTCACTGGACAACTGCAGTATCAGTGGGGACAGCTAAAACCAGACAGCAACAACCTGAGATAAAACGGCTGAGAACTTCTCTCTCCATGCACAAAGAGTGTTCTTATGGTAGACCCCATTGGCTCTGCAGCCGAGCATCCACAGTGTGCAGCAGCCTTTTACATCATCATGGTTTAGTGGGGACTGTTAGCGTTAGGTCAGAGGTTGGACTCGATGATCTTGAGGTCTCTTCCAACCTAGAAATTCTGTGATTCTGTGACCTCTGACAGGCTATGCAAGAACAGATAGGACCATCGCATAAAAACAGGGGCATAACACTTCACTGCTGCCAAAAAGGGAAAGATGCTCCACTCCTTGATATCCCAGCTCTAAGCACTGCCTAAATAGCTGTCACAGTGCCACAGACATACTCAGGGTACCACACGTCCATGCACATGTCCCTATTACTCAGTCACAAGCAGTATGAACTTCTGAACTCTTGTCCTGATAGCAGCTGCAGCTGTAGAAAATCCTTGGCTAACACACAGGATTTCAAGGTACAGGAGTAACTTGATGAAATGAAACTGCTGCTTACAAAAACGTAAGACAGAATGACCTTAAATTAGGACAGCCCCTTTTTCTTGCCAAAACAACTTATCCTGATAAGGCCCCTCATCTTCGCCATGTGTCTGTATATAGGAGCCAGAGGAAATTACCACATAGGAAGCATGGCATCAATGATGGAAACACAAGTATCCCAGAAATGACAGACCTACAGAACCGTATTTCCAGCTTCTCTCTGTCCCAGTACAACAGTGACTTGTTTGATTTGCCTGAATAAGCAACAGGTGTATCAATCAATCACTGATGTGAAGCAGCAAACTGCTTACTACTTATTAATATTTTGCTATAGTTGCATACAATATATGCTTGTTAACAGAGATTTTCAGTATCCTTGCCTCCATCTTCTGGGATCACCCTGATCCCATAAAATGCAATGCTTTTTCCAACGTCCCCACAGGTATCTCGAACCAGTCCGGCACCCACTGGACTTAGTAAGCCCCAGATCACCTCACTGATATTGAAGGAAACCAAGCTAGCAAGAAAGAAAAAACATATTTTCTAAAAATTTAGGAGAATGATTGTTTCACCAAAGGGTTCAACAGGTCCATGAGCTGCTGAAACACAGAGGACACGTAAGAGAGAAGGGTTGAGAAGGGCAGAGCAGTGCTTCCCTCTTTCATAAGCAGCAGCAACAAATACATCAGTCAAATATGTAATTGGCTGTGAACCCATCAAAGTACAATTAACTGCTATTTGAAGTTTTAGGAATTCCAACAGTGCTCTACTAGCAAGAAAGCCATACTTACTGGATGTGTAAGAGTGCACAGCTCGTACAGAATGCATCCCAGAGACCATATATCGCTGTAGGCACAGAGAAAGATGAGAGAAAATTGGAGCCAAAAATTGAAATTTAATAGCAAATAAAACAGCCCAGCAAAAGTGAAATTCACTATGTGTGCATAATGGAATTAAGTAAACTAAAATAAATGTAAGTAATCATAAAAGTCAATACAACAATGTGCTTAGCCTCTCCAGTGGAAAGAATCTTGCTTATTTTAACCCACCCTAAAGTAAATAAGGGTGACTGCCATACAATTGTAACAGACTTCTCATTCCCAGAACGTCTCCTAAGCAATTTGCTTTGGTGATATTTATCTCCTTCTGTACTACAAAGCCTTTGTGCTACATGGCCCTAAACAACAGATGGCAGCCACGGGATCCTAATTCCGAGAGCTGGAATTCTGGCCCCTGCCAGTAAGCATTCTCCTGCTGGGAAACCATCGTGTTCTTCCACAGCAAGCAAGTAGTGCCACCCCCGCAAAAAAAAAAAAAAATCAAGTTACCCCTTGCTCAATTCAGACCAAATACAGATCGGCTACATAGCCAGATTTAAATAACAATAAAAAAGATGTAAGTCAGTCAGGCATTATTTGTGACCCCTGAACACACAAATACCTTTTGTTGTTGTATGGCATGCTTTCCCAGATTTCTGGAGGAACATAATAAGGGGTTCCCACATACGTGCAAGCATATGCCCCTGGACTATTGAAACGACAAAGAAAAGTCACATGAAAAGTAATGCCTTAAAACATTCTGTACTACTTATATATGATTAAAAAAAAAACTTTACACCACTGAGATCAGTGGAGATATCCACATACTGTGCAAGAAGACGTGCAGATCCAAAATCCCCCAGTTTTACTTTTCCATTTTGGGTGAGGAAGACGTTCTGCGTTTCAACAGAAGAACAGTTTTACACACTTAGGTATCTATTTTTCTAGGAAATGTTTCTGCAGTTTGCATAGAAAGAAAAGGAGCAGATAATAATTTCTGATCTTTGATATTTCCTTTTACTTGCTTCACCTAGTACTCCTAGAAAAAAAAAAAAGTTAAGAACTACGCTTTGTTTAAAGGCAAATACAGGCCCAAAGCATTAGCAAAGAAAGAATCAGACCTTAGAAATGCCTTAATCTCACTGCTGCACTCAGAACCCTAAGGACACAGTTTCTTCTGAATTTCTATCTTGTTGCTAGGAAATAGTAAGAAAAAAAAATAAAGAAAGGCAAGATATTTACAAACTGCGTACTCCATACACATTTTTCATGCTTCTGTTATTGTTTTAAGTTACCTGCATCCTGCCACCAGCAATTGGTGCTCTCAGCAGTGTGGATATGAAGGGTATAGCTATACTTTGGTGATGTTTAAGGCCACAACGTTCCATCATTCCATACACCCAGCAATTTCATCTACTTAATATTCTCTAGTTCAAATGGAGAATATAGCGTGTAGCAGTACCAGGAAATTATGACAGAGGGATTTGAACATTTGCATGCAGAGGAGCTTGTAAACGGCAAAAAAAAACCTGCGCACTTCACCTTGGATTTGATATCCCTGTGCAACACACGTTTATCGTGAATGTGTTTCACACCCAGGCACATCTGCACAAACCAGTGAAGGATCTGAAAAGAGTAATGGAGAGTTATAATGGTTCAATACTGTATGTAATGATTACTTCACTCATAGATTTAAAAAAAAAAAAAAAAAAAAAAAACAAAACAAAACAAAAAAAAAAAGGCATGTTCAGAATACCTGGGAGTTAGAAGTAACTCCAGCACAGTGTCCTCTGGTTACCATGGAAGACTCAATTCTTTAAGGTAAAGTGTAATTTCACATGGCAGAAGGAATGCTTACTGCATCTTGAAAAATCTAATAATATATAACAATAACAAAGCTAGGGACTCACTCTCTGATGGTCATTATCACAGAATGGTTTGGGTTGGAAGGGACCTTAAAGCCCACCCAGTCCCACCCCCCTGCCATGGGCAGGGACACCTTCCACCAGCCCAGGTTGCCCAAAGCCCCATCCAGCCTGGCCTTGAGCACCTCCAGGGATGGGGCAGCCACAGCTTCTCTGGGCAGACTGGGCCAGGGCCTCACCACCCTCTGAGTGAAGAATTTCTTCCTCATATCTAATCTAAACATACCCTCTTTAGTTTGAAACCATTCCCCCCTTGTCCTACCACTACACCCCCTGACAAAGAGTCCTTCCCCAGCTTTCCTGTAGGCCCCTTTAGGTACTGGAAGGCTGCTGTAAGGTCTCCCTGGAGCCTTCTCTTCTCCAGGCTGAACAACCCCAACTCCCTCAGGCTGTCTTCAAAGGAGAGGCTCTCCAGCCCTTTGATCAGCCTTGTGGCCCTCCTCTGAACTTGTTCTAATATGTCTAATTATAATCATGACAATTACAATTTCATAGCAAATAAGCAGATTAAAAGGCTTGCACTGAGATAATAGATTATTTCTAAAATGAAACGTATTATATTTAAATTTACAAAATAAAGTTCCTAGAGATACTCAGACAATCTAAGTATTACAGTAGGTGAGGATTCTGCTCTTTTCATTTGAACTGAGATGATGCTTCTAAACTACAGGAAGTCATTTCCAATCACTACGGTGTAACTTTGAACCTTCTGTGAAGTAACTTTATAGCTTCTCTGATAAAAGGAGTTAATGCACGCTGAATGCTTCAAACGTTTAACTGCTACACATTTTATTTAGTCTCCTGGTTATTTTCATTTATCTCATCGGAGAGTCTTATTTGCTTCCAATTTGCAGTACCTCTTAATGGGCTCTAAATGCTGGCTGGTTTATGTTAAATTTTTACTTGATTGCATAAATTTATGCATTCAAACCTGTCTGCATTTTTAACAGTCTGTGCATTTCTCACATACAGACAGCAATTTTTTTCTTACTCCTTTTACAGTCCAGTACTTACCTTGTTCTGCTGGAAGTTATCAAGTAGTAATGTTTCTCTCCTATCTATAAGTACCTTGTTTCATTTAAGGTGTCTGTATATCTATGGCTTGTTTTCTGTGACAGAGTGTGCTTCAGTTTACATGAAGAAGGATTCCTAGGTCCTTGTTTCAAAACTATTTCTTACCATGTCTTCAGGGAACAACTTTCCTCTTTGGTGCTTAATCTTTTCCATTAGATCTCCATCATCACAATATTCCATCACTATATACAGATGTCCATCAGCTAAATTTTAGGTAATTTAAGAATAATTAGTAATTTAATGAACAGGATAATTATATTATCTTTACTATAAAGCTCCAAATACATGCTATATATTATGAATTACATGTATAATAAATACGTATTATAAACATGTGCTTTGTTTACAACATTATGATAAACAAAAAAAAAAACCCACACTGATCCCCAAAGAGTACGCAACTTATAAACAAATACAGATACTTTAAATTGTTTTATTTACCTTCAAATGATTCCTTATAGGCAACAATATTTGGGTGCTTCATTTTAGCCAAAAGAATAGCTTCCTTCCTAGAGATCTCTACATCAGATGAAGACTGCAAATGAATGTACATTTATATAAAGGTTACTCTTGTAGATTTTCATATATATACACAATGGACCTCATTTCTTTTCAGAATCGTTCTTCAATTTACTTTTTTTCAGTTATTTTAAAAAGTCCTTTAGAAACTTGAAAACTTCATTGTTTTTAGCACAAGGGGTATTATTAATTAAAGAATTCTTCCTGGGTGTCTTCCTAGTTCAGTTAATGATTTCCTATTTTAACAGCATAGAACTATGTAACAACTAAACAGCACACACTGATTTTGGAACACCTGACAGCTGTACTGTGTGAACTCAGCATACAACCAAGTGCCCAGGTATTAGCTTAGTTTCAGCCTCAATAAAGCCAGTGCCTCCCATTTTGTGATTTTTTTGGTTACCTAAATGCAGAGCGGGTAACCTGAGTAACTGCTTTCCAACAGTAACATAAGGCTAATTTCTTCATCAGGTATGATGAAATCTAGATTCTAGTGAAGTTGATGGGAATCCAGTCAAATACATCAGGGGAACAAGTATTTAATCCTATCACGTTTTCTGAAACAGAACAGATTTTACTATTATTATGCATATCAAATCAGACACAGGTGCAGCCCGGCTATACACCATGCAGATGCCTAATAAACTGAACTCTCAGCAAAGGCATTCAGAGTTTCCAAACTGTATTGAGAGTTATGTTTGTTTTTAAAGTGGATGGGGAGGTGATGCGTGTGTTAACACCTACCATAGGAAGTCTTATTTCCTTCATTGCATACTTCTGGTCAGTAATTTTGTGATGAACGAGGAGAGCTCTCCCGAAGGATCCCTCCCCTAATACTTTCAGCACTTCATATCCTTCCATTCTGTACAAACTTAGGTTCAACGCTTCTTTTCAAACATTCCCCTTCAGAAGATTATCTTCTAAATTTTGTCACGAACTTGATCCACTTTTTTTTTTGACATTTGTTAATACAATCTGCGTGAGAAAAAAAATAAGGGCAGAGGATAAATGTGGTATATTGGTACCTACAACTGCTCAGCGTTATCGTAACACAGCTCTCATCGCTGCTATCGCGACTGATGAACGCTTCAGGAAATTCAATTCAAAACAAATCTTTTTGTTCCCTGTGCTTCCACAGATAATGGCACACAAAACACAGATGCACAAGAATGGACACGATAAACTTCAGGCTTTCAGCATCGATTCTCACCCAAACCAGCAAGAAACTGGCTTGTGCAAGGCTGGTGGTGCACGCATGCAAGGACCCCTACAACTAGCAGATGCACAGAGCGTGTGGTTCCCTTAAAATGTAGGTATTTTCAGCTTTCTATGTTTCAAATATCACTTTGCATACACGGCAGCACTCACAGCTCAACGCCTTGATGGATCGTTTCCGAGAGGAGCATCTCAGGGCACACAGGGGGCTCCCGGTGGTTTCAGTACCTGCGTTCACCGCTTCGCTGCTTGGGTGAGGGGGAACCTGAGCCCCCAGGGGACCCGAAGAGACCCTAGGGGACCCGAGGAGACCCCAAGGGACCAGGACAGGGACGAGGCCGGTCCCTGTGGCAGGGTTGGGGCCAGGGTCGGGCCGTGAGGGGACGAGCGGCGAAATGGCCGCGGACGGGCCCTGGGAGAGGCCCCGGCCCCAGCCCCGATCCCAGCCCCTGAGGCGGAGCCGCCCGGGCAAGGCGGGGCCCGGTAGCGGAGGCGGGTGGGGGGTCGGGGGCTGAGGTGTGGGGTTTTGGGGTCTGCTGTGTGGGGTGCTGGGGGCTGAGGTGTGGGGTGGGACCGGGGAGCTCCTCGGAGCAAGGAGGGGGGCTGAGACCCGGCGTTGGTTGGTAATGAGGTGCCCCAAACAGCACCGCCCCCCCCGCTGGTGCCTTCAGAGTCTCCTCGGAGTCTGTTGCATAAAAGCCAAAAGACTCAGAATGGAGGGAATAAATAAGTAAATGAAAAACTGGGCACTGTCTGCTTCAGCAACACACCCTGCAGTCACGAAGATCCCTCAGTGGGTGCTTGGATTTCCGTGTGTGATCAGGAGAGGTCTCTGAAGAAAATGTAGTGCGACAGCACACATCTAACAAGAACCCAAGCTTGGAATGAACAGAAGTGTCTTTTCTGCAAATAGAAGGCCCTACTATAAAATACAGACCTTTTTTTAGGACTGGAGGCTAAACGTAAAACATTTCATGACATTTTGCTTTGACAGCTCACTTTCAAAATTCAACTAAAATAATTGACTAAAATATAATTTACTCAAGTAATCTATCTGGACTTTTCCAAAGCATTTGATGCCATCCCATATGACATCCTTGTCTCTAATTTGGAGAGACGTGGATTTGACAGATGGACCACCTGGTGAGTAAGGAATGGGCTGGATGGTCACACTCAGAGTTGTGGTTAACAGCTTTATGTCCAGATGGAGGCCAGTGACAAGTGGCATTCCTCAGGGGTCGGTACTGGGACCAGTACTGTGCTGGCAATACAGACAGTGGGATCGAGTGTGCCCTCAGCAAGCTTGCTGATGACACCAAGCTGAGTGGTGCAGCTGACACGTTGGAGGGGAGGGATGCCATCTGGAGGGACCTGGACAGGCTTCAGAGGTGGGCCTGTGTGAATCTGATGAGGTTCAGCAAGGCCAAGTGCAGGGTGCTGCACCTGGGCAAGCACAAATACAGGCTGGGCAGAGAATGGATTGAGAACAGCCCTGAGGAGAAGGAGCTGGGGATTCTGGTGGATGAAAAGCTTGAAATGAGCCAGCAGCATGCACTTGCGGCCCAGAAAGCCAACCATATCCTAGGCTGCATGGGAAGAAGCACAACCATTAGGCCAAAGAAGATGATTGTCACCCTCTATTCCGCTCTCATGAGACCCCACCTGGAGTACTGTGTTCAGCTCTAGGGCCCCCAACATAAGAACATGGACCAGAGGAGGGTGACAAAGATGATCTGAGGGCTGGAGCACCTCACCTACAAAGACAGGAGTTCGGGTTACTCATCCTGAAGAAGAGAAGGCTCTGGGGAGACCTTACAGCAGCCTTCCAGTACCAAAGAGGGACGCTTTGTCAGGGAGTATAGTGATAGGAAAAGGAGGAATGATTTTAAAACTAAAAGAGGGGAGATTTAGACTAGATGCAAGGAAAAGTTCTTCACTGTGAGGCTAATGAGGCACTACTGGGACAGGTTACCTAGCGACAATATGGATATCCCTGGTTGTTCAAGGCCAGGTTTCAAGGGGCTTTGAACAACCTGGTCTAGTGGGAGGTGCCCCTGCTGTGGGGTTGGAGCTAGATGATTGTTAATGGCACTTCCACCCCAAACCATTCTCCAAATCTATGATTCTAATTTTCAGGAATCCAGTCTCAGGACTGTAGACACGTTCCACAATTAGTTTCTAAACCAAAGCCCCAAAACAAAGAACAAATACAACTCAATTGATTAGTTTAATAAATCTGCCATATTACAGACCAAAACAAACCAATATTATAACAGTCACGTAGTAATTAGTGTATCGGGCCCCATCTAAAGTAGATTAACTGATCGTGAATAATCCCTTTAGTTAATGGGATTATACTCAGTTTCGTTGAAATACCCCGTAAAAATGGATACCGCAGTTCAAGCTAGTTGTACACCTACCTTACAATCTGGTTTCAGTTTTCAAAACTAAATGCTGCTGTAGTAGATACTGCCCTACTGGAATTCCTAAGTTATTTTTGTTCCTTAAACTACAAGTTAGAATATGCAATTCTAAATATTTATAGGAATTGTAACAGGAAAACAGTTGATATTATATTACAATCACTGAGATGCGATATGAAGTGTGTTAAATCTAATTCTTAATTCAGTAAATAACGTCAGTCATATTTAACATGATGACCCTGACGTTTGTAAGTACCAGAACAGACCAATATATTTACCACAAGAGTTTGAAAGCACAGAATACACATTTAGAAGTTTAGTGACTCAGTCAGATTTCATCCTAAGCCCTCCCAAGTTTTAGATACCACCTCTCTTGAAGCTGCTAAAAATACATAAAAATCCCACCCAAGCTTCCTTAAAAAGGATCCAAAGGATCTGTCCCTCCCATGTAGTGTTGATACTGATTTTTACTCTTCCACTTCAACGGTTTCTTCCTTCAGCTCATTGTTCTGGTCGTGGAGAAGTGCAGCGGCTTTGGGTTCCAGTTCTCCCAGTTCAAACGAAGAGATGCATGAATCTTTATCTTTAGGAGTATCTAAGGACTTGGACATCTTCTCCCGAATGCGTAGGGAATATCGCAAAGGGGTCACGATTTTCAGGTCTTTAACACTGGAGTCAGTTGCCTCATGGTGCAGCTTCGCACTTAAGAAAATTAAAATGTTATTTAATGCAGGCACACAATCATACAAACTCATCTAGCAGAAACAGGTCATTACCCCTGTTCAACACTTCCATATTCCCATAGACAAAGGAAACAGCAAACAAACCCTTTCCTATCCATGCAGTTAAAGCTGGACATACAACTCTTTTCTTGGCAAAATATTTTAATCTGGTAAAACTCCTGAGAAGTTTCTAAAGGAGGATTCCCCCCCAACACACACAGTTCCATCAGAAAACTACTGTTCCCCTTGTCAGGGACAGCAGACAGCTGCTAGGAGCCCAGCTTCAACACATTCCAAAACTGAGCACAACTTCCTAGAGTCTGTTATCTCAAACGGAACTTTGTAGAAAAGGAGAATTCAACTGTTATCTGTTTTGTCCTAGGATTACCATCCAGATTCTTGCATCAAGAGACAGTTAAGATAATTTTTACATGACAGTTGCATCTTGTTTACTTTCCCTGCACTTTTTGACATATAAACACATTCATATTTGAGAAAGGACAGAATAGAGGCACCAAACTTCTCTTTATGTAGAACAAAGATATTTGATTACCCTGCATTGAGGCATTTCAAAGCCAAGCATTTCATTTGAATTCAAGGAAACTTTAAAAGACTGTATTTTTTGAAGGAACAAGAAGCAATCCTACAAACTTAACTTCTCAAGTGCTTTTAACTCACAAAAGCGGTGCCTCCCTGTTTCAAAATGGCCAAACTTACTGTTGCCCCAGGTACTGCAAACTTTCCAGAGTTACCTTCTGTAATCTTACCTGTCCAGGTATGGTGTGGTAGGTGGGTTGCATCTCATCATGGAAGTTGTGTCATTCTTCTTCTCAGGAGAATTAACTGCTTGGGCTAGCTCTCTCACCCCATCTTCATTCTGCTCTTCTGTTTCGCGTTTTCCTTTGTTTTTTGTACGTGCTTTTGCTTTGTGCTTCTTGTTCTTTTTTGGCAAGATCTCTCCTTCTGGTTTCAAGTCTATTTCTTCTTCTATTTCTTCTTTTTTGGTCACTTCATTGCCAGTCTCTGCCTTCTTATCATCACTCTCTGCTTTCTGGTCATCGCAGTAGAGACTCTTGAAGGTCTCCTGAACCTGCTCGAGAGATGAATTGGGTTCCTCGCTGACCTCCTCTGCCTCTATCTGAGCTTCTGTCTTGCTGACCTCCTCTGCTTCTGTCTGAGCTTCTATCACAGCACTCCCTGAAAATAAAATATTGAAGAAAGTACAGCTGTGAGTAGTTACAACTAAAGAGAAGGTAATATTTTTAGGGAGATCTCTGTATCCGTGAAGTTTTACAGAAGAATGAAAGTAACCAATGCTATGCCGTAGCAAGACTGAGCATCTGCTATTGAAACAGCTTGCACAAAGAAGCAACTGACTTTTAGCTCACAATATCTTTTTTTTTTTTAATTTACTATTTGATACTCAGGCTAAAAAGGCTGCACAGTGTTGATTTGAGAGAGCTTAAGCAGGAAGTTTGAATATAAAAGCATCTCCACTACCCATCTTAACATGCCCACAGTCAAAAGGGATGATTTTAGACAAGGTTCTTTTCATATTAAGTACAGAATGATCACAGAGAAGCTTCCATAAAAGAATCTGATATAAGCATAAATAGTGTAAGCGGTTAATTTGTGTTGCCAGTCAAGCCAGGCATTTAGCTACAATAAAATACTGAAACTTACCATCCTCACACTTAATCAGGCTTTCGGTATTTTTCATAATATCTATTAGCATGCGTCGTAGTTCATCTTTAGGCTGGAAAAAGAAGTTTTATTTTAGAAAACAGTTCTAAAATTATTTACTATTTCAACTTATTTGGCTTAAGTTAAAGTGGTGCATCCTACACAATGTTCAAAACCCTGTAATGCTGTTCAAACATAACTCAGAACAAAAATTAATCCTGTGTTTTCTGTATTGGGTGCCCTAAAGCTGGGTGCCCTGATATCTTGCTGGTAATAAAGCAAAGGAACTAAGCTGATCAACAATGTAAAATTAAGTTCTGTTTGGGGTTTCTAGTAACACCAGAAGTCTCAATCCTTTATTTCTTTAGGCAGAACATCATAAGATACTTTAATGATCCTAAACCTTTCTTCTTGAAAGCAGTTCGGATCTACAGTTACAGAGCAAACCAAATTCAAATCTGTGCATTCAGATGGTTCAGATGACTTCCTTATCATACGAGCATTTATTGAAATCAGCAGTACCTGTATTTTACATGCTCTATACTTTCACGCCTTTTTGTTTGTTCATCTCAGACTACACAACAAGTTGCTCACCATTGCTCCTGCCAAAATAGCCTCCTCATAGACAGCAACAAGCTTTTCAGGAGGGCCTGTCCGTTCAAGATGCATCCAGCAGATCCAGTATTTTGCAAGCTTTTTAGCCCCAGGAGTGCTCTGTATCAGATCTTGCAACATGGCACGTACTTTATCGCCTTCACATCCCTAAAAGCGACATGACAGAAGAGAATCAAACACAGTGAACATCCCTAGGCACTGTGTTTTTTATCCAGTTTTGACCTAAATAGTTTTTTTTTTTTTTTCAAGAGCGACCCTGAAAGTTGAAGATAGCAAGCATTTACAAGACTGAACCATGAACTTGAACACAACTGTCGTTCAGCTATTCTTCTGGATGAGAACCATTTATACCATCCCTTTTACATCCAATGCTGACTAGTCCATAGATAGTTTCAGAACTACTTTAAAAAGACTTTCAGAATCCAGACAAGTTTGTGCAAATGCAAACATGTTTCAGATGACTGACTTCATAGCTACTCTCATTACTTAATATCTCTTCTAATTTATTATTTTACCGTTATTGCCTCATCTCATTGGTAGTTCAATGAGTTAGTGAAGTTGAGCAACAACTGTTTGTTGTTTTTTTCATTTGTCAGCAAAAACTATGATCTTGCTTAATTTGGGGAGCAGTTAACCCCCTGCATCTGATTCACAGGTCCATCATCATGTCCATAGGATTTTCATGCTGTAGGGGCCTACGTAAGTAGAATTGGTAGGCAAGAGATTGAACACCTGCTCAGATAACTGCAGACATTCCGCAAGAGTCTTGTTGACTTTTTCACTGTGTAACACGTGATCTAAGGAACCGCCAGCAGAAGAAAATTCCTGCTCTTCACTCTTAAGCCGGGTTTCCAGAACCACGCATATAGGTGGCCTCTTCATCACTTTTCCTCTGGATGCCCTCCATTCAGCCAGGCGAATTCTGCATTTAAGAACATTATTAGTGGTAGTGAAACAGAAATTAGATTTTTACATTAACTGACATTAATTGGGTAGTCACACAAAGACATACTTTGTGGGGAGTATCCAAATGCTCCTCTAATCCTCCCCCTTTAATCCTAAAAGGCATATCGTTGCCATTTTGATCTGCACAGAAATTTCAGAACCATGCACATCACCCCACCTACTTCAGGTACTTGACAAGTCAGGATTATTTCATCTCTCCCTTTTCAGCAGCAACAAGAGTCTTTGGCTATAGACCCTGATTTTTAGAGGGTAAAAACCACCCCTGATTCATTGGTCTGTTGCCTGTCTTCTGTAATCTCCATCACCCAGTTCAGAGCAGAAAAACTAGAACAAGACTCTCTAAAGACACAAAACATTGAGACCAGCATAAGATGACCCTGTCACACAGCCTATAAAACCTGAAAATCATGCATAAGTGTAATTCAGTTCATAGAAGTTTCATTTCAACCCCATCACCCTATGATCAGAGGCTTTTGGTAAATGCAACTTTTTCCAAGGAGCTCTACCAAGAATGCCGAATAACTTCTAAATTTAGGACTCTTTACCCTATCATCTAGGCAGCATTCACCAAGCTGAAAAATATTTCATTGGAAAGTGCTCTCCTCGAGTTCACAGACACTCTCACTTCTATATACATCTTGCAGCATTTTTTATTTTTAAAAGCACTGCTGTGCATGGGCAATTAATTTACAGAAGCATCCATCATGTTCAAGATTGTCAGAACAGTTTGCCTAAAAACCAGAGTGCAAACAAGATAATTTTCTAACTGCATAGATACAAATTGTAAGCCTGGAGAGCTGCTGCAATTAGTCTGAATCCTAATTTCACACTATTAGGTCTACAGTTCTGGTCTGCTACCTTTCAGCATCAAGTTCAAACACTCAGTTCTTAACTTTCAGTGCATCTACAGCAAGAAGTAATTTATTTATTATTTCTTCACTGAAAATTAACAAGTTCTTGGAAAGCAGGTGTGAACACCTCACGAGATCAAGCTATAACACGGTGACTATTCAGTTACCTTCTCTCTTCTGCTGACTCTTTCAGCAAAACAGATTTCCTGTTGCCATTAATTTTAGAATCCTGCCCTGTCTTCATGCCAGGAAGAACTGAAACTGCTTTTGCTGGGGCTTCTGGTTTTGCATTTTCACGGCAATCCACAGGTTTCTTCACTCCTACTACTCCACGGTCAGAACTGTTCGAAGCAGCCTTCAGTGGCTGTGGTCCCCTTCCAATCGTTTTTTGGGTCGTTCCTTTCTTTGGCACTACACCATTAGGTTTCACAGAATTAGAATAATTTGTGACTTTGATGGTCTTCAGCACTACATCGCAGTTGCTTGTGGACAAAGCTTTCACTGCTGGCTTGGTGGTAGAAGTAACAATTTTCTTGTCTGGCAAAGAACTCTTTTCCCCTTCACTTTTTGGTGCTTTTCGGAAGGAGTTTATCTTGGATTGGATAACTTTGCCACGATAAGTACCAAGCACCGGTTTCTTTGTTAGGCTGACATTTGAATTCTGCTTTTCTGCAATCAGCTGCTTCTCTTTTATGCTTTTTATATACAAGAAGGACTTGGTAAGTGTTACGTGCTGTGATTTTATTTCAGTGACTTTATCCTTGGAAGTAAGATCTTCACCATTATAGCTTGTCCCGGATGCCAGTGTTATCACAGAAGATTTTAAAACAACATTTTCTTCTGAAGTTGTACTTGATTGGTCCCATGAAAGTTTATTAGCATTCTCTTTATCCTCCTGAAGTGAAAAGCACATCCATATAGATGTTAGATACATGCTCATGCTACACATTACTCATGTTTCTAAGAGACTTTCACTTGTTTACAGGAATAGAATATTTAGCAGTAAATGCCAATGTAAAGGAGGCAGTATTTATACAATTAGTGTATACATGCACACCAAAGTAGAACATTTGTCAACTATTATTCCAGAATTCACATCCCAAAATCAAATAAGGATTCTTTTAAAGTCTGCTTGGGAGTAAGGGGGCCCAACCCAAGGGCTAAACTCTTCTTACAGAAAGAGAATTCCTTTAAAGCAACTGACAGCTTTTAACTGCCAAAACTGCCTTCCAAGAGAGTGATAAGCTACGAACAAATATCTCAGTTTGAATAACCCATCCCTTAATGGCAGCACCATTCCTCCCCTTAGCATGGATTGCTGACTGACACCACGTAGTGGGTAAAACCTTTAATTAGGTCATTAGGACATGCTACCAAAGGAGGGAGAATTTGTTACATTGAGATGTAGGATGCTGGGGATAAAAATGGACGCTTGAGTTTTACACCTCATGACCTCTAGCAGGGGAGAATGTGAAATGGGATCTGGTCTCTTCCTCCAAAGAAGTTACTCTACAGCAACTAATACAGCATTGTCCAAATGGAAGCTTATGGCATAGTGAAAGATTCAAAAGCAAGGGAAAAAAAACAAACACAAACAACATGAATAGCACACAGAAGTCTACAGAAGCTGTTATTCTTCTTTAATGAAATATCCTTGACTGTAAGAACTGTTCTGCATCTCATTCTCCGATCGGTCATTCAGGATTAGAAGTTGGGGCTTGGCCAGGCCAGTAACTAGTTCTCAAATACAAGTGCTGCTATTTATTTATTTTATACTACGTGAAATCCCTGTCATTTAAGTCATGTTTAAAAATCACAACACATTAAAATGGACCAAAATACCCCTTTTCAAGAAATTTCTAAAAAAAACATTCATACTTTGGAAAGTGCTCACATTTGACATTTTTTCCAACACTCAGTTTTGAGATTTTAAGTTTTTTGCTTTTCTCTTCAAATAATGGTAGGTTTCTCAAGTCTTTGAGATGCCAAACTGAAAACAATCTAACACGAATACTGGCTTTCTGTCGAGTTTTATTTTGCCCTTCTCATGAAGACAGGTCTGGAGAGGAATCTGCTATTTCTAGCAGCACAGCCACATACACCTTAATTCTGGAAAACTTAAACAAAATGATATCTAATGACATCATTAATAACAATATCTTAAAATGATATCTAATGTGCACTCACATTAGGTATTCAGCATCTACTTCCGACTGCATTAAATTTGCCAGCATTACAACTGACAAACCACATGTTCAACAGTGTTTTGTTTTGTTTTTGTTTTTAAAGTAACCAAGCATACTATATGAATCATCTGCTGGCAGAAGATTTTGCTCAGATTTTACATAACATCCCTGAAGGCTGAAAGCATATATGAAAAATTCCAAGAGTCCCAAGAAAAGGTGACAAAACTGAATCATTACTGGCAATAATCCCTCCTCCGGTCAGGTACAAACTGAATACCAGAACGATCCATTACATGCAGCCCCGCGGCAGCTCTCTAAAAAGCAAATATTAAGCTGCCACTGAATAAAGGCTTAACTAAACACACCTCTGCACATGCAAAACTTTCATGTTCTGGAAGTCAGGTATCTTAAATGTGGTTTAAGTGAGTGGAATGTTGCAGCCACAGAAACAGAGAGCCATCAGTATTTGAGTATCAAAGACTTACCATTTCTGGCTTTGGAGATGTTGACAGGTTTTTGTCTTGCAGTTTATTGCTGACTGCTCGCCTAGTTCCGCTACTGCTTAAGAAACAAAAAATAAAACTTAAACCATCCTGCAATGTAACGGAAGAATGTATTTTTTAAAGTAAGTTCATATGGTCTAGAAGACAGTCTACAGGCGAAGCATTTCTGTTCAAAACGTGCTCGTCCCTCAGAAAAGACAAATGCTAAGCAAGCACCGGTCATGGCTCAGACTGCAAAACATCCCCTTGTGCACCACAGAGAGCTGGCTAACCAAGGCAGGGAAGGAAAGATAACAGACCACATTTACTGCAGGTGCCATTCACATGTTTAGGGATGAGCACCAATCTGCGTGGCATGATGCATCTGCTACAGAAGGTCAAATTTCCTGCTGCAGTTGAAATGGAGGGAGGAACGGCTGCCTGCAGATGGAAGCTGAAGCTCAGCTACTGTAATTAAGAGGCCAGGCCATTTCAGTTGAGTCTGAATAAAGATACGTCAACATAGATGGCCAGTCTACACTGTGGAATAGTAACGGCCTCAAGAGAGGGAAATAACTGCAAAATAAAAGCATTAGGCATAGTCACAAGCACGATGGCTCTGAACAATGAGTTAACTGAAGGCCATGAAAAACCCTGGAGCTTCATCGCCAGAGAAGAAACGGAAAGCAAGGAAAAGTAGTAAAGTAGATAGAACTACACCAAAATTATTGGCAGAATTAAAGTAGTCAGCACTGGTTTTCTAAAGCAAGACAGTTTTCTACAGCATTAAAGCACCTGCCTTTTCCAGCTACATGGAGCAGGTATTTGACAGATGATATTTATCCTTGCCATTTATGTGTATGTTATATTCAAAGGTCACTGCTCAGTTAGATTTGTACTACCAAGAAGTTCCATGTGCTGTTGACCACTACGGGACCTTAACACTTCAAGCACACAAAATGATGAACAACACTTTCCATTTAGAGAGGAATACGTTTCGAAATTAAATTTACCACTTGCAAAAATATTGATGTGACAAAGCTACACCAGAAAGTACTGTTGGAGCTAGAATCCTCTGTACTTCACAATACCACCTTCTCTAAAGAAGCTTTTCTTTCTTATTGGGAGGTCTGATAATGAATGCCCCAGCTTCAGAAAACAAGATTAAATACAATAACAATATAACAAGTCAATAACAAGTTAAGAAGTGCTAATTCTGGATGATAGGTGTCTGCATGCTGTGTATAGAAAGTTGTGCCTGTCTACCGGCCATCACACAGCCTGGGTTCTATTACAATAATAGTTTCTGCTAAGAGCAAATGTAAAGTAATAGCTACAAAATATACTGAAACTAGGTAACTGGATTGTGAACACATGCTGCATAACCTGAGTAGAAAAAGAGAAAAAAGGTGTTTGTAGAAGGTAGGTTGTAGAGGCGAATAGTAAATTGGCATCTGAAATAAGACATCTGCCATGCAGGTGTCCTGTTCTGTCTTAGTCTCCAGTGGAACAAGTGACACACTTCCCAGGTTGCATCTATTAAGACAACGCACTTGTTTAACAAAACCTGTCAGCACTTGCTGCCAATAAAAGGACTTTCAGCAATCCAGGTGTTCACCAGTCTTGTTACATGGTCTCACCTTTTGATTGAGCTTTGCTGTAAGTACTGCTGCTCACACCTTTCCCACCAACCACGCCACCTCCTAAAGGAACAGAAGCTACACCAGACAGTAACAGTACCTGATCGGTGCCTTGTTTTCTTGAATGGGCACGCCAGAAAAAGACTTTTTTCTTGACAGATACTCTTCAACTTTTTGTCTTCTCTGTTCTAGTGGGTTTAAAAAGAAATTGTATTACATTCTAGTACATTTTCATCTACAGTGGTAATGCCTCTTCGAAAACTGGAAGAGTTACGAAAATGTGTAGTTAAGAAAGCATCAAAATATTAACAGATGTGAAAGACACGCACACGAACCCATCTGGCCAGGTGTAAAATCACTTCCTTCTCTTACAGACCAAGCATGGGAATTAATTACAGTGTAAAATGATCTTGAAAAGGCCTTAAGCCAGCCCCCACTGTCTTAATGCAGAAAGTCATCCCAGAACAAGATGCTATTTCCCATCTTCTTGCTGGTTGACTACGGAGCAGACTGTCAGCCCTTCACAGGTCTACATCGCTGATCTGTAAATTTTAGAGCCCCTGTCTCCACACATGACCTTAGCTTGCTGGAAGCAGCTGGGATAGGATGATCCTGCCCAAAGCAGAACCGAAGCACCCACACTGTCAGTCTGGATGTTTCATACTTCAGAAATCTCCATCAACATGTTCCCTCAGCACTGTGACATTTCTGTGTTACTGAAGTTCAGACAGTAAAAATTGTTAAAATATTGTCTTTAAGACCCCAGTGCTAATCCTGTAAGGCAAGAAAAGAATTAAGCACTCGATTGAGCACTCTGGGGTTTCAAAATAATAACAATAAAAAATTGTCATCCCACAGAATGTGGTAATTGTCCTCAGAGCCTCCTCCTAGCATGGGAGAGCTGAAAAGGGCAAGTTTTCTCATGCCCTGACACACCAAAGCCTGAAACACACAGCCAGTAGAACAGACTGAGACCTAGGTGTCTAAGTTAGGAAGAAGGAAAGGAGCTTGCAGAGGCAAGTCCTGCAGAGATGTCTCTGTCAAGAATGTCTGTAGACATGCGTGAAGGCTGCCACAGCAAGCATTCTGCTTCTTAATTTCAGGTTAATTTCAGATGGAGAGCAATGTGCTATTTGTAACTGAGCATTTGCACTAGGATCCAGCTTCTGTTTGGCTCGTAATAAGCCTAAAGCTGTTTCAATTGCTTTTACCGTTTAAAAGAATATTTAAGATGAATTAAAGCCTGCAGCCTATTTTCAAGAAGTGTTCTTCTGTTAATGCCCTGCATTAAAGAACAGAACAGAAAAATACAAAGCAGCAAGTAATTTGAACAAATACTTAAAAGACTGTTTACATGCTTAGTGCAGTGGGATGTGCAAGGTGCCCCTCCTGGAGCTCAGGCTGTGCTTTTGCAAAGTGACTTGTGTCTGGACATGACATACACCTCCCTCAGGAAGAGGCACTGATTCTAGTGTGCCACCTACCTCCTCCATCGGCCACAGGGAGAGCCACAGAACCACCTAGGTTGGAAGAGACCTCCAGGATCACCGAGCCCAACCTCTGACCTAACACTAACCAGTCCCTCACTAAACCATATCCCTAAGCTCTACATCTAAACGTCTTTTACAGACCTCCAGGGATGGTGACTACACCACTTCCCTGGACAGCCCATTCCAATGCCTCACAACCATTTAGGTAAAGAAGTTCTTCATAATATCCAACCTAAACCTCCCCTGGCACAGCTTTAGCCCATTCCCCCTCATCCTGTCACCAGGCATGTAGGAGAACAGACCAACCCCCACCTCACTACAGCCTCCTTTAAGGTACCTGTAGAGAGCAATAAGGTCACCCCTGAGCCTCCTCTTCTGCAGGCAGAACAACACCAAAACCTTACACATATTTCCCTGACAGTGCAAGAACCACCGCCGCCTGGGCACCGCCAAGCAGCCCTCACACCTCCACCTCCCCGAGAGGAGAAAAACCTCGAGCCCCACAGGAAACAAAATTAAAAAAAAAAAAACAAACAAAAAAACAGAACACCCCAGGCACACAGTGGAAGGAATCGACCCCTGAGAGGTGCACTTCTCCCTCAGCCTTACCTCTGAAGGCGGGCTCTGCCCTGCGGCTGGGGGGAAGCCGTGCCGCCATGGCCGCCGCGCCGTTTGAACCGCCCGCCGTGGGGCTTGAACGCGCCAATGGCCGCCCGCCCCTCCCGCCGCCGCCCTAAGATGGCGGCCGCCGCCGAAGACGCCGCCAGGGGGAGCTGCGCCACCGCCCTCCTAAAATGGCGGCCGCGCCTCAGGGCGCCGTTAGGGGGTGCTGCGCGATGGGCGGCCCCGCTCGCTCGGTTCTCGGCTTGGGCTGATCCCCGGGAGGCTCCCCTCGGGAGGGGAAGGGAGTTTTGGCCGCCATGGATCGGTTCTGCTGGAGCAGCGGGCTGCTGGAGCTGGGGGAGACGCTGGTGGTGCAGCAGCGCGGTGTGCGCCTCTACGACGGGGAGGAGAAGGTGATGGAGGCCGCCCGGCCCCGGGCACCCGGCCATGGGGAGGCCGAGCCCGGGGGGTGCGGGCACCGGCGGGGCTCGGAGCTTTCAGTAGCTCCTAAGTGAGGGGATGAGGGGCTGTGGGGCTACAGGCAGCTGCCGGGGGAGACTCACAGTGTACCCATATTTTTCCCAAATATTGATTTCCTACTAATAAATACAATCACTTCTCAGCAATAAAACAGGAAGAAATGCTCCTAAATGGTAGGCCAGAGGATTTCAGGCCGGCCCCGGCTTGTTCTTACTAGGTTGCTTTTGTTTTTGCAGAGCTTCTGCTGTCTCTGTCAGCAAATAGTGTTCCAAAGCCAACAGCCCTTTTAAAAATACGATAATTAGGCATGTTTGTATATCTTGCACGGCATATGGAGGGAGGATCCTTCAGGATTTCCGGGGGGAAAGTTTATGCAGTTGGAAAAGGAAGCTTGTGTATATTCATATACTCCCTTTATACTACTTTTTTCTATTTTTTCCATTAACATAATTTATTGTGTTTTCTGGAAAAAAAAAAACAAACTGTTCTCAAAATAATGGCTTGTTGTATCTGATTCTGATGTTGTCCTAATGTGTTTTCAAGTTCATTGTTTCCAAGTTCATTGTTTATGCAATGTAGTGGTTAAAAATGTTTTTTGACCTGTTTTATTTTTCTTGTTTAGGTGAAATTTGAGAGTGGAGTGTTACTGCTTAGTACACACAGACTGCTTTGGAGGGATCAGAAGAACCATGTAAGTCCCACTGTTGTCTCATGCATGTCAACTAATTGTAAATTTCATTATAAGCAACTGGTAGTTTGCAATGAAAAAACAACATACACAAGTTCTTGTTCCTTCTGCATATGCTTTGTCTTACATATATAGTCCGTTTTTTGGTTCGCAGTGGAAAGATAGTTATGTACCAGGAATGTTCTTTCACCCAATGCTGCTTTAATTAAATTGCGTGCAGAGATGAGGAGGGGTGGAAACAAGTCATACAACTTTTTCTTCTTTAATGGCACACAAATAGAGTAGAAGAGTCTTGCACTGTGTACTAGAAATTGTTGGTTTTGATAATGAAGGTGAAAATGTCACGCAGAATGCTTCCCTCATGCTCCTGGTCTAGCAAGGCCCTTTTTTCCTCACTGCATTTCCAAGTACAAGGTTTCTTGTCTTCTGGTCCCAGCAGATAGCCCCAGACCATGGTTTGATGATAGGAATTATTTGGGGGCAGTATTAGTTTTTACAGGTCTTATCTTTCCAACTACCTCTTGTTGTGCTGAACCATCTATTCAATAATCCAATACGTCTGTCTGTACTTCTATGGAAAACCGATTTAGAGGTTAAACGGCAGTGTTAGAACTGCGGAGTAATACTGCTGTTGGAGCCACAGCCTGAGTTCCTAGACTAGAAATGGGTATGAAAAACAGACAAGTAAGAAGCTCTAAGCATAGACTGGAGCAATGTATACCACCTTACAGCTGCAGTTGAAGAAGTCCTTCTCAGAACCAGCTTGAATTATGTTTGTCTTGGACACAGTCTTTTAGAAACTTTAGCCACGAAAGCCAAAATCTAGACAGAGCATGCACAGATGAGAACTTTTCAAATGTGTGTTATACTCCGGTGAGCTACCTTTTGGCAAGAGTTGCTGCAGTGCCTCTGCACTCAATGGTAGGGCCATTCCCTACCAATTATCACATCCTTGCTCCAGAGCAGGGAGCTACCAGAGCCTTCTACACATGTGGTCACCAAGCATGTTCTGAATTTTGGCAAAGTATCCCCTGCAGGGATTGTTTGCAGGAAAAGCAGACCTATTCGTAGTTGAAATTTTTCAAAATGCTTTATTTTGAGACCTTGTACCTAGGTTGATATTACTGTTAAGCAAGTCAGGGGTTGATTGTCTGGGTCATGAGCTATTTTTTTAAACAATAGCTAAATAAAGAATGTGTGGTGTTTTTTTTTTTTTTTTTTGGAGCAGTCAATGTGAGTTAATATACCTGTTTTAAACTATCTATTCACCCCTTATTTCTTCATTAACATCTTTCTGTGACAGGTGGGCATGCAGGGGGATTTTATTTTTAAAATAAAATATATGGTACACAAATAACTTTGTTAGTATGGTAAATGAAGCTGATTCTTTCTCAAGCTTTTAGGAGTGAAATGTGTAGCACAATGCCCTTTTATTTTCATGGTGAATTGTTGGCTAAGCTCCACTGTGATACAACAGCCTGAGAAACCTTAGCTATCTTACTGAGAATAAATTTGTAGAGTCCCTTTTTACTGTATCAACAATCTACTAGTAAATGGGGCTGCTTCTTGTTAGGTTGACATTGCACAATTTGTTATAAAAACACCTGTGTTTTATAGTTGCTCTTGTTACATGCCATCTACAGTTGAAAAGTATAGAAAAAAAGTGACTTCCAAAGGAAAAATTATGTAGTTCTTTTAAGTTTGTTACATAGCCAGCTTTGCACAGCATTACCAATCATAAAATCATACATAATGTCAACGCTGGATGTTATTGTATCCAAATAACTCTTTTATTTCATCTATCCACAGCATTTTTAACTCACCTCTCATGTAGTATTGCTTCTTCGGAAGAGGGACACTGGGAGGGAAGGGGTGATTCAAAGTCCTTGTATTAGAGTAAGCTTTTAACTTTCTGGTTGTGAACTAAACGAGTGAATCACTTTAAAAACAGAGGTATTATATGTAATTGGTCTCTTTTTCAGAAACTTATTTTGTTACAGAAGTGGTTTTTTGCCTATATTTAAAGTATCTGGAGTTATATGTTCATTTTACAAATTGCTATACTAGTGGCTAACTCTGGAGCCACAGAAGAATCTAAATATTAGCTAATATCTAAATATTAAGAGTTGCTATAATAGGAAGTACAACCCATGTTTTTTTTCCCCAGTGAGATTTACTCATTAGGAGGAGTTCCTGCATGTATACTTTCCTAAGTTCCAATTTCATGTGCATTTAATTGTTCCATGCAAAGAACAATTTTGGTAGTAGGGATTGAGAGGACCCCATAACAGTGTTTACTATAACCTGGTGTTAGGGACAGTCATGTGGCAGATGGAAGAGAGACTGAAAGAGGGAACGCAACCCATGTTTCTGGCATTCTGAGTGGCTGTCAATTACCAAGCTGTCGTGTGAAAGAAGACATTCATCAAAGAATATTCACCAAAACAGGACCAGGCACATCATTAGATGCTTTGAATTGCTCCCTTGAGCAACTTCTGTCTCAAAAACATGTAAGAAAAGTTTAGCCTGGGTAGGTTGGTCTCCCACAGGTGGTTACAGTCTTGTTTCTTGCTCTGCTTTGTTTTGTCTAAAGCACAGCTCAATAAATACGTGTTGAGACTAAGTTTGTGAGGATGGGGTAGATGGAGACATTCCTAACTGGTGTATCACTACTCAAAGGGTAATCTGTCTTTTAGACATTCAGTACTGAGAAGACTGGTGGGTTTGGGTAGCATTTTGGCTCCCAAAGTAACATCAGTGCAAATGTTTTGAGCACCTGTGAGGACTGTGCAACAACATGGATAAGCCACTGTTGTGTAGAAATTTTAGTGTTTGAAATTTGAACTCGGATACTGAAATTTTGCTAGATTTCTGAGGCTTTTATAAATCTAGCCAGAAATGTCTAAAATCATTTACACTTAAATTTATTTTGGTCATCTAGAACTTTGCTTCCAGTTTAAATTTTTTCTATTCATATTTCTCCTTACCAGGTAGTTTTTGTTCTTACCAACATATTTCATCTGGTGTGTCTCTGGCAGCACCTGCAAAAATCTGTACTGTTTGTGAAGTTGGAGAAGAGAACATTTAAGAGAATGAATAGTCAGGATATGGCTTTGATTTCTCTTGTGTTTTCATTGATTATTCTAGGAATGCTGCATTGCTATACCTCTGTCTCAGGTTGTCTTTATTGAAGAGCAAGCAGCTGGGATAGGAAAAAGGTAAGGTGATAAACATTCTGCTTTTTCTCAGATGAGCAATTAGTCACGTTATGTAGTAATGCATGGTGGGTTCCATTTTTAACCTGAGTTTACAGATTGACAGCCACTCACTTCAAATGCATAAGAAAGTGATGACAAAGCAACGTTTGATACAAGTTGTTAAATAACTGTCTTGTAATCTCTGAAGTAGGTATTCTACCTTGCTGTTTCCTTTGAGTAGTCATCAACGTCACAGTGATGTTGCTGAATCTAAATTTGAAAGCTAAGTTTAGTCATTTATACCACAGAACTGGTTGGAGATAGCAACCCTGCCAGATCCCATACTATATAAGTTTACATGACCATACGATTGGTTTTGAGGTTGGAGCTGCTAGGGATGGTTGGAAGGAGTTAGTGTTTCCCCTCGGTTGGGTAACTAATTCAGTATGTTACGTGTGTGAAGAAGTTTTGCAAGAAAGATTAACTGGAGACATTATGTAGCTGACATCTGCTTGCAGCCAGATGAATAGATGCAGTCAGATAAATAGAATATGATAACATCCAGGGGGTACCCAGAACAGATCAGGTAATTTACTTATGCCAGAGAAGTCAAATAAAGACCTACAAAAAAAGTCTGTAAAATGAAATTGGAATAGCAGACTTGCAGCCATGCTGTGACAGTGGCCTAGTATATTCCTAAAATAATGCTATCTCAAGGTTTGTTTTGGTGATAGATGTCATTTTAGACTGTTATTCCCATGCACATTAGCTTTGAATGTTGGTTTTGGACAAATTCACATACAGTGTTTGCAAGTGGCGTATACAAGCTAGGCAGATTAAACATAATATTGAGACCTTCCATTTTCCTGTGACAAAGATAGTTTATTTTGGCAGTAATTATTGCAAGGCAAAAGCCAAATCAAATGCACTGCTTGATAATTAGTTTTTACCTTAAATAACATTGTCAGAAATTCTTGTTTGCAATCTGAAGATCTGCTGCATTTAATTCTTGAGAATTGATGGTGTCCACATTTAAAATTTGTGAAATGTTGCTTTAGAGGCTACAGGAGTTTTTATGCAAGGTATTTAAATGAGGCAAAATATTTAAATGTTGATGTGCAAATATAAAGCAGAATTTGACGTCCATCAGTTCGTACGTGAGATAAAGCTGGTACAGATTTTGATTAAATGGTTAACTTACTAATTTATAGAAAAATGTGGTTTTTGGTTTGTTTTTTTTTTTTTTTGGTAATAGAAAAAGCTGCTTATTCTCTTTTAACTTTTTTTTTTTTTAGTGCCAAAATAGTAGTTCATCTTCATCCTGCTTCCTCAAACAAAGAGCCTGGTCCGTTCCAAAGCAGCAAATATTCCTACATCAAACTTTCTTTCAAAGAACATGGGCAGATCGAGGTAAGGTTTGTAGCACACACGCCCAGTACATCAGATCTTTGGACGTGCCTTTCTCCTCTTGCTGTGTTAGTGATAATTTTCCATGATCTTTCCATGTTGACTTTTGAGGTGGAGCTTTTTCAATACATCCTTTTTGAAGACAAACACTATGAGCCTTCAGGATTCTATGCTTTGGTTAAATAACACAAATAAAGTTCCAAAAATGTCAGGAGGTACAGTTAGGCTTCATCCTTACTTTAATAGTTTTAATAAAATCCTATACTTCCTATATTACGTTTTAAATTGAACACAATATTTTCCAAAATGATGGCTCTGCCATGTTTAACGGAGTCAAAGATGTTTCTTTTTATCTAACACTCTACTGAATAGGAACCAAGCAACTTAATCATCTCTTATTTTATTGCTGTAAGATTTTGGTTGCCTCGTAGCTTTGTTTCATTTTGTTATTTTTTTTTACCTACACCTAATCTCAAACGCTTTTAGCATTCTGAAAAACAATATAATAGACATTAAAAAGTATTTTCCTTATTTTTAAAAAAAGGAATTGTCCTCTGTAAAGAAATTTCACAGTATAGAATCCTCGCTCAAGACAAGGTTTTGACTTGGAAAGGTGAAAAAAAAACATACAATTTTGCTGCAGAATATGAGTTAAGTTGAATTAGTTGTAAAGGTCTTGTAAATGCATTTGCTTCATCAGACTTGCTTTTATTTAGGACAAGTGTGGATTTATGCATAATTTGAATTGCATAGGTGTTTTGCCTAATCATAATTTTATTTTAATGTGAATGTTCTTATTTGAAGATGGTGACCTAGCATACCAGTAGCAGTCTTTTCTTTATGACTTCAGAATACCTGCCTGTGAACTCTGAACAACTATAAGATCAGACTTTTCTCTAGATTTTGCTCAGTGGTCAGCACTGCCAGTTCAGCTAATCAACTAATGCCTCCTGGTAGTATTAACATGAAACAAATAACTAGGTACATCAGTTACACCTGCCTTCATACTAAGTTAACAGATCAATAAAAATTGGATTGATTAGCTTTCCTTCCTTTTCAAAGCAGGCCTTTGAATAAACATTGTCATTTTTAGCTTTAGTGTGTTTTGGAACACTTTAAATATCTGAAAAAGTATTTTACAAGGGAAGTACTCATGGAAGTTTGCAACTGCAATAGGAACTACACCTTTCCTTTCCAATTTTCAAGAATTCACGGTAATGTTGTAGTGCGGACGTGTAGGTGTTAGTATATTTCATCTTACTGTGAAATTTGATTAATCTGGGAGACAAATCAAGATGCTAAAATACCCAGACATACTCTGCATAGTTCGTGAAACATCTGTTATCATTCTTCAATGTTTGCAGTTCTATAGACGATTCTCAGAAGAAATCACCCAAAGGAGATGGGAGAACATGCCTACTGGTCAGACCTTTCAGGTTGCCAAGGGTCCACAGGTATGTGCAGAGCTTCTAACATCCTTCTGCATGTCACATGTCAATTTGTTTAGTTTGAAATTGTTATCTGTATGTAAACTTGTTTCCAGTTAATGCCACCCCCATATACTGCACCTGTCAAATACAGGACATAAAAAAATACATAATTGTTTAGAACCTGTGATTTAAACAAATTTATATTCTATTTTGACAATTGTTGTTATGGAGAATCTTTGTCATATGTTAGATTACCTTTTTTTATATTTGTCTGCATACTTCTAGGTTAAAAATCAATAAACATGTGGATGTTTTTTTCTATATGAGCATGCTGTATATATGAATACATAGCATATGTAGTCCTATGGATGAAATAGGATGACTTGATGATTGCTCAATGTCAAATCATGTATGTCCTCCTTTGTAAGTATAGCCCCTATTGAGGCAGTTTCCTCATCCATTGAAGAGCTCAAAGCTTTTCAATGAAATGTGATTGTCACATTTCATAGACTGATGGGGAAGCTTGTACCCCCTACCACAAGTCTCATAATGAAAATGCCTTGCTTTCTCTTCTTGCTGGGTAACAGCAAGTCATTAACGCTCATGCTAAGATTTGCAGTTAGATTTGAGGGCTGACACTAGTGCCACAGAAATGCCATCCTTTTGAAAACATTTAGCATTAAATAAAAAGTTCACCATCGCCTCCATGCTGATGCATCGCAGCAAGGCAAATTAGACTGCATTTAGCATTGTGTTTCTGTGGCTATGTCTCTTCAGACTCAGTTTCTTGAGGTAATCATGTTTAGATACACTCATGCATTTCCATGGTCTGTAGTATAGATGTTCACATGGACTTGGGAGGCTTTAATTGGGATGAACTGGAATGCTCAGTCAAGATCGTGCTATTAAGCATATTCAAATTAATAGTTTTAATATAATAAATATAATAATTATTATCTGTTTATACTACAGCAAGTTCATACTTGCTTTATGCATATTGTTTAATTTTTGACTCTGATTTTAAAATGTACTGTCAAGAAATACATGAATTATTGTATGCATGGTGTCAGCTCCTTGGAGGAATATTTCTGTCTTATACAAGCTTTTACACACTGAGGCGGATGAGAAAACTTAGCGTTTCCTATTTTGATTCTTTACATTATTTTCTTTTGCAGGCAGGAAGAACAAGGGCTATAGGAATTGTAGGGATCGAAAGGAAATTAGAAGAAAAAAGAAAAGAGACTGACAAAAACATTTCCGAGGTAAATACTACTGTAGTTTCAAGGTCAGCCACCTGTCTGAGCTATTTACATTTATTCACACTTTCTTTTAGGGACAGCTGAGACTATTGTTTTTTGTGAGAAATCTGAATTGACTAGGAGTATATATTTTAACATTATTTTTTTTAATGGGTTTTTCAAAATATATGAGCTATTTCATGTAAACAGTCATTTCCAGAAGATTGTTGTTTGGAAATACTGCTGAGTGTTTATGAAATTAGTTTTGATAGAATTAGAAATCTGAGTTCAGTGAGTTTTTCATCAGGAGAAGCAGAACACAGAGGCAGCTACAGACAGAGACTATTACGAGTGTCTTTTTCTGTTTGTACAGGTAAGGTTGGTTTCAGTTGAAAATTTAATACGCATTAAGAAGAACATGCTGAACTAAGAGCACATAAGTGTGGTGCAGTTATGTTTTCATCATATAAATATTCACTTTTTAAATGTTAGACTTAGGTTTGTAATTATAGCAAAGGGCTCAGTAGTTGAGGCGCCAGCGAGATGTTACAAGTATCTATGCAAAGTGCGTGGGCTAGATGGAGACTGTCCTTTTTCCCTGAAATAAAACAGTAGCTGAATTCCAGATGCCAATACTGATGGACAACAGAATCCATTAATCTTCATCGCTGAAGATCTCTCACATGTATCTGGGAGCAATATCCTCAGAAATAGTCTGGTTCTGTCTTGTTAACGGAGATTGATAGGTAGAGTGATGGAGAAGTGCTCGCAAACTGTCTACAACAGATGGATTTTGTGGTGAAGCTTCATGGGATTCAGCATGGCATGATAAAAAAGGCATTTGCTATTCTGACGTATAAGAAAATATATATAGCAATTTGCAGGCAACATGCAGTTTCAGATACTCCTAGCATTTTTTTATGAAGAACAACATAGTGAATGAAGTCCTGTGTGCAGTTCAAAAGGCATTGTGGTTGTATGTGTGCCTGTATAGTTCAAACAGTATTGTCTGGTTATTTTTTCCGTTCGTAGCTTTTTCAGAGAGTAAAAGAAATCCATTTGTAAGCGTTGTATGAACGGAGGAAAGTCATGACTGGTAAAATCCTGCCTTCCTCCAGCTTTAAATGTTATAGATGACTTAATTTTAAAAAATGGTGCCCTGGCTTCCAGGAAAAGGCTTCCTGCATCTGCTGTTCGCCGCTGATAAGAATCCGGTTCTTTAGCCTTTTGTTTATCTGAGGAAGTTCCTGTTAGGTGTGTGCACATTCCCCTTTGTTTCCAGGCCTGCCCTCGTGAGTCAGCCGGGGGAGGAGTCAGACACAGCATGCTGTTTATTTAGCTAAATCAAGGGTGCTTTTGATCAGCGGTGTTTTCATGCGCATTGTAGAGATTAGAAAAAAGCTGGGAAATGCCTTTTTAGAAAAGTTTAATATCATATACAAGCACAGTAGAAGGATCTAAATTACACTAAAGATCGGGAAATCTAGTGTAAATTACTGTATTTGGCAGGTTGGGATGCAAGAAAAAATATTCCACTTAATTTTGGATATGGAACTGAGGTACCAAGCGTTAAGAGGCTAGACTGTTGAAATCAGTCACTTGCACCATTAGGAGGGATTTGGATGAAATCCAAATCTGTCCCTTCCCAGAGTCATCTCTTTCTCTTCTGGGGAGTCTCAAACCAACCAGCTTCTGAGTCAGGTGCCTAAATGTAAGTGGGAACAATACAGTGTTACTGCAGAAGTTCTGCTAGAACTTGTCTCTCTAGTGGGGGATTAGTCAGAAAGAGCTAGGAAGATACTAAATTGCACAGAAGCACTGGCTAGAAATTGTTGGCAAGATGCATCTGTTGTCATTTGATGTACTGTAACTGAACATCCTTCTTTATTTGTGGCTGGAGAGATGGGGCGCTGCTGTCAGGCAAGCTTTACTTGGAAAGGCTCTTGAGCTTTTCCCACACCAGTTGTTCAGAAAAGGTGGTTTGGAAAGGTTTCACCACCCAGGCAGGTTGTCATGTGCTTGAGAGCTGGGCTGAAGGCTCAGTGTTGCTGAGGCTGGCAGAAATGAGAGTTGCTCTTAAATAGCTTAAATGTATTTGTTAACTTCTTTTGGTTGAAATGCACCATTTTTATTTTTTTAAAGCCAGTTGGTTATCATTACTGAGGCTTTTAACTTTTACTGTACTTTCCGCTTGCTTTTATGTTTTATTCAAGCCTGAAAATGCCCTTTGCAGATAGTTGTAGATTTGTTGTATTTGAGACCATCGCTGTTTGCTAAGCTTAACAGACTTGAAGTCATTATGGTCTTATGATGAGTGTCCAGTTTATTACATAATTTTGTGGAAACAGTAACATTTCTCAGACTACAAAATGTACAGGTTGGTTTTTACTTAAGCATGGGTTTTGCTTTCTAGGTCCAACAACTAGAATTTTCAGAAGTTTTTTAATCTTATATAAATCTGATTGTCTCATGGGCATTATTTCACTTATTTTAACTGGTTTTGTTTGTTATGGGAGCATCACTGTTCCTTCGTATGAGGTACATAAATGAAAAGATGTTGACATGTTTTCAGACACTTTGTCTCTTAGGTATAGGTGTGTCTCTTCTATAGATGTGAAAGAATGTATCCTCTTCCTTGCTTATTTTAAAGGAACTACAAACTTTCTTACTGACTTGTTAGCATCTACGCAAAGTAAAACTGTCTTGTCAGGAGGATTTTTTCTGCAGCTTTACAGCTGGCTAGCTGTTGTCCAGAAACAATAGGTATCTCTGAGGATTAACTGGTTGAAGAAAACTAACCTCAATATCTCACTGTTCCTTCCTGTTGTATGGGCTTTATAAATCATAATGATTTAATGTTCACAGTAGAAAAGTGTACAGTTGCTTGATTTTTGTTTTCTTGCAGTATTTGTTGTTTATGGATTGTATCATTTTGATTTGTAGACCTGTATGAAACAAAGTTTCCATACATCAAGGAAGTATATATAAACTATCACATAACATACTAATCTATAGGGGTGGCAGCTCTTACAATTAGCTCAAACAGGTGTACAAAGGCAACTCACTGTATCTGGGAAGCTGAACTCTGTAATGATACTGATCTGGAATGTCTTGTTTATCATTTCAGGCTTTTGAGGACCTTAGTAAACTAATGGAGAAGGTATGGCACATGTGACTTAGTCTTATGTAGACTTACTCTTGTTTTCTCGGTTTTAAACATATTTTCTCTGAGCTGAAAGTTGATTTACATGTATCTGTGTCTTCCTTGATAGGCTAAGGAAATGGTGGAGTTATCCAAGTCAATAGCTAATAAGATTAAAGAAAAGCAAGGTGACATCACCGAGGATGAGGTAAATGAATTTTGTTTCTAGAATCAACAGAAACGTTCCTATGCAAAACAAAAGCAATCCTTTTAATACATTCTATGTTAATAAAGAATAATTGAATACTTTTCCTTTTAAATTCTAGTTAAAGAGACTTCAGTGTTTGATGTTAGTATTTATTTTGACCCTTTTTTGTTAAACAAAGATTTTGCTGCCTTTGCATAGAGAATGATGACAGTTTCTGCTTGTTACAACGTAAATTGTATTAACATTGCCTTCACTTTGCTAGTAATTGACTTTATTGGTAGTAAACTGCTTGGATTTACTCTCTGAAACTGTCTTGTAGTAATACAATCAAAGTGTTTTAAAAATGAGAATCACGCACTAGCTGATGTACTTTTATTTATTTGTTTAGACCATTAGGTTCAAATCATACCTGCTGAGTATGGGTATAGCTAATCCAGTCACTAGGGAAACGCATGGATCTGGTACCCATTACCACATGCAACTGGCGAAACAACTAGCTGGAATGCTGCAGACACCATTAGAGGTAAAGTACCTAATTTTGCACAAGTGTTTTCTGTGTGTTGCTGAATTTGGATGTAAATATATTTTGGGTGTATTACAGTGACTCTTTTTAAAGGCTCAGAGTTAGCAGCCCAGCCTTGTGTATTCAGTATTTATGAAAGGAATGTATATCCTCTTTCCAAAAGAGAAAATTTAAGTGTAAGAATTTTTGTTCGGAGTAATGGCATCTTGGCTTCTAATTCATGAAATGCTGGTGGTATCTAGTAAATCACATCAGCAGTCTTTTCTGTTTGAACAGCCTTTGTCTTCCCACAGAATATTATTCTTTTTAGAAAGAAATGGTAACTTTGAAAAGATAAGCAGTCATTCTTCAAACTGCTTAAAAATTCTATACTTATTTTCTCTTAGTAATGCATCGTATTTTAATTTATCTGAAGCTCTCAGAGTTCAAGATTACTGCCAAAAAGCTTGACTTCCTTTTGAAACTTCAAAGTCTACATATAGTCTGCTAAGAAGCAAATAGTATGTTTTGTGAAAGAAATGTGCTTTCTGCTATGATCAGAAAGACAAACTATCTGAAAAGTAAAAACTAAGTTGATTGATAGATTTAATATATTGAAATTCTTTGTTCCCGTGACTTATTCTTTATGGTAAATCAAAGTAACTCTCAGTTTCTTGATATAGTATCAATTATATTTTAAAACAATTAAAGAAAGATACCACCTAACAAATTAATGCTAGAAATATGTGGTATTGTAGCTTTTTCATTAAAGGCCATCATTTAGCTCCTGTTTTAGCTGCTTAATCACTCAAAAGCAAGTTAAGATACTGTGTTTACTAGATTAATACTATTTCTCTTACCAGTCTTGTACTTACACAGGAGAGAGGAGGAATCATGTCGCTCACGGAAGTGTACTGTCTGGTAAATCGTGCACGAGGATTAGAGGTGAGAAGTTGATTTGTCTTAAATATTTTGTAAAATGTACTTCCTTGATAACGTAATTGAAGAAAAAGTGCAATAGTATTCCCTACCAATTGCTCGCTCTACCTTTCTAACAACACAAAGTGATAAGCCCTTCATTAAAACAAGGAATTTTCACCATTTTCCTTTCTCTTTCTTCTGTGTAATGGTTGTGTTCTCTGTAGGTTGTCATAATGTATGTGGCATTTTATAATACCAAATAAAAGGAACAATCCATCTTTATCTAGAAGGAAAATTGTAAGGACAGAGAATACTAAAGAATAGTTTTGTTTTGTTTTGTTTTTTTTTCCAAAATGCATCAATTTTTCTCTGCAAATGGGCAAGGAGGAGTATTACAGAAAACATAGCAAAGGATCAAGAAGGAGTGTAGAAGCCAAGAACAGAAAACAGTATAAAAGAAAAAAAAAAAAGAACAAAATTATGTGATCTGGTGTATATGATAGCTGTAGTTGTTGTAACTGTTTTGCTGATACTGGAATTTCAAGCTGTGAATAAATGTTTTACTATTTTTAGTTGCTCTCACCTGAAGATTTAGTAAATGCTTGTAAGATGCTGGAGTCCCTGAAATTACCACTAAGGTAAGAGATTTACAGATATATTTATAAAACATGGTGCTCACAAGTCAGGCTTAATACTTTACCTGCAGTAGCTATTTTTTTAAACAGTCATCCGGGAGCTGCTTAATGCAGCAACATCCCTTCTGTGTTAAAATATTAATTCTTAACCATCTTTCACTTTGTCTGCTATGGATATATAGAATATGTAGCAGTATGAATGAAATAGGGTGATTTAATGATTGCTCTGTATCAAACCATTTATGTACTCCTTTGTTGATATTGCCTATCAACATAGTTCCCCATCCCTGGAAGTGTTCAAGGCCAGGTTGAATGAAGTGGAAGGTGTTCTGCCTGTGGCATGGGGTAGGAATCAGATTGTGCCTTGCAGCACAAACAACTCTATGATGTCTTTTGAGATTGGGAAAAGTGTTTAACAACACCGGGCATATGCCCAGCTCTTGCCTGTCTATTCAGACTTTGAAGATGCTTTTAACTTCATTTAAGTTCATTTTACGTTTTTTTTTTTCCTTTTTGAATGTGGTTATAACTGTGTGACCATAAGTAATGTGCAGAGCTTTTAGTTACTTTGACTCTTCTGATTTTAGGCTTCGGATATTTGACAGTGGTGTGATGGTGCTTGAGCTCCAGTCTCACAACGAAGAGGAAATGGTAGCTTCTGCTTTAGAGACAGTATGTGAACTTCACTTCCTTCAGTGTTCAGGCTGTGCTGGGGATACTTAAATACATTAGGTATAAAAATGTAAGATACAGGATCTCCTTTTGAGGTTTTAAAATACAAAATATTGCACTTCCAAAATCTTCTAACAGTAATACTTAAATAGCACTTCTCATCTTCAAAATGCTGTGCAGGCAGTAGCCTTAGTCACTGCTTTCTCCTTAAGGAATAAAACACTTCTCCATCTCTTCTCAAACTTCATTAACCTTTGACCTTCCTCCAGATCTCTTGTGCTGTAGAATAAAATTCATGGTGTATGTTAAGCATGTCAGTTAACAAAAGTGGACTTCAGTCTCTGTACACAGTGTGCTTAAAGGCAGTGAAAGTAGCTCTTAAATGTTGATATAGCTGGTTGTTTGGTTTGGGTTTGTTTTGTAAAATAGCACATTGCATGTGTAACACTTTATACTGAGTTTGCTGTGAAGAGCACTCAGTCAGAGTATAGAATTAAGCTGGCTTCGTCGGGACTAAAAAAATAGCATAGATTGCTAAGGGTGGTAAACATTTCTGGTCTTGCATGTCTTGACTTTAAAGTGCTGCTGTCCCATTAATATGATGATTTTCCCATGTATTTTCCAGTGGGATGTGAATTTGTTTTTCACAAATCTGAATGAAGGATGATTGGGTGTATTTAAAGTTAAACACAAGTCAAAAAGGACTTTGACTTGGGCAGTCAAAGAAGAAAAAGTAGAGCTATCACAGGCATCTTCCACTTGATAAATCAAGTGGACTCTTCAGTGTAGCTTTGTGTTTGGTACTGTTAGAACACTCTTACCAAAAGATCTTTTTGATAAGAATGTTTATACCTGTCTAAAAATACCTTCTTAATTTATCAAAATTAAAACACTTAAATATTTCAATATATGTTAATTTTTTCAATTTATTTTGTTACATTTACAGAAAAATACCTAGTCCATTTCAGTTTTTTTAAATATGTATTTTTTTCAAATTAATTTCTTGCCTTCAGTAAAGAGGGCTTATCACTTGGAAAGGAAAGGAAGGGCCTTTTCTTAACAAATGAGGTCAACCACAAAAAGCAACAGATGGTGGATTTATTAATGAGGTGCCTTTTTTCTTTTATTTTCGTAACATGGGGCTTTGACTTCATAGAAAAATGGAAGGGAGAGGCTTAGAGTGAGGAAGGCTAGCCCATAAGGGAAAGGGAAGATGAGATCAGAATAGTGGCCAAAAGCTCCCTGTGCTTAAATTGTAACGTGCAGAAACTTGAAACTTCTGAGAAATAAAAATGAAAGGAAGTCACAGGATTTCAGAGAGGAGAGTGGTGTGGTTTAGAACGGCTGGTGAAGACAGGAAATGCCATGGAAGTCGATGGAAGCCGAAGTCACTCTTGATGAGAGTGGTGGTTTGGGAAGGAAAAACAGTTAATGACCCACATGCCATATTAAATTGTAGAGCTGACTTCCAGTACTCAAATTCAATCATTTCTGGTCATAAAATCTGAAGTCAGGACTAATTCGATCTGAGTTTCTGCAAAAGGATTACTGCTGCTCAGGGAGTGCTCGGAATGACGCAGAGCGAATCCCTCCCCAGCTGGTTATGTGGGAAGCAGGAAATGGCAACTACATGTGGATATGAATTTGCTTTAATCAGTGGAGAAATGGATGAAATAATTTGTAGCTAATAAATCAAATGTTTATATAGGGAAATTCAATGCAGTAATAATCCTGGAATTAACATTTTGTATTTTTAGTGTCCACATGCCAACCTGTGTGAGAAGGATTCATTTTAGCACGTATTAACTAGCGTGATTGAGACAGTAGAACCAAAGTTTTGAGTGCCAAGACTGAACCTGTCTTTTCTGTTATCTGAATGTGATGGTGGCTTTTACTGATCCCACTAGTAGGCCATAATACAGGGTGGAGCCCTAATGTTTTGGGATTTAATGCAGCCAGTTTAGATGTGTTAAATCAACTCAAATTCCCCACCTCTCTTTGAGATGACTTGAATTTCTAAATGGATGACCTGTCCTGCCCTGCTGGCTTTTATTTCCTCACTTGAGCTTAACTGTCTGCAGAATCACTTAGTATTGACACAGCTCAACCATACTAATTGTTACAGAATACTGCTGTCTATGAGCTAATTTTTTTTTAATGCAAACAGACTTGTCTTCACAAGAGAGACGCTATTAATTTATCGCTTTACAAGGCTAGGCCTGACTGAGTTGCTATTTTAATGCCCTTGTTTGTTTATTTGTGTGTTTGTTTCTGATAGGTATCTGAAAAAGGTTCTCTCACAGCTGATGAGTTTGCAAAGCTGGTGGGGATGTCCGTTCTCTTAGCCAAAGAAAGGTAATCAATAACTGTTGTGTTTAATAATGCCTTCGTTATCAAGTCGTCCTCAACTAATGCAACAAATCTTCTGCTTTCTTTAGGCTGCTTCTCGCTGAAAAGATGGGCCATCTCTGCAGAGATGATTCAGTGGAAGGCTTGAGATTCTACCCAAATTTATTTCTAACACAAAGCTAATGTAGTTTGTGTACAGCTGCTATGTCTCAGTTGAACATGAGAGCAGAGGGCAAAACCCTTGCCACAACTGACTTCAAAAAAATTTTTACTTTTTGTCAACTGCAACGGTGATGAACATTGCAATGCTTTACAGTTCTCAGGTATTTCAAGTGCTGAACGAATCATCTTATGCGGAACCAAAAGGAAATAGGAATCACTAGGTCAGAAACATAGTAATTGTCTCAAGCTGGCTAGCTCGTGTTTCAAGTCTTATTTGATGTTCTCTGTAGCTTTCAAGAAAAATGAGATGAGGATTCCATGCAAGTGAAAGTGGAGAGAATACCCCTGTAGCCTGCCTTGAGCGTCGGCACCCAGAACATAGGTTATTGCCTACTCCAATTTCAGTTTATTTATGTCTAGAGCAGCAAAGCAGACAGATGCATCCGTAGCGATAAGAATAGTGACTTTGGTGTGCACCGAGGTATAAGGAACAAAACGGTGTAGTGTAACCCCTGCTCCCTGAAGTGATGAAGTATTCTGAGAGGACCTTGGGATTCTTCACGCTTTGAGACAGAAAGAACCTGCTGCAGCAGAGATTAACAGATGTTATGTGAATCTAGAAAACATTGTGCATTTTGTCATGTCTTACTCTAATATCTCAGATAGAAGCATTGTTAGTGCAGGCCTCCTCCCTTCTCTTTCTTTGCCGTCTCCCTTCCTGTCTCATTGTGCTGCACTTTGGGTGCACTTTCTCTGTCCTCTCTCTACGTCGTGCGGTGTAGTAGCCTCCTGTCACTTTACCAGACTCAGCTGGTAAAGCTTTAATGTGCTTGGTTTTTGTCTTGTGCTTTAATGAAAGATCAGGCTTCATCAGCCTGTTACTGTTTTGGAGAGACGGTTCTTTTTGCTCGTGCCTCGTATGCCAAAATTAATGTGCTTTCAATACTGAAGGGAAGAGGAAGACTTATCGCCCTGTGTTTAGTAGTCACGAGTTATCTTTTTGTGTGGTATTCCTCACCCTGTGTTCAGACTGAATGCAATTTGATGGCCTCAGCTTTCATAACTCCAGTGGAGTTGTTCTATTACTTGAAAATCTGTCATGGTAATAATGGTCAGTGGATGTTTATGATCCATACTAGTTAAATTCTCAGCTTTTTAAATGACCAGTTTTACTAAATGACAAAATTAATTAAATTATGGGCGAGGACAACATACATGCGACAGCATTGTGGCTGTAAAGCCAAATCAGCGTTACAAAAAAGGTGAGAAAGGTGTGTGTTTGTTTAGCAGCCTGAAAATGTTGTCAGAGCTGTTTGTTACCGTAGCTCAAACAGGGTTAAGAACCTGGGAATAACAGGTTCAGCGTGGAGATCCCTACAGTGCTGATGCTTTTGATCTGTCCAATGTGCATTTAGATCTAGAGAATTGTATCCTCTTCTTTTTGTCACTAGCAAACTTTTTTCTGCAGTGCTTTCTTTAGGGTGGTTTTCCTCTGTTTAATGAAAGTGGCTAAAACTAATAGATTCGGCGCAGCTGGAAGAACTATTCCACACCATTCTTGCTGTGTTAACCATCTAGTATAATCTGTCCAGGAGCCGTATGGCCCGCTGCTTTCCTTCATCCTCCCCACAACCCACAGAAGAGGTCTATGCGAGGCACTTCAGGCAGCATCTGTCTAAGAAAGGACTGGAAATCGAGAAATGCTGAAGCAAAAAGCTGGTTCGTGAGAGCTGTTTCTCTTGTGTGATGCCCAAACCTGCCAAGGGGAGAGCAGTGGTTTGTGGGCCTGAGCCTCTCCCCACAAGGGGGCATGTCTTCTGCCAGCAAGCACAAAGACAGAAAGGAAATGCCAACTGTAAACTTCCAGCCTCTGTTGCTCCAACACAGAGCATTTCAGTATCTTAATTAAGCAATAACAATACGATGTATTAAGAATGATGGTACCTTCTTGAGTGTTTTCTTCCCAAGATTTTCCGTGATGTTTTTTTCTTCCTGTAGGGAAGAAATCTAGAAGCCAGATCGTAGAGCTGGTTTAAAATTTAAACGTGAAGAGAAAATTACTGCCAGAAAGTAATAAAAATTAAAAGATTTTTCTTAAATAGACTGTTCTGTGAGTTTTTTTTTTCCTAAATGTTTTTGGGCAGCTTTAGCACTTCTACAAATCAAAATCTTGTGGTTCTGTGGTTTGTTTTTTTTTTTTGTTTTGTTTTGTTTTTTTCCAACCTTGATGTTTTTATGACATGTTTTTGCTGTGTCATTTGTACCCAGAAGGGTAGAAGTCAGGATCAATTTAAAATTAAAAGATAGAATTAAACACAGCTAAAATGCCCTGGTTCTGTTGCTTAGTAGCCTGTGACCTAGCAGAGGCTAAAATCACAGAACTGTAGATGTCTGTGGAAGCACACACTGGCTCCCTCGTGAAGTCAGAGTCAGACCCAGACATACACCCTGTGCTGGCATTGGAAAGGCCTTGGACACATTTAGATGTGTTTTCCCAGCTGATAGACCACAGAAATCACGTATCTGATACCCACAGTGAGCCAGCTGCTGGCAGAACGAGTACAGTGGCATTATTCATGGGTGTGTGGTATCGGGGTAGCACATCAGATTGTCTGAAGTTGTCAGTGCCCAGTCCTGTTTCCACTGGTACTACTAACAAAAAAAAATAAAAAATAAACTATTGACTGTATTGATGCAGGATTATGGAAGAGAGGAGACTACAGCTTAGTACAGAAGGTGCTTGTATGAATCTCGTTTTCTTACATCTTTTGATTGTTCCTAGGACGTTTGTGTCATACTATATGTGAGCACTGTCTTGCTTTGCCAGGGTGTCCAACGATGCCGTCCTTTGAACAGAGGCTGGTAACAGAGCTCCATTCAAAAAGCCCTCACCCCTTTATGGAGTGGTCTTAAACGATGATTATGCTTTTCATTTGAAAACACAGGCTTTTTTTATGCCCCTGGCAGGAAAAGAAGGCTGCTCAGGAATCTGTACATCTTTTCCGCTTCTCCTTTGCCTTTGTTTTCAGGAACAATCACTTTATGCCCAGCCTATGGAAGCATGGATCTGATCTGAACTGTGCTTCTGAAGGGCAGACTTTTTTCTGGAGTGTTATATACCTGTGTAGGTATGCGGATTTGGAAGTCCTTTAGAAGTGTATCTTTAATAATTGCTCCTGGTTGTATAGTGATTAGCTGAACTCATCGATGTTCAGCTTTTCTAACAGCCTTTATGGTTTGTCCAAAGGATCTAAGTCTGTGTGTTGTAAAATTAGTGGAAGTGTTGGCACCAATTTGGTGAAGGCCCTAGTGGGAGCCAGCAGGAGCCTGCTGCCACCAGGAGAAGTTTCCTGCTCCCTAAAAGCTGGGGTGCCTTCATTTGGGACGTTGTTCCTTCTATTTTAGCAGTTCCCATTTCATCCTAATTCTCGCTGCTTCAGGGATTTAAGTGAAATGTAAGAAACACATTTCAGGTCTTCATCTGCTCTCTTCTACAGAACAGGTCTTATGAGGAACCTGTAGCTGTAGAGCTTAGTGGCATGGTTTAGTGGTGGACTTCTCAGTCCTGGATTAACAGGTGGACTAACTGATCTTAGAGGTCTCTTCTAACTGAAATGATTCTCTGATACTAAGATTTAAACTCTCATTTTGTTGTCCCAAGAAAGCTGCGAGTACATGTGCTAAGAGGATATAACGGGCATGCCTGTTGGTGATGTTTGTCTTTACTTTAAGGAGATACTTAAAGACTTTTTGGAGCAGAGCCCAAGTGGCATACCTCCCAGGTAGGTGTCCTGGCCAGCAGGCTTGAGAGCAATTTTTCTTTCTGGATTGGAATTAAAGTATTATTCAAGTATTTAAAAAATAATAATAAAAAACTAAAACTTTGAGAGAGAGTGGGGAGTCCTCAGTTTCAGAATACGCCAGAGCCTGCTGGTTAGCACACACTCCTGAGAGGTAAACCTGATAGAAGCCAGCTTGCTTCACATCCCAGCTCCGAGCCAAAGGCTAGGTATGATTTTGGGTTTCCTCTTTCCCTCTGGATTGTAAATGCTGTAACTTCAGATTCCTGCAAAGGACGAGGACGTTAATCCCTGCTCTGCTGTGCTCACAGCAGTGACCGAGAGCAAGCTGAAGGTAAAAGGGGCTGGTGCTGCCAGAATATTCATGACCCCTCTCTGAACTTAGCTTCTACTTTTAGCCTAAGAGCTCAGAGCATCCAGACATTTTGCATTGTTTAATTCACTTTTTATATTCTTGGATGTTTTCACTTAGATGGCAGAATGATCTCAAGGGAGTGAGTAAAGGAGGAGACTGATGTAATCTAATCTAAACGCTGTTTCACTCTTTGTACTTTGAAGTCAGCAGTCAAACAAAGAAATCAGCGCTCCTGTGCCCCTCCATTCACATGTGCAGAATACTCCCAGAAACTCAAAGGCAGGACTTGTTATTTTAACCAAAAAGTTAGCAGGAGGATACACGCCGTGTGAGGGCACTCTGATGGGAGGGACTATAAAGGCAGCACGGCCACACTGAATAAATTTGTCTGTTGCTGCTTTGGCGTTTGTATTGTGGTAATTTCGTGATTTAATTTAGGTAGAATTCATTTCAAATGTTGCCTAAACGTGACAGCATTTGACACTGCCTCCTGCTCTCAGCCAGACTCGGCAGCTGCGTGTGTGTGTGGTACGATTCCCCCGAGTTTCACTTAAAATCCGATGGGGAATTTGAGGCGTGTCCTTAAATTGCAAAGATCTTGTGGTCTGATCCACCCATTAAACGGGAAGGGCAAAACTCCCACTGCCTTCACGCCCAGCCTTCCTTGGAAGCAGACGCTGACCAGCTCTGCGAAGAGGTGCCTCAGGTAGGGCTGGGCTCTGGCGGCAAGGAAGAGCTTAAAAAGTGGTCTGCAGTAAGATCCCAAAATGTTTTGGTCTTTTCAGCAGAAATACTAAACGAGCCATAAGTGATGCAAAGCGACCGGCTTTGATCTTTCTGCTTTCCTATTGTTTTTCCCGCAGTGTTTTGGGAAAGCCCAAGATAAGGATTTTTTATTTTAGTTTAGTTTCCTGCTGGGACAGTGATCCATTCATAGGTTACAAGGCCAGAAGAAACTCTGACCGTCTGTCTTGACCTCTTGGGTACCCGAAGCTGTAGGACTTCCCTTCATTAATTTGTGCTTGAGCTCCTCTTTCACGAACAAGAGGCCTTGGTTTCTGGGAAACCCCACAACTCTTGGCAGCTTTTTCCAGTGACTGTTACCTGTAGTAAAAATGCTCTCAGCACACATAATCAGAGCTTGTTTAGCTTCAGCTTCCAGGGACTGGATGTTATATTTATTGAATCTGCTATCACAGGTGTGTTTCCCTGTAAAAATAAACCATTTGGAGTCCTTCTGCCCACAACATTTTATTTTCTTCTGTGTAGATGCAAGCGTGAGTCAGGCTGCAGCCTCTTGGTGGGCTCTCACCCCCATGGGGACCTTAAAAAAGAGGGAAAGTGGGGTTCGAGGGTGGTGCCCTGCACGAGCTGCATTGGGCTATATGCTCTGCAGCTCCCATTCCCAATTAAAGCTAGACTTTTTCTTCAGCTCAGTATAAAATCTCTGAGCCCAAACCACAGCGGGGTTATTAACAAACAGCATAGGTGGATAGTTTTGGGGCTTAGCGTGCTGAAGCCTGCCCTGCAGGATGGCTGGCAATTTACAGAAGCTTTCCTGAAAATGTGCTTCCTCCTTGGTTGTCCTTCAAGTGAAGCCTATTGCTCTTAGAAAAGTTCTCACTGTATTTCACTTGAGAACCTCATCATTGATCCTGTATCAGAATGAAAACTACTCTTCCCAATTTTCCTACAAGTTTTGTTTCCTCAGAGTTGTTTGACCCAGATCATCTACCTTGCACTTGGTCATAATACTTTTAGGCGGGATAAACGGCAAAAAAAAAAAAAGTAAACCAAAATATTTCTCTGCTCAAAACCTGTGAGCAGCCGCACAAAAGAACTGGATGTGGCAGTGGGAGCTCGTGTTTAGTTAACGAGAGCGGGATCCCCAAATCCCTTTAACGTAATGAGTGCCCAGGAGGGAGCTGCACATCCTGTAAAGCACGTTCTGTGTTCCTGGATATGTAATTTTAAGGGAGATGCTTTAAAATCTGTATCGCTTGCTAAAGCTTAGTGTGCTCGCTCAGTGGTATTGACCTGCCATTGGTCACTACCAATTTGTGTTTTATCCTCCCAATTTGTGTTTCATCCGAAAACTTGAGAAGGGACAATGTTACGTCCTCTTTTAGGTCTCTGACAGAAGTTTTAAATTGCTAAATCCACACTTAGATCTTTAGGTAAACACGTCTCGTATGAAGATGACACATTAAAATGACATTTTGAGACCAGTCAGTCAACATTTAATCCCTTTAATGTACGCTGTGCAAATTTTGCAGAAATTTCCTCGGTGGAAATGTCAAGCCAAATGATTTATGGAAATGCAAACATTATTACATCAAAACATCCCTGCCTTTATTCACCAAACATAATTTTATCCAAAACACCTTTTCCACCAATCTTCATCAATTGGCATTGGCAGTGGTCCTCCCCTTTTTTATCACCAGCTTTTCCATCGCTATACCTGCATTCGCTGTAAGGCCACCAGGTTTGTACCAGCCCGGGCTGCTCTAACTTTGCAAACAAACCAAAATAAAACCCCACATGTGAGTATTCTTCCAGTGGTCTGAAACTTCCACAGACATTTCCAGGCTGATTGATTGGAAAACCCACGTTGCTAATCGTTGGAGGCAAGTTTATCCAGACCTGCTGATTTTAAATTGCTGTACCTTGAGCTGCTCTTATTTTACGTTCTCAGATTTGTCTTGGAACAAGAAGTATTTGGAATATGTCTCTATCATCTGTTTTCCCCTCAAAACAGAACAGAAATATTTATTGAACATCTGTGTTTCTTTTGCATTCCAATTGACAAGTCGGTTCTTTCACAACTAGGACTTTTGCCATTCTTTCATTTAAGATACACATTAAAATCAGGCAAACCTTTATCACTCAGCACTGCTGCCTGCAGGTCTCGTGTTCGTTTGAGTTCTTTACCTGATTTATGCATCTGATTTCTTCCAATTCATGTAAATTTTGTCTTTCTTCTCATTATTTTTATACAATTGAAATGCTTTCTATAGTTAAATTACCAGTGTTTGAGTCAGTTCTCTAGCCAAGAATGAAGGTTTTTTAACCAGTGCAACCTTTTTTTATTTATCATTATTTTTTATTTTGTTTTTGATAGCTTGAGAAATTTTCTTGAGTAATTTAGAGTTCTCATTTCCAAATGGACATGCTTCGGCTTCTCACTGCTTCCAGCCTTCTGAAGTTTCCCCCTGAACCATCAAACATTTACACTACTGTTTCGGACCTTACCTTCTTCATTCATGACAGATTACTAGCTTGTATCGGAGCCAGCACCACTTTGGGGTTTTACAATTAATTCTCCTTTGTCAGTGTGGATGAGGGCAGATAGAGATTTGTCTTGTTTGCATGGTTCACTTCCTGAGCTCGGATATTATTAGAACTCCCACTAGGAAGCTTGAGGTCACTTTAATATCCACAACAAGCGACTTTCAGCGTATTTTGCTCAGATGGAAAACACACACACCATGTCGCATCTCTTCCCCCTACGCATGGCAGTTTTGGTAGCCAGCCGTGCTGCTCTCCGGTCTGGTGGTGTGCAGTCAAAATGTGCTTGTACATGATCTTGGGTTTATGCCAAAGGAAAAAAAAAAAAAAAAAAAAAGACATTTTCTTCTCAACCAAATTGTTCGGACAAAAGGATGAAAACCATCACAGCAGCCTACGCCTGCTGAAAACCAACACTGCCAAGCTGATGGTGGTGCTCCTCACCTGAACACCCTTAATTTGGCTTTGGTAAAACCAGGTAGCTGTGTTTCAGATGGTGGTAGGAGCCTACCTGATGGATCTGGCCCAGCCACTCTCCCTGTACCACTCAGTCCAACCCTGCGGTCAGTGATTTCTGGATGATGAGTGGCAATGTTCAGCTCACGGGTGGAATTTTTCCCTGGCATCCATCAGGACAGCTGCCCGCTGCCCGTAGCTACACGTGCAAACATTTTCCCTGCAGCTGGAGGACAGGTGATCCTGTTTTAACAGGCCAGGATTGTTTTCCCTGCCTGACCTTTCCGTGACGACTGCCTTGAACGTTTCAGTCAGGCAGCCCGATGGATGCTGGAGCATCATCACTTTGTGCTCTCCCCGTTGCTTATCACACCTGCTGCTAATGCTGCAGATAAGCAATTAAAGGTCACTTTCTCTTTGCATCCTTTGGTGTCTAAATTCATTTTATTCTCAACTTTATGGTTCTGGGCTGAATGAGTATTCATTTGCTCCCTCCTTCTCCTGTCCCTTCTGTTATTAGTTTCTCGCTCTCCGGGGAAACCAACTTGAATGGCAAGGAACCAGACATTTTTATCTGCTGCTAACCAGATGCCTCAGAGATCAGCTCTGCCGAAGTATTTTAATGAAAAATATGTTCTTGATGAAATTTGGATGGCGTGTTAACAAAGACAGATCTTAGTCCCTAGCATCACAGCAGGTGTGTTATGTGCAAACACAATCCAGTATGCTTCAAAGGGTTTAATAATGTACTCTGTGTATTTATCCTGCGCTCATCCTTCTGTTCTCTGGGTTCTTTACAATTTCTATCATGTAATCATAGGGATGATCTGTGTTTTTTAATCACTATTTTTGGACTGTATCCCCTTTTGGAAATGTTGACACAAAGGGGAGATGGGTCTAAAGCAGACATGAAGACGCAACACTGTGACCCGAGTTGCAGTCTTGATCTCATTTCTGGCTTTACATTTTAAGAATAATCTCAGTTTACTCTGGCAGAAAAATGAGAACAAATGAAGCCTTTTTCATTAGGAGTAGGAAACAAAGATCACATATATCTTGTACAATACTTTAAAACCCTTGGATCAAAGGCAGTATAGTAAGTGCAAAGTACTGCAATATGAATAAAGCATTTTGCTGCATGTTTCAGGCTCTTTCCCGCTTTGTAAATTTATTTTCTCCTTTGTATTACAATGGAGGAATGACTTTTTTTTTAGTGACTAAATTTTTTAAAAGTGTGTTCATAGAGGAAAAAAGCCTGGCAAAACACTCACCAACATAAATTTTTTTCAGATGTTAAACATAGGCAGCAAGTGAGACTTGAGTTTCAGTCCTGGAAATTCAGAGGAACTTTCAGAGCAGGGAGTCATTAGCAACGTGCTTCCTCTGCTCTACTTCCTTATCATCAGTAATCTCTTTATAGTATTATTTTCTTTACTAGCAAGCATGATTTATTACCAATTTCATTCAAAACAAACCCAGAACCGTCTTGGTATCTTAAACAATCAATATGAAATGAGCTTCTGGCATGACCATTCCTCCCCAGTGGTACTGTTTGCAGCTGAATTCCTGCTGCCAGGCTTCTCACACAAACCAGGAGCAGACACAGGGAGCTCCTCGGTGTTCAAAGGGGTTGAACGATATAATCACAGGACATGGCACAAACCAAGCAGTCCCATGCTCTGCGGTGTCCTTCTGATGGTGAAATGCTGTGACCTTTCTATTAGACTGGTTGCACACACATGCATATTCCTTCTCCTCTGAAACATCAAACAAAATTTACAGACAGCAGAAAGGCTGAATTAGAAAGCAAGTTAAAAAACTGCACACACCTGTGTTAAATAAATAAATGAATGAATAAGAGAGAATATTAACGATTTGGTTTATTCGAATCAAGATGTTTAAAGACATCCTGAAAAATCGGCGTGGCACACGAAGAATTTACTCTTTCCCTTCCTGAATATATTCCAAGCTCGTCGGCAAGTGCTGCTCTGAATGTGTTTGCCAGTACTGCAGGTGGCAGTCTGCCTTGGACGCTTCAAGCACCGCAGACGGCAGCCAGCATATGGAAAAGATATTGAGCGTGCCTTGATCAAAACCGAGGGAAAGTGAGAAGGCAGGGGGCGACGGAGCCTAATACAGGCTGCTGGCTGTAACCTGCTGCTTGGTTCAGCGTTCAGGTGAGGCAGGGAGACTCGTATTTTATGGAAGTTTTTATTTTCTTGGTCGTATAGATGACAGACGTTAACTAGGAATGACGGCTCGGCTTGCATTTTGGACACAGAAAGTTGAAAATCACTTCCTCTTGAGTCTTTATGCCATGTCCATGCTCAATTACTGAAACGGGGAAGATTTTTTTACACAACAGTCAATGTAAATGCCTCTTCAAACCCTTCTGTAGTTTTGCAAGTGTGAGGGGATGTTACCCGTAGGTATGTATTTAAGTCACAGGCTACACGTCTGGGAAATGAATATGATAGTGGCTTGAGATGAATGTGTAACTTTGTGCAAAAATAAATGGACTATTTTCATGTAGAAGTCTTTAAACAAGAGGATGATTTCATTCTGTACCAGCGTGTCCTGTCAGAACAGTCCCCAAGCATTACTCGTGCAGGCTGGATGGGAGCAACACCCACCCATACGCAAACTTTGGCTGCAAACGGGCACTGGAAGCAGCTGGTCCCTGTGGTGAGATCATTTGGGGCCCTCAGTCCAAACTCTTCGAGCAGAGAGGGATGGGGCAGAAGGGCACGGAGCTTATGGGGGTGCCCTGCAACAAGGAGAGCTGGACCCCAGACATGGAGCCTCCCCGCCTCACGCAGCCCCCTCACAAAACGCGGCCACGAGGCCGGGCCGCGCGCCTCAGCGGGACCCGGGGCCGCCACACCCGGCTTGGGGCGGGCTGAGGGCGGCCCTCAGCGGGACGGCTCCGGCCAGGGGGGAGCCTCCAGAGCCCGGCTTGGGGCGGGCAGGGCCGGGGCGGTGCGGGGCGGCCCCGGCAGCCTCGCCTCGCCTCGCCTCGCCTCGCCTCGCCTCACCGCCAGGGGCGCGGGCTGCCCCCGCACGGCGGCCGCCGCCAGCCGCAGCGCCATTTACCCCGGCCCCGCCGGCCGAGGGAGGGAGGGAGGGAAGGAGGGAGGGAGGCTCGCAGCCCTCCTGCCCTTCGCCGCCACCACCACCACCTCAGGCAAAAAAATAAATGAATTAAAAAAAAAAAGCCTTCGTATGGGATCGCTGGGAAGCCCCGGAGGCGGCTGGCTGCAGGGCGTCCCGAGCGGATTCCTCGGCATTTCGGCTGCGTCGCCACCGCGCCCGCTGCTCCGCTCCTCAAGGTAAACTTCTGCGGGGGTCGGGTTTACCAGAAAAACGTCACCTAAGCGTGAAAATTATATTAATGATTAATTAATCAAACGGGAGAATGCAGAGAGCAGACGGCTGCGCTCGCCCCTTACCCCACGAGGTGTGTAAGAGGTATCTTAACGTGTTTAATTTCTGTGCGTTCCTTGTTAACTGCTCGGACATCTTCCCCCAAGCCTCCTTATGCTTAATAAACTTATTTTCGCCGCACGTTTTCCAAAGTAAACCCCGTCCGTGTGTTTGCTCCGCTGTAGCCCTCCGGTTTCAGGGGCTGGGCATTGCTGGCCAGCTCTTGGCTTGCTGAGCCGTCCTCAGTAGGGGCTGGGATTTTGTCATCCCAGCCCTAAAATATCGATGAAAACGGGCTTTAGCAGCTAATTATTCGCTCCCCTGCACGCAGGGAGATCTAGCGCTGTCAGATCCAGCCTGGCGAATGTAGACGCGTGATTTTAATAAAGCCATTATCCGGCAGCGACGTGAAACCGTCTGATGTGTAAATAGGAAGGGAAGGTGCCTGTGAGGATGGCAGCCCAAATCCCCGCTGAGGCAGGCAGCACACACAGGTACCGTGCTCTTCTCCCTCAACCCCATCCCTCCCCGGGAGGAATTGGCACGGTTTGGGCCGTGACCGCTGCGAGTGGTCAGCAGCGACTGGATTTGGGATAAGGCGATTGGGATGAAACGTGACGCGCACCTGAGGGGCTCCCGCTTTCATGTGGGGAGGTGGAGGAGGAGATGAGCAGCGCTGAACTTCCCAGCAGGTGGTAGGGCTTCAATAGCCGCCTCATCTCGCAGCGCGGCGAGCAAAAATAATTAATCTCTTTGCCGGCGGACAGATAAAATACCGTAAATTCGCAGAAATGTTGCGGATACACGCTTCTTCCTCGCTGCTGGTGCTGCTTGGCCACTTCCCCGAGGGAAACGTAGGGAGGATTTAGGGACTTTCAGGACTGGAGTTGCTGTCTGACTGCCTGCCTCTCTCATGCATAACCCCAGTTGTGCAAATTCAAGGTTGCAAATGTGACTGCAAAATGTTTATAAATTGTAAACCCCTCGTAAAACTCATTGCAAGGGCTTTGCAATAAGGAGGGCCGAGGGTACCCAGGGTCAGGGTGAGATACAGGCTCCAATGCATTTGTAGTCTCGTTCATGGGGTAGCTGATTGATTCCTGGTGGTCCCTTATTAACTGCAGCCTCTCCTCTGCTCAGTGAAGGGGGAATGGTTGCTGAGTGATGCATTGATGGAGCTAGGAACTGGTTAGCTGTGCTAAACCAGCGGGTCGTGGCACTCTGAGGAGCTGACTGGTTTGTGAAACGTCAAATCTGTTCTGTGGCCTTTGATACTGCTGGAAAACCTACTGGAAGTCATAAATCCAGTCGGTGTTGTTGTTGTTGTAAAACTTGTGGACTGTCCAGAATGAGTACAGAATAATTAATTTTAGTGACCTAGAGAAATAGGGGTATTATTTGAATAGGTGAATGTGTGTGGCACTAAGTCAGTATGTAACCTGTCCTATTACTTCTTTATTTGGGGAAGAAAAAATGTTGTAAATAAAATTGTATCTTTGGTTCTTACACGGCTCCTGACACTGCAGTGCCTACAAGCCTCACAGTTCCTGGTGGATTTCATCTCAAAATACCTGTACCAGGCAGTGAAGTGCTATTTCCAGTGAAGAGCCAGAGGAAAGCTAAGTGATGAGACCAAGACCATACAGGAAATCTGTTGCAGAGCAGGGACTCGAAGTTTTCCTGTGTCATTTACTTCACACACGAGCCCCTTGGTCTTCATTCCCAAGGCCCTTTATGGCTCATCCTCTCCTTATCTGTCCTTTCCAATCCACTTTGGAGAGGAAGTCTTCCATTTCCAGTTAGCCCATTATACCGTCTGGTGGAACAGAAAGCATCTTCTTCTGCTGCCGTGTGCCTGCTGCATCTCACACAATAGAGCCTTAGTCCCCGCTTGTCCACCAAAGTAATAAATTAAAAAAGCCAATTATTCAAAGCCTGAGAGCCGCCTCTGTTCAATCGCTGCTCATCTCATCAAGTTAATGAACTCGAGGTAAAAGATCTGCATAGCGTAGAAACCATTTCAGATACATTGTCTGCCTTGAAAGGCAGGATTTTCTGCGGGTGCTGGAAGGGGAACAACAATAGAGCTGGGGGCAGGAGGTGAAGAAGTGGGATGTTTTTGAGAAGGGAAAAAAAAAAAAAAAAAAAAAGGGAAGAATTGTAGGAAGAAGGTGGCTGAAGGGGAAGAGATGTGAACCAAGCTTAGAGGTCAGTGTAGAGTTTGCACCAAACAGGGTGGAGGGAGAGAAAACTGGAGAGGAGCAGACACAAGGAGATAGAAAGAGGGGAAGGAGAGGAGGAATGCTATGCTAGAAATGGGTGGGCAGTTCTTAGGTCAAAAGCTGCTATTAGAAATCAGCTGGCAAAGGTGTAAAAACTCAGGGAGACTTCGTGCATGCATGTTAACCATGGCTTTGGTCGGGGGAGCCTCAGCCAGGTTGGAAAGTCAGGGGGCTCCAGCTGCATCCAGTGACCGCGGAGGGAGAAGTAGCCCTGGGCTGGGCTTGGCGAGGCACCTGATGGAAGTTAGTTTTGGTGCCGTTTCAAATGCTCCAGTTGCAGCTTGGGTGTTGCCTGCGCTGCCCGCCAGAGCCTTTTCCTAAGCCAACCAAGATAACACAGATGAAAGGGGAGAAGGGAAGAAGGGTTGGGGTCCGGTTCATGAAATGCCCACAGGCCCCAGTGCTGGGCTGTGTCCACAAACTGGCTTAGAAGGAGCCTCTCCTGAAAAGTTCTGCTAAAAACACAGAGCAGGAGAGAGGGGATGAGGAGGGGGGGCGGATTAATGATGCGATTTGCTAATATCATACATCTGACAGTGGCAGAAATAGGAACAGAAGTCAGGTCTCCTGCGCCTCACTCCGGTGCCCCGTCTAATGAACCATGCTGCGTTTCCATCTGTCAGCTTGACACGCGCAAATTAAAATGTATGGCAGCTATCTCAGGAGTATTCTCCTGCTCAATCTTCCTTCTTTCTTCCCTGGGATGTATTCCTTCTTCCCTAGCTTTGTGTCTCTCATTAGGCTCGGATTAAGATGATTTGAATTTTACCTGATGCTGCGTGATTGTCTAAAACCAATATTTGTAAAAGACATCTGAAGAATATGCGGCTAAGAAAAACAGAGATGGAAAGGACCCACTAAGGCATCCAGCACCATTGTGATTACTGCCCATAAAGCATTTTTATTTCCCTTCTCTAGTTCAGTTCTGTTACAAGCAGTGCCATATAACTTACTTACTGTTTTCCTTGAGTGATTATGCCGTTGGCCAAAGCATCTCTTGTGAATATTTTTTTTAAACCTGCTTTTTCTTTCTTGGATCACTGTTATTCTTTGGTTTTTTTTTTTTTTTTTTTTTTTTTTTTCCTTTAAATGCCCAATTAATGGTTAATGATGGTTAATAATGGTTAAATCCTAGGACCACCAGCCTATCAAGCCTCCGACAGGACACCACGTCTCTCTCCGGTAGCCGGTGCCGCGTGCTGCAGAGGAGAGCCAGCTCGGCAGCCCTTCGGCAGGCACGCAGGGAGCAGCAGCCCCTAGGAGCAGGCTGGCCCTCCACCACTCTCTGCCATCAGCCTGCCCCTGGCTGGAGCCACGAGGTTTGTCTTCCTGTAATTTACAGCACAGGGAATGAAACTGGGGGTGTTTGGGGTATCTCACTGCCTAAATCGTTCTGGAGCCCTGTCAAGTTCCTGGGCCAGGTGGTGATGATTCCCCAGTAAATACGTACAGCTATTACCGTAATGGGCCTCTGCTGGGCAAGGCTGTGCATACTCCTGTTAATCTTTTCTTAGAAATTACTCTCCAACCACTTGAATTAAGTGTCTGTGAGAAACCAGAGAGAGAATTGGCACAGAGTAGACGGGCGAAGAAGCTAAAACAATTTAAAAAGCTTTCAGATAGCACAATGGCTGAATCTTAGGTCAACAACCCTTAGGTCAATAACTCAATGTTATTGTTGAAATATCTCATTATTTTTGTGATTCCTGAAAACATACCTGATCTTTGTCACGCCCACTTCTTGCGTTTTATGTTTATGTTCTGCATTTTTTTTTCTCTCCTAACTTACGCGTGCTCCAGTGCCAGTTTTCTCTCATAAAATTGGGTTGTAAACTGAACAAGAATTTTCTTGCATGTTTGAGTGGCGGTAAGCACAGTAAGGCTTACTTTCAGACACTCCTGTACAATACAAAAGAGAGCAATTCTCGTATTTTGAGAAGGACTCCTTTGAGCTCGATCTTCTCTTTTTTGATTCTCTCTTGCTTCTGTTTCTGGAGCGAACTGTAGGTTTTGCTGCTGTCATTCTGCTTCCAGCCTGTTTTATATGATTGCTATGAGACTCGTAACGACTGGTTTAAAGCACATTGAAATAAAATTGTGAAACCTTTTTCAAAAGGTTCTCTATTTTCGTTGGCATAACCAATGCTATGTAGAATGTAAACTTAAAAAAATGATGGAGGGAAAGTTGGCAGTTAGCACTTTCTCCAGCAGATCAGTCTGAATGACATGAAAAGCAGTTACAGATCTTTTACAGAGCCTGTGAGATAACTAAATAATATTACTAGACCCAAAAAACAGGGCAGTTTGAATTGTGTAGCAGCAATAAACCCGCAGTATCTACAGGTGTTGAGGTCAGAGTTACATTTTGTATAAAATACTTATTCTGCGGTTGTGGGTGTTGATCTTAATGTAGGACATGCACAGCAGCAGTTACTGCAGTGCAAAGGTAAATTGTTGTGACAGGTCCTTACTGTTCTGTCTCAGGACTTGACATTTCAAGAGGGAAAATGTAAAATAAATTGGAGTTGTGCTTATCTATCGATCCAGTATTAATAATGGTTAGGTAAATGAGAGAAAACTGTTAATTAATGGTGTAGGTTTTTTTTTTTTTTTTTTTCTTACTGGTGGGATGTCTTTCTTCTTGGATTTTACGAAGCAAAGTCAACACAGCTGAATTTTTTAAACTTTCAGGTGTTCCTGAAAAAAGTGCCTGCACTTTGGAGCTGAAGAAGGACATGAGGAGTAAAAGGACCTGGGATCCTACTGGTCAGAATGAAACAGATGCTGAAAGATTTTTCAAATCTGTTGTTAGTGGTGCTCTGTGACTACGGTGAGTACTAGAGCTTTCAAGGGAAAACTGTGAGATGCATATTCACAAAGTGGTTTTGGACAGTGTTGTTTGCAGGGTATCCGCTGAAATAAAATGTCCCACAAGCCACCATTGCACAGAATATAGTCGAGGTTTTGTGCAATAATGTAGGTGGAAAAGACAGCTCGGCTTGCATAAGCTGCCCCTTTGGATCTAGCAGGAACCTTTCCTGCTGTGAATTTGCTCAGAGAAGTAAACAAGATAAACGAGCACATTTCTGTGCGCATCATCAAGGGGCTGGCTGTGTCAGAAGCAGTAACAGGAGCTCTGCTCTCTTTTGAGACTTGTATTCCGTAACATTTAACGTGTATCTTGGAAGCCAGGACTATTTTAGGTGTCTGTACTGGGGTGGGAGGAACCACAACATACAACTGCCCGTTCCTCTCCGTTAACTATAAAAGGAACCTGTGGAAACATCTACAGTGCAGGCAACTTCTTCTGACTGTGTGAGACCCCATCTGACGGACCTAAGCTGTCAACTCAGAGAACTTTTGAGAACAGCGAGGTGTTCTCTCCTCTGACCACCTAAGAAGCCAAGGGATGGGATTCATACCCATTCAATTTCAGTCATGTACAATGAGGCAGCTAGTCTGAAGCAATCGCTGTTGTTTGAGTCACAAAATGGCACATCTTGAGGGCAGCTCCAACCCACCTGCAGTGCGAGATGTGTGGGTTGAGAAAGCAGCTCCTTCTCTCCTTCAGCTGTCAAGGGAGATTAAACACCTCCTTTAGCTTAGACAGCTACAAGTCTGAGGGGAATCCTAGGCAGGGCATCTATCTTTTCCAAGAACGTACTAAGTAGAAGGTAGGTTTGCAAAGATGATCAACTCCTTACTGCACAGTGATTTAGAAATGCTGAAAATGGGACTCTTAATTTGTAAATACGTTTTCAAAAATTACATTCATAATTTAAAAGAAGGTGTTATGGAAAGAAATGGACCAAGAATGTGTGCAGTTTGCTTTTCCTGTGTACGTGAGAAAATACGCTCAGCTACCTGTACCTCTGTTCTTGCTCCATCTCCACTCTAGAACAAGGGGTCACTGAACACTATCAAGAACCTAGAATTGGCCTCTCTTAGATGAGCTCAAGTCTAGTAGAAATGGAAACTCTTGTCTGTGGCTTTTAGTACCACGTGTTGCTTTAATAAAACAAAGTTAGCTAGCTAAGTTAAGAACAGTGCTCCGAGTGGGTAACGCAGTGAAGATAAGTTTTGAATTCTCTTAATCCAGAAAGTGAGGTGAATGATTGCAATATCCACGGCTTCTTGGTGAGCCAGTCCTGCAGGCATTCACAGCTAGTTGACTCACAGGTAAGAGCTATTGTTTGGGAACTTTATAGAGAGTGGCACAGTGAGTAATTAAAAGGTGCAGTTAAAGAGCTAAATCTCTGTTGCAAGCTTCAGGTGCATCATCTTTTCCCTTATTTCCAGTGAAAAGCTAGTCCCTAATTCTGAAAATAACTTCCAAAGAGTACACATCTTTGAGTATCACGTGTACATACTGTTTAGAGAACTATTTCCCTCATATTCTTCTAAATGTTACACCAATACTGTGTTTGAACAAGTATATTGTGGAAAATCACTGTAATGCTACAAACAACAAAAAAAAAAGGTTCTAGCATACAACAAACCAGTATTCGGTATTCTCATTTCTTATCAGTTTTTCTGATGTGTTTGTTCTTCGTAGCTCTGTTGTGCTGATGGCTGACAAGCCAACATCACAACCCAAGCTGGCTTGAACACAATTAAAAATAAATAAATATCAGAACAGCACCCTCAAATAATAATTCTCACTCTTCAGAAGAAAAACAAGGATTTTCCTTTTGATCTTTTGAAGAGGGAGCTCTTGCAAAGGCTCCTCTGGCAGGTTGTTGGCGCCACAGCCAGACTCCATTCACTGAGAGACCATTGTAATGGCAACCAAAAATATACAAACGCCCTGAAAGCTGCCCCTGACTGGCTGCCCAAACAACTGGGACCAAATTTTGGCTTGTGACAGAGCCGTGCACGCACAGGAGGCTGGAGGGCAGCTGAAGGAGTACGCGGTAGAAGCTGCCTGCTTCTGGCTGGCAACTTGTGGAGCATTGTGGAAAACTGCCACGTGGGCCACCTGTGGGCGTGAAGTTGTGTTATTAAACAACGAGGGGAGAAGGGGTGCTGTGACCTGAGGGGTGCCAGGCAGAGCTCTGCAGTGCTGGAACAGCATCCTGCAGGAACGCTCGCTTCCCAAGTGACCCATATTAGGGTGGATGGGAGCTACATGGCAGTCCCCTGGCCTCTCTCCAGTCCTCCCACACGCGCACACAGCGCTGTTATTTCTGCTGGTGTGGGCCAGGCCAAATAAAAAATAGTGCAAATGAGCAAGGAGAGGAGAACAGTAGGTGTAAACATCAGTGCTTTTCATTACTATCACATCGGGGATTTTGTTGAAAATCTGAAGCCTGAAGTTGAAATTTTTCACGCTGGGTTTTTGCCATGGCCTGATTTCTTTTTCCCTTATTACATTTCAGCCAAGTTGAATCTGGCCAATTCCTTTGTAGAGAAATGCATCATTTTGCCCACGTTCAGAGAAAGAAAAACCCAGCAACTTACAACCATTTCGCTTGGAAACTCTAGCGCAGGCGTGGGAACTTCATGTTAGAGAGCTCATGAGGCTCTGGAACATGCATTTTCTTGCCTGTACGAGGATGTGGTCAGACTTGGTCCATATGTAAGTCCTTGCAGATGAGTTAACAACAAACCTCTCTGAGGGGTGGAGCATGCTCCAGCTCCCTTTGGCTCCTCTTGCCAAACAACTGTGCTGCCCAGAGCAGCAGCTTTCCCCTTGTTTGTAATGTCAGGCCCTGGAGGTGCTTGTTCTGTGCTCTCTGCTCCCCTTGCTGGTGTGCTGGAGGTGAGCAAGAAAGGTGAGAACTTGCTGGAGTTGAATTGTTGAGGTTGTGAGGAACCTCTGGAGGCCCTCTGCTCCAACCCCGTGCAGGCGCCTTGTGCCACTCTCCCAGGAGGAGCCCCCACAGCCTCTCTGGGCAGCCTGGGCCAGTGCTCAGCCGCCCGCCCAGCACAGAAGTGAGAAAGGCCAGGTAGCTGTTGAGTTGATATTTGACAAGTTTTCACCTGTGCCCTGGTTCCTCAGACACTGAACAAGGATGGTGACATTTCCTCATCTTTCAGGGCCGTTGCAGGGATAAAATATTTCTAATACACCCAGACACTATGATAAGAGCACAACAGAAGAGTCCATGGGGGAAGTGAATAATTCTGTCTTATCAGGATGGATTTGGGATGGCGTGCAGTCAATAATACGTGGGGCCACCCATGGAAGGACGAGACTAAAAGAGCCCTCTGGTAACGGGCACCATCCATCTGCCAAACGAAGCAGGATCTTGTGGAAAAAAATGGTATTGACTCATGCAAATGAAAGGCTGACTTACAGCACATGTATGTAAGGGCATACACATGATTTATATGTGTAAGGCCGTGCCTACAACCTTCCTTCAGACATCAGGGATGTGGTTGGAGCTGGTTATTTTAGCCGCCTGTTGCAGCTGGCGAAGAGTAATAGGCTGCTCTGGTGCAGGCTGATGTAAATGGCTACAGCTGCTCAGATGAATTGCTTCCTGAAAATTTTCTCTGCTGACAGGAAAGTGAATCCAAGGGGACGAAGTCAAATTGAAGCTCGCAGTGGTAGTTGTCTTGTATTCTGTGAGATGAGTCCTGCTGCTCCCAAATGCTGAGCGCTTGCCTTGGCACTTGCAGTGTTTTTCCAGCACAGCTTTCTGAGAGGTAATCTGAAGACAGATGTAACAGATTGAACAAGTCAAAGTATTGTTAGTCGATACTTCTTACTGAAGTATTGCTTCAACTGAAGTCTCACAGATACATAGCACCTTCCATCCAAGCCTCAGAAGCCTTTTTCCAGACGATTTATTACATAAAGATGTCTCACAGCACGTTCTGTATCTGGAGTAAATGTATGCAGCTCCCATTTTTCGGGTAACCTTTCTACGTCTGAAATCCTTAAGTTTCAAGCAATGCAGAAAAGCTAGCTGAGCTGAGAAGAGAAATGTGATCTTCTCAATCCAGTGCTTCAGATATCATCTATCCCCACTAGTTACAGCATGTCTCGGGATAATTTGGCAACCTGCACAAACATGGTCATGCAAGAAGTGCGTTCAAAAAGCCGGTGCCATTTATAATGAAGTGATGTCATTTAGACATGTTGCACCACATCTGAGACAAGAAAAGAGCAGCAGTCACCATCACTGTTATTTTCAGCTCTTTCACTCAAGTGTCTCTGTGATGCAAATGAGCAAAATGAAAGATTCATAAGACAGAGCAAGAGAAGAGGCTTCAAAAAGCATCATGCAGACTTTCTATTTTATTTAATTTGAGGGACATTTTTCATGTTTCTGTATTAAGAAACTACTGCTTTTTTGCTTTTGCTAAAATAAGTAGAACAGCTGGCCCCTGTGAAGTGGGCTTTAGGAATCTACGAGTGAAAGAAGTTGAGATTTGCATGGTCTATCCCTCGAAATGACGTTTTCTGTGAATGCTTCTTTTTTTTTTTTTTTTGAAGCCTCGTTTTTAACTTTCCTGAGCGTGTTGCTACAGTGAACTTTGAGCCGTTCCAAATCACATCCCTGCACAAAGAGCTTTAATTGCTCTAGTTACAACTTTTTTTTTTTGGTGATCTGATTCCCTTTTAAAAGTTTGAGCGCGATTTCTTAAATACCCACTTTATAAATATGTATTTTCTTCTGCGAGTTACGTAAGCAATCCGTTGTGCCTCTGTTTTTTAACGCTGTTTTCCTTTCAGTGCTGGGTGAGGCGGAGTACCTCCTGTTGGAGCGCCCGGGTCATGTAGCCTTCAGCAACGACACGGTGTCTGTGGAATATCGGCACCACGGCGGTGGGAATGTGACGGCAGAGAACCTCTCCATCCTCTTGCTGGATGCCAGCACCAACGAGATCATCGCAAGAAAACAGCTTCCCGTCAACCAGTCCCAGGGGATGGTAGAGTTTGAGTGTTTCTATTTCATGAGTGCTGGGGACTTTTTGTTCAGGATGGGCTCTCCCAGCGGTAATAGCAGTGCTGCTGCGAGTGGAGGAGCGCCCACCCTCCGCGTGGAGTGGCCGGTATTTCACATCGACTTGAACAGGACCTCGGAGCTGCCTGGAAGCTCCCTTCAGGTTGGGCTTTTTACAAACGAGCACCTGTGTGCCGTGAACAAGACGGCGGTGTCGCTGGAGGTGATCTTCACCAGCGCCCTTTATGAACTAGGGAGAGTCAGCTCTGACGAGATGCTGGGCGTCAGAACTAGCAAAGGAATCCCGCTGTCCAGCTCCCAGTGGGTCGAGTTTGATTGCCCGCCTCTTGGTCAAGAACCTTACATCACCGTCTTACTGAAATCGTCAGCGACACGTTCCCTTATTGCCTCCATGGGACCCATAGATCTCCTCCACAAATTCGGGTACAGACTGGTTGTGGCACCAGAAGCGGTGTGCAGAACTTTGCTTCAGGTCTTCGTCGTCTCGCCACCGTGCACGTCTGGCGGTGGCAAAATCGTCGTCTATAAAGAGGCTCTCAAACATCCCACTCTAAGAACATCTTGGCTCTATGAGAACACCCTTCACCCAGGAGACAACAGGACAGAATTTAACTGCACTTTGTTTGACGTGGGGAAGAACAAATACTGCTTTGACCTCTATAATTTCTCAAACCGAAGCCATTTCCCACCCAGAGTTAAGGAGTGTATGATGATCCAAAGGAATATGGGTTTGTACCGACGTTTGTTTTCTTTTAGCAGGAACCAGCACTCTTCCCAGCCAGCATGGGTAGCAATAAATCGGTTTGATTGTAGTGTCTCTTACTGAATAGCTGCCTTTTGGGTCTTCTGCACTGGCAAAAATAATTGTAAAGGCATATACAGATGGGAGCAAAATGGAGTAGACTTGTTTAGAGGCGTACGCAAGGACGTTTGGTAACGAATGCCACAGTGATAGCTCAAAACTACGTAAATTTAAGGCTAAGTACCAACCAAAACTGCTTGGGACCTTTTGAATGATGGATTTATCTAGTTCCAGTAAAGCTGAAACTTGGCTTTCTGAGTGATTTAAGAAGCTACCACAGTAGATCTGGCCCACTGCAGACATCTGTACTGCATTTAACTGTCTAGAAGCCCAATGTCCAACACGAAGTAGCTGCCTCGCTGTTGAGTTGAGAGAGGCAGACATCTCCCAGGGGTGATTCATCCCATCCGGAGATGGGCAGAGAAGATACAGGGGCTGAATCCTCGCCTGGCTGAATTCCTTCCTGGCTCTACCCTGTTTGCTGTGGGAGTTTAGAATCCTACCTCCTAGATAGACAAATTTTGATGACATGAATCAAGAGTTGGCCGTAGCGAAAGACACTCTTGTGTCCGTTGGGCAGCTGGAGGGGCTTTGCAGCAGCTGTTCAAGCCATGTCTCTGCTGCTGCTGCTTAAAACAGGCCACACTGCATTTCCTGACCCATAAGGCCACCTGCCACACTGTGGGTCACATCCATAGAGCTAAGCTCTTTTCTTCCAAGAAAATATTAGATTCATACAACCTGCCGTGTGGGGACAGAGTCTGTGTGGTCTGTGGAGTCCTTTGGCTGTGTCCAGGCATGCTCTGGGAGAGGGCTGGTTGGCAGAAGCCAACACCACGTCCAGGAGTAGGACTGATCATAGTTAAAGGTGGTCACAAGACAGAACTTGAGCCCGTTTCTCAGTCCTGTTTTATTTTTTATCTCTACAACTTACATAGGTGTAGCCTCATGGGCTCTTGGGGGTAGTAGTCCGTGGTTTGGCGGGGTCTTCAAAGCACCGTAGCATGGCAGAGGAGCCAAACGTCCTCTGGTTTGTAGGAAACTGTAGCAAGGGATGGGCTGCGCGTGCACGAGGGGATTGGGGTTGGCTTAGGTTGTGTTGCCCACATCCTGGAAGAGAAAAGTAAATGCTCTGAAGTCCTGGAGCAGGCTTGCATCCCTAGGTTATGAATTAGTCTCTCCCATGGGCACGCTTCAAAGAGCTTGGGTTGAAAGGCTGGAGATGTGTTCTGCGCATCCCCACCCTGGGCTTCCTGCAGAGGAAGTGCAGCTCGAGCCAAAACAGGGTCCTTGCACCTCCGAGTGGGATGATCAGGAGACCAGGAGCACAGGACGTGGGCCAGACACAGCCTACCTAAACTAGGTTTCTAGCGTTGTGTGGTTTGTGCTACTTCATTAATTCTGACGTTGTGAGCTCTTTAATTAACGCTCTGTACTAGGAATGACCTCTGTTTTCAGCACATGCCAAGCCGGGTACGTAGTTCTTCTCTGCAGCTTAACTTTCCATCTCTGTGTTCTCCGTTGGCGCTCTCGGGCTTTGGCACAGGGAAGTCCACCTAAAAATGAAAGCACGCTTCCTTCATCGAGATAATTCTCCAGGAAAAAGGAAGAGAGAACTCTCTTTCTTTCTCTGTGCTTGGGTGGTATTTATATGGCACGCAGATACTATCTAGCTAATTGCCCTGACAGATGAATAAGTAGGATATGACACAGCTACGCTTCTGCGCCCGATCTTTGCCTGGTTTTAATTGTTGCAATCCACCTTGAGCAACGCCCGCGAGTCGCTTTGTTTCCCGGAGCTGCACGTTAGCCCCATCCCCGCAGCGGCAGCCGAAAGGAGTCAGGCTGCTCGTGGAGAACGCCTTCAAGTCAACAGCTGGCAAGTTGGAAGTGTCATGTCGATGGAGCCGATGAAAGCGACACCACGTCGCCGTAAAGAAAACGTCAACCCGAAATTAATTAGCAGCACGTCTGCCTCCGCGGCCGTATCCGTGAGACTTCAAAGCCCCCAGGCAGCACCGAGAGGAGCGGGGTGTTTGGGGCGGAGTGCAGCAACCCGAAGCAGGGCGAACCTCCTGAACCTCTGTGGCCTTTGGGGGCTGCAGGAGGGATTTTCCTGAGCCCTGTGGCAGGGCAAAGGAAACGAGGTGCGTTTCTTAACGAAGCTCATCTAGCTTCAGCCTGCAGCGAGGGGCTCTTGCTCTGCTGCTCTCTGCCAGACAAGGCAGCTGTCTGCTACCCATCGGCTTCCCCCACAAGGCGTTGGCGCATCCAAATTGTGTCGGTCCTCCCAGATAACCTCAGTGTTCTGTTTGATAAGCTGAACAGATCAAGGCTTTAATTGAAAGGGTTTGATTAATGTTCTGGCTCTTTTGGGCCCCATTTCCATTCCTTTTAGCAATCCTTTTTACTTGACAACACAAGTTTGGGTGTCATCTTCTAACATCCTCCTCCCTGATGCCGTTGGAGCAGTAGCACTCTCACCGAGCTCCCTGCTTCCTGCTCCTCTGCGCCTACTCCCACAGATGCCCTAGCTGATTTTGCTGTCGCTTTCACCCTGGAAAGCCTTGAGCTGTTCTTGCACATGACCTTTCAGGTCTGCAGCCTATTCTGCGGGTACAGCCTCTATTCCTTCTGCCTGCGTTTTGCATTTGGCTGATTTCTCCACTTTCTGTGAGTTGTCCTAACTTGCCACGGAGCCCACATTGCTCCGTGCAGTTGTGCTGTCTCCTCGAGCCATCACAGCAGCGACATATTGTCTCAATAACGATTTTCTATTTATTTTCCTGTCACCGAGGCAGGCGTTGTGTAGCACCAAACATTACCCTTATCCCTTTGAAATCTCTCCAGATGCATTCCCGCTCAGTGATGATTTTCTGTTGACAATTGCATATCAAACCTGTCACTCCGCCAGCTCTTCCTCTGTTTAGCGTATGCTCTGTCATTATGAAACAAAGATACTCCCTTGTAAAAGATGAAAGCTCCTAAATCATTAAAATTATCTTCCTCCAAACCACAGCTGATGAGATAAAGGTGATTTTGCAACACCTGCTTTCCATAGATCGGGCATCAGTTATTTTCCTGACCCTTCGTCGATCCAGCTCTTTATCCCTCATCCCTGGCAGGCTTGGGACAGCCCGTGGAAGAGGAATCTGTCTGGTGCCTGGAGGAGGAAGGAGAAGGCTTCTGGTGACCCTGGGCAGGCCAGAACAGCAGCTCTTCCAGCAGGGGCCATCAGCTTCAGAACAAGTATCACCAAAAAAAACCCCCACAACCCTGTGTTTTCCAAGGCTGCGAATCTATTCAACATAGGGAGTGCGTTTATCAAATGTGAGCCCGTGCTCGTGGAGCTTTCTGTAGACTGCAGCTGGGGAACCTGTGAAGAAATAACAGCGCCGTGAGTCACCTCGTTCACCTCGGCACGGAGGTGACTCAGAGGGAGCCGCGCGGCTGAGATTTTCCCCACGTCTGACTGAATGAGCTGAATGTCTGAGAAAGAAAGCTCTGCTGGGTCGTTTTAGCCAGCAGCAGAAGCGTGGCTCTGCTCTCATTCGTTTCAACCCGTTAGCCCGTGCTTTGCACGGTTGGGATTGGAGCGACCCCAGCAGTGGGACCTGGGCTCTCCTTAGGACAATGTCCCACGTCCTATCAATGTCCTGCTCGGTGTCTGGCTGGAGTCAGGCGGGATGGCTCTGATAAAATTAGTAGTGCCATGCCATATAAACAGGCGCATTTTATTCATATTTCCAGTGTTAATGAATTATTTTTTTTCTTACAGTTCTTAGTTACACTCCCAAGAGCAGTTTCAACCCCGGTGTAAATCCTAACGAAGCCTGCTGCGCTCGCTGTCAGCGGGGATGAGTTTTGTTGCCTTCTCTCCCATCTGATTTTTGCTATCTGTCAGAAAATACATGGGAAGGTCCACAGGGCACAAGCAGAGCTGTTGCCAGCAGAGGGAAAGAAGGTAGGAAAAGCTTTTCTGGAGGGAGCAGCAGTCCCTGCGTGTGCAGTACGGAGTATCTAGGGGCCGGGCGTGGGCACAAGGCTTGCATCAAACTCTTGCTCCCTGCGGAAGGCGGCGTGAATCAGCCCTGCCTGCTATCTGCGCGAGGATCTGGGAACCAATTAGCTCTGTTGCCTCAATCCATTTCTGCCTTGCATTTGTTTAGAAGCAGCCTGGTGCAGGGAGGCTGGCTTTGTGCTCCAGCCTGCTCCGCTTGTGGCAGCGAATCCTTCATCTCCGCATCCCCGGCATGTGAGGAACAAATGGGGTGCTGGGGACTCGCCAGGAGAGCTCCTGAGAAAAGATTTCAGACAGTGCCCCTGCGATTCTTCAAGTTGTCTGTGGGGAAAAGACTGTAATTAGCCCAGGCAGAGTCTGGGTTTTCTTCTTTCAAGAGGCTGATCGGCCTTTCGTTGTCCAAATGAGCGACCTGTCGGAGCATGCCACCGTTTCAGTGCACCCGGGCTTTATTTCCAGGCAAACGGAGGAGCACGGGATGGCTGAGAAGGACAGTTTGTTTCCCAGCTCTTACCCAAACACCACCACGCCTGCTCACAGGACCTAGAAACTGCTCTCAGCTTCTATACGTAGCCTGCAGGCCCCCAGGCTAGCAGGTTTTTGCATGGGCCTGTAAATAATGAGTGATTTTATCCCACGTTACTGGTCTTGGAGTGCTTCGACCTACCTGCTGTGGCAGGGTGATGCCGAGCATCCCGCACCGGCTGTGCTGCGGGACAGCACCGCAGCCTCACGGCCCTGCTGAGGCCAAAACAGAGGATTTTGGGGAGAGCTGCTTACGCAGAGCACCAATTAACACAAGTTAATTGCGTTTATCTTTCCCGTTGGCAGATCTGCCAGCTCTTCCAAACTTAACTCATCAGTTAGATATCTTCACGTCGATAATTGATTCCTCAGTTGCCTGTGAGAAAAGCTGACACTTCTTAGAGCTGCTTTGCAGTACGTACCGGCTGCTTTCTTCCCCTGGCGCTTTGGATCTGTCTCTCTTAAATGGAGGTTAATTATTTCGTTTCCTTGGGGGAGAATCAACTACGCCTCATTTTCTTTCACATGCTGGTAATTGCAGGAGGTTACAGAGCGGGTTGCAGGGTTTAAATCTCCTCTTTCACGGGAGCTGGAGCATTTCCTGCTCGCCTGCTGCCGAAGGCGCACAATCGTTGCCCCAGAGCTATGGATGCCAAGAGCTGAGGAACTCTGCGCCTTCTGCTGAAGCTGAAGTCAGTGAAAAGTGCCTCAGAGCAACAGGCACGTCATCGGTTCAACATCAAAATGAGAAAATGACCCAGCCTAAATGTACGTTAAAGCTCACAGCCTCCCTCTGCCAGGGGTGGGGGCACCGCTGGAGTCCGTCGTGATATCAGGAAGGACACCGTGACACCCCCAGCTGCTGGTCTTTTGGAAGAGGGATCGGTTGGCTGTCGATGTCCGTGCTGTGTGCGAGGCCAGGCAGACCTTCTCCACCCTGCATCCTCACCGACGTGCCTGCACGTGCCTTACAGCCCTAGCTGGCAGCTGAAAACCTCCGGGCCCCATCCTGCCAGGCACGTGGGTGGCTTCGTGCGGGCAAGGAGCCCCGCAGGTTCTCTCACGCTGCTCGCAGGGACGTTCCTTCACGCTGGCGTGCCCACAAAAGTTTGTAGGGCAAGGCCCAGCACAGTTACAATGTGACGTTTATTAAATAACATCTGTATTTATTTGTTGTTAGGGACTTTAAAAAGTAATAGCACTCTATGAATAGAGCAGACAATATAAGGTGAAATCCCAAAGCCATTTCCAGTCACCAAGCACTGTCTGGTCCTGGAACATCACAAACTGCTCGCTGATGGGCAGCGCTGTGGCATCCCAGCAGCAAAGCAACTAGCTAATAAAATCAAACATCATGACCCGTGTTGGCAGTAGCAACCATAAATTATTAAGAAGAGAAATCTAATTTGCTTTTTGTGATTTATCGGATTTTCTGTTTTACTTCCGAGCAGGGAAATGGAGCGACTGGGCTGTTGTTTCTCTTCCTGATACGTTTTAAAGCCAGGCCGTTGAGTGGACTGACCCACAGGACAGTTCCCAGGGTACCTGTCCTTCACCTGGACTCGTCCCTTGTTTTGGGATTTTAAGTTACTGTCCTGTCTCAGCATCACAGGTGTGGGCAGGGATGGTCCCTTTCCATCTCGGGGTCCTCACTGCTCTGAAGTTTGAGTGCTGAGCAGAGGATGAGTATGGGACCTAAGCAAAAAAGGGATTGCATTTAAAACACGACAGCATCCGAGTTGGCATCAGAACCTGAGCCTGCCTCCGCTTAAAGTAAAACAAATAAACCTGTGAAATTTCATCTGGAGTTAATTGCCTCTGTATGAGCAATAAAGCAACAGGGACCCGTAAAGCTGTCAGAGGAACGACTCAATAACACGTTTGTGTGCTAAGAAGATCACAAAGAGGAAAAGCAGGATTGCCTCTTCATTAGGCCTCGTAGGCTTCTCCTCCCTTCCCAATCACACAAATCAGGAGTAACTAACGCTCGAGTCAGTGGAGCTGTTCTGCTGTAAAAGCAGTATTTGTCAGGTAGGGATTGGGCTTTATGAATATATAAATTAGGAAGCTGTTAAAAAGATTTGTGGGTTAATTTCCGTCCGCTGTTGTTGCGGGCAGCTCCTGCAGTGCCGCGCGGGGCGAGGAGAGGAAAGCAGAAGCGGGAGCCGTGCCCCAGACTGATGGGAACGGGAGCAGGTCCCTGGATCCTCTTGCTCTTTTGGTCTTGCAGTTTGCGTTGTTGGGTTATCTATTGCTTTTCTTGAATGAGAGGAGACAGTTCGATGCCTTCTTTGTCTTTAGGGGGGAGGCGGACGCGTTCCTCATTGCCGTGAGCTTGTGTGTTTGCAGAGACGTGGAGCCTGTGGCAGCCCTGGAGCCCCTGCAGCGTCACCTGCGGAGATGGCGTCCGGGAGCGCTTCCGAGAGTGCCTCACCTCCTCGCCGGCGAACCCAGGCTGCGCTGGACCTCCGAGAGAGACCTCCTCCTGCTCCCTGGAGGATTGTCTGGGTGCGTAGCTCTGCTGTCACCGACCTTGTGATGGCTGAGGGTTTGGGAGAGATCTCAAGGCCAGGGGAACAGAATCTCAATCACGGGTTAAAGATTCCGGGCAGTGGAAATCTGTTAAAAATGTAATTTTCTGGCTTGCAACTAGAGGAGGCGTGTATTTTCGGTGTACTTTGGAACAGGTGTGGAAAAGTCTGCTGCCAGCACTGAGACTATCTGTAAAAGAGCTTTAGATGTGTGTAATTCCTGAAACGCGTGGTATGGTGGGATTCGTGACAGTAGCTGATGCTGAGAAGTTCTCCGGTGTCTCCAGCACAGGACCTCCTGTTTTTTCCAGCTGAATCTCCTCTGCCACTTCTCTGTTTCCTGTGCTGCTTCGTAATCACCTTTCAAATTTTCTTTGCTCTGGTGGGAGAGCCCAAAGGTCTGCCTGCTCAGAAACTGAATGATCTACAGGCTCCAGTGCCTTCGTGTGCCACAGCCTGGCAGGGATGGGGACGGGAGGCAATCAGGGCTGTGCAGAATATATTCCATCGAGGCAGATTTTGCATTTTGTCAGTTTTCGTGCAGCACTTGAGATGTTTTAACAGATCCTTGTTAAGGTTTCTGCTGCTTTTCATCACTAGAAAATGCTGGCTGTGCAGGTTTGCTTACATTGCCAAGCTGCAAGTGTCAGCAGAGAGGAACAGTTCAGATGTTTAGGGGCACAGTTTAAAGCTCATACCCTGCTCTAGGGCCGCCTGTCTTTTCTGTGCCAATCTCCATCAGAGTGCTGAGGTGAGTGACACCGGAGAAAATCCACGGGTTAGGTGGTGTTTTTCTAGAGGTGCTACTGAGCTCTCCTGCTCTGTGCCTTGTATCACCTGCCAGAGGGGTCAAGAAATCCTGAAGTGGCTGGTTGATTGAATTCCCCCAGCTGCCCACCCCTTCCCGGAGCAGGCTGTGGCGCCGCTCTCACTGCAGCCATCAGTCCAGCAGATGGAGCAAATGGCTGAAGAAAGGAAAGCAGGGAACGGCCCGAGGGCAGCGGGAGGTCGGGTGGCAAGAGGAGCAAACCTGGGGAACTAGATCCAGGTTCAAACCTTGCTGCTAACTTTCTACTCCGGGTGATGTAGCACAGTGTGCATTACAGATAGAAAACCGGGTCCTTGATAAATAACTGAGAGAAAAGGGGGCTGAGAGAAGGGTGAGCAATGAATGAATTGCTCTGCACCGGCGCTACTGAACAGGGCAAATGTGGGTCCTGCCTTCTCTCTTGAGCTCGGAGCAGCAGTGCTCCTTGTTCTCTGGGCTGAGTGTCAGTTTTAGGGACCCTCAGAAAATATTCAACAGGCAGCGACGTTGTTCTTTGTGCTGATGTCTCAGAGTGACGTGAAGATCAAACTTAGGATCATGGCAGGGTTTTTCAAAGGTCTTGGGGCCGTCTTACAGCCCTGACTCAAAGAAATGGGCCTCCAGCTCACCCATTATTGTAGCAGCCTGGGACCTTCTGGCCTGTGTTTGTCAGTGCAAGACATCCTGCACACTTGATAGACTGTCCGTAACCCTGGTGGGAAGCTGTGGGTTCTGGATAAAACTAGGGACTGGGGCAAGGTTGTGAAGTGGTTTGGTTTGAGCTCACAGCTTTATGACTGTCTCTTGACACCCACATGTGGTGTAACGTACAGGTGAGAGGTTTAACTAGGGCCGTGAAAAGCTTTGAGCTGTTGCTGTTTCCAGGTAGCAGAGTGTTCCCTTTCGAAGATCAGTCTCCAGTGCACAACAGAAGAGCCCTAATACCAGAATGCCCACGGCACCACATCAGCAGGACCTCAGTTAGGATCCTTCTGATCATTGGAAAGGTTTTTGTCCTCTGCGGGGGCCAACACCGGGCAGCAGCTGAAGAAGCACCCCCAGATGGCTGCTCTGAAAAGTTCCACTGCCACTGCCAGTGCTCGCTTCAAACTGCAGAGCTCACAAGTCAATAATTCTCACGCTTCCTTAAGCCATCCTAAAAATAATTTTGAAGTGATACCTGGACGACTAGCATCACTAGGGTTATTTTTACCCCTTTGCAGCACTTCTCACCAGGAGATCTCGATGTACTTTGTAAAGGAGGGCAAGTATTATTATCCCATTTTACACAAATGTAGGAGTGTCTTCTGGGAAGGGCAGAACAGGCAAAGGTAACGATTACATCTGGAAGGTCTACGAGTCCCTTGGTTTAAAGTGAGTGATCTGTTCCTGCCAGTTCAAAGTGATCAGTAGGAAGTCGTTTACAATGAGCAAATCTTACTGTACTGTATTAATTAGTTTTGCTTTGTAGTAGCCATCCTAAAATACCCAAATGCTGATGACGGTGCAGCTCTGCTGACAGACGCGTGTGCTCTTTGTTACAGCTGTCAAACCTTCCACCCCGCCTTCTGTCCAGCCGGGAGAGGACCAGAAAGCAAACAACATCGTGACCATCACGGGCATCTCCTTGTGCTTGTTCATCATCTTTGCCACCGTCCTCATCACCCTGTGGAGGAAGCTCTGCAAAGCTCAGAAGTGCAGCGCCGCTGTGCGCCGCAACTCCGTCCACTCCCCCGGCTTTCGGAAAAACTCCGACGAGGAGAACATTTGCCAGGGCAGCAAGCAGCGGGACAGCTTCACCGAGGGAGGGGACGCCCCCGTTAACATTCCTCTGACCTACAGGCGAAGCCTCCAGTTTGCCCAGGAAGATGAGGTCTCCGGGAGCGAGAGCTTTCAGCCGAATGCCCAAAAAATAATCCCCCCGATCTTCAGCTACCGCCTCGCGCAGCAGCAGCTGAAGGAGATGAAGAAGAAGGGCCTGACCGAGACCACCAAGGTGTACCACGTCTCTCAGAACCCCCTGACGGACACGGTTGTTGGTGCCAGCACAATGCTTCCCCTGAGTGCCGAGAACCCAGAGGAGGCCGCGGCCAACAAATTTCGGCTCAAGTCCCCGTTTCTGGACCATCCGGCTGCTCAGCCCAAATTCCCGGCGGAGGGCTGCAACCCGAGGCTGGATTTCCCCTTCTCCCAGGCCAATCCCGCGCTGAGCCCCACGCAGACCTTGGTGAGGAGAGCTCATTTCAAACACCAGGACAGCAGAGGGGAGGCGTCGGAGAGGGGCTGCCCCAGGAACCCGCAGTTCAGGAGAACGGCCAGCTTCCACGAAACCAAGAAGGCCAGGCCCTTCAGGGAGAGAAGCATGTCCACCCTCACCCCCCGGCAGACCCCTCTTTACAACCCCAGGACCAGAACGTGGGAGCAGGGCCTGGAAGACAGAGCACGACTGAAGCTGAGGAGCGCCCACCCCACTGGCGAGAAGCTGGATCAGTCCCACGGCGAGCAGGGCCGCGGCACCAAGTGCCACCACAGGGCATGTCCCCCGGGGAAGAAAACGGATCCCACTGCTGACCGCCAGCCTGCCGGGCAGGAGAGGGCAGCTGAAAAGCCCGAGGGCAGCCGGGGCAAGCGGGGCCCTTCGCCCAACCCCAAAGGTGAGTGGCGGAAGGAAGCGGGCTCAGCTGGCAAAGATAATTACCAGAGGGGCCTAACGATCAGCCCCGCCCAGTACCGAAAGGACAAGTGCCAGAGCTTCCCCTTGGACCCTGAGTTTGCCTTTTATGATAACACCACCTTCGGTTTAACCGAGGCAGAGCAACAGATGATCGACCTCCCTGGGTATTTTGGCTCAAACGAAGAGGACGAAACGAGTACTTTAAGCATTGAGAAGCTGGTGATCTGAGTGAGGGGCTCGGTGCAGCCCTGCGGGAGGGGCGCGTGCGGGAGAGGATCTGCAGAGCCTGCCGGCTTCCGAGGGAAGGAGCAGTGGGAATTGTGTGCCCTCCGCTTGGAGAAGGAGGGAATTCCCAAAGTCTGACTTGTGGGAATGCATTCCTTCTTCGTTACTGGAAAGTGCTGCCGTGTAATTATTTTTTTGTATGTGTGTACCTAACAGTACACATGTCAAACCCTGGGAAAGCTTGTGCCAGTGAAGGCATGACACGGGAATAACCCACGGGGGTTTATTGCATAAAGCAGTCACATTTCATACATCCTACAAAACAAATCCCATTGATCTGGCCTTTTTCACCTTGTGGAAACCTCATGCTCATAGATAATGGTATCCTAAAAGATCCGTTGTCCAGCATCCTCAAACGTCTCTCCCAATTAGTGAATCCTTTCCCATTTAGGAAACACAAACCCCAAGTTGTGAGCAGTTTCCATCATTTTTCTGGTCATTATTGAACTGTGCTGATTGGCTGTAACTGTTCAGATAAGTCTCGTGGTGCTGTGGTCGGATGAAAGTGCAAGCACTGAACATTTGGGGAGAACTTAACACTGAGGGGGTGTTTTTCATTACTCAAGACTGATATTTTCTTTCTGCCAGTATTTATTCCAAGAAAATACAGTGATGTGCAAATATTTCCAGGAAAAGGGTAGTAAAGAGCAGGCTATTGGGAAGTGCAACAAAAATTGATGATCAAATTTTAGCCCTCAGAAATGTTACTGGAGCATTTCGGCACCTGTAAAAGGCAGGAAGAGAAGTGTTTCATCCCACAGCCTTTCTGTAAGTGTCTTCGCCTTTATTAAGCATTTCATTTTTTTGTGTGTGTAAACGAATGGACAATAATGCTACTGCAGCAAGCTCAAAATAAATTATGAACAAAACCAACAAACAGCACGTTTATTTCATGAACACCGGGTTTGCAAACACAAAGGATAAGGGCTTGATGTCTGATGATTCCCAGAGAATCTTAAGGTGAAGCCCAAATGTTACGTTGTTTTTTTCCTGCTTTAAAGTCAGAGCTTAAAAAATCGTCGATTACACACTGCTGCAAGTATTCAGAGCTGGGTTGAAACCCCAGTTGACAACAGAGACAGAGCTTGGGCCAGCAAGAATGACTCAGAGAATTTGCTTGCCATTTGTTAGGGTTCAGCCTCTTCAGAGAGTTTGCAAGGAGAAGGGGAGTGCTGCTGGGCACAGTCACTGAAAGAAAAGGTGCTGGCAGTGGAGGATGGAACGAGGGAAGGTAGGCTCAGGCAGAGAACTGTCAGCCTTCAGAAAACTCTCCCAGATGGAGACTGATTTTGATGGGAGGGCCAAGGGAGGAGCCAGCACCTCAGCGTTTGGCCGCCGGAGCCAGGCTCAGCAGCTGGAGCAGCTTTCTCGGTGGGTGACGCTTTCCAGCTGCTGCCAGAGCACAGGGTCTGGCTCTGGGGGTGCTGAGAGGCAGCAGGGTCAGCAGCAGCGCCGTGTTCCCATTAATTGTCAGCTCGAAGTGCCTCTGAAAGCCTTTTAGAACACGTCCGTGCTTGAGGACCAGAGCTAATCAAACATAACTAGTCTTTAAATTGACTTAAATGAGCTGGAAATCAGCCCTCTAAAGCACTTACTGCTTAGCTTACTTACTACTCTTGTGCTGAGGTGAACGTGGCTGTGTGCAGCGTGTTTGCCCTGAAGCACTGAGCTGTCAGCTGCAGAGCTACAGCACTGCGAGGCGTACTCACAGCCATGGTGAGCCTCGGCGCAGGAGACCCCTGAGAAATGAGTGATCAAACGTGGGGCACAACAACATCCAGGAAGACACAGTGTAACACAGGGCACAGTGCAGCTGATTTCCGTCACGCAGAGGTGACTTTCACCTGGCTGTGATCTTTACCCTGCTTCCCCAGCCCTTCACCGGTGTGGTCTCGCTGGGACATGGGCTGTAGGAGCACACCTCGCTGGAGCACGGGCCCGTTGCTCACTGGTGTTCATTTTCAGTCATTGGGAATGAGTGAGAACGGGGCTTAACTGCTTGAGAAAGCAGAGGAACCAAATCAACTTCTACGCTGACTATTCACGTCTGCATTGTCTTCAGGACAGCTCGAGCCATGGAAATCAAAAGCAGGAGAGCAGGTGCAAAAACACCAGAGACAACAACACAGCAATGACATTCTTCCATTACGAGTTATCTCAAGATTTTCATCCTAACTTCTGATCAACTTCCTACTGTTTAAGAACAGATAGAAGGCACTAGGTCCTACTCAGATGCTTTTATTTCACAATTACAGCTATATAATACAAATTATAACATATATTTTTCTAAAAGCAATTAAATGGAAAGGAACTATCAGTTGAAAACTTGCTGTAATTCAGAAAAAAACAGACCTGTCCTACAACATGGTAGTTACATTGTTTGCATCAAGCTGATATTACTGTTCATTTTAAACTGCAGTTATTAACTAGTGGAAAATAATTTTTCAGTATTCTGTTTCTTTCAGTTATTTATGTTGCTCTTTAGTTTCACTCAGAAGAGACAGTGAAAGAAGCGTGCCTTGTGTTTCAATCACTTTCCACTTTGCTTCTTCTTTACTAAATCAAAGGAGTCTGGTAAATGACACGAGAACGTACAAATGAATCATGACTGCCTTTTTTGAACTCCTAAGAATATCTGTGCTCATCTTAAATTTAGTCAAATCTGCCTAATTTAAATCTGGGACTTAAATTTGGTTGGCAGCACTGTCTTTGATTGCATTAGCATGTTGCAGTGTGCTGTATAAATGGATCTGCAGAGGCAATGAAATGCCGTGTGGACATTGTCCACGTTGTGGGGGCTTGTTCCAAAGCAGCCCTGGAAGCAGCCTTACTTGGAAGTAGCGTGGATGGTTGTTACAATCAAGATGAGAAAGATTTAGCCCTTGAAGGGTACAGGTAGCTAAAAGAACACACTTGAGCATTCAGGGTCCAAGCTTTTCATAAACACTCTACAACAAAGTCCCAAAACTGCTAAAAAAAAGAAAGCCACGGTTATTTCAGGACTGAGATCCATGTATTTTCCTTTAGACTGTTGGCTGGCTGTGCTCAAAAATTGCGACTTTTGCCTCAGCTAGTAGAAGCAGATGCAGCTACAGTTACCACAGTGCAGTTTTGGCAATTGGCAGCAGCAGAGGGCTGGCTATTAACGCACACGACTCGTTACTTCCCAAAGCAGCAGATCTCAGCCGCCCTGGCTGTTCTCGCCGTCTCCGCTCTCGCTGTCAACAAAGAACGGGGCGCGGATTTTCATGGCCACGTATCTGAGCGAGTACCACGGCCCGTGCCACGTCGACCAGGTGATGCCGTTGTCGTGGGAGCCGTTGTACCTCCCTGTTTTGTAGTACCGCCCGTTGAGGTTCACGGCGTGGCACCTTGTGACAACACGGAGGAGGCAAAAAAGAGGTTTTGTTTAGCGTGCAGAGACATCGCGTCATGACAGCAAGGTGCAATTTTCACACAACATAGAGAAATACTACGGGTGGCATTCACAGACAGGTCCAGACACCTAGATATATCCATACCGAACTGGTTATGGTCCTACTATAGCCTATAGGCCTACTACAGCCTATGGAGAACTGTTTAATACAATCCATGGAGCCCAGAGGACCATGTGGGTCATCCTAACATAGTCACCTACTCTGGTCAGATGATTCAACCTGTTGGCTACGTTGAGTGCACCGACCAGGGATGTGATTCAGATACCTGAAGAGAGGTGCGTGATGCCATTTGGTAGCCGTCAGCTCAAGTACAGGCAGCTAAATATCAACACCTACAAATGCAGATGTCTTTTAATCAAGTTGAATCTCACTATCAATGTACATTTTTATAGGTCTACTCATTTTCACTTTTTGTGCTCAGGACAGAAGAGGCTCATCCTGCCCTAAAGCAGAGGAAAAACTCCTGATACCAGGCTGTTTACACGGGGCTGGTGAACCCACATCCCTATCTGATGATGTATGGAAAATATACCCTCAGGAACAGTAAGGGGTATCTCATCCCCTAGACATGTTCCATAACAAATTCATTTGTGCACGCTTCATCTTCCAGTGGCTATGACTTTTTTTCTTTCACAGAATCACAGAATTTTCTAGGTTGGAAGAGACCTCAAGATCATCGAGTCCAACCTCTGACCTAACGCTAGCAGTCCCCACTAAACCATATCCCTAAGCTCTACATCTAAACGTCTTTTGAAGACTTCCAGGGATGGTGACTCCACCACTTCCCTGGGCAGCCTGTTCCAATGCCTCACAACCCTTTTGGTAAAGAAGTTCTTCCTAACATCCAACCTAACACTCCCCTGGTGCAACTTTTTGGAATATAATCCAAAGCACTTCCAAAGAATTTTCAACCAGGCTTTTTTCCTTCTGGGCCAAAAATTTCTTTCACCTTTATTCTGGCCCATTTTCTTAAAATGAATGCAATTTACCTGCTTGACTTCACAATGAAAGCAGCAGATTGCTTTCCTGCTGGCCTCAATGTGACAGACTTCGCCATGTGAGGTGAGGTGCTTGCAGCAACCTCCGAGTGCTGTAAGGCATGTAAGATGTCTGGGCTGTGCAGCCACTCACACCCTACGCCTCTTCCCAAGGGCTCAGCCATCCTCCCTACCTGTTAAACCACCAGCCACCCTTGTTCTCCAACGCGCAGTTGCCTGCCAGGAATCGATCGTGATCCTTGTCAGATGTGGTGAACTGCATCCCTTTGTGCGAGGCTGACCACTGGTCAACAAAATTGCTCCCCCCAGACAGAGCGTCGCCGGCGTTCCCGGAATAGGTGCCAAACCATAGCCTGTAGTTGTCCTGTAACAGTATGTGAAACACGTCTTTATATCAGCTCTCATTTCTGAGATTTCCTCTCCCCATCGTATCCCCTGTCAGAGACATGCTTGTTGAAATCACAGCTGACTTCTAGCTCCGTGCTTTAATGGTACACGCGTAGATCACCACTGGATTTGAACTTCCAGAAGTGGCTACCAATTACTACTGCTGCTTCTGAGAGATTCAGGTTTTATTGTCTTAATACTCACTGAGTACACTGCACAACAACCTGGAAGGCTTTCCCTGCCTTGTTGACAACACCTGTTGCAGGAAAATGTGCCAAGTAGATGCTCTCACAAACTGGCCGTGGTTCAGCTAGGGCAACTCCTGTAAGAATTTTGCTCCTCCAAGGCCTGGAAGCCGTCTGATTTTTAGCTAAATGGCCCTGTTCTGGTAGGAATACTTAGCTCCACAACTAGCAGATCTGGGAGACATGGGATCTCCCCGCACCCCGTGGCAGGGAGCTGCCCGGCGCTGTGCAGATTCAGGTGCCCCACCCTCAGAGATAAAACAAGCAAATCGCCACTCTCCCCATTTCTTACCTGCTCATTGTTGAGCTGGAAATTTTCATAGACTGCATAACGTCTTTCCCCATGCCAGTCCACCAGGTCAATTTTTAATGAGCTCTCTCCTAAACACAGAGCAGTGCCCTTTTAGATCAACTATCGCATGCAAATTGGAAGGAAAACTGTGTAAGGAAAATACTTGCACCTCTAGTGAGCAGGTCATAGATGTGGTCGTTGCCCAGCCAGTATTCATCATTCTTGCCTTGGAATTTTCCAAATCCCAGTTTGTAATCGTCCCACTTCCTGAAGAAGATACAAACATCAGTTTCAGCATGCACAGGTAACAGCAAGTGTCACAGAGTCACAGAAGGGTTTGGGTTGGAAAGGGCCTTAAAGATCAAATAATTCCAATGTCCTTGCCACTCTCCAATTTAGAGACAAGGATATCATGGGGAGTAGAGTTAAATGCTTTGCACATGTCCAGGTAGGTGACTGGAGCCATCTCAGTTGCTCTTCCCCTAACCACCAATGTTGCAACCCCATCACAAAAGGCCACCAGATCTGTCAGGCACAATCTACCCTTTATTGAAGCCATGTGGGCTGTCACCAATCACCTCCTTATTTTCCATGTGCCTTAGCAGAGTTTCCAGGAGGATCGGCTCCATGATCTTGACAGGCATAGAGGTGAGACTGACTGCCCTGTAGCTCCCCGGGTCCTCCTTTTTTTCCTTTTTAAAAATGGGGGTTGTGTTTCCCCTCTTCCAGTCAGCAGGACCTTCCCCAGACTGCCATGACTTCTCAAATAGGATGGTTAGTGGCTTAGCCACTTCATCTGCCAATTCCTTAAGGACCCACAGAGGTATCTCATAAGGTCCCATGGACTTCTGCACCTTCAGCTTCCTCAGATGGTCTTGAACCTCATCTTCTCCTACACTGGTTCATCATTCTTCCAGTCCCTGTCTTGGCCTTCTTGGGCCTGGGACACGTGGCTGGAGCTTGTCAGGGAAGACTGAGGCAAAACAGTCATGAAGTACCTCAACCTTCTCCATATCCTAGGTGACCAGGTCTCCTTTCTCCTTCCAGAGAGGGCCCACAATTTTCCTAGTCTTCTTTTTATCACCGATTCACCTACAGAACCCTTTCTTATTGCCCTTGGTGTCTCTGACCAAACTAATTCTAAATGATCTTTGGCTTCCCTAACCTGATCCCTGGCTGTTTGGACACTTTTTCTGTACCCCTCCCAGGTTATCTGTCATTGCTTCCATTGTAGGCCTTCCATTGTAGGCCTCCTTTTTCTGTTTAAGTTTGGTCAGGAGCTCCTTCTTCATCCATGCAGGTCTCCTGGTGTTCCTGCCTGACTTCCTCTTTGTTGGGATGCATCGCTCCTGAATTTGAAGGACATGACCCTTGAATATTAACCAGCTTTCGTGGGCCCCTCTTCCCTCCAGGGCTTTGTCCCATGGTACTCAACAAAGCAGATCCCTGAAGAGGGCAAGGGGGAAGGAAGTTGTCATCAGTGCATTCCAGGAACCTCCTGGATTGCCAGGATTAAATGTCAGTTTGTGACATTTAACTGTGGTAACAAGTAAATCTTCTGCTGCATTTTTAGGTCCTTTTAGAAAAGTGTCTCATTCAGCACAAGCTGAGCTGAGATTTGTCACTCTGCCTCAGAAGTATGTACGACACACTTTATTCCCTCTCCTGCTAACCCTAGTAAGTTAGATGGAAGAGGAAAGCAGTAGCTGTCATATTTGTCTTCAGCAAAGCATCTGATATTGTTCTTGGGAAGGTCGTAATTCACCTTCACTCCTGGCTGGAAATTAATGTTGCAGTCTAAAGTATACCACAGTCTTAGACACATAAAGCGATGTAGTGAAGAACCAGAAAATGAACAGAACCTGCAAACAAAAGCTTCCAGATGAAGCTGAATGAAAAATATCTGGGTCTGCTTTGTATTCCAGTTCCACTTAAATCTATTTTTAATTCATTGACCACTCTCACCTCTGCTTCTTTGCAGAATCACTGTTTGTATGTGCCAAGTTAAGATGCATACTTACTTTTCATCACAATTTTCTGGCTTCATAGTTCTAAGAGAAATCTCAGGTTGTTCCTTTCTCCTCAGCATTTCATTATCTTAAAATCTCTGTTATTTATGTGCTATCTCTGATATAAGCCTACATGTCCTGCATATTGATATTTCCAGTTTTTGTAACCCTGTGTTTATTCCCTCTCTCAGGTTGTTAGTAGGGATTTTAATTCTGCCTGACCTACTTACCAGTCAATGCTACTCTTCGGGGCAATTTTCATTGGCATAAATTCACCTTTGCTGAGAGCTGAACTACCACAGCTAGAGAGCTACCACTCTCTGGTAGAGATCTTAGAGCCAGTTGAGGTACTTTGGAAGTGAATTGCACTCTGTTTAAGAGATGGTGGGCACGCCCTACAAGTGTGTGTGCTGCAACAAGGAATTAATCTGCAGGGGGACATTTCTTCTCTATAGTGCCAGCAGAGCACCTCACCTGCTGGAGACTTCCAGGAGGAAATATATATAAATATATAAATAATTGGGCTTTTGCATAAAGAAAGGTTGATTTGGACCCATAGCTTTGCATCTTTGTGAAGAATCTGAATATGGAAATACATTTTACATCATGCTGAACATGATTCCTGATATGAGAACAGATAAAAGATTCCGTGGGCCTCAGCCTATGTGCTGGCAGCAGATATCTGCCAATTCGGAGGCTTTGGCAGACAGTTGTCTCCTATCATGACAAAATAGCCTGGATATCAGGAAAAAAATCTGTAGCATGAGGGTGGTCAGACAGTGCAACAGGCTTCCTGGTGAGGTGGTTGATGCCCCATGTGTGTCACCATTCAAGAGGCATTTGGATAATGTCCTTTATAACACACTTTAATTTTGGTTAGCCCCAAGGCAGTCAGGAAGTTGGACTCAGTGATATCTGTAGGTCCCTTCCAACTGAACTATTCTGTTCTGTACAAATATGCACACACAAATGCAGGCCAGCCATGCAAAAGGCATTATAAATCCATCCTGAAAACAGCCCCCTTCTACCAATACGTACCCGCACTTTGCCCTAATGCAAACAGTTACCATAATTAAAGTCTTGCCTTGCATATCCTGCTTCTTGAACCTTGGGTTTTGCCACCGGTAGGGCCGAGTGTGGGAGCTGGAGGCCTCACTGCTGATGCAACCTTGAGGCACCCACCTGTTGAAATTCTCTTTGCCGTTGCTCCGCCGCTGAATGACGGTCCAGCCACCGCCGTCAGCCATGTCACAGTACACCAGGAAAGGCTCTCGATCTGCTCGGGGCCTGATCCGGTAGTAGCCGTTTTTGGTCTTCTTCCTGCTGTACACCGCAGAGCAGTCTGGGCAGAACGGCATCGGCTCGTTAGGTGGGGGAAAGCAAAGGCAAGAGGAGATATCTCTGAGAGGCTGTGTGGGACACGGACACTTGGCCAGTCTGCGGAAAGCTCAGTAAGCCCAGCAGGGCCAGAGCAAATAGCAGACCTTAATATCATTTGCAGTAAAGCTAATTTCCATGTGGAAGATTGCCTTAGCTGTACTTGGGACTGGACTGGGGGGCCTAAAGTTTCTAAAACCAGAGGCTACGCTCCGTGACTGGCTCTAGCAAGGCTTCAGACTTTCAATGTAATGCTCATCCAGGACAAAACCTTGGCCACAGCCCACAGCTCCAGTCGTGCTGTATTATCAAAGTGACAGCAAGGAACAGAGCACGCACGTGTGCTGCTGCACGGCAGAAGTGATGGAAGAGCCGAGGAACAAGGATGCTGGATTCCTCCCAACAGCTTCCAGGGCCTGCAGCTGAGCTGTGCACTTTGGGCTCCCTGTAAGCCACTGTGGGAAAACGGGTTCTTCAAGAGCAAGACCCTTCTTTTCCTGCAGCAGATGTCTAAGGCAGGTCTGATGGAAAAGGGCTGAGAGGTGCCTTTTCCTCTCTGCACTGGAGTCTTGGGCTACAAGCCCAGCTGCAGATGTCTGTGTTGTACCTGGGTGGTGGCTGCCTAAATCTGGGCCAGCTGACTGCAGCCCCAGGGGAAGTCTGATGGTACCGAGGCCACCAGTCTGCCCTTCTCCTTCCCATGTATCTGACTGCATTTAAAAACTATCTGCTTTAAAAATTAAAAAAAAAAAAAAAAAAAAAAAAAGGTTAAATAATTTTTCAGCAGAAATAGAATATGATACATATGGCACTGAAAGAAGAACTGAACATTTCTGCAAGCTGAAGTTTCCACATATGCTACTGCAAAATGTACCTTGGTCATAGACTATCAAATTTCCACTGGTTGTGGGTAAAAGCGTCTCATGCTGCGTGCTCCTGTTGCTTGAGAACAGACCGCTTTTCGTTTTATGGTAAGTGTTCTCCAGAATGTCCTTCAGCTGCAGTTCATACAAGTAAAGCAAATCTTGAAGCTGTTTTAACCTTTGTCTTAATTTACTGTTGTCTAGGAGGCAAATATCTTTATCCTATGGAGAAGAAAAAAAAAAGAAAGACCAAAAAGCACACTTCAATCACTGGTAAGAACAGGGGGGCAGTGAGAAGATGAGTGTTTGTCTCCTCTGCTGAGGATCAAGATTATTTAGTGGTAGCCCCTCCCTAAGATACCTGAATCTCGCAGCATGGGCTGTTGAGTTGAAACCAGTGGAAAAGGGTGATTTTTGTTTTGTTTTGTTTTGTTTTGTTTTTTTTCCAGTGGTCTCGCCACTGATCTGTGCATTGCAGAATATCATCAGATATGCAGAAAATTACTTGGGACAAAAGTCATGCAGCTTGATTACCATTTAATGAAATCAAAGGGAGTTTTGCAGGCTATGAAACTGCTCAGGGAAATAAGAGGGGAAAAACCTGGTTCTTGCACTGCAGCCAGGCCAAACCAGTGAGGTTACAAAAACATCTTGTAAAACTGGAAGATAAAAGAGCTAAAAAGCAGTGAGCCTACTGGGATCAGTGGAGTAACTTCAGAGCTGCATTACTGTAACCAAGACCAGAATCTGGCTCAGGCTGGCTGGGATAAACATTTTCAGCAACAACCTAGTCTGCGGCTGATACTACTCCATTAGTAACATCAAGAAAACAGCAAAATCTCCTCCGAGACAACCAAGAAATGGCGTGCACAAGAATTACTTTCTGATTTTGCTCTGAGCAAGCTGGCTTGAGTGATACCAGAGCAGGACCAGCTCTAGGCATAAGAGAAACATGCAATTGCCCAGGACAGCAGGCTGCCGAGCATGCTAAAACACAGTTGCTGAGTTACCTTCTCCTTTTCCTCAGCCTGTTTGTTTTCCTACACAGAGGAGGATTTCCAGGTTGGAAGCACATGGGAACCTGCTGCAGACAGCCTCGAGCTCACCTAGCTCTCTTTGCCAAGCTCTGTACCTCCTTCAGTTGGCCCAAGAGTAATTTGCTCATCACATGAAAACAGATAGCCTCAGACTATGACTAGCTTCTCTTTCCCCTCTCCCTGCTTTTTGAACTGCAGTGAATACAAAGAAGGCAGTTTTCCCTGAGGAAACGGAGTGGAGTATTTTTTTACTGGCCATAAAATCAAACATATTTTTAAATTTTTTTTTTTGATGTTGTTTTTAATTCTTGGCACTGTCAGTACAGCCGTGTGGAGAGTTGCCCAGCCCATAATGCTGTGAAAACCCTATGTTATTAGGACCAAAAGGGTAACCTTCCTTTAGCCACAGGCAGCTCTTTGCTCTGCTCTTGCAGGCCCAAGTCTTTTGTAGAGGTGCACCTACCTCTACATGACTGGAAATGACAACCCACCAGCATGCTGCAGAGAAGCTGTACAGGCTCTAGCTGAGAGATACGCACCGAAAACCTGTGTGCAGGTGAGCCAAAGCTGACCAGGAGAAGGAGCAGCAGCCACCAGGGCATCAGCAGACCCATTTCTTACCGCCTGAAAAGAAAGGTTGACAAAATGCATGTGTGGCTTCTGAAATTCCTCTCACAGCTTATCCCCCCATCACAATCACATTTAATTCTCCAGGATTCATTAAGGAGGTAGCTTGAAACTACAGGCAGGAAAAAAATAGGGAAAAAAAATGCATGTTAGGGAGAGGATGAAGCACCAGTGCATCGTGCTGACACAGGGACCTAGGCTTTGGTCCAAGCTCCCTCTTCCCTGGAGGAATAAACACTTGGTGCAGCTCTCCAGCAGCCTCTGCCCCCTCTCCCAAGTGCCCCCACACACGGGAAGTTACTTAGCAAAAACGCCTCCTTGCCAAAGCAGTTGGCCAAAATCTCATCGTTCTTATTCCAGCTCCCCAAAGCTGACAGGAATTTTGCCTCCTGGTTCAGTGAGCATTGGCATTGCCCCTCTGTGGTCCATGGAGCGGTCTGTCAGTATGGGAGCTGCGGAGTGGGCACAGAGTGGGTGTGGGACAGTTTTGGTCGAATTTTAGTTGAAAAATTGAAAAAAAAAACTTTGCTGCTGGCCTGCCCCAGCACACAGACAGGGCTTCAGCCTGAGAGGCTCAGCTAGAAAAACGCTAAGTGGCCACCACTGGGAAGATGCAGCTGAAAGCAAGTACAAAGTGTTCGCAGTAGGGTGCTTTTAAAAAATATATCAGAAAGAATAAAAGAGCCTGAAAAACAGCATAAAACAACTCCCCCACTTCACATCTGGAAGTGCTGCAGAAACTTGGCTACCCAGATCTATGTTCTCAGTGGCTTGCTTAGTTTCAGCTACGACTCTAGGAGCATCACCGCAGCTGCTTGCGGAGCTGGCAGCGCTGCCGTGGCAGGGGAGCTGCCTGAACAGCCAGGCAGGCCAGGGCCCAGAGCAAACAGAGAGAAGAAAAGCCCTGTGGAAGTCACTGATAAAAGATGTTGCACAGGTTTTCACTGCAGCACACGGCATTTTTTTTTTCAGATGGTGGAGAAGAGTATTATAGCATGGTTCACCCAGCCCACGACCACTGGTACTTCTCATTGACGCTGCCCTGTGGCTGGGTGCTGGTGCTGCAGTCAGAATCAGGCCCAGTACAGAGAAGGTGCGTGGAGGCAAAAAGCTAACAGGAAGGCTGGATGTGAGCAACAGCTCCTGAAAAATAGGTAGGGAAGACCGGAGGGGGAAAAAAAAGCAACTTTGTCTATGCCTTTATCAACATATATTAAAGCCACATACCTGTAACTCGCCTTTCCTTCAGACCTCCTTCTGATAAGATTATCTCCCTTAAAAGTCAACTGCAAAAGAAAGTGGTAATAAACCTGGCTGTATTTCTAGAGGTTGGATAGATTTTTCCTTTCCAGATGGCCCACATCAAGGGCTCGGAGGGACATTTCAGTGCACGAGGCAGTTCCACACAAAATACACTCGCAGTTTTACCCAAACCCTTATTTATCTGCTGTTACCCAATACTCATCCTGCTGCTTCGCAGTGAGAATAAGCAACGGTCACGTTTCTGCCAGTGGTGCTCTCCAAAATAGAGGGACTCTGCTGGTTGCGCCCCATTACCCACCTTATCTGACTGTGAAGCTCAACCAAGACTGACTTGTTTAAGTGTTTATATGAATCACTCAGACTAATGCTCCCTGTGGGAGTTTTATCTCACATTTAATACAGCCAGGCTCGTTTCACTAAGTCTTGCAAGGTGGAATGAACACAGCTTTTGTGTTCAGTGTTTCTTTTGCCGTTTAATCAGGTTTATATGTAAAAGCACAGTGCAGCTGTAATGCCAAAAGAGCTGAAAATTTGAACCAAGAAGTGAACACGGGGATATTAAGCAAGATTTGCTGTTAGACTGAAATCTCCGAAGGTTTGCAGTTGCGTAACTCTCCTCAGAGGTGGGTCATTAGATTTGTTAGTTAGCATAAACAAGGACATTTGTGAAAGTGAGGGGAAAAAAAAAAACAAAAAACAAAACACAACAACAGATGGGTGCCTCCCTTTGTGTTATGGACAAGGAGTTACAGATTATTTTAAAGACAATGCTCCTTTTACAGAGCTGTGGTCAGAGGAGAGACTGCGGGGCCAAAAAGCAAGGCGTGCAAGCCCATCAGAAACTTCTGCTTTGCTCTCGAGTGAAGCAGGACTGCACAGCTATTATAAAGTACAGCAATGCTGTTTATTTCTTAAAAACTGCATTCCTCTTCTCCCTCAAGAGCAGCTGACCCATTTCACTGCCAAAGGATTATGTAAACGGTGCTTTTCTTCTCACTTGTTCCCTACCCCTGTTGTGAGGCGGGTTTTGGAAGCTGTTTTGGAAGCCCCCGAGCACACGGGAGCTGTGTGCTGTTTCCTGGGGCCATGTCGCTTAGTTCTTCTTGTGCTTCCAGCCACAGTGCTTCTTTCTCAGCTCGAGCAAGCCAGACACTGCTTAAGATGCCGTGCACCAATTTATGCTCTTGTCTACGTGGCCAATGTGCATGTCCCCAACGTGTGATGGGCCCAGGCCAGTGGTGGCAGCACTGGAGTCATGGTGTGGGCATGGTGTGGGCAGCCATGGGTGTCCACAAGGCCAGGGAGCAGCAGGCCCCAGGCTTCCAACTCTGGTCTCTGGAGGTGTTGGTAGAGCTGCTGACCCAGTAGGGGAACAACTTGGGCATATATGTTATGTGACTGCAAAAATGTGACTGCAGAAGCAGGACTCAACACCAAACAGTCCGTCAGGAACCCACAAAGAGCCGAGAGGCCTGGAGTGCTCTCGCGCTCTCCTCCACCGGCGGTAACCTCACTGATGTCTGCAAGTGAAAAACCCAGTCAGCTGGAATATGGTTCTTGCATGTTTCGTGGTAAACTTATTTTCACAGGCTGAAGGCACTTCAGGAACATCTGAAGCACCAGAGAGGGGCTGCCATGGGGCCGAGTTCACGTGAGGAGGATCTAGCACGAGGGTGTGTTCACGCACTGATTCACTGGCCCTGAGGTAAAATAATCAAGTCATCATAAAGAATGTGGACAGCATGATCACTAACGTTTCCTCACAGATGTTGAAAGTCTCTAGGCAATGGGGCTGTAAATGCCTTTTTTTTTTTTTTTTTTTTTTTTTGTCTGGAGTACACATGCTTCGCACATACACTGCAGTGCAAATTCCTGTTTAGTTATTTGGAAGGAGATCAAATTCCCTCTTCATAAGACACTCAGTGATCTTGTCAGCAAACAATAACCGTTTCATTAACCCAAAACCTCCCCACCCTGCTCTCCTCCTCCTTCCTTCCAGCAAAAGTACGTAGGTGCTGAATAACAGTCATAAAAAAGCTATTATTCATACATTAAATGCACAGCCAGCACAGCAAGAATGCAAACTGGTGGATAAAAGTGAATGAATAGAGAGGCTCTGGGACAGCTCTTGCTGTTCCTGCAGACACAGTGTGTTGGGCTCCTCCAGACAGAGCTGCCCAGGATGAAGATATGAAGAAGACACCGAGTGGACATTCAGCTCCCCTCCAGGGACTGATTGAACACCGCAGCTGGAAGACTGGTGGCACCTCAAAACTCTCCCAAGACAAATTTATCTTCCAGTTCCCAGTTGTTTGTTTGTTCTTGAAGCTGTAAGAAAGAAACAAGCCAGCTGCCCCAGACTCCAAAGGAGTTAGAGACTTGAGGTTTTCATAGCAAGAATCTGACTACTTACTTGTGCCCTAGGAAAATTTGGAGTAGTCCAGAGCCAGCTCCAAGCAAAACAGCTCATTTACACTGAAAGCAGGTGCTTTGTGCATTTGCCATTATTTTTGTACCTCTCCGTCACATTCCACTTGAACATCCTGCTCACTGGGGGAGACCACAGACCAAGTTTCCTTAGGAAAAAATTATTTACTGTGTGGGTGGTCACACATTGGAACAAGCTTCCTAGTGAAGCGGTTGATGTCCCATGCCTGTCAGCACTCAAGATGCATTTGTTAATAATAATATGCTTTAACTTTTGGCTAGCCCTGAAGTGGCCATGCAGTTGGACTAGATGACCTTTGAAGGTCCCTTCCAACTGAACTGTTTTCTTCTTTGCAGGTACTGCAGGTGTGGAGGTACCAGCAGCCTTCAGGCTCTCCATGTGCGAGCTACTATTCATCTTCTGTAGGAATGTGGGCTGCCAAGTTTTTTAAGACAATGTTAATTTATGAGGTCTGAAACATTTTTTTTTAATCTAATGATAAAGGGTTTCATCAAAAGCATGATAAATTTAAAACATTAGGATGACATCAGCCACTGTAGTTTCAATATATTAAATAACCGAAACCAGCATATATGTATTAAAAGTCTGTGGCTTGTTAGCAAGGAATAACCACAGAAATCTACGTACAAAGAAGGAGTAATGGTGGCAGACCATGAAACATGCCAGATCTGAATGTTTTGATAACGTTCAAAGAGCAAAGACATAATTCAGTCTAACTAACGAGTCTGTATGAAGCCTATGAGTATCTAATGGGTTGATACAACAAACATAATTAGTTCGTAAGTTCCTGAGGGCAAGCACAGGTCCAAGCCGATCTCGCTCACATCAGGAATAGCTTTACCAAAGTGAATTAGTCACAAGGCCAGAGGGAACATGTGGATAATCTGTGTGATCTACCTACCTCAGGTCAGAGAACTCCCCTGACCTAATTCATTCCCATTTGTACTGGAGCATCTCTTTGAGAAAAAGATGTTTTGTTGTAAAATATTCAGTGTTGAATAACCAACCACAGACCTTCACATGGTCTTTCACTGCTTAATTACTCACATTGTTAATTATTATTGTTTTTTGCCTTGAATCTGTCAAGTCACATACTCTAGACTTTTGTTCTCATGATGCCTTACTCTGCAAGCTCTCTTCTGCCAAATTTGTTTTTCCCTGCTTAAGGCTAGGTCCAAGTAAATGCAAGGCATGCTCCTGCCTCTTGCTGGGATCCCAAATCCTGGTTAGCTGCTTAGGCTGGGGGGTGTGCGTGCTGGGGGAAAGCCGGGGGAGTCATGGAGCGAGGGGCTGCGTACAGTTTGTCCTGGGCAAGGCTGGGCACCACAACACAAGCACATCCCCAGGGAAGAGCACTAGTGGGTAGGGATGGCATGGGGAGGGAGGAAAGGCAAAAACAAGTTCTGTTCCTGGGATGATTTAATTCAGAGGAGCCTAATACAGAACACACATAGAGCTGCAAAGAGCTTTGGCTAGGGTATTGTGCTGCACAGCGGAGGCTACACGGACAAAATAGCAGGTTCTGAAGGTCTCTGCAGTCTAACAGCAAAGTGCCTAAACAATTTAATTTCCTCCAGGGTTGGGCAAGTGACATACAAGAATTATTTATTTATTTATTTTAAGATCAAAATTTTGATGCTTGAAGTCTGCCTACACCCCCTGCTGGGTACCTAGACCTTTCTCTAGATCCAGCCCTGATCAAATGTGATTAAATCAGCCATTATCTTTTATTTGAAAAGGTGGACATCTTTGAGCTCCTTGACTCCGGTGTGATGAGAATTGCTTCAATTTCTTACTCACAGCATAGCTCTTCACTCTTTTTTTTTCTGGAGTTGTGGCTATCAGAAGTGGAGAGCTGAGAACACACAGAAGCCAAGTAAAAAGTGAAGGCAACATTTCCAGCCCAACATCTTTCTGTTTTTTTGGAGCCAAGGCTCTTATTATGCATTTTGCCACAGAGCCACATGCAACAATCAGCTGCAGCTGGCGACTCCCTGCTGCTGCTCGAAGTGTTTTCAGTTACTTGTTTTCACAATACAGCCACTGGTGCTCTCAGTCTGATGTGCCATGGTGTTGAACATTGCTGTCAGGATGACTGTGATTTGCAACACGTGAAAAGTCAATCAAGAAGTGTTTGTGAGCTTTTTGACACACGCACACACATTCCTTGTTCTGATGTCCCTCGGTGACTGTCAGTGGGTCTGTAAGTCAACCATGGGTTTCTTTTAAAGATGTTACATGGTCCTTCAGGTATCAAGGGCTGAAAAACACCATCCTGAGGACCTGCGTACTGAGACTGATAGTGAATGTATGTAAATACAGCTTGCTCATTCATCTGCACGTACAAAATATTAGTTTTCTCAGTGCTAAGCAGCACTTCTTCTGTCCACTTTTCCATTCTTTGTGTCAGCAGCAGACTTTATCACCGAGCCTTTTATCTGGGGGCATGGTTCAAAACAACACCACACACCATTAAACAACATAAGACTGCTCTCAATCCCTGCAGAACCTCTCTGGGAACAAACTGCTTTAGCATCATTCTCCTTTTACAGTTATTTTAAGACCAGTGTGCTGGGTTTTCACCAAAGTAATGCGAACCAGACTGATTTTGTGTCCTTCTACCTCTTTAATCAATTTTTTTAGACAGACAGTTGCTTACAGGAGCAACAAAATACCTTTATTTTATCAGTAAAACTTATAAGCTCATTTTCAAAGTATGAATTAGTTTCTCGGGAATTATTTTCCATAATCCCATGTTGATTGGCATTATTATCATCATCACCATGCTTCTTTATTATTTTATTAGTGGAAGCCTCTGTCTAATCTGCTCTCATTTTGTTTGGGAGCAAAGCCAAGCTGACAGACTGTCATCATAAGGTCATCTGATCTACCTGCGTTTAATTGGCAGAGAATTGATCCCCCCCGCTTATCTCCATATTTCTGTTATCCCAAAACATAATAAAAATTGAATCATTTTTCTTGTCGGTATCTCTTAAAAGTATCAGATATAAATGATCCATACTTAGTTATTTTAAAGTCTGCCAAGTTATGCGATTCTGTTTACCACCATTCTCAGTTATTTTTGGAATTTAAAATATGCCATCACCTCTCTGAGATATGCCTACTTTATCTGCTTTCACGCAGTATAACTGGATTATTTACTGAACGTTTCAATCTTTTCTGTATTTTGTTGACAATTCTGTTATTTTACACTCATGAATAATTGTCCAGGGATAAAGACTGGATTCTGAGGGTCTTTTAAATGTCAGTATCATGAGTTAAACAGCGTAATATAATGAAAATGATTTACAAGTCATTAATTTAAAAACATTTTTATTTATATATATATTTTTTTAATGAAACTTGGGTCATCTTTCTACATTTTTATCCACCAGCTGAGAGCTCAAACACCATTTTTATTAAAACAGAAAATGGTATTTCTACTTTAGCCATCTGACCTCAGAAGTTATAGCTTTAAGAAAATAGATTGACGAGTGGGAAACTCATGGAGACACAGCAGAGCTGGCAAATCCACAACAGCATCACCAGTGCTATAAGATTAGATGCACTGAAAGCAAAAGTTATGGTGCTATCATGGGCAATAAATGAGAAAAATTAGAAGGTATTTATTATTATTATTATTACTATTTTTATTTTGAAGGGGAAGCTTTCTATTTAGTCTGCTGTCCAAACTGCTCCATATTCTCAGGACACTCAGAACAACTTTGAAGTCTTAATGGTTTTATTGCTTTTGGGGTATTTGATGGTATTTTTATAGCTATAAAACATGTATTAGAAAGGCAACAACTTTAAAAATAATTGAGTGCTGTGTTCATTTTCGGGCCCCTCACTACAAGGAGGACATCGAGGCCCTGGAGCGCGTCCAGAGCAGGGCTACGAAGCTGGTGAAGGGCCTGGAGCACAAGGACTGTGAGGAGCGGCTGAGGGAGCTGGGGGTGTTTGGGCTGGGGAAGAGGAGGCTCAGGGGAGACCTCATTGCTCTCTGCAGCTGCCTGAAAGGAAGGGGTGGGGAGCTGGGGGTCGGCTTCTGATCACAGGTAACCAGTGACAGGACCAGAGGGAATGGCCTCAAGTTGTGCCAGGGGAGGTTCAGGCTGGCAATGAGGAGACATTTCTGCTCAGAAAGAGCAGTCAGGCACTGGGACGGGTTGCCCAGGGAGGTGGGGGAGTCACCGTCCCTGGGGGTGTTCAAGGAGAGGTTGGACATGGTGCCTGGGGACATGGTTTAGTGGGTGACACTGGTGGCAGGGGATGGTTGGACCAGATAATCTTGAAGGTCTTTTCCATCCCAAATGGCTCCATGAGGGCTGGGGCTGCTGCCTGCCACACCTGCCAGCCCTCAGTCTGCGGGAGCCGACCCGAATCGCTCTCTTTGAGCTCCCCCTGCTGCTGGGCGCGCTGCAGGAACCCGGCCGCGGAAAGAAAGGGTGGGTGACACGGTGTGGGGTGACACGGCGGGGGATGACAGGCGGTGGGTGACAGGCGGTGAGGTGACCCGGTGCAGGGCGAGCGGCTGTGGGGCGACACGGTGTGGGGTGACACGGTGTGGGAGCGGGCACGGGGTGCCAGCGGCTGACGGGACGGGCTGGCAGGACCGAGCTCGCCCCATTCCCCGCGGGCTGTGCCCCCTCCTAGGGCCGTGCCGGGGGGTCCCCGAGGCTCCGGAGGGGCTCGGAGGGGGGGAAGCGGCCGGGCCCGGCTCGCCGCGGCCATGGAGGGGCTGAGGGGAGGCGGGCGGCGGGGCCGTCGCCATGGCAGCGGGCGGGCCCGGCCCGGCCCCATTTGATCCGGGGTGTGGGGGGGCTGGAGCGTGCCCCCAGAGCCCGGCCTCGCCTCAGCGGGTGAGTGGGGAAGGGGCGGAGGAGGAGAGGGGACGGGGAGGCGAGGCCGAGCCTCAGGAAGTTTAACGCAATTTTCCGCTGAGTCCGCGGGCGGGCTCGGCTTTGAGCTGGGGAGGCGGGAGGCTTCGCTGAGGTGAGGGCGGCGGGGGGCTCCCGGGGGGCTCCCTCCCTCCTTTTATCCCTCCCTTTCTCCCTCCATCCCCTCCTGTGGGGCCATATTCTGCCCGGGGAGCTGCTCCCCTCAGCGAGGAGACCCTCACCCACCGTGCCCGTGGCTCCATCCCTCCCTTGGGGTTGAGGGGGTGCAGGTAGGTCAGGGGGGCTGTGGGCATCCCTGCAGCGCTCCCTCACGGCTGTGTTTCCTCCTCTGTGAGGAAAAAGAGGTGGGAAGGAAGCAGGAGCCTGTCCTGCAGTAACATCAGTGAAAGCTACTTGTAGGCACAGGTGCTGGTGCTCACTGTTGCCTGTACGGGTCTCTCTCTGTTTAGATGTGCTTCTCCTAAGACCAGCAGAGCGACAACAGAAACAAAATGACGACTGTGAGGTATGAACAAGGGTCGGAGCTCAAAGAAGCCTCAAGGTGAGTGAAACGAGCTGCATTGGTGTGTGAGCTCGGAGCTCACGTGTGCTGTGTGCAGTCTTCTGCCTGGTTTCTTGATGCTCTGATCATAGCAAAGAGGAGGCTTGAAGTTTATATACTGTATGGTTTCCATTTTTTTCTCCTTCCTTAAAATACTGCTGTTTGAGAGGAGTGCTACATATGAGAGAAATATATTCTTGTGATTAACTTCTTACAAGAAGTCAATTTTTTTGACAATCTTTATTTACAGGTTAAAAACTTTATTAAAGGAGTATAGGCACTGGTAGAGTTAAGCACGGGGCAGTAGGTCTTGCTTTCTTCTTGCCTCTGGAAGCCACTGTCCAGGTATCTTAAAGGTAGGGTCTGGCTCTGCTATCCTTACAAGTCTCAAGTTCTCTTCAGCTGTGAGTAGTTAAAGAAGCTTATGCTCTCTTTGGATAGTGTGTGGATAGAAGTTAGGTTCTTCTAGTATGCCCTCTTCTTTGTCTTCTACCCTAGTGTTTAAAGACTAGATGTAGTAGCTTGTGGCAGAGAGCTTGCTTTAGCTTGGGCAACAGGTGGGTGTAGAGTGCTCAGTAAAACAAACTCCCTCTTAGGAAAGCGTTATCCAGAACTGAACCACTGCGTGAGAGCACAGTGAAAACAGTGTGCTTGTCCTTGGTTTCTGTTTTCTTCATGTGCTGAAGATTGTCCTCCTAACCCAAAACACTACTACTGCTCATTCTTATTGGGCTTTTTTCTCACAGTAGAGGATAACAAGCTGGCATTCAGTGCCTTTCACGTGTCTTCAAGGACGAACAAGTGGTCTGCAGCAAAAGTGCTGTAGCAGCAGAAACCTCTTTTAATAAGTGAAACATTTCTGCTCTATACTATGTGGATAACTCCACAGTGAATGTCTTGTAAGAACAGCTGAGAAGGAAAACTGCATAGCTGTATATTTACAGAGCTTTGCTCCCTTTCTAGGAACAGAGCGAGGATACTGGAGCTGGAAAATAGTTTGTATACAGTTGCTCCTGCGCAAGTAGTAATGATGCCAGAGGCAGAGCCACAGCAAACACTGTGGCCGTGCTATTATATAGCATAGTATTTCTATATAGAAGGTTAAAATCCAAATTCTTGGGTTTGGATCATCCTGTGACCTTTAAGGCTCTTCAGGTGGCTAAAAAATATCTTGATCCAAAGAGACCCTGTTAAGGAAGCTATGGTAAGCAGCCCTGCCAAGAAAAAAATGCTGCTCCAGCACTAGCTCAGCTGCTGCCCTGCTCTTGCAGTTTCCGGTTTGGTATCCTGCTCTGCACAAAAACACCTCTGTGCTATGGCTTCTCCTAGCATGCATTCATTCTCTGAACAAGTAGTCTACTGTAACAACATCAATATTTTCTGGACTCTGCAAAGTAATTTTGCATATGCATGTTTCTAGCAATTCCAGAGTCTGGACTGGACTCTAAAGGCCTCAGTAGACTCTGGGATGCCTGACTTCAAAGCCCTTTATCCTGTTGCTGAACACAAACGTCTTCCTTTCCTTCCCCTAAAGAAAAACTTTTGAAAGATGGATTGCTAAGTGGAGCTAGGTCAGCACAAGCCAAAGGTTTCTGCTGTAACGACATATGGGAAGCCTTTCTTCCCTTGGTGTTGTTCATGTGCTCTGGCCCTGGCTGCTGTTCTCACTGCTCAGTAGTTAATGTTACTGTTAACAGTAGTTAATGTTACTGGTTCTGGAATAACGAAGGGTAGCAATGTATAAAGCTGAGACCTGTATTGGTATGTGACTTGTGCTCTTCCTTTGCCAGCTCTCCAACAGCAGAGGAGCCCACGATAAAGATTGATGATGGTCGTGACGAGGATAATGAACAGGACAGCTGTTCCAAGTAAGCTAATGGAATACTAAATGCCTTGTTTATCCCCAAAAGTGAAAATGTCTGAACCAAAATGAGAAAGCAGATGGCTTGCTGAAGTAAGAGATAAGCCTTACTTATCTTGCTACTGATGCCTTGATATTTATCTTGATACTCAGAGCATTACACCACTTGATACTGACACTTGTTCTAGTACATAATAGCAGCAAGCAACTTCAGGAAGCTGCTTCATGCTTATGGAGATGAAATCTCCGTGCAGGAGTTAGCCACAAATATATCAGATAATGGAAAATGGCAAGTTTAAACTGCAGTGCATGAACTTTCCCAAAGAAGTGAACCTGGGGGAGCACAGAAGAACCAATGCTGCTCAGAGAATGAGGTGAATGAGGATCTGGGGCAACTGGGAAGGATTATGCCTTCAAGATTGAGCTGTCTAAACACGCTAGTGACTTACTGTTCTTGAAGCATTGGTGTGTTATTTATTTAGCCTTTTTAGTGTGTGCCTAATAAAGGTGCTTGTCCTTAGGTTGTGGAAGCTGAAGTCTTGGTGTACCTGCTGTATTTACACTGCAGGATTTGTTGGATGAAGACAAAACCACCAACTGTTAGTATAACTATTGCAGTGCTTTCCTTAGCAGGTTCTCCTCACATTTATACCTAATATCTATGTGCTAGGCTGCCTTGAAGATGAGGCCTGCTATTGCATCCTTGACTTAGACAGGAAAAGTGGCTACTGCAACCTGCTTAAAGATGTGGGTGTCTGCTGGTTCATATTTTTGGACTTCAAACTTGAAATAATGAGAAATGTGAGCTAACTCAGTGAGCCCAGCGAGATGCTTCCACTTTGCTTCAAAGATGCTCAGTCTTGTCTTAAGGTTAACTCACTAATTCAGTGTATGTACCAAGTGAAATGTAATGCTCAAACGATCCTAGAGGAAAAAGGGTAGCTCAGATAGGATAACTGGGGTGCAATATACATTATTGAACTGATTAATACTTCCTGTAACCGTGGTATCGCCAATGGGGTGGGCGGGGAGGGAAGTACAGTGACTGTGTATAACAGAGAAGGAGGACAAATGTCACAGTACTGACAAAATTCTGGCAGATTCTTCTTGTGTCAGAACTTTTTCAGTAGGTCCTACTGTTAATGAGATATTTGGAGGAGGTATTTTAAGTGGCAAAGAAAACTCAGTGCTTATGGTAGTAAAGTAACCCCTAGGTTAGCAGACTGGCAGTATGCTGGTAACTAATCTGTTTAAACCATCAGAGCTTGGGGTATGCAGGTGGAGGCTTTTATGTTAATTCTTGTTGTATAGCCTCAAGTGATTTGTTCAGCTAATGAGATGTAGCTCTGCAAAGGTCTAGCCTTAAACCAGAAGGCTTAGAGCACACTGACCAGGCAACAAGTAGTCTTCCTTAGCTACAACCCTGCTAGGGCTGAACAGAATTCCAAACTGGAAGCATTTGGCTGCGGTACCTCATTTAAGAGGTACTGGTCTTTGACCTGAAAGAACAAACTGATTTTCTTCTAAAGGTAGAAGAGAGATTTGTCTTCCTCATGCTCTAAGAGCACAGAGATGACAGTGAATCTGTTAACAGGTGCTTTTTCCCAGGCCTGAAGAGAAATCATCTCCTTCTGATACAATAAACTGATATCTTGATCAAGACTCTTTAAGAGATGATTATGCTTTAATCTTCCTCTTGATCAATAGCTGCTATGTGAATCTACTTGAAGCTTGTTACTGGACGCTGGGCCAGACTTGTAGTGTCACTGGAGCTGTGACACTGAATAGTGTTGTCAATTTGCTGAGTTTCTAGGGTTTGTAGCTGATAAATATTCTCTTGTTCAAATGACAAAAGTGTTGTCTTCAAATACTGCCTTAACATATTTCATGAATGCAACTGAAAAAAATCTCTTAAATCTTGGATACAGAACTCTGAAACCAAAGGAATGAACTTCAGTACCAGTGCTATTGTAGTTAAACCTGTAGCAAAATGTCCCTTGTCTTGATGCTGGTTCTCTTCTCTTGCAGTACTATTAGGAGAAAAATTTCCCCATTTGTGATGTCGTTTGGATTCAGGTAAAGCATCCGCCTTGTAATGATATGGGAGGGGTGGAAGTAGTCTTTATTTCTAGTGCAAGAACTTGGAGAACTCCTTAAGCAATAGGGACTCCAGCCAGTTGTTCCTGGGAAGTACGGAATTAAAATATAGTTACTTCTAAGGAACTGCATTCCCTCATAAGTGGGAGGGAAGGTCAATATGCTGGAGGACAAGCTGAAGCTTCTATGCCTTAAAGTATTCAGGTTTGTGCCACTTCTGGATAGCTGTGGAATTACTGGTGAATAACTACAGCTGAGTCTGCAGCAACCACACCAGTTCCATGTGGATGTTGTACTCTGCAAATCACTTCAGAAAGTGTGATTTGAATCCTTTGGCTCTTCATACAAGCAGGCCTTGATTTTATTTTTATTTTATATATACACACACGCATGAGAACCCACAGTTGGACCAGCTTAAAATAAAAAATCAGGGTTTGTGCTCTCCAGTCTATAAATGTCAATATTTCTTTCCTTCTTATCAAGTTGACTTGTATTTTTTTTTTCAGGGTATTTGGAGTTGTGCTTATCATTGTGGACATTGTTGTTGTGATTATGGATCTGGCTCTCCCTGAGAAGAAAAGGGGCATTAGGGAGATTCTCGAAGGCATTTCCCTGGCTATAGCACTCTTCTTCCTCGTCGATGTTCTCATGAGGGTGTTTGTTGCAGGGTAAGGCCTTGGCAAAGATGAATTCAGTGTGGCAAATCCTCAAGCTAGTAAGGAAGCAAAACTTTGAGCTTGGGGCTGTGAGTGTGGCTGGCCCTTAGGCTAAACTTATGGTTATCTTTTATTGGCTGTTACCGTTGTATAGGCTAACCTGTAAAAAGCTTCTGAGACAAGTAAACACTTGGAAACTGCCGTTCTTGATATAACTCATTCATTGTAGACCTGGTGTATTTCCTTAATGGGTCTTCAGTGCTTAGTGTTCTGAAGTGCTTCAGAAGAGCTTGTCTCCAGCAGTAGCTTTATATAGGCTCTTTCCTTCCTGAACATGGGTTTCAAAATTTGTTGCCATCCGTAGGGGTGTTTGTCTGACTCTCTCCTTTGTTTCAGCTTCAGGAACTATTTCCGGTCCAAACTGAATGTTTTGGATGCATTCATAGTAGTGGGCACTCTGTTAATTAACCTGACCTACTCCTTCTCAGACCTCGCTGCGACGGATCAGATGCCAAGGTAAGAACGGTACCACAACTGTTAGATGTGAGCTCTCTTCTTGACAGGAGTCTAAGAATTTTCTTGGGCATATCTAAGCTGGCTGAGTGCATGCTAGAGCACAAATATGGCTCTGATAGGATTTCACAGTACAGGCTTCTAAAGGATAGAAAGATTTAACTGTTCCTGATGGAGACAGGAATGCGCCTCTCAACTACTCATCTGCACTGAGTTTGGATTACAGTGAGACCCTTGCACCAACCAGGGAAAGAAGTAGCGGTGTTTTAAGAAAAAACAACACAAAACAAAAAATTTAGTGGGTACAAGGTGGGAAACATTCCTCTAGAAGAAACGCTTATTAAACACCAGCCTGAGCTGAATGGCATATCTCTGCCCACAGCTTTCTAAAGAATATTTTTTCCTTATGGAGTCCTGGGCTGTTAGTAGTAAGCCTGATCCTGCATTGATTCTTCCTGCTGGATGTTGGCGTGTGCAAATCCCTTGTACCTGCTGAATTTGGAGAGGGTTTTGTACAGGCCCAGCATCCCACAAGGTGGTTTTATTTTTTATTTTTTATTTTTTTTTATGTTCTTAAAAGATACTCAGCTGAGACCTACTGTCTCATCCATGCGACTCTTGAGGCCTTCTATAACGCTTTTGTTAAAGGCTCTTAGTTCTGTGCAGACCAAAGCATTACCACCTGGCACTAGAAGGTATTTCAGAACTGGCCAAATATCAGACTTTGAAGAAAAGACAGCCTTCCCTTCCCACCTAATCCTCTAACTTATAGTAGCCTACATGTTTTTCGTACTCTTCTTTCCTTGCAGCCCTTGATTCAGATGCAAACAGTAGCTGTAAAGCATTTAACTAAGGCACTTAAATCTCAGAAGAGCTAGGCTGAGCAATTTTTATGTGGATGAGAATTTGTGTGGCAGTCCATAGAGGTAACATCCCCTGATGGAGCGATGTGGTGTCTTTTCCTGACCTGGTCTAGCTGGGTGTGGATTGGGATGAGCTGTCTGCTGACTTACACAGCCTTATTCCTCAAGTATCCTTTTGTATCAGTTTGGGAGTTAATGCCTAACTAGCTGGCTCTGTGAAGGGCAGAAGGCAAGCTGCTGGTATCCTGCAGAGCTACTTCTTGCAGCGGTGGCTCGGGCTGAGGAGAGGGGCTCTGGAGTCTTCACTGCAGTGCTGGCTTGTCCTTGCCTGGCTGCTTGCTCAAGGCAACTCTCCTGAAACAACAGCAGGGTGATCTTGGGCTAGGAGTGAGCTGGGGAGAAACTGAAATTCAGCTCCAGGTGTCCAGATCAACTGTGTCATGCTGGCTTCTGACAAGCTCTACTTCAGTGGAGAGTACTCTGTTTTCAACCAGAGGTGATGGAATAAAGCTTCCATAACACTTTTCCCCCCCCTCACTGTAGGTATTCACCTAAGTATCCTTACCTAGGTATATCAGGGCCTAAAACACGTGTGTGCTCCTTAAACTATATGCTCATACCTCCTTAAGGAACAAATGCTGGTTGACACTACTCACTAAGGGTATCCCAAAGCAGCTGCCCTTACTCAGGTTGTCTCTGTAGAGCTACTCACATGAGCATCTTGCCAGATTCAAAGTCCAACGGCAGTACAAAGTTTCTCAACATAACTTGTTCAAGTTACTGAATGATTAAACAAAAGGCTTATAAACTGCTCTGTTCTCAGGTTACCTACTCAAGGCATGATGTCTGGCTTGTTCAGCTTCTCTTTTCAGCTGTTTTTCGTGTCTGGTTCCACTTTAAGAGTACATTTTAAGAATAAGCTTGAAGGAACAGCAACGTAGGGATAGTAACAGTAGCAGTGTCAAAAGAACTTACTGCTTGCTGGGCAGAGATACTGGGAAAAATCTATTCCAGCAAGTAGGGGTGCTTCCTAGTCTTGTTTCGTGTTTGAAATTTGTATCCCCAAAACCCTTAACAATAAAACTATGGTATACTTCAAGCCTTGTGTCACCCTTCTTACCAAAATCAACGTGGGAGGTCCTAGTTCGATAAGTGAAACAAAACTATCTACCTCTGAAATAACTTTTAAATAGCTTTAAGTTTTGCATCTAAATGTAGTAATGTCTTTTTATGGTGAATCTCTCATCTAGAATGGTCGCTCTCTTTCGAGTTCTGAGAATTGTCATCTTAATTCGAATATTTCGCCTGGCCTCCCAAAAGAAGCAGCTTGAAGTGGTGACCAGGAGAATGGTAAGTTGGCCTAGTAATAAATCTAGTTATTTTTAATTATTTTTCTCTCCAGGAAGCCATCAATAGTGAGCAACAAGACTGCTCACAGTGTGTTGGTCTGAAACTAATACTACTACAGAAGCAACGTGTTGTTTTTGTGTCTCTGGCAGGGTTTTGGGGTTACGCTTTCTATTTCAGTGTAGCTAGCAATGCCTGCCTCTGCTTGAGCAAGCAGCTCCTTGACCTGGAAGACCGGTGTGTCAGGGATTGGGACACCGTCGTGTGTCTTGATTTGATAATTACTGGCTTGTGTGGTACACAGGCTGTTTTCCATCATACATGGGCAGGTTGGAGATTTTTAATGCTTCTGGCACTTATTTGAGGTGAAAACAAAATAGCTTAGCTGTATCGAAGCCCTATCCATTGTAAATGCCTCTGTTACCACCAGCAGGGCACTGAAGTGATTGTTGGAGCTTCAAGCCCAACCCCTTACACAGGAATAAACAGTCCTGGTTACGCTGCCCTTAACTTCCTTCCTTCAAGTTAAGGAAGTCCAGATGTTTTTTTTTTTTTTTTCCTAGTAATAATCAACAAGTGCTGCCTTGTGGTGGTGTTTAGGAAGACTGACTCTGCTCCTTTTTCACAGGTCTCTGAAAACAAAAGGCGCTATATGAAAGATGGCTTTGATCTGGATCTCACTTACATTACTGGTTTGTAGAAGTCCTGTAGCAACAAATGATATTTCGCAGCATGTTACATCCTGCTAACACTGAGTGCTTTGTATGAAACACAACTCTTTCAGCAGACTACTGAAACTTAAATATGAATTCAAATCAAGCCTACTCCTTTTCTTTAGGAGTTTGAAATCAGTTTCTAACCCTGTTCTTCTCAAGGGTTAACCTCCTGGTAGGGTGGGTGTACATGCTGTATAGAAATCCTTCTGAGGTGTAGGGAACCAGAGCTAAGAAGCTATTGATTGATTTAGTGTGTTTGCCTCCAGTTCTATGCTGCCTGGTTAATGATAGCTTATGCTTCAGGAAGGCCTGGTGCCCTGCTCTAGCTATGCAAAATGCAGAACAAAACCTCTTGGAAATGGGTAGGAGGCTTTCCTAACTAGGGTGGGAGTCAGTTACTTCATGATAACATGCCCTCTGTCATGTAGTGCCTATGTTTGGAGAGGGTCTGTCTCCCTGGTATTACACCTGATCGCTGTCTTCTCCACAGATCGTGTTATTGCAATGTCATTTCCATCTTCTGGGAAGCAGTCTTTCTACAGGAACCCTATAAAGGTAAAAATCTCTCATTGTCAAGTTCAGTGTTTCTGAACAGTTTCACTTCAAGGTTTCCACTAGCTTGCATGTGGACTAGATTACCAACTCAGCCCTAGTCCTGCTGATTTAGCTGGCTGGAGTATTTAAATGGTCATCTCCACTGTGCTGCACTGCTTGTATTGTAGTCTCTCGGCTGAGCCAAGTGAGATGCATCTTGTGTTGTGGACTCACTGGTCATCTGATGTCTGTTTCTTGGGGAAAATTATCAAAACCAAATCAATTCTGTCCCAGGCCAGTAATAGTGTGAGTCATATGAGTGATCTACTCAGATTAAAAACACTTCAAATGTCTGCATTAAATACTTCTAATGTCTAAATCTTAAATTAGACATGAAGTCCCTTTTACAGAGCTCTTCTGCCTGATGTCTTAGAAACCTAAGTATGTAGGGCCAGGAACTTGGTCATGGTGCTTTTACACTAGATAGGAATCAGAACTACTGGGCTGAAAAGCTCTGTTGTTCAAGAGCTGATCATAAATATACTCGCTGACTTCACCTTGGGGATGGGGAATGAGGTGGCCATGGAAATAAGGAGTTACGCAAGCTACTCAGAACTTGTATCTTACTATTGCTATAGGAGGTTGCAAGATTTCTGGACACCAAGCATGCAGACCATTATAAAGTCTACAATCTCTGCAGTAAGTATGCTTAGTTGCTTGACTGTACTGAAAAACAGATAAACATCTCTTTAGGGTATGTTGGTGGCAATACTAGATCTTCAGGAACTTTCTATCAAAAGTAATTTTTAAAAAGTACTTAAAACACTGGTACAAGCTTAGACCGGTGGTCTTGTGTCATATCCAACTCTGTTCCAAGCCCATTCCCCTCCCTGGCATAACTCCCAGATTTTCTTTATAGGTGAAAAAGGCTATGACCCCAAGTACTTCCACTATAGGGTGGAAAGGATTTTCATCGATGACCACAATGTCCCAACAATACAGTGAGTCTTGGCAAGAAATACTTGCGTTGTGGTAGCTCTCCGTGGGTGCTTACTGACACCACGCTCGTCTTCCTCTTATCTAGGGACATGCTGAAGTTCACTGCCAGTGTCCGTGAATGGATGAGTCAAGATGAAAAGAACATCATAGCAATTCACTGTAAAGGAGGCAAGGGTAAGACTTGTCATGTCTAATGCATGCATGCCACAAATGATACGTACATTAAAAATATTAGGATAAGAAAGTGTAGTCCTAAACCATGGCATAAAGTGGGTTTAGGGTAACTTGGCAAATTCTGCTGTTCTGACTCCTGCCAGGAGGGACTGGGGACAGGGAGCTACCAAGGCTGCTACTAGTAATTGTTAAGCAGCTGCTCTAGCTCTGCTACCTAGTCACCCATGCTGAATATCCTGCACTGTAATATACCTCAGGCTTCTGAATTTCTGTGGAAATGGCCTAGGTGCTGCTGAATCCTGATTTAAGACACATAAGAAACAAGGTATCGTGAGAAAGCATAATACAGTGTTGTGGGGGCGGGCTTGTGCAAGCTATTGCACACGAACTGGTCCATGAGTGCTATCTGCAACCCTCAGTAGCTCAGGAGCTGCTGAAGTGCATGGATAGCTGTGCAAATAAGCCAAACGACCCTGCAAACATCTGCCACATCTCCAGCCACCTGCTGTTACTGCTACAAATGCTACGGATACTTGGCTTGAAGCAGATGGTTGCAGAAGGGTTTTTCCCACAGTTGTAAAGCCTCCTAAGCTGTATTTCCCAAACTGAACACTGAAGCTACCTGGAGAACAAGTGTAGGGAGGGGGTGATGACCTCAGACTTGAATTCAATACCGAGACAATACCGGGACCTCTGTGCTAGAAGTCTTATTGCCCTACTTAGTAGGGTTGGGCAAAAACTGGAGCAGAGAAGTAACTCTTGCGACTTAAACTGGTGTTGCCAGTGCTTTAGTCTGACACTTGACTACTCCAGTGACCCCCATCTCCCATTATCTCTATTTTAATAGTTACAACTTCATTTTTCACAAATAATCCCCCAAGTCTTACAGTTCAATCTCTCTTACTGCTTTTACTACAGGTAGAACTGGAACAATGGTCTGTACTTGGCTAATAGACAGTGACCAGTTTGAGAGTGCAAAGGTAAAAACTAAGTTTTATTTTGGTTCTTTCCATATTCCAAATACCCTCTTTAGAATCTAATTAATTGCTGAAATGCCCTAATACTCTGTAAAAAGCCTACAGACAAAAAAGCATGGTGTAAACAACCTGCATTTTAAAAATTTTTTGCAACTCCTGCTAATGTGGAAACTCATCTCTGAAGACTACTCTTGATCAGGAAGAACTGGTAATGTAGGATGCCAACTTTGAAGCGCTTCTTTTAGAGGCATAATAGACCTAGGATCTTGAGCAACTTGTCTTAAGCTATGGGTGCCTTCTGAACATGCCCTACTAACGCCAGTGTCACTCTTTAAGTGGTCTTGTGTAATTCTCCTCCCTACTCTCCTTCCAAGTGGTGTGAGATGTCAAGACAAGGCCACAGGCAGTTCTTGATTGCAAGAAGCCTTTCCAAATATTTTTGGGGAAAAGGAAGAAAGACCAGCAAGTCTGCAGTCAGGAATGATGCGTGTTCTGCTTTGATATATGGAGTGTGGGGTCTTGACCTGAAAACCTGGGTTCCAGAAGGCCCTGATCACTGTAGGTAGCTTGGGCAGAGTGTATATCAGCTTGTAACTTGCTGTTCTCTGAGCTTGGGTTGTGGAGATGCAAACTAATGCTCAGTTTTTGTCTGCCACAGGCCCCTTGAGAAGCGTATATGGCTCTGTAGGAATTGCTTAATATGCATATATCTCTCTTCCTTCTGAGAGCTTTATTAGCTCTCAGTTTGGGATGAGAGAGTTAATATACCTGACTTCCTAACTAGTAACTCTATATTGTTGTTAAAAGCCTCCTTCTAGAAGATACCACAACAACTATTGCGTATCCTCACTTGTATTCATTTATTAGAGTTGACTGGTATGGTTCTAGTTTGTTTGCTATGCACTGCTCAGGAAGGGGCATGGTGGTGGGATGAATGTCTTAACACTTAAAAATCTTTCTATGTAGGAAAGTTTGGACTACTTTGGGGAGAGGAGAACTGACAGAAGCACAAGTACCAAATTTCAAGGCGTTGAAACTCCATCCCAGGTAAGTCTGAGCAGGTCCAGCAACAGCAGCCAAACCAATCCTAGCCTTGTGAGCACTGAAGCTGCCCCAGTTCTGCCTTGTTTCTACTATATGCTTAACTCTTGGGCTTCCTGCACTCATTCTTTAGGGGTTGGAAGATTGCCAATTAGTAGGGTTCATTGCATTCTTCTCCCTTCCCTTGTTAAAGTAATTCCTTGCACTAATTCCATGACATTGTGAAATGGGACTGGTACCTGGGTTCACAATCCTCTTAAGGCTGGAAGGAGCACATTTAGTGCACGTTTAGTCCAACCCTGCTGCTTAAGCAAGGTGAGCTAGAGCAGGCTGTCCAAGATGATGTCCAGTTAGACTTAGAGCATCTCCCCCAAACTCTCTGGGTAACCTTTTGCAGTGTTTGACCACCCTCACGAACGCATGACCCTAGAAGACAACTGGGCTGCTCATCAGCAGTGCGCTGGAGGCTGCAGCCTGGCCTGGGGAGGGCTATGGTGCTGCTGTGGTTGGGTGGAGGAATGCATCCTCTAAAAATAGCATTCACAGGGAAACACAAAATGTGCTATTGCCTCAGACCATGTCTTCATCTTAATTCACTGCATTCTGTGAGATGAAGCTGTTGGTTAGAGGTATTATAGTTACCAGTACAAAACTGAATGGAAGTATAGCCACCTCTCGGTATGTGCTTCTTCAAAATGGAAGCATCCTGGAGCTTTTTAAGAGGCAGAATGTTTAAACTTATGATAAAAAAGCTCCCTGCTTCTTGCTGAACTCAAAAGTACAGAATTGTTCTTACAACACCAAATTTAAATAATTTAAAAATGCGGGTGTTGAACTTGTGTAGAGTTTTAACAATCAGCTGTTTGAAATGTGAAAGGGAAAGAACAAGACTCATTTCTTGTTAGCCTTAGACTTGAGGTAGCAAAGAACTTGGAGCAGATCTACTTAATCCTGCTTCTACCTAGACTTAGGTTGTATGGGGTTAACTGCATAATGTGTTTGGGTTTTTTGCATTACAGAGTAGGTATGTTGGGTATTATGAGATCCTGAAAAACAAGTATAACTTCAAACTCCCACCAGAGAGACAACTCAAAATAAAAAACCTCAAAATCTACTCTATACATGGTAAGAACTTTTGAATTTGGGCACTTCTCTATTTCGTAATGGTTTTGTGGTACAGGTAGCTGATCTCTGTACTCTGTCTCTCTTACTAAGTCATGTTAAAAATGTAGGCTTACTGGGTTATGAGAATTCAAATAGCACAGATTAAAAACAGGCAAAAACCAACTCCACAAACCTTTGGAGTACAGCTGCCTTGTGTTCTGTCACCTTCTGGGTGTCTGCTAAAATGATGGCTCACATGCAGCCTGCCTTGTTTTGGGAAGGGAATCAATTATATCCGTAGGGTTAGTGGGTAACACTTCTCAGCCTGTTATAACTTTCTGTATATATGTACTGGTAACCTTGATGAAAGGCTGACTACTAGAAGTACAGCACATGCTAGGGGGCCTAAAATGCTGTTCTTCAGTTGGTGCAACTGTATTCTGCATGTGCTGTTCCTGAGCCACCAGTAGGATTCTCTGCTACTTCCACACAGCTTTCAGCCACTCAAGCTTGAGTTGCTTTCAGGTCTTGAGTTCCCTAAAGTCTGTAGCAAGGCCTTCCTCACAAGGCTGTTCTCAGGGAGAGTGATACACTTGGCTTTGATTACCACTTTGTTTCCAGGTGATGTTTTGTGCTCTGGTATAATGCGACACTTTCCTCCTCTTCCTAGGAGTTGGGAAAGGCAACGGAACTGACTTGAAGGTGCAGGTAATAATGAGAAAGCAAGTTGTATTAGAATGTGTCTGTGCAACACAAGGAAACTGCAAGGTGAGCACACTATGGAACTGGCAGCTTTCAGCTTCTGTGACTCAGCTGCCTGAAACTGTTGTCCTGTAGAAGTTAGACACTGGGCATAAAAGTACCCTAGTAAATGGATACTGGAAATTCTGAGGTGAAACAGCCAAGCTTTGTTAAACCATAGAAAAAAATACTACAAAGTAGTAGCAGGCTTCCTAAAAGTTGTTTAAATATTTAAGTCACTCTGACCTGAGAAGCTGAAATTGTTGGTGGCTGTTCTAGCAGTGCTGTTGTATTTCTATACCACAAATAAGTAACTTCCAATTGCCATCCATTGGGCCTATGTCCCTGCAGTAGCTTTTCATAAACGCAATATTTTGTTTTGTGTGTTCTGTATCCAGCTCTTCTTTGACGCTGACAGTGACTCTGTAGTCATTGGCTTGGAAGACAGCCCTGTGATAAGCGGGGATGTGAAAGTCAGATTTGAATCCCATTCTGTAAGTACAACGGCGTGAAGACTGGCGCTTGAATTTGAGGGCCAGCAATGCGAACTGCAGCTGGTCTTGGCCACCTCAGCTCTGTGGGGCCACGTGTTTCTTCCCCCGTGGCTCCTGCTGTGTGGGGTGGCCTTTTGTAGCAGCTGTAGCAACAGACACCTTTGTTGGGTACCTGCTGCTTCTAACGTGGGGCTCTTACTCTTTCATATTTAGTTTGAGTGGCCTAGTCCTGAAACAAATTCAGTGAGCATGGTGATCTGGGTGTGATATTGGGCTTCTCAAGTGTACTGGTTCTGCCACTGTAGCTTTCTAAACCAGTCTGCTGGAGCCAGGTTGGGTGCTCATCTCTAAAAACAAGTCCTGTTGCCAAATGGAGTCCTTAAACAGATCCTTTCCTTTTAGGATCTTCCAAAAGGCTATGACAACTGCCCGTTTTTCTTCTGGTTCAACACTTCCTTTATTGAAAATAACAGGTAAGTGAGCACAGTGACTGCCTTTAGATCGGAACTTCTTGTGTCTGAGCAGGGCTGATGGTTCCTAAACGTGGTGCTGAGAGCTGGAACAGCTGGCTAATGAAATCAGTCATAGCTTCTGTGTGCATCTCTGACCCTCAGTCCTAACTTGTGAGCCTGCAGTTGGCACACGCTTGTACTGTGCGAGGTGGTTTAAATGTGAGATTTGTCTTAATCGGCTTAATCTACTGGGCTGTTTCCCAGTACTCGAAGTATTGTTAATTAACTGGAACTCCGAAGGTATAACGAACTGCTCAAACCTCTACAGCACACCTGGCAGAGGCTGGAACTTGAATTCAGCAGGCAAGTTAGGTATAACTACTGTTCTTTCTATGACTGGAACAGGACAAGCAATTGTTATTTAATTCTTCCTATCAAAATATGAGGAGTTAGCCATGAATCCGTATTCATAACTCTAAACAGAATACCCAGAGCCAGCAATGCACCGTGCAGCCTGGGTGCAGGTACCCAGTTAGACCCAAGCAGTGGCAGGAGAAACAGAAACCTGCTGTCTTGGCTCTGCAGCTGGGCTGTATCAAAAGCTGCTGTGCTGGTGCTCTCAGGTGATCACTAGAAATTAATTCAGTAAGCACTGAAAGGGGAGAACGTGGCTGAGCTTGACTGAGTACTGAATCCAGTGCCTGGCGTTAGGAAAGCCAGTTATTAAACCTACCACACGCATCCCGTGAGAAGGGCTGCAGCTGGAGGTAACGTTAATTCTGCTGTAGCAAGCTTCTGTCTTGGGGCTCTAGGCAGGGGGAAAACCACCAACGGCCAGGTTGGTGTTATGTTTCTCAAACTGCTTCAGATCCAAATCCCCGTGCATGTCTATCTGAATCTAAGATCTGGGGCATGTTTAATATTCCAGGGCTGAACGTGAAGTTTTCTTCACTGTCTTGAAGAAAAAGCCTATCTTACGGCCTAAAACGTGCTACTGAATCACTTTCTTTCAGGCTCTACCTCCCCAGGAATGAGCTGGATAATCCTCACAAGTCTAAAACGTGGAAAGTTTACAGCGAGAAGTTTGCTGTAGAGGTAAACTTCGCCGAACCATAAGGCTGAAAGAAGGAAAACACTTCAACTTGTCTCTCTTCCTGAAGACTGTTCTGCTGCTTCGGTATCGCGAAGTGGTCTGCCCGTGCTGTACTTAACGTATTTCTATGTAGATACAACTTTCTCAAATAAACTGACCTGAAGTTCTGTTGTGCAGAGCAATAATCCTCTGGAGAATTACTTAATGCTGCTGTCACGGTGTGCTAACGAGCTGTTGGATCTGTGCAGAGGTGTTTACCTACAGGTGATCCCTTCTCTACTACCTGACCACTGTCAGGAGCGTTCCCACACTGGTGGGTGAACAGCAGGCTGGGGTGCTGCTGGAGGACCTGAGGCACCTTCCCCTAGCATCAGGGTTTCTGTGCAGGTCCCTAGGCTTAAGGGGATGCTGGAGATGGAGGAGAAGGATTCTGGCACAGGCAGGTGAGTGTTCTCAGGTGGAAGCCTTGCTGAGGTGGCACAGCTGGGCCTCATCAGCTCAGGAGCGTGCAGGCTGCTTGGGTCAGTCAGCCAAGCCTCCAGACCTGGGTGGGGTGGTTTTGGTCTGTGCTCCTTTAGCTCTGTGGTAATGCTGCAGCTGCTCACTGCTTCCCCTCCTGAGCTATACATAAAGACTTTCAGGATGCTCATTCTGTTTCCAGCAGCTTTTCTCTGGAGACTGTTCAAGCCTTCCTTGATGTGAAGCAGTCACTGAGGTTAGTTTCTTGGTTGTGTTAATCTGGCTTGGAGGTTTTTTTTTTATTTTATTATTAGAAGTCCTCTTGTTATAGGAGCGAAACCAAAGCTGCATCAGCGGCACTAGAGGGCGACTGAGAAGAATGCGGGTAAGGCCTTTGTCTAGACCGAACGCCCTGGGGCTGGAGCATGAGGCCGTTTATTGCTGCCGGCAGTGGCTGCTGACCAAGTTCCTTTCGGCTTAGCTCTGGCAACTGGATAGCGCTGCCCCGGGCTGCCCTTTCCGAGCGGCTGCGGGGCAGTTCAGGTTCACCTTCTTCCTGCTGTGAAGCAAGCTCGGCAGGTTATGGGGCAAGAGTAAGGGCTGCAAGAGCAAAATGAGCGGTGTGCTTTACTGAACTGCATTATTTCAGCTGGGGGAAGAAATAAGCAAAATAGATGAGATTTTCATGTCAGAAACCCAACACCCCCCTTTCTACAGCTGGTGATCTTCCTGCAGCAGTAACCTCTGGCTGCAGGGTCGTGGCCACTCAGCCTTCACCCCTGGAGCTGAGGTCACCCAAGTCTCCTCTCAGCGTTCCTCTGGCTGGAACCTTACTCTTACAGCACATTAATCAACACGCTAGGGTCTTGAGGTAAACCCTAATATTAGAACTGGCTTTCATACTAACAAAGCAACAGAGCAAGGGCTGAACTAGGGCTTTTCTTTTCTTTATAGTAGAGTATGTGAAATCTACAGCTGCTTCACAGCAACTTGTGGTTTTCACTTCAAGTGTGAGGGATTTTTGGAATCAGTAAGGGTTCCTGAACCCCCCTTTTCCTTCAGAGGGGTGGTGACACTGCTTTTACCCGTTGCCCTGAAGTTAGCTAAGCTTGGTGGTATTGCACAAACAGGCAGTCAGCTGAATCAAACTTTATTCCAACAAATTTCTGTACCAACATTGCAAAGTCCTTAGGTGAACAATTGATGTGTGTGTACAGCTCAGGTGACTGTAGCTATAAAAATGGCTTAGTTTGACTCTGAAAGGTAAACTCTCAAAACACATGCCTGCTTCTGCCACCAGCCTCTTGCTGGAGGTGGGTTTAAAAAAATCCTGCTTCTCTTGAAGCCTTAACTTCGGTATTAAAAACTGCAACTGAGCTTTAAAAAATGAAAGCAAAGACCAAAGACAAATCTATGAAATAGATTTCAGTATCCCAATGCTATGAGCTCTGTCCTTAACCTCTCATGCCTATTGTAACCACACAGAAATGCAGTGTAACTCTTGGGTAAACAACTTTGGGAAGGAGAAGGCTGAGGACTTCAGAAGTCCTACTCTGCTACCTGAATTATTCGAACATTTGGCATAAACTCCTTTTTAAAGAATGGGTTATTCACAGTGCTACTGTCCTTAGTGTGCTAGGCAGTCACGGTAAATCAGCACAGCAGGCACTGAAGCCTCTTCCATGGTGCACTCTTTTAACTGCCTCTTTCACATGTGTATGAGCAGTCTGTGCTGCACATGAAGACTCCAGAAGGGGTTGGGGAACTGCACCAAGCACCTTTTTCTCCCCTCCAAACAGGCAATAGCCATGAAGTGGAGTAGCCAGTTTAAGATTACTCTGGCTCTCCTCCGAGAGGCAGTAGATACTGAGACATCTTCATCCATCTGAAGTTTTTCTCTCTGCCTGGGGCTATGAAACAAGCTGTAACATACAAAACCCAGCTGTTTCAGCTCTGACTTATCAGAGCAACTGTAACTTGCCCAGAAATAAGTTGCTCATTTTGGTGCAGCTCTGATGTTGGTGGGTTAAAGAGCTCTGCAAACCCCAAGGGCAGCTTGTCTGTGCCCTCCCCCAGGGCAGCTATGCTACACCACACAGACAACATCCCTCTGTACAACGCCAGGTCTCAGTTCTGAACGTTGTTGCTCTGAGACTTGCTTTTTCTTCTCCCAGGACTGGCACTAGGCTGCTGCTTGCAAGGTAGAGCACACTTACATGAAAATCATACTTCAAGAATGGAGGGGGCAGCTAGAAAAATAGGTGTTACAATATCATTTTTGGCTTATGCTAACTGGCCTTACGCTGCATGTTGAATCAAGTAACACAAAAAAGAAGCAGGCACGCCCTCCAGGCCTGGCAGTAATACGAACAGTCCGTTCACATGAGCAGTTTCCACTCAGCTGAGGAGACACAGCACGTGGCACATGTGGCAGGGCTCCAGTTAGTCTGTTCCACACTGCAGAAGCCTCGGTGTCAGTTGTCTTCAAGAACTCAGCTGGGGCCTTCTGCTCCTCTTCAGCCCCACAAAGGTGACCTGACCAGGAGCCTGCAAGTTACAGCTTTGTACTTGGAAGCAGCAGCTATTTCCAGCAGTTCCCCTTAAGTGTTTAATATACTCTAGCACTTCTTGGAAGGATTTAGAGAACAATTGTTACAAATAAACTCCTTAAAACCAGTTATTTCATTTTTTTTATCTCAAATATGGGCGTATCTCAGCTCTAGGTCAAGTGGGTGAACACTTCCTACTCTTTAGGCCCAAAGCGTGCAGTCAGACACCAACTGCACTGATCCTGGACAGGCACAGGGCAAAAGGGAGCTAGAAAAGGAGCTGAAACAACTCACTCACACCCCCGCATGTACCATTAAAACCAACATGTCAAGGTGTCTTTTTAGCACCGTTACAGGCAGGAAAAGACGTTTCTGACATGCAACATACCCAGTGCAGGATCTGCAAGCTGGAGATGATCCTGCTGGTCCTACTCAAGCAGCATGTACACATCTCTATAAAAATCACTTCAATTTAGAAGATTACAAATCCTAAACTGGAAATGAGTTCTTAAAATTAGGTCACTGATCTGGCACTGCTCAGACCGCGATGTGATCTAGAGGTTTTTTGATCATTTAAAAGGTTGTTCTCCGTTTGCTAGAAGGCGTCAGTACGAATCCACTTGTTTCATCATAAGTTTCCGGCTGTACTCATAGGCCAGGAACAGCGCCCCGTTGGCCAGGAATGCACGGATCATAGTTGGCTTCAGTCCAGAATACAAGGCAAGCACACCTGGAAATTAAATCAGACCTGGTTAGCCATTTATTAAAACGCCCATCAGCACCAAACGCTCTTCTTTCATCTTTGAAGGATATTGATGAGGCAGTGCTGCTGCCGAGAGGGGCAGGTGCACGCACACAGCTGAACCCTCTGCTGGAGCAGCTCACTGGAGTGCTACTGGGTGTAGCTACAGGAGTATCTCGAGTTGCAACCTGAGTTTAGTCTTTTAAGCCTCTAATGTAAGCACCTGAAGTTATCTTAGGCGTGACAGGGTCTTCAGAAGGATTGCTCACTGGAGGATACAGCTCGCAGCAGCTGGCAGAAAGGGCACAACCACTTTGGGGCTGTGTCCCAAGCCAGACTCCTGCTCTGATGAGTAGCTTCCCCCATAGCAGGGCCAGAAGCTGTGTCTGCTGCTAGCTGCATTCTTACACCACCTCCTGCAGAGCCTGGTACAGGCCTTTTCCAGGGGAGATGCTTAGGTAGAAGCTCCAAGTTGCCAGTCTAAGACTCATTTACCAAACTGCTGTCAGCCATATACCAGCTTCTAGACATTAGGAAAAATTCTCTACCAAACTTTACTGGTTCCTTCAATTTTCATTTATAGGTTTGATCACAGGGAATTCATTCATCTGCTTTTAATGCTTACTGAGCTTTTGTTAGCCATATTTTTTTTTTTTTTGTCTCCTGAACCAAAAGACATGGCACAATGCTGACTGTCTCAATTTCTGGATTCTAAGACCTCCAAACTACATCATCAGCACTTCTATTAGAAACTGTTTCTGTCAGTCTCTAACACATCATCAACAGACAAGATTTCTTAAGCAGTTCTTGGTACCAGAGGAAATGGGCTCCAGTTCCAAACCTATCAGATTCATTTGCTATGCTGCACACTCACCTTCAGTTCTCACAACAGTTACAAACGTTCCCATAAAGCCCGTCTGCTTTCCAGCCATGGAGAGAACCTGAATTCTAGATTTAACACAGTCCACGGGATACACGGCGATCCACAGACAGCTGCCTCCAAAACCTCCACTTAGCAGCAAGGGAATGGGACCTAAGGTTAAGAACCAAGATTTTAGACACACCACAAAACATTCACCAACAGAAATATCACATTATTTCTGAAGTCAAGGAGAAGGCAGAGGGCCCTGCTTATGGCAAAAGAGCAATTCCTGCTTCCCCACAAACTTTAAGTTAATTTTAAGCCACTGCTAAGTCGCAGGTCTAGCCAAAGGCTCAAAGGTTATAAGGAGTGCCTTTTAGTTTATTGGCCATGCTAAGAACACACAACTCGGAGCTATATCGTGACTGCATTAACTAAATTAACTCTACTCCTTTCACACTTATAACCACTTTCCAGTGCTAGCTATGAAACAGTTTAGTGATGTTACAGTGATGCTGATCACCTCTGCAGAGATGATTTTTTTGTTACAGTGGAATTTCTGTGGTCAGTCATTTTTCAAGATGTGTTTTTCATTTTGTGTTTCAGTTCAGATTTTTATAGATGTTTTGCAAAAACAAGAGCTTGGAATACATGCAGCTGACATACTAGATGCCAGCAAGACAAAGTAGCTTTGTTCAGTCTTTCAGAAGGAGACAAACAATCTTTATCCTGGCATCTCCTCCTTTTTGAAGGTCTAATTTTCAGCCTCAGTGTTCTCTCATCATTGCAATGACATCTAATGGTCAGCATGCATTTGTACACCCTTCAAGGTGATACAGCTGAAGACTCAAATATCGCTCTGAAGAGCTGCTGAAAGAAGTAGTTCAGAGGTGTTACGCTGCAGTGTCAGATATTTAACGAGTTCTGTAATGCTGCTGCTGGCTCACTGCATTTTCCATTTACAATATATCCTGCTCCATTAGAAAGGGATGACTTCAGTAATTAATTACTGCATATATACAGAGTGCAGATCTTTGTATTCCCTATGCCCAGTTCCCTTTGTTTAAAAAGTGTTTCATATCTGCTGTGCATCATCAGCATACCCTCAAGGGAATGTGTCCCCCCCTTACAAGCCCTATGACAGCCCGACAGAACCCGCCTGCAGGACGGGCACCGTACCTAATTCATCTTTTGATCTCCCAGAGGCAAAGAACGTGCGGCTCAGTTCGTACCCTCCAAAGAAGAAGAAATAGCCTGGGACTTCCCGCAGCAACGTGCTGGACCAGCCACGGTAAAATCCAAGGGGACCGTCCTTCTGGATAACGCTCTTCACTACTGACCAAACTGTGCTGGTAGAGAGATCAATCCAGTTAGTGATGCTGAATAGCAAAGGTTACAAAACAACGAGCTACCGTGGCTACAATTCAGAGTTAGACCAGTGTGTAGACAGCAGGGCTCAAGCAAAACTCTGAGCAAGATCCTGCCTGGAGTCTGTTACCAGCATCCACTTTTACTAGTGCATGTGCTACGATCCTGCCCGTCACAGCTCTTCTCTGGCTAACAACAAACATGGCACCGCTGAACCAGCACAGAATTAATAAATACACAGAGCAGGGATTCAGAGGTACAGGACAGGGACTATACTTACTTGTGGCCCTGCACTATCTTCCCCGACAGCTGCATTTCATGCATGGCCTGCAGCCGGCACTTCACCAGCTCCGTGGGGCAGAGGACCAGGGTGGCAAAGGCGGAGGCGAAGGAGCCTGCGGCGGCGTTCTGCAGGTCACTGCAAGAGAGAAACTGCACAGGGTATTTGGGCACCGGCCTTCAGCACAGCAGGGCCATGGCACCAGCAATCAGTTTCTTGAACCTGTACCACAAGCATTATCAAACCAAAGACAGTCCTAGGGGAAAGGCTCTCAAGGGGAAGGGCAGCTCCTTGGACCAGGGAGATGAGGGACAAAGCTCACCCCATCTTCATGTCCAACTCACACACATCTGGAGCTGGAGATAGTGCAGACACAGATGACACCACTGAACAAGACAGCGGCGTGATCTGTCTTAACCCACAGCATTACAAACGGGGACTTCTCGTGGTGACCTTACACATCTTGCAAACACACCTACAGCAGAGATTAATCCTACAATGTTTCACCTCACAGCAGCATCATGAAACTGAAGCAGTGACGTGAAACAAGCCCCGTGTCATTCAGATGTTGCAGTGAAAGAGCTGTCAGACTGGAGGAAATCAATACCTGTCTGCAGAGCAGCAACTGAGTAAATAGGAAACGGCAACACTGATTACCCAATCCTCCTGCAGCACACACAGCTGGGTGTAACAGGGACCTGAGGTGCTCTAGAGCTCACAACAGAGCGAGGCAGAGTTAAAAATACAGTATGTGGCTGAGCCCTGCAGTCATTAAGTGATGAGCAAGGTAATAAAGTTACACACTGAGGAATTAGGGTAAGAAAATATGGGAAAGGTGCCTTCCAGCTTTGTGCTGAGGGGTGCACAGAATCCTTTCTCCTTCAAGGAAAAAATAAAAAAATAAAAATCAGAGGCTATCAGACTTCAGAGCTCTAACAGAGGTAAAGACCTAAAACTAGACTTCACCATAATTCAGGTCTCTTCTACTTTTGCTTGTCTTGATATTTAACTCTACATCCAACAGTTTAACTAGGCCTACTGCTTAGGCTTTGGTCTTTAATGTATCAAGCCTCATTGCACAAGTGATGAGCCTTAAGCCTGTTCCCTCTTCACTCAAGTGGGTAATTCAGTACTTTTCCAGGTAGGAAAGTTTTGACCACACAGCACGGGAGCAAGAATCATCCACTCTTAGCACTGCTGCTTCATCTATAAGAGGCATTTATCTTGTTTTTCAAAGAAAGTATCTGCTTAAGATGGCCAGTCACGTACTGAAGAAGTCAATTTGAGGTGAACAAGGATAATAGTTCGCTCAGTTTAGACTTTGGCATGGGATGAGATCAGTTTGGTTGGGCTAAATGGGTGTTAAAAGAAGAGGAATTTAGCACTTCTCTGTCCTTTGGGTGGTCTCAGTTTAGACTTTGGCATGGAGTTAAATCAGTTTTATTGGATTAAATGGACATTAAAAGGAGTGGAATTTAGCACTTTTCTTCCTATTTGTTTTCTTTTGGACTCACGCACCAGTGCCATTTATTCCTTCAACTGGAAAAACTGTTGTTTTGCAACTGTTTTGTAAGGCTTCACATGCTGACCCTAAACACAAGGAGGAAAACCTATTCCCAAGCCACACTTATTAGAACACGTTAATGAAAATTTAACCAAAAGCAAAAACTAATTAATGTAGCAATTGCTTAGGTAATGGTAAGGAAAATGCTCAGGTTCACCTCAGTGTGCAACTTCACACCTTTCTGCTTCAGGGTCATACAGCACAGCAGTTTGTAAAACAGCAGAGGCAATAAGGGCAGTGATAGTTCTTGTCACAGCTGGAGGACAGCCACCTCGGTTCCTTCCCTTCTCTACAGCATGCTACAGATGTTTCTTCACTCTTCCAAAATGAGAATGGGCAGTGATGTCTTGGACAGACTACCCATACTCAGGGCACAACTGCAAACCATGTCAACTCAATTCTCTTACAGATGTGCCTCATTAGGTGCCCCCAAAACAGTCTGGATGAAGACAGCAGCACCAAGGGAAGCATCTTTCAGATAAACTTAAATCCTTTAGTGTTTTATCCTACTACAGCTCTGCTCAGTGCTGCAGTCACACCATTTGTTCAAATAAAACTCAGTGTGTACTTACTCCGAGGATGTGGAATAGTACACTGAAATATATTACTTGAAGTTTTTTTGCACTACTTCCACCCTAAACATGCAATCTCTCCATCAGTGAGTCTCAAGAGATCTTAGGAGCTCTCCAAGTCTGTGGGCTCTCCAAGTCTTGGGTGGGGAGGAGAGGCACAGAACAGAGATCTACAAGATCCCAGGTGTCACAGAGACAGCGGCTAAGGACCAGCTGTTCCCTGTCTCGTCCAGTTACAGAAATAATAGTTGTCACCCACAGAACTCCCTGCCAAACTGCACGACCTTACAAGAACTCAAGGGGAGAGTGGACAAGTGCTTCAAGAGATCCAAAGCCACTGATTAAAAAAAATCACACCAAGATCAAGAAATCCTCTGATCTAAGAACATGAGCTCGAGCTGGCAGAGGACTCAGTATTTAATACTTCCTTGCATCCTGTCCTTTAGGTAACCACTTATTGCTAGTGCTGTAGACAACACGCTGTGCTGAAGGGATCCTCTGGTCTAGAGACCATTATGTTTGAGCCTTTGAAACTCAGAGAAAACAAACAGTACAAGAAGCAGCCTCCTTTCCTCTCAGTACACCTCCCCGTAAGAGGAACCAATCCCCACCCTGCAAAGGCAGGGCAACCTAGGCAACTCAGTTCCTTTGGTAAAGCCTTGCAGGTCTTCAACATTTCAGTTGAGTTGTGATCATTGAAACCAGCCAACTGCAGTGACAAGTAGCTGGCCATATCCTAGCACAAGGACCTACACTCCAAAACATCCTGTGCTGCATATCGATGGAGAGGGGCCTGGGACACCGACTGCACCTGGGGAATCTTTACTAGTAGCAGTTGCATGATTTCTCCCCAACCCCTATTCCTTTTGAACACAAAAGAGATTTCAGTTACTAACCTGAGTTTTGTTTTCCTGTCTACTCCAACAATTTTTCTCACAATTTGCTGGCAAAACCCGTAGCACATGAACAGGACGGAGTTCTCTGCGATGTTGGCTACCAGTGCTGGTGAGGTCCCCTTGTAGAAGCCTCGAAACCCCACTTGTTTGTAGGTTTTCACAAAGCAGTCGACAATTCCTTTGTACATGTCAGGGAACGTCTGCATCTTCACCTTCGCTGTGTCGAAGGGCTGGCCAGTCACCACACATGCTGTTCCACCTGTGCAAGGTGATTCTCATTAAGCATTTCTTCACCTTAGTAAGGGTGAGCATCTAAATTAGTCAGTTCACTTAGATGAGTACTGAATTAGAGGTATTCCTTGGCAATGAAGTCATTTGCAATGAGTTAAGCAGCGTTTTCACTTGTTCCTTAATGCAGTGGTTCAGACACCTTCCAATTCTACAACCAAATAATGATTTGTAATCAGGTGAGAGACATCTCCAGGACGAGAGGAACACTGCTCAGAGAGTGCTAAAACTGATAACACTATAAATTGATAACCACAGATACAAATCCTTCACTTCAATAGTCTGAATGACTCTTATTTACATTTATTCCCAGATACCGGAATAGCATAGGAGAAGTTTAAAAGGGCAAGAGGGCAAAGTTTCCTAACCCGTTATCTTTTCCAAACTGAATTGCAAGGTCAATACCCTAAAAACCTGTGAGATACTTCTATTGGTATTGTCAATAACCTCTTAGCTCACAGCATAACACTCTTCCATGAGATTGAACTCAATTCAGTTGCCTGCAGAAAAAGTTAGATACGCTGTTTTGGTATGAAATATCAGCGTACGCTGACAGCAATCTGTCAGGAACTGATACCTAACAAGAAGCATATGACAGGTGAGCATTATCTGGTTTTGTTTTTAAAAAGAACCATCCTAATACAGGAACTGATCTTTCAACAAAACACTGTAAGCATGCAAATGTCTTAAAGAGGGCAAGGTAACAAGATGCTGTTTTTTCATTTATGTAACTGAAATAACCATCTGTAAATCCAGATAATGTGAAAAACAAACAAACAAACAAAAAAACCAAGAAGAAATGTATCCAATTAAGATTAGTTAACTTTCTTCTAAGATGAAGAGTTAAGCAAGTGCTTGTTTAACCACAGTGATTCTTATTTGATTTTACTCTTTGCAAACCCATTTGTTGTTACTCTGCAAAGAGATACTTCAGGTCTTTAAGAAGAATTCAGGAACCCAGCTCCCATGAAACTTGATACTCAACCAGATAAATCATAAAGTTGAAGAGCAAGTGATAGAAGAAGGCATGAAGAGCTACTTGGTCTGGGAGGGATAACCAGGAGAGAAGTAGCTGGCTCAGGGCAGCAACGGTCACTTCAGCCTCAGATGAAAAGCAGAGCAGAGCTCTGGAAAGACAGCAAACACTACCTCCAGGGAAGTCAGGGAGATAGAAACCTTCAGAACAAGTGTTAGGTTCCTGTGTAAAGGCAGACCTAAAATATCTCGTGTAGTAAAATAATGGCTGTTGGAAGAAGTGCAGGACTAGCAGTAATGGCCTCGAGCATCCGAAGCTCAAGAAAATTGGGAGTTGAGCTGTTCTAAAAAGAGAAAGTGCTCTTCTTACAGCATCTCTAGAGGGGGCACGAGAAGCTTAGTAAAGTACAACGAACTTTGTAAGCCTCGAGGTAAAGATTAATATCTCAAATATCTGGTTAATATCTCAAACATTAAGAGGAAAAATTCTTCCAGCCAGAAGTAGAGTCTATAAAATTAAACCAGCCAAAAACAACCCTGCTTGAAAGTTTGGACAAATGTACTCCTAACAGTAACAGTAGCGTGGTGGGAGAGAGTCCTGTTTAAAAGAAGTGATCAGAGGTTGCTAAGATCCTAGGCAAAGGACTATGACCCACAGGCAGGTAGATGACTTATTTATTCTTGCTCAGAATTTACTTGCCCCAGTATGACATCACTTATCAGCTCATTGAGACTGTATCTGGAGAGGAAGGTAAAACCAGGTTATGCATGTGCTGAGGAACAAGCTGTTTGCGTAGTGGTTTACACTTCCTAAAGGGCACAGAGACACAAGAATAACACAGCACCAGGCACTACCAATGAACATAACCAATACTGAACAAGTATGTGGAAAGAACATGGAAAATAAATACTAAGGGAACAGTAAAAGTAGTGATTACAACAGAAGTAGCAAAGAAAACCAAAGAACAAGAACACTGACTTGGGAACAATGAAGTCACGCTGAAAAAGGTGTGAATTCCTCCACCCTATCTGAAATAAGGGGAACTGTATCAGAAGAAGTGGCACAGTAAGTTTTAAGATTCTCTAATCTCTACTGCCAAAAAGAAAACAGGCAAACCTGCATGCAGTTTACATGAACATGGAAGTGTATCACCAAGTAATGGATTTCTAAGCTAGTTTTCAGCTCTTGCAGTAACCAAGGAAGGACATTAAGGCTTCAGCTCAAAGTCAGACTTCTCCACTGCCCTGGATGTTAAGAACAGCATTCCTAAACTGATGTACTGAGAGGGAAAGCAATCACATCTCCCATTTAAGAACCAAGGAACACCAGCAAAACTGTCAAGAACTGCTCACGCATTAAGTTGTTACTTTGCAAAACAGAGCAGGTTAGCTACTTTCTTAAAAAGACCTTCCCTCAACCCCCCAAAAATATGAATGAACAGATTAACAGAAAGATTTTCTTGAAGGAATGAAGGAATAACAGCAGAAGCACTTCTTTCCTCGCAGGGATGCAGGGTGTTGTCTAGTCAATGGCATCGTGCCACGGCTAATAAAGCAAGTATTCGTTGGGCAAAATATGTTGGAAGACCAAATGCTTTATGAAGGTGCCACATTGGGTTTGTGTGGCCTGTCTCCCTTTGCTTTCTCACTGCAGCAAGGTTAACTCCACTCTGACAAATGACCTCCGATAACTAGCCTTGAATGCACTTAACACCATTAGCACTGTCATAAAAGGACTGACTGTAACAGCTATTTTAAGGGCAAGAAAAGAAAATAAATCAATTTGTTTAAACCTGTTACAACAGGACATTAGATAAACCCCTCCTGCAACCTTTTCAGTACAAACGTTGTCAAATTAACTGTTCTATCCCAATGTTTAATCTCTTCTGAACATCACGTAAGCTTCTATGATAAACTGTAACTAGTACCTCCAGAACTAAGCCTGCCCTCAAGACAGAAGCTTTGCTAGTGCTTCTACATAGCTTTTTCAACCCTCCTCCCTCCCCCTGAGAAGAAGCTTGGACTCTCAGGAAGACTCGTTTGCCCTGGTAATTAACAACTCATTCATCCCTTGGCCATGGGCATTACCAGTATGGCAATATCAGTGAGACAGCACAACTTCCACTGGCTGAGGTCACCTGCTTCACCCCCATATCCTTAAGATACAGAAGCTGATATTTCCGCCGTTCTCTAAGCAATGGGAATTTGCTTTTAAACATTTTGATGTATTAAAATCGTCCCTCAGGAGTTTAGTGCAATTAAGTGTTCTCCAGCATTACCTGCGGCTCCTGCTGTGAGGTCAATAGCAGCCTGAAGAGCAGAGTTGATCCTCATGCCTCACACTTGTTTCTTGGTTACTAGAGTGAAAAGGCTCCCGTTTCCTGGAAGATGTCAATCTGTTTTCCTCCTCAGGGAAAAGAGGACAAAGCACACACAATTTACAACAATAACTGACAGGCAAAAACATCAGATGTATACTTTCACTTCCATTCAACTCGTTTCAAAGCAGCTAGTAACGGAAAACATTTGCTCCCAGAACTAAACTGAGACATAGCATACCTGTGTTTTGTCTACTTCTGACACATTAGGCAAACCCTCTGAAGTATTACTGCATAGCTTTGGTTTATTTGAGCTTTCCAGTCTCTAGTCTTCCTGGATCTCTCACATGAAATCAAAGAGTACCTCCAGGGAACACTGTTGAATATTACCTTTCTATTGATTACAGAAACAGCGTCTCCAACGGGTGTGCAAGGCTAGCTGGCAGGAGTACTTCCCCCTCTGTCTCAGCTCCCCACCTACAAAGCAAAATAGAGAATTGTTCTCCTCATGGTGAACACAAGCCCAGAAAATTATATTCATCATCACACAGGATACAGGCACATTAGGTATTTCTATGTGGCGCCGAGAAGATACGAATAGAAAAAAAATAAGTATGAACACTTAGAATTGTGTCTGGCTGTCATGTTCCTAGTGCAAGTCCCTACACAACAGTGCATTATAAAGTAAAATAAGAAATATACCTCATCTCTTAGGAAGGCAGCTGGAAAGCAGAAATACAAAGGCAACGGTTTCCAGTAAAACATTCAAAAGAATTCTGTTTTCAAGTTTGCAGCGAGGTAATTTCATGGGGTGAGCTGTTAAGACAAGCTTGCTCGTTTGGAGTAATTTGGAGTAAGAACACTGAGCCAGAGAGCTCCCACTGTTTCAGAACCACATTGCTGAGCTAGACACTTGGCTGGCAGTGCTGTCAAAAAAGCTGCATGGGTCTTAAAAAGCCTCACACATGAGTCAGTGCCTCATTGACTCTTAAGCTTATTTTCAAGCAGAGTAAATCAGGGAACAGTATTTTCCATTCTTATACCCACTGCAATCCTTCTTTTGAAGCCTGCTGCCTCCCAAAACATATTTTTGAGTAATACGAACTGGAAACATAACTTCCAGTAAGTCACACTGGAAGAATAATAAGAAATATTGTGTGAACTACTTTTTTTTTTTTTTTTAAAACAACTTCTGGATTACAAGCACAGGCACTTGCTTACAAGCAGACACATGCCTGCATACAAACAGGCTTTCTTAAAATCTTATCTCTGAACAGCTTTATTATTCGTGAGCTTCAAGAAAACGGTAGGCCAAATACTGTCAGTCAATTTCACGCCTGACCTGTTTAGGTATGTTGTATCAATCAATGAAGTAGGTTAAAAAAGCAACAGTAGCTGTTTAATAAATTACACTAACACTTGCTATTTCTGAATTGTGGTTACAGGTTTGAACTGTTTCACTGCTGACAACACTGTAAGCTTGATATTATTTCAGAATCAGAAGAGAGGCTCCTGGACCAAGTCTCCCCTCACTATCCTATACACTTCATTAGTGTTCATGCAGCACTCTGCAGTTTTGCTTCTCACTTAGAAGGAACAGAAGAAAGAACAATCTTCAAGAAGGCCTCTGAATGAATGGACTTCACAGAGAGCAACAATTGCCTGCCTTCAGTAACATGCACACTGTTTGCATCATAGCCAGTACTTATCAGCTTGTGCCAGCCCCCGAAGCGAGCACGTGCCGAATCACCCACAGATACCCACCAAAAGCTTCTCAGCAAAAGGGAAAACAAAGATGCATATAGAAATATAGAAGTTTTAAGAGTCAGGTAAGTTTACTCTCCTGATCCTTAAGAGCACACTGGCACTTTCAGAAGACTTAGTCAAAACTACTCTGTCATTAGACACGCACGTACCTCCTCTCCAGGGAAGTCCTCTTTGTAATAACACTATCAGATTCAAACCTGTGTGTAGGTATTGTGAGGCAACAACTGCTCTGTTACTTCTAAAGCAAATCCAAACTCCAAACCTGGAAACACAGAAGTGTCAGTAAGCTTGGCAGATCCTGCAGAGCCTTCCACCCCCAGCCCGGGATGCATTAGGCACAGATGACTTCCCCACACACTAAGCAGACAAAACCACGAGGCAGCACCACTCCTTTGAAGGAAGCCAGGCCGTAATTCTACTCCCTCAAGGTCACCGCAGGCCAGCACCACGTGCAGCAGAGTTACACCAGGTCTGGGCCATGACAGGCTGTGGCGTGCAATCACCACCACCACAGCAACGCACTTTTTAATAGCCGGAATGACCTCTCCACAGACAAACACACTTCTTAGCACCCAGACCGCCAGCTCTGAAGCGGGCAAAGCGGGCAGCGAGTGGGGTGACCCGGTTTCCCCGGGTGTCCCGCTCGCTGTACCGGGGAAGGGTCTGGCGCTCCGGCAGCGGGGCGCACCGCCCGCTCCCGCCGGGGGCTGCGAGCCCCGCGCCCGCCGCCGCGCCGCCGCCCGACCCCTTCCGAAGGAGCCGCAGCGCCCGAGCCGGGCCTCGCAGCCCCGGTACCGAGCCGGCACCCAACCGCTTCCCATTGGGACCCCCCCGCGGCCCGCTCCGTGCCTTTTTCTCCCTCCCCGGCCTCCAGCACCGTGCTCCCAGCGGAGGCACTCACCGCAGCTCGCCCCCGCCGCCCCTGGCCCTATAAAGGCGGCCGGGGGAAGGCGGCGCGGGCCCCCGCGGCCCCGGGGAAGCGGTGGGCGGGCTGCGGGGCCGGGCAGGGCTCGGGAGGCGGCGGCGGCGGCGGCCTGGGGTGCCCCTGGCGGAGGGGAGGCGGCGTGCGGCCTTCCCCGCCGCCTCTGTGTGCTTCTGCATCGTGCACGGCTCGGGGATGGGGTTTTGGGGTCGCTTGGGAGCAGCAGGGAGCAGCAGGGGGTGCGTGCATCCCGCTGTGCCCAAGGGGGAGGAGGCTGCAGCGGCCGGAGCATCGTCCCCACGCTGCTGCTTGCTGCTGCTCTCCTCCAAAAGAAACCCAGCTCCCAGCCTGGTTCTTCAGGTGCTGTGTGCCTCCACAGGGTGCTCAAGCCCAAGGCTGTTCGGCTCAAATAGCACCTAATTTTCTTGTAAACTCCTTTTTCCTCCCTCCCCAAAAAGTGATTTTGGGGTTCTCTCTGAGCTTACTGAGCACAATATAACTGAATTTATCAATTAAAACTAAAATATCAGTTATATATATATATATATATATTAATCCCCTCCCTATTTTTAAAGAAGCATTTAGCTAGGAATTAAAGTACTTTAAAATAACATCAGAGTTATTTCTCTAGGAATCACAAAATTGCTGTAATTGCTAAGACAGCCATTCATCCAGCAGCAAAAACCTGACCAGAGCATTTTTTTTTTCTTCTGCCTCCTGCTTGTTTGCAGATTTTGATGCACTTTTCAATGACATTCAAGGAACGTAGGAGAAGAGAAATTAACTTGTGGCCATTCTTTATTCTATATTCCTGAATAACGGTTCTGTCAAAAAACGACTATTATCTCTTTCCTAAAATACAAATTCCCTGGTAAATTTCACATGTGCATTAGAAGACTAAGTGGTAGAGGTTTGGAGCTATGTTATACTTCAGGAAGAGACATAACAGTGCAAAGTCTTAAATCTAAAGGTATAAAGATAACCCTGACACTATTGATAGTGACTAAAATAAAAAGGATTTTCCTCTTCCTATTTAGGTGGATTGAATATTCAAATAATTGTGGAGACACAACCTAAAGGGTGTTCCTGTTCGGAAGTCTGCTAAAAACTAGCTTTATTTGCATGTAAGAGACAGTGACCCATAGCACATTATATTGGATATGGACAGACATTTGCAAGCAATTTGCTGCAGATCAGCAAGTGACTTTTAAGATATACTCCTAGATTTTTGGGAATATGAGGTGGAATACAGTACCTTAAGCAAACACCATGAGGTCTAATAACACTTTACTCCACTGAACCTGTATAAAAATGCATTATAAATACCATAAAGTTAAACGCACCATAAAGTTAAACGCACCATAAAGTTAAATGCACTTTTTTTTTTTTTTTTTTTTTTTAAAACCATCAATTTAATGAATTGTAGGCTTCAGGTATGGGTGATTTTTCCATACAGTTCTCTTCTTGTCAAAAGTCCTTTTAAATGGTTTGGGGCTATTCTTCAGAATATGGCAATTATTAAGGAAGAGCAGGCTTACCAAATTGTGAATGGCTATCGCTTTAGTGTAGAAATAATTGCTGAATTTGTGGTAAACATTTAATGACAGCAAAATAATTGTGCATCTCAAATGATGTGAAACACTTAGAGATCATTCTTTCATTGCAAGGAATTTTCAGCTGTGAGTTGATTTTTTTTTGTTGTTTTTAATAGGACTGCAGTGCTGTTGGAAGATCCAATTGGTGAAAATTATCTAACACCTAATGCAGTTGCTGTTTGTCAGCTGAAACATCAGATCTTGGGTGTTTCAGCATGATTATTCAGAAACATATACTTCAGGCAGACTGTCAGGCTTGACGGGCTGTAGTTTGGACTCTACGAAAGATGTGAAAGTACTTGACATGTCTGGGAGAGTTTGGGGCTGTGAAATGCCACACTGCAATGAGGACATTGCCACCATGTGGCTCCTTGTGTTACCTGCACCCCTTTCTGCTCAGTCAAAATGTACTTTTTGCAAGGGTCTCCTTGTAAAACGCATTGCTTTCCATCCTGCAGGATCCCAACACTCCAAGCCTATCTCCTGGGCCCACCATCTCCCGTCAACCATAGGCAAACCATTTATTCTCTGAAAACTATTTTGCCTTTCCTAATGCTTAGGGAAACGTTCACTGTCCAGGAGGATGAACATCAGCTCTTCTGAAGCATCCTCCTGGAATAGCACACAAAGCTACAGAAACCAGACCATCAAAACTCGTCCAGCACCTTGCAGTAGATGTTTGGAGAGGCTATTTGGAGAGGTAGGTCAACCCATACAGTGCCACATGGGGATTGCACAAGGAGGAAAAAGTAAGATGGCTTCTGCATGTAAGGCCATTCTTTAGTTGTGGACAGATTTTGTCCAGAAAAAGAAGGTAGTCAGGTCCTGAATTTTTAACATATAGAAAGCACCATCCAGCTTTTGTTGGTTGTTTATTTGTTTGTTAAAAGCAATTTGGGATCTCTGGAGGATCTGAAATTGTGATGCAGCCCACACAGAGCACAGAAAAAAAGTGTCATTGATACCTTTGCTCTTTTTAGGACTTCAGATTACTCTGTGGGTCCAAGTGGCCAGTGGTATAAATTTGATTATCTCTGATTCACAGAAACTACCCATTCTGAGGAAGAAAAAAGCTCAACGTCACTTTTTCCCCTTCCCTTTGTGGCATGTGCTTTCTGCATTATACATGTGAGCAGTGTGATTCTCATCTGCCACGCATGTGGTAGGAGAGCACAGGTGTAAAAGCCATTCCAGAGGCATAAAGGACCTTCACTCTTCCCTGGGTACCTGAGAAGAAAAAAGGTACCCTAAGAAGCAAAGGAGCAAATGGGGGTTGGATGCCAAAACAGTGGAACCAAATGTGGAACCAAATACGCACCACAAGTGCACAACTGGATGAAACCAGTGGCTTGGGGTCTTATATCTAATGTTTTCAGCACCACAAACTTTAGAGAAAGGTGAGAGGCACTTCAATAGGCTGGCTGTAAAGGAAGTTATTTTTAAATCTCTTAAAACAATTTATGTTCTGAAATACAAGATCATCTGTCCTTCAGAGGCGTTGACCTTGGTCTTCAGATGTCACCACAGGATGGCTTGGGTTGGAAGGGACCTCAAAGATCATGGGAAGGGATGCCATAGTACTGTTCTGGATGTTATCTTTTTGATTTGTTTATATCTTTATTGATAAAATAATAAAAAAAAATAGGAAAAAAGACACTTTTTGGAATTTAAATAATCTGTTGGCAAAAATATCGAGAAACGCATACTTATGGGGGATCTGGCGTTGGTAGGCCATCCTCCCATTGAGGCACAATTGGTGTCGCTATCCCAGAGCCAACTGGATGACTATTCAGTGATGGAAATAATGAGAGCTCATTAACAGAGCCATCAATGAACGTGAATCTATTTTCCTCCACAAAATCTTTCAAGGCAGGGCCGCAGGCAGAAGCCGCTACAAGCACCTGGTCTTGCCGACTCCTTAACGCCGCGCCTTCCCTGAGCACACCGCGCCTCTGCAGCGTGTAAAAGCTTTAAAAACTAAAAACTTCCCAACAATTCCCAAGCTCTCGCTGTGCTGGGGACAAAACGCGACAAAAAAACGCGACAGGGCAAGGCGGAACCCTCGGCTCGGGGCTGCTGTTCCCGGCCGGCGGCGCTGCGGCGGGGGCCGGGAGCTCGGGGCCGGGCAGCGGCCGCCATGTGGGGCCGCGGGGCCGGGCGAGCCGCCCGCTGCTCCCTCCTCTTCCTCACCGGGCGGCCTCGCAGGTACCGGGCCGGGCACCGCGACCCCAATGCCCACAGGGTTGCCGGGTGACCACGGGCAGGCCGCCGCAGCCCCTCGCTGTATCCATAAGGCGGGGATCTGGCGGCTTTTGGGGTTGTGGGGGGTTGTGTAAGGTGGATGTCTTGCGCTCTGAGGGCTTTACAGCGGTGTAAGCAGGATCCCTGAGTGGTTTTACACGCTGTGCAGCCTGAGGGCATGGAAAGGAGGGTGTTTGGGGAGGGTGTGCGGAGGGCAGCCCCGTCAGGCAGCAGGGATCCTCACCAGCGTGGCCCCAAAACCATGCCTCTGTTAGCCTGCCGCATTGCAACAGTGAGATTTGGGGTTTAACGCTGGGAATTTAGTGATTTATCAAGTGTGGAGTGACTGGAGTAATACTGAGGTGCCCTCTGATAATACTAGTTATTTATTGTTATTTTTTTGAGAGTTATATGGGAGAGATGGGGAAAACGTCAAAATTGCTGCAGATCAGCTGAAGTATTTTGAACCATTTTTCTTTCTTCATTAACTTGAAGGCGGTTCCTAAAAAGCAGTTTTGAATTGAAAGATTTAAATATTTCATTTTATGTGGTTGAAGAGAGCCGTTCTTTGGATTTTATGGTACTTTTTTCCTAAATAATCCAATTGCATCCGTGTTTCACCAATATCCTAAGCAGCTCTCTGCTGCCCCAGCTTCCCGTGCTCACCTGCGCCACGCCGGTTTTGGCGTCTGTGCAGTGGTGAGATGTGGTCAGCTAGGCAGGGGAGCTCTTCCAGATGGAAAAATAACCAAAAAAGCTGTTTTGTGTGTAGCCGGGTGATTTTACTGCAGGATCTGGTTCCTTGTATGGCTGCACAAGTGCCTGGCTGCACGATGTAGGGTTTGATAAGTTTCATGCTTGTAGGACTGCGAAGGTTGGATGTGGTCAAAGGTTGGACGTGATGCTTAGGGACATGGTCTAGTTGGTGATTGTGGTGGTAGGGGGATGGTTGGACCAGGTGATCTTGGAGGGCTTTTCCAACCTTAGTGATTCTGTGAAGGATCAATGTGAAAGGACATGGGTGTGAATACGCACTGATGTTGCCAAATCTTTTTTTTTTTTTTTTTTTTTTTTTTTTATGCATGGGGGCAGTGATCTCTACTGCGATATTTTAAAAGTTCCAGTGAGTTTTCTATAGTACTAATGAATTTAAGTATTAGGTACCAGTAATTTTTTTTTTTTGAATAGTCGTGCAATTTGTTACTTTTTTTTAACCTAGGCTCATGCAAATTTACGTTTATAAGGTCATAGTACCTAGCACGGAATAAACCCAGCAACAATGTTAAAATGTAGGGATTTTGGGTGGTCTTAACATTTTGTTTAAGTTCCTAGATTAATCAAGAGTTTGTTTGTAGAGGGAATAAAGTTGTTCATATGCTTTTTGTTCTGAAGAAGCCATAAATAGCCAAGGGTTGTAAATAAGGGCTTTAGCCCTACTTGAAGAACCAAAAGTACATTTAATATGTTCTTAACGTACTCAGTTTGCACATAATTAGGCCTAGACAGTTGTAAATAATGTTTGTTTTTTTTTAATGTAGGCTTACAAAATTCAACTGCGGAGCCTGTTCATAACTTCAGATGTGTTTGTTTATTTGTTTATTTATTTACCTTTCTGTATTATCTAGCAAAATTCAGAAACTCTTCAGCACTAGCAGTGTGCTGTCTACAGAGAAGGACAAATCGACCACTTCCACAGGCAGCACCAATGAAGTGGCATCAAAGAGTCCGGAGGGTGCAGCAGAAACACCAAAGCAGAAGTTGTTGAACATCATTGGTAACATGAAAGTAGAAGTGACCACCAAGAAGAAATTTCAACAGCTAAAAACGCAAGAGATCAAGAAGCAAGCCACAGACAAGTTGGAAGGCCTGGACAGTAGAAGTAGCACGTTTCAAGGACCTGCAGAAGACGCCCAGCGGTAAAGTATAACATATGCGCTTCTTAACCAATTTTTTTTTCTTTTTTTTCAGATTGTTTTTGTTGTTATCTAGGACAAAATAAAGCATCAACTGGTGTTACCAAATACAGAAAAGAACCTTGTGAAGGAACATAGCTTACAAATGTAGCTTGTGGTAAATCGTAGAATTGTAGAATGGTTTGGGTTGGAAGAGACCTTAAAGATCACCTAATTCCAACCCAACGCCATGGGCAGGGACACCTTCCACTGGACCAGGTTGCCCAAAGCCCCATCCATAACTGCCATTTCTGTATTGTCATTTTTTATTATATTTAGGCTTTAATGCTTTTATATTCCATATCTGTTGTGTCTCTTGACAGAAGCAAACCTTTGAATCGGGAACTGGTGGAAGCTGTTTCTGCAGTCGCATCTTCCTTACCACGCAGCAAGGAACAGACAGAATCAGAACTACTTGCACAACTAAGAAGACACGAAGAAACCACAGATAAACAGAGAAAGGGGGGAACTATTAACATACGGTCTGTATACTGAACGCTGTTCTCAGTCATACTTGAAGTTTTGATTTGGCATCGTCATCTTGAAGGTGGCTGGATTCTGTGTTGGAAAGATGGCCCTAAAAGACAGGCTGTCCTTGGAATTAATGAATAATGGGGTTATCATTGGTCTCGTTTACTCCATAAATTTTGGCAGAAATTGAACTGTTTTCCTGTGCAGGATCATTATTTAATTATTTTCTTGGATAGACTAGTGAAATAAGGGCTTCTTTCTTCTTCTTCTTCTTTTTTTTTTTTCTTTTCTTTTTAGTTTCAGAAATTTTCACGTAATGGAGGGACTTGTAGACGTTTCAGACGCTCTGTCTGGACTGGTGAATTTTCATGACAGCTCTGAAGAACTGAGCTGACCTAGAGCAACTCTATTTATAGCCCCACCCTTCCTTTCAAAACTTTCCAGTCAACCCAAGAAACTCATCTCTTGGCTCCAGTCCGTTTCCAGTGCGGGTTTCAAACAGATGAGAAACATTTGTTTGGAAATTGAAACAGTTGTGCATATTGCTCTTCTTTTGGATGACAGCTAAACACAGACTGTTTTTTTCGGCTAGTATTCAGATAATTACTCAGAAAATAAGGCATTAAATCCAGATGAAATGCTGAACTAAACAGAAAGCTGTATCTTCAGCAAAATAAGAATGCGAAGCCTTTATTTATGCCTCTTTGCAGCGTGAACTGCAAGAATGGTTATTAGCTTACGTTGAATTTATTCTGTGGAAATGAATTTGTCCCAAACCAGGATTTAAGTTTGGACCATGTAGGTTGCTAGAGGGATTTGTAAGGGATTTGTTTGTGCTTTGTGTGTTTATCAATGAACTGCAAGCAGAGTGGCCAACAAACTAATGATGTTTGCTGCGGATGTCTGCGTTTTAAGGGAGTGAAAACTGAGGAAGAATACAACAGATGGTTGCAAATAGATCGAGTAATTGGGAAGCACAATGCTCAGTGAAAAACTCGGCTAAACGAAGTGTGTGTTCTTCAGGGGTTGTCAAAGAAAAAGGGAGAAGCTTTGCAAGTTTCCCTTTTAGCCTGAATTCAGGATTTTTCCACCAACGGTTGTTGTGGAGAGCAGAGTGAAATTCTCTCCAAGCATGTGAAGTCCGTGCTGTTAGGTTGAGGTACGTTTTTAGGTAACATACACAGGCATCTCCAAAGGCTGCGTGTGTGCTGTTTTCATAACCTCCTCTCAGTCTGAATATGAGAGACCTTGAGAACTTGACGGAAGTTTCTCCCTCGACAGGCTTTTGGAGCCAAACTGAATAGCTTTGAAGGTTAAAGATCTGAATGCTTTACGTAAAATCAATGCGTTTCTGCATTCTTTTTGGTTTTGTTCAGTATTACCAAAAAATGTGAGACGCTTCCTAATATAAGAATAACAAATGAGGAGTGCTTTGTGTAAGGAACATATTCATTACACTGGTCATTAGCAGTGAGGTTATTCCATCTCTGTCCCTGGGGTTTTTGGAAGAGTAGAGTACACAACTGCCTTAATAATGGTATAGTCTGTGGGTGGTCAGCTTCAGTGTAATTACAGCAGCAATTCCAGAGAAGATGTTGGAGGGTCATGCTGTTACTGACCAAGCTAATACGTGCGGTGGCTAACCTCATGTGCACCTGCACCTCTTTCTTAAGATACACACGCTCTAAATTTGGTGGTTTTGCTTCCTGGCAGTGAGGTCTCTCTCTAACCACCCATTGCGCTTATCCTGAAGGACCTAATGCAGCTGCGGCTGCTGTGGAAAAATGAAAGCGTCCGAGGAAGTTACAGTCTAAGCAGAGAGGCTTTGTGCTGTTAAATTCTGAAGAAATTTAAAAGTTGAAGTCCCTGCCTTGTGCGGCTCTATGCAGTTGGTAGAGGTGGTAAGATGTGATGGTACTGCGCTGTGTTTTAACATCTTGCGGATGGATTGCTTTGGGTAGAAAAACGCAGACATTCAAATGCCGCATTGGTTACAAAAATTTCCTTTTGCACACAGCCTTTTAGTTGGTGAGGAATGTCATGATGGGCTTGCAGTGCTTTGAGTTGGCACTTTCTTTGACTCCCTGAGCCAGCTTTGTGAACTAGCTCGTTTCCACCTTGAAAAATATCTTATTTTTTTTTAACATACGCTGAAAAGTCAGTTTTTTTCCTTAGTTGTTGGGTAACGCTTTGAAACTAGCAGTGGTGGATGGGTTGTCTAGAAAGATAAATAAATCTTGCTGATTGTCATGACTGAAAACTTGGCTAACAGCAACATTTCCTAGCTGGAATCTGAGATTAATTTGGTACTTTTGGCTTTCTGGTCAGTATTAAAAATGTTGATTTAAAAGGTCCAGTAGCCCTCAGTCTTGCTTGGGCATGACTTCATTTTCCAAAAGTACCTCTCTCCACACAAAGCACACAAAATGCCTTTAAAATATTAGAAAGCAATTGCTTTTTTTTTTTTTTTTTTTTTTTCCAAATAAGAATTATCACAAAATAATCATGTCTGTATAAAAAGAGAATAATGGCTGCTGATCTTTTCATAAAGCTTTTGTATTCAATATAATTAAATTATAAAAGCCAATATATATTCCTTCTTTTATTTAAAACAATTTAAAGATGAGATATCATCAAAAGTGTTAGAACCAAATAATGCTCAATGGCAAAAAAAAAAAAAAAAAAAGAGACCTCTATTGCCATTTTTGAGAGTATCAAATGTATATTTTGTAAATCTTTTGATTTGTACTATTTCTTTTCCAGTATCGTGGCCTGACCTCCAGAGGTCACTGTTGTACACAGCTGTCTCTCTGCCTTGTTTTGTAGCCGTCCCGAGGACAGCCTGTTCACAAGGAGAGGAAAATATTAATGACACAGGAATTTATTTATTTTGGTGTGGAATGAAGTTTAACGCAGTGGAAATTACAACAGCTCTATACCAAAATAAAACCAGTGGCAACGCAAGTTGAAATTTCAGCTCCTGTTTTGGGTAAAAAAAAAAAAAAAAAAGATAAGTAATTTGGAGCTTAAGTCTAAAATATATCTCGAGCTTCCTGGATCTTTGTTTTTAGGGTCATAATTAACAGTTGGTAAGCAGGATGGAGAGAGGACCTGTGTTTGTTATAAAGGCTCAGCCTCATCCCATCTCTGGAAAGCAGAGAGATCCGGGAACTTAGGTTCTTAGCCTCATCGTGGGGCTTGAGGTTTTATCATGCAACATCCAACCACTGTAGATACTCTGGGGCTGGAATATGAATTTATAACCTGCTGTTTTTCATTATAGAAGGCAATGAAAATGTCTTTGTGGTTTTATTTTTAGGGAACGGAGGGGTGCTATTAATTATGGAGTGATGAATATTGCTGCCAATAATGCGCCTGTACCAGGGCTGGGGTGACATTGGGACTTTCTGATGAGCAATCTGATGCCGTCGACTGTATGTGCTAATAGATGGGTGGCATAGCGTGTCCAGAAGGAAGGATGACCCCCCGTGCAAAACCCCAATTAAATCGAGTTCTGTCATGAGGAGAGCTTCTTGGAAGAAGCCTGATCCCCCCCATAGCACAGGAACAGCACAGCCGAGTCGAGCTGTTGGGCTGGGCCCCGTGGGGCTGACCTTAGGATTTACATTTGCCTGACCCTTGGAAGCGTGTCGGGTCGCTGGCCCTACACCAGCTCGCTGCTGCCAGCAGGCACTGCGGAGGGCAATTTGTAGTGTGAGAGGCGCAAGTCGTCAGAGGTGGTTTTTCCTTTAAGATTAAAATGAAGTGATTTAAAGCTTATTTTTGGATGCCTGTCTTTCAGAGCAGGTACTTGAAGAGCTGTGCTACTCTTGTTCTGCCATTCAAAACCACATCTAACGCTGAAGACAAAGCCTTATTGCGTTGCTGTGGCAATTAGCTTTTACAGTTTTGGAGAAGTATTTCTTGCTAATAAAATCCCTTTTAACTTAAGATATCAAAAGCATAGTTTGAATTAATAAAGCTTTTCATAAAATGGATACACAGTGTTTTTTACTCAGCCTGTTTTTGTTTTTTGAGACAACCTTGATGTCTTCAAACTTGAGCACTGCAGTTTTGGATGTCTGCACGTTATCGGAAGCAGTTAGGAAAGGAGGAATAACCACCTCGGTCTTTACCAACCCACAGACACAACATATAAGGGGGCAGGCAGGCTGTGTGTTTCATCCTTTACGTTCAGAACAAGTGCTGCAAAGTGCACTGGAAAAGATAGGAGCGTTAGTTCTTCCAGCATGATTTTGGCTACAGAATTGTGAAGGAAGATGTGGCCTGGTAGTGCTGTAACATGATTATGCAATGCAACAGATTGCAGTGGATCAGGAAAGGTGACCTACTTATTAGGGTGGCATGATTGACCCGTGTCAGCTGATGTGTGAAGGCAAGCTTCTTTTCAGGCTGCAGCAGCACAGCTCTGTCCCTGGGCAGCGTTGACTCCTCTCCAAAAAAATTGGTTATTTTTACTTCCTTATTTCAGGATATTCCTTGTATCCAGAGAAGTTTCTCGTGTGCTTAAGCAAAACCTAATACACTCTGTGAATATGGGTGTGCAGATAAATGATAATTTTCTTCTAATTGGAAATTAATAAGTTTCAAAGAAAGCCCTCACTGTAGGCTAAAATAGCACTTTTCATTTAGAATATAACAACTGAGATAGTTTTAAAGAGTAAGACTTAAGTATATGATGAGTTAAAAATAGATGTATTTGGTGAGGAATGTATAATTATGAAACCTATGGAAAGTAGATTTTCTGATTGATACGTGTGACAAGCTTCATTCCCGTGTCAGTTTGTTGACTTTTTACTTTTACATTTTTAATTTCAGCAATGTTATTTCAGAAATGTCAATTAAAAGGCAGTCACCAGCTCAGAGAGGTGTGATGATATCCAATCGCATTTCCTTGGCGATGGAGGAAGATGGGCAAAGACTCAAGCCTGAGAGACTCTCATCTCGCTCTTTTGACTCAAGAAGGTATTTTTTGTTATGTTATCTTCCATTGCCCAGAGGAGGAGTGTGCAAAAAATTACTAATGAGGAATATTTTAAATTTAGTCCCATGTATTTACGGTACCACGATGCTTCAAGTTTTAAAGGAAATTTAAAATTATTTTTCAAGAAGTGCTGTTAACATTGAAATCAACTTCTGTGAGAACACATTGGTTAATGTTAACAAGGTAATCAACATATTAATGCTTTTCTGATACTAGATTTTAATTTCTTTAAAAAATGCGTGGTGCTGAAAGGTAATTGCATTTCTGTTTTAACCAGTTTAAATAATTCTCACGTACAATATAATTTTATATCGCTTTGCTAACTTTTTGTGAAACGGGTGCTTTGAAGTCTTACTTTCATCTAATGGAAAACTGATAAACGTCCTGTTCAGAAAAAAATATGTGTTCTGTTGGGGTTTTAAAGAGATTTTGAGTGTTTTTATTTATTTATTTATTCATCTTGATTGCCCATGATATTATAACTGTCTGTAAAATGAACTTCATAATTCGCATGGTGATTTCAGGCTACTTCATAAAGTTCTCCTGCCGCTGTTTTTACCTGGCACGTCTATTTCTTCATTCATTAAGGAGTGCTTTTTACTCCTATAAGCTGTGCTTTCATGCCTGCGTTCTTTTAATTTTCCCGTGGCAGCTCATGATCACGTTCCTTCTCAGTGTCTTCTTTCTCTTGCGGTTCTGTTTTTAGTGAGATTAACTTTAATCATGAACGTGCAAATTGACACCTTTTTCTTGGGGTTAGAGGCTGGAAGCTGAGGGAATAATTTGTGTTTAGGGTGGATAATCCTGAAGAAAGAATTTGCATAACTAAGAAAAAAAAAAGCATAAAGTTGTAGGTGTGTAGATGTACAGCAATCTGCCCTTTTTGGCTGAGACATCTAGTTCAGTATTTCATAAACAGAGAATTATGACTTCCCACAAGGAACTAGTTGGAGCTTATGCACTGAGCCATGCAGAACGTGCAAAAACCTCAAAGTGTGTGTGGCCAGTCGTTAGAATCACTTCGCCTGCTTGCTGAGATGTTTCTGCCTAACTTCCTTTTTCTTGAGCTACCAAACCATTAAGGTATGTTAGAAGGTGTGCAGTATGTCCTGGGACTTGTTGTTATAAGACCAGGAACATCCTTCTGTGATGTAAAGAGCAAGAGGTGCTGCTTTTGTTGGAAGCTGAAAGAAAGAAGTGGAACGAGGTTATAGACCAAGCCCTTGGTAGCTTAGATATTTCTGCTCTGGGATTTTCATTCATTCCATTCATTCTGCTATGAACTGCTTAAGGAGCAAGGGGACAGCCCTCATTATCAGTTGCTGAATAATAGCTCCATAGATAGATATTTTTAATCCAGGGATAATTATCAGACAGGGTTGGTAGTCAGGTGAAAGTCATTTTGTTATTAAGCTGTGATTCTTGACTGACTGAGAAATAGTTGATTTAAGGTGTTGGATTAAAAGATTTTCCAAGTTTGAAAGAATAGAAATAATATGATCTGTAAGTATATGCTGAAAGCTTGAACTACTACGTGTTCACACAGTGTATATTGTATCTTTGATAAGATTTTCATTTATTAATATACTGCATAGTAAAGCAGATTTCACTTGCATTTGAGAACATTTATTATATTTATGGTATCTGAGGAGCCATCTCACCTTCTTTGTGTGATGAAATTCTCTGTGGTATATAACTTCGGAACAATACTTTAAAAAAAAATCTTAAAAAGATTTTTTAACATCTCTGAAATGAACAAGCTGGTGGCAGTTTCACTCCCAAGTTTCCTTCTGCATCTCTGAAATTCTGTCAGGTGTACTTATCTATTGATAATATGCAAAGAACGGGTTAGGAAGAAGATGTTTAAATGGAATTAGTGACTGGCGGCTAGCAAATGTGACGCCCATCTACAAGAAGGGCCGGAGGGCAGACCCGGGAAACTACAGGCCTGTCAGTTTGACCTCAGTGCCAGGAAAGCTCATGGAGCAGATCCTCCTGAGAGTCATCATGCAGCACTTGCAGGGGAAGCAGGCGATCAGGCCCAGTCAGCATGGCTTTATGAAAGGCAGGTCATGCCTGACGAACCTGATCTCCTTCTATGACAGAGTGACGCGCTGGGTGGATGAGGGAAAGGCTGTGGATGTGGTCTACCTTGACTTCAGCAAGGCTTTTGACACCGTCTCCCACAGCATTCTCCTCAAGAAACTGGCTGCTCTTGGCTTGGACTGGCGCACGCTTCGTTGGGTTAGAAACTGGCTGGATAGCCGGGCCCAAAGAGTCGTGGTGAATGGAGCCAAGTCCAGTTGGAGGCCAGTCACTAGTGGCGTCCCCCAGGGCTCGGTGCTGGGGCCGGTCCTCTTTAATATCTTCATCGATGATCTGGACGAGGGCATCGAGTGCACCCTCAGTAAGTTCGCAGATGACACCAAGTTAGGTGCGTGTGTCGATCTGCTCGAGGGTAGGAAAGCTCTGCAGGAGGATCTGGATAGGCTGCACCGATGGGCTGAGGTCAACTGCATGAAGTTCAACAAGGCCAAGTGTCGGGTCCTGCACCTGGGGCGCAATAACCCCAAGCAGAGCTACAGGCTGGGAGAGGAATGGTTGGAGAGCTGCCAGGCAGAGAAGGACCTGGGAGTGATGGTGGATAGTCGGCTGAATATGAGCCAGCAGTGTGCTCAGGTGGCCAAGAAGGCCAACGGCATCCTGGCTTGTATCAGGAACAGCGTGACCAGCAGGGCTAGGGAGGTGATCGTCCCCCTGTACTCAGCTCTGGTGAGGCCGCACCTCGAGTACTGTGTTCAGTTTTGGGCCCCTCGCTACAAGAAGGACATCGAGGTGCTTGAGCGGGTGCAGAGAAGGGCGACGAAGCTGGTGAGGGGCCTGGAGAACAAGTGCTACGAGGAGCGGCTGAGGGAGCTGGGCTTGTTCAGCCTGGAGAAGAGGAGGCTCAGGGGTGACCTTATCGCTCTTTTTAGGTACCTCAAGGGAGGCTGTAGCGAGGTGGGGGTTGGTCTGTTCTCCCACGTGCCTGGTGACAGGACGAGGGGGAATGGGCTTAAGTTGAGCCAGGGGAGTTTTAGGTTAGATGTTAGGAAGAACTTCTTCACTGAAAGGGTTGTGAGGCATTGGAACAGGCTGCCCAGGGAAGTGGTGGAGTCACCATCCCTGGAAGTCTTCAAAAGACGTTTAGATGTAGAGCTTAGGGATATGGTTTAGTGGAGGGCTGTTAGCGTTAGGTTGGAGGTTGGACTCGATGACCTTGAGGTCTCTTCCAACCTAGAAATTCTGTGATTCTGTGATTCTGTGATAGTGCGTTTCAATGAACGGGATGATGTTGCTTTATAGTAATTTGAACTAGTCATTTTAAAAAAAATGTTCTTCCAAGCCATGCTTGTATCTTCAGCCAATGTTTTTGGGAGTTACACACAGATAGGAAAATATAATCCTAAATCAACATTCTTTCAAGGCTGTGTAATTAGATTGCTCTATGCTGGAATAGATCCAGGGTAGTTACATCAGTAAAATGTAATATGACAAGAGCAGGTTTGCAAGAAGTAGTTGTGGCCATCAGAAATCAGCAGTAAAAACAGAGAGGTGAAATTTTTATGGTCAAGAAAGGCAGGTGTTGCCAAGGTAGCAATAAATATGTGTTAAAGTAGGAACTATTAGAATCTCAGTGGAGGTCTGCACTAATAAAGAAGATCGCGTGATTAAAAGGATCATTTGTTCTGAAGTTCAGTGTTTTACAGTATAGGCATTGTTTTCTCTTTGTTTCCATTTGTATGAGAATTTATCTTGATTAATTGTTGAACCCTTGGAATTTTTGAGCTTATTTTTTAGTGTAGGCTAATGCTGGAGATAAATATGTTTAAAAATAGATGGTCAGAATAAAATATTTTTATACTTGGAAAGGAGAGCACCAGGGTGATGCTATTTAGAATATATCATACAGCCAGGTTTTGTGTGTTTGCCATGTGGCACGAGAGGTGGCTGTGTAATCTTCCAAAAAGGCTATTTATGTCAGAAAGCAGGAATTGTATCATTACGCTGTTGCCTTTTCTCTTCCTGAATTGTGCAATATTATTTACAGAAAAAAAACAAATCACCAAATTTCCTTTTTAGTTGCAACTTTGTGAAATTGTTTAAGGACTGTAGTTTGATACTGTTTAACTTCATTCAGATTTGTAAATATTTAAGTGAAAAATGACTGCGAATATAATTGATTTATGCTCATTCTTTCACATAGAAATGTTCTGGGAAGCTCTGTTACAGAGTAATAATCCAGTCATAAACACTCTGTGGTTAAAAGCCTGAGGATTTAAAGAGAGTCACTATCTCTCTCTCTCTCTCTTTTTTTTTTTTTTCTCCAGAGATCTGTTAGATCATAAGAATATTTTGTGCTTTTAAATTTTGTATCTGGCAGTGTTGTGAAGTGTTGCGAAATACTAAATATCGTTTTTCTCTTTTGTTTATAGAAGTCTTAGAGAAGGAAAGAGGCTTAATATATTCACTAAGGCTCCTCCAGAAACGGAAAGCGCGCTGAAAACAGGTTAGTGGAAATTCAATAATGAAAAAGCCAATGAAGCCAAGTTCTGAATTTTTAGAATATCAAGGGATTCACTGTTGTGAAAGAGACTCATGACCTGTTAACTTCCTGCTTTCAGACCTGTAAAAAATATACTTTAATGGAACTCTGCTTTTTAATGAACAAAACTTCCACACAGGGTCACACGTTGGTGTTTTCTGTATTAATTAGAACATTCTCTTACTGAACTTTGAAGGGTAAAACCAACTCTTTGTCACTATGATTGCTCTGGAGAGCCTTAAACCAGTCTGGAGAACAGGTATGTGGGCTCCGTTGGTGTGTTCGTTCATTTTGCAAACTTGTTGAATTCATTTAATGGCAAAGAAACACAAGGCTGTGTGGTGTCAGGGAAACAAGCTAGCTCTACAGGTGGCTGTGCCAAAGCAGTGTGTGAAACAAACTCTACTGTAAGCCTGGTTGCTTTGTGGGCTTCTTTCATCTGGTGTTACGTGGGTTGCTTAAAAGATCCTGTAGCGCCCAACAAACAACACCTTGCTTTACCTACTGTGGCTAGTGTTTCACACATGAATACTTAAAATCCACACCAAATCTCCTGTGAGATTAAACTAAAAGAAGACTGGTGAAATGGATATGACCCACCTCCATATATCTCTGCAGGAAGAGTCTCAGTTGCCACATCAGGGGGATGGATTTCACACGTGAAGTATGACTCAGCTTTAACACAGACTGGGTTTTGGCTAAGGGTGTGTGATTATGGGCAAGAAATTTAAAGTCTCTCCCTCGCTTTTGCCTTCTGAACAATGAAACTGCATTCCTACACTAATCTCTGGTACGCTAATTGCTCTAAACTATCCTGAGATGCTTTGGAAAAATGCATTATTGCAGTGTAATGACTTAGAACTGTATAGAAAGCTAACATGTGCAAAAGAAATAGCATTCTTCCTCTCTGGTAGCTTAGAAAATGGAACTCTTTTCTTTTTTTTTTTTTTTCTGTTTCAAGAGTAAGATTATTAATTTTTGTCAGCTTCCAGCTTAGTAGTTTTCTCTCTCGCTCCTTTTTTTTTTTTTTATTTGAAACTACAGGGAGAAATTAATTGGTTTATTTGATTTCTCTAGGAAAATGTCACATGGGGCTATTTGCCTATTTTCAAGCAGCTGTGAGCTTTCTGAGTGTAGCCACCTCTGTGGTGGACTACGAAAGTTGCTTATTAAAATGGAATTCAGTTTGCTGTTTTTTTTAAGGCAGTCAACTTCCTTAAAAATCTGTCTCTATTTCAGATAAAACCACAGTGAATGCTGCAGGATTTGGGTTTTTGTTGTTGTTGTTTTTTGTTTGTTTTATTTTAGTTATCCATACCAAAGTGGTACTCAAGTAATTGATATTTGAGTTGAAACAAATTTACTGAGGTCAAATGATGAGAGCTTAATCTCTCTTTTTTGCATGGCACAGTGTAGACATGTTGGCACGTGGTCGTCACACCAAATAAAAAGTGAAGATACAAAATTTTTGCATGGTCCAGTTCTGTTAGAAACGGTGTAAGAGAGCAAGTGGACTTTATTGGCTTTATAAGTAGATAGAAAGAAATAAGGTTCTTTCAGCTTTTTTATGTGGCATTTCCCTGTTTTATTCCAGGTAGCCTTGAGGAAATCTACCATATATTCTAAGCCAGAAAGCTTATTAAATGGCTTACTGACTAAGCCTGACAAACTCCCTCCCCCAAAAAAGAAGCCTTAATCTCAGGAAATACCAGCATGATACATGATACCTTGATTCATCTGCTTTCACTTTTCTTGGCTCGTGTTAGCTGAGATCATGAGTTAACATATTATTTATAAATGACAGAGAAGCAAGCTCTGTGTTACATAATGAATATTTATTTGGAAAACGTGAATGTTAATGAAGTAAATTGGCATCCTGAAAAAATAGTTCATAACTGTTAGTGTAAAATCTCAGTATTATTTTCAGTTGCACAGAGGTGAAAATACCATTTATTTATGACCTTTACTGCAAGCTTGAGAACATAAGTTTCATCTCTCCTCTATTAGAAGATTCATTAGCAGCACGTTGTTAAAAGGTATTATTTAAGATGTGGACAATAATTTAATTCTGGTATCATTTTCTCATGTTGTCTTTTATCTGTTTATTCCTGCCTCCGGCCCTCAAATCAAAGTAGGCAGCTGGGGAATATAGTTCTGCAATTTTCCCTGCTAAGTAAGAAGTAATTTGAAAAAGTATCTTCTGATTTGATGCAAAAAATGAAAACGCTTTCCAGCATACAAAAATACTGTTTGCACTTTGAATGTTTTCTTAAAAGGAGAGGGAAGATTTTTATTTTTTTAAAATATGAGTTGTAAGCCACGGAGCCAAAAATGAAATTATGTCTTCGTTTCAAATACTTAAGAGTAGTAAAATCATAACTGATTGGCCATAATCCACTTCAAATGGACTGTAACACTTGAATTCACACCAAAATCTCTGTCCTGGGGAGATTAGGGTGAATTGGTAACGGGAAGACAAGAAAACAGAGGGGAGCAGGACTTAGGCCAGCTCATGAAACAGCACCCCAAGGCACTCCCAGCTGTTCCTCCCTGTCCTGTGGTAACAGCTTGTTCCCTTTGTGTTCCCTTCGTTTCAGGGATGCGGTTCAGTCTGGGCTCATAACCAGTTCTCCGAGGGTGGAGGGGCAGGAACTCCCTGAGAGTGACTGCTGCCATGTGAATGCACTTGGATTTTAAAAATACACTCGGATTTATTTAGCAGGTTAGATACATCCCTAAAGGTGCTGTTGGACTGACAGAAAAATAGGACATCAGGATTTCTCAAGCCCAGGAAGCAGAAATCAGGCCTCCTAAGATGGTTGGGGAAGGGGTTGCCATCATTTATAGATTAAGAGTTGTCTTTCTGAAGGAGAGTGGAGTTGAGAAGTACCTGAGCACTGCTGTAGTAAGCAAGGTTGCTGTAGCAGAATGCACCAGTCAAGTTCAGAATTTGTTATATATACAAGCTGGAAGACAGAAAGGGAAGAAAAAAAAAGTGAAAAAATCTTACTCTGGGTGAGGAGCCTAAAAATATACTGTCCCTTACTGGTTCAGAATTGTTTTCTTAGATGTTTCCTAGTTCAATGAAATTTCATTTCAACAGACAATTCTCACACAAAAAAAGTGATGCTGACCTCTAAGGTAGAAAAATTTGCATAACTGAAAGCACCTCTGGAAAGGTTAAGGCTAAAGGATATACATTGTGCTAGCCAACGAGAAATTTTTGGCGTGCTGATAGATCTTTAAGAATTTTTTGTGTTTTAGTATCTTCACCAACGATTTGGGATCTGGAATTTGCGAAGGAGATTGCAGCAGTGACTGACCAGCCTCCCCGAAACGGTTTTGAGGAGATGATCCAGTGGACAAAAGAGGGAATACTGTGGGAGTTTCCAATTGACAATGAAGCAGGTATGGGCAGCGTTAACTTTTAATATTTGTCTGTATTTATCATTTTGGGGAATTAGTCTGTGTTCTGAGACTTTGACTGTTTTAACACGGTGTTTCGGATGATGAATCATGCATGTGATAGTAAACAAATGCAGCTTTCGAACGGTTCCAAGTCGGAGATTCTTCAGCTGAACTCATTCTGGCACTCCTCAGGTGAAGTCCTGCAGGTGGTTTGGCTGATCTGAGGGCTGCCTGCTGCCAGCGCCGGGAGTTCTCCCTCCCTCCCTCCCTGTCCTGGTGCTTTCAACACCAGAGGGCTATTCAAGTCTGTTACGTAATACCTTTTACTATGAAAAAGAAGCTTCTAGCAGAGGAAGGAGACTCTCGAGACTGCCGTGGGTTTTATAATGCTTATTCTGTTCTTCAGTGTGGTTCTCGGATGCGGCGACTAGCCAAAGCCTAGTCAGCTGTTTGCCAGTTCCGTATCAGTACTGGCCGAGTGCTAAACAGTCATCTGCTCTCTGGTTTATCAGTTTCATAGGAAAAAACAGTCTATATATTCACTCATTCTGGGCATCTATCTTAACTAGATATCTTTGTGCGTTGTATTTGCTCCTATTTCCATTTATTAAAAAAAAAAAAAATCCTATTTCCATTTATTAAAAAAAAACCAACCACCACCACTAAGTAAACAAACAAAAAAAGCCACCTCCCTGAAGTTAAGCCAGCAGAGAAAAGAGAGCACGTTAAGGAAGGACTACAGAAAGCAAGTGTACGCTTCAGGAATGGGGGTTTCATAATTTCAGGGAGAGATTGAGTGGTTTCTTTCTTTATTTTTTTAAAAAAGACATCAAACAGAACTACTTGAGAGTGATTCAGTCACTGAAAGCAAAACAGGTTAGTATCTGAAGCTGGGAGTCTTTGAAAATCTGTCCTGTGCTGAATTGCAAATTGCATAATGTGCTTCATTGTCTCTTCGTATTTATGCTCATCCTATTTTGGCAGTTTCTTCACAGAATTTAATCGCTGCTCCCAGAATCGATCTGTCCCGTCATGTAGAAGTCCAAGTATATTCCAGTCGTGTTTTTGCAAGCTGAAAACCGCTGCGGCCGATGGTTTTTCTGTTGTTGTAATGTGGCTGGAACCCTGCTGTCTGGGGCCCTCAGCGGACCGGGCGGCTTTGGCGGCCGCTGGTTTGGAGCAGCGTGGCCGGAACCGTGCTGTCTGGGCTGGGATGGCACGCGGACAAAGAGCCTTCACAGATAGTTAGACAGGAATCTTTATTGAGTTGTCCACAAAGACCGGTCATGTGGAAAATGCCGGCGGAGCGTTCCGAAATCTATCACCTCTCAGGTTGAAATATCAAGGCAGTGAATTGGGTTCGATCAAGCTGCCAGCTCTGTCCTGGCACAGGCTGGTACTCAGACCAGCTACCTCCAAGTACAGTCGAAAACTTGAGAACCTCCTTCCAGTTATTTCCACACACCGCACCGTCAGTGGCTCTGCAGAAGAAAGATGCCCCTTCCCACCGTTAGCTCTGCAGTTTGGTAGCAGTGAGCTCCCTCAATAGGTAGCAGTGAGCTCCCTCAGCTTGTTCTCTATCAAGAAATGTGTGATTATTTTTTTTTTCTTTTATGCAGAAGCAAGGGGCTCTGAAAACATCTCTGTAATTAAATTTTCTGTTGAGAAAGCTTGTGTGTTCAACTTCTAGCGTTATGAAAGCCTTTAAAGTTTTAAATGAAATATGAAAAATAAGGAAGACAGCTTATAACTGCTTTTCTTGGCTTCAGAGCATCTCCAGTGTTCTCGTCTGAGTGCTTTACCAAGACACTGTGCTGAGCTTTGAGGCATCAGGGCAGGTCATGATGTTTAAAACTTGTCTGGCCCTAATAGGAACATCTGAAGACGTGGCTAGACTTACTGGCTTGCTGCAGCAGCCAGTAAGTCTTCCCCCTTGCCCTGTTGTCAGCTCCTGCCTGCGTTTCTTTCCCTTTTCTGATACAGTTGAAGTCACTGTTAGGCAGCAAACTATCTTTTTTTTTTTTCTTTCCTTTTCTCCTGCCTCTGATTAATTTTTACCAGATTAGCAAACCAGTAGCATGGCTTGCATAACATCATTCTCGCTCCTCCTCCTGTCTGGTTGCCTCTTCTGCTTCTAGCAGGGTTAGCTCCACTCCGTCATTTGCCGTGGCAAAAAGTTGGGGAAGAAGTTGATTTCTGACCTTTTAAAATGATGCCTGTGTATTCATGCCTCGATGACTCAAATCCTGAGGAGTGCAGTGGTTAGGAGGGCCAGCACGTGTTATTGGTGCTGCTTTGCTTTAGCAACCCATCCTGAGGAACAAATGCTTCTGGTACGCCAGAGATAGTTATGGCATAAGCAATAGGTGTAGTGGAAGTTGTAGAAAATCACTGTCTCGGTTGCCTCTGATGGCTTTTGTAGGCAAAAGATTGCCAGGTCCTGCTCCGTCTGTTTTGCTGAGATGCTTTTCCCAGCATTGGGGCAGTTTACCAACAGAGGTGGCAAATGTTACGCAGTCATTTTAGGGGAAGGGATTGTTTTGCTTATTTTTGGTCTGTTCTAGGGGCCTACTGTCAGGGCATGATTTATCTTGCTCGGAAAATATTTGGTCCTCTATTTACTGAAAATTTGCCATCAAGACACCCTATAAGAGTAGACACCCTATAAAACACCCTATTTGCATTTGAGATGTTGCCTTTAAGGGAAGGCTGACCCTTTGGAAGGGTTAATGTGTTAGCTAAAGAAATTTTTATAGACTTTCTCTTCTGCAGTACACATGGAATTGGAAATAGGAGGTTGAGAGTGACTTTTTGCTTTGAAATTGATAAAGAAAATCCTCTGCTTTAGGCTCCCACCATGCACGTCCTTTCAAATGAGGTTTCTGAGGACAGCTGAAGAGAGGGTGAGGGACAGGCTTGTTCGTCCCCTGCAGCAGGAGGTGTGACTTGCTGGGAGTGGGGCAGTCATGCGAAAGTATCTCAGCTAATCAGTTCCCACCAGAGGTCTCGTCCTCTGATGCTTTGGGCAGTTGTGGTCTCTTTGTGATGCATGCTTTACTTTTCTGAGGACTGAAACATGTGGTCTAGCTGAAGTATTTGGACGTAGCACTTCATCCCCAAACCATGTATCATGTCTTTGACAAATGAGAGATCACAACAGATGATGTAATGTTCCTCCTGACCTGAATTTTTGTGTGAGACTGTAAATGATTTAATTTCCTTTAGATTAGAGATGAAAATTGGAGAAACTATTAACTAGACATACTCTCTTCCTCTACCCTTTATGTCCAAAAGAAGAGCATGAGAAGAGCCCACACTTACTGGCAGCATTATTCAGATTCTTTCAGCAGTGGGTTCATTGGTTTATTTCTCTTGGATTTTTGTGACCAACAGAAGCATGAAATCTGGAAAGGATGGTAGCTTGTGAACGCAACCATCAGCATCTAGGTACGGGGAGATTCCACCTCCCTGGGCTGGGGGAAGGTCAGTGTGGGTGGCATGGTAAAAAGATCATCTCTGTGCTTCTCTAAGTAGATGTAGCTTTTCAAGCATCTTAGAAATACAAGTTCTGAAGCTGCTGTGATCTTTTTTATTTAACATATCAGAAACAGGAGAAAGCTTGTGGAAGAAAGAAATATACTTTCTCTTTCAAAGACGAAGAGGATGAGTGGCGTGTAGCTGGCACTGGTAGACACTGCACATATTTCTGGGAAAGATGTGCAGGGAAAAATAGATGTGTTTCCCAGCTCCTTCAGGCAGTGCACTACCTAATGGAGGAAAGACAGAATGCAAACTTAATGAATGCGATAACACAGGTTGAGAGTCTTCTCCATCCCAGTATTATACACCTAAAATTGAAGAAACTTTAACATATAAGGAAGCCTGGGACTGAGCTGGCTTCATTTTCTCATTTTTAATTCTGATGATTTAATGTTGGCAAATAACATATCATACCTTAGCTACTATAGGGAAAAAATGTACATCCGTGGCGTAGACTTCCCATTTTTGTTGTGTGGAAGAGTTCATGTGCAATAGTTTTCTCTGATAAATTTTTACCCAAAGTTGCAAGTGTCATTTACAAATACGTAGCAGATTAGGATCAAGTAAAGATTTTCATACATCTCTAACTGAAGGAAAATGTTTCAATTGCAAATCCCATTTTTCTGTGTTTTTTTTTTTTTTTTTTTTAATTTTTTATTTTATTAAATCTCAGGAACTGCAGAAGCAACCTTTTTTTCTTCTATATGAATGAATTTGTGCTCTAAGTCTTCTCGTGTATGCTAGCATCATCACATGAACATCTACAGCTGAAATCCACAGGATGGAGGACAAAAAACTGCCAGAGGATCTGAGCTATATTTGATCAGAGATCTACAATAATCCCCTGTTCTATGTTTCTGTGCAACTGAACGCTTTTGAATGCAACATTTTTTGCATTGGTCACTACTTACAAGTAGCAGCTGGTGTGATAGACAACATTTTTGCATCAGAATATACTCACAGATTTGAAAAGCATTAGGAAAGCAGTTTCCCCTACCCATTTGGTAGCACTGGAGTGCTAAAACTGTGACTTGCAATGAACATGCAAGTTTTTTGTAACAGTTCTGTATCAGATACTTCAGGAAGTTGCCTCCTTCATTCAAGATGAGTTTGTATTCTTCAACCCTCTGTAGAATTACACGATCAATTCTTTTTAAAAATAGTTTATTAAAAGTGTTGAGAGTCTAAAAGGTGATACACCTTATGAATAAAGGTTTCATGTATTGAGCAAACTTTTTTTTTTCAAGAAGATTGATTTTTGGCATCAGCCTTCAGCAGTGTTACTATTAGATATCCTTGTAAACGGGAGCACAAAGTGGAGATAATATGGTAGATGGATAGGATATATGCTGACGTTTTCTGTGTGGAGGGAGAAATTAACATCTTAGAATTCTGAAGTTTCTTACACTTCGTGGTTTGTTTAATGCAAAAGGATTAAACGGCACAGAACCATTAATTTTACTAATTAAAGGTTTATTTACAGGCTGTATTTTTTTATTTTGTTAAATTCACTGTTGTATTATGATAATGACTTTGTCATTTTGTGTTCCTTTTGGTAGGGATGGATGATGATGCTGAATTTCACGAACATATCTTTCTGGAGAAACACCTCAAAGACTTTCCCAAGGAAGGACCTATTCGCCACTTCATGGAACTTGTCATCTGCGGGCTTTCAAAAAACCCATACCTCAGTGTTAAACAGAAGATCGAACACATTGAGTGGTTTCGGAATTATTTTGACGAGAAGGAGGAATTTCTTCGAGAGATGTGAGACTTGGGAAAGTGCTTAACTTGACATGAAGAAAATGAAATGAACGAAATACTGTTGGTGCAAAGTAGTCATGTCACCGGAAAGTTGCATTTTAAATAAAAAAGATCATACTTTCATGTGTGTCCATGCTTATGCGGATCTTTTTTAGGAACAAAAGAAGGAACTGAAAAGTATAGATCTAATAGAACGTGCGTTTAAAATGTAGCTTATCAGAATCATCTTTTAAACTTGAAACTAATCTTCTGACCTTAGAATATATTAAGACTAATTCCAGTTCTTACTCACTTCCCATTTGATGTGTATCTTCACAGGTTTGTTCATCTTTTACGTTCTTGAAAACTTGAAATGCTTTCATAGCTCAAAAATCCTGACACAGCTTTAATTTTTAAAAGCTGTTACTGAGACAGTAACGTTTCATTTTGGTAGCTCATTATACACTGGTGTTTGGATGGTATTTGGAATACCATCTTTCATTAATCATCTTTATTGTTTCATTTAAAAAATATTGTTCATTGAATTCTTTCTTGTTTTCTCCCATTTACAACCATTACTTTGGTAGTTATTTGCCCTATCAATATGCTCCTGTCTTTGTTTTTCCCCTGTATTTCTTTGTAATCGATGTAGGAAGGAGGAAAGTTTGGAACAAAGGTAAAATACTGGCTTCACATGCAAACTATTTCAAATGAGAATTGCACCAAAGGAAAAAAAGTAAAAGCTGGCCTTTTTCTATGACTTAGAGTATTGTTGCTGTGTTATGCTAAGCTGTAGGATGTGAGTTTGCTTGTCTGGGAAAGGATGAGACTGGGGTCGTGGAAGGGAGAAGCAGCTCTTTGATTTTTTTTTTTTTTTTAACTGTAAGAGCAGCAAGGTTCAAATTTCTGTGGAAATCTTCAGAGGCTTCCTGGCTTTGGAATGGAGAAAGCAAGAATTATTTCAAAGTATTTCCATTCAGTCCTAGAATAGTTTTAATTTTCAGTTCAATGCCAAGTTACATTTTACTTAATAAATACCATCCTTCCTACATGCTAATGATGCTGGGAGCTGCCTGAAGAGACCCAGAAAGCCTGCATGCTGCTCTGCTTCAAGTCTTTTTCTAAAACCAAGGCACTGAATTCACCGCAGGCTTTTAGAAACAGCCCATCTGTGTATTTTCTTTGCATCAGTCCAGGGTTTTGGTACGGAAGACAGGGCACCCTCACAAGTTGTGCCCTCACTGGAAGAGGTTTGGGAGCTTTAGCTGTGTATGAAAGCCCTGAATTTTGCAGCACTGGGAGCAAGGTGAATGTTTTTGTTTAAACTGATTCGTTAGAAGGTCACTACTTCGACAAGCTCTTAACAAGAGCTCTTGGTGCTTAGGATCTTTGGAAAGCTGTAGTAATGCCTACTTAGGTGCTTAAATATAGATTTGGGAGTTAATACTAGGCAACAGGATTTGAATAATCAGACCTAGCTGCATGGATGTACGTATGCTTATTGGGGCTGCTCAAAGCATGTTAGAGCCCAAGTGGCAGCAGTTTTATGTCCTTTTTTTTTTTATTATTTTTTGAGGGGGGGAAGGAGAGAAGGGTGTGCCCTTCTTGATAGTCCCAAAGGGGAAGGTTTGTAGGAATTTAAGGCATTGCTTACAGATTTGTCACTTAGAAGCCAGCATAAAAAACACCATTTTTCTCTCAGCCCAAAGGATAAAAGCTGGCTGCTGGCGTGTTCAGAACAGAGCTAGTGCTGGAGCCGTGGGTTCCCTCACTATAGTCTTTTGGGGATTTCTTACGATGGCTGCTTTTCCCTCCTTTGGCTGGGTGGTGTTACGTGCAACTGAATGGATTCAGCATTAGGATCTGTCCAACACAAAACAGCATTTGTTATGTGCTGCAGTCAGACTTCCTTCTTTATGCGTGAAGCTGAGGTGATGTTAATGCGCTGCTAATGCCATACCTCAGCATGCCTCATACCCTGTACCGTACAGAGCTGTAGCTGCAATGGGTACGTAGTAGGAGAGCCGCTGGTTGAGTAGGGCTGGCTGAGCCACGGCAAAGTTGTGCCAGAGGTGCAATGGTGTGGTGGGGTTTTCTAGCGCAGTTTCAGAGGGTTTCTGCCCATCTCAGAGGAAATGCAGACGCTTGTCGTTATGGTTTGGTGTTGGTAGAGTTGTGACCAGACGCAAGCTGATGATCCCAGGTGCTGGCTGAGACGCGGTGCCTGGCTGAGCAGAGTGGATCACGAAAACTCTGTGTGTTGAAAACATGACAGCTTGTTCCCCTATGTGCCCATTCCCAGCCCCAAACCAAACCCACACAGACACTGGGTCTGGTGAGCTTGCCTTTGGCCAGAAGACGAGGTGTGGTGGCAGGGTGGTGTAATTATTCTGGGTTGTGCGGTCGTTCCCTTCTCTATTTCAGTGTGGATACCAGAAGAAAACAAATCAGAAACTAAACCATGGGCTGAAGATTAACGAAGCGGTTCAAGGCCTGGGATGTATTACCACCCTATTTCTGCCGTTCAGCTTCTTTATCTCTGCTTTCCAAGTGCTGATCTTGCCCTGCCCCCTCAGTGGCCTAATTGATTATTGTAATGAGCTTAAATTCAAAGCACATGGTTGCAACTTAGGGTTAGCTGTTTTTTTTAGCTTGTACTTAGCTGGATGAAGTTTGCTGCTCTGGTTTTTGGGTAGCGTACTGAGTAGATACTTTGTGGTGGTTTTTGGTTTGTTTGCTTCGTTTTCACAGGAATATCAGGCGCTCCTTCTCCTGACAAGCCTTGCTTTGTTCAGAGCCTCAGACCAGGTTGCAGCGGCATGGTGCTGTCTTCAGGGCACAAATGTGTGTTATCCCATGTGAGGTGCCTCTTGCTCTCAGCACCCCTCACTCTGCTAGGCGCTTATGCTCCTGGAGACAGACGTCTGCTTACGGTACGTGTGAGCCTGGCCACTTCACCTGTTGGGCTGGGAAAAACCAGGCTTCTCAGGGCTGGTTCCTTGCCCAAAGGGAGTGGATGAAAGACCCACGAAGGGCTGAATTTCCTGCATTAACACGGTGGGTGTAGATGCCACCTGCTTTGCTCATATGCCAACCCAACTCTTGTCTCTGTCATCAGACGGCACCCTCTGTCTTTTCCAGCCTATTCGATAGGAGTGGTTTGCTAGAAACCAGATGTAAAGCAGTTTCATTTTTTTTTAACCACTTATGGAGCAAGCATAAACACTTGCTCCCCAGTGTGGTGTTAGAAGGAAGCTGGAGGAATGATGCTTGGTTGGAAGGCTTCATCTCTGGTGGGATTTCAGCTCCTGGTGTTAACCCCTACCAATCAACAGCACTGATGCTGCTTCGTGCTCCTTGACTGCAAGGATGAATGCTTCCCTGAGTACTGGAAGTAAAAATTAATTTCTTATACCTGATTTCTTATAATAAAGGTGACTTAATTTAACCCTTCTGACCCTGGCAGAGGAGCTAAAATGAATGGGGTGAGTAGGGAGGAAAGTCTTGAGTGTGTTCCCGAACTGCAGGCAGTATGTTTTAATTGCTTAAACCATATATTTTTTTTGATGAAGAGGAGTGGTAAAGGATTCCTGGAGTGCTACTCAGGTCCATTTTCTTCCAATGCTTACAGAGATAATAAAATTCCAGCATGAAAATAGCTCCTCCTCGGGAGCTCGTGCTTTGATGTGAAGCCTGAAGCATCATGGCATTTATGAAAGAGGGGCCACACCATTGCTATCAGCAACGATTTAAAAGTAAATAGCTTCATTTTAGCCGGGATTGTGAGTTTAGTTGGCTTAACTCTTCTTCCTGACTGCTTGTGGACAGAGTGCGATGACTTCTGAGGTTGAAGGGCCTGCAGATGGACGTCCTCCAGGCCTGAAGGTCCTTCGGGAAGGCCGTGAGGTGGGACCAGGGTGCCCAGCACGGCGGGGTGAGGGACGAAGGTCCCTCAGAGCCCCCCGTGTCCAGCAGGACGCGGCGAGGCTGTGAATCTCACCACAGTGCTCGGTGGCTACAGGCATTCTGGTCCCGTGATCTCCACAAGATGTCAGTGTAGATTTATTGGATTAGATAGCAAATCCTTGTGCTGTTCCCCCGGCAGACTGAAGCCAAAACTTGTTTCAGAGCAGCACAATCGGGTTGATTGTGCTCGGGAATGCATCGCCCGTGGAGGAGCGAGGCGGCGTGCGCTGGCGTACCGGGAGAGGTGCGCGTGGCACCCCGAAATGAGAGCGGGGCTGTGCAAAAAAAAGAGTAAAATTTTGGTAAAATCGAAGGTGCCCAGACTGCATCGGGCAATCTGAGCACGGGAGGAGTCTCGTGGGTGTCACTTGAGCGATAAAGTGCTCAATTTTGTGTCTGAAGTAAAGCTGGAAGCCTGAACAAAAAGCAGCAGGGCCAGCCTGGGTGGAAGGAAGGCTCTGAGGGCAATGGGATCAAGGCGCCCGTGTGGGGAAGCTTAACTGTGTGGTAGCCAAACACCCCCTTGGTTTCCCTATATACAAAAAGCCCCCTTTACGATGACAGGGACGAGGTGGGACACTGCCAAGGGACCGGGCCCTGTCCTCCCTCACATCCCTTGTGGCCTTAGGGCTGCTAAAACCCAACTGCCCGGCCGTGGGTGGCCCTGCTGCCGCCCGCCCCCGGGCCCGAAAGCAGCAGCGACCGGGCGGCGATGATTCATTTACGGTCCCCGGCGCTGCACCCTGTCACCCATGAGGGAGGGGAGGCAGTGAGAGGTGACAGTATTTGTCAGCGATGGCAGAAATAGCCGCCTTTCGGATTTCGCTGGGGAAGTGGGGAGGCAGGGGGAGGGAGAGCAGCGCCGTTCCCAGGCCGGCCTTGCAGCTGGGGTGGAAAACCTGTGGTAAAAGCAGCGCCCCGTATTCCTCACGGGGTCCAGCTCCAATAGCCAGCGAAGTGTTAGCCCACCAAAATTTGCCACCCTGCTGTATGAAGCAACTCAGCTAGAGACGGGGGTGCAAACTCCCTCTCCCCTCTACACATTATCTAAAAGCTCACCCTGTGGGGTTTTGGGGAGATCAACCAAGATGTGCTCCTGGGATGGGGGATGCTCTGCAAAGCCCAGTGGTTCCCACCACTAACAGGTAATCTTCTCTTTGGAGCTGATTTTTAATAAGATGAATCTTGCTACTCCACTCACTGTATAAGGGAAAAGGTGCAAACAAAACAGCTGCCCCGATTTCAGGGCAAAGCTGTGAGCTTGCTCCTCAGGTTGGCGATTAGCCCCTGAAATCCAGGACTGCTCAGGCAAATTACTGTTTTGCATATATGAAGATTTTACTGTGAACTCACTCTAAGCCTCCCTGGAGAGGGGATGTTTGCTGGATGCTCTCCAAGGAGAAAAACGGAGCTGTAGGCACACACCAAAAGCTGGCTGTAGAAACCTCCGAGTCTCTTGGACCAGGGGACAGAGATATCAGGGAACACAAAATTGTTTGTATAAATCTGGTCATGCATGTTTCTCACAAGTGATCAGACAAAAAGGAGGAAAATGGAACAAATACTTCTAATTTATCCCAATTTTAAGCTGTAAATGAACATCATAGCAGCATTGGTTTCAACATGATCAGTGGATGTTTTCTGTTCAAAAAGTCCGTAAAACATCACTGATTAAATTATTGGATATTATTTTTTTTCCTTCTGAGGGGAACTTGATATTGCAAATTTTTTATGGTGTTGTTTTAGGACAGTCACAAGATAGGCAGGCTGGAGTGTGGCAGTGCTAAATCAGATTGGCATTGATGCCCAGCAGCGCTATCCAGACCCAGATACTGTGCCAGGATCTGCCTTGTGAGGGTGTAAATTAGGGTTTCCAATGGCTCTGAAAGCCAAAGTGGCTGCCAGGTGCATGATGGAATTGGTTTTGCTATTGTCACAAGCTGTGTGATTTACTAACCAGAGGGATAAAGCTGCCCAAAACCGCCCAGGGCACAAGCTAGCACACTGGTGTGGGTGGCTGGGCTGCCCCGTGTCCCACTGGGATGCAGCAAGGATGTGAGAGGTCTCCTGTCATGCTTCAGGAGGCAGTGGTCCCACCCAACGTCCACCTCCCCATCTGGTCCCAAATGATCTCCTACTTCTTAGTGAAAACTCCTGCAGATGTCTTAGACGTGATTTGCAAGCTTTGGATGCTACTTTGGAGGCTGATCAGCTCATGTCCTCGCCCTACTTAGAGGAAAGAACCTAATTTGAGGAGCATTTGCAAGTGTGAAAATTGTTAACAAATGAAGCCAGGCTACTTTCCTTATCTAGTAATTTTTGAAGATCTGGTGTTGCAAAAATAGCTCAGTGGTCTTTCCAGGTGCCTGGTGTGCCTCTTCTGTCCCTACAGAGTTCAACTCTACCGAGTCCTACTACTCACTTGGAGAAGTCGTGGAGGTGGCATTTGGGGCCTGGCTGTTGGCTGACTTTTACAGGAGCTTTGTCACTGCTGCTGTTGGTCCCAGCATCAATCCCTGCGTGAAAAAACGACCAACACCCGCGCTGGGGATTTCAGACGTGAGTCACCCCCGCTGCTGGGCTCCTGCTGAAGGAGACTTTGCTCGTGTCTTGCCTCACATGAAGCTCACCATGGCCAGAGGAAACATCTTTACGGGAGACCTGTGGTATCTGTGGTGGCTGGTTTGTCTGGGGCATCTCATGGCTGTGCATGCAACAAGGAGGAGTGTTGGAGGGGGTGAGCCTGCTCCACACGGCGCTGATCCTCTGGTACTTGCATGCCGTGTAACACAGGGGTTTGGTTTTGGTGTAACTGCCGCTCCAGGCAGTTTTTCTGCAGTGCAGTGATAATAGGACTGACTAAAACTGTAGCTAAAATACCCAGCCTCGACATTTTGCTGTCACAAAACGTGGGGCTGCAGACAGCAGGTTTTCTGAAGCCTCTGCCTGGGCTGGGCTGGGCTGCGCAGTTGTTCCTTTTCTGCATTGAAAACTGTGGTGAGAAGGGTGTCCTGAAATCCAGGACAAACACAAAGCCCTGAGCCTTGAACCCATGAAAAGTTTTCAGTGAAAAGTCAGTGACCTGTTGAAGGGACATGTTTGGGTCTGGCACTGGGTTTGGGTGCATGGATGCAGATCCTTGAGTCCCATCCCTGTATTTTCAGAAGATTTTAAAAGGAAATTGTGTTTCTCTCAGCAGTAGCATCACTTGGAGTCTGAAACAGGCTGTGTGATGCTCATTTTGATTCACCCCAGCTGTTGGCAATAGCTTGTTCCTTTTCGCTTCTCCTTCTGCAAGGCTTTCCCCAGATGGGCAGTTAATTAGATGCACATGGGGCAAGCAGACAGCTTTCACTAGCGCTATCACCAGCCCTTGAATACTTAAACCATTCTGGGTCATGAAGGGGCCTGTATCCCTCCCTGAACCACCTCTGGGGCTCATTCAGGTGTTATTTTGGTGATCGGAGCAGGCCAAAACTCCATCCCTGGGATGCCCTGGCTTGCAGCTTCTCTCAGTTTCTATTCCCCATGCTTGGCCCTGCAGTGTGCCTCTTGTCCCAGCAGGCTGTGGTGGCAGCAGTCATGGCAGCGGAGGAGTTTGATGCCAAAGAAATGACAGGTGAGGAAAGGATGGCCAACTTGGAGATGGATCGGTGGCCACCTGAAGACTCTTCCAGACACAGCTGCAGTTTTGGAGGCTATTTGAGGGCACATGAGCCCACATTTTGGGGATGGGAATGGTGGGACACTCCCAGGTACTGCTCTGTAGGTACCAAAGCTGGAGTAGTGCTTGATTAGGGGACCATGGGAGTGTCTGTGCTCTGCACCAGGATCCAGCCCCATGCTTTGAGACTCAGCAGCAGCAGTGGGGTGAGCACCAGTACTTTCCCACTTGCTCTTCCCTCTTCCCTGGGGAAAGCCCTGTTAATCAGCTCTCACCACCACGTGGAAATGGGGAAGGGAAAACCCGCTCCCCTCCTCTCCTGGCCGTGATGGGAAAGAGAAGCAGCATTTACTTTCCACTGCCTTGTAGCCAGGAGGAGGAGGAGAAAGGAGGATGTGGAAAGGAAGAAAGGAGAAGCTCGTGGCATGGGGGGTCCCTGCTGATGACCACGCTGGGATCCACTAAAACCTGAAATTGGCACACAAGAGCAACAGCCTGCAGTGTGGCTCCCATACTTGGAGAGGACTTGGGTATTCAGTTACACAGAGCAAACCAGGAAGGCAACCCAGAGAAAAATCAGTCCCATCTGTGGTGGTTGTCACAGGTGCTGCTGGGTGCTACTTGTAACATTTAGTTGAGTGGCCAGAGAAGGCCGCTTGAATCACTGCCTTGGGAAAGCAAATGGCATGAAGCTGTTTAAAAAATAAATACGTAGAAGGGGAACTCCTGCCTTTTTTCTTTTCATAATCCTCCCATTCTCATTTTGGCAGGCACCGAGATTTCCTCCACACCTCAGGTGAACGGGAACTGAATGTAGCCATTAAAAAGACATGGAAGGGCTGAGCAGGACAGAGATGGAGGTGAGATTGGATTAATCCTTGCCAAATCTTAAAAAACAACAACTAAAACTATTAATTTGTTGGTGACAGAAGCTCCAGGGGTATGTGCTTGGAGAAGAGCAAGTGCCTCATGGAGAAGGGCAAACAGCCTTACCTCAAACCCACACTGATGAAGGAGATATTCGTTGTGGAGAAGGTGACCTATGGAGGCAGGTCTGGATGCAGTTATGGGGCTACCACCACGGCTTCTGTCCATGGTGTTTGGGAAGGCTGCAGGTACTGTAAGAGCACCGGGCTCCTCATGGGACCCACCTGACCTGTGCGTGGGCTGCAGTTCTGCCTGGCTCTGCTTGTTTTCCTTTTTGTGCCAACACCTTCTACCCAAGGCTGTGAAACATGGGCAGAAATTAAAATCCCACAGCAAATTTTCCCTCTAATTTTTTTTATTCTCCTTAAAGAAGAGAAGCTCAGTGGGTTGGGAGACTGCAACAGGCCTTTAGCTTGGTCTTTTGGCTCCAAACCTATCCTATTATGAGCACAACCCCCATAATTTGCTACGGTCTGGTGTAACTGGTGTGGGATGTAACGTGCACAGCCTGCTCCGGCAGGGTGACACTGCCCAGGACTAAATAGCTCTGATAAAAATTAAATGTTGCTCTTAACATGCCTTTCCTCACTCTGATTCTCGCAGTTGGGCCATATAGAGCAACTGCTAATTTGAATAGTTTCTGTGGCTCCCTTCAGACAGTCTCTGCAGCAGTTGCGTGTTTTAATTGGCCTGTGGAAAGACATTACACCCTCACGAACCATTTGAGAGACCTACTCACCCCCACAAACGGTGACATATGATTTTTTCTGCACAGAAGCCAAACATAACAAATCAACAAATACCCCATGGTATCTGATAATTCATGTGACATATGTGAATAATTGCCTAGAAACTCGCAGGAAGACACTCAAACTTTTTTTTTTTTTTTTCCTTCTGATTGTGACAAATGAACTGTGAGTATCAGGTTGCGTGTTTTGGCTCCTAGCAGGAGCAGAGCTAATGCTTTGAGTCCAGGCCATCTCAGACTAACTCGGGTTGATTCAAAGGTCCCTACCAAGGGCTCGTCTATGGGACGGATCTGCTTCACCCTCTGCTAACGTGGCCCTGAATGGATTTAGTGACGCTGGAGGTAAGGCTGTCCACACCATGCCGTGCCACCACAGAGCTCCTGCGTTCACCAAGACCTTTTGCTCATAGCTTGTGAAGTCCAAGTGTGGCAATACAGCCCACTCATCTGATATCATGTGCAGCCCAAGCCAGTTGGCTTATTAGCTTCAACTAGAACATAGTTTTTTATTATATTATTTTTCCCCCAGAAAAACAAACAAGCAAGCCAGACGTTTGGGACTTAATAATTTCCAGCGATGGAGAGCGTATGGCATCGCTGGTAAGTTGTTCCAGCGGTTAATTATGCTGATGAAGTCAATGGAGTTACTGTAAACTCGATTTATACCACCAGTGTGACTGAATACAAAATTTGGCCTACTTACCAGAAGGGAGCAGCGCTTTGAAGTCTCTGTATATCTTCAAATAAAATTATTCTCCTGCGGAAGGCACGAAAGCGCAAGGCTTCTTCTAAAGAAGCTGTCAATTGGCCTCCAGTACACTGCTGGAATATCGCTACCAAGTACAAATTGCACACGTATTTAAGGCAGTTAATTGGGTTTCTTTTACACACGCGAGCCTGTGTCGTCGTTAGGGCTATATTACTGCTGCCCGTGATAACATTTTTATCTGTTAACTTCCAAGCTGCTACGACTGACACCAGCTACTCGCGGAATGAGTCAGCTAACTTTCCTTTTAACCGTTTGTTCTGCTCCCTGAAGGTGTTATGAATGTCGTGTTATGACAAGCTGGTCGCCACTCGCTCCTTTAAAGCTTGTGTAGCAATTTTTTAGTCCCAATAGGCTGTTTTAAAAAATGGGTCTAGGGTTTTTCAGTGGCTGGGTGAGAAGCAGCTACTGCTTCAGTGCAAGGACCTGAGTGAGAACAATTGCTTTGATTTATTTAAAAATCATCTTGCAATGGAAATTAATGTTACAATATCCAGATTTTTGCTCCCACAGGAACAATTCTTACAGGCTCTCTTCTTTACCCGTTAACTGTCAAGGCAGATTTATATTTAAACCGAATTACAAGAAAATACACCGCAAACCACTGCAACAAATCGTTACTAATCACGATTGATCTACGTGATTAAAGGTTTGAAATCTCTCCTGCAGTTGCATTAACGAATTAGAAATTACACTCAAATTGCACTGCAGTTCTTGGTTCCAGCCCCCAACCCCATGTGTTTGAAGGCTTTCCCTTGAGCCAATGTCCCAGTAAATGACTTTTCCTTCCCAGGGGAAGCTTCTCAGGAGGATGTGGGACATTTGTCTCTGGAGAAAGAAGGGACGTAGGGATGAAGGGACTACACCCTAAGGTGACATTGTCCCCTGTGCTCCAGTAACACCCTGACCCAGGTATGATGCTTTCAGAGTGGCTAACTTATCTGTTCACATTTAAAATGTCTGTGGTATTCTTCTTGACTTCCTGTGCCTAACTGCTGCTGTTACTATTGCTGTGCATGGCCAAGTAGCTGCTCCTTCCCACCCAAGATGCGAATAAAGCGACCCAGTGTATATTTAACTCTTCTTGGATACTTCCCAGGAGTATTTTGAAGCTTATTAAGCTGCTCTGATGGTGTCTGCTTGATGTTTCAATAACCTCTTGTGGAAATGCTCACAAAGGATTATTCTTCTCTCCAGTCCGTGATTTACTTACTCTTCCACCTCAATGTTTACTTCACGGTGAGTACAAGGGCCATAATACGCTGGCACTGGCACACATTGTTTCCAGAGGCCACTTTCTCTTTGCTGGGAGAATGCAAGGAACCAAATCCCAGGGGATGTTTCCCAGGGCAGGACAGAGCACATTCCCATGGCTGCAGAGAGGAGTGACAAGGTGCCAAAATCCCATTGTTGGCCAGAGCTGAGTGGGAGCAGAGGGACACAAATGCCCTGTTCATGGCTGACAGGATCTGAGGAAGCCTCCATAAAGCATAATCCTTAATAGCCATCCTCTTGGGAGACAGAAAAAGCTGACAGAGGAGGTGGGATGTGCATGGGAGGTGGAACAGAACATCCCCTGGGGGATGGATATGAGTGGAGGGAGGCAGGAGATGTGAGCGTAGACACCTGTGCACAAGCCTGGGCACCACGGTGTTACTGCTCACTGCTGTGTACATTTGTTTTAGGGTGCTTCCCCTCTATACGTGTTTCTTTTCTGCTTAGAGAGGAGGTCCTTAGCCCATCCCTGTAGTCAGATAGCTTTGCACAGCTCTCCTCAGTACAAGACAAGGATGCTTGATGACAGGAAACCCATGCTCCCCAGGACCCATCTGTCCTCTCGGCTGTCCTGTTGTCTGTTGTCTTTCAACACCTACTCTATCAGCTGCTGTGTCACAATAAACCATGTCTGGAATCATGGTGAGTGGCAGCATCTCGGTGGGGTTTCACAGCCACTGGAAAAGGCACTGTTGAGAAGAGCTGCCAGTACCTGTTTGGATGCTCCCATATCCCGGTAGAGCAGGCATCCCTCAAAGGCCAGAAGTGACCTGGATCCAGTGCCACACATCTCCCTGAAGGATACTGCTGCAAAGTGGTGCTTCGTGATGCAGTTACTTCTCAGTGACTGGAAGGAGGTAGGTGTGATATGATGAAGAGCAACTTGTGCATCACTGTGAGCGTTGATGTGGAAGGCTTGCTCTGCTGTGGGTGGGTTTGCCCCACTCCTCTGGTGACCCCTGGTGCTGCAGCGTTGTCCCAGTGGCTCTGCCACAGTCACCAGAAGCTCTCCTAGTTAGTGGTGCTGGTGGTGGTGAAGGAGGTGATGACCTAACTGTTAAGTGCATTTTTTTTTTAGAACAGTGGATGAGAAAATATTTGAGGAGGAAGAAACTAGCCTAGGGAGAAGAACCTGTATTTGTCACTCTATCGGGGCTGGGCTGGCAGGCTGATGTGAGCTAGGGCTGTTTCAAGCCAGAGTGTTTTAACATGGCAAAGGGCCTTCTGTAACTGTGGAAGGGCCACATAGGCTTGCTTGGATTTAATAATCACCTAAAAGGAATCGAGCACCTCCACAAGCACCCAATGCTTTTGTGAGCCTATGGTTCATCCCTGCAGCCATGCACGTGGTTCTGAGTGTGCCAAAGTGTGCTCAGGTGGTGTCCCAGAACACTTTCTGCTTCATTTTTCATAGTGTTTGTATGAATTCCCTGTTTATACCCTCAGGTGTTACTCAGTTAGGGGGATGGACTTGCAGAGGATATTCATCCTGGACCTGGACCACTGCTTTAGAGACTTTGTGACTTGTTTATTCTTACTTCTACAAGCCCATGTCCCACGTATATCTTCTTCATGAGAAACCTGACATCTGATCCTAGCATTGCTCCTCCATTTCCACGAGCAGTTCCATGGTTGGCATGTGCAAGGCTGTGTTCTGCCTTTCTGAGTCTATCAGTATGCTCTGCTGGAACAATCTGACAGCTCTGAGCCGGACACGAGATGCTGTGTTCAGCACAATGGGGTTTGCGCTTCAGAACCTCTCCTGCTGCCTCTTGGTGCTGCGTTGCTTTGTGAATCAGTGGCTCACTTCTAGCAGTGAGGTTTCCCATTCACAGTCAAGATGATGTTTCAGGCACTAAGCCTAGCTAGCTGCCTTCTGAAGCCTCTCCTGCTCTTGTTGAATCTTTCCCTTTGTGACTGTGCAGCTCGTGCGTCCTCCTGTTCCTGAGTCTAAAGATTCTTGCAAAAAGGTTTTACTTCTTTTAAATGAAATAGCTCTTTGAAGAGCCAGACGCTGCTAGTGTGTATATTTCTTTCTATGCTTTAGACCGTCTTTCACACCATTTCCTGTAAGTTCATTCTCAGTGCTTCTTGCTGGCATCTCCCTGAATTCTCAGCCTGTAGCCCCTTTCTGTGCACTTTGCTTCAAAGTAGTTCTTCCTGTCTTCATGAAAAGACCCCAGAAAAAAACAACCAACCAACCAACAACAAAAAAGAACCTCTCACAGCAGTCGGTGCATTCCCGGGATGTTTTGGCCCCTGTTGCTGCTGTGTGAGGTTCCCTCTCGGCTGGTTGCCCTTCCTCCCCACCGCTGGTCGCATGGCCGCTCTTTGCCCTGTCTCCACCTCTGATAGGAAATCAGCCTTCTCTGCTAGCAGATAAGGGGAGCCCCATGGCAGAGCTTCTAACAAAGACAAATCATTGTTATAATAACAGGTTTACAGGTAAAGTGGGTAATCCGAGAGGGAGAAACCTACCTGACCCTGTAGAGTTGGTAGCACCAACTGGCTGCATCTGCAGCTCTTCCAGGCAAGAACAGTCTGCTCTCCGAAGGCTACAGGTGACACTGACTATAACCACACTTTAAGATCAATCTTCTCTTCCTTTCCACAGACACCAGCTCATTTTCAGGTCACCCCCTTTATTTTTAAGTTGCTATTAAGTCTACCGCACTGGCATGGCATTTCAAAGTAAATTTAGTAGCAGAGGTTGAACAATACTCCCAGATTAATAATTTATTACTGATGACTAAATTACTACAATCTTCCTGCCCTTTCCAGGAACACCGGTCCAGTCCAGGTTCACACTTGAGTTTTTAAGTAACTATTAAGGCTTCAATACTGACATGGCATTCCCAGATTACTAATTAACGTGGCTTTTACCAAAGCAATGTACACAGGTGTTTTTAAATAATAGTGTATTTTATTAATACCACCTATACTGTTATTACACAGTACAATCAAACATACAATTGCAAGTTTAGCTGTGAATTCATTTCACAGGAAAGGAGATGGTTTGTTGTTCCAGTTGAAGATCTTCCTGGTTAAGATAGTGTTGTATATAGCATGGTTTCATTTCATAGAATCACAGAATTTATTGGGTTGGAAGAGACCTTAAAGACCACCCAGTTTCACCCCCTGCCATGGGCAGGGACACCTCCCACCAGCCCAGGCTGCCCAAAGCCCCATCCAGCCTGGCCTTGAGCACCTCCAGGGACGGGGCATCCACAGCTTCTCTGGGAAACTTGTGGCAGTGCCTCACCACCCTCTGGGTGAAGAATTTCTTCCTAATGTCCAATCTAAACATAACCTCTTTTAGTTTAAACCCATTCCCCCTTGTCCTATCACTACTGTCCCTGACAACGAGTCCCTCCCCACCTTTCTTGTAAGCCTGCTCTGTGTACTGGAAGGGCCACTTCTTCTCTGCAGTCATGTGATTTACTTTTGTATAAAGCCAATGCCGTGTCTTCATTGCTGTTCGGCACCTGCAAGTCATCTCACAACTTACCAATATGTGAAGGCTTTCCATCCAGAACTGAAGAAATGGCGCTACTCAACACGTCGCTGTCAAGCACAGAAGTTGCCTCAGAAATATCAATTGATACGTGATGCAGACTGGATCCAGAATTTGACAGGTCTTTAAAGAAATGCCAGTTGACTGACAGCTGTGAAGGCAGATAACTTTTTAAATACTGCTTTGAAGAAGGACTTTCCTGGTCAATGTCCGGCCGGTTGTGTTGCTGTCAAGTTTGAGCCAGAACCACAGCTTACCAACATGCTCCTTGACACGCTGTGATGTCTGATTTTATGTAGACTGAAAGGATTGGGGTTACCCCTGGATATTGAAACAGTTTGTCTATTTAAAAAGTTGCAAGTATTTCTATGGCCTACAATTTGGGCTGGTTTTGCACTTGGTTGTGGAGGTTTGAAGGTAGCTCGTGTCCAGGCCAGCGCTAGCTCTTCTGGGTCGTTCCTTTCAGTCAGAACAGACAGAGGCACCAACAGGGGACCGCTTGTCTCTCCTGGATTTGGATAAGCGAATTTTCTTTACCTGTTTTTCTTCCTCAACAACAAGCAGAGCTGAAGGTGATTGGCAAGTTTCGGATGCCTGAGTCACAGCAGGTGAATCTTACCCACACACTGAACTGCCGGATGGAGCTGGGTGCTCCCCAGAAGCCTTGGCTAGTCCCAGAATGGTTTGAAAGCCGCTCTTCCACCTCATGACTGTGAAGATTGCAGGTACTTTCCCCTTTGCCTGGAGATATTGTTAGAAGGCCGCAAAGGCCCGTTTTACTGCCATAAGAAGTTAATTAACTCCATTTTCCCCCAACGAAGCCGAGCAGAGGTTCTGTGCGAGCCACATGCGCTATGTTGAGAATTAGGGCTTTTCTCCCATGCTCTTGCTGTGCCTGCAGTGATATGGCTAACAAAAGCAGTCATCATCTCAAAAGGAAAATCGCACTTCTGAATCGCTTCCAACGGCCCGGATTGCTCTTTTGGTTTCTAACTAAACTCACTGTATTAGAAGAAATTCCTGTTGCGAATTGCCTGCTTCCCTCACCAAGCCCTCGTGAATCATCTACAAGGGAGCAACGCGGCGCTGCTACCGTGCTGAGCGCAGCAGCTGCCAGGCTCCTCGCTTCGTCTGCTACGAGGCGATGCCCAACACGAGCAGTCAGCAGCTTCCCTGGGTCATTCATAGGACTTTCAGTATTTTTGCGTTCCCCCCTAATCAATTCAAGGAAGATATGATGCCCGTATTCTGCAAGGTTTCCAAGTAACTCTTTTCATAGCAGGGTTGTCTGTGACAAGATGTGTAAAAAGCCTCTGCAAATCAGGAAGCTCTTCTGTGGTGCAGGCTGTAGAGGAAAAAGTTCACTTTAAGCTTTTGGTGCTTGGCTCTGCCAGTGCAAGATTCAACATCTCGCAGCTTCGATTTCTGCGAAGCACTCTCAAAATATTTGTCACAGACTGCTTTTGCTTGAAATCTATGGGAGCGTAACAAGCTGTGCGAGACAGTATGCCAGCATGCTTGTGAAAAATCCCTTCTGGATGCTTGTCGCTTCTCTGCTTAGCATTTACCTCTGCACTTGCTGCAGCCATGGTATTGACCTTGCTTTTACCTCCATGGTAGTTACCCACTTCCTTGCTCAGCTGCACATCTTGGTGGCTGGCTCCAACGTTGTTGCACAAGCAGCAGGCTGGCAGCTAGACAGTAACCCCACTGAGGAAGAGATGTGCTGATTTCATCTGACATTGGCACATGAGTTTGCTTAAAATATCAAAGGCAGAATCCATTGACGTAGATGGTTTTGAAGACCCATTTGCACAACTTCACATAAATTTGTCAAATAGATGCTGTTTTTTTTTTTTTTTTCTTTATTTTTTTATGACTACTGTAAGAAAATTCTGGGTTCAGCCACAGGGGAGTCGCCAATACCCATGCTGCAACACTGGTATTAGGGATTAAGGGTTGTGAAATCAATGTGCCAGTGCTCCACAGCTGACGTTTTGCAAGCCACCCATCTGGCTGCTGAGCTACTTTGGCTGCTGCTTTCACGGCACCAGCAAGTATTGAGTCTCCTTTCTTACCTGCAGCTGGATCACGCTGAAAGCTAGAGAGTGGATGGAGGTGATCTGGGCCACTCCTTCCCAAGGGACTTTCCTCTGGGCTGCGTCAGGCCATAGGGTAGTTTCCTGTGTTTGGAGAAGCGAGAATTAAGGGGAAAGATTCTAATGCAACCCCCCAGTGCTACCAAACTGCAGTATCACAAAGATATATTCCTGAATTTCTGCTAGAAAAATTAACAAAAATGAGAGGGGTTTTGGCAAATCAGAAGTACTGGGCAGTCGCTGTCTGGAGCCTACAGATGTTGATAACCATTCAGCTGCTAAGAAATTCAGTGTGCTCACAGTACGTTTTACGATCACCCTTGTCAACTAGCAGACCTTGATAGTCTTTTAGCAATATGATGGCATCTTCTTGGGCTTCTTTGTCCTTCTTCTTTTCTTATGTCAGCAAATAAGCTTGTTCTTGAGCCTCCTTCCCACCCTTTGCAGAGACTTCTGCCAGATGCATGAATGCCACCCTCTTTGCTCTTTCTCCCTCTCTTTAAGCTTGCAGATGATCAGCACTGGTTAAAATCAGTGCATTGAAGGGGTCTGAATGATGCAGGAGCCAACACTGTAAGATAAGTGTAAAATGCAATTATTGCCCATTGTTCAGTCTCCAAGGTGACAAATGGAGATTGTTAGTGATGAACCAAGTCATCTCCCAGCCTTGGAGAGGATGAGACCCTTCTGTGCTTTTTGGAGAGCTGCAGCAGGAAACCTGCCTGGTTTGGGAAATGTATTTTAGTGGTTTACTTACTGCTGTGCTGGGTTTCAGGTCTTGAGGAGGCTGTACACCTGATTCATACCATGGGTGCCCTACTGCTGATGGTGGTGTTGAGGAGGAAGGGTCCAGAGAGGGTCAGACTGCTGATTGCATTGCAGTCCTGAAAGTTTTTAACTAGAAACCCCTGTTCTAATATTAAAAAAAAAAAAAAGCAAACAGAAAACACCCAAACCACAACTCTTTAGGTTCACATGACGAAGCAGCAAAGAAAGTCCCTATTTATGGAGGTTAAGGAGAATCCAGAGGGATGCAAATTGCTGTTATCTGTCTGAACAGTGCCTCCTGACATCACGAGTGGCTGAAAAGGCTTGGTCAGGAACAACGGGGATGGGAGCTCTGCCTAGCTGTGCTGAAGCCTTCACACAGTGCTTCCAGCAGCAAGAACTGTATTTCTTCTGTTTTGTGATAGAGGTATGCTGTCTACATTTGCAGTGAGCTTCATGCACAGAGAGAATACTGCTGTTGAGTCTTGTGGGAAAAGCGTGTTCCCTGATGGTTTCCAAAGTGACTTCTCAAGCACGCCCCAGAGGTTTGACAAAGAGAAAGATTAGGTGTATAAGTAAAAGAGGGGGAAAAAAAAAAAAGAAAACAACTGAAAGGAAAACACATCTGGCAGATGTGGAAAAAAATAATCAGTCCTGCTTTTCTGCACCAGATTTTGCATGTATATTGCGGTTTTACAACAAAACGATGCAAGACTCAAGTTTTTAATAAATCCACTTATGTTAAGGAATTCTTTAAAATTCATTTTTGTCCCTTCACTTTATTTTGACTCCTGAGTCCTCCTTTGAGTGTCTATCTAAACACTGAGTAGCCATCACTCCCGAGTGCTCCTGGGCAAAATACTGGTAAGAAATACTGGTGGGGCCTTGCCATTTATTTAGGTGGGTCAGGGAGAGAGCAGCTGGCTGCCCGATACATCACCTCATTGAGTCCCTGGCATCCTTGGGATCATCCTTGGGATCCCTGGCATCTTCATCCTTTTGACCTTGCAATGGTCAAAAAATGGATCACAGGAGTTCCGCACCAACATGTGAAAGAACTTCTTCATGGTGAGGGTGACGGAGCACTGGGACAGGCTGCCCAGGGAGGTTGTGGAGTCTCCTTCTCTAGAGATATTCAAGGCCTGTCTGGACGCCTACCTGGGCAGCCTGCTCTAGGGAGCCTGCCTTGGCAGGGGGGTTGGACCCGATGATCTCTTGAGGTCCCTTCCAACCCCTACAGTTCTGTGATTCTGCGATCCTTGGGCTTGTTCATCTTCTCAGAGACGGAGGTTGATACTTGGCCTTGCTGAAAGCACGAATAAGCACAGAGGCTACAGAGCTCCACAATTACTTCCAGCTCTCAATCTATTTACTACCCGATAAATGTCTGGAAGGCAGGCTGTGGAGAGGACTTGCTGCTTCGTGTGTGGATGTAGCCGGGGTGAGTCCTGTAAGAGGCACCCATGAAGACTGGCCAGCCTCCTGCAGAGCTTGCCTGTGGTCTGCGACGTTGCTCATTCAGCACCCTGGAGTATTCTCGTGGGTTCTTTATTTTGCAAAAGCTGCAATATGGGGGGCTTTGATACATTGATATCCTGCATCCTCTTTCTTCACGGACTGGCAGAGTTTGATCTCTCCTCATTTCTTGGTCATTTTCCTCCTTTCTATTTTTTTTTTCTTTTTTCTTTTTCCTTTTCCTCTCTTGTGGCTTATTCCCTGCGTTGTGCTTTCTTTTTATGATGTCCTTATCTCCCCCCACCCTTTCTTTTGTATCTTTTTTCTCTCTGCTCACCTTTTCCCTTCTCACCTTTCACTATGTTTCCTGTTTTCCAGCAGCTCTGGCATCCACTGGGGAGGATGCAGGGTCCTCTGCCCCAATGAACCGATCCCCTAGCATCAAAGAGGAGGTAATCAGAGTCCACAGTGCTGCCTGAGCCTGCACTTCCGTTCTCTTTCCCTCTCTCTTTCTCTCTCATGAGCTGCTTGAGCAGCCAGCGAGGTTGGTAGCCACAACTTGAGCAAAGAGTGAAAGTGGGTGGCTTTCAAGGAGCCACTGCTGATTTCTCTGCAGCTGCAGCAGCATTTCTGTAATGTGTGGGTGTGTGGATCCGAAGGGCCCCTTTGCACCTGATGCTCTTCTTTGCCTTGAGCCCCTTCCTAAAGCCCATCGATGATCCCTATCTCCTCCCTGGATGAGAAACAGCCAAGCTACCTCCTGCCATCTGCCTTCTTACTACTGCTGATGTGGCGTCAGCTCATCTGATCCTAGTCAAGGTTCACACTTCAGTACTTGGCAGGTGCAAAACTGAAACTGCTGGTTGCTCTTTCTATCTGTTTTCATGCTGGTATAGGGCGTGCTTCTGAGTTTAGGAAGAACCTGCTGCTGGGACCTCGCTGGTTTCAGTACTGTCTCCCTGCAGACCAGGGCTAAGCAAGGTTTGCATTTTCAGCACCAGATCTCAATGCACTTAAACCCGTTAATGAACAGGGTTGCAACAGACAGACTGTACTTATATAGGTTTCACAGAGGTAACCAAAAGTGCAGAACTACCATGAATTCACCCCAAGAGAGTACATCTGCTTGGATTGTCATTCTTCTGCTCTGGCCCCTTGGCCTCGCTGCATTTATGGCATGGGCAGTATTTGCATGGGATGTACCTTACCTATTGAGCATCCCATTCAAACACTGCCTTCTTTAATGTCTTAGTCACCAGCAGAGTAGGAATATATTCATGTATGTCAAAATACAGTCTTACTATTATTGTCTACCCATGCTTCCATCTATATAAATCTAGTATAAAATGTACATAATGATACCATGCATATGCATATGTGCAGCGTACACATAATGCACTGATTTGTATGCAGATACATTGTAATGCAGATACAAATATGCTTTTCAAGCGAGAATTCAACAATGGAGTAACGATTGTTTTTACGAGTGAGCCTTTATTATGCCACTGTCTCTGTGCTGATTCTGGAATATACATTATTTTTCTTGTTGATGACAGGTAGCTATCACTTTTCCAGTGAAATAAAGGAAAAGAAGATGAAATAGTTGTCAAGCATTGCATTGTGCTGTGCCATGAATTTTCCTTCACACAGGCTCAAGAGAAACCACTGAATTATACCGTAACTGTCAAACATCCTGTTTTTAGTTTGTTGCTCAAACACAATAAAATTATTTAATATACAAAAGCTATCACATGAAGCCAGTCAGTTTTTCCTCAAGCAATATATAAAGGAAAACAACAAACGAGAAAGGCACCTGAAAATGTTGAAACACTGACTGGAGGATGTGGGAGAATATTGTAATGGATCGTATTTACGACAAAACAGAAACCCAACACCCTGGAAAACATACGTGCTGCTCGAGCTGTGTTTACTTCCAGGCACATTGGCCTTTGCATAGGGGTGGGCCGGGTGATTCAGCTGAATCTGAAACCTGATAAACTCTTGCCTTCTGTTTTTACATTGCGCCCAGTGGTTGCACATGACACATTGAAAGCAGATAGAGCTGCTCAGACGCTACCTTTGGTATTTATTGTATTGATCCTGGTGAGGATCGTTTCTTGGGCACATTGCACTTCAGTCTTTCACCTCGGCGTGCGTGCACGTGGGTGTGAGATGATGCATACCGAAATGTTGGGTCCTGGGAGACTGGACTGCCGTAGACCTCAGGGAAGTTTTTGTGTCAGATATTTCATTCATCAGATATTGCCTTCCTCTTTGGCTTAAGAAATGTGGTAGCAGCTTGCGTTCCCCAATAACGTACACCTCATTTCAGCTCATTCAGTGAATAGGATTTCGTCCTAACACTAATACTTAGTCACAGTGCTGAGCCTGCTGGAGTTCAAGAAGTGTTGGACAATGCTCTCAGACACGTGGTCTGATTTTGGGGTGGTCCTGTGTGGAGCCAGGAGTTGGACTCAATGATCTTTGTGGGTCCCTTCCAACTCAGGATATTCTTATGGTTCTATGCTTCTAAAGCCATGCTCAGTAGGAATCTGAGCCGCATTAATCACAGCAAACAGTGAAGTTGTATTATTATTTATTTTCTTTGACTGGAAAAAAAACCACAACGTACACAAGGAAATTTAAATTCCAATTCCTGCAAACAATAAAACTTAGAAATGTTGTTTCCATGAAATCTTGTCTTCAAATCTTAATTGCTTCGTATTTTTGCAGATGATGAGAATGAAAGAGGTAAGAGCAACATCAAAGGGAATGGAGGAAAAAAAGCACAGTAAATATTTGTACTAGCAATTTGTAATAAAATCAGACTTATTTTTGCTAAACGTTTTATATATGTATAAAATTTATTTATTTCCTTGAAGCTAGAGTGGCCCAACCTGAGCAGTTGCTAGGTCTGTACCTGGATTTTGGGAGCCCACCCCCAGCAGCCCCATCTCCTGGCTTGGTGAGCTCAGTACCCTCTTTGCCCCTCTTTGGCAGCTCACTTTTTGCCCTGGTCATGGCTGCTGAGCCCTCCAGCCTCCGTGAAGGAGGCAGAAGTTGGCTGGAGGTGGTTCTTGCTGCCCAGGATTTCCACCTGTACATAGCAGAGACTGGGTAGCTTCAGGTACGCTAGAAACTATTTGGTGGAATGAATTTTTTTCAAGCCTAAGGACTGGGACTCAGTGGACCTGGATGCAAAGCCTGTTTCTGCACATGCATCTCTCTGTGGTGCCTGGTTATCCTGTTAGCCAAATGCTCTGGGGCATGGTCACTGTTGAATCCAGGTGGGCTGCAGCCCTTCTGGGGTGTATGGGGTCAGCAGTGTCTCCTGCCCATCACTTCTGGTTTGCATTGGTCAACCAGCCACTGAGGGAGCCTTGAAAATCCTGGGAATTTCAGGGGAATTAGTGGTTACACATTTTTCACATGCTAAAAAATGTGCTATAAAATCAGACACTGATGAGAGAGGGGGGAGGAAAAGGAAGGTGCTGAGCTCCCCAGTCCTTTGTCTGAAAGCCATCTTTCTCCCAACACAACAGCTCCTGTGATACCAGGCACAAAAATGACACTTCATCACGGCTTTTTGTTCTGTTAAAATGTCTGTGCTCTCTCTCTGTGCACATACATGTAGAGAAGGGAGCTGTACACAGAATATGAGTCTCGCAACTTCATGTAATCTCCTGCTGAATGTGATCAAAACCTCAGAAGGTGAATTATACATACAGTAGTAAAAAGACAGTGCAGATCCTTTATTTTGGCTGCCTCGAACCCAGAATATGAATAAGAGGCTATGCTTTTTTCCACTGATGATAAAAGGCAATCTTCAGGTCTTTCATTTGAAAAAATACAAGTTGATGCTAAGGATGATAGGAGAAATTGCATTGTAGAGGAGTAGAAAATGGGAGCAGGAGTAGGAGGAGAGAAATGAAAAGGTGGAGTGTAGGAGGAGGGCCGTGGGAGTACAAAATGAATTGTGGTGCATCCATCGGCATTTAGGCATTGTGGGAGATGAGATAAACTTAACGCTGTCATTTGTAGATGCAGTAAAATTTCTTGCACTGAGCCAGCGCCGTGCTGAGCTGTTTTGGAAGGAGGAAGCTCCCCTCCAGCAGCCAAATGGGACATTTGGTTTGTGGCAGGGTTTCCAGCGGGTGGTCAGCTGGGGACACAAAACCCCCTGCAACGCTCATCTTGCAGAATGAAACCTGCCACACTGTGAATCGCTCGGCCTGGCTTGCTGAGCAAAGGCAGCAATGTGAACACTCTGCCTTTACTGCTCCTCACCTTGCCAGCCCTCACCTCTCACTGCAGGCTGTTTTCTAACTGTATTTACTGCTGCAAGCAGGCGTGGGACCTGTGGCACAAGCGAGGGCCCCTCTGAGATGGGGAGGTGAGCAATGGCAACGTGATGCAGGGCCAAGAGGGAGCAAGGCAGTGCTTGCCCTGCACGAGGATGCTGAGCTGAGGACACTCCAGGGCTCACTGAAAGCCCATCACAGCAGCTTTCTTCCTGCTTGGCCCAGTTGGTGTCTTAGGAAAGCTATTTTTTTCAACATCTGTGTATACCAATAGAGGTCAGGGAATAACAGCTAGATTTCTGACCAGAGGAAAAAAAAAAAAAAAGCAAAAAAAAAAAAAAAAAAGCAATGAGCACAAGACCTAAAAAAAAAATCCTTTGAAGAAAGCCTGATTACAAATCCATTTCCTTCAGCAGGATGGGTGCCAGCCTGGCTCCTAGATTTTATTTTATTTTATTTTTTCAGATGCCAATGGCAGGAAAGTAAGAGAAAATGTTTCAGTACTCCCGGGCACTTCTTTTGCTTTGGCTCCCTTTTAAAGGTGCCTGATTGCCACATGCCATGGCTTCCCCTCATGCACACCTGCATCCTGTGGTCCCTGCTCCTCCTCATCACCGGGGTGCTCGCCTGGGCTGCAGGGCGACTGCAGTGGTGCTGGATAACGTCGTGGGACGAAGCTGTTCCTAGCTGAAACGTGGCATGCATGTTATTAGATTGATCAGGAACTATTTTGCTATTAAAAAAAATTAATATATATATATACATATAATTGCTATTACTATTTTTAAATCTCTGGGCTAAGCGATACAGACTTGTGGGCTGAATCCTCCATAGGGCTTGGACAATGTAGAAGCGGCTTTAAAGCAACGCAGCTCTGAGAACTGCCACGCAGCCAGCCTGTAATAACCAGGTTTGGCATCTGGGGAAAGAAACATGGCAAAAAAAGATGCTTTCAGATTCAATCAGTTACTCCACACATGTGCATACGTGTGCTGAGTACATAGCTGGGTGTCATCACGTGCCTTAAGAAGCGTTTTCATAACAGCGCGTGCATGCAGACGTACGACCTGGCACTAAGTTGCACGCCGTGGGCCTACGTCCAGTCTCATCCTCTCCCTCCTAGTGATTGTTCCGCATTTTTGGAAAAATATTGGTAGAGGCACAACGGGCTGCAGTTAAATAACACTTCCACTCGCTGCCTTGGTTCGGGGGGATGAGGAACGGGCCCTGGACGGGGACACCGAGTGCCATGGTGCGGGTTTTGGGGCTCCCCCAGCCTGTTGATAAAAGCCCTCTGCTACCGAAAACAAGGCAGATTTTCTACAGGGTTTGCCAGTTTGAGGAGAGGACTCCCATCCCTGAGCTCGCTTGTCCAGGTTGAGGGAACGTCTCAATTTCAATGGAAAGCTTCTGTGTCGCCTCGGACGCACCTCTGGGCGCTTCGGGGCTGGGCACAGGGGGGCAGCACGTCGCGGGGGCTCGTCCCGGACCCTGTACCGCTTTGGGGAGGGGGTACGAGCCTTGCGGGGGTGGAGTACGGACTGGGTTCCCCTGGAAGGAAATGAGTACGGGGCAGAAATGAGGCGCAGCCCGTCAAACCTTCGCGTGAGCCCACCCCGAAGCTCCGGCAGCCGCCCCGGGAGCGCGTCCAGCCCGGGGCTGCCCTGCGGGGACAGGGCCGGGGGGGCCGCGGCCACAGGAGGGGCGAGGGTCCCCTGGGGAGCCGTCCTGGGGACTTTCCCCGCACCAATCGCCCCCCCTCGGGCTCCGCACCTCGCCGGGACGGCACCGACTGCCGCCCCCTTCTCGAGCTGAAGGGCTGTCGCTCCCCGTCGAGGGGAGGGACCCCAAAATAAGCCCAAAACAACCCCAAAACACAGGCAAACACACACACACGGAGCCCCCCCCGGGAGCAGCCCGGGGGCACCGGCACCCTCCCGCCCCGCGGCGGGGGGCGGCGCGGCGCTGCCATTGGCGAGGCTCGGGCCGGTCCCTCCCCGCCGGGAGGAGGAGGAGGAGGAGGAGAGGAGGAGGAGGAGGAAGGCTGGAGGCGGGCCCGCGCGGGGCGGTCGCTCCAGTCGGTCGCTGCCGCCGCCGAGGAGCCGGGCAGGGCGGCGGGGCCGGAGCCGCGCCGGGAGTCGGCGGCCGCGCCGTCGGGGCCGCGCCGGGAGCCTGCATGGGGCGCTGAGCCGCCCCCACCCCAAAAACCCTCCCCCGACAACCCCAAAAGCCTCCGCCGAGCTCCCCGCTCCCGCTCCCGGCCCCGCCATGGCCGAGGCTCCGCAGCTGGTGGACATCGACCCCGACTTCGAGCCGCTGCCGCGGCCCCGCTCCTGCACCTGGCCCCTGCCGCGGCCGGACTTCAACCCCCCCAGCTCGGCCACCTCCAGCCCGGCTCCGTCCTGCGGCGGGGCAGGAGCAGGAGGAGCAGGAGCAGGAGGAGGAGGAGGAGGAGGAGGAGGTGGCGGGGGGCAGCCCGAGGGGGCGGCCGGCACCGCCGCAGCCGTCGCTGCCGCCGCCGCCGCCGCTGCCGCCGCCGCCTCGGGGGCGCTGGGCGCCGACTTCATCAGCAACCTCAGCCTGCTGGAGGAGAGCGAGGACTTCGGGCCGCTGCCCCCCGCCGGTCCCCCGGAGGCTGCCGCCTGCCGCTGCGGGGACTTCCCGGCGCCCGAGGCCGGCTGCCGCCTCCACCCGCCGGGGCCGGTGCCTCCGGTGCCTCCGGTGCCCCCCGCGGCCGTGGCCGGGCTGTCGCCGGGTCCCGTGGCCGGGCAGCCCCGCAAGAGCAGCTCGTCCCGCCGCAACGCCTGGGGCAACCTGTCCTACGCCGACCTCATCACCAAGGCCATCGAGAGCTCCCCCGAGAAGCGGCTCACCCTCTCGCAGATCTACGAGTGGATGGTCAAGAGCGTCCCTTACTTCAAGGACAAGGGAGACAGCAACAGCTCGGCCGGCTGGAAGGTGAGGGGAGGGCTGGGGGCACCGCCGGGACCCCCCCGAGGGGCTGGGGGGCTGCGGGGTGCTCGGCGCCGCACACGCCGGCTGCGCTGCCCGCCGCCCGCTTTGCAGCGTGCGTGTGCCTTTCGCATCTTATTTCATTTTTCCCCCCTCTTGTTTTAATTTATTTGGTCGTATTTCATTTTATTCTACCCTAACGTGTTTTATTTCATCTTATTTTTGTTTTATTTCGTCTGATTTTATTTACTTTTACTTATTTCATTTCGTCTCGTCTCGTTCCGTTTCACTTTTATCCCGCTCCGTTTCACTTTATCCCACCGCGCTTCATTTATTTTATTCCCAAAAGGAAGAGAGGGGGGGGGAAAAAAAAAAAAAAAAAGAAAAAAGAAAAAAAGAGCCGCTTCTGCCCTCCCCCCGCGGGGCTCGGCCGGGGCCGGGAGCGGAACGGGGGGGGGCCGGGGCTCGCCTCTCTCCGCCTTCCCCCCCCCTCTCCGCCCTGCCCCGCCGAAAGCAAAAGTTCACGCCGTGTCACGGCGCCGGCCCCGGGTACAGAGGATGGATTTTGGGGGATTTTGGGGGCTGCCAGTGTTGAGCCCCCCCCGTGCGGCGGGGTGCGAGGGGCGCTGCTCGCCCCCGGGACCGCCCGGCACCACTGGGGGGGGGACCCGGGGAGCTGGGGCAGAGGCAAACGGGGCAGGGGAAGGAGAAGGGGCAGGACAAGGGTTGCAGAAACACCGTGCGTTTAATGAGTAAGCTGGCTTTGCCTGGGTGGCTGTGCTGAAGTCGGCGTGCGGGAGCGGCTTTCCCATTAATTTGTGGGGTTTTGTGCGCTCCCGGGGCAGGGAGGACCGGTGGTGAGGAACCTGTTGGGCTGGGGGGGGTTCAGCGCTGCCCAGCTCGGCGACACTTTGCTTGGGGCTGGGCACCCACCGTGGTGGTGTCCACCCCCATCCCCGTGTCACCCCCATCCCCGTGTCACCCCCATCCCCCTACCACCACCCCCAGCCCCTCTTCTCCCCAGCCCCTACCCCAAATCCACCCACAACAGACCCAGAGCGCCCGCTTTTTCGGCACCCCGTTGTTGCGTGAGAGCGCTGTCAGAGCGAGCTCCCGCTGCCTGCACGAAGTCACAGCCTCCTCCTCCTCCTCCTCCTCCTCCTCCCTGCGAAGGATGGCAGCAAACGTGCAGGGTGCGTGTGCCGAACGTGGGATCGGCGTGTTGTGCTGCTGTGCTCCTGACTTGGCTCCAGTTGGGGCAGTCAGACTGCTGGTCGTTGAGTTTTGCTCGCCTCACCTTCTAGTATCTGTAATATTTGCATTTTTTTTTTTTCCAAGTCAAATCCTGCATTTATATAGATTTTTACATGCACAGCTAGGAGGGATTGTTACGTCAGATTTTCGTCAACGTCATGTTTTTACGGGGGGGGGCAGCACCCTGCTAGGGAAATGCAGATGGATCTGAAACTCGTTGTCAGCTGAAGGCTTTTAAGACTTTTAAAAAGTAATTTGTTAGTTCCTATCAATGTGTTTGACTAAAAAATTTAAAGGATAATTGTCTGAAGACATCTTTCATGAAAAAGGCTTAATAGGAGGGGAATGATTGATAACTGACAACTTTTAGATAAGGTAAATTGTCACCTGAAAACGCTGTTTTTTTTCCAGTGGTGTTTCAGTCTGTCAGAAATAAAGCAAGCTGCCTCGAGTGCCTTTGCAGAGTGAGTCGGAGAAAACTGAAAGGAAAACAAACAAAACTAAAATCAGAGCAGAGAACTCCCAAGTTCAAGCAGGCACATCGGGAACTCTGCTAGCTGCCTAACTTATTAGGTGTTTCTTATTTTATTGCTCCTCTTCCTGTGTTGCTTCAGCCACTGACAAGCCTTGCACACCTCCTCCTGGCAGAGTGGACACTGCCGATGCCTGTGCACCCACGCTGCGCTGCAGTGGGGAGAGCTGGTGCTGGCACAGTCCTGGGATGGCCGTACCCTGTGGCAGGACGCTGTAGGTACCCCAAAAACACACACGTGCAGCCTACACACTGCCCTCAGGCCTCTATATGGCCACATTATGGGTAGGCAGCTCAGAAAGCTGCTGTGTTGGATCGTGTTGGCCCCATGCTGCGTGGGTTTGGTGCTGTGGGTGCTGAGGTCGGAGCGGGGCTGGAGCTGGCCGCGGCCCCTCAGAGCCGGAGTATCACCGGGTCGGTGCCTGGGGTGTGTGGTGTGTGGGTGTTTTGCAGCCTGAGAAAGAAAATGTTTTGTTTTGCTTTGCTTTTTCCCTCCTAAATAAAGCTTCGTCTTGTTGGAGCCTGCGTATTTGTAAGTGTAAACAAGGCACCTTTCAGATTATACACAAACTCCATAAAATACACGAGGACTTGTAACAGAATGTGCACTTTATGCCTGGTGGCAGGGCTGCGTTCGTCACCCAGAAGTTGAGAGCTGCCTACTGTAATGCCTGTGAATCAGCACGGCCCCCACTTAATATCTGATGTTGAACTGCTTTTGCATTTTTTTGCTGAATAAAGAAGTTCAATGGTGTTGACATTATCTGGTGGGAGCTCGGAATAGTGTCCAAGTTCTTCTGAGCTGAAACTTTTAAGCGGAAATGTCATCTTAAATAAGGATGGTAAAGGTAGTAAGATAAAATTCTCACTGTTAGCTTACTGAAGTAGTTAAAACTGCTCTCAGCTGTATGTGCAAAATAGTTTACTCCAGACTTTCTCAGCACAAACTCTGATTTAAAAAAAAAAAAAAAACACAGCAAAACATCCAAAAAAACCCAGTTGAGCTCTGGGGGAGCAAGGGCTGCCCGCCCAGCAGCTGGGCCCTGCCAGACCTGCCGCAGGGGTGAACGTAGGCAAGTGCCGATAGCGAGCGGTGCTGCTCAGAGAAGGCTGAAGCAAGAACAAGATCTGTTTCCGAGATAACTAAGAAATTGTTGTGAAAGTTGCATGGAAGAATGAAACATTTGTCTCGTAGCAGTCAAGTGAAAGCGGTGTTTTCTTCTACCTGTGCGAGTGGGAGACTGTGCATGGGGCTTAGGGCAGTTTGCAGTCCCCAAATGGGATTCATCATGGCCGTAGATAACTTTTCCTTTGCTCAAATCTGATAACTTTTTGGCTGATCATCATAAGCAAGAAATGAAATGCCTTTGTGGCGGGTATATTTCATGATGTCTTTGCTTTACGTCAAAATGGTTGCGCTCTGCTGTGAAGGAGCCGTCAGAGTTAAACTTTCCTGAATGGCCTCAGGCTTTCAGCCTCCTATTGAAAATATGTTTAAACCACAACCTGTAGTATTATGTTGGCTACATGCAGTGACTGTTTGGACAGAGGTCTTCATTAAGCAGAAAACACAGGGTTTTGGTGGCTCCCATCTCAAGGTGGCCGCAGTGTTTGTTTTTCCCAGTGGCAGGTGTGAAGGCCGCACGTGCATTTACACCTCCTTGACTTCTAGTCCTGAGGAAACTCGATCACCCAAATTTATTTGTTGCCATTGCTGAAAGAGTGAGGATAGATGGTGTTGAGCTGCAGAAGGATGAATGGACGTAGGCCCGAGGACAAAACAGGTGTGGGGAAGGAGCCTCGGGTGCCTCACTGTGGCTCTGTGGTCTCCTCTCCAGTGAATTGACCTCCGTGCAAAATCGGTGCTGGGGCGTGGTATATCCAAGTCTAAAGCCGCACGTGTGTTATCGAGTATTGGGAGGCTCTGGGAAATCCAGAGTGATCTTCATGGCTGCCAAAAGCTTTTGGTTCTAGATAATTTAAATCAGAGAAATTTGTGTAGAGCTTAAGTAGCTGAAGAGGAAGAAGTAGATCTCAGGTTTTTATTGCACATTTCTATTTCGACGAGGAGATGTCACTTTAATTAAAGACTGCCTTGATGAATTGCTCGGTGTTCCCTCAGTGCTGGTTGCATACCTGCGGGTATTTAACTCTGTCCCAGCGTAGTAGATCAGATGCTTTCCTAGGAGGTTTGTGGACCCCTAGCGTTGTGTTACACATGCATACAACACACACGAGTGTGCATATAGGTATGTCCATGTGTTTGCTTTCCTATTTATGGGTTCTGCCAGGTAAATCCTCTCACAGCCATGCCTTTTTACATACGGCACTGGTTAGAGCCTCAGTACCTGGAAGATGCAGTTGTGTCTGCTCTGTGTGAGCTGCTGCAATCTCTCTTCCAGACCAGTTCCAGCCACTGCTCACCCAGCTGTGAGTTTTACTTTTGGTGACTCGTGTACCTGCTCGCTGCCACTATCAGTCCTCGGTGGCAGCCTTCACCGCCTGCCTCTGAGTCACCAGCCTGAATCCTGCTTAGTAAGGGAAAAGGTTCACGGCTGAAAGTTCACCTTAATCATTGCAAGGTGCCTGCACCCTCGTAACTAGTGATAAAGCTCCATGCTAACCCTTCATGGCTTGTTCCTTTTAAACTTAATTCTCTTTCTCCATCTATATTTGCCCTTTTTGATCTTAAACCTCACTTGAAGGATAAAGCCTGTTCTGTCCTTAGACCTGTGTGCTGCTGCCCCTGCTTTCAGGCTTGCGCTGCCTGGTGCGATGCATCCTGGCGATCCATCCCAGGTGGTTTTGAGCTTCCAGTCCAGGCCTTGAGTTATATGTTGACTATACTCTTAATTTTTTTTGCATGTCTTGTATTTGCTGTAACTGCTGCAATGCTTGTTCAGTTTCTTGTCTGGTTATGGGCAAGATTAAATGCCAAAAGAAAGCACCTGAGAGGCTTTGTGTACTGACACAGTGAGCTAAATCTTCCTGAAGTGACAGGCTTTGAATAAGTTCAACACAAAAACAAGGCAACTGGTCTCTTTGCCACTGTACTCCTTACGACATACTTGGCTCCAATGTTCTTAATGTCATTATTTCTTTTTTATTACATTACTTCACAAGGGGTCAGTGGAGTTGGTGGATTAGGGAATGGGCTTTTGCTGCCTGGGATAGAAAGGAGAAACAGCATGGTACAAGAGGATAAAGATGGTTAGGTGATTTTATTTTATTTATTTGTTTTATTAAATATAATAATCAACAATAAAGTAGGCAATTTATATAGATATAGTATATATTTTTAATAAGACTCCAGAAATGGTGTGCTCTTGAGATGTTTGTTCAGACCTTCTTCAATTTCCAAAGCATAATGCTACCTAAATATATGCCACTCTGTTTACACAACTGGTGAATATTTTGCAAAAAGAGTGCTCAGCTTTTGGAGCAGAAATGATGAGACATTTTGCAGCCACAGATTTGTGAAATATGTAGGGCTGTGGCCACAGCCTACAGAGATTCAAACTTCAGCCCCTTCTGCTTTGGGAGAAAGTTAGTGTTTGAAACAGGGATTTCTCATGGAAATGATTTTGTAACCTTGAGTAGTGAATTCTAAAGTAAGATAAATTAAAGGTACCCATTAAATAATTTGTTTTCCTCTTTCAGAAATATGTAAAAGATGGATACATTTACTTTATTGTTAATTCCTATGAAGAGAGAACTTCACATTCACTGTTGGTGGCTGCAGCTAAACTATAGTTAAGCGTATGGCAGTGCATTCCAATATTTTAATGAATTTTGTAGTGTTCTGTGTGTAAGTTTGGTGTGCCAAAGTGAGTTTTAAATACAGGGGAATACTGCTTTTCATAATGAAAGGCTGCACTACAGAAATGGATGAAGTGTGCAGGGCAGTCACATTTTGAAAAATGACATCTGTGCTGCTGCACAAAGCTTCAGCATGAATTACGTTCACTTCTGAGGCAAGTACTATTCACATTTAAGTTATTTCTAAATATATTTGTTGAATGTTACTCCTGTGTGTTCATCAAACAAAGCTGCTTCATTCCTATGCTTTAGTTTGTAATGTGCAAACATCTTCAGTTAGTGCAGCAGCTGTATTGTGCTGTTTCTTGGTAGGTCTCCGTTTCTACTGTAGGAGGTGGAGGAATAAAAAGAATGAAGTCAACTGCTTTACTGTGCTGATGATTATCTCAGACTAAGAACTTCATTAGGCCTTGTGATTGTGCTTAGATTTTGGTGGTGGCTGCTGATCTTTACCAAATAATATCTAAGGAGGTGAGCTTATTTAGTGTGGAAGCACTTCTGCAGTAAGTTGCAAAGGTTTAGTAGTGCTTTCCCTTGTGATACGTGGAGAGATACCAGAGGAGAAAAGTCTGAAAATCTGCTGGGACTCTGACAGCTGCTGCATCTTGCAGAAAGTTGCTGAAGAAGTATAGGGCCGCGCTCAATTTGCCCCAGGCAGCTTGTTGTTGCTCATGGCATCGACCATCGCTACATGGTATCAATGATGTTACAGTCCTGTTTGCAAACACTTCTTGTTCTAGAGTTAATTCAGCCTCAAGGTACAAGTCTTCTCTTGTTCTAGTGTTCGAAGGCAAATTTTTGGGAATGCTAGGAATCCACACAGCTGGAAATGCTCTCGGTCCTATTGCTGCTCCACGCCAGCGGGCCAGGGATGGCTGTGGTGGCAACTGAGCAGCCTGTGTTCCCCCGACGTGTTAACTGTGTGCTGGTGTGAGCCTGCGGGGCTCCTTTTGCTTTTTGTCAAGGCTGTTTCTGTGGTGTAGTTTAAGTTTTGAAGCCTGGCACATGCATAGTTGAGGGAACACAGCATGTCTGTGTGGGGCATACTCTAAAATAGCACCTATTCAGATTTGACTTTTGATTGATTGTCATTTTGATTGGTGCTCGCAAGCAGAGGTATCCTTTACCTATAGTGTTTGCTAACTAAATACCTTCTGCTACCTCTGCTTTGTAATATGCAAGAGCTCTTATAAAGAGCTCTTATTTTATAAAGAGCATCTTTATAGAGCTCTTATTTTATAAAGAGCATCTTTATTTTTTCTGAGTATCTGTCATTCAGAGGCCATTTCATGCCAGGCCTCCGTGCATCTCCTGCATCAGGATGTGAAAGGATGAAGGGGGCAGCACTCCGTGTCTTGCATGTTGGCATCTCCCTCTAAAAATGCTGGAGGCTTAATCCCCGGCGCTACATTTAATTTAGTTAGTACCAGAGTGAGATCTCTTAAATCACACCCAAAAATCAGGAAATTAAAAACTTTATGGAATGAGATGTGACTGGTGGTTGGGCCTCGCTGTTCTGCAGCACCGCTAATGCTGGAGAGGAGGAGGGCAGTGAGTGAGCACAGGTGCTTTTCACCCAGGGCTGTTCTGAAGTCTCCTAAACCTACTTTTCTACTTTTGTTGTTGTTGTTGTCCTTTTTGGCAATTACTGTGAGTGGGCAGCAGAGATGTTTTGCTTTTGCCTTTTTTTGGAAGGGGAACTCCGGAGCATTGGAGCACAGACATTCATTTTATGGGGAAAAATGAAAATGCAGATCGTATGCTTTTTATTTTTAATTTTTTTTTACTTCCTTAATAAGGACTGTTTGCATAGTTCAGAGAATGGACTTTAATTGTCCAAATGCTGTCTGCAGCAATGAAAAAGTCACAACTTCTTCAGTTTTCTTACACTTAACTCCAGAAACTGTGACGTGGGTGGAGTTTCACTTACCCATCACTGACTTTTCAAACTACGCAGTTAGATAAGACTGAAGCAACTCGCTATAAATGTGGTGACTTGTTAGACCGCATTTATTGTGCAAATGAGCTTACATCCTGCAAGATCAGCAGAAACGCTTAATGTTTGCCTGGCTGGAAATTAATTAAAGTTTGGCGACTGAAATTAAAGGAATGGATTTGTTGCCCATTGTGTTATACAGAGTTGCCTTTCAGTTCCCGTAATATGAATTAGCACGGTTGCAAATGGTTTTTGGCATGTGTGAGTTTCGGGTCCGAGCTGGTGCTGTCTTCTGGCATCTGTAGTGTTTTTAGATTGAAGCAAAACTCGTTTCGTCTTGGATGCTGTTCTGTAATGTGTGTTTGAATGTATCTGAGGCAGCTAACGGGAGTAAGGATATTAACAATCCAAAAATTTACTCCTGTGGTGATGGGGGGGCTGATTTGCCTGTAGCTTGCATTTGTTTGAAACCGATTCAAGTTAATATCCTAATTTGAATGTAATTGTTAGAATAAAAAATAAAGTACCTGTGCCGTACATATCTTGCACATATATTCAGATTTAAATTTTGATTGCCAAAAGCTTACAGACTGAGAAATCTTTGGTGTTTGCCAACTGAATTATATCTTATAGCGAGGCTTTGCAATATATAGAAACTCTTAATTAGGTATTCAAAAAATGAAGACGCTGTTATTCAGAGATGCTTCATAGCAGGCCTCCGCAGTTCTCCGCTGTCAGGATGTGAAAGGATTATCTGCTCTGTGCTCCCGTTTGCTGTTAATGTGTTGATTTCTCTTTCCAAAAATACTCTGTTCAAATGTGAACTTTCAAATTAGATGAAATTGTTTGCAGCCCCCACAGCCCCTTCTCCCAGAAAACCCAGCTCTGAAGGCATCCTGGTGGTGGGCCGAGGGAAGAGGGATTATTCCTGCTGTCGGAAGGCGTGAAGAGGTGGGGAGGTGCGAGCTGGCGGCTTTTGGGGAAAGCTTGGGGCCTGGCTGCTGCCCCAGCCCTGGCTGGATGCTGCTGTGTGGATTTCTGTGTGTGCTGGAGCCGTGATGCAGCGGCTGCTCCATGCCACAGACGAGCCTGTTGGAGTTGTCCCGCGAACACTCGCCTCCATCTGTCAGGCTGGTGTGCTGCTGTTCCTCTAGTTGTTCATGTGTGAGCAGGAGGAATGAAATCTCCTGTTACAGCAAGAAATATGTAGTAATTCACCATATATAACACTATCCAAAGATGTTAGGGTATGTATCCCTCAGCCTCTCAGGAGGATGCCCCACTGCTGCGTCTGTCTTTTGCTGAGGTGCTTCAGCTTCTGAGGTCCAGGCCAAGGAGAGCAAGGGTTGTGCTGAAGGGAAAGATCCATGCTGCAAATATTGTGTTTATTGATCATATTTTTGATGAAATATTGATCAAAAAATAAGTGGTTATTGACCAAATTCTCTCAGGTGTATTATTACTTTCCTCCAGGAAAGGTGAGGAGGGGCTCTTTATCAGGGCATGTAGTGATAGGACAAATCTACCTCATTTTTTAAGCCAAAAGAGGGTAGACTTAGATTAAACATACGGAGGAAATTCTTCGCACAAAGGGTGGTGAAGCACTGGCACAGGTTGCGCAGAGAAGTGGTGGATGCCCCATCCCTGGAGGTGTTCAAGGCCAGGCTGGATGGGGCTTTGGGCAACCTGGGCTGGTGGATGGCATCCATGCTCATGGCAAGGGTTTGGAACTAGATGGTCTTTAAGGTCTCTTGTAGTTATTTGTAGTGTTTCCATCCCTGACACCTCTGCTGCACTTGTCCTGCCTCTTCCCCACCTCTTGCGACTGAGCTCTGCTCTACTGATGCATCTGCAGGTCCAACAACAAGGCATTTGAAATTCAGGATGAGGACACAGCCTCATGTGTGATTGATCAAAATACGTTATGTAATCCAAACATAAATAAAATTGTACTAAATATTTTGTAGCTAGCTAGATAAATTTAGGGATTGATTAATATCTAGAAGCCTATAGCGCAGAAAGGAATACCAAAAACTCCCTTCCCCTCCCCAGTATAAATATATATATATATATATATATTGTTTTTTTCAGATGTGAAAACCCATAGTGTGACTGCATGTTTAAGTCAGACCAACTTACTTTTCTGTGTAGTTGTTATGGTGTCTTGGTCCTGCCATCCTTGGGCCAGCATTGAGGTGGAGCTGGAGGCACTCCTGCATGCAGGTGACACGATGCTTGGAAAACTCAGAGAGTGCCAGAGAGGGGTGAAGTCTTTAACTTTTGGTTGAAGTGGGATGATGAATTTTTTTTCCCCCCACCTTATTTTCCCTTCTTCCTTGAGGAATATGTGCAGCCTCTGAGGAGAACTGCACTGTCAGATTTTTATGGCCCTTTGTTGCAAGAGCTGAACATTTCCTAATACAACATGAGTGCATATTCCAGCTAGCGGAGCAGCAATACTGGTCTAGGGTCTGGTCTTTGGTGCTGCTGGTGCATTATGCCCTTGTCCACAAATGTAGTAAATCCATAAATGTGCTGCTGAAATAAATGGCAGGAGAGGAGGTTAAGGCAGTATTTTAAAATGCAGCCTGTTGCAATTGATTTTTGAGAAATAAGTAGATGCTATCTTAATGCAGAGTGCTCCGTGCTTGTTAGGAAACTTGAGTCGCTCTTGAATAATCCAGTTTGTTTAGTCTATGAAAACCTGATACTGCACTCTTGCCTACTTCTTCTTTACAGTTCTATGGCAATTACATAGCAATAAGCATTAAAAGGAGAAACCATAATCTTCTCTGCTTGCAGTCCAAGCCAACACCAGTCATCTGCTGATGCTATGAAGTCATCCTTTGCTTTGAGGTTGCTCCCTGAAGCCTTGCTCCAGATGTCTGCTCCAGGTGAGCAGTTGTGTTTTACTCCCAGTGTGTCCAAGCCCTCTGCAGGGCATCCTTCTGGGGCTGGCCCACGGTGGAGGAGAGGAATTCTGCAAAGTTCCTCCTGCCATTTGATAGTCCTCCCTGCTTCCCCATTCTGGAACACTGGAACAAAAATGAAGATGTAAATGAATTTGCAATTATTGCACAACCGGGTTATGCAATGAGGCTGACGTGTAGGGCATACACATGTAGAAAACGCCTGCTTGAAGAGATGGCATTAAGTGCAGTTTCACCACCTTCTACCCAGAGATGAGGCTAACTGTGTTATTGGCTTCACCCCCTCCTTGGTTAACCTGAGTATTAAAGCACACAAAATATTCTGCTTCTGTTGGTTGAGACATATTGTTGATGGAGCAAAAAATAAATTAGTTCTTATGGACTGTTTATTTTGGAAGGGCTTTTTTAGCTTGGGGCCCGGAGTCCAGGCAATTAACGTTGCAGTAGTCGATCCTGGGGACGTGTGCTGCACAGCAGTGAATTTTCGTACTGTCAGCATAGTCTAAAGCATCTCCTAAGTGCATGGGGATTTTTTCTAAATGAGGGATGGAGTTTCAGTCAGAGACATTGTATCCAACAGGTCTGTGAGTGAGCCCTCATCTGGGAACTACATTTGTTATTTCCTATGTTTTAGTATTTCTCTGGAAGAAGTCACACCGCTGGCTCCAGCCCTTCGTGTGAAGGAGGGGGATGGATGGCAGGGTGCTGTAACTGCATTTTTGGGGCAGGCTGGTTGGTGAGGCTTTCTTGACACCGATTGTGACACTTGTGTCCCATCCCTGGTGAAAGCAGAACGATACCACAGAAGCGTGCCTTGAGCAGATCTGTGTTCAGCTTCTGGGCTGGTGTAAATTCTTATCCCAGCTATCCCAACCTGCCAGAAATGACTGGTGCTGTTGTTAGTATGATGTACTGTGGCTCCTGGCTTGAGTTTCATTGTACTTTTTTACTTCTCTGTGGGAAAACAACCTCTCCCCCCTGCCCACCCCTCAGTTGCCTCCCTTCTTGCCCCTGTCTGCATTAACTCCTGAGAGGCGCAACAAGTACGTGGTATCTCCATACGCAACGCTTATTGCTGATTGAAAGAAAAATTCTGCAAAATAAGCAAGTAGACTGACCTGATGACTCCTCATGACAACAGCCTAGTTGAAGTTAACATGCAGAATATTTTTATCCTAGTTTACTCCTTGGAGGCTAATAGAGGGAATGCTGCTAGAGTAATTTTAAGATGAATCATGCCATCTGCCATGCACGGTTTGCTGTTTCAGCAGTAGAGGAGCAGAGGGAATACATACATACGGTGGTCTGAAACAGCATGTTTGCTTTCACTGTAAAACTAATTTGAATTTCAGAGCTTTTTTTTTCTCCTTTTTTTTTTTTTTTTTTTCCCTTGCAGGCATTTCGTATCCCCTGCTTTGGTTATCAGTTTAGCACATGGCTCCAGCACTGATACTGCTCTGTTGGATGGTCAGTGCCAAATTTTGCAGCCTCTTTGTTCTGCTGAGACTTGGAAGGCACACCTGATCTGGCTTGCTAGTATCTTGAAGTGGACCACTGCGAAGTCCTTTTTTGAAAATACAGTGCAAATGTTGACCCATGGGACTGCCAAACGGAGCCAGATGTAATTTGCACCCCATTTAAAAAAGAAAAAAAGTAGGAGTAGTAGTAGTACTACTAATATTAATAGTAATATTAATAACAATGAAGTTGTAGACATATTGACCTGGAGAAGGTAGCCTGGCAGTGTACTAAGGAGGATCACCTGTGGTCTGAATTTTGTATGTCTGATGCTAAGACTTGTTCTTCCAGGAGCTCTCCTGAGCTGGAGGAGGAGCGTCCCCAGCACGTGGCTGTCTTCCCTGTGGGAAAGAGCAAGCTGGCATTTGGAACTGAAAAGTCATAACCACAGCATAGCGTTGAGCGTGTCATGTCTCATCTTGTGTTTTGTCCAGGAGCAATTATTTTAGAGACCGGCGAGTCCGTTAGTAAGGTTCACGGGTTGGGATTTGGGAATTGAAAGGGGTGGAATCAGAATCTCAAGGGGTTTGTACTTCAACTCTATCCTGCCTTTGAGGACAGGCTATGATATTAGATAATGCTTTAATTATTACTAGGGTGAGTAAATTCTTCTGTTCTAATATGTTAAAAACCCTCCCTTGCTATCTCTCCCAAAGATCTAATTTTCTCATAAACTGATAAGGGTGGTGAACTGTTGCACCAAACAGTACTAATAGATTTTGTGCTTTGTTCACGTCTTAAGCTTTTTACAAGAATTTTATCTCATGCACTTGTTTTGAGTGCCCTGACAAACTATATTTGAAGAAACTGAGAGTAGAATATTGAAGCATGTAGCAATTAAACTATTTTCCTCCCTTTCTTGCATTTCAGCCCTTGCCCCTCAAGGGAATTATATATCTGGTAAACTGCAGAATTAATTATGTGAGGTCAGTTGAAGGCCTGAACAATAGCATGTTCTCTTTTTCAGGCAAGAAAGACAGTTTTTAAATGGCAGGAATTAAGAGCAAAGCTTGCTCGCCTTTGGAGAAGAGTTGTTGTACCAGATACTGAGCTGACATGCAGGCAGATCTCTGCTACCCTTAGAAGAGGATTAGTTTATGCCCTGAAGCAAATGGGTTATTAACTCTTGTAATTTTATTTTAGCATGTTTAACAACAGATACTGTTGTTTATAAAATCCATTTAATCCCTTTTTAATCACTGCAAGTTATTTTCCACTAGCTATCCTGCAGCCATGGGTTCCAATGGTTAGTTATTTACTGAGCAAAACATTGCATTTTTGTGTGCTTTTTAAAAGTCGTTCTTTAATGCCTTGAATTAGAGGGTGGTTGTTTTTTATTTTATTTTTCCCCTAAATAAGTTGGGCCTCTACTTTTGTTGCATTCTCCTCCTTCTTCATTACCCAGCTCATTAAATATCTGTAGCAGCCCCTTCTTTTGCTCTTTGGACCATCTCTGCAGAATCCTCATTTCTCTTTTCCCAGGCCACTGCTGTTGCTATTTTTTCTAGCAGATTTTGTTTGCTTGGGCTTTGCTCTGCACCTCAAGGCATTTATTGATAAATAGTGGCCTTGTATTATGGGATGTATAAACACAAGCATGTGACTGCCCTCTGCATTGGATATGAGAATGTATGAAACGGCAGCAGTGGTGGTGTCATGATGCTTCTCGGTATCTTTTAGAGCCTGTGGTATGGGGTGGGGAAAGGCTGGCAAACTTTCAGGTGTTCAGGAGGTTCTGTGTGCATGAAATAAAAGCCATCAACTTCAGGAAGAAAGAAACATATGCACCAGAAGTCACACTTAACAGGTGAAGTGTCTTTAGCTAGACATGTCTTGTAAAAGTAGCACCAAAAGATGCTTGCATAAAATACAACTCACAGCAAGGTCTTCAGGCCACTTACATGAGCTCTTCTATGGCCCTGGGCAGTGCCATGGCTGCAGAGATTTCTTCTGAGGTGGAAATCTCCAAACTGCTCCAGTTCTGATGAACAGCAGGGCATAGTAATTCACCAGGGTTTAGTAATTCACCTGCTGCATTTGTGGTGGTGGCCAGGGTGACATTTCATTTCCACGATCCAGCTCTTGGGTGATCCATCCTGCGGTGCCCAGTAGCTGGTGGCCGTGCCTGGTGGGGACCTAGTGATGTGTGCTCATGCAGCAACTTTACCTGCAAAGTTTTTGGAGTGAGTGATGTGAATCCTGTCTTCCTTCTTCGCTGGAGCTGAAGGAATGGGAAGGCTCTTCTGGATGTTTGGATCCACGTATGTGGGCACCTACCCTCAGAGAGGACTCTCAGATGTGACTGGGAAGTCTCAAGCCTTCTTGGGTTTGTCACACAGTCCTGGTCACGATGGGGTAGTGTGGGATCTTTGGTACCTTGCAAAAATCTGGCCTCTCTGTGCCAGCTACTGGGATGCAATATAGCAGTGCTGCTTTGTATGTGGGAGTGAGTTTTGTGGTCTCTGTCAAGTGTACGAGCTGAAATACATGCCTGCACCCTCTGAGCTACTTTCCAATGCAGTGTGAAAGATTATGAATGAGAAGGAGACAAGGATAACATTTATGTCTTTCTGGCCGTAGGAGCTTTGCCTCTTGGCTGTGATTAAGCTCGCATTTAGCCCATGAATATTTTTTCTTAACGTTGGGAGATCTGCTATTACAAGAGATTTTGCCACTGGGGCTGGCTGGCATAAAGCGAATACCTGACTGACTTGAAATAATTTGATTAGTCTGTCTTGCGCCGGGAGAATCCCTTGCTCAGGCCTATCCCAGGGATAAATGAATCATGCAGAGGAGAAATCAAAATTGCCAACCAAGGCTTTACGTTTGTTGCTATTAAGTGACAGGGAAATAAGCTTTGCTCTGGGAAACATGCCTTTTCCCAGAAATATCTTGAGCTTGATCTGAACTATACTGAAATGTGAAAATTCCTTTCAAATTAAAGGAAAAAAAAAATCAGGAGGCAGCATGCGCTTCTATTGTCAGAATCTTCTGACCAAGTTTATTGCTTGTGTTGCTGCTCTGCTAAAGTACCTCTTACGCTGAATTTTGTTACATGAAGTATAGAAGTAGAGTAGCAAAATGTGTCCATATTGACCTGAATATTCCTCCCCTGATAACATTTTTTTTTCCACTTCTGTGTAAATCTTGCATGAATGTTCACACAGGTAGCTTTGGTCAGAAAAATAGATCTCATTTAACATCTAAGATACAACTTTTCATCTTCTGTTGGTGACCTGAAGATTATGGGTGTTGCTGCTGAAGGTAACCTGTTGCGTGAGAGCCTGATGTGGTTCTCAGAAATTCCTTAGGAATGTCGAAGGTTCATAGTGGGACGTAGAGATTTCTTGTGTGCTTCTGATCAGCTAGCTGGTGTGGAGACCACAGTCCTCTTCTGAACTCCTTGTGAGGTTGCCTGTAGTTAGAAAGCCTAGAAGTTGCCTTCAGTTAAGTCTAGTTGGTCCTTCCCATGCGTTGACCTCTTGATGTTTCAAGGAAAGCCTTTGGTTAGACAAAAAGGGGAAAGAAGACAGCTAGATATGATGAGGGTTATATAGTCTCCTTTTGGCTTAAGAGGCTGGTCTGTTTGGAATCCTTCTGTAGGCAGTTGAAGGGTGGCAGGTTCTTGCTTTCCCTGTCCACGAGGTGAAACTTCATGAGGCATAGTGAGTAACTCCTCTAGAAAGGAGGCAGCCCTTGTGAACATCCCCACAAGTCCTTTCAGGCTCAAATTATGAGACACCATCAGTTTAGGGAAAAGGCTGAGGGACACAGCTTCAAGTGCTGACAAAACAACCATGTCAAATTCAAGCCTGTAGTCCTGAGTGCATAGGACTAAGATGGTATCTCAGACCATGTTGTTTCTAGGACTTAGGTGTTTTGGCTCCATGAGGAACTGGCTCCATTTGCCCTGTCATGCAGATGTTGAGAGTTTAGAAACCCCTGCATTTCTCTTTGTACGGGCTGTGCTTTGGCAAACTGATTTGGAAACCAAGCTCTGTGCTTGTCCATACCACAGTAGCTTTGGCCATTGAAAGACCAGGGAAGAAGGAAGGCTCTCCAGGAAGGATTAAAACAGCAGGAATCTCCTAGTCTGTAGAGAAGTCATGGGTGTCACATGCTGCAGCAACAGTCTGCTCCTCCAAGGAGTTGGAAAGGTGATGGGATTTGCATGGGGTTTAACCAGCAAGCCTTAGCTCAGGTCTCATACAAGACAGAGCCCAGCCACACCATTTACACATAGCATAAGCTGTTTTTCAAATAAATAGCATAATTTCCCATATATGCAGTCTGCAAGGGTTCTCCCCCTTCTCCATTTGAAAGTAAGATGGGATACAATATGCTGTGCATCCTGGTTGCATGGGGTGAAATATGCTCCCTGAGCCAGAGATGGCCAGGATGTCTGTCAGTCCAGCCTCCGGGACAGACTTAAGAAATATCTCAACTGCAAGTTGTTTTGTGCTTACTAGAAAGCCTGCAGAGTGGATGGTTTCAGTACGGGGATAAAGGCTATAACATACTGGTAACCTCAGTGGGTTGCAGGGAAATTTCCTCATGTTTGGGTGCAGTAGAGTTTTGAAAATCAAAGCAAACAATTGTGTTTTGGTTGTGGTGTTTATAAGAAAGGGCAACAGAGGAAATGAGAAAACTTTGAAAAGTGAGTTAAATAGGGATTGGCATGAGATGTGTTGTTTTTTTGTTTTTCTCTCTCTCTCTCTTTTTTTTTTTTTTTTTACTTTGTAAATTCCTGCTTTCTCTTGCTGAGGCTTAGTGAGGAAAGTTTCTCTTTCTAAAGAGAAGACAACATGTGTCATAAAGAAAAGGAATATCTTAAAGGTACGCAGCCTGTTATGTAATGGAAGATTTTGTTATGGAGAAAAACTGCAACAATAAGATCTTACAGGATTTCCTATTAGTTCAGGAAAAAATACAAACTTTACCTGGAAGCATGAACTCTTCAATAACATTGTAGATGCAGAAGTGAATAATAAACATAAAAAGATCTAGAATCAAATGAATGTTATAAACAAGCTGAAATTAAAGGGGAATGTAACTTGCTGTGAATCATATTTAAGAAAAGGCAGAAAATAAAATAGCAATAGGAGTCAAAGGAGGAGCCTGTGTAATTCAAAGCATATATGCTTTTTTCAGGTGTTGTTAGTTGTCCAATACAAGGTCTGTCTGCAAATCTTGTTTTTAGACATTTATATTCCATGATATTTGTGTCTGAAGGAAGAGATTTTTGCTCTTATTGGTGTGCAATAGAAAAGAGCAGACTTTTGCTTGCAGAAGTAGTTCTGTGTAGTGTCATTGGACGGATCTGTTCACATCATTAGCCAAAACAGGAATAAAAATAATCCAGCAGCTTAAAATGCAACATTCTTCTGTACTTTTAAGGACTGAAATCCAAAATGTGAAAAGGATTAGAAAATTATAAACAGACACTAATTGATACCCATCTGTGTAATATTTGTAAAACCTCATTTCTTGCCATTCTAAATACTGTGTGCTTGTGCATCCCTGTGTTGTTATTGAAACTGTATTGATTTATAATGCTTTTTGAAGAGTATCTCAGATACAAAACGTGGCCCTGAAATTATGGAAACTTCACTCAGGTTAGATTTTTTTTTTTTAATGAGTCATAAGGCAGTAATGAATCCAACTTCTGTGCTCGTTGCTCTAATATTTGTTATTATGGCTAACTGTCATAAAACATCATCCAAAAAAAAAAAAAAAATCAGATCAAGAGCTAAGTGGCCATGCCTGGGATGGCATCTGAGCTCTGCTGGGGGCTTTGTGGCCCCGTGGAGGGGTGTTGTTGAGGAGGGACTGAAGTCTGTAGGAAACCATGGCTTGGCTTGTGCTTGCATAGCCTGAGTAGATCAGCCTTCTGCGTGCTGGTATTTTCACTCATTTTGACCTGAGTTTTGATGGAGGACAGCTGAGAGGAGCAACCCTGAATGTGCCAGAAGCTCCACCAAACACCTTACAGAAAACCAGTCTGAAGCCTAGGGAGGCCCAAGAGGAGTGGGATGTCGGTGCCCTCGCTGGCAGTGAGGGGGCAGCTGAGGAGGACAGGCAGGAGGAGAGGCTGGGACTGCTCGAGGCATCACGGTGGAACCTGGAGCTGAAGCTGGGGCCGTGAGTCAAAGTCCCATGACTCCATCGCAAGACCATTAGTCCTTTTAAGTAGCTGCGTGAGGGGCTGCCAAGAATTAGGGCTGATGGATAGCACAAGAACACAACTCGAATTATTAATGACTTTTTTTTTTTTTTTCCAATCTGGAAAGCAGCATGGGGTAGAACCAAGCACTGCTGCATGGCTCACAGGCAGACCCTGGCATGCTGAAGGGTGCATGGGGAGAAAAAGTCTTGCCTGTTGCAGTTGCAGCTCTGAGTCCTGACCACGGTTACCCAAAGGATCTTGTGGTTTTAAAGGTCATGATAAATTTGAGTTACCGAAGCATGCGTAAAAGGCTGCAGAAAAGACAGGCAAGGCGTTGTTGAAATGGTTCATTTGTACATTTGAACTGCATGTTTAAAAACCTTGCAGTCCAGAGACAACCCTTTAAAAGAAACTTTGTACTTTTATCTGCCCTTTTTTTTTTTGCTACAGTATTTGTCATTTGGTCTTAAATAACTTAGTAGTTATTGATTAGCAGTTCTATAGCAGTGGTGCTCTGGGAATTAACATTTGCTTTTCATACTCTGGTCTACAGCATTAATTTACAGCTTGTTATTTTATGCATAATGCATAAAAAATAAATCATTTTTCCACTACAATGAAATATTGGAGAAATTTTATATTTTCAATAAGTGTTATTTTCATACAAATAAGAATGCATTTTTTAATGTCTAATGTCACTTATTGTGTATTTCAAATATGCAGTCTCTTTGAGACTGTGCTCAGGGGAAATATCCATCAGGGCTGTCTTCATGATATTCACTCCAGATTTTTTTCCTTTTACAGTTTGTGCAGCTTCTGGTCTACTTGTATTTTCTACTACTTTTTGTATTTTTCTTTATCTCTCTTTTTATTTTTTTTTTTTTACTTGATGCTACTTAAGTTATCTATATGTGTATTTTTAATTGATTTTTCTATGTTATTCTTATTTTTTCTATATTACTCTTTTGTTCTAAGGGTTTTATGTATATGCTACCCTGTGTATATGTATAAAATATACATGCTGTGAATTTGAACTTGAAATAGCCATCTTAATACATCTGTGCCTCTGGTCTAAGTATGTAGAATGACGATGCCTATTTTCTTCTACTGGTTATGATTCCTTTAGTTTCTAAATGGTGTGAGGACTCATTGCACCTTGCTTGCAGTACTCCTGCCATTTTATGTACGTCTGTGTTAGGTAAGGGATGAATATTTTGTGGGATGCTGGTGTGTTATCTCTCTTTTCATACTCTACAGTGAAGTTTTTAAGCAGTGCATGGGCAGACCTGCCAGAAGTAGGGCCCTATTTGCTTGGTAGCAATACCCAAAGCAAGAGATGGCACCTTTCCTCTAGAGTTTACAGCCAGGGGTCCTGACTCTGCCAATACACAGTGGAGTAGCTTTGAGCATGTTGCACTGGAACGTGATTAAAGGCAACTTCTTGGGAGCAAAAGTGCAGGCGAGGTTAGAGCCTCGATCCTTACCTCAGCTCAGGCAGCCAGTTGTTTACAGGAGTGAAGTGGTGGAATCACTTTGGCAAAGAGGCTATTTGTCACAAATTTCATATTCTTTGGCTGTTTGGGCAGTATTTTTTCTTGTGTATTTTTCCTAAGGTATTGTTTTTGCAGACCATATTGAAAACATGCTTCTTTTTCTTTTCTAATTTGATTGTAATAAGGGCTTTGTTAATCAAAAATAAGTGCAATAAGACAGAATGAGTTGGTTATTTTTACATTTTCCTGTTTAAAAGAAAAAAAAAAAAACAGCCTCAGTAAGTGAGCCACAATGAGCCGTGATGTATTTCCTCCATCAGGATGGAAAATAAGCCATTTATTATTTCAGCTCTGACTCACAGTGAACCTGCTGACACTGAGACATTTTATAATCATAAGGAACAGGTTAGGGCAGTAACTTGGACGCCAGGCTGGGGATTACCTACTTATTACAGTGTTTTACAACCTGGATGCTTTAGGTTTTCTGGCAGAAAGTCCTAAACCTCACACTAAACACCATGTTGTTATTGTACAATTACTGCTTGCAGGTCTTGCTGTAGGTGGTGCCAGCTAGACAGATGCCTTCATTATAATTATCCTTTTTACTATATATAAAGATTTCATCCCTTTAATCCATGTAAATTTTACTGTTCTTGAAAGTGACACTAATAGTTATACTCTGAGCCCTTCCTCCTTGTCCCGTGTTCCCAAAGTGACTTGGGGATGGGCTTGGTCAATACAGAAATGGGAGACTTCCAAGGAGAGCCCAGGTTCTGCAGGAAGCGGCGCTGATGACTCAGTAGACAGCACTGGTGGTCATTGCATGGTCCCCTGACACAGGCTGCAAGAATAGCAGTGCTAACTCCAGCGTCCTGGCCAAACTCCAGCTGAATAATTACTTTCTGCCTGCCTTGAATTCCTCCGCAGCTTCAGCTGGAGAAGTTGAGCTTCGTTTCCCTTCTTATAAACAATCCCATAGCGTTCGTGTGGAGCGGCTGCTCCTTCACGCCTTGGAGGTAACTGTATTTTGATGCTGGGTAGTGACTTTAGCCTTGCACTCATGGATAGCCTGAGAAATGCCAACTCCTAAAATCTCATTTTACTATGAAGAGTATGACAGGTCATCTTGTATTCTTTTTTTTTCTTTCCTCCAGTAATAGCTTGTGAATACTATTGCATTTGCTGGTAAATGAAGGCATCTTTGAAATTCATGACCTTTTGACAGCAAGATGTTGAAAAACGACCGAGGAAGTGATAGTGAGATCCTCATTAGAGTCCAGTGAGGCAGGAAAACTCTTCCTGCGTAGCTGTTTAACACCACTTACTAGGTCTTGCTCTTTGACAGGCATCAGAGCTGGATACCTGTAACTGGATGTCTCTAGTCTACTTGAACCTGCAGCTCCAGATGGACATATGGACAAGTAGGGTGGTGGGTCAGAAAGTGATACCTCTCCTTTGAGAGCATCTTCAGAAATAAGGGCTCTGCTGTGGATGTTGGTGTTCAGAGAGCCTCATCCCATTACCCTAGGAGGATAGCTAGGTTGCCCAGTGAGAAGGATCAGTCCTGCCTGCTAGTGGGCATTTTGGCCCCTTCCTCTGCCAATATTTCATCTCTCTCTTTCCTGTAACACAATGACTTGAGGCAATCCGCCAAATTGTTGTTTGCTGGTCAGTTGGTTTATTCTGGTACCTGGTTAATGCGTTCCCTGATCTGCAAAGCTGGCAGACCCTTGTGTCAGCTTGATTTTGTCAGTGAGTGACAAATCGTGTGTGATTCACATGTGCCTTTACTCATTTAACATGAGCAAAAGTTACCTGTGAGAAACAAACTGCAGGTAGAAGAACTGGTTGACAGGACTGAAGGCCATGAGCCTCCAATTTTGTGGAGGAGACCCTGTGCACAAGAGCTGAACTGCTTTCTTGTGAGGGAGGTGGAGTAGCTAACCTTGGTGTTGTGCTTATCTGATGGGGCCTGGATGAGCTTCCATTTGTCAGATATTCGGTACATGTTTGAATACAAATACTAAGCCAAGATTCAGTGAGACTTCCCTTGCATACAAGAGCTACCTTTTTGCTGTTTCTTCTCTTGAAGATGTTAGGCTTTGAATAGTCCACTCTTAACAGTCCTTTAATTGCTTCATCCTCTCTCTTCTTGATCAGGAGACTACTCATGACTTCTTGAAGCCTGCTACTTAACAGCAATCTGTAGCAAAACACCAGATCTTCTTCATATACAACCCACACTTCAGCATTTTGTCTCCCTCTCCGTGAGTGCTCTAGAAATACAGTGGTGTTGCAGCATTTGTATCTTGCAATGTTGGGTATATGCAATGCTGGATGTTTGATCAGAGTCAAAATAATTGGTTGCTTAACCTACGCAAGTTGCCTACTTAGCTGTGCAGGGCAATTTGAGCAAGCCATCAAGAAGAGTGCTTGGTAGGTTCCTGTAACAAATTCTGTTTGCTGGTTTGTTTTGAAACCATCTTTTGAGAGTGTATGGTACTTAACGTGTTGTCAAAATCAGGACAAAATAAAGCATATGGATTAATACTTAGCAGAGAGAATGTGATAGCTTCAGGCTCTGTGGAAATGGCAAAATGGGAGCTGCGAGCACTTCATCAGAGTAGCCCAGGAATTTTTATTAGCTGTGTTTAAGCTCCAGCGTGTGATAGGTTCAATACCAAGAAAAATGGGTGCTTTCTGACCATCAGTATCTGTGATAGCTGAAGGCATCGTATGAGAAAGGAATATGATAGTGAACATTAAATTTCTATTAATAAATAAATGTTAATACCAGACTTTATAATTTATTGTATGTTAGAAAAAGCAAATAATGTTATCAGTCTCCTTGCTTTCCTCCTTTTCTTTTATTTTTGAGGCAGGGAAGATCTGTGTATGAATTATGTACTTTAAAATGCTTCTTCATAAATACATGATCTCTGCGTATTTGCATGCAGAAAAAAATGAACTATGCTATGAGTGTAGTTCTCCTTAAATCATCCGAGGATCAAAAACCTTATGTGTTTTTATTTTATTTTTTATTTTTTTAAAGGATTATCAGCTCCCACTGCCACGGGTCTACACAGATCTTCCAAGATGAAGAGGTTGTACTGGAGTCTAGGCTAAAATACACACTGGCGTTATCTAATCTGAAAAATCCCAGTATGGGAAGAGGTTATACAAAGTAGGCAAGTGGAAAGGCAGTGTGGGCCCGAAGGGAGAATTTATATTACAAACGTTTTATTTATCATATGAAGTATGTGGGCAATCTGTTAGTTACTTTAATGAATGATTATTATGATTATTTTTTATTTGGCCTGGAACTCAGGTTGAAGGGAGAACTGGAAGGCACAGGTTTTGGGAACAGCGGCTGACTGCATTGTGGCAGAACCGGAGCACGTCTCCCAGTACAGGATTAACATCTCAGCGCCACCGGCGTTCCCGTGTGAAAGAAAGGTAGCAATTTGGGAACCCAGCTGTACTCAGTACGTGCTTTCTTTGGGGTCATGTGGATGTGTGTGCAGGAAGAGTCGCCTAATTTGAGGAGTTATTTAGAGTAAGAAATTGATTTTGTATGTGTATCAACAAGGAATGGTTAAGTAGACGTTCTTTGGGAGTTACAAAGTGGTTTTTTTTTTTTTTTCTTTTTTTTTTTTTTTTTTTTAAGCTGAGATTGTTGTGTTTGTTGTCAAAATACTTTGTATTTTCTCTCCTGCTGTTACTTGGTCTGGCTGTAGCACAATGTTGCATGTTTGTTACCACAAGTCCTTTTCTAGGCCAGCCACATGCCCAGCTAGGGTGGAGAGAAAAGGTAGTGATTTATAAAGTATTCCTGTAGAAGTATGGGTTAAAGACTGTAATAAATAAAGGTCTTTTAAGTTGGACACTGCTAGAAATTTATGTAAGTGTAAGTAAGAGAGTTTTCTGCTTGATATTTTCTTTGAAACTTCAAAAGACAGATGCAAATAATTCTATATAAAGAAATGGTAAAGGTGCTATTGCACATGTTTGGGGTGAAAAAACGGTGAGATTAGAACAACTCAGACTTTCAGGGACTAAACTCTAGGTAAGTTTCCTCTTAACTTTAAGGAGGAACTCTTTAACTGTTAAGTTTACTCATTTAAGTAAATGCAGGCTAGTAAAGAAAAAAATAGGGGTCTTCCCTTACAACTTCCCTTAGTAGCGTGGGGCTGGATAATGAGCAGCTTTATAATCATGAAGCAGGAATGTGGTGATGATTATATGTGCTAAGCGTCTTTCTACTACAGTTATTTGATATGATTAGCTTCACACTTATTATGAAAACTGGTTTAAGGCTAAGAATGAATGAAATCCTACCAACCCCATCTTCCCATCAGCTTCAAAAGCTGGATTTGCATTAGGCTCAAGTATTTGGGCCTCTCTCAAGACATTTACTTTATGATAAGAATTTTTGCTGAGAATCTGTAGCTGAATATATATGTACATTTTAACCTGTATTTCTGACAGAAACAAGGTGTGATCCTTGTCTCCAATCACATCATTTCTTTGAATTGCTGCTTGCTCCTGAATATTCATCTGAGAAGTCTCTGCCCCCTGCAAAGTGATATCCAGGGAAAACTGGAGAAGGCAGCAAGAAGTCTTGAGAAGTTGTATTGCAGGAAATACTTAGGTTTGGGTTTAATTCTTTCTCTGTGTGATGTGGAAACACTCCTTTTTTTTCTTAACTGTAGGGTGTACATTGGGATGGAGAAAGCCATTGCTTTCTGCAGCTCTATTCCCCTCCATTTTTTTTTTTTTTTCCTTTAAATTTAGAAATAGCTTGTTCTTTCTTCTACAGCATTCCTGTTAGCATCCCTCTGTTACAAAATATACACCCAGAAAATGCTGCTTACAGAAGGAGATTGTGAATTGCATTTAGTGGCATTTGCTTTCTAGCTATGGACAAAGGGACCTTCTAAGCATGGTCTCCACAAAACTCAGTAAAACACCTCCCTACATCCTCAGGTACCTGCCCTCAAGCAAGAGTCACATAGGGATGTCAGAGCCTGCTGTCACAAGGGTGAAGCCAGCAGGATGATGGCCGCTGGTGTTGTTTGGACCAGAGACCACGAAGATGGACCTGGTGCCCAGATTGCTTATTTTGTTTTTCCTCTGGACAGCACTCTGTTGCTTCAGGAGGAGCAGCCCACATTTTGGTGGGAGGAAAGCCCTCCTCAGCAGCATCAGTCATCACTGCAGATTCTTCAGACTTCAGCAAAAGAGGAAAAACAGATGAAAACTGCTTTCCCCATTTTCCACTGCCTCATTTTCCCAAGGCAAAGCAACCCCCAGCCCTATGTTTGCTCCCCTACTGCAGTGGCCATGATTAGGGACTGCAGCAGGGTGAGGAGGAGGATGAACAGCTGCTGGGGAAGGACAGAGGCTCTGGCAAATGTGGTTAGTTGAGTCTGGGTTTGAGAAGATGGGGTGGGCATGTGGGAGTGTGTGTGAGCTGGATGTATGGGGGATGTCATACCGCAGGGAATGGAAAACACCTTTCGGGGGCTGTCCTCATCTTACTGCTTGCCACCCTGCTAATGCCACCAGATTCAGTTTTACCTACGCTGTTGAGAAACCTTGAGCTGGTCCTAGGCAAGTATCAGTCATCTGTGTTTTGTCTGGGTCAGGGTCTGATGCCAGAATTGCTAATCGGATCAGGAAGTCTGGGTATGCTTTTTTTCTGTAGCAATGTGTGGGCAGAATGCCGTGCCTTCTGTTCCCTCGGGTGATTGAACTTGCCGGGTTTTACAGCTTTGAGACTTTGGCCTCTATCACATGTATCAGCATGAAAGTGGTGCCAGGCTAGAGCTTCTGAAAGAAGCGTTTATGTGGGGAGGCTGAGTTCAAAACCACCCTTGCAGTCACTGGCTGGAATGGCATGCTAGAGGGGCTGTAAAGTGCAAGGGAAGCTGTTACCAAAAATACGACAATATGCGCAGCTAAATCCCAGTGTTTCTGCCTTGAATAGGCTGGGCAAACAGAAGTTTCAGCTGAAATGGGATGGAGAAACACAAGTTCAAGTGGTATTTTTATTCCAGTACGTATGGGCAAACAAATCGGAGGCTTTGTCAAGATGGGCAGCTTTTAGAGGATTTTAAATTCATGTTTATATTGGAATTTCAGAAACTATAAATAAATGCATGAAGTTAAAAGTGTGGAAAACAGGATAGACACATGACCGAGTGTTTATGAACATCTATCCCGTCCCAGACCTGCAGCACAGCATGTGATGTTGTTGTTTCTCCTCCAGCAGAAGGTGAGGGGAGACTGCAGTCACTAGAGCAGTGAACACAGCTTGCTTTGGTGTGACCTGAAATCCTTTTACAGAGATTGCTTCAATTCAGAGCACATGGCATCCTGAATCATTTAAAATAAAGGTATATATTTTTCAGAGATCCTTCGTAATCCATTCTGTGTTGCATGCTCCCTGTTGCAGCCAGTGTTCAGTGATGTTAGAAGACTGCAGCCATTCAGTGCTGCATCTGAGTCTCTTGGAAGCCACAAGCCTGTGTTTTGGTTTGGCAGATGCTTTTCTGCAAAGGACTAACTTGTGGCTACTGCTGGAAGTCTTCAGAGGAACCAACCAGAGGAGTCCTTCCTCTGTGTAAGGCAGTGCTGAAATTTTTCCCAACTGGAGTGGGAGAGATGCTCAAATACCTCTCACGGTGCTAAAACACTGAAAAGCAGACCCTGGGACAAATTTTGCAGCAGCACAGAGCCAGGCAAAGTTGACTTTAAAGCTGTAAAGAGCAAAGTACATTTCCGTCTCCTCTTCCCTCCACTGCCTCCCGAAACCTGTGGCTGCAGAGGGGCCCCGTGGCGGCCAGGGCAGGGTCCTGGTCCTGCTATCGTTTCCTGTGTGAACCTCTGCCCTCCTGTCCCCGGGCACCGTAAATCCGCAGCCAGGCTGTCAGGAGTCCTCTTCCTGCGATTGTTATCCCGACATGGGCCCTCGGGTTTGTTTTAAAGCACAATGATGGCTAACACAGGGAGGAAGGAGCGGGGAGGAGCTCCGGTCCTGAGCTGGTGTCCTTCCCCCCACAGCATTGCTGTCTGTCCAGGCAGTGCTGGGCCTGGCCTCCTCCCAGGCTGGGGGAAGGACTGATGGACAGGGGACAGGTAGTACCCATGGTAGGGGGTCTCTGAGGTGGAGCTGATGGGGACAGGAGGTGTTTCATCCATCGTGCTTCATGTCTGGATTAAAACCAGTTCATACAAGCGCACTTACCTCTGTCTGCCTGCAGGCTTGGTTTGGTGCCTGACTGTAGCCAAATTAAAGTGAATTTCAGAATATAAATATGACTTTTACATAATATCCTTCTACTCCAGTATTTTTCCTGGCACCTGTTGTACTTAGAGGTGTAGTCCCAAAGCACCTACAGACAACAGAGTTCCCTGTCAAGACACATATCTGTCTAGTGAGACACCTTCACATTCAAACAAGGTTTGCATTTATTTTGTAGAAAGTAGGTGATTATAACTTCAGGTAAATGATTAGGTGCAACACACTGCATTTTCAAGTTACGTGTGTATGTTCCTCAATAGTATGTTTAGGTTTTCTTAGTTTGTCGTGTCAGATTAAATGAATAACAAATAATATTAATGATACCACAGTGGGTTTCTTAAGTGTCTTCTATCATAGAATCACAGAATGGTTTGGGTTGGAAGGGACCTTAAAGATCATTAATTCCACCCCCACTGCCATGGGCAGGGACACCTCCCACCAGCCCAGGTTGCCCAAAGCCCCATCCAGCCTGGCCTTGAGCACCTCCAGGGATGGGGCATCCACAGCTTCTCTGGGCAGCCTGTGCTGGGGCCTCAGCACCCTCTGGGTGAAGAATTTCTTCCTAATGTCTGACCTAAATATACCCTTTTTTTAGTTTAAAGCCATTACCCCTTGCCCTACCACTACACTTCCTGACAAAGAGTTCCTCTCTAGCTTTCTTGTAGGCCTCCTTTAGGTGCTGGCAGGCTGCTACCCCCCAGAAGTAGTATTATTCTTAGTTGTATGCATAACATGCTTGTTAAATTTTACAAATTGAGAACTATCAAGAAGGTACTTGCTGCTCATTAAAATGAAGCAATCTTTTTCTCATTAAAAAGAAGCAATTATGACAATATTAAAAAAAAAAAAGTGAATTCTCCTGTTTGTTAAAAAAAAAAAAAAAAGCTCTAAGAGTCAGTTGTGGTCTATAGTAACTTTCAATAAAACCATTGCAGCTTTCTTAGAAAAGATGTCAACTGCAGATTCTCTCAAGTCCTGGAAATAAGAAGGCAGAATAAGGCTGACTTGCATGTGCAGACACGTTGCAAATAGCAGCAAGGACAGAGTTCACTTGTCAGCTGCGAATGGACTTGTGAAGACAAATGAAAATACTATGGGTTACTTAATTTAAACCTTTGGTTAAATACGAAGTTGGAGCAGATGTGGTACACAAAAAGCAATTGAAAACACGTGGCAGGCAAAAATGTTCTAGAATTTGTGTGTTGGCATGTACACTGATGAGAGTAAGTGATCTGAGCCTACCCCTGCTGGTTCCTTTGGGGGCTGAGAGGGGGAAAAGGAGGTGACACCAGCTGTTGTGCAATGTAAGGCTGCAGGCTGCCTCATCTAAACAGCTAAAGATATATATATACACACACACACACAATCTTGTATATCTATAATATGTTTTGTATGTAAAATATTTCAAATGTTAGTCTTTAGATGATAACTTTTATATGATGTGTATATGTGCATGCATATGAAAAAAACAACAAGCAAACAAACAACCCATCAAAAACATGTAAAGCGGTTGATGCCCAAATAATTGTCCTGCTACAAAGGAAGATACTTTAATTCAATGAAGTCTTTAAGAGACAAGAAGCATCTACGTGCTAAAATCCTGTTTCTGCAGCAGTTGTCCTTGTGTCATGAATGTAAAAGTGGAGCGAGTGCATTGTGTTGCCGTCTAAAGATTAAGGTGAATCAGACTTGATACATTTCTGCTGGTTATGAGGCCTTTCGGTTTTGTAGTCTGCTAAGTTTCCAGGCCGATACTTTCTTTTTGAATAGAAACTTATGTTGCTCTCAACTTTTCTCTGTACCATGGGTCATAGTTATTTTCAATCTGCTGACACATTGTTTAATAAAGACCATTCTCATAGGAAATCACTGAGTAAGAAATACTGTTTGAAGGGTAAGATTTAGCTCTGATACAGGGCGTTGTTTTCTGTTCTTATGAGATCGCCACTACATTTAATGCGCAGCCTAGGAGAGCTATTTTCAGTAATGTCTACATAAATAACATGGCTTTAGCAGTATGAATGGAATGAAGGTATCCCAAGACCCAATTTCAAGCTTAATCCATTTCCTCTATTCACTTTTCATTTAGTCTTTAAGGATAGAAGATATTCTGGAAACAGTCATAATCATGGAACTTGAGAGATGAAGAGGGATTTTCACTGGATCACGTGCCATAAATAAGAGCAGCCTGTACATTTTGCAGGCAGAATGATCTGCTATCCCAGAACAATTTTCATATGCAGCATTTTAGAGGAATCTTTGCAGGCAACAAAGCAAATGAAGCTGCTAGCTGATCAGCTGATAGCATCTAGAAGATGAACGTCCACTTTGATTTTGCCCTTGCAGTGTAGTTTTCTGATGCATAAAGAAGAAAATGTCTTGAAGATAAGCCAGTCCTCTCCTCCATTCACATCTCTTTGGTTTCTCAGACAGTGTGGTGGTGGGAGGTTGGTGCAGAATTTCTGTCTACAGCTCAATTGTGACTTGTAGAAGAAGTCTTAATGGGTAGGTGTAGATGTTCATGGGGATGAAGGCTTGTTTCCACTGTAGTATACATAGTACATAACATCCTCAGTCTCTTTTTGTAGCCTGATTGTCTTGGGCTGTCAGCTTTTTGGGTGACTGACTCCATAAGCCTCAGTGCCTGGCACAATGAGGCCCCTTTCCGATCAAGGTCTCTGGGTGCTACTGCAGTACAAATATTTAATGATAAAACATGCTTATCTCCCGCCAAAAATCTGGCAACATCCTTATCGAGATATTATTAAATTGTCAGTTCAACCATATGCCGAGCGTTTTAGGCGAACAAATGTTCACGCTGGCTCTCGCATGATACGTGAAGACTCAGAGAGACAGGTGGCCGTGTTTGCACCATCAAGTACTGCCCGGTTCCTTACAAACAGAAAGTTGCATTAAGTGGCTCTTGCTTTATAGAAGCCTAAAAATTTATGGACTTGATATGCTTGAGACAATGTTAATTTGATTACACTTAAAATGTTAAGTGTAGATTGGTGGAACCTATGCGGTTTGCATATTAAAAATGTCTCTGCACTTCCCATGAAAAAGAAGTGGGAAAAGCAAATTTTTTAGAACTTCCCCACCAAAAAAAGCTTTTTTCAATAAAACATGTTTTTAAGTTTAATAGTGTTGGTTTTTCCTCTCAGAATAATTAATAAAAAAAATGCCTTCATCCATAAATTTCACTACTTCTAGTATGTAACATTGATAAATGGTGAGGAAAATCCTTGTGCTCTTTAGGCATTCTGTTCCACCTTTTCATCTGTTTTCTCCAGATAACATCACTTACTATTTTACACTGGTTCTTGGAATACGTGAGCTTTAAGATACACAAAATAATTGTCAGCTCTTTCATTTTATCTTCGGTTTGTCTCTTTTTAGGAATGAGAAGTGGAGATGTTGTTCTGTCACTGTACTAGCATTTTTTCCCACACTTTTATTCTTGGAAGGTAGCCTGTCTGGCAAAAAATCAAAATAGTCTGATTTTTCGAACATGCTTGGAATTTTCTTTCAGAAATCTGTAGTAGTACAGCACAGTCTTAGCTGTGGTTAATCAAAATGATATTTTGATTCATTTCATTGCTGAATAATTTTTTCTCTCTTATGGTCTTGCTTGAAAAATAAATTAATAAATTAGTCCATTGTGAGAGCTATCTACTATGACAGCTACATGTATTTGCATTTCTTTCACTAAGAACTGTATTCTGTTCTGGGGGCCCAATACAGCTTGGGAGATTTGATTCCTTTTGCTTTTTTCTTTATCTTTTCTTATTTGAGGTTAAACTTTAAAAAAATAATCTTTATTTTATTTATTTTTTTTTTGAGGATAAACAGTTTTGCCAAACTTCTGTAATGATAAACGAGAAAAGAGGGAGACATTAATTCTTCTTTCTTGTCTTTATCAGATGATGGCTTTTGAATGCATCAAGAGGTAATGAACTGAAAATGAATTAGAGTTTATACTGAAGTTTTTCTTCAGAAAAATAAATGTTTTTGGAATGCATAATTCAAAGGACTTTGAATGAAGTTGCTTTATTGATGGATATTCCTTTGTAATAATTCTGTTCTTACTGCCTGTGTAATTTGTTTGGGAGAAAGAATTTCCTATGCCAAAAAAAAAGTTTTTAAATACAAGCATAAAGGATATGAATAATTGCAACCTTTGATACTGTTTTAGGGGAGCTTCCCTTTCCCAAAGCACCAGCTTTACCAATGTCTTCATTATTTTTCTGACCTGTGCAGACTGTGTTTTGCTGGAATGAGAGCCTGTGACCATAAAGCTGTGGCACAGCTTGAAAGTAAGAGGAGTAATGTCATGAATGCTGTCACAGAGCAGCAGTGGCCTCCTAACACCTCCTTTGCAGGCTGAATCTAAAAAAGCATGGCATCTCCATTGAAAATGCACCTGGATGCTCTCAGAGCAGCCTTGCTGCTGAGGGACACCCCTGGGGCACAGAGGGAGCAAGGAGAGGCTCTCTGCTGCTTTGAGCAGAGCTCCTCTAATGCATGCTCATAGCTGTGTGGGTCTTTTAGGCTGGTTTCATCTTTATCCATGTAGCACCTGGAACACAGCTTGCAGTGACTGCATCTGAACACTGGTTCCCTAAGTAGAGAGGTGGTAAAGTAGCCCATCTGTTCTTCACTCCATCCTGTGCTCTGTGGAGTAGCTGCTGTCTGACTACTGTATTCTGCAGGGGAAATCTGTCATCTCACTGAAACTTGCTCCAGAGCAGTGTAAACCAAAGCTGTGCTGGGCCAGCTCTGTTTCAAGGAATAGATAAAGTATGCAGTGACATGGTTTTGGAGAGCTTGGGCAGTGATGAGTCAGTGTCCAAGATGGTTTGGGAACATGAGGCCCCTTGTAATTTTCCATTTAAGTATTTGAAAGCCTTTCTTGCTTTTCATAAAACACAGTGAGTGCAATTTCTTGTGGGCCAAGTTGTCAGAAGAACACGGAGGCAGCATGGATCAAAGTGCTGTTGCAGACAGGCTACATGGCCGTGCCTCCTGTGGCAGTGCTACTGCCTCCAGGGTGTTCACAGAGACCATCAGAGGAGACAGAGTAAAGGAGAGATCACAGAGTTGCAGGGTTGTTGAGGCAGGAAGGTATTTCTGTGAGATTGTCCAGTCCAGATCTTGCTTGGAGCTAGACCAGCTGGAGCTGTGCTCAGTACCAGGTCCAGACAGGTTTTGAAGATCTCCAGGAAAGAAGACTCCACAGCCTCTCTGGACAACCTGCACCAGCGTTTGACCACCCTCACAGCATGGAAGGTTTGTCTTAAAACAGGGAAACAGTAATTTCATAGAGATAAAGGAGAGGGATAGTGCCAGGCACCTGGCAGAATGGTGTCGTGAAAGCAAATGACTGCTTTTGGAATTGCTGATGTGTCTGAAGTACATTGCAAGCACACTGGAGACCAGTGTTTAGAAGCCAGAGGCTGCTTGCTCTGCAGTGGCCCTGTGTCTCTGGTCTTGAGAAAATCACCCTGACCATGCTTGTGTCCATTTGCACTCATAGCCCCTTCCCGTGCCATGCCACATCCTGCCTAACCACCTCCTTCTCCCTCCTCTGTTTATCGCATCAGATCTGGGTGGCTCATCATCCCCTTTCAGGGCCTCATTGAACCCACTGTTATTTTCCCTTCCACTTTTACTCACTCTTGTGGTGTTCACACGAACCTCTAGTTCACCTGCGGTACCTGTCTCTGTTGCCTGCTTCTTTACAAAACCTATTTTCGTGGTTTCTCATGTTGGAGAGAAACCTTCAGCAAACCTGCTTCTGTATTCCCATTCAAAAGCCCATTTCAAGTCTTTGTAGTGTTTTAAAGGCCTAGACAACAGCCCAGGTTGCTGGTGAGCTCCTGCTGCTCCCTTACAGATACATGTTCCCCCATTGAGTCCTTGTTGTGCAGCTCCCATGTCCCTGAGAGGCCACTGATTTTATCCTTCTGCAGAAGGCCTAATGGAGTGGCATGCAATCCCTATGTTGATGGGATAATTAATAAAACAAGGGAGTAATGATAGATCTGTGACCTAGAGACCTATTTTTTTACCTAGGTGAATTGGGATAAATGGCTCCCTTGTGCCTGTGGCCTAAAGGGTACAGTCAAGCTTCAAGGTTAAAGTGCAAATTTGTAAAATGAAAAATCCTTTGCAAAAGAAAAATCCTAAGTACTCTCTCAGGTGAAGAAGTCTGAACTCTTCAAAATGCTGCAGCAAACCTGGCTTTGGTTTGGGTTGTGGGGGGAACGGTTGTGGTGTGATTTGATCTCCACAAAGCTGCTGTGAATCAGTTTGGGCAGAATTATTGGGGAAGATCAGTCAGATGAAACCCACAGAAAATAAAACAGAGCAAGGGTGTTTGCTGGGGATTTGGACATAGATCCACATGTCTTTACTCAATGTCCTCCATCCCTGGGTTTGGGGCAGCACTGTGGTCCTGTTGCCCTTGGTGTCGTGACCAGCTAGGTCTGGGGCTTGATGGTGTAACCCTGTCCTGCCTGTGGTTTTGTTTGTAAAGCATAGTGCCTAGCAGCTGGCAAGATTAGGTGTCTGTGAGCCCTCTGATTGCTTTGCTAAAGTTTCCAGGTGTTTTCCCCCATTTTAAGAGGAGCAATATAGGTAACATCACTATATATAGAACTGGAGTGGTCTTGCGGCAGTAATACAGAAAATGAATGTTTCTTTCTTCCTTCTTAAAATGCATCATCTGTGTATCTGTGGCCTAAAGCAGGAGTTTGTTCTTGCCACGACTGAGATACAACAGAAGTACATGACACTGAAGTGGGTGAATGAGTCCATTTAAAAGCAAAGTCACCTCTGTTTGGAAGCACAAAGATGTCTCCTCACAGCTGTGCTTGGGTGTTTTACTAGCAGCAAACCAAACTTCGGGATACTTTAGTAGTCGCACAGACACAGCAGTAGTTAAATGTTGGCTTTGAATAGCTGAGCTTTTTTTTAGTTATCCATTATGAAATAACTTCTGACCAAACTGTCCATTCGCAGCTCTTTATCATTACGATTACCAGTTTTAATACACTTTGTAAAATTTTAAAGGTTGAAATTTCCAAGAAATATACTGTAACGCACAGAGGCAAAAATAAAAGGTTTTAGGGGGTGATTCTTCTGCTGTTAGAAGCTATGCATACAGCAGGTCACTTGATTGCCTTCAGCCGCCCTATGGACAGTTTTCAGGATGAGTGTAGAGCTTCTGGTGTCCTCTGTCAGCTGGTATTTGCATGCACATGCATGCTTCAGGAGTCTGGCTTCTGCTTTTCCCGGTACTGAAGGAAGTCGTCTTCAGTTTATCAGTTTTTAAGCTCATCCAGTTTTGCTGAACTTTGTCCCCAGATGAGATAGGAAGGGAGAAGTATGCAGTGAGGTCTTATTTTATCGTGTTGCCATCTTTCCTCTTTATCAGAGAACCTTCTTCCTGCTTTCCTTGAAATCCAGAGCCTCTGCAGAAGAATTTGCCTTTCTATGGGCTCCAGAAGGACTGCAGACAAGGCTTTTTATTTTGTGTTGCCACTGAATTTCCCTTTCCTTGCTTCTCTTCCAAAGACAAAAATGTCATGGGGATCTAGGGCTGTTTGCTTATCATGGGCCTTTGGGTCCCTGCAGGTTTCCTTGTGCTCGTGTAGTTTCCTTATTCCTTATTTGAAGCTGTGTGTTTTGTAGCACAATTTTTGGATTTCTGCTGCATGGCTGTGAGGCAGCCTGAGATGGAAGTGCCTATATACTTTGGCTGAACTACTGCTCTGCAGCTGGCTGTATTCCTCTGCCCTTTCTGTGGATTACCAAAGGGGCGAGCGTGAAGGGAAATAAATGAATATTCTTTGTGCTTGGGAACTCAGACCTGTATTTACTAGATTATAAGAGTGACTCAAAGTATCTATTTTCAGTTTTCAGTTGACTTGTACATTTATTGAGCTATTTTTTCTCATTTAGCCTAATTCTTCAAGAAAGAAGAAAGATCTTTAAAGAAAATATTTTTTTAACTGTGATAAAAAGTTTTGACTACTTTTGCTTGACAAAATTTTGAACTGGCATGCAATGCTTCCTGACCTGAGTAAGCGGGTCAAGAGCCACTGAATGCTTATGTAGAAGACTGACACTGAATATTTGGGGCAGAGAGCCTTACCTATAAATTCAGGCATATCTCTTGGCAGACAGTACAGATGTCTACAGATTGTGTCCAGTGGGCTGACCTGCTTGAAACAGTTACATTAGATGAGCATTAATTCAAGCCTTTTTTTTTGTGTCTTTTTTTTTTTCAAGAGGAGTTTGCTGTGTGGCTTAAATAAACCTTAAATGTGTTGGAAAAATAAAAACTGTGTGTGACTATTTTACATGAACAAACGTATTTGCTTAAAGTACACTGGATATGATGCAGGGACAGTAAAATGCTGGGAAGTAGTAGGGTTTTTGAAGTCATCAGCTTGACATGTTTTTGTTGACTTTCTTGGGAACAGAAACTAAGGTTTGGTCTAATTGTCATTTGTCATAATACTGATAATGGTTATTTTTCTTGAAAGCTCAGGATTTGAAGTTGGAAACTTACACTGTGTCAAACAGTAAATACATTTCTCTGTATTACTTCTTAATTATAATAACATAGTTGTGTACTGTATCTGCTGATGCTATAAGGTGCCGAGTTTTTCTTTACTCTTACCACATTCCTTTTGGCTCTCTTGTGTATGACCAGGCTTTCAATTCAATGTAACCTCAGAATTTTATGTCATCTCCTAAACTTCCAAGAAAAAGTTTTATTGACTTTGTATATAGAGGGAAACAGGGAAGGGAAGAAAGGAAGGGGCACCATTTGCTTATGTTCACCAGACTGAAATGGTCTCTGTTATCATGAAATCTCATTATTCCATTCTTGTTTCACTTCTCCTTTCCCCAGATCCATATCACATTTTTAAGCCTTTTATGCAAAATACGACAAGCCAGTTATTTAATCATCTAACGGAAAAGTTTGGTCTCGGTTGAGTGCCAAATTTCAAAAAAAAATTATATTAGCTTTTTCATGTTAGGCTAAAACTATGTTAATATATGCCTGTCTCTTACCAAACATTACTAGTTTTGCATAGCTTTTATGAACAGTATTTGTATACGAAGTTGGCCATTGCTGAGAAAGACAAGCCACCAGTGAAAAGCCTGATGAAGGCTTTAGAGAGTGGTGATCTAGATCACACTGACTAAATATGTCTTTTAAAACAGGTGTCTATTTTCTTACTCTTGTTTCAAAATATCCTGGAATTCCCTATCAGGTCAGTAACTATTGACACTGAAAACAAAAAATATAGTAAACATGGTTGCCTGGCTGAGTAAAGTTTTCAAAACCAAACAGAGCCTTGAAAGCAATGCATCCCAAAACCCAGGAATTGTTTAAAGAAAAGTCAGTACTACCTAGTGAACTTTGCTTCTGATGCTATCGCTTATAGAAGGAGAGAAATAATATGCAGTTTTTAAATCTCACTGTCTCTGTTTATTATAGTAGTCTCAGACATCTGTTTCTGCCGCGGTGCAGTCATGCTCCGGTGGCACCCCCTGAAGCATGACATCTCTCTGTGCCCTGGTTCACACGGCGCCCGCCCCGGTGTTTTGGGGACAGCGAGCATTTTGGAGGTGGCCCCAGCTGCACCCCAACAGGCTGCGAGACCCAACCTGGGTCCCCACGTCCCCCGAGGGCAGGCGGGGACGTTGCTGGTGCCGCTTGGTGGGATGCTCCCTCACCTGCTGCAGCTCTGAGCTGCTGTACGTGGTCCCCGTGCAATTTTAGGTTCAAGTCTGTTGACAGCAAAATAGCTGGCTACACGTAGCGTGCTGGTTTCTGGGTTACGTGGCCAGGACGCTGGATTTGGTTGTGTTCCCCCAGTCTCGTGTATGTAGCTATAACTGAGACTTCAGAGGCTTGTGGTTAGCAAGTGCCTCATGTGTGTGGCGAGGGTGGGACCCTGGGGAAGGACTGCAGTGCCCTGTGAAATGAACATCCAGTTTTTGTTTGAATTTAACTCTTATTTTTGGAACCACGGGTGACTTATTCTTGGAACCCCATTTTTCAGAAACCCATCTGCACGCAACGTTGCCAGGATTTCTGGTACAAATATTTTGTCATTTACTCTTGAGACAATCTGTTGTTTCAGTCCTGGATGAAGTTTTGTAATATGTTGCTTGAGATATCATGGAAAAGTATCTAAGTGGTGGTGTAATCTTCTAGGTGAAAACGCAGGGTTATGCATTTTTAGTAGAAAATGAATTGTTTGCTTTAATCAATAAGTAAAATCTGCAAAATCTCCGTACCACTTTTCTTTCCATATCCAATTGCAGCAGTTAGACCAGAGAGATGTGAGCCACCTTTTCTTTTGCAAGGAGCATTTGGAGTTCTCACATTTGGTGCTCATTTTGCTTCATCCCTTCTCACCGATTTCCCTTGCTCAGAGCATTGTGCTTGGAAGCCCATTTGTTTTCATTTGATTTTTTTTCCTCTAGTGACAGGGCTCGTTCCCTTCACTATTAGGTTGCTTAGTGTGTGTACAAAATCCTGTGTTTGCTCAACAATGATACAGTAGAAAATGCTAGACAAATTTCCCCCATAGGTATATGTACAGAGATGATACTTTGGTGTGCTGTTTCGAGAAAATGACACTATACTAAAAGTAAATGTTGTAGGGAACCTAATCTGAATATTCTGAGACTTATAATCATCACCAGTGCTGGGCTGTCAGTGTTGACACCTCGGGTGTTGCCAGTGATGTGATCCCCCCCTTGAGTGATTGTGTGGGGGAAACAGGAGGATATTGTAGGCTGGCTTCTCATGGTAACCCCATGACTGCTACATTAAATGGTGACTGGTGAAATTCTTATTACAGGATTGTTTATGGGGCTACTAAAGCCATAAATAGGATTATTGCAGGATTATTTTTTCACTTTTCAGTCTGTGAAAAGTGAACATTTTGTGTTTTTCTTTTTTTCTTCCAGCCCAAAAGAATGAAATGGAGAAGTCCCCTTGTAAGGGTAATGTCAGGATAACTGTTTTTTTTTTTTTTTTTAATTACTTTTAGTATTTTTTTTTTTTTTTTTTCATGGAGCAGGAAAGAAAATGAAATAAAAGCACTTGCAATGGTTGATACTGGAGTCCTCTTGGTTCTCCTGTTTATCTGGCAGGGTCTGAAAAGTTAAATTCCCAACCTCACAGGTAGTTTAAGATTTCAAGTTAATGGAAAAAAAACCCTCTTAGTCATCCAATATAATCTTCTGGAGATGAATCTTATTGAACCTGCAGGCAGGCAGTTCCAACACCTCTGGAAGCAGCTCCAGGAGGAGCAGAGAGAAATGGGAGAAAACTCCAAAAGTTTTTTTGGATTCGTACATCTGGGAAAGCCGTGGCGGATTGCATTGTTAGCCATAAAGACAGAACACTTTCCTCGTGCTCCAAAACTGGAGCATGAGTAGAGCGCTTGCCAGGTTGACTTTGGCATAAGAAGCTCTGGAGGTGGTGGCTGGTGTTAAAGGTATGCTAAGAAAAGTTCCCTTCTGCAGTTTAAGTTTGAGAAAGCTTTGCATACTCATAAAATTCATGTAGAGTGCTTGCAAATACTGTTCCTTTAGTTGCTCACCCCTCTTCCCATTCCTGTAGCTGGCCCTAGGAGTGGTGCTCCTTGCATGACCATTGCCAAGCAATTCTTTCTCTGGGTGCTTTGCTTGCTCTTGTTTTGCTCTCTGGAGATACCACGTGCCTGGCAAGCTTTCAAGCTTCAGTGAGTCGGTGCAGGAGAGGTAGGCAGGGCTGACAGCACGTAGCTTTGCTGCTGTCCTTAACTTTCACTTGTCTCCTCTGTGGAAAATAAATAAATAATTGATGTGTGAAGGGGAAAAGCGTGGGAGGAAAAATGTCAGGAAATTCAAAGGTGAAGCTATTTCCTCCCTAAGTAATATTTTTTTTCCTGCATGTTGTTTCTTCTCTTCAAACAATGGGGTGAGTTTGAATCCATTCTTAACTATCAGCCTTGCCATTGTTTATTCATAAATCCTTTCATGTGTGTGACGGACATTAGGAAAATCCCAGACTTGACTTGGGAGTCCTCTGGGCAGTCTCAGTGCGGTACAGAGCCAGTCCTCATTTGGGGTCCCTGGGTACCACTGCATTTCATATTTATGGTGGAGCACAACAACCATGTGTGTGGTTTAAAGGTGTTTGCTGTTAAACTGGATAACACTGCCAAAGCCTAGCTTTTTAAAAAAGGAAGCAAATGGCCCAGATACTCCGAATGAGGATTCCCAATGTTAATTACTTAAGCGTAACGGTGTTTGTTAACTTTGTGTGTGTGCGTGCATGCACATACTTGCATTTGGGGGAAGGGGTGTTATGCTGAAACAGGTGAAAGTTAGCTCTGTAGTATAAAACAGGAAGCAGATGGGTACTAATTAAAGCTCTGTTGATGATAAAAAGGTGACTGAGTTTTTGAAGCAGCTGCTTTCCTAATTTTATACATAGTTGGTATGTACTTTATATAAGAGCCGGCCTCCCCACGCTTCATTGTTTTCTTGAAGCTGGAGGAAGTGCGTGTGCATGTGCGTGCATACGGCTATAGCTGAGGGATGGGGCTTGCAGAGCTTGTTGTTTGCTTCCTCCTCTGCGTTGGAGAAAATGGTGTTTTCCAAATGTCTGACAAAGGTGCTAGGCACCTTTTCATCTCCCTCCTCTTCTTTGTCTGCCTTTCCACACACAAATAGGCGCAATGCTGGTGGGAGCGCCTGCTAGCAGTGGCGTTGTGGATAAGGAAGGGCAGCACTCCCCTCGTATTGCAGGACTGGGTGTCTCAACTCAGTTAGGAGAGGTGCATCTGGGAGCCAAAGTTATTTTTCGTGACTTTTTGTTATTGCTCTGTTAGACTTTTGCAAAGTTAGTTGGAGAGTCAACAGCCAAAATACCAGGGAGGGTGTCAGCCTCCTGTGTGCATGACCTGCGGTCATCATTATGGACTTTAGTCTTCACAAGTGCCCTTTATTCCTCTTTTGCTGCCTTTTATCATGAGGCTTGTAGGATGGGTTACAAACACATCCTAAAAAAAAAGATAAAAACATTCAAGCATGTTGTATTGAAATGTAGATGAAGGAAAAACAGCACCAAAGCAGTGCAGATCTTAATATAGCAGAACTTTGTTAATTGTATTATTGTAATGCCCTTACTAGAAGATGAGTCTTGGAATTAGAGAAATAAACTGTAAATTTTGCCTTGAGTAGTATAAGTTTTGTCCATAGTGAGCACATTAAATCATTGAAACCACTTGGAATTGGTGTAGGGGATTTGGTTTCTTTGTTGGGGAAAATGGCTGTGTTCAGCCCAGGTGTTGGGGACGTCATCATTCCAGGAAATAAAGAAAACTTGGGGTGGGACAGGAGGAGGAAGAGGAAATTTTTGATCAGATGCAAGCTTGAGTTGGGTAACTGGCAGGTTCAGCAGATGGCAGCTGAGGTGTGAAGGAATGCTGTCAGTACGGGGAAACTTTTTTCATGGGCAATGGTTGGGAATTGAGATTATGTTCAGGTGGAGCTCTGACCAGGAGACCCTCTGTAAGCCCATTTGAAGAAGCAGCCTTTCTATTGTGAAGCTGCTGCCTGGGCTGTAGGTTCCTGATTTCATGTGAATTGACAAAAACTTGTCTCTGAGTGGCAACCTCAGCTCCTACCACCCCATGTGCTGGAGTGCTCCCTCACGCCTGGCCTGTGACTGACTTGGTGGACCTGAGGACCTGAATTGTTCAGGGAAGCATTGCCTGGTTCAGCAGCTCACACTCTTCCCTCAGCATTGCTGCATGGATGTCAGGCAGAGGAAGTCTTCTGGTGACACCAGAAAGGCCTTCAGTGCTGGGAGACTTGTGCTGGATCAGAAGTGTTGACTCCAGCACCTCAGTCACTTGTCCAGTTTAAGCTTTTGTAACTCAGCTTGCCTGGGACTCTCCTTGCAGGCTTCTTGGACAGTCTTTGCCTCCCGCCCTAGCCTACTTCACGTAGCTTTGTGCAATTAAACCCTGCAGTCATGTCATGCTAAAGGACGCAAAGCACTGCTATCTGCTGCAGCTCATAGAGCAGCTGTGATGAAACTGTTGTACAACCCGAATCATGTTCTTTAAATCCTTCTCTGTTAGTGCTGCTCCTGTGGGTTATTCCTTCAATGTCTTTTCACTGGTTGAATTACTTCTGCTGCTGGCTTATCTTAAACTGAGGAGAACAGGAGCAGTTACCTTCCTCACCATCCTTCCTGCTGCACATCTCCACCACGGGGGCATTCAAGGCCTGATTTTGGTGTTCAGGCCTGCATAGAGATAAATGTGTGGACATCAAATGTATCAATGCCGATCGCACCCCAGGTAACCACTGCCATAACTGCCATTAGTTACTTGCCATTTGAAGCAGTGGAGTATGGAAAGTCTCTTTAACGTATGATGGTGGTGGCAGTGGTGTAGTTGTGAAATGGGGGTGGCTGCATTGCTGGTACGTGTGGAATGGTAGGGCCAGCCAGGGTGGCAAAAGGTGAAGTTTCTTGGTGACAGCTGTATGTAATGTTTAAATAAACACCATAGTGCGTGGGGCGGGGAAGGTGACCACAAAGAGAGCTTTCTGTTGCTCTTGTTTGTTGCTTGCACATGAGGGTCTGACAGATGCCCTCCTGGGACTCACCCCATCAGAATGATTCCAAAAGCTGCTTGCCCCAGTGGCAGGAACGAGAGGAGGCAGCTGAGGAGTCTGCCTCCTTCCTTGTTCCTATCCCTTGATAATGTTGAGGAGTAACTTTTGGATGTCCCCTTCAAAACTGTGCACTCCTCTGCTACTGGATTGCTTCCTCCTCTCCTGGCAGGTGAAGGGAGAACCACGGCTCTTCATCAACCCTGGCTGCCAGGAGCGGCCTGGGAAACCAGGCCCAAGGAGTGTGGAGGAATGGTCATGATGCCTTGCTCCTTGGACAACATGGCTCTCTTCTTGCAGGGTTTGCTTGCTGTGAAGTTGTCTGGGTTGGCTGTGTTTCTGGCTACGGGCTCGGTGAGCTGAGTTTACCAGGTGCCAGAACCTGCTCCGGGAGGGCTTTCCTTCATGCACATGCTGCACAGTTAGGGGTTGTTCTCTGCAGAGTTGGTTTCTTAAATGTTCTGGGTTTTATTACCCCTCACTGTTTGTCAAGACGCTGTTGCTGTCTGAGTGTACTTTGACATTTTACTCATGTTAATCTCCTTTGGGCTTATCCTCTAAATCAGCCTTTTGACAGTCTGGGGGCTGGGTTTAATATGAGTTTGTTCTTGCTCCATTTCTAGAATCAGCAGCTTAATATCATTTTTTCTTTTTGCTGGTATAGGATTACAGGAACACCACTGTAGTCCTAGAGGACATACAACTGAGCCCACCTTCCCCACCTGCCTTCTGAAGGCTTTTAAAAGCATTTTACAGGCCTCAAGGGTTTCTTGGGCTTCAAGCTGAAAACAACTACAGAAGAAAGGATATGTGTATGTCTTGAATAAAAAAAAAAAATAAATTATAAGGAGTGACAAAAGTGGGCAGCCTCTGTGACAATGAAGAGTCACGCAAGCTGCTAGGCGTTAAAAGGCTGTGGTGTGCCCTTAACTGTGCCAGGAAGCAAACACATTGTCACTGCTGTGCTCTGGCAATTTCTTTCTTAAGGTGAAAGGGCCTTAAGCCTGTTTTAAACATGTTTCTGTGGTTTTTATTAGCCAACCATACAGTGCAGAATTGCTGCAGCTGGGGGATTTGTATGTGTTAGAGACTTTTCTACAATCCTCCTTAGGGGTGACTGTACATCTTAATCTTCTGTTGATCATGCTCGTTCTTGAGTGTTTTCACATTTCAATACTTAAAAAAAAGACAAATAGGTGAGACTTGTTAAAGATTTCATCCATTGTGTTTAAAATCTCACTTCATTATTTTTTTAAAGATGTAGAGCAAGGAAAATTGTGTTTTTTTTTGTTGTCAAAACTGCTCGGCTGCTGCTCCCCTTGGAAAATCAGTCAAAGGTGTTGAATGTATGTGTGGGGAGGGATGTGGGGGATGGCTGTTGTTTGAGCAAGATAACTCTAAGCTTCCTTATCAGATGTCCCAGAGAGCCTGTCTTTGAAGGAAGTAGGCAGCAGTGGAGGAGTGAAGCAGGGTTCCTTGTATAATTGATGGAGGAGAAAACAGAAGGATTGAGCCCACATCCCTTTTGCCAATTTCCATTATTTGAACCTGACGTGTATAATGAGTTTTTAAGTGATAGCTTCTGAACTCAGCTGATGCCTTGAGGATTTCATTAAAAGGTGTATATAACATGGTACTAAAATCTGTTAAAACAGTAATTGGTGCAGAAATATCATAAAGGTACTGTGTCCAGATCCTTCGCTCACTGCTCCAAAGCTGAGTTTTGGAAGTACGTTTCTTACAGAGTCTTCCTTGGAAGAAAGCTCCCTCCTCTTACCAGGTAGATGAGGAGCTTTTAGTTAAATCAGAACAGTTGCTAACTGTATTCTTTTTAAGACATACAGACTTGAGCTTGTAGCAAACAATGACTAGCTTCTAAATGTTGAAGCCAAGATTTGGCTCCTGTTGTTATCTGCTCTGCATTTATTATTTTTATTTCAGTGGGGGAGTAGCGAATGCGGGAAGAGAAAAGGGGGTAGGAGGGGTAGGGTAGATAAACTTTCGTATTATTATTTAAGGCCAAGCACTGTAAAGTGGATACATTAAATATTGCTCAAGTGTAAAGCAGGTAAACTGCAAATATTTATGCTTACTTTCAACTTCTACCAGTGCTTTTTTGATGCTTCAGACACCAACTCTGTCAGACGGAAGCTCCAGTACAGTATTGCTTTATTGGTGAGATGCCTTTGATGCAGCTTTGTGAAGCTGGCATGATTAAATTTAATTTAACATAAAAGTAGAAGATGGTGATGCCTGATGTCAAGCCTGGCATATGTACAACTGATGGTGGGAGACAAGGGAAAGAAAAATTAGTGGGTTGATGCACGTGGTCCTGTCCTTAGGAAAACTGTCTTTGCCCCAGTTACTATTATCCAGTGGGCAGTAATAATTTGGCTCAGTCCAATCTCCAGTTGCTGTGCTTCAGGGCTGATAAAGCAACTTTGTTCATTTACAGCTAGAAAATGTCCATGAACTATTCTGATTTACAGGCATGCTGATCTGCATCATTCCTGCAACTCTATTTGTGCTTTTATTTAGTTAAACGCTTAAAATCTAGGGAAAGGATTTTTTGGATAAATATTCTCCAGGTAAGTCAGCAAGTATGTTCCAGCTTCAAAGAAGAATATTTTTGGATGGATGTAGTTCACTGAGATTTGCTCAAGTAGGTTGCAGATGTCTGTGGGAACAGGGGGCTATCTTGCCAAACATCTTCATTTCTAAGTGTCAGAAGTTTTTGTTCTAGAAAACTTGAGATCTTTCAAAGTTCATGGTAAGAATGATCCAAAATAAGATGCTTTTAGGTAGGGTTATTCTTTCTGCCCATTAAGAACAGAAAAAAAAGCTGGTTGTTGGAGCCTTTTTGTTTAGAGGACTCTAGGTATTAAAATGTTGCTATGCCAAAATTCAAACTCTTAAATGATAAAGATGTGTTTTTTCCCAAAGATGGCCAAAAGAAACATGCAGTGAAATAGTCATGTTTCCTTCTAGCGGGGCAGAAGTGGAAATCCTGCTGTATGAGAACTGAATACTTGAAAAGTAATGTCCATCTTAGCCCTATTAAAAATCCCTGAGAAATTCTTGACACGTAGTTCTGAAAATTCAGCACTGGAGCTGAGATAGTTTTGCATGGATCGGTGTGACTTTTGGAACAACATGTCTCTTTTTGATAATCCAGAGGGCATATGGAGTCCCAATGGGTCAGGAGCAATGTCCAGAGCAGACTGAGACCTGATGGGCAGTGGGGATGACATGGAGTTCACAGACTTCCAAGTCTCTTTTCTAACCTCTGTCTTAGTGTCAGGATGAACCTAGGCAAACAGTGCTGTGCCAGGGATCTACCTCTTCCAACTGGCCTGTGCTACCTGCAAAGCCTGTGGCTGTGAGCTGACTCCAGAAGAGCTTTGTTGTTTTTCCTATAATTTTATAAGTCAGCCTCCAGCAAATACAGTTATGTTATTTTATTTTCTTTTTACACTTCCTATTCCTTTCTCCTTTTTGTTTGTGTTTTGTTTTGACCGGGATGTGAACCAAATCATAACTTTGTTTAAATGTTGCAAAGCTGTGTAAAGTTACGGATTATCTTCTTGCTGTTAAAAGTCAGCAGTAGACAGGAAGAAAAGTTGAAAATACTGAATGGGCAGCACATTGCTGCATAGGCATTTAATGTTGTTACAGTGTGATATAAGGTAAAATATTGCTTATTTCCTCCTTGCTGTTCAAAACAACCTAAAGCATGTTATGACCAGCATCTACACAATAACTGAAGAAGTAAAAACAAACATTTTAACAGAGAAAAGCATGGTCTGCCAAATACCACGTGTAATTTATGACTATATGAATAATCAACAAACAAAATACTTGAAAACACCTGACTTTCCAAGTTGGAGACTTTAATTTCTTTTTAAAACAAAATGATAATGTGGAAACATTCCCTGTAATATCTTTAAAACTGAAAAAGAATCCAAAAAAAAAAAAAGAGGGCTGCGATGTCTGCTGGAGTTTGCCAGCAGCTTAATCAATCTGGGAACATAAATCCATAGATGTATCAATGACAAATGATTACAAAACTTCATAAACAAACTTGGCTAGATAAATAATATTGGAAAACAAGCTTCAGTAAACATGGTTGCTTTTTTTTCTGTTTCATCCTTGTTTTTAAAGAGGCCCTTATGTGATCCACAGAATAAATAACTTCCTGTCTTGATAGCTATTGCAAATGACAGCTCCTACTGCTGACATTCCTGCTATTTTTAATCTGATATAACTTTGTGTCCTGTGAGGGTGGATTTTTTAATTTATTTTTTATTTTTTTATTTTTGAGATGAATGCCCCATTCTGACCTAGCAAGCAAATGCTCTCAGAAGAGAGCTTGTGCATCTCCGGGTCTGAGCAGGGTGCTGTGTGTTGCCTTTCAGAGCATCTACAAGAGGGAAAACTAAACTGCAGTACTTCAGAAAAAGCTGTCAAAAGGAGATGAAAACTCTGAGCAAGTCCCTTTGGAGCGTCTTAAGGTTTTCTTGCTGCAGCCCTTTGAATTGATTAGGACACTTCAGCTTGCTTGTCTCCATTGTGGTTTCACCATAGTGCTTTAGTGCACGGCTGGGGAAAGCTAGAGGAGAGCTCCTCCACCTTCCCATCTTCAGGCAAAGAAGATGGAGAGATGAGTGGCCCATGGCAGCCTTGGTGATCAGCAAGTTGGATGTTGCAGTCCTTAAATCCAAATAAGTAGCCAGGCAGGCTTTGGCTGCCCAGAAATTTGCACCAAGCCTTCCAGGAGGAGGGAACCTAATCAGAAAGCCAATAAAAACTTTTGGGGTTAGCAAAAAGTTAGGTCAGGTTCTGTTGGGAGGAATGGGAGAATGAGTGAAATGTGCTCTGAGCAGCCACAGCGAGGCCAGTCTCTTTGCATGTATCAAATGGAGAGAAATAGGATGGAGGGAAAATTGAGTAGACCAAGTTAGCAGAAGAAAAATAGGAATGACAGCATGCAAAATACCTGACAAAGCTCATTTTGGCAGAACAATGTCTCACTCTGCTCTCCTAGTTTGTGTCCAGCGTGGTTTATATTGTCCTCAGTGTAATATTTTCCTTTTTTAAAAGTATTTTTGGGTGGCGTGATAAATGCTGATGCACCAAAGCTCTTGGGCTTACTCTATTAGTTCCGTTCTTGTCATTAAAAGACATGCTCTCCTCTTGTCCTTTTTACTCTTCTTGTTTGGGAGAGAGGAAAGCAAGTAAATACAGCGCTGATGGTTTAAATCACTGCTGCCAGATGACATTCTATGGGAATGTGGACTTGCCAGTATGTAGATTGTAAATAGTCCTTTGATTTAATAAGGGTCTGTTAAGTACAGAGCACAGCCTACAGTAGTGAGGAAATAGGAGTGCTTCCAAAACTGGTGTGAGGGAAGAAATTCTCCTTTAGATTTCCCTCCTCTGCGTGCCCAGCTTGCTCTAAGAAACAGCGTTCTGCTTCCCATAGATAGCAGAAACCTGGGGCCTGAGTGTGTCCACAGGTAACTTGGTTTGTTGTTGGTGCTGCCTGTTGGGCAAGATTGGGTGATCGTGGCTTTATAACGCTGACCAGATGTCATAAAAAACAGTGATGAGTGTCAGTGTTTCTTGAAGCTGCAGTCTGGAGAACGTCACGGAAAGCAGTATTCAAGAGGAAGATGCTGGCATGAACATTGCAACCACCCGTCATGAGTCCTTGGAGTCCTGAGACCCCCTTGAGACTATAAACTGAAAACCCTTTAAGTTTAGACCACACCTCATTTGAAATAGGGGTGGCCGCAACTGGCCAGACAGTGGAGGGGGAAATGTACAGATGGAATATAGCTCAAGGTTATAATGAAATTGGGTTGATGGCTTTTTGTGGGCATTGCAGTAGTAAATCATGTTATATAAAATCTGCTGGGCTATGGGACCAAGCTTGGACTGGAAAGAGCTCTCCAGAAGAGACTGTGCTGGTGGTCTGGCATGCTTCTGTAGTGGGGAAAAATGTACCAAGACAAATTGTCTTCAAAGAAGCTGTGTAGAAACACAATACCTAGTATATGTGCTGCTTCTTGAGGACATGCAAAATGGAGCAATTGGAAATCAGTACTTGCTTCTTGTAACTTTAGAAAAAAGAAAAATATGAGAAATAAAACTCAAAACGAATGAATATTGACTGCATATCCTTTGTCTACATATCTGGAGATGATGCAGTAGTTTAACAAGAACTTAAGTCTGATCCTGTTTCAGCTATTTTAATAAAAACGTAGAAATCTGTTTTTTCTACTGATATTTTGTTAACAACAAAACAATACTTTATTTTTTTCTAATGTGCAAGATGGATGCGGGAAGAAATGGTGAGAAGAAAAATAAACAGTAAAAATAGTGACTTCATGCACTGGACTGTGTTCATGTACAAAAGAAACCAAAGGGAAGAGAAATGTCCCTGTCTTCTTCCCTCAGTTTCTCTTGGTTACTACAGCAACATCAGCAACACTAGGTGAGGGTTGTTTTCCGAAATGGACACTGTCCCCTTACAAATGTAAGACGTTCAGCATCTTTTCCACTAGGTGTGGTAAAGAACCTCTAAAGATGCACCGAAACCAAACAAAACAAATCGACTCTATTTTATTTTCCTTTTTGTAGTTTTGGGGACTACACTTACATCTTGGTAGCCTATCATTGCACTTCATTTAGCCAAAATAGAGATCAAATGCACAGTGAGATGTAGTGTGAGATATTGTTCAGCCTGTAAATGGAAGGCTTTGCCCTTCTTTTTACAAGACTTGCAGTTTCCTTCAGCCAGGGATTTCCTGTGGGGCACAGCTAACCCTGTTGCAAAGGAAGCTTGCTGCTTTCATTGACTCTTTGTTTCTGAAAAACTAGTATTCAGTGACACCCATGTCCGGAGAATTTGGTTTCTTTGCTTGCTTGCTAAAGGAAAAGAAATGCTGCCTCTGCTATACTGCTACCAGTACATGTTTTTGGCTTTTTTCCTTTTAATCTGCACAAAATCAAACCAACGTTTTACTTCATGGCAACTGTACATCCCTCTTGGTATGTTGCTTCTCGAGGTAAGAAGTACAGGCAGGCTTGGTGGCTTCTCTGCCAAAAACCCCAACACTTCTCTTGTGCTTGTGGGAGTCATGAGCGCAGAGCTGCAGGTGTGCTTGGCTCTCTCCGCAGACCCATGGCTGGAAACTGGTGTCTGCTCCTTCTCTGTCTCCTTAAGAAGAGGTCTGTGGTCAGGCAGTGGGAGTAGTTGCAGGTGAAAGGAATCCTCAAGCCTCTCCATTGCTTGTAAATTCATCAGTTCGTAACAATCATTCTAACCCTCTATGTTAGAGATGGTTTTATGAAAGCAAATGCTCTTAATCCATGAAGATGAAGAGAAGATGTGTGGCTCCCTGGTGAAGCATCCGAATGAAACCAAATATTTCGGGTTAGGTCTGCTTGTGCCTTTAAAAAGGCAAGTGGCAAATGACTGCTTTGGTCATTATCCAGGGCTTTTAACATGCGAAGTTTATGTGAATACTCAGGCAGAGGCTTGGATCTTTCCAGTTGTTTAACTTAGCCTATTAAAGCCTTTGAAGTAATCTTTTGTAATCTCTCTCTCTCTCTCTCTCTTTTTTTTTTTTTTTTTTTTTTTTTTTTGTGAAGTTCTCTGAATGTCCACAAAAGCCCGTGTAAAAACTGAGCCCTATTTTCGGACGATGGTTTTTCTCACCTCAGTGCTTTATGCTGAGACTTTGGCCTATTTCTCACCTTTGTGCTGCTTGTTTGTCAGAACGTGTTTCTAGTGCTCCTTATAACATCGCTGCTGGGCTAATTGGTATTGATATATTTAGCGTGTATACACATTTGTGCCTCTTCATTAGAGCTAACGAATGTCAATAAAAGGCAGCTTAGATTTAAAAAGAGAAAAGAGGGAAGCTTTCTATAAACAGTGCAGCAGTCTTTGTGATGAATTGGGTGTAACCGTGGAGAGTGGCAGAGGTGAAGCAGGCTGTCTGTTAAACAGGAAACGAGTGATTAACATTTTTTGTCCTACCGATCGTAATTATTCCCACTGGCTGAAAAAAAATAAACACCCCTCGATCTCTCCTTATGGTAGTCAGAGAATGAAATTTGACGTTATTAGTCATTCTGGCATTGTATGGATGAGCTGCTACTTTATTACTCCAAGTATTTGTATTTATTTTAATAAACTTATAATTGTGATTTGTGTCTACCTTACAATAACCTGTCTGTGCTCTGCATTCAGCAACAGCTTTTGCCTTGAACTATTGCCCCTGCTGCCGTGCTTGTGTCCTCTGCATAGCTTCATTCATGGTTGTTGTATTAGAGCCTGCAGTGAGTAATTGTAACGGGGCCACCGGTCTGCTGCAAATCACAGCGGCCTTCCTCATGGCTTATTGCACTATAGATAATTCTAATCATTTTAATCCCTTTGATGAGTGTGCATTAGAGGCGCTGAGTAGTGCTAATCTTGGCTGTGCTGTCATTCGGAGTGGCATTGGGGTATCTGCAGGTCTTCTTTATCTTACCTTTCTTGAGAAAAGTAGTAAATTATTCAAAGAGATACATTTTTTGGTACATGTGATAATATTCTATGGGGCTTTCTTGGAAGGTAATAATCATATCCCTTACCTCTGATGGTTTATTAATTGAGTCGTCCATCAGCTTTTCTATTATATGACCTGGGACCGATGTCAAGGCACACAGGTTGTGTTACCCATCCTCCTCCTCTGCTGCTTTGCATTACTGACGTGATTGCAGCAGAGGCTGGTTCTGAAGTCCAAAGGTCTGAGAAAGCTTTAAGAAGGAGGCAAGGAGGTCCTGATTATCAGGAGAAATTGACTTCAAAATGTCCCTCTTCAGTGAGGCTTTGTCTTGGCTTGCTTTGTCACTAATGAAGTTAGGAAATGCTCCTTCTTCATCAGAAGCATATATGCATAAATGTATGCATATACATATATTTGTTCCATATTTGTGGAAAACAGAACTGTCTATCTATGAACAGGAAGCCTCGTATTTGTCAAACACTTGTCTTTGTCTGTCCTAACAGCAGTCTTAAAGCTTCAGTTTTGCAATGGCAATATTGGGATTTGTCTAGATCACAAAATACATAGTCCCCCCTGCTAGCTTTGCATTATTTTTTTCATCTGATACCCATGTCTTCCCTTATTTTCTACTATTCACAACTTTTATTTTATCCTGGTGGTTATTTGCTTTTATGTTTTTATATTACTGTGTTGCTTTCTTAATGTTGCCTTTCTTTTACCCGTTTCATACCTACAATTGATAGTTTTTAGACAAACCTGTTATCTGTCTTGGCTTCCCAGATGATTTTACCAGAGATGGAGGAAGTTCCATTTGACAACCCTCTTTTAAATATCCCTCAATTTTCATACACATTTTCGTCTGTTGTTTTTCCTAATCAGTGTCACTTGGTTTCCTCGTCTTTGAAATGCTAACAAATGTTTGTATTTTTGGTGTGTGCTGTGTTGGTATTGTATCATGCCTGTAGTGTGGTTATTATAGAAATAAATGTATTTATAAGACACAGAGTACAGAAGGGTGGTCATGAGAAGTTCATGTTGGGGGTCATGTCAATTGGAGCAGTCTCCAGGTGCATGCTAGCCTTGTATGTACGCTTCTTATTTTATGTATTACACAGTTCATGGATTTTATACTCATCCTTTCTAAATGGTCGTGTAGAGAAACTAGGCAGGTGTTGCCATTTTATTAGAAACATCCAAACTGCTATTATGGAAAAGTGCTTTAAATGAGTCTGCCTAGAATGAAGATTAATAATGTATCTGGGAGTCGTGGTTGGGAATTACTCAAATACGTGTCAGTAGAGCTGCTGGTTCTGACATGTACGTGTGCATAGCCAAGTCCCTTAAACATCCCTGTCTGGAGCTGTGCATGTATTTTCTGTTACTACATATTATGTTTCAGAGGAGAAAGCTCCAGTGGTTGTGAAATCCCCTCCAGTCCCTGGTGCCACGTGGGGCAATGGGATGCAACCTGGAGGATGGCCAACCCTTCTACAGCTGTGGAAAGGAAATGCAATAGGGTATAAATCTGCGGATTTAACTGCAGAAGGAGTAGGACTTAGATTAACACCAATGAAATAGGGGCACAATAGGCCTCCTCTGTCCATGTATAGTGATCATACACTGGTAATATACAATCTGTTACATTCTTGTATATTCACGGAAGGAACAAGGGATTGCTGAAATCTCATCAAACGAAACGGTCTGTGAAAGTACCTCCATGTTCAGAGATGATGTTTCATGGGTGGTGCTCTGGGAAAGACTCTCGCTATTGCTACCATCAGTAATGAAAAGCCCAGAGATACAGTATGAGGTCCCCGTAGGAGGGTTGAAGTGTTTCTGCAGCTTTTCCAGCTGAAACTTCTTAGCCACGTAACAGCGCAGGATAAAAATGAAGTCAAACAAAGGCACCCCCCTAAGAACAAAGGACCTAAAAAAGCATGACCTGTTTGGGAGGAAATCCTGCCTTTCCACCTTCATGCAGCTGCAGGTGGCAAATTGCCAGCCTCTTCTAAATACGACTGTTTGACCTGAGGGTAAGTGACATGCTTTCTGTCCGTGCTCTTATCAGACAACCGAGAAGGTTTCTGAGCCATAAGGAAAGAATGCAGCAATTGGGTGGCAAAGGTAGCTATTCCATTAGCAACTGAAACCTCTGACACTGCAGCCAGATGTGTGGTCATGTTGGTGAACACTGTGGTATCAGGAACCCTCTTGAGAGAGAAATATGGCCTAAGGCTCTTTTATGAACAAGTGTGCTATCATTTGACCAAACATTTTTGGGTGTCAAACACCAGCTCTGAGCCAAGCCCAAGCACGATATGCAGTATCTGCCTCTGAACTTTTCATATCTCATAGTTAAGACAAAGAGCCTGCCTTACAGCAGACTGTCATGCCTAAAGAAATCTTGCTACATCTGGAGTTTACAATGTGCTCTTTCCTCCTTTGTCTCCTCACCATGCCCATGAAAACTTGGCAAGATGGCTGGAAGGCACAGCAAAGTGGGTGCAGCATAACTATTCCAAGCAGACTTGTCTATTTTGCCAAGCATGGTCTAACTCAGCCTTGAACAGATGCCACGTGGTGCCACTTGCCATGGTTAGCCCCTGCTGCTGTCTGGTTGTTAATGTTGAAGGAGCCCTGAGCATGTCCTGACAGTCCTTTGCATACTTTCCTGGGAGTTTTTTTTTTTATGACTTATTTGTAGAGTGGCTGAGGCTCCAAGAGGAAGGCGATTTGAACATCTGGAACTGCTGTAGAGTTCTAAGACATAGACCTTGAGAGGTGGGTCTGATGTCCTCTGTGACAGCATAAGGAAATCCTGGGGTCTCCCTTTTGCTTTAGTGCTCTTTCCACAGAGGGACTCTGTTGCTTCTTCTTCCTTCTGTAAGATGTCAGTAATGTTGGTCACTGACACGTATCAGCCAACAGTGTTCATGGCATGCACCTCTCAACAGTGATGATGCTAATTGATGAGTTGATGAACTTCCATCCTACCAGTCCTCAAGCCTGACTTTCTTACCAGGCATGTTCCTGTTGCAATATTCTCTAACTCTTAATTAAAATAAATAAGCAATCTCCTGCTCCACCTCATTTTTCCCCCTTCATTTACAGTTATCTGAAAGGGTCATAGCAAAAGCAGTCTTGAAGTGTCATATTTACTGACAGTTTCTCTCCACGTTACAAATCTATTTCAGATTTTGTTTGGGGAAGTATGAGAGTTACAGTCAGGTACTGTACCCAACCTGCATTTGCAGCCATTTCAGCTGATGGCAGTGCAAACTGACTAGCAGCACGTGTAGACCATCCTCTTGAATAAGGCATAGGAAGCAGTGGACTGCTGAAATGTCTTCTGAGTGAAAAATTGGTAGGCAACTGGGACAGTTGATTTTAATACAAATACTTGACCTGTGTATTGCGGATGCAGTATTCCTCTTACCTTACTGTCTCCCACTTCATTACAACTGCATCTTCCTCCAGAGGTCAACTCTTTCTGCCTTTGTTGACAGTTACTGATGAATATATTTTCCGAGATGCTCTGGTGTGCTTTATTGCAATAACATGAGTATCTGCAGCTTGGTAGCAGATCTGTGATACAAGATTGTTTTTGTAAAAAATACCAACCGTTGCATCCATTCCTTGCTCTCCCTTTTTTTTGGTGGCCATCACAGCACTGTAGCTGAACAGGGAGTGAAGGAAGCTCAGTATGGACCTTCATGGGAAATTACAACACGTGAGTCTCACAGCTCCCTGGAGTTTGATCCACAGTTTGATCCTGGGAAAGTCTGCAGTGAGCCTGGGTTATTGGTGAGGTCGGCAGTAGGGTTATACAGGAGCTCTTGCTCTGCTTCCCTCTCCTGTGCATACTCCAAGGAATGCAGTGGACAAAAGATGGCCAGTGTGACTGTCTGGGCTCTCTTTAAGTAAAAGCCTACAATATTGTCAAGTTCAATAAAGCAACTGTTTTTTCAAGTGTTTCTTTTTAGTAAGACACCAAACCAATTAAAAAAAGAAAATATACTTCAATTTAAAGAGGGATATGACTTTTTCAGCAGTTAGTCAGGGTAACCTTAGGTTGCATGTTTTAATATAGGTACCTCATGAGTTTAAATGCAGTACTAGACATCAGCATTGCTACTGGCACCCAGGGATTAAATGTCTCAGACTTTTATCATTTTAAAATATAGAGCAGTTTGAGTTTATTTGTTGTTTAGAAGAGCAAGCCGGGTGTTCTTGCTTACAGTGTGGTTCAGCTTCAAGAAATGTTGGAAGAGCAGATGAACGATATAAATGTGTAGATTCAAATGAATCATTTTCTTGGCCTCATTAGTTTTATTAGCTGGTATGTGCTCATTACACTACATTTAGCAAATATTGGTTTTGCATATTTTGGCTCTTAATCAGCAAGGAATGATAATCATATCCATAGCTGATAGTCATTCTGCTGAAGAAGTATGACTGAAGTATGAAGTATGTGATGAAGTTTGAAGGCCAAACAGGAGCAGAGGCTTCCAGAGCTTCATCTCAAGCACACAAACTCAGTCCCAGGAAACACCCCACAGGTGGCAGCAGTCCTGCCGGAGTCATAACGTGGGTCTGATAAAATTCCAGCAGGGATGCTTTCGGAATGACCTGGCATGCATTGCCGGTGCATGGAAACCTGGCTGGAGATGCAGCCAATTGCTTTCTGTATCCTTCAGGTGGGATTTGAGAGACTTTGCTTCAAAGTCCTGCCGAAAGCCGCGGTCTGAAGCGTCTTGCAGCGTGCTGAGGCGGCAGGGCTGCGGCTGGCGGTGCCGCTTCTCCGGCTGCCAAGATCCACTGCTGAAACTATACTTTTTTATCAGGTCATGTTTGCGTCTGGCAAAGATTTGTAGACACAACATCATTAACAGCAGTGCATATTTTCACAAGATTTACCTCTTCAACACTTTTTTCCAAGTTAGTAAATCATAGCTTCTTTAATGTCCTGCTGGCTGCGTGAAAAACAGGAATTTATGTAACAAGCTCTGGGCCGCAAACCTTTTCCTGTTAGGAAAATTTTTTTTTTCATTGTTGGCAGTGTTAGGAGACAGCTCTGTTACTCAAAGAGCGACCTCAGATGTCCTCAGTACAATAATACCAGATTATGATATTTTTGATGACTAAGGAATAGCAGTAATTTCTTAAATATTTAACACTTCTTTTGCAGAGGAGAGGGAGCTGAGCACTAGCATGGGATTTTCTCTGCCTGATGTTTTGCGTGTTCGATATGCTTATTTTGATAGTAAACAGTAAGCCTGAGCCAACTGGGTATGTTTACAAAATACAATAAAAAAATGAACTGGCGCAGGAGGTTTTTTAATCAACAGACGTGCAGAACAACTTTCTTGCGACATTGCTAAATCTGGAATTGTGTCAGCCTTTAATTCAGCTGTGGCCCTACAGTGAAAACAAAGGGCTGGCGGGGCTGGCTCCCAACCCTCCCTGGCCCTTACAACCACAGCCACGGGCAGGTCCAGAGACGGATTTTGGGGCTTACCCTCCTGACACGGCGCTAACACTGCATTACGAAGACGTCAGGTGGTGGGGGAAGGCGGATGCTTGCCTTGAGCCCTGCAAGTCACTGAGCATTCGCAAGCCTAAAGCTATGCAGAGGCGAGCCCCAGATGATATTTTTACAGGGCCACATGTGGTGAAAATAAAATTTCAAGGCCTTCCCTCATGCCCTGTCGCTAGATAGAAGATGAGTTTTTGATTGCAGGGTTAGCATAGCCTGACTGCAGTGAAGAGACACGGTCCTGTGGCAATTAGTTAATATCAGAGAGATTGGCTTCCTTTCAAAATTAAATGAGGAAATGCTGAAATTGTCACTGGTGTTGATTTAACCGGGATAATTTGTTAAAGATGGTTCTCTGGATTGAAAGGAGAGTTTGGAAAGGCTTCTGAAGTTAGGCAGATGCTTTGACTCCCTGCTGTGCTGGCTGAACCACGCTCTGCCACGAGGCTGCTTTCCCCCATCTTCTGCTGTCCAGGAGGGACCCGTTTGGTGTGAGGCTGTGCTCTTGGGGTATTCTCACAGTACTGCTGCATATAAGGTGTTACAGTCCTGTCCAGGACTTCTTGCTGCCTTCATCTGCTGAAGGTCTCCTCTTTGACCCCAGAGTAAGCTTTCCTGTTGAGCTCTGCAGGTGGCCAGGCCTGCTTTGGCTGATTGAGCTTCCACAGTCCACAGTGTGCCATGGCCATGGCAGGGAGTTTGAGCCTCAGCTCTCTGGTTGGAGGCAAGCCCCATTAGATGACTCTTTTCACCTGGTGTGGCTCCTTCTTATGGTTGTTGCTGCTTTCCTTCTGTCAGCTGGATGTATTGAGAATGATGCAAGATGTGCATATTGGCAGTATCTTGGAGAAAGGAAGACCCATTTCTGGAGATGCTCCTGTCACTGGTGGCATTCTGGGCTTGGGAAATGCAGGAGATAGTGAAAAGCTTGAGTACTCCCTGGTCTGTCTTGGCACAAGATATCTTGTGCCATCAGGTATTACAAGGGTCAACATTGTTTGATAAAATGTTGATTTTGAAAGAGAAAGATGTTTTAAGACTGAAGTCTTAAATGCAGTTTTGTCTGTGCTATTTGCATTCCTTTCTGCCTCATGATTTCTTAGACAATTTGTGGTTTTTATATACAAAAATTAGAACTTAGTCCTCAACTGATTTCTATAAGTTTTTTCTCACTTAACACAAGTAATATAAGCCTCACTAATGTTCAGTGGCAATATGCATGGGCTGGCATGTTTGCAGTGTTTAGAGATGTGCATGATGAGATCCCCTTATAAGGACTATAAAACAGGATCTAGCATTCCTGAACATTGCATAAAATAATAATAATAATAAAAAAAGGAATTGCTAAATGCAATCAGGTTCAACTCATCAGAATGAAGCTGATAATGAGATCTTCAGTGGTCTTTGTTTTCTGATATACTTTGTCTCTTATATGGGGGATCTGTAGTTCCTCCTGTATGAGGAATCAACTACTTCAGTACTTTTAACTCTTCATAATGTCAGATGTGATCTTGCCAAATGGCAGACAAATTAATTTGGCAACTCTCTGCAAGTTTTAGCCACTTCTCAGTGGTGCACTGATAGAAATATTTCCAGACTGACATGTTTTCCCATTTCACAATTACCCCTATGTTTTCTAGTGAAATTAGAGTATGTTTGCAAAAGCAAATAAAAACATGCCATAAAAGAAGCATCTTTTCTTTGTTTGAAAGAATCAAAACTGTGCAAGCAAGGGTATTAGCATGCAGTGGAAGTCTTGTTCATTGCAGCAGGTTTTCTTGTAAGGAGAGTTGATGTGAAAGACTTTCCTGAAATGTATGTAATGTTCAGCATGTTAAGTATCTCCTTTTGTACAGATGAATGTATAACTGGGGACCACAGTTAAGAATATGGCATTCGGAAATGTAGCTGAATGAAAGGACTCAGTTCTGAAATAATTTTTTCCTGAAGTGGCTCTTACACATGTAACATTATAAGAGGCCTCTCTTTCAACGCCCTCAGAAATGCATCCTGTGCTCTTACACCTTATTTTGTTTTTCAGAATTCAATCCGTCACAACCTGTCTCTGCATAGCAAGTTCATCAGAGTGCAGAATGAGGGAACAGGGAAGAGTTCCTGGTGGATGCTCAATCCTGAAGGAGGAAAGAGTGGCAAGTCTCCGAGGAGGCGAGCGGCATCCATGGATAACAACAGCAAGTTTGCAAAAAGCAGAGGCAGAGCTGCCAAGAAAAAAGCCTCCCTTCAGTCTGGTCAAGAGGGGAATGGCGACAGCCCTGGATCGCAGTTCTCGAAGTGGCCTGCAAGCCCCAGCTCGCACAGCAACGATGACTTTGATAACTGGAGTACATTTCGACCTAGAACTAGCTCTAATGCTAGTACAATTAGTGGAAGACTTTCTCCTATTTTGCCAGAGCAAGATGATCTTGGAGACGGGGATGTGCACTCCATGGTATACCCATCATCAGCCACCAAAATGACTTCTACTCTACCCAGCCTTTCAGAGATGAGTAATTCGGAGAACATGGAAAATCTTTTGGATAACCTTAATCTTTTGTCACCTAATACGTCAATGACTGTGTCAACCCAGTCTTCATCTGCTACCCTGATGCAGCAAACACCAGGTTACTCATTTGCATCCTCGACCACAAGTATAGGTTCACCAAATCCAGACTACAGGAAATTTACGTATGCTCAAGCTAGCATGAACTCTTTGCCCCAAATTCCTATGCAGACTCTTCAAGACAGTAAATCAAGCTATGGATCGATGAGCCAATATAACTGTCCTGCAGGACTTCTGAAGGAGTTACTGACTTCTGATTCTCCTCCGCACAACGATATCTTGGCATCAGTAGACACTGGTGTTTCCCAGGCTGGTGGCAGGGCGCTGGGCCAAGGTGTGCTGATGGTCACTAATTCGGTGATGCCAGGTTATGGCAGTCAGCCACCCCACAACAAAATGATGAACCCTAATGCCTGCCCTCACCAAGGACATAACCAGCCAACACCTGCAGTTAATGGTCGTGCCTTGTCACACACAGTGAACCCCATGTCACATACTTCAGGTCTAAATCGCTTGTCGACAGTGAAGACTTCGTTACAAGTGCCTATGAGTCATCCAATGCAGATGAATGCTATGAACCCATATGCCCCTGTTAACAGTTGCAACGGCTATGGAAGGGTGGGAATCGTTTCCCTCCACCAGGAGAAGCTTCCCAGTGACTTAGATGACATGTTAATTGAACGGTTGGACTGTGACATGGAGTCAATTATTCGTAATGACCTTATGGATGGAGAAACGTTAGATTTTAACTTTGACAGTGTATTGCCTAACCAAAGTTTTCAGCACAGCGTAAAGACAACCACACACAGTTGGGTGTCAGGCTAGGATGTAGTAGGAGGTAAGCTGTGCTTTTTATAATAAATCTGAAAAAGAGCTTAAAGGGAAAAGAGATGTCAAATGCTTAAAATCTGGGTGATCGCTTGTGTTGGCATGTGAAATGCCTCTGTTATAGTCAGTGATTTTCCAGTCCTTTATGAGTTTGTAAATCAGGTTTGCACTGGTGCATTAGGATTGCCATGTACTGACTTCTGTACTTCATGTGGAGCAGTAATGTAATGTTTTGCCATTAGTATTTTAAACCAAAAACTTTCTGGTAACTAACAATTAATGAAAACAATTTTTCCCCATTTAAGTTATTTTAAAGCTAGTTTGCGCATATTTTAATAGAATTAATCTTTTGGTGTGAATGTTAATTTGTTGTTGTTGTTGTTGTTCTTTTTCCTAGGCTACGGTTAAATTCTCCAGACTTGTCTGACAGCAGGAACTGAGAAAAGCAGTACAAAGATGTCCTTCACCTTCCTTTTTAATTTTCTTGACAGAGCTGTGCGCATGCACTAGCTTTTTTTTTTGTGTCTTTTTTTTCTCTTTTTCTTCCTTTCGTCAGAGTTGGCAGCAGACAGAGTATTTTCCTGTACAGGATGTTTGCCCAAGGTTTGCAGGTTATGTGCTGCTGTAGATAAGAACTGTGCCATTGGAAATTTCATTACTCTGAAGTGCCAAATTCACTACACCATATAATCACAGCAAAGACTCTTACTTACATCATGTTGTGCTTTCAGTTTTGTACAGTATGATCTGTAGAAGAAGAATTGTTTTTTAAGACTATCTGTTTTGGTCCAAGAAAAGTTTATAAACTTTTGTAAGAATACTGTGATGATCTCATGCCCTAAGTAAGTTTAACCTTCATTGATGTTACCTGTGTTCTGATGAATTGAGATAACTGTGGACTTGCCTTGCAGCAGTATGAACTGCTTTATTTTACTTAAAATTGCCACACATTTCATATGGGAACAGAACAGCCTGTTAATATGATCCTAATAAACTCACTGACTATTTACAACAAACAGTAGGTTAAATGCCATTTGATAAGTTACCTGTATTCATGTAAATTTATGCAAGAATATATCTGGATTTCATTGTCAGACTAATGACTTTGTTGTTGGATTTAAGATAATTTTTGGAATACTTTCCAAGCTATTTTTCTTATAATTAAAATCTACTTTTGTTACATAGGCAACTTAAAAAAAAATAATTCTGAGATCGGGCAGCATTCATAACCTCTTCATTTTGTACAGTATTTTAACTGGATTAAGTACATGTTTTTATAAATTTCCCTAGCACTTGGAAGTGCTAATAAAGGAAAAGCTTAATAAGTATCTTGAATACAAAACATTTCTGTCCCTTTTTTTGTTGTGTGATGTATAAATATAGACAACTTTATGTTTAGGAAATATTTAATCAGTTTTATATATGCATTTTTAGAAATGTCATCTGCTTCTACTATCATTTTAACTCTGACTACCACAAAGTGTTAAGAATTCATTGTTAGGTGCTTGTACAATGCTTCTCATTTATATTTATTTCATGGAGGTCTCATAATGTTTGTACACTCAAGAGCAGGACCATTTGGAGAAAATTCATAATTTTAGTAAAATTAATGACAAAATTCCCATTTTTATCAATTAACACTAGTTCTAGTGTCGGTGTTTCTTTTGACAAGTGGTATGTTTAAGTCAGCAGAAGTACTGCTTTTCAACGGAAGGCTAAAATTTGCATTGCCCCCTGTTCCAGGAGAAAAAAAAATAATTTTTGAGTAAGAAAGAAAAAGTAAGTCGAAAATACAAGAACTTTAGAGAGAGCATTAATGGTAGAGGCCTCGTTCCTGTGGAAACACTTGCTCTTGTTTGAGTAGGCACATTGACCAGAACATTTTCAGGGTTGCATCTTGGATAAGCGATTTCTGACTTTTTTGCAATTAAATTATGCAGTTTTCAAGGATGTGTGGAGTATGGGCCTCACCACCTGTCTTTCCATTGGTTGCTACACATCATTTGTGTTAGAGAAATCTTTGGAGCCGATGGGATGAACATTAACAGTTTTTGTGCTAGGGCTGGCTGTTGTGAAGCAGGGGAATGAAATGTTTTCACTGACTTCTGTTTTATATATGTACCCTACAACTGAAAAATATTCTAACTTAAACTCTTCTTCCCTGTAGTGATGGAGTATGGTGGAGAAAGAAATGGGATGTGCCAAGAAAATGAAGTTTAGCAACAAGCCATATATTTAATGATCCTGTTATGACTTTCCTAAAACTCTTCAATGTATCTATTGATGTGCTAGCATTTAGCTCCCTGTTGGGCTTAAATCACTACTAATTACAGCTGGTCTGAATTTTTAGATATCTTATTACAGTTGTCAGCAATTCCAGAGGCTGATGTTAGGCTGTCTTGTGATACAGGATCTCCCCCTGTGTGGTAGAGGTCTTTGAACTTCTGTTGAGCAAAAGAAATGTTTGTAGTGGTGAAGTCTCAATGAAACAGCCTGCTTTTAGAGTGAATCTCTCTAATAGCATCTCCACTGTCAACTTCACAGTCTCTGAGACTCAATGGTAAACCCTGGCAATGGAACAAGCAAAGGGCTCCCATGTAGGTTTCTGAAGACCATTCTTTCTGCTACATGTGCAAAAATGTTTGCTCCCAAATGGGCACTGATATGCATAGGCCAATGTAGTCACAAAATTCACTTTTGTGTGCCAAGAAAGCAGCACCTAATGCTAAAACTCCATCGGGTTGTAGCTGAACATGCTACATTTAACAATATACCTCCTGTTTATTATTTACTGCTACTGTATAAATTCCTGCATACAGATATTTTCTTTATTTCTTTTTATAACTATGAAAAACATAAATGTAGCCGTTCCTGAGTTACAACAGCCTGTAGGAAGCCCCTTTTAATTACTGACAGAAAACAATTGTAGATAATCAGAGGTTTTGGGTTGTGTGGTCAAATTTATTTTCTTTTGTGTGGTGCCATTCTAATATTTTGCAATTGTAATTCTGAAATACTGTGAAGTCTGATGAAGGGCATATTGTCTGTCTTGAAAACAAACATTATGTGACCTCTAGTAATAAATCCTTTTTCAGTAAAAGTACCAAGTTTCTGGAGTAACTTAGTTTGTCAGAATTGTTGTAAATGATTGGTTTGTGAATTGTGCGGATGATCTTACCTATGCAGCCTTGTTTTTGACTTTTCTCTGGTTTGTACTGTTATTAAAAGTTTATTGTATTATAGAGCTGTTCAGATATTTTAAATATAAAGATGTATTGTTTCCATAATATAGCTATATGATATATGTTTAGGTAGTAGATGCATTAATTGGAAAGCTCTGCTTTGATAAACTGACAATTTGCCTACACTTATAAGCAAAATTCATATTGCTTATTATTGGCTTAAGTCAACAGAGCATCCCTAAGAAGAGAAGATAAAATTGGACCAATTATAAAAACAGTATAAAATTTGCACTTGTTAAACCACTGGATGTATGTTAGTACTTTTTTATTTTTTTACTGATTTGAAATTCCTATTTTCATTATGAAATTGCTAGGATCCTTAATTTATGACTGATTTTAAATAAGGTATTCTCATTGTTATTATTTTTTTTTTTTTGGTAATCATAATGTAAAATGCAGCATGGTTTATGCAAACAAAAAGCAAATTACTTGGCATTAAAACTGGCCTCCTTTTTGAGGGTGTTCCACAAACCAGCAATATCGTGAGAGATTGGCATGTACATACTGCTAGCTCTACTTGCGAGTGGTGTGACAGCTCTTCAACGCTTCACTGCTCTGACTTAGTCACATTGCAGAATTAAAATTCAGACGTGGATATTTTCAGAAAAGTGCCTGATGTACTTTTACAGACACACGAGAACAATCCCTGACAGTTTGTTGTATAAAGCCATAAATGTATATAAATTATGTTTAAAAGGTTTTGTGTCCTTTCTTGTATACGGAGAATGAGATTTGTACCGGGATTCTACTTGTGATTAGTAATCCTTCTGCTCAGATGTTGTTGTAATCACTTTCCTTACCACGTAATCTTTTTAATGATGATGATCCCATTTGGACAATCCTGATGGCATTAGCAATTTTATACGGAAAAATACCTCATGGTACCAAGTCTTGTGTCTGGCAAGATGATACCATATTAACACGCAAACACTAACTGCAGAATAGTTAAACAAAATTTCCATTACTTGGTATAAAGGAATTTGTCTTGGAATTACTTCTGGAATTGGAAGTGTAGCAGGTACAGGAACCTCATAGGGCTGTGTTACAAGTGTTTTATCACAACATAGAGTGCTAAAAGTAACTTGTTTACAAGTCGTTGAGACTAAACGCAAGAAGAATCCATGCCTGACTCTTAGAGCTCATGAGAGATTTTGTGTAGAGGCACTTTGTTACTGGACGCTGCGTTATACAGCCTCAGACCTTGTTGCCAGTGCTTCAACAAGCCTAGTTCAGAGAAAATTACAAAAAAAAAAAAGAAAAAAAAAAAAAGTCCTGAAATCCTTTCAGAATGGGTATTTGTAAGTATAAGCTCTTAATAAAATTGCTATGACATGAGATGGTAATTAGTGTATCAGAATGTTATGTAAAACATTGTTAAAGAAAATAAAAGGGGGTTGGGACGGGGGACGGACACACGACACTAACATCCATCAAACCACAGGAAAGAATTAGTCTTTTAGTCCAAATTACATGTTAGATCCTAATGCTATTAAATGTGGGAGGGAGCCGGCTCTGGAGAGACATTTTTGTCTTCCCTCTGCTCATATTAAAGTTTGACACTTCACAAAGGCCTCTTGGCCCTCTTTTCCCTCCTTTTCACCTCTTGCCTTCCCCTGCCCCTCCTTCCTTCCCAAATTATGTACTTTCCCTAGAAGTAAGAGTTTCTTTGCGGAGCTTTTGCTCTATGTAGGCCAACCTGCACGCTGCTGCTCCTTTTGCAGCCGTGCTTTACGCTGCGGGAGTGCTGATGTGAGCGGAGAGAGCAAGAACATCTAAATTTTTTTTTTTTTTTTTTTTTTTAATTTAGATTGTGTTTCAAAACAGAGCTGGAAGAAAGGAGGAGAGGCTGCCAAAACAGACAGCCAATAACACCCACGCCACAATAGTCTTGTGAGGCCCAGATCCCGGCTTGCCTGCAGGTGGGGAGGGAGAGGGGTGGTGGAGAGCAGGCTTCTAATGAATTGCTGGCAAAAATGCCAGTTTGATCTTAAAGTGAGCAGAGGTAGAACTAAAAAGGGTGAAAGAATGCAAGAGTATTGTTGCACATAAAACCAGAAAGACCTTAAGATATTTTAAGAGCAACTTTCCCTTGTATTTAATATCTTTATTTTAGCTTTGCTCCTTTTTCTTTGGTATACATTCTAGAGGTGGGTTTTTTTTGCATGTTGGGGAAAAACAAGAAGCTGAAGGTATCTTCACTGACATTTTGAAAAGCCTCACTTATGGAATGGGAGGCTAGTTAAGATCCAAAGATACTCCGTCTGCGTGATTGCGAAGCCGTTGTTGGAAAGGATGTGCATCTAATTGGTACATGAGTAGTTACTGCTGTCGGGAGAGATAGTCAAAGCTTGTCTCTTGGGAAGGGACTGGCGAGCAATTTATGCCAATCTGGCAAAGAGGGATTTGAATTTGCTGATCAAGCATAGAAACCTCAAAGCATCCTTGTGTTCTGAGTCAGTCCTACATCAATGTAATAAACATGTTTTTGTGTAGAAACATCAGCTATTATGTCATGTCAATTGATAATCCAATTAAAAGTACAAATAGCTGTAGATGTTGCAGCCAGTTATTCAGCTGGTGTGTGAAGATGGGTTTTGTGAAGATCCTGAGAAGGAAAAACTTGCATGGAGCAGTGCCTGTGGTCATGACCACTGGTGGAATTGCATGCAAATCCCTGTTCATTACTTGCTGATGTTTTTGCCTGGGGTAATGTTCTGGCATGTGCCAGAATGATAGCTAAAATGAGGAGGCAGTGGCAGCGCCCCATTCTATTTTATTTTATGTTTTTCTGCTCTCTGTTGGTCCCTGGGGCACTCAGAAATTTTGCATGTGTTTTTTTGCGAGTAAACTTCTTGCGTGGGTGTTTATCACTGAGATGGTGGGAAAAGGGATGAGGGCTTTGTGCAGTGCATCTGGAGGAAGCTTCTGATGGGCATAGGGCTGTGGAGTGAAGAATCAGACAAAGAGCCTGTTCATAACTTGGAGCCTCAACATCTTACATCCTTGCTGTGTGCTCATCTAGAGCTGCTCTTGCTATCCTTAAATGCAGAGGCCTTTACAAGCAGTTGTATTTCCTTCTCAGTGCCCTAGAGTGACATTACCTGAACAGACAACTGCACAGAGCATGCACAAGACTTTGCTGCATTCCCAGGGAAATACGGAGTTTGGCAGGGATATGTAAATTGTTTATGAAGTATTCAATTGCCTTCAATTTTGCTGAAGCCAGAGGATTGCAGCTCAACATGAAAAAAGCCATCATAGAAGTGCATGCATATGACTTGCAAAGGAGTGGGGGACGAGAATTTCTGCAAGTATTCTAAGCTCTTTCCTGGCTGGTGGAACAGGGAAAGTGATTGTTTCAAATCGCTTTGTTGGATTTCTCTGGGGTGAAAATTCTCACTCAAACCTAGCAAGAAAAGAGCTTCACTTCTATTGCTTTTTGAAGTTGTGTCCAGTAGCAGCCACACACACCACAATGTCCTGGGCTGATGTGTTGCTTGGGACTTTCTGACCAGGTAAAAACAAATGATGAGCTGTGAAACCCTCTGAGAGCTGGAGTCTCATTTCAGGAGTCCAAATAAGTTACCACTTCCTGCTCCTCCCTTTCTACCCCCTTCACCCCAACAAGTTAGAGGAGTATTTTTTTTTTTTTTTTCCTTCCTGCCCCTGCTTAGAGCAGTTCAGCTATGCAAGACCTCAGGCCCTTCTTTCAGCCTCAACCACAATGGCTGATCTGCCATAAGGCGGTTCTTTGTCCTCTCCTCCTCCTTCAACCTCCTCAACAGAGCTATCAAATTAACAGCCAAATGAACCCCAACGCCAGGGGCAATTCACTCCACAGGTCACTCCAGGAACCCTTTGAGGTGAGACATCTTGTCCCACCCACCACTGGCCCTCTCTCATGCTGCCTTGGTGGGTTTTAACCCTTGAACTGAGCTTTGGTCTGTGCAGTGGAACTTTCACTGGAGGGCTTTCAGAGCTGGGTTTCTGAAGGCCTTCTCTTCCAGAGGAGGGACACAAAGACGATCAAGGAACTGGAGCACCTCTCCTATGGAGACAGGCTGAGGGAGTTGGGGATGTTCAGCCTGGAGAAGAGAAGGCTCTAGGGAGACCTTACAGCAGCCTTCCAGTACCTAAAGGGAATTTATGGGGACTTATGAGGGGGAATGGTTTTAAGCTAAAAGAGAGGAGATTTAGATTAGAAGTTAGGAGGAAATTCTTCACTCAGAGGGTGGTGAGGCACAGGTTGCCCAGAGAGGCTGTGAATCCCCATCCCTGGAGGTGTTCAAGGCCAGGCTGGACGGGGCCTTGGTCAGTCTGATGTAGTGAGTGGCATCCCTGCCTGTGGCAGGGGAGTTGGAACTAGATAGTTTTTGAGGTCCCTTCCAACACAAACCATTCTGTGATTCTATGATTCCATGTCTTGTTCAACCACAGACAGACTGCTGGTATAAGGCCATGTGTCTGGAAGTTTATTTTTGATGTAAAATAAGTGCATCTCTCCTGACTACGGACTTCTTGGGCAGTTAGTTGTATTCATCACAGCGGTCCTGTTGTGGTCGGTACAGCAAACCAAGTGTCTGCTGGTGACCAAGCAGAACAACAGGTGAATGAGGCTTATATTCATTCCAAAAATAATATTGAATAGTAACATTGAATATAATAGCATTAAATATACTGGACTCCAATATAACTGCTGTGAGAGCTGTTGCTTAGATAGGATTGAGTGCCAGATAAATAAGGTAAAAAAATGATGATGCCAACCTTCTGAAAGGTTCCTAGCATGATTGCAGGAGCTAGGTTTGACCTCCACACAAGGTAACTTCACAGAACGTGTAACACAGAGTTGTCGGCATCATGGAGTGATGGGGGAAATGGCATCCATGTCTCTGCTGGAGGGGGCTGTACTTCACAAATGTGGTAGAGTCAGCAGGTATGAGAATAAGGGTGATCTGCATAACCTGTGTGGTTTTCCAGTGTCCTCAGGAATTTCCCTCAGTGAAGTTCCTGAAAGAAACGGGATGTCATGCAGGTCCTCTCAGCACCTGCAACTGCTTCAGAGTGCTGTTCAGTGAGTTTGAAAAATCATCAGCAGAAGCACTTGATGACTTAAATTGCTGAGCATCATACAGGACAGGGAAATGTTGGGCTGTGCCAAGAATTGTGTAAGGGTTCCAGGATATTCTGCGACTAGGTGATAAAATGGCAGATATGATTAAGTGTTGATAAATGTGAAATATATAATGCTCAGGGGAGACGTGAGAAGTGAGCCTAGCACATACATGTAAGGATGCTTAATGAACCCTGGATGAGCTGCTACAATAAGACAGACATTACAGTAATTGGAAAAATATCTTGCAAGCCTCAGCTCACTGTTAGCTGTGGACAAAAAGAAACAGCAGAACTAAGTTTGTGGGACAAGAATGGTAAACCTCTGTTTTGCCTCTCTTTGCATGCAGAATGTGCCTGTATTCTAAATACTGCATGTCATTTGATTTTCAAAGATGGTATTGTGGGGCTACAAAGAGTCAGGAACAGAGACTAAAAAGAAAAAAAAAAGGAGTGTGAGTACAGGTGAGTGAGGTGGTAGAGGTTTGTAAAACTGTGGATGCTATGGAGAAGGTGAATAGAAAAATGATTAATCAGTATTTCTCAGGACACAGATGGAGGCACCCAATGAAATGATCAGGCAACAGGTTTAAAACAAACAAAAGGAAGTAATTTTTCACAGAATACATAATTATATTTTGTACCTCGTAGCCACGGGATGTAGTGGAGGCCAAAAGTATAAATGGATTCAAAAAAGGATTATATGAATTAATAGAAGATAGGTCCATGGGTGGCTATTAAACACAATGGTCCGGATGCAGCCTCTAGCTCAGGAAGTCTCTAAAGAGCCAGTTGCTGGAAGCTTGGAGCATGTACCAGGGAAGGGATTACTCAGTCCGTGGCCAGTTGCTTACGCTCCTTTCACCTACGCATCCGCTGCTGGCCACTACCAGGGGCAGGATATTGGCCTAAGTAGACCTTTGATCTGACCTGGCAAGATTGTCTTCACCTTCTTCATTGTGCTGGGAATAGGTACAGACAAAAACAGCTGCCTGAAACTCTTCTGTGAGGAGGTTTCAAACCTCCATGTGGACTTCTCAGGTCTCTGACAGTGGCCACGGACAGGCTGTCTCTGCACTGGGAGACTTATTTGATATTTTTCATGGAAAGACATCAACTGAGATTGTGTTGTCACCCTACAAAGTTGTGATGTAACGAATGCAAATTACCCAGCCAGATTTATAAGCTTTTAGGGCAGAAAAAAACTCACAAGGAAGAGAGAGGATCAGAGAAAAGCAAAATCTGCATTCTTCCCAAGCAGTTCTATGGAGGTTGTGCTCAAGGTAAGGATAAAATCTTGTTACATATCCCAGCCTCTTCCCTACACTGATGACTAAAGCACTACTTTTTAATTTTTTTAATTTTTTTTGCGTTTGTACATATGTAAGGGGTTAAAGTCATTCATGTGAGCACCTGAAAGCCTTTCAGAGATAGCCAACAGTGATAGTGGACAGTGAGTCTAGAAGAACTGGTCTGGAAGTAATGGTGTGTCAGTGGTAGCAGCTTCTCCCATGCTGACAGCTGAGGTCAGCCAGAAGAGAAAAGTGTGTGAAATATGCGGTTTTATCTCTTCCTAAATATTTTAATGATGTAGGATGGAGTTCTCCTGGAGGAGAGAACAGCATTTTCTTGCTGGATCCATAATTTGAGCTCTTTCCTTTACATGTTAACAGAATGACACCAGGCTTGTTAATTCACTGCAACTGATTAAGAAATGCTGACCTGAAGATGCAAGGAGAGAATAAGGCTTGTTATCCTGCCTATAGGTGAGACAGTCCATTATAGGACTTCATGCGAAGAGAAACTGGGTAGACATCACAACTGAGTCTTGAAAGCCAGCAGCTATAAATACTGGGTGAGAGTGAATTTATGCTGTAGCTCACCAGCCAACATGCAGGAAATCACAGACTTCACTCAAGTGTTGAAAATATAATGCTAATGGACTGCCATATGCATTGCAAACTTAGCTTTCTTTCCTTAGATCTGTGTCCAAAGCTGCTTCCTCTGTGAAGCTTTGAAATGTGAAGTCTGATCAATGCTGACTCTTCTCAAAACATTCAAAAAGAATTTTTAAGAAAGCTGTCACCTCTGTATGTTCCCTTCAAGAGCAAGTGGTTATTTTCTCTAAATTTCAACCGTTAAAAGTGAATGTAGTTATCTAAAACTCCATAAATGCAACCTGTAGGTTGTTTCAATTGACTTAATGTTTGGCACCTCAACTGACTGAAACCTGGACTTTTTAATGTATTTTGAATTGAATAATGGAGAACCTTGCAATTTATAAAACACTACTTAGGCTTTTGAAGCAGATTCCTTTTCTTTTTTTTTTTTTTCTTTTTTTTTTTTTTTTTTTAATCTCCTTGATGGTAGGTTTGACAATGCCTTCATGACCCCCAAAACAACTGCAGTGTCACAGACTGGGCATCCAGAGCTGCTTCCTATTTATATTGCCATCTACTATCAATTAGCAACTTCTCTTTTACTTGCTTTTATTAGCAGTGTCCACAAAATGTGAAGCACTTTCCAAGCATGATAAAAATGTTCCTGTTCTGGAAAAGCTTGCAACTTTGCAAATTTGTAATAATTAATGGGTTTTCTATGACTGGTTTTGAAGGTTGCTGTTTTCTGGTTTGTCCTGAACCTTATTTCAGCTGCATTAGCCATTAGAAATGTTAGGATGTGTTGATGTCATTGTGAGAGGCTCAGGAAGCTCTCTGCCACCCACTCAAGAAGCTGTGCAGACACTCTGAGGCTATTCCAAATGCATAGTGGAAAGTTTGAGCCTACTCCCACTAAACAACCTTAATGTAGACGTGATTTATATCCGTTCATTTTTCTTCTTTTTTTTAATTTATTTATTTATTTATTTATTTTTTCCCCCATGGACAATGGTGTGGTGGTAGTCAGACAGTCATTTACTGTGGCTGTGTGGAGAAATGGTAACTTCTATCAAGCAGAATTATGACTTCTTGTAAGAGCCTCTGGCCACATAAAGGGAACTGGTGACACAGCTGACCATGATAGCCCCCTTATTCACTATGTTTCTGGGCATCGTCACAATGCAACAGAGGAAGTCCTCATAATTCTCCACTGTAGGAGGCATTCGCATACCAACCTTCCAGTTGTGTTTTGCGCATTAGTTAACTGAGTGATGATATGAAGCTGTTTCTGGCAGCCAAGGAGATGAAGTGCAGCCGGCAGACCTGCTGGCGCAGGGTCTTAGGCAGGCAGCTCTCCTCTCTCCACGTCTCCAGCACTGCTGTGCTAATTGCTGGAATGCGACTCCTACCCATGGGGCAAGGGCAGAGCATGAACCCTGGCAAACAAAGGCTTGCCCAGCTCACTGCCAAAGCCTTGGCCAGCCCCAGCTCCAAGGGCTGCTCTGCTTTGGTAAGCTGCCCTTCCAATGCAGGCACTCAGGATCTACCCAGTGAGAGACCTGACCCTTGGCACAAAGTCCTCGATTTTCTGTTTTCGTCATAACGATTTAACTCACCTGGCTGGAAAACACTCATCAAAGGCTGTAGGTTGGATGGTCCTTGATTCTGCGTGTTAAGGTTTTGGTTTATAAATTGTGCTCAGCGGCTGTAAGAGCAGCCTGCAATTTCAGGTTCCAGCACTGCTGAAGTTACAGGCTGCTCTGGGAATATAACAACCAATTTTTTTGGGGGTGTTCTCTGCTGAAAAAAACAACCCATTTCTCCAGGGGACTCTCATTTTTAGCAGTGTTTTAAGACTCTAGAAGTGTTAAGTTCAAGATGCGCTTACTGAGTTTTAAAATTATTTGCTTATTGCTCAGGTGGGATGGATTCTGATATATTGATAGGAACAGGTTTAATGAGAAGGCAGGGATTTTTGACTTATTTTTCTCAAGATGAGAAAAAGACCTCTCTGATCAGTGAATTTAAATAAAAAAAACAAACTAACTGTATTCATTCAAGTTCTTTTGGGTTACAGACAGTTCTGAAACATACTTTAGCTGTGTATATGAACAAGGTACACCTTAGTTATTAGGTATATGGAAAGAAATATTCAACTTTTAGCATGACACAAGCAGAAATAAATCCATCAGTAATGTGGAGGACAGATATAAATGTAGTCCTTGACAGATGATGGAAATCAAGGGGTGCTAGGCTTTTGGACACCTGGTTTAATTCAGGTTCCTACAATCCTTCACTCTTTGGAGAGTTTTATAGCACTACTTTTCAACATTGTACATGGGGGAATGGGGCCCCGCTGGGTGCGTGTTGGAAAAATCTACTCCAGGAAATCATTTCTGACTTGCAGCCTTTATGGTCTTTGTTGCAAAAAGGGAAACAGGGTGGGGAAAACAAATAAATTGATTTGAGTAGCTCGCTGGCAACAAGTGTTATGATCCAAATCTTTTTTATTTGTATTTGGTACGTGTACCAAAAGAGAAGCTAAGGGGAAGGAAGACTGTAAGAACATGAGTTGCAGAAAGGAAGAGAAGTAAATGAAATGGTATTAGGAAGGTGCAGACTTGGAGGGAGTAGGCTAGTGCAAGCTGCTGGTCAGGGCAGAGCAGAGCGAGCTGAGGAGAGGTACCAGGCGTTCACCCAGTGGCTGGGCAAGTTCCCTGGTCTGAGAGTTACTGTGGTCCAGAAAGCCAGCAAAAATTTCTGGTGCAGCATGGTCTCAAGCACAAGTCCAGGCAAAACCATTTCTGAAGCAGTCGCTCCCATGTCGTGGTGTGTAGACTTAATGCCAAAACTCCTAACGCACCCAAAGCAACAAGCTTCATATGTGTATTTGTAGCTATATGTGTGACTGTATAATATTAATGAGTGCATTAACAGTCCTGTATAAATGAACAGTTTAGACTAAGCGTGGAGAGTGTTTGGTCACCAGACTGCTGGGAAACCAGGAATCCCAGCTCCTGGAAGAGCCCTTAATAGTGTTTGTGTGGTTAATCAGGTGTGAACCTTTCCAATCAGGTGTGCACCAGGCAAGTGACCACATTTTTAGTTGCCGGAAAAGTCTGACACTGAGTATGGACATTCACAATGTGAGAGTGGTACCAGTGGAGTGATTCAGCCAAAAAGTAACTCACCAGGGAAAAGGGCCTGAGCATTACCGAGTTGGAGGAGAGTAGCTGTGGCTTAGTGATAGAACTCTGCTAGGTCAGCATTTCCTCCAGAGCAAGGCACAGGGAAACCCAGGCATTACTACCCAGTCTACAAGGCAGGTGCTGAGACCTACACTGTGACCTACATGTATGTACTTATGACTGTGCTTGTGAACATAAGTGACAAAGAGCACTGGCCAAACAAGGAAGCTTTCACATTTTTGAGAGCCCATAAGGACTATGGGCTCTCATAAGGACTAAATATTACTTCACCCATGCCCTCCACATTTTTTCCTCTGCAAAGTCATGTCCATTCGATCAAGAGTACTCCAACTAGTGCTTCTGGTGTAGCAGCTTTGGAGTAATTTGCTCTTTTTTTTTTTTTTTTTTTTTTTTTTCCCCTCTTACCAACCTATTTCAGTTGAGAGCGAGATGGCTGGAAGCTAAACAAATGCTGAATCTGAGCCCTTAAAACTGGAAGACATTCATGGATTTAGCAGCTTAAATTTTCTAACAAGTTTATTTCTGATTTGGGGTTTAAACTTACTCTTGGGATGGGAGCTCGTCAGTGCTTGTTCTTCCAATGCTGCTTTGAAAAGTTCAGCCTTGTTTATGGTGCTGGCCATCACATTCCCATTTGTTTGAGAGAATTCATGACAATTGACATCCCTCCTCCCCCCTTCACCCCCCCAAGGCCTCTGGTTCACACAGTTTAACCCTCTAGAGAAATTAGGAGAAACAAAGACATACATACTTTGCTATGTAGAAGGATTTCTAGGAGGCACTTTACTTTCAGAAATGGATGGAGCCATGCAAAACAAGACTATCTGTATAGAGCCCGATGCTCAGATTTACCCCCAGCTCTTCCTAATTCTTTTGGAGGTAAAAGCCTCCAAGAAAGAGAAGACTAAGTCTTTTTCCTCCTCAGATTCCTTCTCCAGGAGTACAACCAGGTGTAGCAAGTTGCTGTTTCCAGTCTAATGACCTGTTCAAACATGACTTTGTGATAAGGCATGAGCATGCCCATAACACATGATACTTGGAATAGGTCACTGTTGGGATATTTTGCTGTGCTTTTATTAAACTGGCTGATGTCCTCAGTTTGAACTGTCTGGTTCTAGCAATAAAACTCAGCAGCTGTGAAGTCTATCAGGTGCTGAGGGACCTTTGGGCATAGGTTAAGCCCAATGTCTTTAGGTCTGAGATGTTCAGCTTTGGAGACTTTATGCTATAAAACTGCATTTGCTGGAAAATTTAATCTGCTAAATCCACAAATGTGTTCCAGTTTTAAGGGCTCACATTCAGCATTTGTTTCTAACCAGCTCACTCTCAGCTAAAATGGGATGAAAAAAAAATGAGTATAAATGACTCCAGAGTTCCTACAGTGTCCCCAAAGCCATGGGTGTTCCTACCCGTTTCACAGAAGGTTTTAGGAGCTTAATTAATGAAAGATTCTAAATATTTTGAGTTCTTCAGATGAAAGTACATGTATATTCCTGTATGTTGTTCCTACAGAGGTCACTTCCTTAGACTAGAGCTTCCCTCTCTTCTTTGTGCACAGAGCAGAGAGGTGGTTGGTGTGTGGTACAAGCACCTTGCACAGAAGAAGTGAAAGATTCTTTGGCAAGTCCCTGATATTTCCAAGGGACTGAGCTGACACAGCAGGTGTTTGAGCTAACTCGCAGTTTTGAAAAAACACAGGGAAAAAAATGCCTGAAAACTCCTCGTCTTGCAATAGAATATTTTTTGTCACCTGGCAATATAGAAAGCGACCAGACGTCTTCTGTTCCAAGCAATTTTTCTTAGTAACACTATCCTCTCCCTGTGGTGGCTCAAACATTTGTTAGTGGATTTGTCTCTTGGTCGGCAGCTGTTCTTATTTGGTGTAACAGTGACCCAATGAATCTGAGCTACATGCTGTGCTGAAGAGAAGATTTCACTTGGTAGTTTGAAACCAGTCACGTCACTTTTTTTTTTTTTTTTTTTTAAAATCCCATTGCTTTATTATCTTTGTTTCTTGGGCTGCTGAGACAGTCAGAGTCCCAGTGCCAAGCTAACTTGGACAGATTGAGCTGATTGTTTGCCTCTTGGTCACACATGGGACTGTAATAGCCCTTGGCTGGGTTTCAGAAGGCAAAGGTGTGCAATTCCGTGGCAGCTCCACCCCAGCCAGAGATGAGGGAATTATTCTCCATAATTTACAGCAGTGAGAGCAAGCGTTCCCTCCCACAAAGTTGCAACACCAGAAGTGAACTGGCCTAGCTAACGCCTGCTTTCCATCTGGCTTCTGCCTTATGCCGAGGTGGAAACTGAAGAGCAGAAAAACAAGTAACTGGTGTGAGTGTTGTTATTGGAGATGCTAGGCTGGTCTTTGTAAGGATCTTCTTTAAAAATCTCAGTTTTTACCAGGAACATGGACAAACCAAGAAGGAATGATAGAAAGACGTTATGTCTAGTTGCTGACATAGACAGTGATTGCAAAAGAACTTGAACAGTCTTTTTTTGATGTGTTTCTGCTGCAGCTCCTGCCTCTCTGGGTTGAGGAGAATGGCCACCACTTCAAGGGGGGCCAATCCTCACCACAGTATCCACAAACCTCACTTTTATTTTTTCTTTTCTGCATATTAGAAAACTGGTACTTGAACACTGTAAGTGTCTAGGTGGAAACTGCTACTCTTCTGAAGCAAGGATTGGCTTGATGAAGGAAGCCACCAACAGCCTAAATCCAAGTGTACCGGAGTGAACACTCTAGCTTGCTCATTACTGATCAAGATTGAGACTTAAATGTGAAAACTAAGTGAGAGTGTGTGTGTATGTTATATGCATGTGTTTATGTATGTGTATACAGGCACACAGTTTTCATTTAAATCTGCATAGCATAGACACTATTTCATGGCAATAGGCAGCAAACAAAGGTTGATGGTGTAAATAAAGGGAATCGCTCATGTGAAAAATTCAAGCTGCCTTGCATGAAATTTAGCCAAACGGGGACTGATGGAAGGCCAGAAGGAAGCACCGCAGCAGTGCTGTCTGTCCACCTGCACAGTGCAGCCATGGGACTTGTCAAACAGCAGTGCACCTTCTGACCCCAATTTAGATGCTGTTGCTGAAGGAAAATCTACTCTCTCTCTTGGTATGTTGTCCCAGTGCTTAATGGTTGCCAAAGCTGAATCTGATTTCCCTTTAGGCTAAGTGGGTTTTCTGCCTCCCAGCTTCAAATGTCTACAGCATGGATATCTAGATCCAAGCTTGTTTCCCTTCCAGATTCTCTATCTGATCAATGAAGAGATATAAGTACTTTTGAGGTATATTTCATCCTAGTTTAGACCTACCCCCTAAAATGGGGGTAGATGAACCGCGTGCTCTAAGACCCTATGTTTGTCTATTGACTATAAAGGAATTCTGAAATGGCCAACCTTGACGTAGACGCTAGACTAGTTGCCTAATCTCTGCATTCAACCCTTGTCCTAATATTTTCTGATAGAGTAGATAAATTTCAATTCCCTGGTAAATATTGTGGTTTTCTCACTTAAACTCCTATTAGAAACAATTTGGAGTGGTTGACAGGATTCTTCATAAGGCACATTTTTAAAGCTCTTTATTCATTCCTGGACTTCCTCTCTGATTTCCAGTGTTTCCATAAGAGCTGAGTACACTGAATCAGCAGCAGTCATACAGTTCCCAGAAAGGATGTAGTACAAACCTGTTTGTAAATCCAAAGTGTACATTTGTATTTTGGCCTTAGTGTATTACTGCAAGCTTACATTATCTATCAGAGTCAGAGATACCTGAGGGGTTTCCCTGTCTATGAAGCATTCCTTAAGGCAGTTGCTCGATGGTTATTGACATTGACATTTTGACATTATCAGTTTTGATGAAACTTGTCATGCATTTTATTGATTTTATCATGCATTTTATTTATTTCTTTATCTTTTGCCTTCCTGTGTCCAGCAAAATACTTTATATACATATAAGTAGTTCTACCACATCTATTACTGCTATTAAAAAATGTGTCATGTTAGGACATCAATTTAATTTGATGGGATTTATTTTCCATAGATCCACGTTGCTTATCATTAACTGTATATAACTCTACACCATTCTCAAGCATTTTATCAAAAACTCCATTATTTTCCTGTATCAGACTGATGGTGTTGATTTGTTTATTTACCTTTTAGACTGTCAACTAATATGACATTGCAATTTGTCCATGCTCTGCCTCTTTTTCCAATTTTCTTCCATCTTTGAGTGCTGAGGTGTTTTGAAGTCCTGATGCACCTCTGTCTTCAGCTTGTCTGATACCTGTATGTTCAAAATTTCTTATTGAAGAGTAGAAAGGCAATACTCAACTCTGAGTTGAGTCACACAGAAGTTATGGCATGAGGTAATCAGAGATATGACTATTTGGACTCTCTTGATTATCTTACTCTACAAACATCATAGTTGCTGAAGACTTATAGTTTTTAAGGTTTTTATTCCTCTGGTAGCATGAAAATATTTGGCTGAAAGCATGGAAACTAGGCTGTAAAACAGGAGCAGTGATTTTAAGGAAAGTTGTTGTTTGTCTGCAGATACATAGAGGTAAATATTTTTTACAGAAATTTAAGCCATGTCTGGACTGTCTGTATTAATAAAGTCCACATTAAGGATTCCTGAATTGATCTCTGAGGCTATGGTGAGTACCCTTTGTATTTCACTGGCACAACATATTTACCAGCCACAATGGGATGTCTTCTCTTGTACTGGGAAAGATGGTATGATGCTGATGTGCATTCTGGTAGTAGCCCACCTTCTTCAGCCCCTTTGAACACCGCCCCTTCACTCTGTGGCACAATCACCTAGGACCTAGGAATGAGCTCTGAACAGCAACAAATTTTGTGCCTTAGCTCTTTGCAGCTGGTAGACCTCTGCAAAACAGTCCTAATTATCACAGAACAGTCACTTAGAGGCACTGAAAGGCACTGCTGTTTGCTGTAAAAAAGGGTGTGGACCAAGATATACTGCTAGATTTTTTGGAGGCATAATTAAGAGGCCATCTACAATGTAAACAGTACCAACAAGGTAGGCAGAGTCACTGCCAGAAGCTAAACAGTGAAAGCCAACTTAGCTTATGTTAGCCCACTGACTACATTAGCTTATTGTCCTGAAGTTAAATCCTTTGCAAAGGGTTTAATGATGTTGTATATATTGGATTTTTAGTTGTGCCTTTGGGTTATAAGGGTGTATCAGGCTAAAAAGATTTCAGAAACAAAGGAAGAAACCTGTAGACCTGTCTGACTGGTTGATCTTGGAGGCAGCACAGCTATCTAAATGAAAAATATCCTTCTAAGGATATTTTATGATGGAAATGGAGTTGTTTAGTGGGAGGAAATGGATATTATCCGGTCGAAGCTATTGCCAAGGTCCTTCCATTATTCACAGAATCAACATATTCCTTGCTCTAGGGAGAGGTACTCCACCAAACAGGGTTATAATCCAGGAGTTATTTCTCTGGGAACAATAGGAAACTCAAAAATGTCGTGAAACCTGCAGAGGGGATGGGATATTTGCTCTCCAGGATAGTTGTTTGTGAGCAAGCCGGGTGCTCTCCGTGGGAGGCATCAGGCATGTCTCTGCTAGCAGGAGCTAAAGCACATGTCACCCTGCACACCTACGCAGCCGGGTGCTCTTGCCAGCTGGGCACTCCACACTGGAGGAAGCCTCTGGTCCTGGGCCTGTGTTATGTGCGTGAATCTGGTGGGTCATATCCACCTGATTTTGCCCTATTTGGGCCAGCAGGGAGAGCTTTCTGCTCTGGCATAAGAGCTCTCGCCACCTGGATAACTTCTGGCTCACTACATCATGATGCACAGTGTCAATTGCCACATTGGCCTCCCAAGACAGCAAACTTAGCTCTGATGGAGAGATGATGGCAAAAAGCAAACCAGACAATGAAAAGAGCAATTCAGAGGCTCCAAAAGCATATCCATGTCTGACAGATAATACTTTGAAAGCCTTCATTCACTTGAGGAGCATTTTATGACTACCTTGGTACTGATTTTCAAACCAAGTAGTAATGGTGCATGATAGTAGAGACAAAATGGAAAAAAAAACACCCTTAAAACACACAAACCCTTTAGAAACTGAAGGGTTGCTGGTGCACTTGTGTCTCTGCTGTGAATTTTATGTCTGCCTGTAGATCAGAACAGGAAGCAAGGCTTTGAGAGCTTTTGTCAGAAAACCTCAAAGCTTTTGATGGTATTATAAATGTCAACTATATTTTAAAAAGGAGGAAAGTACCAGACTCTGTTCTGTGCAAGACAATAGGGACTTTATAATATTACAGGAAGCTGCATGTGAGAATTGCAAAGAAGTTAAGGTCTGTGGTATTAATGTACAGTAATAACTGAGCTCTCAATACATTCAATTTATCCCTCTTTTGGTGTATTCCCAGGCACACACAGTATCACACTGATTGAACTGTGAAGTGTAGACTTGTCATTTAAGAGGCACTTAAAGAGAATTTTCCTCCAAGTTATGGTCCTCTTAAGTGAAAAGGTTAAAATAAAACAATCAAACCCAAGATTGTACATCAGATAAGTTTGTCATTAAAGAGCATTTTCTTTACCTGCTGGTCATGAGAAAATGAGAGAAATGGTGAAGTTAGAAGGCCTGAGAGTGGGAAGGTAGATTATTTCTGGACCCTACATGAGGGGTGAGCTGGTAATTGTTCGTATTTCAAAGACATTTGAAGTAATCATGGAAGTAAAAATTTCTGTCTTGAACCTGGATATGTACTGAACATAAAGAGCTTGGATTACAATATGTTTGGACATACTGTAGGAAGCTCAGAATAAGAAGTGACCCTGAAAATACTTCAGCAATCTTCCACTCCTTTGCTGCTGGCCTTGTACCAAGCATCTACGATTCCGTCTTGGCTGAACTGAAGCAGAACCTATTATAATCCACCCAAGAGTAAATTGTCTGCAGATAATTGGACAGCGGAGAAACTGAATTATAAAGTACAAATGTATCCATGGGAGAATATAAAAAACACATTAAGGAGTCCCGAATGAGTGTCCTGTCTACCTTATTTGGCAGCCTTTTAAGAGAGTTCTTCGTTCTTCATTTCTTACCATAGATTGTTGTGGGGAAGATTTCTGAGCTGATAATATACACGGCCCAAAAGCACTATGTTAAGCCTTTCAGAGAATTTTTCTCCTTTATACCAGTAGGCCAATATTGACTCTGTATAAAAATGGATATATGTAATTGACCGAAAAAAAAAAAAAAAAAGTTGTCTTTGTAAACTGAGAGAGAGAATAACAAGTGGCATGGACTATCAGAGATCAGTGGGGCTATTTCTAGGCTCTGTTATGTTGCTGTGAAATATTTATCCAGTTTAATGAGTAGAAGGGAGAGAAGGTATCCTGTAAACTTAAGGAACTTCTTGTAATTTCTGTAATTTATGGGCTCAAGAAGAACCCCCCCTTTGTCACCCTTCTGAAGTATTATCCTTTCCTGCTAGCCTTGCTGGAACATGCCAAATCCCTCAGACTAATAAATTAGAGAATTGTAGAAGTGGTGAGGATAAAATTTCCTGAATGACTGGTGAGCACTAGGCTGAGCTGTCACTTTTAGCTGCTTTGTGCTTTCTCCGCAGGAATAAATGACAGGCTGCATCATGGCTTGGGAGACCCATTACTATTTTTCCAAGTGGTTTTGGCCATTGAATTATTTTTTTTTTCTGGTCATGTCCGTCTTTGGAAGAGAGTTGTCACCTTGGTGGACAACTGCCTTGCTTCTTGGAAACTTGTCTGTCCATCCCTTAGGGACTGATGCAATGCCCTGAAGGGAACTTACCAGCCTTTTCTGACAACTCTCTAAAAGTTTGCTTGTCTCTGCCTGTATTTGAATCTCTGCCTGAATCTGAAGTAGGAATCTTCCCAGGTGTAAACCAAGGTCTGCTGCAGCCAGTAGCGAGCCTTGCTTGCAAGATGGGTCCTTTCCTGCAGCAAACTGAAGCACGTGCATGACAGGTAAGGGCCCAGGGATCATACATGGACGTATCAGAGGGAGATGCCTGCAGGTCGTTGAGGACAGGACTTTGCAAGAGAAGCAGCTGAAAAGCAAGTTTAGATTGGTGTAAATTCTAACTCATTTACCAGCTGGTATCTTTGTATGCTTGTGTGCAAGGGCACATGTACATGCTTCTCTAACTGTGTCTTTTGCTGCTAGAGAATGAAGAGGAGAGAGTCAAAAAAAAAAAACCCACCATGCATAATTTTCAGGAACTATTTTGAAGTGTTATAAAACTAACCTTCTGGTAAATCCAGGAAGTTAAACTTCACAAAGATATTTTGATAATTTATGTTTGCGTCTTGAGATTTATCATGTCAGAGACTTGCACTTGCTCAGTATTACTTTACTAACTGTGCTGAATCTCAGTATCTTTACATTTTATTAGTCAGATCAAATTCCTGGTGCCTTGAGTAGGATTTGTGTAGGCAAAGAATGAGGAAGATTGAAGTCTTGGTAATCATTATTATTTCAGCCCTGCTTTCATGCCTTCAGAGGTCATAGAAATCATCCCTTGCTGCAGATATTATTTTTCACACACTAAAAGGAAAGATTAGAGTAGCTTTTTTTTTTTTTTTTGTCCTGGACTTAGTGAAAGACTTTCAGGAAGTATATTTCCCTTTCTCGAAACAAAAATATGGGGTGATTGAAATGCAGGGAATCATTTTCATATTGTTCATTTCCCACTGTGGCTCAAACAGATCACACTTCGGAGCTTCCCAGATCACAGAGGTTTTGATAACGTTAAAGATATGCTCAAGATCCAGTCATTCTTGAGTTAAAAGGATGCAAACTGTCTCGCAAACATGGCATTTCCATAGGAGATTTGAATTGGTTTGCTTTTGTAGTGCTGTTGCAAAACAGGCACACAGAACCACCTCACAAGCAAAACAGAGGCATCAAAAAGACAATATACCTTCCTTCCTGAGGCAGATATTTCAGGAGTTGGGGAAACACAGTTTCCTGTGTTCTCACACAGATTTAGATAATGAAACTCTTGGCTGGTTCAGGAAGAATGAAGCACTACACGGTTGCTTGAAAATAGTGCTATGTTATTGTACAACATGCCGCAGCATTAATCTGCCAGCTGTAGTGAAATCTGTGTACATGTCCTAGAAAACAATCCTAACCCTTAGCCTGGGGATGATGTTTCCACAGTGTACTCAGGCTGGGATGGGAGGTGCTGGAGAAGAGTGGCAGACAGGAAATAAAAACCAAACCCTTGGACCAATAATGAGCAATAAAAAGGTTAGAAATGGCCAGTTCATTTATACTCTTTTAAAGATGTGATTGTAGGTGGGGCTGGTAGCTTTAATTATTATTAAAGTCATGTGATACCTGGCAGTTCCAGGCTGTTTTTAATTATTACATTCTCAAAGCTCAACCATGTGGGCTGAAATTTTCAATGCAGTGTGCCTACTGCCATAAGGTAAGTATAATGAGAAATTGAGACCAGGATTTTTATTTTTCTTTTTTCAAAGACAGTTCTGATAAATTCAAGATTTTTAAAAACTTTGTCAACATTTTAGTGATTTTTGAATGCTTTCATTTCCATGTTTCCCTGTGCTTTGTAACAGATGTTCAAAATGCAATAGGAAATTGTTGCTTTTCTGTCAGAGGTGTCTTTCCCTGTGAAAAATCTCTCCAGGCTTGATCAAGTTATAAGCCACTTGGAATGTGCATTTTCCTCAAATTTGATGAAGAAACTTGCAGGCCTTTTTAGAGTTCAGATCTCCTGAGGATATATTCCTCACTGGCCCTGGCCATACTCCAGCCCTGACAATGTCTCATGTGCATGCTCCATCTCCGCAAAGCATCTGAGTCTGTGATGGGTTGGAAAGTATCTCCCATAGCTGTGCCTAGACCTGCTGTGGGCTGAGCTGGGAACAGCGGCTGGAAGTGAGAATGGAAAGGAGAACTGCTTTCCTGTTCATGGTCTTTTCCTGGCACCCCAGCTGTGGGGAGGAGAAAGCTGTCTTGTCCCAATGTGAAGGGGTAAAATAAGGACCTCGGCAGGTATAGGTGATGAGGGGAGAGAAGCAGTGTTGGGAGGCTGAATGGGGGAAATTCAGTTTAGGAGGATGAAGGAACTAACAAGGAGGTAGGTGGGTAGGAAGGCAGCAGGGGTCAGATATGTGGCTGAAGAAAAGGGGAGACTGGGACTGATGATCAAGGAGAACTGGAACCAGTGAAGGGAGGCAGATGGTCTGGAGTACAGACTAGAACCATTGGGATACAGAGACATGAACTGGGTAGAGGAGCATGAGTCAAGAGTACATAAGATAGGCTGGGAAAGAGGCATTTTGGAAGAGTTTGGAGGAAATTAACCGGTGTATTCACAGTACCACTCAAAATCAGCTCTCCTGCTACTGACAGGTCATTTCTGTGCTATCCAGTCTGCATCGTTTCCACTCTTCCACTGCTCTTTTAAATTGGCCTTATACTGCTCAAAAGGAAGAAAAGTTCTACACAATTTCAGACCTTTAAAACCTTGAGTTCTAAATAATACTGATATCACATGAAAGCTCATGGTGTGAAACTTTCTACCCAGCACATACCATTACAGATAGATGGGCCCTTCTCCAAATTTCTTTCCATCCAGAAGCGACGTGAAATGAGAGGCTGCCCAGGGAGGTTGTGGAGTCTCCTTCTCAGGAGATTTTCAAGACCCATCTGGAAACCTACCTGGGCAATTTGCTCTAAGGAATCTGCTTGGGCAGGGGTGTTGGACCCAATGACCTCTTGAGGTCCCTTCCAACCCCTACAATTCTGTGATTCTGTGAGAGACTAATACAATGAGAAGGATGAGGAAAGTACATACAGCAGTGACTACACACGCAGTGCTGGCAGACACTGCATACACTAAGTATGCAACTGCAGAAACAACATAGAGAACTCACGGGATGACCATGGGCCTTGATGGTTGAGGTCCATTTGGCCTCGGTGTGATAGAAATGTTCAGTTTCCAATGTTTGATGGATTCTTCCTACTGTGAATGAGGGCAACAGTGAGGGCCTTTCATCTTCAGATAGGAGCCTGACCTGGAAATGTTAGGTCCTTCTCAGGCTTCTGATGAAAGGGTCACTATTCAAAATGGCCACCATTTTCTAAAAGAACGTGAGAACATGGAGAACCGTAATGACACTTGCTAATATGGATTTGGCAATAAGACCTCAAAATGTGGATTTGCCAAGAGAGGCTGTGGATATCCCATCCCTGGAGGTGTTCAAGACCAGGTTGGATGAGGCCTGCGGCAACCTGATCTAGTAGGAGGTGTCTCTGCCTATGGCAGGGGGTTGGAACTGGTCTCTTACAACCCAAGCCATTCTATGATTCATTCTATGAAAACACCTGAGAGTTTCTCAGTGCTGGATGGCATTTTTGCAGTACTTTGGGAAAACAGCTGAAATGATAAGCTCTGACTGGAAATAAGTTCCTAAATCTCTTGAAATATTTCCGTTACTGCTGATACATCTCTGGAAGAAAAATGGGTATTTTTGTCTTCCACCTGCTTCATGTCAGAGCCTTGCTGGAAAGAACACAACACAGCTGTTATCAAGAGGCTTGAGTTCATATTCAGTTGGAAAATTTGGTGTACATGGTGCTAAACACTGCTGAGCAAGCATGGCATCAGTGGCACTGCCTCTCAGACTTGGCCACTGCCTCTCAGCATCAGGCTTGGGACAGCTTTTGGGTAAACAGTTTGTCCTGTCTTTGAGAGCATTGCCATGTCATGTTTCTTCTTGAATAGAAAAAAGATCTTGCTGAAAAAGTTACTGAACTTTGGTTTGTGGCAAAAACATGGAAATTTTAGGCAATGGTAATCAAAAGATTGCCTCGACAAACTAGGTGAAGTACACCCAGGTAAGGTAAGACTGCATTAGTAATTTACTGGTGGGAACATGAGCCTATAGGAGTTGGAGTACATCTAATTGTAATGGGGGCTTCTGTCAGCTAACTCTGCTGTAGAATGATGGTCCCTGTTTCAATTTTGTTCTCCCATTTCCTTTTTCTCAGTTCAACAGAATTAGAACTGATGTGTAAAGTGCTTATATTACTAGGAACAACAGTAGGAAACCCTTTGTTAACCTTAATTTCCCATCTAATATTTCTCTGCAGCGTCAGCCAGTCTCCAAGGAGATAGGGTTGTTGACAATAACTCCAAATTGCTATGTAACTGTCAGATTGTGCAGCTTCTAAAGAGCAATTTGTTAATTTTACCCTTGCTCTTTTTTTTTTTAATTATTTTTCCTCATTTTCCCAAGAGATCATACAATATCCAGAACTTGTCTGTTCACATCTCTTGAATATTAAGTGAATGAAATATCTGATTTTCCTACCAAAGAAATAGTATAATTCTATTTCTATCAAGGATTAAATCCAGCAGGTTGCTGAGATCTTACTGTAAAGCACTGAGCATCCTGCACGTTCTAGGAAGTCAAGAGAAGGTGAGAGCACATAGTATCATAGGAGTTACACAGTCGGGTGCAGGATCTTGAATTTGTCTTTTAAGATAGGTCTGTAGCATTTCAGATGAAATCCTAAGATATACAGAAAGCCTGCTTACCAGCCAGAAAAACTGAAGGCATCCAGCATGGTGCGAGATCCCATTTCTGGACTGTATGGAGATGGTTTTGAGAGTCCATTTTGGAACGTATCCAGAAGAAACACGGGTATGTCAAGTTCTTGAAACTCTCTTGCTAATTACAACACCCCAAAGTGTTTACTCAGTTTTGCTGTTTTACACAGTCCCATTGATGAAAGAACCTTGGCATTTCATGAAGGAGCAATTTCATATTCTCAGGATGTGTTCATAAGTAAAACAATGAGTTTTCAAAATGTATTTGGTTCAACAACTGTAATCTTCCAACAGAGCCTGTGTGATTTCCTCTCACCACCCTTCTTTCTTACCTATGGTCCCTGCTTTCCAAGGCTGTTGGTGTGACTCTCATTTGCCTGACAGGAGGAAGTGTTAAGACTGAAACTCTCAGATGCATTTCTCATATGGGAATGGTAACAAGGTGGTCAGCTCAGGTTTTTTTATGTATTGCTGGGGTGTGAAAGCAAAGCACAGACCCAAAATAAGAATGTGTCTTACCTCTGTGGCAGAATGAAGAGCTCTTCTACCTGCTGGAAAAGTGGTAGGTGAAACAGGAGAAAAGCATGAGTCCATATTGTCATTCAAGCTCCATCGAACTCCTTGAAAAGAATGTAGCTTCACAGAAGTTATATTTTATGTACATGAAAACACAGACAGGTTTAGCATTTTGATGTTTTAGCTGCTTTTAGCCATTAAGTAGATTTATGAAGGCTGGAACTTCCAAACACAGGTTTGGAACATCAACATACTCTTGGAAAGGAGAAATAATATATATAAGAACATGAAAATAGAAAGATGCAAAGTAAGGAGCAAAACAAAGTTGATTTTTTTTTCTTTCCTTCACTTCTGAAGGAGAAAAAAAAAAAAAAAGAGTGAGGCAATTCATAGAAACAGTGACTCAGAGCTGTAATGATTAGTGAAAGAAATAATTAGTTTATGATTAGCCTTTTTTCCTGTGTGTTCTCATGTTTGGGTAGAGCATATTGTTCTTACAAATGTTGAGCGGACATTTATCACATCCTCTGTCATAATTATTAGTGACAAGTCAAGTCTCAATGAAAACAAATGGAAGAAGTAAATGTTTATCTCACTGTGAATTCTTTCTGATAATGTCTCGTGAAATTCTTTCCATCTTGTATTTGCGGGAACTGAAAGAGAATTTTGGCTCTGGGACATACAGGGTGTATTACCATCTTTAATTGAAAAGGGCATCCCCTTTAACTCTTCCAACTGTTAAAAAAATAATAAAAAAGGCCAGCTTTATTCCTGAGAACGTTGTACCTCTATTGTTTTCACATATTTTTTGTTGAATTGTACTTAGCTGAATAGTACCAGGCATCCACTTAGTGCCCACCCTGCTCATAAAACACCCAAAAGTGTTTCCAAGTTTCATACTTGGAGAGTTAAAGCTGACAGTTTCCTCCTGTATGAACTGTTTTTCCAGATGAGGAAAACTTAGAGAGGATCTAGGATTCCCTCTGGTAGTGTGGGACCAATGTTTTGAAGAGTAGTCCAGTGTCTAGAAAGTGAGAACAGATGAAGCCTCTGGCATTACTGGTCATTCATTTTACTAGTGGTGCATTGGTGCTGGGAGTTGTGTTGTTTATCAGTGGAGGAAGGAAACAAACCTGCTCAACAGAGAATTGGATTAATGCTATTACTGTATGTTTGCTTCCAGAGACTAGACCAGACAAGGACAAAGAGGGTGTAAAGGTTGGGCGACATTCATAAATGCCCTGTAACAGTCACTCCTTTTGAACTCTGTGGTAAAAAAAAAAAAAAAAAAAAAACCACACACATGGATTTCAGAAGTAGCTTTGTCCTGAGGAAAATTTTAATTGTTTGGGAAATTTATCCTAGGAAATATTGAGCGGTCTTCATTTCTGAAGTCATCTGGCTCTGGGGCAACCAGGATATCACAGCAAAGAGCTCCAAAGTTGCATGAAAGAAACTGCTTGTTTTTCTTAGTGTTTGGATAATGTGCTTGAGGAGTTTTGTTTTGAGATGCTCTAAGGCATTTTTACTTAAGGCACAAACTGAACCAAAATTTCCCAGGGGTTAAGGAGTGCAGTACCTGAGCATTAGGCAGTGTGCCTGATAATGAGGAATGAAATTGGGTGCTTTTCATGCTGTTGCAGCAGAAACGCTGGAGACCACTGTCAGGAGGGCTGGGACACTGTATGTATTTGACTGCAGGAAAATCATGTGAGTTCAAGCTGATCATGAGTCCTCTTGGGCTTTCCTTACCTCTTTATAGCATGGCTGCTCTCCAGAACATGTCTGTTGGACTGGGAGAACACAGAGACTGGGGGGGCAGCTGGCAATTTCAAGTTGCCTTCCCGTGCGTTGGGAAATGAACCCCCACAACCAGCTATTAAAGGCAGTCTCCTTTGGAGGGAGAAGGACAGTTTTGTAGGCAGGCCCAGGAAAGCTGCTCTTTCCCTCTAAAATGTGCCCAAAGGTAGAGTTATCTTTATCTGCTTTGATACCTACCAGTCAGCATGAAACAAATCATCATTTCCATGTTGATTGATCTAGCACCAAATGACATAAAGTCTCTGCAGTCTTAAGTGCCTCAGGAGCTTGGTTTGGGCTCCTAAAAGTTGAGTGCAGCAATAATAAATAAAGATCTCTTTTTAAAGTGATGCTTCTGTCCTTGGCGTGTTAAGAAATGTTCTGGGTGTTCATTTGGGCACAATACTGACTTCTTGATACTTTGTTATGGGGTGGGGTGGCTGAGATGTGGGGATGTGAGAGTAGGGATCCTGAGTATTAAGTCTGAAAATCAGGGAAATAGAGTTTACGCTTCAAGACTGTGATTTAGATGCCAGGTTTGAGCCAGGTTAGGGAGAGAGCATCTGCCCAGCACACAAACATGACATCTGAGTCCTGCCCAGCATAGTGGGCTGATCTGTAGCAGTGGAATTAGATATGTCAGATATTATGTGGGTAATCTTGGTTGGACTCCATAGCACATGGTGAAAGGAAACACTGCTGGGACTCAGCTGCTTGTCTTGATGCTTTGAGACCTCTGTATAATCCTGTCCATTGCATTGGCCTCTGTTTTGGAGGGTGTACTGTTTTGCAGAAATGTGGTGCCAGCAGTGTGCAAAGGCAGTGGAAACTTTGTTGGAGCTGCTTCTGCTGTCTTTTCTTGTATGTCTGTGTGCATCCTGGCACTTCTTCTCATGATCCTGCTCAAGAGCAGCTCTGAGATTCCTTCCCCTGCATTCATATCCTCCCATAGTCAGCATCTTGCAGGTGATTAAGGCGTCTGTACCTGGTCATGAAGCTTTCCCACGTCAAATCCAGGACCTGACCTTGGCCCATATGGAAGTGTTGGGTGAATGCCCTCCAAGGAGCTGGTACTGGAAGGGTGCATGCTCAAGGCTGGCAGCCTGGTTGGAGAGAGGTGCCAACCCAACCCCAGAGCAGTGACCCTTACACAGGGGTGAACACAGGTTGAGTATGAACCTTTTGTCTTTAAAAGCCAGCTGCATTTAATTTGCTTGCTTTTGGGGAAGTTGCCTCAGCAGATGAATTGAACTGGGAAAAGAAAGTGAACTCTTCTGGTTTTAGACCACAGCCACTCTGGAAAAAAAAACAGGGGAGAGAGAACTATTTCATGGCGAACTGTCTGAGGCTGAAATCAAAGGTGTTTCAGGAGCAATGAATTTGACTGTAGCAGCTGGTCATCCTTGGTTAGTCTGTGGCACAGCACCAGATTGGACTGGACAGATCTGTATATATGTCACATGAGTCCTTAAACAGGCAGCTTTCCCAAGGTGAACAAACTGAGATTCCTTTTAGGCCACTGTGCTTTCTTTTTAAATTTTCAGTCCTTGGTGAGCTGAAAATACAGTAAAAAATATTTTTTTTCATGTGGTATTTCTCTATTTTCCCTCCTTGTCTGAACAGAGGAAGCAGAGAAGAATAGGAAAATAAATAAAATCAAGTAAGTTTTTCTGAAAGATCAAAAGAGTTTTATTTGAATTTTTGGGCAGAAGCTTGAATCACTTCTTATTTTCTATGAGTTTATTTTCCTTCCACCCTGGCTCTGAACACTGTGTACTTTCAAGATAACATTGTTCAAAATCCTATGAAATTTACACATAAACTGTCTTGAATGAAAGGGAATATTTAAGTTTGGAGATAGTTGTAGAGTGTCATGATCTAATTACAATAGCATTTTTGAAGGATAACAAGCGTCAAAAGAAATAAACTGGATGTTATGGAAAATAAAATTAGGGCCAAGAATCCAAGGCTAGTCAGAGAAATTAAACATTGAGGCTTTTCCTTTGGAAGGTTTTAAATCAATTTAGTGTTGGAGAAATGTGCCAGATTCAGAGCAGAGGAAAATGATGCCTTTTATTTATTTACAGGCGAGGCTGGCATGCGCCTGTGGCAGCATCTCTTCTTTAGGCTAGCAACGTACTTTGACGCTCAGCTGAGCTGACCACCAGGAAAAGCAGCTGAAAAGTCCTTCTGTCTCTCTCCCCTTCTGTCCTCTGAGCTTGCCAGCAGCCTGACTACGTGTTACTTATGAAAGTGTTTTCAGTCATGTGGATCTATCCATCAAGAGCTACGCCGAGACAAATGACTCCTCGTGTTCAAGTCCAGGAACAGCTGTTGGATGGTTAAAAAAATCACAGCTTTTTTTTTTATTTGCATGCAAATTCAAATGCCTGTGGATCAACTGAGGGACTGGGGTCAGAATTTAATTTTTTTAGCACACACGTTTCATGCCTAGGTTTATTCACAGTGTGTTTCCACCATGCAGTGGGAATAGCAGGCAAGGAGACCCTCCACAGATGTTAGCTGCCCTGCAGCGAGGCAACGTGGAGAAGTGGCTAAAGAAGGAAAGCGGTGTTTTTCAAACTGCTTGTAAAGAGCACAGATTGTGATGGTCGGAAATACATCTCTTAGTTCTTCAGAGCAGTTTTCTTGCAGGGCTGAGCCTTCAAAATTGGCTAATGCAGCAGTATCTGCAGACTTTGTGCAGTCCCTGTGGGACTCCTTATGGGAGTCCTCAGGTGGTAAGTTAAGTTGGAAGATCAGGAACTGTTCCATAAAATCTATTTTCTTTCTTTCTTTATTTTTAAATGATGTTTTACCTCCTACTGAATGTAGAATCAGGGTTGAACGAGGGAATTCATTTTTGCTGGATGTTCAGTGAGTGGCTGAAAACAGAGTCCTTTCATAGCCCCTGGTTTCAGTGGTGGGGGCTTGATCATGGTGGGAGGAGCACCCAGCTACCTGGCTGTCCCCTTAAAGCCCATCTCCTCTCCAAAATGCACAAATCCAAATATCCTGTGGCTCACACAGCTGTTAAGATATCAATCACATCTCATTTTCGGGGAGATTTGCCAGCCCTGTGGTCTCAGACTCCACATAGCTGGCTGCTAAGGAATCAGGCCCGAGATACTCAATATCTCCACGTCACTCGGAAGAGGGGAAAGCCGGCAGTGCCTGTCTGCAGCTGCAGATGACATGGCTTTGAATCATCAGGGCTACTGGGATCCACTGACTAATTGAATGTTTATAGTAGGCAGCCACTTGCCAGAGAGGTGAGGAAAGGGAAGGTCTATCAGGAACTGGTCTCCCTCTCTGGCATGTGGTACCACGGATGCTGCAAAATTTGGCTTGGGATAAGTCAGGGCAGTTGCACGGAGCCTGTTTTGCATCTGGGAGCCCAGGGCCTGGGTATTACAACAAAGGCCGAAAAGGAAATGGTGATCTGGTTTGAAAATGAAACATGATAACGCATTGCAAGGAAAGACTGGAGGGGAAACAAGTGCTCAGAGGGCTGTTCCTCAAACAGATGAAGTCAAATTCCTAGGAAGAGGGCAAAAATAAAGAGAAAGGTGAGGGAGCTCTGGGACCTGTTATGTCCCTGGTGTGGACAAGAGAAGAGAGGCTGGCCTCAGGTTTTATGTTCTTGATTGCAGCCAGTGGTGGGGTGATGCCCACTCCCCATCCAAGCTCCCCTGAACCCCAGCCCCTTCCTGCAGAGTTTCTGTGCTGCTGCAACCCCGGCAAACTCCCTGTGACTTGTGGCTCGGGGAATTGCTTTGTTACACTGAACAGGGGGAAAGATCAAGCCCCTGATTCCTGTGGGTGGCTGGCTGGCTAGGGATGGTGCTGAGAGCCGGCTGCCTCTTAGTGGGGTCAAGTTTTCAAACAGAAACCTTGCCTCTGGGTCTTTCAGGAGGGACAGATGTCTCCCTGAAGAATTCAAGAGGAAAACATGAAAGTATTCCCCCTGCCTCTGATAATAAACTTGACATAGCCAGAGGAAGAAGTACTTAGTGGTCACAAAAATGTTTGGCTCATGGAAAAACCCTGGAGACTGCAGTACTTCACTGGTTTGTATAAAGGCTCTGCTCTGGTACAAGGGCTTGCCAGCTTTCATGCACTGCCCCACCAATCTAAATTAATTTGAGATCTTTGGGACTGACTCCAAAGGTGATAAAGCCGGTCAGCTTTCATTTCCTTTCATTCTTTGATCTCTCTCCTGAGGCTGCCTTCAATGAAATGTAATGAATTGATTTTATTGTTATTCCTGATGATGAGATGACATGGCCCCAGTGGGAATAGAACAGAAATCATGATTTTTTTTTTTTTAATTTTTTATTTTTCCCAGACACAAGATTTCAAGAATTATAATTTACTAAGACTGTGTTTTAGGGAAGCTGCATTGCTGTCTGCTGATCTCTTTTCATTTACATGGAAGATGGAGTTTTTTTGTAAGGTGTCTATAGCTGGGTGCTGTGAAGTCCCTGAGACTCTGCAGTCTCATTTCTTATCAATGGCTCCTATATTCTTGAAATAAAAATACAGATGTTGGTTATCAAACCAGGATCTGGATATTTCTCTGACTGGCAGAAGATGGTGCTTTGGAAAAAAACATATATATATATATATATATATATATATATATTTTTTTTTTTCTGCACTGAATATATATATAAAGTAATCGCATAAAAATATTCAATGTTTAAATGCATTTTTTTGCACACATCATATAGAAAACTTACATTAGTTTTTCCTATTTAATTATTTTCATATTAGGACTACTTAACAAAATTTATGTGTAGTCAGTTCTAAATCCTTGCTCCTCTGGAAACTGGAGTTCGGCTGGATGATTTTGGCACCAAAACACAGCCTTATCACTAGTGTTGCAAATCTGAGTCTTCAGAGGTTGCCAGTGATGTTAATGAAATTGGCAGCTGTTTGACAGCCGAGGTAAAGAGAGTTTTACAGGAGTGGAGTCTTTCGAATCAGGATTGCCATCTCTACTGGCACTTTAGAAGGGAAGACTTTTACTGTTCCTGCCTGTGATACAGGATCTCTTTGAGTATACGGAAATGTCTCCTCCCAGTTTTCTGACCTCCCAGGAGGAAAGAAATGCCTTAAATTTGCCTTACACTTCTCTGAAATGTGCTTTCATTATGCTGGTATATACAACAATATCTTTTACTATTTAATTCTCCAACATGTATCCTCTAGTGTTCATATATCAAGAGAAAGGGAAAACTGTGAGCCTGAGGACTTGTGGAGACTTTATTTTTATTTTTATTTTCTTTAATGTGGTAGTAGTCTGAGGTTTTATAGACACTGAGGCTGGGGAGAAAAGAAACAGCAAAGAAACAACAAACAAACCAAAGACCTACCAAAAAGCCCAAACCAAAAAGCTTTGTTCATCCATCCAGTGCTTAGTTCCATGCTTCTGTTATCTGACCTACTCTAATCTGGGGTCTTTGCAGTAACGCTTTCTCTTTCTACACAAGGAGCATGAGGGGTTTAGTCAATCCACAAATGCTTAAATGATTTAAGTATTTAAAAAGTATTGAATTATTAAAATGTTTGGAGATTATGTAACCTGCTCCTCCCACCACTACTTTGCTCTAAGGTAGAAGGATTAATGTAGGCTTCCTACTCCCATGTACCTCCCAAGCAAATTCTTCATCTGGTAATGGCTCGTTCAGGCAGGGAAACTTCCCTGAGTAACCAGCAGCCAGCTTGCCAGCCAGTCTTCATTCCTCTGCCTTCCCCCCTTTGTGTATGTTGTTGGTTGGTTTCCTCATGTCTACATGCAAAGAAAACTACTCCATCCTAAATGAAAACAGCATTGCCCTTGGGAGGGTCTAAATGGAGCTGCAGAGGGAACTGGGGTGATGTACCTCGTGTGTTATTAAATGCATACCTAGGTGGGGCCTTCCTGTGTTACGAATCTCCCAGTACTGCAGGCAACCATCCTTTCACGAACTGACTGTGCTCCATCTGGGAACGAAGTTCGTTTTTACCTCTTTCTACTGAAATACTGCTCCAGAATCTCTCAGCCCCCAGCTTTTTTTAATTACTGGTCTGAATTTATCCAAGCCTAATTTATGCCCAAACTCAATTCACATCTTTATCCTAATACTGTCTTTCATCCTCAATAACTGCTCCTTGCCTGGTGCTCTCAGTGATGTGTACAGACAGGAATCACACCTTTTCTTTTAACTTCAACGTGTATGATGGACAATCCATTTCTCTCATTCTCTTAGACTGATTCTATACTTCAGTACTCCTTCAAGGTGAAGTTAATGTTCCTTGGGCATGGATGACTGAATCAGATATGCAAACATCAGCTTTATACTCATTAACAGCTTAAAAACCTCATTAAAAATGAAAACAAAAACAAAAAACCAAAACTATGCCACTATGCCATAGACTAGCTATGTCTAAATCTGTACCTTGACCATTCCTTGAATGCTTAGTGTAAGTAATCACACTCTTCTTAGCTTTGAAAGGGTGTATTGAAATGATTAAAATTCAGGGAAGGGTACCATGGATGATCAGGGATTTGGGGTGACTGAATACATGGGGCATGTTCAGCCTGGAAGAGAGGTTGCTTGGGAAGATATGCTAGAAGTCTATGAAATTTGGGAAAAGGTAGTTGTGTACTGACTGTTCCCTGTTTCATCCAGCACAAGAATTAGGAGCCACCCACTAAAATGACAGGGGACTAGGTTCAAAATGAAAAATGGGGGCTGATTTTTCATGTGATAAGCAGTAAATGTGAGGAAGTCCTTGCCAAAGGGCACAGTGGATGCAAGGAATTTACAATGGCTCAAGGGTAGAATGAGAATCATGTGGAAGAAAAATCCATTGTGGGTTGCTTAATAGTCAAACCACAACTAGCGAAGGAAATCCCCTGAACTGAAAATGTTTCGAGGCTGTGAGAGTATCAGAGGGAAGTCTTACAAGTGCTTGTCCTATTCTTATTCTTCCTGTTCTTTCTCTGTCCACTGTTGAAGATGGGGTAAAGGGTTTGGAGGACCCTTGGTCTGAAGTAGTGCAGCGATTTGTATGCTGTTACCATTCCATGTCGCTCCACTGTTTTATGGTATGACAACTGTTACCTATCTCTTCTGGAAATGCATTGACTGACATATCCTAAGATCACATTTGCTTTTTCTTACACTTGCATCACTCAGTAACTTAAGTCATCCTATAATTAGCTAATACTCCTGGCTTCTTCTCCTCCTCAGTCATCTCCAGTTAATGAGCTCTCATCTTATGGTAGCAATTCTCATTATTACTCTGTGAATATATGATCTTGTGTTGAGTAGCTTTGTGTTGAGTAGCTTTGAATTTCACCTCATTTTTATGTTTCCAGTCACCTTGCTCCTCCAGTTCAAGGAGGAGCCTTTGGAAGCTTCCCCTAAGGAAAATGGGACTTTGAGCACACAAAGTGAGCACACTCACTTTGTTTATCAAGGTCACTTGCAAACACATTAAACAAGACGGGGACAAGGCTGCTCCCTGAGTAATGCTCTTGGTAGCTTCTCTACAGACTGATAGTTCCCCTTTCATCAAAAAACTCAGTGCTGTCTTTTCTTCACCTACTTCCTTCCCACTTCGAAGTTCTGCTATTTGGGCCATGATTTTGCACAACCTGTCAACCTGTGCATGTGGAGCTCAAGGACAGGGCCTTCTGGGCTTGGTCTTCAAAGGCAGGTAACACTACCTTAACTCTGCTCGATGGTAATCAGCAGCAGTCACCCACGCCCTTGACTTCAGTGCTGGTGGTGATGGGCCAGCACCAATATCACAGAAAAGTGCCACTCAGGTCTTTTTTTGAAAGAGCAGACCTGCTTTCATAGCCAAATATTTGGTTTCTTTCATGCAAAAGCATGGAAAACTACATTAGATTCAAATTACTGTGTTTGCTTCTCTCCCATTTAGCAAAATTACATAGTGGCACTGATAACCTTTGTTTAAAACTTACTTCATTCGTTTCTGAACTACGTTTACCTATGCGACATTAATTGGTGGGCTGTGGTTAAAGCCAGAAGGCTTTGCTATCTGATTGCTATGATTGCATGGAACAGGAGGCAAATTACAGGGATGCTGCTAGTTAATTCCTGCAAGTTAAGAGACATTTTTGAGGGAAACACACCCCCGTTAAAAAAGGGTCAGTAATAACTGACTGTTTTTGTAGAAGAAGATGAGGACAGCGCTTGTGAAGATGTCACTTCTGGGGAGTGAAGTTGACTTTGGAACAGATGCAAAAATTTAGCAGATGAAGATGCACGAGGCATTTTGATGTTAGTTAGTGGTTCCAGAGATCTGACTTCAGTGAGAGTGGAGCACTTTTGTGCTTCGATCCCCATTCCCTTTCTTTCAGCCTTTTAAGTACTTTTTTATGTTGAAAGAGACATTTGAAATTGTCTCATAGATCGGTGTGTAGCTATTTCTGTGCACACAGAGTAGTGCATTTTGGGCACCAGCACTTCAGGGGTCTGCACCAGAGGACTGGTGAGTGTGGTAGTGCAGGCATTTTCAGGGATGCTAATTTTTAGGTGCCTCTCCTGAGGGGTTGCTCCTAGCTAAATTACAATTCATCTTTAAGACTGTTTGTTAATCTGCAGAACAGGACCAAGAAGTAGTTTCAATGTAAAGAAGGCAGTGTCACTCTTTGTCTTGGCAGGCTGTTCCATGTTCCTTGAAAAGTAGGCCTTTGAAAGAAGACAGTTTGGCAGACCTGGGGCCTACAGCAAGGCCCCCACTCCCCAAATCCTTATTTACAGGAAGCAAACAAACAAAAAATGACTTTTGATGGAGTTACCAAGGGAAGTAACACAGGGCAGGACAGACTAGCAATAGCAACTAGAACCGTCTAAAATTCCATCATGTGTCAGCTGCTTTTTTGGCAGGAGTGTGTAACATACTTATAGCTTCAACCAGTGAGCTCTGTGGAAGTGTGGTGATGGAGGTGAATGTTCCAGAAAATGTCTTTTGCATGCAGGGGCATAGCTGCAGTGGCTGCCCTCCCAGCCAGCCTCGCTGTCTTGCCAGTGCCGCTCACTTTGTGTACTACACAGTGCGGCTCCAGGGAAAACTAAATTACTTGCAACTTATCAAAAGGTTGCTCAGCTACTTAATCATTGTAATGGCTCACTTGCAATTTCCTCAACCTGTGGTATGTGTGTTTGCATATTACGGAGACTCAAACAATGAAATTCACATTGTTTATAATTGGATGTCCCATTGGCAAAAATGGACAGGACACCACAGGTTTTAGGATATGCACCTTTAAGGAGCAGTGCAGGGTCTACAATTTAATCTTCTGCCTTCAGAGAAAGGGATTTTTTCTACTGTCTACACTCAGTAATTAATTGCCCCGTGGCCTTTCATTGATTGAATACAAACCCATCTATTTGAGAGTGCTTGCATTTAATTTGCAGGAGTGTGATAGCAGCTGTTTAGTTACATTACCTGTCATAGCTGATGTGCACAGCAAGGACTGTGGTTTTACTGTCCCTAGTTTAAAAGCAATTGTTTGGATCATTTAGTGCTAGAGGCAGTGATTTCTAAACAGCTTTAGAAACAGCATTTCTTCCTCTCATGGCATCTGGTCAAGGGTGATTTACAATTATGCTTTCAGTGAGTGAATGAGAAGGAATTAATGTTTTCCTTCGCTACTCATAGTAATGCTGTTTCCTCGCTGCTAAAGGAAGTTCCAGCACGGTGCTGATGTCTCTTTGAAGTGTTACGATCCCTCAGCTAATACTTGGCACTTATCTCATATTTTTTATGTTTGTAGATCTCCAAAGAGGGTAAATTTTTTCACCTCTGTGACTGAATCTGACAGAGACCTATTCAAGTCAAGTGACTTGTGCTGGAAATAAAACATACTCTTCCCAATGTTTATGCACTTGCCATCACCTCTAGCTTATTGCAAATCCCAGCTCAGCTCCTTTGAAGTGAGCTGAAGTGGATGGAGCTCAGCACTTTACCTTCTGTGGTCCCTTATTCTTAGCTATCATGAAACAACGTATAACAGAAACAATCTTTCCTGATGCCAGTAGGTAAAACTATATCTTGTATGTAAGAGAGCAAGCAATGACTCTCCTCTCCTCTCCTCTCCTCTCCTCTCCTCTCCTCTCCTCTCCTCTCCTCTCCTCTCCTCTCCTCTCCTCTCCTCTCCTCTCCTCTCCTCTCCTCTCCTCTCCTCTCCTCTCCTCTCCTCTCCTCTCCTCTCCTCTCCTCTCCTCTCCTCTCCTCTCCTCTCCTCTCCTCTCCTCTCCTCTCCTCTCCTCTCCTCTCCTCTCCTCTCTGTCAAAAGCAACACTTTTATGGAAAAATTGTCCCTAATTCCAACAGTATCTCTGTAGCCACTTCTTCACCTGGGAGGGAGGAGAGTAGCCATTGTACTTAGTAGTTGCCAATAGATTATATTTCTCTCCAATCTCTCCAAGTTTTATAGATTATATTATATTAGATATATTAGAATATAATAGATTATATTTCTTCCCAAACTCTCCAAGTTTTCACAAATTCTATGAACTTGTTACATTGGCTTTTTAAACTCATGTAAATGTTTAGCATCCACAACAACCAGTTGCGAGGAGCACAGCTGAACTCGGTGTGTATTTGTGAAGTATTTCCTTTTGTTTGTTTTGAATCTGCCATCTGCTAGTTTCATAAAATGCCCCCTAGCCCCCTGCATATGAGGGGGAAATGAAGAAGAGTTCCCTGTTTTGTCTATACCATTCAGGATTTGATTTATGTGTCATTATATATGATGTCATATTCCCCCTCAGTCCCTGTTTTCCCAGGCTGATGTGTTCTTGTCTCCTTAGTTGTTACTTATACAGAAGCTGCTTCATATCTTTGCCTTTATATCAATCATTTACTCCTCTGTTTCCAGTCCTACTGTGCACTTTTTGAGATGGAAGGGCCCAAATATGCTGCAGTTTTCAAGATGCATCTACATCGTGAACATGTGTAGCAAGGGTCACGCTCACTCAGGAGGCTGAGGGGTCCCCATAGGTGAGGTAGGGTGGTGGTGGTTGGGGAACAAGACCCGGAGAGTGCATAGCCAGGAACACGTTCTCACCCTGGGTGATTGCATTTGATACCATCAGCAGTCTGCAAATCACTGCGGGTGCTGCTCCTTTACTTCTGTTTAATCCACTGGCAAAGGTAGATGAAAACCATGCTTGGAAGTAGATAAAATGATTGAATCCTCTCTGCTGACCATGGTGCAATGAAACTAGGTTCCTTGCTGTCCTTGGGTAAAACATAATGCCAATTGATGTGTCCCTCTATAGAACAACTTCCTCATTCCTTCAGCTAGCTAGAAGAGAATGCTGGGTTTGCTTTTCTTTTGAAAAAGACAGGATAAGAGAAGGGAAACCTCTCATGCCCAGGCACAAAGCTGACAACTCAACTTGATAGCTTAGGCTTTGCATGGTAAAACAGACATTGCTGTGCTCTGAAGCCCTGGACTTGGAGATGGGACCTGACCCACTGTTCTGAAATGTGTCTCAATCTCATTAAAGTATCATTTTCACAAATACATGTAGTTATAACAGAAATTAGGCACACCACCTTTTCTGCAAAGCATAGTATTAACTGAGAAAAAAAAAAGAAGTGATTGAAAGTAAAGAATGAGCTCTGTGGTGAATCATCTGAAACTATTTAGGGCTCTTGTGTTTTTGTTCCAGATTTGGTCTGTTAGATAACTGCCAATGTTAAAATCATTAATGCCAAGAAGACCTATGCAGCAAGAGGCTGGTGTGTAGATAACATACACCCCACATTTCTTAGCTATGCAAAGGAAATATTTTATGGAAAGCTTAATTTAAGCAAGATTTTTTTTTTTTTTTTTTTTTTTGATCAAGTATTTCAGATCATTTAGCAGAGTCCATTTGACAGAAAATCTACAGAGTTTCAGGTACCAAAAAATGTATTGTCGGTATGTCTGGAGACAACAGCTCCTAGCTGACACAATTAAAACTGATTCTGCTGGTGTATTCCCTACAAGAGAAAGTCTTGGAGGATAGTGCAAGATCTTGGCCAATTCAGATGAATGCCAGGCCTAACTCTAGGTCAGGTGAACCACAGCCCTTTTCTATCTTTGCTTCTTAATCTGTAAAATGGGACAAATACATTTCTGTGCAGGAAAGAGTTGGTGCTGTTGCTCATATCAGCAGGAAATGACTTTTTTCTTGACAGTTAAATCCACCCAGCTGACGCTGTTCATGAGTGATTCTCACGGAGCTATGGTGAGCAGCTGGCTAAGGTGGAAGGTCTCACTGAAACCCAAGGTCTTTTCTTTCTGCTTGTCAGGCTCACGCAAAGCTCTCCGGCTGGCCTGGCACTCCAGTCACTGCAGCAGGACATCTGCAGAGTTGCACCAAGGAGACAATTCACGATGTGCAAGCAAAGGGGAGGAAAGGGTTTGTGCTTGCTTTGGCTTGTCCATTCCTCTGCCATTGCAAGAGGTGGTGTTTTGTGTGTGTGTGTGGTGGGGTTTGGGGCAGTTATGGTTTGCCTGCCCAAAATAATACCATACTTCTTTTAGCTACTTTCATGTGCTCTCTAAACACACATATTTCCATATAAACATGATGTGGCTAAAGGGCTTCTCTCGTTAACACAAACCTTGAAAGTCAAAGTGGTAACTAGGAATAAGTCACGGGGAGTCTACGTTATTTTTCACCCCGTATGACACCTGCAGACCATGCCCTTCCTGGGTAAGAGGCAGGAAGTCTTCATAACCAAGCACACCAGCTACACGCTCACCCGTTCTGCACACTATTGGTGTGACTTTCCCAAAAACACGCTGTGCAGTTGTTTTGTGCCGACATGGCAGGGAGGGGATAAGCATGAGAGGTCTGGCTGTAGACTGCAAACAGCAGCAGTGAGATGGGTTTGGCTGCAGTGTTGAGGTTTGCACCGGTGAGGTTAGCAGTCTTGCAACCTCACCTCTGCGTTACGAAAGGTTTTGTACAGTAACTTGTCATATGAGTTTGCAGCTAAGCTGATATTCACACAGATAGCATACCACACATCGAAGCAGATCCTTCACCAGACGCGCTTCTTTTGTAACTGCCTCATCTCTGCTACTTTTCCCAAGCACGAGATCATCCTGCCAAAGCAGTTTTTTTTCAGCATCATGCTTTTCTCCAGGCAGACCTTTTAATTTGTCAGGATCGAACAGCTGAGGCATTAATGGGACCATTTTCTCTTATTAGTTTCTCTCATCATTTCTCTCATCTCATAAGTTTCTCTTATTGCTGAATCTCACTTTGCTCCTGACAGCAGCAAAGGTGCTCATGTGTTTTCCTTGATAGCGGTGGCTCATTTGTATGCTCAGGAGATACAGACCCTCAATAACTCATGCAAATTTGTCTTTTAAAGTGGTCAAAGTGACGGTTTTCACTACGCCCTATGCAGAAATTTCTGTTTCTACCAGATGATGAGGTAGCAAAAACTGCAACCTCAGGCTGCTGTCATGTCCCCCTCACCTGAAACCTCAGGGTAGCCCCTGACAATTTGATGGGCTGGGGCACAGAGCTGGGAACCGGGATCTGGACTAAATTTCCTCTCTCTTATTATTTCACAGGGCCATACAGCAGGGATAATTTCTCAGAAGGGCGAGCCCAGTGCTGTCAGAGCTGCACACAGCATTCTGGCACCTTTTTGGCTAGTGACATCTCTCTCAGGAGGCTCTCGCATCAGGTGCAGATGCTCTGGACCACTCTGTTGTGAAGAGGTTGCTCCCACAGCCCCTCCCAGCTGTGCGGTTTGTGGTTTATCAGGTCTGCTGGCAGCAAGGGGAGGAAATGTACTTGCTGCTCAGCCCGCCTTCCCAGAGCTTGCAGACCTGGTCCTCAGATATGAAAAAGCGTGCGTGCTTCAGACAGCACGTTAAGGGCTGGGTCCCCCAAAACTTGCCAAGGGAACCCCCCAGATCCTCAGAGGCTGCTTCTGCTCATGCAAGGGCTGCACCCCAGCTCCCTTTATCTCTCTATTAGCTGCATAGCTGTTTTCCAGAGACATGCCAAGGGGAGATCTTGGTGGCAAGAAGGGAGTTGTTTTTCCAGCAGCTGCCCTAAGTGAGATGAAGCTGTTGCTTTTGTCATACAGGGAGGGCTGGAAAGTGTGGTACAGCCTGTCCTGGCAGGTGGCAGGTTTTGGTTTTGAACTCCCTGGGTGCAATAGCAGGAGAGGCAAAGGCACAATCCTAACATCAGGACAGCCTCAGTCTAGTGCCCAACTCCTGAAGAACCTGTATGTAGGATGCATTTACATGTATTCTCTCCCTTGTCAGATGCATGAAATCACCAGGACAGGCTACTGCAGCTAGGGAGCCTTTTGCTTTACCCGTGGCCTTGCTGCAGGCTGGGGAGCAGCAGTAGCTGAAGGACCTTGCCCATCACAGTGACACAGGGTTAAGTACTGCTGGGACACAGGGCTGCTTGCATGTAGGACTTTTCCTCATCTGGTCTTTCTTTTATGTGTTCCTAGCAGAGTAAGCCCTAGTGTTCAGGGTATATTTCAGTAGATGAAGTATGGTGTAGGTATAGTTTCTTTGAAGATCAAGGGAGGGAAGGAGGAGTGGTGGACAGGACTGAAGGCCTACTACCTTGCCTGTCCCAGTCATACTGAGGAAATCTGGCCCTTTTGTAACAAGTGGCCCCTTTAATCTGCCACGGCAGAAGAATCTGGTCATTAGCTTTATCAACTTCACATGGAAACAGTATGAGCAGTGTGGGGTATGGGCCAAAATGGCTCTTCAAGCTGGCCAGCTGCACCATCCCAGCTCTGTTTTGGCCAAGCTGCAGCTCACAGCAGTGATGATTCCACCTGGAAGAAAGCACAAAGCAAACACTGAAGCAGAGGGAGCACTGCAGTCAGGACATACGTGCCTCATGGCTGTGAAGAGAGAAAGTGTCACAAACAAGAGGCAATAAAGGATGCTTTCCTGGAAAACTGCTGATGTGACAGGCTGGACTGAGATCTCTGTGAGGTGGGAAAGCACACCTGCAACTGATGGGATGGAGAAAAGGAGGGGGTAGGTCATTGACTAACATCACATTATTTTGTACTGAGCAGATTGCTTCCATGGGGATACTATTTGCCATGATCACTAAGCTTTACCATACTCCTGCTGTAGGAATGAATGGGTATGTTTATGCTAAGATGCTTAGCATATTCTAGCAGCTCTTTATAAAGATCATTATCTATAATTAGGTAAGTGTGCATAACTGTTATTGCTCTTGTGCTAAAAATTGCTGCAAATGGAGCTGAGGAGGGAGAGGATTATAATTTAGACATCAGATAATTGGACTTAATTTGCTTAAGAGAACTACTGGTTGTGGCCACTTGAAACAGTAGGTCTTAAGCTAAGGAATAAAATGCTTTTCTAAAAGTATTTAGTGTTGCTGTTCATATCTGTGTCAATATTTCCATTAGAGATAAGTGGTTTTGTGACTGAAACTTAGCATGTGAAAACGTCAGTCAGAGCACTGCTGAACATAATAGTCCTGATTTTGCCTTTTCTCACAGATGTCTGAAATTAGAAACAGGCTGCTGTTTCCTAAACTTCAGCCAGTTCTATTGATCTCTTGTGAAGTTCACTTGCCCCTTTCACACTGATTAGATTTCCAGGCAGGGCTTAGAGTTGCAGTTGCTACTCCTGTGGTCGCAAGTGTGGTAAGAGTGGATTCAGATGGGGCTATTAAAGGCACTGTGAAGTTAGTGCTTGTTTCCTAAAGGCTGAACTTCACCTCTCTGTACTAGCCTCGCCCTAGGTCTAGATTTCACCGATGTTTTGTGAAAAGTTGTGCTGCCTTTTCTTGCTTTCAGAAAGGAATTGATAAGCGAATGCAACTGCCCACAGTACTTCTGCTGCACTGCACCAGTACCCAGCTGCCCTTACACCTTCTGAATCCGAGCTGGGACCAGCACTGCTCCTGCATGGGCTGACTGCAGCAGCGTTAGGGTCACAGTGCATGGGATGCAGAGTACTCAGGGCTGCATGGACTGTCATCTTCAGTGCAGCCCAAACTTGCTGTAGATGTCTGCACAAGGCTGAATTTTGTTCTTGCTCTCTGTCCTCCAGGTCTGTAGCTTGTTCAGATACCTTTTTCAGGATCCTGAAATACAGCCATGCTGCTTAAACAAAGCTGACAGTGTATAATATTCAGGGCTTAGTGTTAGCCCCTGGATGTGAGCCAGTGCTGACTAAAGAGTTGATAATTTTCTTTAATTCCTGTGCTGGAACCTAACCTCTGGAGTGTGTATGCAATACGGGCTGATGGCCTTCATGGACAAGCCAGTGGTGGACACTCAGAGATCCCCAGGGATGCTGGCCTGCTGCAGGCTGTATCCTCCACAAGCCTTGTAACAAAGGTATGCTCCTAACTCCAGAATGAGTGAGAAATCCTGTGAATATGAATCCAAAGTTTTCACAGAAGATTATTGCAAGGAAGTGGCCCATATGGACCAAAGCTCTGTTCACCAGGTAAGCAGCCATGGCATGAAAGCCCTAGAGATTGCTAAATAGTGCTTGCCATGGTGCCTTTCCTGCCATTACTGCCATCGTGCATGAGGCCTTGAATCTAAAGGTCCTCCAAAAAACTTCTGTTGGTGTCTTCAAAACCATGGCTGCTGAACCCCCAAAATCAAGCCCTAAGCACACACATAGGAAGGGGTATGGATTACAGGTTTCTGCTGTTGGGAGCTAAGCTGCCTCCCGCCATGGTGCAGATAAAGTTTGGTCAAAATTTGTGTGTGCTCAGAGTGCCTTGGTGAAGGCTGTGCATCCATCAGGCAGGAAAAACAGAAGCCTTGTAGTTAAAGCATCACCCCTCGGCTTCAAATCCTTCTCTTTGATGTATGTAACAAGCTGAACTTTTCACTATGGTGACTTATGGCACAAAGCTTTCTTAATCTTACCTGTTGGACACTGTACAACTGGCTTATGAGGAGGATCTGAACCTATCTCTTGTATCTCAGATGAGAGCTCTACTGGGCAGGTTGTAGAGGCAACCACCAACAGACATGAAATAAAGGAAGAACAAGTCAAATGGCTCTATCTTGAAGCTCACCTGGAGTGTCTGAAAGCTTAAATTGAGATGTGTTTAGTCTCTTCCAGCTCAGGTAGAAGAATCCTACAGATCACCAGGTAAGTAACCAAGGAGATTTCTGTGTAAAGATAGATTTATTTTTTTTTTGTTTCAAATACCATCTTCTAATAAAATTACATAAAAGTCATCTGAGAATATGCAATCATGTTCTGTGTATACGCTTGCTATCTCTCCTCCTCCATCCCCCATTAAGTTTTAAATCCATCATCTAATTTCAGCTAAATTCAGTAACTAGAAAGAAGTCTCAAAGGTACAAAATTCCTTTTTTTTTTTTTTCTCTGTACAGTGCCTTTGCACTGTACAGCCAGGAGACCACTCATGGCTCCTGGTGCCATTCTTTTTCTCCATGAGAAGAGGTTGATAGGCTCAGCTGGAAGCCAAGAGAGGGCAGCTGGACAGACAGTACGTGTGTGAATGCTCACTGGACACACTGCTGACCAACTTAGCCACTCAGTCCATGTCTGTACTTTAACTACTGTACTAGCATTTTGTCTTGTTGGATTTGAAAATAAAGGTATTGGGTGTGAAGTAGTATACGTGCAATATGGGTGGCAAGGGGACTAAGATACAGGAGTAAGCAGGGGAGCTAAGCTTTTAGATAATGGAGACAACCCACATGTACTTTAAACATGACCTCTTTCCTCCGTGTCTTTGCTAGCTTAAGTGAATCCCACCTTGGCTGTTTTTCCAGAACCCTTTATTTAGACCATCCATGCTTCTTGGTGGTTATGTGTACCTGGGGATGAGGATTCCACCAGAGAGTGGGGTTCTCTGGGGTCAGATGTTAATAAACATTGTGTACCTTTGAGGGCATAGGCTGAAGCAAATGATGGAATGAAGGATGTGAACATAAACATTTAATCTAGAAAAGAAGCTGCATAATATTTTTTTTTCTTTCCCCCAGCAGTGATTTCATAATGAGTCTTAATGCCCTGATTAGGTGTGGCTGTAGCAGAGAATCACCAGCCAGCCTGAGCTATTGCAGCTTAGCAGAGAAATGACTGAAGACATAAGGTAACTGTCTACTCCAGAACCCGTGTGTATTACCACCACCTGAGGAGCAGGGAGATACAACTGAGTATCCATCTGCAATAGTCATTGTTGGCTTATTGGCTTGATTATTCTCCTTGGATATGTATTCACTCAGCAGATCACAGCAACCCCAAAGAGGTTAATTACGTGTATTTTTAAATTCCCTAAGTGCATATTTGCATAACTAGCATTTTTAAATATTCATAAATACATATTTGCTTGATAGATTGTAGCGGCATCATTTGCAGCTTCAAAAGAGACATTCACTTAATCAAACCAGAAATGGTAATCATTTCTTGAGGCTCAGACATATGATCAACATATTGTGGCACAATAAATAGATTGAGCATCAGCTGGGGCATGGTAATTGAGTGCATGCTCCTGGCCTATGGCACACGGGAGGAAATCTGACCCAGCTTAACCTCCTAGCACTGTGGTTTAGCTGGACCCTCTTTGCATTTACTACAGACAGAAAGCAGACTCATAAATTACAGCCATGGATCAGCTCATTTGGGTTAAGTGGATTGTACATCCTTGCTCGTACTTGCTAGCTCTGCTTCCCCAGTGAAAAAGCCTTGCAAGGCCACTGCTGTGGGCATTCCTGCAGCGGGTGTGTGCCCACGTGGCCCTGGCACTCTCAGCCTCAACGGGTATGTCCATAGTGTTAAACAGAAGAGGTAGGAAGCAAGCATGAACCCTCAAGTCATAACTGACTTTACTGCTTAACCCATTCCCTCTTTCTTTCTAACTCCTTCAATTATCTGAATCCAAGGCACAGCCCCAGCAGAGTCCTGGGGACAGCTCGTGGTGCCCACCCAAAGTGCACCAGGTATGGGTGCCTCCACCCTATGCTACTGTCCAGCGCAATCTCGGGGGGCTTTGTGTCCTCACACACTCCTGGATACCTTCATGCCACATCAGGAGTACACAACACGGACTCTCAGTGCCATGAGACCATGCCACTGGGGTGGAGCAAAGTCCTCGCTACTTCAGAGTGAAGAAAAGCATAAGAAATCATGATAATACTGTTATAGGGGACCAGAGTGATGGAGATCCAGGGTCTTGTGCTCTATAGTATAGACACTGTTGGCCATAGAGGTCCTGGTCCCCAAACACGGTGAGTGCAGGCTGGTCTGTGCCATTTGGGCTCCCTCCACTGTGCCAGTACAGCCAGAGCTGCTGTAGCCCAGAGCAGCTGAGGGTGCTTGTATCTCAAACCGACTGATTTGCAGTTCCCTGGTCCCCACTCAGCCTGGCTATGTGCTTATTTAATTCTGATTGCAGGGAAGTACTCCTGATTGTCTTCAACTTGAGAGAAAGGGGAGTGTAATTTTTATTCATGCAAGCAGATCATGACCAGGTGTTACAACCAGAAGGGCTTCCCCCCAGTCCCCCCCCCCCCATTTTCCTTTGCACTGCTCTATGAAGAGTCTTTGCAGTATCAAAGCAGGAAACCTCAAAGCAGGGTGACAAGGAAGTTAACTCCTTCTGAGCCTGCCTGTGAGGTGGTGAGTCAGATGTGAAGGGTGGTCCCTTGGCAAGCAACCGAAAAGAAAAAAGAAGGGCAACAGCTGTCCCCACCAGCTGAGTTTTGAGCTCAAGTTCAGGAAGAGAGGAGCATGAATTCATAACGCACGAGCAATGCCAAAGCTCAGGCTCACATCTAACAGCCTGAGCTCTCGTGGCTAGGAGGTGCAGGAAATGGGGCCCCAAGAAAGGATTAAGAAGCATTGCTTGCTTCGTGTGTCTGCTGGCTGTGGGGAGCAGGGGGAAGGCAGGACAGTGGTTTTGGAGGAGGGAAACCCAGAAAGAGGGAAGGAGGATGATTCACACACTACAGCATCCCTGAGCTCATGAAGAGGGGGTTGTGAGTCTGGGCTCTTGGTCCTGAACCCATGGGTGATTTCTGGTGTCAGTAATGGCTGAGTTCCTGCACATCTGCTGTCCTACCCTAGGTGTAGGCAATGCAGTACCCTGAAGAGCTGTCGGCTTGCAGGGTGTTTGCCTGGGAAGAGGAAGGCCACCATGAAGGGGGAACCAGTGACCTGAGCTGGTGCGTGATCCCTCCTCAGCAGACCACATCCCTGAAACCCCGTTCTGCTGAGTCAGTGTGGGACATGTGCGCTTTGAGCTTTTCCGCTGGGTGATATTGCATAAACTATGACATCTACACCAAATAAGATCCTCCCTGCCTTGGCAAGTGGGAAGCGAGGCTTTGAAAGCAAAGCCTGCTTGGCAGGTTGCCCCCAAGTCAGCCTGATGTCCCAGTGCTTGTATTTTGAAACATTTCTCAGCTTCACATCCCAGCAAAACCGATCTCCTGACTTTAATCATCCAGGACAAACTCATTTTGGGGTCCAAGTTTATTTGAGTCTCAGTAGCTAAGAGTTGCATTTCCTTTTAAGAAATTATTGGGGTTTGGTTCATTGAAAATAAAAGACAAAATGCAATTTTGTGTATCATTTTTTATATTATTATTTTATCATTTTATTTAAAAATGGATATTTCTTTATGGCTGTATATCAGCCCCTGCTCATTAGAGTATCCCCTGTAGCCACTGAGTTTAGAAGCACAAAAATTCCAGTTAATCTTAACAACAGTTTGATCACTGAGAAATAAATAAACTTTTTACCATAGCTGAAGGCTAATCTTAGCAGGTATCTGCATTTGAATAAATTTTTGTCAGGAACCTGCTGGCCTTTTAAACCTCGTAGCAGAGTGGTGGAAGATCCTGAGACATCAAAGTTTCTGTCATTTGTATTTCACTGCCAACAGTTCCTTTTTAGAAGAATAAAGCCACCTCTATTTTTTAATTGGAGCTGTAAAGAAAACCTACCCCTGCAGTTTTGGATGAGTCAAGACTGTGGTGGCAATGAATGATTAATATTAATTCCTGCTTCAGTGGTACTGAAATAAGCACCCTACATCAAAGAGGAAAAGCAGCCACACATGGAACAAGCCCATCTGACCAGGCCTCAGCAAAGAGTGGAGGGAGAAGAGAATAACAAAGTGGGTTGCTTTCTAAATTTATTTTTGTTGTTGCTTTTTGTTGTTGTTGTTTTTCCTCTCTGTACAGGTTTGGTATCTCTGGATATGTAAACAGGAGGAATCTGGTGGTGGATATAAAGAGGCTGCAAGTTACCAGACCCATTAATTAACCTTTCAGTTCCCACCTGATTAGCTTCCCTTTGGATGTATGTATATACCTGTTATAATTTTGATGTGGCTGAAACCTTGGGGGACCAAAGATTCTTGGCAGTGTCAGACCTGCAGTGGTGCTGGTCTTAACCAAGGATTTAGGGAAATAATGTCAATTGTTCAGCATAAACTTTTTGGAAATCGTGATTATTTTTTTTTCTTTTGCCCACTCTAAATCCTCCTAACTTTCTGCCTGAACAGATTTACTTTTATCATTAGCAAGTAATCAGGGTGCAAGATGAAAGTGCACATAATCATTCTTTCTAAAATAAGTTATTAACTAGCCTTTATTAAGATAAGGAACCAGCTCTGGATAACTTCATGGTGGAAAGGAAAAAAAAAATAGACAACTTCAGTCATTTCTTTTTCTTCTTTTCCTACCTATTAGTAACAGGGCAATTTTTGCCATTCAATACATGGAAGACAGACCAGTTAGCAGTTCTCAGGTTATAATCTTTAGTTATATTTTCCATCAATAAAATTTAATATCCCTATCTAACCATAATTTCTAGGTCTGTTTACCATCAAAAAATAAGCTCTCATGACAGTGCACAGGTTGGTAACACAAAGCTTCTCTTAATCACTAGTCATGACCAAACCAAGATTAAATAATACTTCTTTCTAATTTTTCTTTCTTCTTATGGTCTCAGTGATTTGGGCAAAGGAGCATCCCTTGAGTGGTGAGGACCCTCTGCTTTCCCTGCACTTGCATCTCATTGCTTTTTCTTTTTGTGCTAAGAGGAGGTGACTGGGATAGGACCAAGGACAGAGATGATGGGTAAGGTGCTCCCAGACCTACAGCAATGTGTCTACCCTGGTGCTCAATGTGGAAAGCCACTCAGTTCAGCGGGGAGCTTGCTCCCACCTGAGCAGCAGCTGCTCTTAGGGCAGGCTGCTTGGCAGAGCCCGCTCACCCAGAAAGGTGCTTTCCCAGCACCTGGGGCTGTGCTTCCCCCGCAGGCTGCACGGCCCCGGGACATGCAAGCAGACATTCTCTTGGCAGTCCTCTGTTGCAGCCTGAAATATCAGCCTCAGGCTGGGGACAGGGAAAAAGAGGTAGTGTGACATGCAACTGAAAAACCACAGGCTGAACTGTACTGATCCTGTGATTGCTTGTCCTTGGGAGCCCAGAAAGGTTGAGTTAAAAAGATATGGGGATGTTGCCACAGCCTCTCCAGGCCACAGCCTCAGTGCTGCAAAATGAAGAGTCTTGGTTGCAGCCAACCATAAGCCCTCTTTAATGATCATGTCTGCAATATGTGAACACTGCTAAAACGCTGGCTATGTCCCTGCTGTCAGAAAATGAGAGGTTTGATTGAGAACATGGGATACATTTTCTGGGGACAGTCTTGACTTTAGGTTTTTAGATCCTTGGTGCAGAAACTGGAGGAAAAGTCACATGGAGACACGTATATGTGCTCAAACACACACATAGCCAGAAAGCAGCCTCTTACTGGGTATTAGTTCAGTCACACTGCAGGACCTGTGTTATAGACACATTCTGATCACAGCTACAGAGATTAACTGATCACCCTACCTGCCAGAATGAGGACTAGATGGCCCAAACCAGACAGAGCTACTCTGAATGCCCCGTGTCTTTGTGGTTACATCTGTTTTGTAGAAGTAATTGTTGAAATACAATCAGAAGGAACTTCCCCAGTGGTTCTTTTATTGTCTTTTTTTTTTTTATTTTTTTTATTTTTTTTAAGGTAAGTCTTAAGGAGATGGGGTTGCTATGTTGTCCAAGTCCTGGAGAATCTAAAAGGGGTGAAAAGTCCTTTCTGTACTCTGCATTCAAACTCTAAACTTTCTTAGAGGTTATTTCTTAAAATGGTTTATGGGTCTCTCCACTTCGTCATAGGTCCCTGTGTCCCTCGATTACCACCTCACTGCAAAAGGTGCCTAGCAAAAATGCCCTGTTTGCATCCCACTGTGCAGTAAGCCCAGACTGCATCCTATCTAATTTTGGACACTAAAGGAAGTTTCTAATTGAGGAGCCTGAATGCTCCAAACTTCCCCTGCTAACAGTGGTGGAAGAGGGAGACCTCTGTGAGCAATGCAGATCCCGGGTGGGGCAGGAAATCTCTTTCTCTGTTGACTCTGAGGTCACCAGAGGTGAAGGAACACTTCAGTTACATGTCTGAGTTGGAGGGGTTGAATCCAGGCATAGGTCCCATGGAAGTTTGTTGTGGGACCACCAAAAAAACAGTGCAGTATTTATCTGCTCTCACATCTAGTTTGTTTCATGTGCCTTCTGCTTCTTCCTTGAAGTTGTAAGGTTTTCCTGTATGCGTAGCTTCCCTGTACATGTTTGAGCCTTCATACAAGCACAAGGCTTGCTGGTTTTCTTGATGCTTAATGGAATCAAAAAAGTAGGTGGCTCAGCGTGCTCTCTCAGCCATCATTTGGATGAGGACCAAATGAGTGCTAGGATCTGAACAGAATAAAATTTTAATGGACGGCTTGTGACTGAAGCTCGGAGTTTCTGTTTTGTTTTGCTTATTTTTTTTTTCTTTCTTTTTTAACCCTCATTATCTGGTTTCCATGGAAAGCTTTTTCAATAGAGTAGGAGAAGAGCTTCAATATTTTTCTTACAAAAGTTAATGAAGAAATACGATGCATCTCAGTCTCTTTCTTTTCTCGGGAATTTCAGGCATGGAAAATTGAATTAGCTAAAATGGATTAAGAGATCACTTTTTTGCAACTTCCATTCCCCTCATGAAATGTGCACACCAAAAAGGGCTGCTGGTCAGAATATTGTTGGAAATGGCTTTTCTTTTGCACCATTAAACAACTGCTTTATTTTTCTTGCATTTGAGCAGCCCTGCACAGAATATACATGCATTCTCTTGACTGCCTGTCACTGAAGTTATGTGATTATGTTGCAGGGAGTGCCAGTTTAAATTAAAAACTCAGCAGGCCTTCTTGGAAACTTCTTCTCGCTCATTGGCAGTAAAAACTTGGAATATATATTTGGCCTAATCCAGTCTAATCTGATCTGTTTCACAACGCCATCTGGATCTCATCGGGGGCTGGATGCTTTCACTATTTGATCTGGGCACTTCTCTTTTCTTATTATTTTTTTTTTTTTCCTTAATGGCTATTCTTTAAGAATTAAGTATTTTGGAGATGTGCTGGAACCAGTTCATTCCTATTCATCGTGTGGAAGATATCCAGCAGCAGCAGCAGCCACTGAGATATTTATTGCCTCTAAGGAGCCAATGGCTGACTGAATCTGAATCAGTTGCTATCAGTTGCTGCCTTGGGAGTGGCTCAAAAACATTTCTGTATCTTTCAAGAATGGTGTATTCCTGACCAAATGTTAAGCGCAAGTAAGCACCTGGTGGATTTGGATGACAGCACAGCATTATCTCAAAGCATTTCTCAGCAGCTATGATATATCTTCCAGTAGATGATCCTACATACCGAGAAGAAAAACTTTCTAATGATAAGGATAGTTATGCCCTGGCACAGGTTGCCTAGGGAGGTGATGAAATCTCCATAACTGGAGATTTTTAAGAACAGGTTAGACAAGCAGCTGCCAAGAACCCTTGACATATAGTCAATTCTGCCTTTGGGCAGCAGTAGATGACCTCCTGAAAGCCCTTTGATTTTTTTGATCACTGAGCTTAGATCTGAACTATGAACCAATCCGTAAGAAATCACAACCAGGGAATTGGAACAAATAATTTGTGTTTGTGTGTTTCTCTAAGACTTAAAATTATATATGGAGTAAAATCATACTTTATGTATGACATTCCATTAAAAAAAAAAAAGGAAAAGAAAAAAAAGAAAAAAAATCTGAATCACCAGAGAAAGAGGCATTTACAAAGATATATACCTAGGAAGTTAGGCACAAATGTGGGAAACCCTCTTTTCCTATTCCTTTTTGTGTTTTCCTTTATCTCTTTCTCCCTTTTTCTTTTTCCTTTCCTTTCCGTTCCCCTACCCCTACCCTTTTCCCTTTCTTTTCTCTCTGTCTTTCTGTTCCCTTTTCTCTCCTTCTCTCCCTTACTTTTTCTCCCTTTCTCTTTTCTTCTCTCTCTCCCTTGTAAAGGGCAAATGAGGGCTGTAGGGCTCCCCTGTGAGGTAAGGCCAGGACTGCCCCATGCAGGACACAGCCACTTCTAGCTGGCTCCAACAGCCCTGCCTCAGGGCCCAGCAACCAAGATGGTGGTGTTTCTCGAAAAACATGCTTAAGACAGGGCCAAACAGCCAGATGAGCATAGTGAAGAAAAGCGGTGACAAACAAAAATTTGAACACCAGTGAGAGGGAAGGAGGCCAGGGAGGAGGTGGGCCAGGTGCTGGAGCCTAGTACCCTGCAGCCCGTGACAGACCCTTGCTGGAGCAGGTTTATCCTGAAGGACTGCAGCCCATGGAGGACCCTTGCTGGAGGAGAGGAAAAGTGTGTGGAGGATGGAGTGGCAGAGAGGAACTGTTATGGACAAACCGCAGCCCCCAACCCTTCGTGCTGCTCTGGGGGGTTGCAGGTGGAAGAAATGGGAATGAAGATGTCAAGTTGAGCCTGGGAAAAAGGACAGTGGAGTGAAAGGTGTTGGTTTAATTTTAGTAGTTTTTCATCATCCAAGTCCATTTTAACTGTCATTAAATTAAATTGATTTTTCTCCACATTGAGTCTGTTTGCCTATGATGGTAATTAATAAGTGATATCCCTGTCTTTATCTCAACTCACGAGCTTTTAAATACTATTTTCTCCCTCAGTCCTGTGGAAGATGGGGAGTAAGAGAGTGGTTGGGTGGCTGACAAGCAGCTATGGTCAACCCACCACACTCCTATGGGACACCCAAGCAGAGGGCCATGGAGAGCTTTGGGTGTTGTTCCTGTGCACGGCCACCCGCACAGGAGTGCCCACCTTTTAACCAGTGCTTGGTGGTAGGAGGTTCTGAGTGACACAAGTAGTGACCCAGTGCTATGGAGATCTCGACAGACTCCTGCTGGTGGGGCAGGGCTTGCATGGGTGCTCAGGAGCAACCATGTGGCTATGCCAAGGTGGAGAAGGCAGACGTGGGTGCATGTCTTCATCCTTTTCCCTTTCACAGAGAAGGTTGCATCTCCATGATGGACTGAGGCAATTTGGAGGTGCAGACCTTTGTTCAAGATCAGTTTGGGCAAACAGAAAGCCTTCCTGGCTTAGGGATTTTTCTCTTTTGCTGCATTCTACTATCCATGCATATATTTTTTGAAACCTCTAAATAAAAAGTTTCAATGCTTCAATCTCTTGTTAAAAATGGTTAACGTGGTTGCCTGACTATAATTATTAGCATGGACCAGAATGTCTTTTTTTTTTTTTTTCTTTTTTTTTTTTCTCCTGCTCCTTCTTGCTCATCTCTCCTTAGTATTGACTGACGTTAGCAGTTCTTCCCCATGAAAAGCACAAATCCACATGTTACCATGATGCAAAAAGCAGGTTCTGCACTTTCAGGATAGTTTCTCCATTCCCAAGTGAGGGTTCGTTAGTGTCATTAAGGCTTCTCACTTGCATATGACCTCCCAGAATGATCTGGCAGTAGCGCTGAGACATATGCAAAGGAAAGACAAATTTAAGAATAGTCATGTGCTAAACATGACAGTTTATGAGTTGGGTGTATAATACATTGCTTCATAATTCAGGAGGAGATTTTGTTCCTTTTTTTTTTTTTTTTTTTTTTTTTTTAAATTTTAGCTAACCTGTGTTGCTTGCTTTGTGTGAAGGCCACAGCAGTAAGACACTGAAGAAAGATTTAGGTGGCAGCGTGACTGCACTCCAGCAAACCAGAATAGGGCTGAAATTCAGTGCTTATGGCTGGGGATATAACATGGCAAAACTTCACAAGGAGGGAAAGGCAAAATCTTACTGCTTTCAAGCTTCTTCATGTGTTCACCCAGGGGTTTTGCAAAGACAATGAAAGGTGCTTGACAATATCTGTATATTTCTGTTCAGTTACTAAATAAGTTTTGACATGTAAAAAAGTATATCTCGTTCTCCCTCCTCTGACTAGATGGCATATTTATGTTTGGTGCAGTGCCTGCTCACATGCAGGCACAACCTGAGCTAATATATTTCTGAAGAGTCTGACAGAAGTCCAGATGAACTATGTTTGCTTCAGAAAGCAAATTTTGACCCCATGAGAATTCTCTGCCTCTTTCATCCCTACTGTTTATTTATTTATTTCACATACAGAAAATATTTGAACAAACTACCCAGATTCTAGTGCAGATAGGAATATGATCTGTTTTTCTACTCATTAGCATGGGCACAAAACTCTCTGTCAGCATTTCTAAGATGGTGGTGTCTCTCCACACAGATTATTCATTCTTTTTTATATCCCCCTTCTTTTTTTTCTCACAAATTTCAGAAAATTTTAAATTTTAAATACCCATTTTGAAGGGCCAGATTCATGACCAAAAATGTGTAAACGTTTGTGATTTGAAAGTGGAATAGGAAGTCAGAAGGAAAAAAGAAGTAATCAGTTTTGTTATTGGTTGGATCTAGGCCCAGAGACTTAGCCAGGGTGTGTGTGAGCACAGCTTCTATTTCACTTAGCAGGTGCATCTTTTTATCTTGCATAAAGTGCTGGTCCTATCACTTTGGTTTTCACTCAGATGGTGTAACAGCCCATCTGTAAACCAGAACAGCAATTCTCAATCAAGTTTTACTTTTTCCTCTCTTCCACATACATTTTCATTCAATAACAATTCAATTGGATAATAATTTCCATTTCAGTAATTTGTCATCCTTTCTCTAATCCTCTCTCCAGTCTCCATCTTCCCCATATACGTGACATTTCCCTGGGTGTAGCAGTTGGTATCTACTCATACCACTTTCTCTCCATGCAGCAATCCTTGAATTCCTGTTCTGGCAAATCCCTATATGTGCCTGACCCCAGATCCCACAGGAAGATTGGAGATGGGACTGGTCAATGGGCTGGCTGCATCAGCCTTGCCATGTCTTTGGGCCCACTTGCCTCTAGCTCCTTGTGAATCAGCTAATCCTTCAGGAGGCTGTCAGGGAGAAGGAAAGAGGGTTGGGGAAATGAAGTCTGTATAGTCTGCTCCTGGGGCTTCTTCTTTCCCCTCCTTCTCCATTAAGAGGACCAATGAGCCAGACGATTCTTCACTGGGGTGGTTTTGCTTTTAACAACTAAGATCCTTGGCTTTCTGTACAAAAGGCATTTAGGTTGGCAGAATGCGTGATCTCTTTTTATTTGTTACTTCTGTTTAAGATAGAGGCACTTAAATGATTTCTTCCAGTGTGCCAGTGACCCTCTTTTTATTATATTGGAAAAGCATTTCTATAGGCTGACAATGTCATCTGTATTGCGCTGATTTATAAGATTCTTTCCTCAGCTCTTACTCTGTGTTTATCCAGACCTCCCATTGACTCTCCCATTGACTCACCGAAATCAATGTGATCCAAGGTTTTTTCTTTTTTTTTTTCTTTTCTTTTCTTTTTTCTTTTTTCTTTTTTATTTTTTTTATTTTTTATTTTTTATTTTTTATTTTTTATTCTTATTCTTTTATATATCTTTGAGGACTGATTGTACAATGGAACTTCTCTGATTAGGCTAGGCCTAACTAACTACACAAATCTCAGAAATGTGTAGCAGCGGGTCTGATGGGAATTCAGCTAATTAGTGGCTTAAAAGATGTTAGAGTTTAGCATGAAGTGGATAAACCATCTAAATAAATGGAAATGAAGCGTAATGCAGGAGAAGTATTGTTGCAACACTGAAAACGTATTTTAGGTGCATACCTCTCATTTGAGCAGTGTAAAGGAGTAAGGGATAATGTCACATGTATTCAGTGGCTCATGAGCAGGGTGCTCTGGTCCTGGCATCACATTTAGATCAGTGGCCCCTAATTGTAGACTGCATTTTGTATCATGAATCTCTATAATCAGTTCGTTTGTGCACTAGCTTTCCTAACTCATTCATCTGGTACATATACATGTCTTAATATTATAAGATTTAGACCAGAAACATTTTAGAGATTAAAGAGATCTTCTTTTTACACGATGGAAATTTGAAATTCAGAATTATCAAAGGGATGCATATGTTTCCACTCAGTTTTATATCCTGCACAATTTGTTGTAATTGATGTGATAATAGGGGTAAGAGGTGATAGATTTGTTTTACAATCTGTTGCTCTCGTAATCAGCTGATCAAGGAGTGCAATTTGCAAAGACCATTGATATGAAACCAAATGCTTTTTTAGGTTATACATAATAATTTCTTTTAATTAGCAAACAGAACTGGTCCACATTTAAGGTATAGATCAATTGGCATACTTTCTCTATCTCTTCTTCCATATTAAGTCCCATGTGTTATGAAATCAGTCGTGTCTTAAATCCACCCCTACAGTTTGAAACAAATCTGCCAGAATCTATTAGCTTTCTTTCTGCCTTTCATATCTTCAGAACGTACAGCTTTCCTGGGATGTGTAAAGCTTTGACACAAAGAAAATGTACAGAACCCTGGTAAGGGGGATGTTTTGGGGCACAAATAAAGATATATGGGAGTGAGGATTGTAGCAAAAGGTCAAGAATCAAATAAGAATATTAAGAAGTGGAGGGATAGTGAAACTGAAGATTTTGACAAGGAAAGAAAGCTGACTGCAAGGAAAGAAAATTAAACAAGAAACCATTGTGCAAGGGTTGTGTCTGAATGAATGGCTGGAGACAGGAAAGATGGTTTTGTAGGTTGGGTCTGTGCCCTGCCAATACAGTTTGTACAGCTGGTTACTCTGTTAGTCTCAGTTTTCTATCTGTAAAACATGAATGACAAAACCCTTGCTAACTCATCAGGGTCTTTTGCAGCCTGTTTGTACTATTTAAGAAACAGAGTGGGGAAGAAGGGTCACCAATGTTACAGGAAGAAAGCAAGAAACAACCAAAACTAAAGAGAGAAAAAGGAGAGAAAGAAGCTTCTGAAAGACTGAATTAAGACAGGCCAGGGGAAATCTGGCTGGAAATCACCAACCTTATTATGGATTTTTCCTCCAAAGATATTCCACATGCTCTATGTGGCTGCCTTGCAATGACAGCTGCTTTGGGGGGAGAGAGAGGGAGGGTGGGAAAGTCAGGGCACTCGGCAACTCAGCTTTTGCTTTACAATGCACCAAAGTCTTGTTGAAAGCAGGGAAACTTGAGAAAGTCTCAAGGCTGTTGCTCTCCCTCAAGGATCTTATGGATTTAACTATTTGGAGCACTAAATCCTTGTTTCTTTTCAGCAACAGCAACCATTGCAAGTTACGGTTGTTGTTCCCCTCTTTCAACCCTCCCGGCTTCCCTTTCAGCTGACACTGAAGATTAGCTTCAAGCTCTAAGACTGTAATGTCTTTGAGGAAAAGCCTTAATGAGGATCTATACTTTTAAACTTTGATCTAATTACTCTTCGAGCAATGTTTCTATTTTGGATGCTGCAAACAGATCAAGTTTGCATGTTTGAAGGTGGCACCATTCGGTGGACAAGAAGTAAATCCCACCCTGTAGGTTAAATAAATTTTCATACATAAATAAAAACATGAATAGCACCTATGTAAAGTAGCTGGCATTATTTCAGAGAATGTTTGAGAGCTGAGCCTGGGGAGCTACTGGAATGCAGAAAGATTTTTTTCTCCCCTTGCTGTATGTTTACCAGTCAAACGGTAGCAGAGGATATTTGAGGCCACAGTGGTGTAATCCATTGAGTATATCAGCAGGGAAAAAGGGCAAAGAGGACTGGAAACTACAGACCTGGCCATAAAGTTCACTCCAGAGTTGCACAGAAGCATTTTCTTGGGCGTGATTAAAACCTCATAGGCTCCAGCCCAGTGATAGAAAGAAAAGCAAGCTGAGTCCTATAAGCCAACACTTTCACTTGATCTGTTGTTGCAGTTTCGGTGTTTTGCATGCTTTTTTCATGCATTTTTATCACCTCAGTCAGCCACTGCTGTGATTTGAATCTATGTGCTGAGCTCCAGCCGGTGTGTGAAAGCTGGTTCCCCTCTGCTGTCATGTGCACTGGGCAGCTTTGCCCAGCGTGGAGCACATTTGGGCACATACCTGTAGAATAAGTGCTGGCAGAGAAGAGCTATCTGAGAGCCTGCTGACCGGGACATGGTTGATTTACAATCTTTGAATCCCCCCCATGCTTTCTTTAAGAGATGGAGGAACATTGCCTGCTTTCCTGGCTGTCCTTGTGTGGATCCTTGTGCTGCTGTTTGGCTTGGCTGGCAGCCTCCTGAGTGTCAAATGCTACCACTGGCAAGTCAGGTGTGAAGCGAATGTGCCATGTTCTGCTTAATGGGGTGTTACTGTAACTTCAAACCTTTGTGGTGACCACTTCTAGGTTAACACCCTTCAGTAACTAACCAAAACACAAACATTAAGCAGGAGGAATGTTAAAATGCGATTACGAGCCATGGTTTTGTCCAATTAGCAGACTGTGCTGCAGGCTTGAGTCAAGTGGCTTGTCTATATAAGGATGTATTAGTCATTTTCTTTTTTTATTTTTTTGACCATAAAAACAACAGATGTGATGCTCTGCGGTCAGCATAGATGAGAATGATTCATGGCTAGGCATATTTAAACCTCCACTAGAAAACTATCCATCTGAGACCCTCTTCACCTCTTCCCCCTCGTTCCAGACAACCAGAGCCAAAAGCACCTGTCACATGATACATCTCAAAAATTATCAGTGATTCTCTCCATATGTCTTAGTTTTGAGGTGGCCAGGAGACATCAGCTGCTCCTGCCTACTCTCTTGGGACTGCCTGGACTTCAGCAACACTAAGATAGCAATGGAGAAGAGGATCCTATGTAGTGTCGATGTGGGTGGTCATAGGAGCTGTTGTGGATGAGCAAGGATCAACTCACACATGGTAACTTGGTCTTGTGTAAGGTGGCAGGCTGCGTTCCCATGTCTGCTCTGGAGCCATCTCTGGAGCACTTTGGAGAGGAATTCAGCTAATGTTAGAGTCAATGCTTTCAGCTGGGGATGTGGGAGTGGGATGGGCTCAGAAAGTAAGGAAAGGGGTCTGTGGACATGGAATATGGAAGAGGTCAGCGGTCAGGGCTTCTGTAAAGTAATTGCAAGGGAAGCAGGAATCATGGAAGGGGAGCTGTGTGTGGAGCAGTAGAGCTTTGGGCAATGATAGAATCAGAAATCCTCTTCTGTATGGCTTGGGGATCCTTGCACGGGAAGCTGAGGCTTGGGATGGAGTAAGAAGAAAGCAGGAGAGAGGAAAAAGCTGTTATCTCATGACCATTTTGGTGGCAACATTGAGGCTGCTTGGTTATCCTTAATCCATAGCCATATCTATGTGGAATGGCCTGGAGCCCCAGGAAGAGTGATCTGCCCAGGCTAGGATGTGTTTGTGCAAAATCAGCCACAGTACAATGAGCTTGGTCTTACTTATGAAGTGGGAATGGAAAGCTGGGGCTGGATGTACAGTTGCCCTCTTAGTACTGCTGCCAGGTCTGAGCTCCTCCTGCTGCTCCAGTAGTCCCTGGCTATCTGGTGGCCTCTGAGACAGGTACACCAAGGAATGGCCTGCTAATAGTAGCTCACATCTGAAGGTCCCATCTCCAGAGGAAACTAAACCAGGAGTCCCACTGGTCTGAGCCCCATGGAGGGCGGGGAATAAGCAAGAGACACAACAGCATTTAAAATGCTTGGAAAACATAGCACAATGAAGTTCAATGTAGGTAAAAATAAACCAGCCCTCTAAAGGTGATGTAAGGTCTCCTCCCACGGAAAGGAGAAACTGGTGGAGGAGTAAGCTTGAAAAACTAGGATGGGGGACAGGTAATGGAGATGAGGCAGCCTTGATGAGCCTTGTCTGACAACAGATCAGATGTGAGATTAGGTGCTGTAATCTGGAGCACAAACAAGACAGGCCAATGAACTTTTTCAGCTGAAGAGTCAGAAGCAATAAATCACAAAGAAGGAAAGCCATGATTTTGTACTCTTGGCTTCTGTCATAACCCGTCCTGTGCTATAAAGTACAAATGTGCATGTGCACAAAGCACATTACAAGAACTCTGGGGCTGCAAAATTCAGCTGTTTCAAATTAAACCGGGAATAAAGGTTCCTTTTGGACTTTTAACTTATTAGCAATTTACTGTAATCTCCTGTGCCTATCTCCTGGCACAGTCTTTAACTTCCTGATGGTGGGCTCAGAAGCACTGCTTACTTCAGTCTCTGGGATCAACACATCCTTCTGCTTTGTCCTGTGCCAAATCTGGCTCCTGTTCAAGTCCTTTTCTGCATGTCCGGCCAGCTTCCTTCCCTCATTTTCAGCTCTCCTGTCCCAAATACCAACTTTCTTATTCAGCAGGTCCTGTGATAATTTCCCACCATAAATTCCCAAGGCAGTTTTGACTAGAACTGCTCACTCCCAACCTGCCCCTGCAGCATCTTCGTGTTGCCACCAGTTTTTCTTTGTCACTGAGTTCTTCCCTTTTATCATTCTCCTTCTTCATTTGTGCTCCTGGTCATTTCTCCATGGGTTGTTCTCTCACTGGGGTTGTTTGTCTAATGCCCGTGTCCTGCCCCAGTGTGAATCTGCTCAGTTAATTCTAGTTCTCATGCTCAACACAGCTCTTTGTCAGGGCATCCATTGCCTTTCTCTGAGCCACAAATTTTGCAGTCAGCCATGGGAAGGGAGAGGTTCTCCCTGGCTCTTTCTCCAGTATCAGGCTTTTTTCTCATTGTTTGGATTCCTGTTCTTCTTATTTTTCTGCACACTTTCAGTTTCTCTCTCTCTCTCTTGCTCATGCCAGTCATCAAGGCATGAAGACATTTGATAAAGCCTTGCGAAGGAAAGGGCAAGGTTTTTTAAAGTGGAAAAAGCAGTAGGTAAAATTAAAAATCCATCCTCCCCTTTTCTTGAGAAGAGCAGATTTCTCACTATGCATCATTTCTAATGCTACTCAGGTTCCCTGGATTCCTTGTGATCTGTACCCGTTTGGGTGAGCTCTAAGCAAGAACCCAGGAACCTGGTATCATGTGGAATTTGTGAAGTCTACAGAATGACTGCTGGCATGAGGTCAGCCCACAAACCTGCCACCACTGTGTTGGAGGCAGTGTCTATATGATCAGTGAAGCATTTAGAAGGGTCTCTATAATGGCTGGAAATGCCTGGTCCTTGCCTACCTCCATAGGCTGAGGCCATCTCCTGTCTCTCCTTTCTCATATTCTTCTAGATAAGCATGCCCCAGGTAACCTGGTAGATTAATATGTTTTACCAACATGTGGTGAGTCCCTGAAAAACAGCCAGGTAGTTACCCAATGCAGAGAGTTATCATTGACGAAGATAACTCAAGAACTGAAACTGGACAGAAATTTTGGTGCTTGAGCTAGTTAATCCTAGAATTACATTTATTTACTAAGGTCCAGAGCTGTGCTAACATGACTCTACTGCTGTCAGTGGCTGTGCTAATGGTGCTAACACACTGGGTGGTGGGGTTGTACTTGTTTGGTCAGGAAGCTTGTGGGGATCTCTGAACTATGCAATGAGAATGGAAGTTCCTGCAGTAATCAAGTCTCTGTTAACTAAACTGCAGAGAAACCCACACAGATGATACCAGTGATAGATCCTAAGCTGGACACTGTTCAATGACATGGAGTTTATACATGATAGAGAAATGTGAGATCCATTCTCCTGTAAGTGCTTGCAGAATGAAAGTCAGGAAGAGAAAAAAAAAATCCAAACCCAAGAAAAAACTGTCTTGTAAAAGTAACTTTTATGTAGGTTCTGAGACTGTTTATAGGCTGAGGTGATCATTAAAATTACTTTTTACTGAAGGAATTATTCCTCTTGTTCCTTTGCAGGCGCACAAACAACTCTGCTATAGTTTTTTTTTTTTTTTTTTTTTTTTTTTTTTTTTTTTGAGTTGAATAGTTGTAAATAAAACTATTTATTCTGGTATCTGGCAGAGGAAGTTAGGTAAAACACCTAAGGGCACTTTATTGATGCTATATGAAATGTACATTTTTCTTTTGGCCACCATAGCTGTATTTCACACACACTGGCACTGCATCTCTTCTGGGAGGCTGAGATCCAGTCTCAGGTAAGCCCCAGCTCTAGAGGCCTTCTCTGGTTTTGCATGTGTTCTTTCCAGTTGTTGCCAAAGTAGTTTGGGGCATAAAACACTCCTTCCTTTAAAATTTGTATTTCATTTGCTGTTCTTGTTTTTAATACTTCCAAAAGCAATTTCATTAAATCGTGGTGGCAGGGTGAAGAACCACAGTTTTGTCTTTGTTGATTGCAAAAGCTGAAAACCAGTCCCAGAGGCACATTTATTTTTAGTTTTACAGGACATAGTTTAATCGATCAGAAATGGTCGTGATCACATGAAAACTGTTTACCTTCTGAATCTATGCCAATAACATAGTGAGATGGCACTCAGGACCTTGAATAAGCTCTCTGAATTGCTCTGAAAAGACTTTGTAAGTGCCTGTCAGCCCTTATTGATTCTAGATACAAACTTAACTACTATCCCACTTTATCTGAACGTGGCCCTTCAGGCAGTATCCTGTCTGCCTTTTAGAGAGCATCACACAGGCTTAGCTGACATGCTAGTTACAAATGGTATGTTTGAGAGAACTGAGAGCTGAAACAAGCTGCTTGCTATCCAGGGCTGCAGAGTTGGCTTTTTATCCAGCCAACAGGGATGCAGGGGCTGTGTTTTCCAGCCGGTACTTATAAAGTGCCTGACGTGGACACTGTGTCTATTTATCTCCTAAGGCTCTGTGAGGAGCCAACCCAAACCAAATGGCTCCTGTTCCCTTGAGCTTTGACTCCAAAGCTGGAGTGTTTGGTGCTATTTTAGGTAGGCTGAATATAGTCCTAAGCAAGTGTTTGTTATAATAGCAGGCAGTAAATGTTTGGAATTAATAATGGTACTAAGTATGAGCTGTAGTTTTTATAAGCTTTCGGAAGTCCACAATTAACCTAGTACTCTCAGAGTTTAAAAACATAAATAAAAATATACCAGTGTGACCACTCCTTTCAATCCGGCCTTTGGAGAGAGTAGGCAAAGAATGAAGACAAGGGCCGGGTGCTTGAGTTGGTGTAGCCCGAGAGATAAACAACAGGGCAGATGTATCAGATATTACCTGCTTGACAACCAGAATGTTTGCCAGGTATCAAGAATGATGAATATACAACAACCAGTTAGGTTAATCATTTTTATTTATCAGCAAGAAAGCTTACTGCGCCGTTCCATGTCAATAGGCTACTGATGTAACATAAAGTGAGTTTTGTTTTCATACAGGGGTGGTGACATCCCCCGTGCTCCTGCAAAGTAGCAACAAACAACAACAGGAGGCAGCAGGAGGCTGAAGTGAGCATGGGGTCTGCAAGCAACAGGAAAGCCTGAGCAGGTCTTCACACCATGCAGCTCATTTCTGCAGGGGCTGCTACTTATCTTCCTGAGGGCCAAATTAAAAAGCAGTCTCTGTTACCAGCCTGACAGACACAGCATTAACTGCCTAAAGGCACTCTTTTGTTTAATACCCTCCTTGGTGAGGCCCAGAGATAGCAGCCATGCTGCCACAGGCCCTGTCTGGGAATCATTCCTCAAACAACCCAACTCAGTGGCTTGGAGACAGTGCTGTCCCCTCAGTATCCAGCAGAAAACATGTTTATGGATAGGTGGGAAAGCAGTCCTTGGTGGATGGCCCCTTTCCCTGCTGTGAAATGGAGCCACACTGGGATATGCACAGGTGGCCATGAACCAAAAGCATGCCAGGAACCATCCTCATGGGGTAGTCACTAAGTTTCTGTGCCTGGGAAAGTTCCCTGTTATATCAGTGCAACCTGTGCGTCACCATTTGCAGGGTTTCAAGAACAGAGGAAGCTCTTGTATGAAACCTCTATATGAACTAGACTTTGAACTTCCCTAAAATTGGAGTTATTCAGGTCTGAGGTTTTGCTTTGGGCCCCTCTCAGTGTTGACTTTTTCTTGCATTTGGACTGTCTAGGTCAATACTGGATCTTTAAACCCTTAAGAGCACCTATTTTTAGTTACCAAAGGAGACAGTTTTATTTTTAGGAAAAAAAGGTGGTATGAGGAGAGGTTTAAAGCTGTCCATCCAGATACTGTGGATAGTGCCAAAGTGTTCTTTGGCACTATTACAAATAGATTAATGCTTGGTGTGCTGACGTTTGTCAGCCTTTCTGGTGACCTGCTAGTAAATGAACAGTTCCTTCACAAGTGACCATCGATTTGTTCAGCAAATAGAGATGAAAGCTGATGGGACTGTTGCCTGTATTTCAGCTCAAAATGCAAGAGGTTTCACGAGTCTCCATTTTGAAAAGTCAGTTATAGCTCCATTGCACTTATTATTACTTTACTGTTATAATTATTGCTACTAATAATCAGTAGGAGTTTAATATACTGGTGTTGTAATCAGTGCCACTTTTAGCTTTATTGAAATGCACTAATATTTTAAGTATCCCAATTTATTTTCAGAACATCTGGAGGTCCCAGCCAGGCTGGGACACCACAGCATGTGATATTATTTAAACAAACAGCAAATTCTGATTTCTGCTACAAAAATCTTGTGATCTCTGCTTAGGCTTTGTTATGCAAACCCTATAAGCTTGCCCCTAACTCTGACTATGATGTTTTTCAACTGTGGCAACATATTTGTCTTAAAAAAAAAAAAAAAAATCTTAATGCATTTGAAGCAAGATAAGTGCCAACCAGAGGACAAAACTGCCAGATATTCCTTTGTAAAACACTCCTGGCAAGGATGGGAAAGTGTTTCACACAGCTTTTAGGAGAGGTAGTGTCAATGGAAATGTCTGAGAGCCCTAGGGACTTCTGCCCCAGCATCTCCCATGCTTGCAGCAGGAGCTGTGGCAGGGCACAGGGACCACAAGCTCTCACCAGTCCCTACTGTCATGTGAAGAAGCAGCAGCAGCAGGAGGAAGGCACTGCTATAATGCGTCTACCTCCCTCAACTCCCTGGCAGTGGGAGAGGAGCCTGCTTCTGCTCTTTGCAGTCATCTTCAGCTCCATCTGTTTCCAAAAGCTGCAGGTGGGGATTGGGCATTCCCCCTCCCCACCCACTCCCCACTTTTCCTGGCCAATAATTTAACAATGGAGAAATGCAGTTTTGAGCTGACTCCGATATTCTGTAGATTTGAATCAAATTAGTGGAACAGATGTGATGGAAAACCTTTCTTTGGGAGATACACAAAATAATGGGGGGACAATGTGCCACTCTTCATCTGCTAGAAGTGGTTATTTCTCCCTCTGCTTTCCTATGGGACTGGGGTGCTCCTCCTTCCAGTTGAGCCCTTTGGGAAGGGATTGGAATTGGAATAATGTTGTATTCTCCCTCTGGCAAAGGAAATTTGAGGTGTGTCTGAGTGTTTTCATTGACAATCTGTCAGTCAGTACGAGTTCCCTCCTGCAGTCCCATTGCGCCACCCTCTACGGTGTCCTGGCAGCCCAGGTCACTCTTATGGGTACCTTCCCTGAACTGCCTGCACTGCTGCTTGGCACGTTTATCAATAAAATGACTTAAACCTCTTTCATTTGAATTTCATGGAGTAGATTGATGCTGCTGTTCCTAAAAGTAGATTTTCCTCAGATAAATTGTGGAAAATGATAGCAGCAAAATGTCAAATTTAGAAGAAAGTGGGTGGAAACCTGAATTTTGTCACTTCAGCTTACTGATTCAGCTAGCAATAAATTGGAGTTTTCAGCTCCCCGCTCCCTCCCTCACCTCCTTCACGGCAGGCGAGTGTGACTGTGCCTAAATTTGATGCTGTGAAAGGGTCACGGTGAACTCCTTTTCCCGCGCCCAGGTGGAACACGGCGTACGGAAGCGCTGTTGCACAAACATGAGCTCCTAACACTCGCAAATGTTACACCCAGCTACGGTTACAGGGGAAGGGTTTCCATGATGCATTCCTGGTCCTCTGACATAGTTGTGGTGATTTATATGCATGCTGGGGTGAGGCAGGGGAGTTTGGGTGAGCAGCAGGTGTTTTGGGGAAAGCCACTTCCACTGGCTCTGACCCTGTAGCCTCAGCCTGGCTCCTTGTTCCTTGGGAGCTTTTTTTACTCCAAGGCAAAGGTTTTTGTGTGAGGTTTGGAAAGAATGCAAGAGGTGATTTGGGAATATTATATAAGCAGAAGTGAAGATATGGCAGGCCTTGTGGTTTGAGAGGGTGATATGAAGAGAGGCTTGAAGCCCACTGAAAACTGGTAAATGTAGCCACACCAAGGGCGTGAATGCCCAAACAGGACCACTCAGCACGTTTCCCGGCTGTGGTTTATGGTCCAGGTATAGCAGCCTGACTGGTGCCATTGGGTGAGGATTGCTAGCTCCCAGGGGAGATCTGATGGGTATCCTCTGCGCAAGGCACTTGTTCTACGCACCACAAACCAAAATCTAAATGTCCTCCAAACATTTAATGACCAATCACACCATGGGGCCTGCCTCTCATCCAGCAGAAGGTGGTCCAGAGTGCACTCTGCTGGCCCTCCTCATTCCCTCCTGAATGTCACATTTGTTTTTCTTGTCTGCAAGGAAGGCTAAGTGCCTCAGTTATAATACTTCTTTATGTCTGCCATATGACCATGACAGAGATCTAAGAGTCATTGAAAGAACCTAGAATTCATGGCCAGGCATATGTGGTTATGAACTTGATATGGTGATGTGCTGTGACTGGCATGGAGAAGTCTAGGCTGAGATGCTCCACCAGTCACCCACCCTGCCTAGAACTAGTGGATCCTCAGCTATGAGAAACATCTGGGTTTGGAAACTGGGCTTCATGACAAATGTACACCAGTCAGAGGGAATTCAGAATAGGGCCGTGTTAGTGGTCAGTGGTTTAGAAAAGCTGGGTTGTGGAGGAAGACTGAATGACTGGGGTGGTTTGATGAAAAGAAGAGTACTGGGGAGCAGAGGGGGTTGTAACAGCCTTTGGATATCTGTAAGACTGATGCATAACAGACAGAAGCAATCCGTTTTCCATGTCCATGGTGAGGAAGATAGGTTGGGTTTAAACAGCAGAAAGGGATGTTGAGGTTAGATCATCAGTGGGGATAGGGAAGTACTGGAGGGAGCTGGGTGGGGAAGATGTGGATCCCCATCTTTTGGTGCTCTGAGGTATAGGTAGGACAGATAGAGGTATACAGTTAGGAGCGATCTTGCCTTGGAAAAGCTTCATGACTGGCCCTATGACACTGTTGGAGTAAAATGACTAATGTGACACTGAGTGTAAGGTTTCATAGGTGTGGGAAGTGAACAGAAACTGAATCAGGATGCTGCACCAGAACACAGGGAGCAGCTAAACAGGCTCACATACCACAAATGATCCTTAAAAGTATATGAAGATATCCCCCCAGCTTTTCCATAGCTTTCTTTCATGTCATCCTTACATTCTTTTAACAAATTTTTAGAACATTACTGTGACTTCTGTGAAAAAGGCATGTTGCGTGCCACTGTGTTCACATACCGATGCCATATAAAAAATGTAGGCTGTGTGGGCTCAGCATTTCAGCTCACTAACATCTACTGAATCAGAGCCAGCAATAAATCAGGCAAAGACCTGGTGTGGGCAGTTTTTTGACCTTGTTTATCTAAGGTTTGGTGTGGTTGGCTGTAAAGTCCACTTCCTTGTGAGAGCAGAATTTGTCTGTTTGAAAGCAGGGGTAGCAAGTCGTCATAATTTTGGAGCTAAATTAAATTTCTGGGTAAATGATATTATGCTGTATTTTATTAGCTGTGATTAGCAGTGTGAATAGCCCCACTATTACAGAATTTGATGGAGATAGTCCTGTTAACCATACCAGAATCTCCTCACCTGCCTCAAGTGTTTTACTTTGTCTTGGAGGGATGTGAAGAAGGAAAACAAGCAAACAAACAGACTCATCCATTTCCAAGAGGATCACAGGGAAAAGAAATAGTTTCATCCACATTAAAAAGCTCTGGTGGCCTTTTCTCTGAGAACATTTACCTCCCCTGAAATGGGACATGGATTCAAAATTTGGCAGGCTTGTGATGGTCTTACATTAGGGAGGCACCTTTGTATCTGTGTGGAAATCTGCTTGTGACTGCAAAACTCTCATCCCTTTATAAATAGCCAGCTCAGTGAGGCTTTGTGACTTAAATCCATAAAGGCTTTGCTCCTATCCACATGGTTGTACTGAGGGGAGCAACTGAGTCAAGAGGGATTCCCCCACAGCCTGACATTCCTCCTCTGCCATGTCCCTGTCCAAACACAGACATGGGAAGTCACAATTGTATTTCTCATTTACCCTCAGTGTTTTGCCAACAGGGCAGCAGAAGCAAGCTTTGGGAGAGCTGGGTGAGGAAATTTGGACTATGTGGGTTGGCTAGCTAGTGGGAAGGGACTGAAGGGGAAATGGGAGATCTAGGAGGCACTGTGTGCCTGAGAGGATGGTGGGTTGCAGAGTGACTGAGGATAGAGGAAGAGTAGAGGAAAGAAGCATGGTAACTAGAAGGGAAGGCAAATATGAGCTGTGGGTCTCATTGCTTGAGAATTTTCTTTCTCTCTCCCTTCTTTTGATCCATTAAAAAAATAAATTATATATAAATAAATGCTTTCCCTGAATATGTGCACAGGAAATTAAGGAGCTAGAATCATTGTAGATAAAACAAAACAATGAACCAAACAACAACAAAGAAAGAAGTGGGAGAGACTTTTACTATTTTCTTAAAAGACAATAATATTAATAATCAAAACTCAGGTTTTATATAGCATTGTACTTGAAGATGTATCAGAACAAGGCAGGTATCATTATCGCTGGCCTGTGGATGAAACTGAAATGAAGACTTGCCAAAGGTCAGCAGGGATGGAACTAATCTCATATAACCATACATCTTCACCTGAACTAGACACCTACACTCTCTTAGTAGGCAATAGAGAGCAATTGGTACTTCTTGAGCCTGACTCACTTGACCTATTTCAGACACCTACTTTAAGATGGGGTGAATCTCATCTTAGAGATGGTTGTTTCCCTGCAGTGCGTACCAAGGGCAGCCCTCGGGTGACCATGTCACCTGGAAATGTCTCTTCTGTAGAGGTTTACAGCTAGATGAAACAAACCCCATCCCGCAGTCAGGATCAGTGCCAAAGCCATAGCAAAATGGTGCTGTAGGATTTTGGCATGTGACAACCACCTCTCAGTACAGAAAGCCTGTCAGGCTGGCTTGCTCTTTTCCAGCTCTTGGTTCTTATGGCTTGCACACTGATAGTGTAGAAAACCCCTGGTGTTAGAAACACAAAATGGGATGTTTCCCTCAGCAGCACCTGGGTCTTTCATTTTTCTCTAAGATCCCTTTCTCGTTGAGGAATCACCTCTGCTAAGGGATTGCCTACACTGCTAAATTCAATTCAATATAAATGTTCAGAACAGGGTTCAAATACAGTCATGTTGGCCTTACACCCAATTCAGCAGAATGACTCAGAAGAGTAAAATCTAGCAATCTTGGTTCAAATGGCTTATAAGGAATTTTCCAATCCACCAGCTCCAGAAATACCATGATCTGGGAATGGTGCTTGCTTTCCCTTTCTTTCTTTGTATGCATAAGGGGGAAAAGGGAAGTGGAGACCTATGTGCAGTCTTGTACTCCTTGTTATTCTTGCATTTGTTTGATATTTTCCATTAATTCCTGTGTTTTGTGTTTCAGCGCCTTTGTTTTCCTTTCCTCTCTTTTGAGGAGACTGATGGTGAGCGCTATGTTATTATTAGGTTTGGCATTACTTGATTAATTTTTTTTTTCTTCTCTGCGTCTCTGTGATTGGGATTAAGTTTTTTCCTGCCTCTACATTGTAATGTTATATTTGTTTTTACAGTCAGCACCTTGCTGTGCAGTTGCTTGAAGGAGGAGGAGAGCAGGCACGTTCCTCGGCTCATGTTTTGCAAGACATTTTTAGTCCTCTTCCATGTGTTAGTAACCTGGCCTGCTCCTGCCTCCTGGCCTGTTCCCATTTTGACAGAAGTAAAAAAGCCTCCTCTCTGGGACTGTGTCTCTGTTAGGGCTTTCAGGTTTGACGGGGCCGAGTCAAAGTAATGGTTGTTGAGAGACGTGTTCCTCTGAGAAATGCCACCACCAACACACCGCAGCAGTTTGGGAAGCAAAAACCTGTGACATTTTGTCATTATTCACTCCAGTTGAGATGATTTATGAGCAATCAGACAGCTAGAAGCTGCATTTCAGGAGTTAAATGAACTTGCCCAGCTCCATTTCCCCACTTGCAGCTTTGGTCTTGCAGGGCTGGAAGGGAGCACCGCTGCCTGCATCTCCCACACGCCCCCAGAAGCACGACCACCCCAGCTCCTCCCCAAACCAACTTTTTTGGCTCCACGCTCATTTCACACTGCAGAACAACACGTTCCCTCTGCCAGCCCAGCCCTTGGGTCTTTGTACAGCCAGCCTTCCACTGACGGCGGTACGAGTCTCTTTGCATAGAGAGTGGGTGCGAGAGCCTCCCACTCCCAAACCTCTCTGTGGATGGGTGCCAGCCTCCTCCGTAAATCATGGCTCTTCTCATCCCCCACCCCTGGAAAAGCAGCCTCCCTTCAGACCGCCTAAGCACTGCTGGGGGCTGAGCCTGCCCTCAGCATCCCAACAAGTCGCATCAGCACTGGTGCAGCCCCACTGGTTGCTAGCTGCAGAGAGGCTGCCAAGGTCGGCTACCCCTAGGCACTCTGAGCTGTCTAGACCAACTCTGAACAGAGCCAGGACATTGCCACTGGAGCAAAACTTCCTGTATTTGCAAATCCATCTACCTACTCGGATGACCCTAATCACCATACATCTGTATAATTAAATCCTCTTTCTAACTTATCTTTTTTCTCAGCCCAGCTCAAGCTCCTTGCCCTGCTTGACTTCGCTTCTTTGCCTATCAGCTATCATTTGGCTGAATGAAGCACCTGGGAATTCAGTTTTTAGGAGGTGAAGTGTATATTGTCCCCCGAAGGGAGGGAGCTTGGGGAGGCAGGATGGCAGCCAGCTCTTTCCTGGCAGCGATGGGAATGCTGACGTGGAGCTGCCAGTCGGTGGGTGGGCGTAGCACAGCTGCCTCCTTCGGTTGGGTCCAACCCCTTTGCAAATGCGGGTGAGGGAAGGAGGCTCAGGGTGACCAGTTCCCCCTTCATGCCATGGCTGAGGCCCTTTTCTCCTCCCAGCTCCTTTCTGGTGACAAGCCGGTGTCTGCGCTTTGGTGCTTCAGAGACATGTAAAGTCAAAACAAAATAACGATTTTCAGCAAAAAAAGTTCTTTGCATGGTGAGCGTGAGTGGCACAGATTTCTCTCCCATTTGTCCCAAGCCGTACGTGTCAGATGTGGTTTCCATATGGCAGCTATATCTCTCAGTACACCCACACTGGATGTATGCATTGGTATACCAGTGGCTGTGCTGAGCCGCAGATAAATGTTTAGCATTCCTTAGTCAACTGGAAGCTCTGTGTGTATGTATAGGGTGTGCGTGGGGGTGAAGCCCAAGGAATATAAAAACAGGCATATGGCATTTTTTAACTCATCACACAGATAAAAAGGAGAAATAAATATAAGGCAACACACTAAAATAGCATCAACGTCTTTGAAGTAAACCCACTAGTAAGAGAAACTGAAGCGGAGGCTGCTGCATCAGCCCACAGCTCCAAGCCCAGCACCTTGTCCTTGCATTTTTTGGTGCCCCACATTTGATGAGATCTCAGGATGTGCTCCCTTAAATAGGGAACCTTGGACTCACAGCACTTTATGCCTCATTGGCACAACCATGGTTTGGACACACCAAAAGTGACTTTATCATTCTTCCAAAGCACGTGGACAGCTCTAGTTCATTTTACTGAACGGAGGTTGTGCTGAGTTAAGCACAAGACCATCACTCTGTATCCTACCATAGGCAAGATGCCTGCTGCATACATCCCATAGACCTGATGCAGTTGTTTAAGCCTAAGCAAGCAGTGTTGCCTGAGGCACCCTTGGGTTTTGGCATGTCCTTTGGCTGCCTTTCCAGTAGGGTATGACTGTCTCTGTGCTGATGCTTCAGACATTGTGGGGAGCTGGAAATAGCACCGCTCACCTGTGCTTAGCAAGTGAATCAAGCTCTCAGCCTTGACATAGTGCCTTGTGCTAATAGAGAGGCTGAAGTTCATCAGAAACTGAAGTTCATCAGAAAAAATGCTCCAGTGAAGTGATGGTGCATGAAAAGTTTCACCAGAAGGTCTTTTTCCAAAAGGTACAGAAGTGCAAACAAAAAGGCCACTGAAGAAGCAGGGTCAGCCCCTTCCCTGACAATTTGTTTAAGTGTGAATTTTTCTATACCACACATGAAATTCTGGATAGACGTGCTATCAGCATTCACAGTATTGCTACTTTGTCTGCCTGGAGATATCTCCCTTCCTCCTGCTTGGAAATACCTTCAGCACGTGTCCTTGTAAGATGGAAAAATCGCCTCACGGTGTGGTCTTGGATTGAGTGGTTTGAAATGCAGGGAAATTCCTCCCTCCTCCAGCATGGGAGGAACCAGGAGAGAATGCTTATAGTTAGAAAGATGGAAATATAGTTAGAAAGATGGAAGGGTGGGGAAATTCCAGGGCATGAGCAACCCCAAAGGGTTCACGGGATTCTGGGTTTGCCATGGTGATGGCTCTCTCTGAGGATGCCCTATGCCTGTCTTCACCTGCCCACCCTTCTCCTCACAGACCCTGTACAGAACACATGGAGAAACCTGAAAATCAGCTCTGTATTTCAGGGGAGTGAACCTTGGACAGTGGGATACTCCTGAAGTTCTGGAAGGAGGACCTTCAGCCTGAGTCTTCCCCTTGAAGGGGAAAAGATGGCCTTGCCTGGGCTCTTTCTGTTCCTGGTTGTGCAAAGACCTTTATCTTATGCTACTTTAGGCACTACTTGGGTCATTTTGGGTTTTACTGGCTCAGGGTTAGCAGGGGGAAGAACCCTTTGAACAAAGGCCTTTTATCTTAGGAAATACTCAATTCATTTTATTCCTTTGGGACAAGTGAAGCTGTTGGTGTCTGTTAGTGGATTTGACATAGCAAAGGTATTTTTTATTTTCTTTTCTTTTGCCCTGAACTGTTTTTCTAGGCAGAGTCTGAGATCCAGATATGGGATGCCTGTGTGAGGAAATAGGCAGTCTGTGTAATGAAGCACTGGCCTGTGTTATGATAAATGCAAAATGATTAAGAGGTGAGAGGAAATAGACTTGGGAGAAAAAAATAATAAAGAAAATAAGGGACAAGTGTTTTGTCCGTCTTGGGGGGCAATGGATTTTATTACTTGCTGAGGGTCTATTGCAGGGCAAGGTGCCAAAACCCAAATGATTTCCACCATCTGAGTAGGGTAGCAAGCTATCAGAATCTTGTTGCCCAGGTCACATTCATTCCTCACATGTGCTGGAAATTCATATGGAGAAGAAAGAGTGTGAGAGAAGGATGTACCAGGAAGCTTAGATCTTGATGTCAGTGACACCCCCGGGGACAGGGCATGTTGTCCCTGGCTGGCCATGAGGGCCAGGGGCAGGCAGGACAAGCCACATGGGAGCTGATAACACTGTTGGTGTTCATGTTTCCCTCCTGAGCTGATCCCTGTGCTGTTCAGACTGCCAGCATCCCTATTGGAGCTGGCCCCAAGCTGTGGCCTGTAAGGAGAAAACTTTCCAGTGGTGGTGTGGTCATGAAACCACGAGCAGATGAGTGTGTGTGGGTGTGATTACACAGCCCTGCACAAACAGACTGAAGATGGAAACGTGCCCTCCTCTCAATTCCGGGCTGCAGAGAGGTATTGGATTTGGGGCTCACAGCTGGGGGTAGTGTGGTGCACGAGTTTGGAGACCAGCCCTCCTGCAGCTTGGGTGACAGCATGACAGCATGTCACGCAGGGATGTTCTGCTGGTGGTACAACAAGGTACCACCCCCTGGGCAGGGATGGAGAAAGCCCCCAGTCAATGTGCGTCCAGAATATGCAATTATTAACCTGAACTGTCTTATTTGGTTAATGCAATCAGCAATAATGCATTACAACTTCAGATGCAAAGGACTGAAACCTTAAATAATTGTTGTTGCTCAGTAAAATAGTATGGCTCCAAGAGCATCAATGAATTGGTTGATGGGCCCATATGGAAATCTTTATCGGTGAAATGTATTTTTTTTTCCTCTTTTTGTGGTATGTGATTTGGTCCACTGCAAGCAGCTGAACGATTTGCAAAATCTCAAAGCAAACTCAGGGCTCAGATGTAATGTCACTCACCAGTGCCACAAAAAGTCATCAAAGGTAATTGTCCGTGTGTGCACTTTCAGCCTTAGACAAATATAAGGTATTTTGATCAACCGACCACAGCTCATGAGGAATCAGTCAGATGACTTTGTGTGTGCCACTGGCCAAAGATGCCAAGTTAACTGATTTCATGATAGTCATGGCTTGATCTTGGGCCTGAGCCCACAGATTTAATTCTCCAATTTTATGTGAAAAAGGAGGTGTTTCCTTAATTTGGGGCAAACTTGCCCACCAGCCAGATTCATTCAGTAAGTTTGAAACCGTTGATGAACCCACGGGTAAACTTGCTTCTGAGTTTTGATTTAGCAAAGCCTAAGCTTTAACGTATCCTGAAATGATTTCTTGAAGGGTTTGATCTTTGCAAAAACACGCTGATGGCAGTTTGGTATTGAGCTCACACACAAAAAATCTAATAGACCAATACTTGATATAGTCATTTTTTTCCGAGCAGCGGTTTTCCTGTTTGGAAGAATTTTTCTCACACACTGGCAATTCTGTCTTTTGCTGGAGCAGCTCCAGGACAGACGAGTTAATGCCCTGTGTAGTTTGTTTTCATATTGAGCAAACCCTGCTGAGAAGCTGGAAAATAGCGATTTGAACTGATAAGCTTGCAAAAGACAGCTGACTCATCAAGTGCCACGAAACAAGGATTCCCACACTGTGATACACCTGGAAGTGTTGAACTTGTACAAGCCCAGTCCTCCACCCTTCTTCTGGAGGTGTTGGGGAATCACCAGATGCTTCTTCTTGGCCAGGGTAGAGTTGCTACCTCCTATCACAAGTTCTTTCTTCTAGCAGTTGTCCCCAAACAAATGAAGGTAACCCAAACCACAGTGTTGGTGCTGTGTTTGCAAATGCAGATGGGACTAGACAGTCCAGCAAACTCCATAACTACTTTGGGTGACAGCAGGGTTGTAGCAGGTGGCACCATTTGATCTTAGGTCTAATCAAAGTTTTGAGTGAGATTTTGGGGCTAAAAGATACGAAATAAATTCATTCAGAATATATCCCCTGGGGAATACTGGGTTGCTGCTTTGAAACAGACCCTGCTTTCAATTTGCTCTGCACCAGAAGACCACTACTTGAAAAGTAGTAGGTATGGATCTTGTATGAGGCATATTATGAATCTCAATCAGAGGGCATTCTCTCAACAGTCAAAGTGCCCCTGCCTTTTTCTTGATCTCACTGGAGCAGACTCTCTACTCCCATGACAGAGGATAAATGGAGAATGTTTGGGGTCATAGTCAAGACTAGGCTTTGGTTATTAAATGAGAAAAATGGTGACATCTTGCTTCTGTATGTGGAGCTTGGTGGACACGACCAGGCCCAGCACCATTCACATTTCTGTGCTTGCAGTTCCTCCTCTGAAGGGGGTTGCACACCTTCCAGCAGGTGTGGTCAGCGTGTGGTCTTCTAGCCAGCACCTGACTTGCTGTAACTTCATCTTGCTCCTTTCTCTGGAAGTGTTGCTGTAGTGGAGGGCCAGGGAAGGCTCTTGGTCTTCTGGGAATGTGAAAACATCTTCACTTATGTGCTGACAGTTTATCTGGGTTGTTAGCACATGGAAAGGAGGAAAAGCAAGCCTATGCAATGGGGCATGACATACAGAGGCTTTCCAAAGAAGCCTACTTTTTCCAGAAAATATGTTAAAATTTTGAATTATTGTTATTATTATTATTATTATTATTATTATTAATGCCAAAGCACAGCTTCTTCTGACATGCCCTTTGGAAGTTTTCCCTGTGACATTACAGGTACAGGTAAATCATGATTCTGGACAGAATATACCTCTTAGGAAAAAGCGGAGATTTTCTGCTAGATATGTTTCTGGCTCTTTTCCTGATCACACGTGCATTTAAGTGCCTTCACTTCACGGTATCATGATCCAGAGTGAAGCTATCAGCACTTAGTGCTGGAGGAGGCCGAAAGCCAAATGTCTGTGAGAAGGAAAGCTACAAAATTCGTAACAGAATGAAGTTTTACTTGGAAAATATTCTGTGATTGATTTATTTTTTTTTCCCCACTGAATTTTGTAAAAAGATTGTACATTTTTATGCTTGAAAATAATTTTTCTTTGCTTGGCAAGAACAACAACTGCCTAACAAAGACATGATGGATGATTGCCGGGCTCCTGCATCTTTCCTGACACCACCTGGTTATGGCCATTTAGCTTCCCTTGTACATCTGCTGGGCAGCTGTCAGACTGTTGCAGAGTGACAGTTTCAGAGGAGGTTGCTCTGCCTACCCCATACCTCTCACCTGTAGATGAGATCAAAGAAAAGAGAAAAGGGGAAATTAACTCCAAAAAAGGAAAGCCTGAAATTGGACAAAGCTTACACAAGCCAAGTTGTTTAAAGATGTAATGAGAATTTGTAAAGGAAATAAAGGCCAGGGACAAAACTATCAGTGGACACATGCACAGGGCAGCCCAGAGCAGAGGAAGCAGCTCTGATTCCAGACCTGTGCTGCTCCCACAAAGCACCACCAGCTTGACTAGTCCCCAGCCTGAGTAATACACCTGTGAAGGATCAAGAATTACCTATGCTGTCTCTACTGTCTGCAGTGTCTCTATACTGACGTGGTGAAAGAGAGAAAAAATGCTCTGTTTGGTAAGGGATATCTCTGAGTCATCTGCCACATCAAGGTGTGAGAAGATGCATGGTGTTTAAACTCAAATTCTCCTGTAAGATGCAAAGTGCTTTTCCTTTACTTTGTAGTATGCTCTTACCTCCAACAACAGCTCAAAATTTACTGCACGAGGATAAGTTTTTTTCTAATTACTTTGTTGGTAATGCAGGACACCTTGTCATTTTATCCTTGGGAAAACTCAAAATCGTATATCTCTGGTATTTTTTTATTCATTAAGTCCAAAGTGTAAGGTGTTCCCAGCATTCATACAGATGGCAGCAACTTCGGTCAAATTCTGAACTGGATTATGCTTGTGCAAGGAAGGAGAGTGATGATGCTGATGTCTGAGGGGCCTGTGAGATCCCTCATGGTGATCTGCTCTGTGGAGAACATGCAGTCACCAAACCCCTACCCAGTAAATGCACCTCCTAGATGACAGATGTTAATTAAAAGCCAAACCCAGTTTAAAGCCACTTGAGACAATGACTAAACTTGTGTAGAACAGCCTGTTGACACCTGAAAATGGCTGAGCACAGCCAGCCACCCACATGCTGAGCTGTGATGCTGCCGTGGCATGCCTGGCACACTGCTTGGTGTGGTGAGGTGAGGAGGACCCCTGGCAGCCCCTGCATTGGGCTGTGACTCTCCCACAAGGGCCTTTTGGCTGCACACCCTGATGAGATGCATCCTTTGGCTGTGGCTAGCTAGTAGCGGCTCAGCCAGCACAATCTGCCTGGTTGGGATGTTACAGAGTGGGACAGAGGCTCCAGCACTTTGCTACAAGTCGTAGAGGATATTCCTTGCCTCGGGGAACCTGGTGTCAGTGCAGTAAACGACGGTGGGTGCTGTACAAAGCATTTTGTGCTACGTCCCTGCTTCCACAACAAGCAGTAGCTGGTAGATGGAAAACATTTTGTTTCTGAGATGAAAGTAATCTGAGTTCTGAGTATATTACAATATCCATGTACTTGAGGTTTGTAATTCAGCCTTCTTCAGGATATTGGAACATCTGTTTAAAAAACGCATGAGAAGAAGGGAATATCTGTTTCAACATTAGTACTGAACATTCTGGGAGTATATGTGCACAGAATTTAATTATCTAAAAGATGAGGACACAAGGGAGGTTCTGAGGGGTTTGGGAGGTTCTGGGAGGTTTAAATACCACTGCTTGGATTCACTTGCTGATCTGTTACCAAATGCACTGATGAAAACTGGAATAAGATAAAATGTGAATGTGACCAATTACCTGTGCTTGTAGACAGGACCACACATCACTATGGTTCGAGACATAGTTGGCTGTCTTTGAGTGACTGCCCATTTCGAAAGAACACAATGAGGCATTATTTCACAGTGATGGGATGTAGAAGTGGGTGGAGATTATGGATAAGGAGGCCACATCAATAGACAGCCAGCTGATTGCATATTCCTCCTTTAATACCTTGTTTCTAAAACACCACTGGCTTCTGACTGTGTTCACTAATCAACATAGTTTGAGCCACTGGCCCGCAGAAGCTCAAAAGGTCACAAATGGAGGTATGTCCTCTCCCCAGATGGTTTTCCTTTTGTCATTGTGCTTCTGCATATGGGGAACCCTCCCCCAGTTATCAATAGCTGATAGGTAAGCTGATTCTGAGATGTCCGTGGACTGTAATCCAGCCCTAGCTGCTGTTTCTGGAGGGTTTGTTCACGTTTTGTGTATCACCAGTTCCTCCAGCAATGGCTAACCATTAATACCTCTTCCTTCATGCTCTCCACATTATGGCTTATGTGTTCTAGTCCACTGTGGAGGCAGGGAAGGCAATGTTTTGGAAATGCAGGACAAAAGTGGAAACAGCTGATGATGACGGGATTCTGGAGTTGTTTTCTTAATTGCAATTAGGACTCTGATGCATTTGCTTGGAAGGTGGGTGTTTTTTGTGTCTGTTTCTGTCCTGAGTCACTTGTATGTCACAGCGATCTCACTCCAGACAAATCAGTGACGGTACTGAAAATAGCACAGTGCTGTTCGTGATGAGGACAAGGAGTGGGCTTTCACAGGGAGGCTGCCCCTCGTCTCTGCAGTTACCATGGATGAAGGACAACCCTGGCATCTGGAGTGCCAGAAGATGAATGATATAAATATGTATCTACTTGTTTCTTCTTTCTTCTCTCTTCAATGACCGATGAAGCCATGTAATGTTTTCTTCTTATAAAAACATACTAGGAGGGTACAGCACAGGTGGGAAGGGAAGACGAAACATTGGAGCCCAAAATAATGGATTTTGGTGCTTCTGCTCAGGCAGTGTGAGTCTGTCAGCTTGTGTTCAAAAAGCACAAGAGGTTTCCACAAAGGGCTGCCAGAGAAGAAGAGGGACAGTGACCAGTGGCAGGCTCTTGACTGTCCTGGAGCTGGTGGGTCATCTTCTCCCTGTAACCCTTCAGGGAAGGACACTGCTACAAGCTGAACAAGAACAGTGGAACTACCCAGCAATACCTATCTTGTGTGTTAAGGCAGGTGAGGGCACAGTAAAAAGGTGGGTGTCCCAACCAGTGTAGTACGAGATATCTGACATCTGTACTTTGTGCCATGCCTCCTTTCAACTTGGTGGATCTGAGCAGATTTGGTCCTGGAAGAGCAGACAAGTCCTCATGAGCCAATATGTAAGGTGCAAGGCAGGCCTACAGCTTAAAACCAGAAAAGGTGCTAGCAACAGCTGGTGTGCTCCACTGAATTCCTGAATTGCATTTATGAAACCTCTTTCCGGATGCTCTGGGTGTTCTGCTGAATTAAACTCAATTGAATTGACCATCCATTATAATCACTTAAACTACAATTAACATTTACTCTAGAAATAAAGGAAAACTTAACAATGAACTCCTTTTTTTTTTTTTTTTTTCTTTTCTTTTCTTTTTTTTTTTTTTTTTAACAGAGATAATTTGCTTTTCTGGGAAATCTCAGTGATCTGTATTGGAAAAAAACACAGAAGCAAATTGTGCAAGACATCCCAAAGGAACACCAGTCCAAGCTTCTGACACACCATGTGCTCAGTGGCTGCAACATATTTTAAACAAAACCTATTAGAGAAATGCTCAGTCTTTTTAAAAATAGCATTTTCCCACTATTTTTTTTTCATGTGTCTTACTTTATGAAAGCCAACCCCACCTCCCACCGCCCAGCCAGCTATCTCAATCTGGCAGGGAATAATGGTTTATGGCCAGCAAAATGTTAGCTCAAAATAAGTATCAAAACTTTATATGTATGTAATAATATTATGGTTTTAAGGTCTACTAGATTTGTCACCTGAAAAAGTGTCTTCCATTGTGAAAGGTGTTACTTGTTTGTGAGAGATTCCTTTCAATTAAAATAGACTCGTAAGTCATTTAAAGGCTTTTCATTGGTTTTTTTTTTTTTTTTTTTTTTTTTTTTCCTAGGCAGAAAAAGAGTTCTAAAGAAAAACATTTGCCTCTTTCATTCACTTCTGGTCTCATCTCTGATTAAGATCTCAGGACCCATCCCAATGCTGATTAGCAACTTGCACGTGGTGGATTACTGGACATGGAGTACTGCTTGACTTCTGTAACACTGCAAGGTACTGAAATGGAGCAAAGTAAATCTTGGCAGGTGGTTATTTTGCTTTATATGATTATTAAATATCAGTAATTTGAATCTGCTCAAATCGAATACTATGTAAGTGTATTAGTGTACAAAGAGCAGGTGAGGCTGTCAAAAATCAAGTGATTTGTTGCACTGCTATGCTCTGTATGCCTTTTGCCTCCATAACCACAAAGAGTATAGCAGGAAGTAATTTCATCTGCACAAATATTGATGCTGTTTTTATATAAATGCATATATAAGTATGTAAACACATTTATCTTTAGTTTTAAATGGATGTATATGTGTTTATCTGTGAATATAAGGCATATCTATAATATGGATTGAATGTAAGAAATACATAACCACCAATATACATGTATTTTTCTATGCCATCACTATTGCTTCAGCCTGGCATACTAGTTTTTTTACAAGGCAAAACATTCTTTTTAATAAACTTTACTTTACAATTTATACTTAACCCTCAAAAATATATTTGGGAAATTCTGTTGAAGCACAGCCCATTGCATCAGGGAAAAGCACAGCTCTTGTCTGAAACAAAGTTTTTGGTGCATTTTCTTGAACTGGGAATTGTATCCCAGTGAGTGGTGACCAAAACTTCACATTCCGGACATAGCAAACCTTCCCGTTTGTGGCAGAGGCAAGGAAAAAAACAAGAGGGAATCAGGGGAAATAGCTTCAAACTAGAACAAATTGCTGGATAACTCTGTTGTCAAAAGGTCACATTCTTTCCTTAGGCAAACCTGCACAACTTTGCTTAGGTCAGAAGAAGGAGTATGAGGAAGAGGAAAGCATACCAAGGAAATAATCCTTCCTGTATGACCTCTGGATGCTGCTGCTTGACCTGAGTGCAGCACAGATGAAGAGAAGAACTGGAAGAAACACACACAGCTTGAAATTTATCAAAATGTTGATTGGAAAGGACCTCTCAAGCTCATCCAGTTTATCTGCCTGCTTAAAGCAGGACCACCACTGGTATTAGGTTAGGTTGGCTTTCTCCAGCCAAGCCTTTAGGACTGCCTGAGATGGAGACATCAAACCCTGTCCCGGTAACATGTTCCAGTGCTACCTGACTTTCCCAGTTGAGAAAGCTTTTCTAATGTCCTACCTTGAACCTTCCAAGCTATGTTTTTTTATTTTATTTTATTTTATTTTTTTTTATTTTTCTGTTGCCCATTGCTGTACCGTCTGTCACTACTAAAAAATTTGGCTCCATCATCTTGGTAGGTGTCCTTCAAGTAGGCTGCACTTTAGCCCTCTTCTGAAAATGACCGTTGAAGGTGACTGCAGAAAGCAGTCATGGGACTGCTCTGCCAGCCCTGGGAATGATCTTTCCTCCCAGCAGGCATTTGCTGCAGCTGAGCTTTTCTGAGGTGGTGTTCATGAGTCAAAGGTAAATGTCTGGGAGGTTACAAACATAGAGGAAAATCATAAAATGGAAGATGATAGAAAATGAATCTGCTCTGTGAGTACAGAGAAGAGCGTTGCTACTCTATATCAAAATACGTGCTACAAGTATGGTAACATAGACTTCAGCATGAAATATTATGTCTACTGTCTAACAATCCATATCACAGAATCACAGAATCACAGAATTTCTAGGTTGGAAGAGACCTCAAGATCATCGAGTCCAACCTCTGACCTAACACTAACAGTCCCCACTAAACCATATCCCTAAGCTCTACATCTAAATGTCTGTTGAAGACTTCCAGGGATGGTGACTCCACCACTTCCCTGGGCAGCCTGTTCCAATGCCTAACAACCCTTTCAGTAAAGAAGTTCTTCCTAACATCTAACCTAAAACTCCCCTGGCGCAACTTAAGCCCATTCCCCCTCGTCCTGTCACCAGGCACGTGGGAGAACAGACCAACCCCCACCTCGCTACAGCCTCCCTTGAGGTACCCATAGAGAGCGATAAGGTCACCCCTGAGCCTCCTGTTCTCCAGGCTGAACAAGCCCAGCTCCCTCAGCTGCTCCTCGTAGGACTTGTTCTCCAGGCCCCTCACCAGCTTTGTTGCCCTTCTCTGCACCCGCTCAAGCACCTCGATATCTTGCTGTTACACTGCAGTCTACACCTATAACAACTCTTTTCAAGATGATTCTCTTGCATTCAGCAACCTATGCCCATGCTGTTACGGTTTCTTATCTTCCAGATAGAGACTGCACCTAAATTCCCTGTTGGGAACGGATCCTGTCTTATCCTAAGTCTCAAATCAGTCTATGGAGAAGGTTATTTGGCAGGAGCCTGAGCCAGGCCAGTGACTTCTAACAGCAAAGATGAATAAGTTCTGATGTTTGGGAGTACTCCCTCACACTGTTTAATGTCTAGACATGGCCTCAGTGTCTAGGTTGGTTGACAGAAGCATTCTTTGTTTCCTGTGCTGTGGTTGTCTTAACATAGGGTTTGTTTTTTCATAACAGCTTAAAGTCTCCTTCTTGTCCATATTAAAAGCCAAGGTCTGGCAGGATGTTTGGTGATTTAAATGTGGACCCTTGTTAGTGGAGATCTCTTTTGCTGTAAGGAACTGTAAATCATAACAAAAGCAGGGTTGCATTTAAACTGGGCTCATCTGCCCCATGGGTGCACATGTAACTGGAAATGAAGGATGGCTGGCCTCAACAGATGGGACCACAGCAGCTGACTTCTTCCAGGAAGATCTATCAAAGACCTGTCAGTGGGCAAAATGGTAAGACATTGCCAGGAGTCATCCGACTCAGCTGTGCCTTCTCCAAACTAATTGTACTCCCTCTGCAGTCAATGCACCTCCAGGGGGTGGTTTGCCATCCTCCAAAAGGCGTCTAAAAGAGACAGAATGAGTTGCCTTCTTAAAATACCCATTTTTCTCCATCATCTGCAAAGAAAGCTTTAAAATGACATGCTTAAACTAGCCACTTAACTTCTGGAGTGCTAGCTTTAGGTGAGGCAGATCTCTCCCATCTGAACTGGATGAATACCAAAGAAAATATTTGCAAACAAAGATTTGCAAACTTGTATTGGCTTTCAGAACCTCTTTTATCTGGTTTCCATAAACAATATTTGTAGTAATATTTTATATGAGAATATTTTACAAGCAAATGCACTATTGTGGTGAAAATACTTGCATGATCCCTGCCAAACTGCAGGTGAAAGCTTGGCAGCTGGGGAGGTTTGCAAGCTCTGTTGCTAGATATAAAAATTGGCTTCAGTTTTACCCCCTGAAGATCTCTGGAATTTTTACCATCCGAGTCAGGGAGGAGGAAAACCATTGTGTGTCTCTGAAGGCCAGTCTCTCTCTGCAACTTGCACGTAGTGAATTCTTAAGTCACTACCCACAGCGAACAGGCTGACATTTGCTTGTGGAAAATATTTGCTGGGTCATTACGGATAACACGCCATTTTCTAAAAATCTACGCCCTCTTTCTGATTGCTACTCAAGCAGAAAAGGCTAGCTTAGTTAGATATGTGCAAGTGGCTCACCTCACTTTTGTTCTTGCTAACCTTGATTCTGCCTGATTTAGTTACTGGGAAAAGATGACTACTTCATCTCTGAAGCCATCTGTCCTTACTCCTCCGGATAATATTTTTATTAACGCTCTTTATTTTATTCCATTTTATTGCATTTGATTTTATTGCATTTGATTGAATTTAAAATCTGTCAGAGTGATTGTTCTCTTTGTAAAATGGATCATTGCATTTTCAAAATTTAATACCTGCACCGTCCACACACAGTCTGGAATTTAAAGCAGCTTTCTGTAATCTGTGCTAGTAGATATAATTTTCATGATTTCTGAATGGATGTTGGTGTTGAAATAAACTAGGAAATGTAATTGCTTCCAATGCCACTACCATTGCATATGTTTTTTGCTGAAACTAGCTAGTGTTAATATCTATCTGTTTTCATTATGCCCTTATTGCATTGATGGAAATAGCTCAACTCATAAATGACATTACAACCATCAGTGTTAGAATCAGTTTAGAGAAGGGATTTAATTTCCCTGGTGGAAAAAAAAAAAAAAAGGAAAAAGAAAAAACACGACAGTCTCTGAACTTCTGAATGTTTTTAAGCTGCTGTTGAGAAAGCAAATACCAAATCCATACATAATCCTGCTCTGAGTTGTCAAAGCTTCCCTTCTTTCTCTTTCCTTTCTGTGACCAATTTTGCTTTCTTTTGGGGCACGTTATACCTTTTTCAGCTAAGGTCTTGTAAGCTTTTATGGAAATTTTCTTAGGTATGTTTTCTTGGAGTGGTGAATTTTATCCTTGTGAAACATAATGTAAAAAAAGCTTTTTACCAATACCAGAAAATGTGTATTACTATTTTATAAGATCTGATGAGATGCCGGTCTTGTGTCCTGTTCATTCTTAAGCTGTCCATGCTGAGAGCTGTCCTGGTTAATTTGGGGGTTGGATCTGTTACTTCTTTCAGGATTTATATCTTCAAAACACATTTCGTCAAAAAGATTTCCACTGTTTTCTAGCAAATTAAAATTGTGTTAAATTCTTCAGCCGCAAATTTCTTCATCAAAGTCTGTCTGGGGTCCTTCCTCTCTTCCCTATCCCTTCCAAATCCATCTCCTTGTCATCCCTGCTTCCTCTTTTCCCCAAGGCTCCATCAACCAGGTGCATGCCAAAGGCTTGTTCTATGGAGCTACACACTTGGTGTTCAAACTGCCATGGCAGTACTTCTCAAACCGTGGGAGGAGAAAGCAAGTGGTTGAGCGTATCTCATGGATTAAAAAAAAATATCTGAGAGCTGTTGACAGAGGACATTGTAGTCTTCCAGCAACTAATCTGCAGTTGAGACAGATAAAAAGACATAAGAGCTTCATGCTTTTATTTTCTGCCAAGTTTTTCCTTTTACTTAATATGCATCATTGCTACTTTGGGGAAAAAAAAAAAAAAAAAAAAAAAAAGCAAACATCAACAAGCAAGACTCAGAATAGCAGTTTCACAATATTTAAGGCTTTAGTGGCAATCCCTGCTTAGGCAGTTCCCTCCCAGCCACTCCTTCTCTCATCAAAGTTTGCCTCCCTTTTTGACATTTTCATCTATAAAAGAAAGAAAAAGAAAAAAAAAAAAAAAGAAAAAAAAGTCAAAGAGATCATAGTTTAACCTGGATTATGTCATTCATCCAGGGCACCACATTGCTTTACAAACAGTTGTGTTGGCACAACCGAGAGGTCAGAGAACTGAGTTGCAAAGGCAGGAGAAGGGAGAGGGGAATTTCTTAAGCAGATACTGCCGCCAAAACCAAATTATTGTGAAACTGCGCTGTCACATTCCAAAAAAACACTTTCTCCTAAACCTTATGAGACTATAGGAAATGGTGAATATTGGTGGAGAAGACCCCTTTGGACCAGGCTGAATGCTGTTTAAAGCCTGCTGGTAGCTGCAAAGTGGACCAGGATTGTGAACACCTCTCACAAGCCTCGGCCGTTGGTGGTCATTCAGTGCTGAATAAGACAACATGAATCCTGACCCCTTTCAGATTAAAACCATGGCTCACACAGCCCAGTTCAACTCTTACAAAACTGAAAAGAGTGAATTATATTCTTGAATACACACACGGCCACCCAAGTGAGGTATTCCCACTGGTTTGAGCTGTGCAAATGAGGCCAACATCTGACCATAACAGCGTAAGAACTGCCAGCGTATCCAATTAGCAGGATAAAAGTAAGTGCCCTCCTGGCTTACTAATTATTTTCAGAATACACAGTGTGATGGAATCCCTTCCAAAAATCAAATCTGTCTTACAGCAGTTTGACTTACAGGCGGTGCAGAATGGAGCGTTTCTAAGTGCATTGCAATTAATTATGCTTTCAAATGCACTGACTAAATTCAGCTTTGCAATTAGATAAATAATAACTGAGAGGAAAGGTTGTATTTTGGAGTTACATGTCGCAGTAGATGAATACGCCTTTTGCCCCAGCTGTTTGTGCCTGTGTCATGGCAGATGTCTTGCTGTGAAGCCCTGTCTGTTGCAGATGAAATGCCTGTACAAAAGCAGCTTCCATGTCCATTTAAATGTGCAAGAGCCATACTCATGCAGTCAGCACAAGATCCTCCTTTAATTTCTTAGCGTATCTGCCTCGAATATCAAAGAGGATGACATTTCATCAAAACTACGACCAAACTGGTAACATCAAAGAGCCTGACTTGGCAGCCTCCACCTTTTTTCAGGCAATATTGACTCAGGTAGTGGATGTCACTGATTTCAGTCCAGGTGTGCCAAAGTGACAAATTGGAATCCACATGCCGGAGCCCTCCATGCTGAGCAAATGGGTAAAGGTGACTGACACACACACAAAACATTGCTTTTTCTTTTTCTGCCTTCAAATTACCTGTCCATTAATTGTGCAATTCTTAAATACAGCCAATATTAAAAAATGTCCCACAGCTGTTCAACAAGCAGCTTTGAAAATACAAATTGAAATTATTGGTTTAGCTCACAAGGATCTAAGCACTCATGGTAGGAGTGTATCCTTGGCTAAAGGGGAAACCACAGTAATGGGAAACAATGTCCCTATCACTGGAACTTTCGTTTGTGGATTCCCACAGGAATGATTCCTTTTCTTACCTCTTTTTAATACTCGTGACCACCCATAAGGTGAAGTGCTTCACTAATATTAATTGAAGTGCTAGAAGCAGGAGGCTGAAACATGTATTAGTTGCATTTATGGCCACCCTGGTAACCTTGTGCTTTCAAAGGGCTCAGCTGCAAGTGGAAACCAGGTGGCAGAAGGTGAACTTGAGCAAGTGAGTGTTGGTGAGCAAAGGGAACGTGTTTCATAGCCTTGGTGAAGGTTTGGCTGGAGGAAGGATATGCCGGGGACTGTTGATCAGCTCTGCCTATAGTTAAAGGATATACTTGAATTCCTGCCTTCACGAACCAGCATCAGTGAGTAACACTTCCCATGAGCTGGCTCAAAGCCCGCATCCCACCCTTGTCAATAATAAACTCACTTCAACTATTCATGGTTTTTCTATGTCTTGTATGGACTGCAGTAATTCAGATGGGCTAGGGATGAAGCCCTCTGAACCTAGCCCTGTGTCAAACATAGCAGTGGGACAGGCAGCTCAGGCTTTGCATAGCCCTTCAGATCTGCTCTCCGTTTTCTCCACTGGCTTTGCATAGATCATTAAATCAAGTTCAAAGTCTCCTACTGAGGCCCAGAAAGGTATGGAGATCTACTGACTACTACAAAAAGCCCAGTTCCCACTGACTCCAAGCATGGGATTAATCACGCCTCCTTTTAGTTGCCAAGCAGATGGACATCTTGTTTAATCCAATTCTCCATAGTCAATAGGTAGAGGAAAAGACATCTCCTCTCTCTTTGGGATAGGGTAAACTGTTCCCTAAAGAAACCTGTCTTTCTCCATGGGCAGTTGGGAAAGCTTAGATCCTGAGTTCAGGTGAAGCACCACACTTTCAGATAGATCAAATGAGGTGAGAGGACTGCGTCCCAGCTGAAGTATGGTTGAAGTGCCTAAACTTGCTCTTTCTGGACACGTTCCTTGGTGCCTCTGGAAGGCTGTTTGAATTGCTGAAGTTCCCAGATGGTCAACCTCGTCACAGATTTCACTGCTGGAATAATGAAATACCTGGCCATTCAAACAAGCTTCAGCATGTTATCTGAACATCTGGAACTAACTGCTCTGGGAATTAGGGCATGTCACAAATCACACCTCCTTCTGCTCCAGGTAGAAGCGTCATTTCTTTGCTTGGTCATTTCTTTCGTGACCCCTTTCACAAATGCACAACACGTCAACAAAAAAAGAACCATGTTACCAGTACTAGATGCTCTGCTGCATGCATTTCACCTGAAGAACAGGTGAAAGAGAAAACACCTCAGGACTAGTAATAACAACACTGCTGAAGGTCTGAGGGGGAGGTACATATATGCGATGGAAGAACTCATAAAAATGGAAGAAGTACTGAAGAAGGAAAGGTGCTTGACATCTTTCCATGAAGTATGAACTGGCCTGGAATATACTTGAATTTCCATGAGTAATTTCAGAGATTGGTTTTCACTACTTGCATGACTGGCAGCTGTCTCAAGATCTTACACTTGCAGCAGTTCTGACTTAAATGGGTAACTCTTAAGTCTTTTCCTGAATATTACACTTTTATTTTGAAGATTAATGGAAGTCTAATTCCATATCTATGGAACACATTTCCAGGATGAAAAATGTGGAAATGCATGAAAAAAAAAAGCCGCCTTTGAGGTAGACTTCTTTTCTACTGCAAAGCAACACAAATGATTCTAATACTATGATGAGCAGAAAGCTCTGGCTGCTTAACTGCTGCTGAGCACTTCACTTTAAAAATGCACAGATTTGGACCATTTCCCAGATGTCGCATTGTCACTTCTGAATGACACATTGGAAGAGGAAGTAGAATGAGGAAGCGGGTTGAGGAGCAGAGTGTGCAGTGGGTCCCTCTTGCGTGTGGGGGCCCGCCAGGAACCTGGCAGCTGGCTGGGGGTGGGAGTGGGGGGCTGCAGTCAGCATGTTGATTTTAGATGCCTAACTTAGATGCCTTCTTCTCTCCGTTGCCTTTATAAGGAATAGAGTCTGGCAGCCACAGAGCGTGGGGAGCCCGAATTACCCATCACTGTCTTACTAGTTGTCATGGCAACTCAGGCAGGCACCTAGAGGAGATGGTCTGAACGTGGTCCCAGCCGACTTGCGAATAGATGCCGCAGCGTGTGTGCAAGGGAGGCAGCTGTACATGTCCCAGCTCACAGCTGACACTCCTGCACACCAGTGACTGGAAGGAGATGAGGCTTGAGGCTGCCCTTTGAGAGCCTCAGCAACAAATCCTTGACTCTCCACATGGTTTTGCTCAGCATTTTGGGCAGACATGGTCACTGAGGATACCTGGTGCAGCAGGAGGCAAACTCCATACAGGGCAGTGCTTCTGGAGCTGCATCACTGATGGGAGGGAAATGAAACTACTTTACTCATGGGACACACTCCTACCTTGGGAGATACCCTTGTGAAGCTGGCACTGCATCCCACGCCTTCCTTTGTAAATTACAAGATAGGCTTTGAGCTCCTTAGGGAATTGATCAGCTAATTAATCAGTTTATCTGCCTCTGCCCTACATTTATATTTAAATCTTTGTGGAAATTCCATTCAAATCTCTTAAGCTTTGCTAAAAAAAAATTAAATATCAGTAAGCAGAAGAATGAGTACCCTGCAAATTACTTCTCCCATGAATCAGATCCATTTCAGTTATTGAACCATTTGTGTTATTTGGAGATGCTCTTGCACCTGCAGAGGCTAAGTTCACTCTAGATTATTGGAAGAATTGTGCAAGTGATGGAATTGGGCAATTTCATAGTGATGCAAACTGTGTAGTTTTCTATGAAGTCATTAGCAAAGAGTTGCAGGCATTCAGAATTAATTTCAATAATAAGCTGGGATTTCAAACCTAAATATTCAGTTTCTAACTGCATTGCAAATTCATCCCCAGAATCTACTCGGTATTACTCATCACCTTTTGCAGCCTTTAACAATAGTAATAGATTTCTTTTTAATATGCACAAAATAGCAATACAAATAGATTTTAAGCACTGCTAGCAATGTGCTTGAGATCAGCTATGATCCTGATATCTAGAAACTGCTAAAAACCAAGATTTTTTTTTGTTCAATTGTATATTCAGGGAAGAGCCATGAAATTCAGAAGAGAGGCTCAGGTCATGGTAGGGATGTTGAGATGGGTGTTGAGCTTTCAGGTGTGCTTGTGTCTCCTGAGTAGCCTGCATAGCTCTAATGGGGGCTGTAGATTTTTCCTTTCTGCTTGCTTTGGAGCTGTTTTCTCACCTGTATTAGAACTACATCCATCTGAATCAAATATCTAGTGTCAGGTTACAAACTTTGAATTGCAATTAATCAGTGTTTCAGAATAGTTTTTCATTTATTAATGTGCAGATCATTGTTTCCAAAGCCCTACAACACTGTGCAGATCCAGCTGAGATATTACTGTAGAACGAGATGTGATTGTTCAATGGCACTTGCAACAAATGCCGTCTCTCAAGACAGGAAACAGGGAATACAATTTTCAGGCTAGTACATGTAAAACTCTATAAGCCTGTGAGAGATTTTTGTCTCTTTCTTGCGTATAGATTACCAGGTTTGATGTTAACTATTTGGCTCATTAATAACTGATTTACATTTCCCAGACAGCAAATTGCTATCTGACACAAATTTATAAAAGGGCTTCATATTATGAAATTCCTGGGTACAGTGACTCCTTTGTGATTTTAGCTTAAGGAGTTTGTGATTAAAATTTTACTGTAATCATTGCAGTCTCCTGGGTTGCTTAAGGAAAAGCAATTCTTATTTCCTGCGTCTTAGAGCTCATCACGGTGATTTATTTTAAATGCCATTGGCGAGGTTCTCTCTACTTTGAAAATTAGATAAAATAAAAGTCCCTCAAAACAACTGGAGAAGCTAAAGGATTCAGTCTCAGCTAAGACATGAGGACTAACCTGTTACATGATGTTTCATGTTTGCTATGTGAGCCAAATTGTCAGATCAGGCTTTGCAGTACACTGTAAAACCAAGAATAGGAGGGGTAAGGAAAAGGAAGGTATAAAGCTCCATTCTGCCCCCTTAAAAGCAATATTTGGTGTATACTGGCCAGCTCACCTGATTAAACCAGATCTTGGTTTGCTGCTTACATCCTTAGCAGCTGCTAGCTCAGGGCAGGATTTAGCCAGTAGCTGAGGCTAATGGATGACCTTGCTGCGCTGCCTTTCTCCCAGCCCTTGCTCTCCACATGGGTTAAGAGGGAGGTGGTATGGGAGTTGTCACTGGAGGTGATGCTTCCCATGGGAAATTCACCAACAGGCAGATCTTAAGATCTAGCTTGCATTACTGAAGGCATCCCAGCTCTCCAATTGGGACTAATGACCAATTTAAGAAACCAAGTGTTATTGCTTCATTTATGATGCCTTTGTTCTACTCATCCATGGTTCTTTGTGAGTTCTGTCGTGACTGGCTCAAATGTGTCCTTTCTGGGAAACTGTAGGAGGATTTTCTGTCCACAGTTTATTCTCTGTAGGTACATGACATTCAAATCAAAATGCTTGGGACTGCTCTCCTAAAGCCATGCTGTCCAGCTCATTGAGGGAATAGTTGAATGTAGCTATTAAAGTACTTTTTTTTTTTTTTTTTTTTTTCTTTTTTTTTTTCCCAGTGCACATTCAGTGTTATTATTAGCTATGGCAGTACCTACAAGTGTTGGTCGGGATTGTTGCTTGCAAAACCAGTGTTACATTAATATGTGAATATATATATACCTGCAAGCTGATCAGATTCCTATTGCACTGTCTGGTTTGGTATGTGCTAGAAACCAAACAGGACAAGGGAACCAGCTTGAGGATTGTTTCATGAGTGTCCATACTGCTGAATGATTGGCATGCTCCCTGGCACAGGTTTGGCTGGAGCTCACTGGTGTGCTCCCTGCCAATGCCTTGGCATGATTTGTGGGACAGTGAAACTTGTATGGCTGAAGCCCTTGGGAAAAGGGTGTTCAGCTTTGTGAATGCAAGCTCTGCTTTTTCGTTTGCATTTAGAGCCAGAGACAAACCCTGGTCCTGTGTCTTTGCTAGTATAGACGTGGTCTTTGAGTCCAAGTCCTTCAGGATGATTTTAAACCTGCATTTAGACAACTAGGGCCCCTGTGGAGGTCCTGCTACTTCTGTGGCATAACTACCTCAAATTTTATAAGAAGAACTGTTCTCGTAGGAAATGTCTTGCCTTTTATTTCTCTTTTCTCAAACCAAAAATACTTGTCATGTTTCATTGGAAAATACTTTTTCCCAAAATTCAAAATCCCTTGTTTCCATTCATTTTCCCTCTCCTTTCTGCAGTGGCAGATGGCAACAGGAGATAAGGATTCGGTGGCAAACAGTAGGAGATGTATACACAAAAGCTTTCCAGGTTTCACCTGCCAGAAGCTGTGTCCCCTTCATTGCAGTCCTGTTAAGTAATTCTCCAAGTAGCAACTGTTGTAGGATTATCTTGCAGAGTTACTGTGTGCTCTTGAGGAAATTCAAGAGAAATGATGTTCAGGTGCAGAAGTAACTGGGATCCTAACATGCATGCGGGAGGGACTGACTTGCCCCATTGTCTTGTCATGTGAACTGCAGCAAGGTGGAGCAGAGGATACAGCTAAGCTGCCCTGATTGTTATCAGCTGAGAGTCAAATACCAAAAGTACCATTTCCCAAGGCTCACATACTTTTTTTTTTTTTTCTACTGTAAATATTAAAAAAAAAGTCTTGAGAAAGCAATTGGATGGAAAATAAAATGTCTTTATGTTGCCATTTACACATGCAAATGTTGTTGTTTGCATCAAAGGTGACTTTTTAGCAAGGTGGTTAAGATATCTTAATGAACTAAAATGGAAAAACAGTAGTTTTTAGTTTGGAAGCTGGTGGCATCTTCACTGCAAAATGGTACCACGTTTTATCTATTAATCATGTTTGAATATTCTGAACATGGTTCCAGTCAAGTTTCAAGTACACTGAAATTGAGCCAAGAACATAAATTTCAAGTTGCATTATTGTGGTCATGTCACTTTCCAAAGTATCACTAAATTGTTCCTTCATTTTGTCCTTTGCCAAAGAGGTAGGAGACTGTGTTGCTCTCTGGAAAAATGCCTGCCTAGAAGTAGAGGTCCAGATCTTTAACAAGGGCAAATTGGCAAAACCCCACTGATTGTAATGGAGCAATGCCGATTTTTGTCAGTTCGGGATCTGGCCCATCAGATTTTCAACTGTTATCACCACAGGCAGAATTCAAATTGACACAGCGTGGGCTAACATGATTGAATGCAGAGCAGGCTGCCTGGTTTCCTAAATTATTTTAATAACAGAAAGAATGTAGCTGGAATGCCAGGCTAAGATCTCTACCTGGATAAGGGCCCAGATTTTATTTAATCTCTAAAAGTCTCTCTCTCTGCTATTTTATTTATTTATTTATTTTAATAAATAAGCCTGTTGCAAAGTCATTACTTTTTCATTATGGAGATTGTCATGACAAGGTCCCCAGGAAGAAAAGTCTCAGATTCCGTTCAATGCTGCATAATCCCACAGCTTCAGGTAGAAAGAATAGGTCTTGTAGAATAAGTGAACAATGGAAACAGAGAAGGAGCCTGCCTCCCTTCAAAACCTGTATTAGATCAGCTACTAAATCCAGCTCTCATACATACCCAGACCAGGTATTACATTTCTAGGGACTTTGGTGGATCACCAGTGCTGTGAACCATCCGAAGACATGTGGGATCCTGGTGTCCTCTCTCTGGCCATGTCCACGTGGGCACGTTTCCATTCCAGTTGCCTGTGGGATCTGAGCCACAGTGCTGCTGAGAACCAGCCTTGGGAGCCCACATCCAGCATGATGTGGATGGTGAAAGGAGGGTGGAATGTCCTCAGAGATGGGTGGGTAAGAGGTAGACAGCTGGAATATGTGCCATCTCTGCTGACTGACCATGAGTCTGTAGGAACAGTGATAATCTGCACATAAATAAATGTGCCCATCGAAGGAGCCAAATTAAAAACAAAACCATAACCATTTGATTTCTCCCCTTAGGAGAAAAAAAAAAAAAAAAGAGTCGTGTTTTTTCTCACATGAAAGAATTTAAACATTTTACTTTCATCTGCCCTTGTTGTGCCTTAACAAAGCTAGCCAATCGCTCGATATCTTGGCTCTGATTTTGGGGACTATTTTTTTATTCCTCTAAGAGATTCAGAGGGTGGTAAAAAGCTTCATTGTAATTCAGTAATTAGTATGTCTCCTTCTCTTGACCAGGAATGCAAGGGTATCCTTTTCTGTGAATGTCATTTTCTCTCTGGGCTCTTGTGCTTTAATTTCTTAGATGTGAAAACAGGAACAGAAGATGAATTAGGTATTGAAATGAGAGGACATGAATATGACTTTGTTCTCCTACAGAACTTTTTCTTTTAAAGAGAATAAACTTTTATAGTTAAGCAAAACAGAATAAAGGGCTTTATAAATCAATTGTAATGAACCAAATGTTTTCATCCTTCTAGAACTTTATTCAGGAGAACAAACTTGGTTTAAAGAAAATCTGAAGCTTTAGAGCACTTAGTTCCTGCATATTTTCTCTTCTCCCACCTACCGTCTCGGCAATCTGGCTTTTTTTCTCAAGTTATTCATCTGGGTTCTGTGGTTTAGGTGGATAAATATTGTATCCACCAAATAAAATGTTTATGCCTAATACAGGAGTGCTTAATAAGTTAGTGATGCACAAGTATTAAACTAGAAAGGCAATGTTTGGTGCCTGGATGAAGAGGTCCTGGGTGAGATGAGCTTGTCTACCTCTGCTTTCAGATGCACAGGAATTAGTTTGAAAGAAATGAAATATAATGAAAAAAACAGGACACTCTAGCTGATGAAGGAGTGGACTCAAACATTGCTAAGATTTGTTTTCTTGGCTGTACGTATTTTTTTTCCTTAAAGGCACATTTGCATTCTGCCTTTCCCAGTTTCACAGGGGGTCTGTCTCATCCAAGCTCCACCAATGTATTGCCTTTCACCACCTGCCCGATGATGGCTGAGCTGTTGTGAGGTTGAAAGCCCCAGTGCTAAAACATCATGGACAGTGTGTGAGAGGGACATGTGCCTGTCTCAGCACTGCCCGTCTCTCCTCTGCTCCATCCCTGGCCTCCTTAACACTGCAGTGCAGATGGGAAGACTTCACCTTGCTTTAAAAGTAGGCTTCAGGATTTTTAAGGGATTGCTTCGTGTCTAAATAATTCTCCACATCCCTGAATCATGCTGAATCCTCACAGGAGATGATTGTCTTGCTGGTTGCAGCAGAGATCTCTTTGTGAAGGAGTTGGGCTATTCTCGGGGGTACCCCAAGGATGTGGAACTCAGCCCAGAACAACCGCAAATGTTGCTGCTTTCCGGCACGTACAAGTGATGCCTTTGCCCTCCCATCCTCCAGAACCAACAGGGGCCTGAATTTTTTATTCCAAGGACTGGGCTGGGACCTGACAGACCCTTGTCAGTTCTCTGTGTCTGTTCACTGTGCTTGTGTCTGGGACAAAGACCTGAGCAGACGACGGGAAAAGGCACCATCACCGCTTCACCGGGCTGCGAGTCCCTTGGACGTTTCTGAGCATGCCAGATGCCTGGGTGCCAAGAGCTCTGCTACTCATCCCAAGTCCTTGTCCTGATCATCCGAGGGCTTCCTGTGACGTCTTCCTTGGTAGTCAGAGCAGGGAGTATTCACAGCAATGCTGCTCAGTAAACACTCGTTTCATGGAAAAAAACAGAGGCTTTTTCTTTTGTTGGAAATATTTCATGAATTATTTTTGTTTAGGAAAACATGATATCATTCTGATGGTAAGAAAACAAACCAGCAGGCCAGCTTTCTGTTACTCTTAAAATATCACCTCCTATTTTTCATTTAGGAATATAAAAGAAGAAAGTGGAGAAATGAAATAACCAAGACCAAACCTTATGTCTGCTTCTTAGCTTTTGCTTCTTTTTCTGCCTTTGGCCAATGCTTTTAAAAAATAAAAGTGAGGAAGAGAGTGTGAAAAGAGTATTTTTTCCCCTTGCAATTTGAAAATGTAAAAGTTGAAAAAGAGTGGATTGCTTTTCATTGTAAAGTTATTTTTTTGGGGGTAGAAAATTTCTTTTAAATCAAACCCCTATTTTTCGGTGAAGACGTTTGAACCAGTTTGGCTGACCACACTTCATGGCTCTGCCTCCTCAGACCACAAATTATAGATGTCATAACAAATGTCAAAAATACAGCAGACATAATAAATTATATATGCACAGACAAAAGTGCACTCAGTCATATATACACACACATGCATGTGTGTATATATATATGTATATATATAGTCATCTGTCTGTGTATAAATGCATGCTTGTGTGTGCACAATGTGAAGTAGACCTGAAGTAGACTTGCAAGACAAGGAAGTCCCTGAGAGGTCCTGCTTCAGGAGCGTCTCCTTTGGCTGTTAGGAAGATCTCTTTCCGTACAATATTAATCTGTGCTCTCCTCTGTTTTTACAGGTTCTATCAAATTCTCTGATTGAAATAAAGTCTATCCAGCAGCACACATTGAGGATGTGTTTCAACCAGTTGCTGGGTGCATCTATAGACTATATGAGGAAAGCCCAAAAGCTTTGCTTGTGTCATGAGAGAATGGCAATACCACCTAGACATTACATCTGAGGTGTGATATAAAAATTCATTCCTTAGAAGACAGCCTTTCAGATCGGAGTGGGAACACTTCACACCTGCCAGTGCATTTCATTAGGCCACGTGGTGACCATATGAAGAAGGGAGGATACGTGAGATCCAAGTTCCTCCCCTTACACTTCCTCCACGGGGCAGCCAAGGCACGTCTTGTGCCCTTCTCATCTTCCAGGCTGGCTCCCAAGGTCTGGGTGGACCAAGGCAGCTCAAGGCACGTGCATTGCAGAGCATGATGTAGAAATCTTTGGCTGAACACCGAGTGACCTGGTGTGTCCTCCCAGCATGACTCTAGGCAAATGGGTCTCTTGGCAGGGCTTTTTCCCTCTGGTGCAACTTTGAGCTGATGTGTTTACACTGCCTCCAATTTCACTGCCACCTCCGTGGCAGTTCTGGGATGTCTGCTCTGCACAGCACTGTGTCTTCAAGCCTGTCCTGATGCTCTGAAGCCACTGTTTCAGCTGGGCCCAATTATAATCTTAATTATAACAGTTATAATCCCAAAGCACTGCTGAAAAGCAAGCTCTGAAGACAGCTCATGCACCTTCTTTTATCACTGTAGGGATATCTGGGTCCTAAGGTAATGGCTTCCTACTTGGCTTTCAAAGAGAGACATCAAGAATGAAGCAGTGACTTGAGATGCTGGCAGTTTCTGCCCTCTACCAGTCTTCCATGCTACTCCAAACTTTGCAGCCGTTCCTCTGCAGAGCACCAGGGCCGTGACTGCAGACCAACTTCCCACACTGCCGTCAAACATGAGTCCTGCAAATAACAACAGCTCAAGGGCGCCTGCCCCCCACCCAGAAGCTTTTACTCCTGGATCCCTCCTCAGTGCCCAGCAAAAGGGGAGGTGGTCCTCACAGCATGATCTGGAGAACATTTGGGCTCTGACAGCACAAAGGGAAGTGAAGGGAGGAACAAGTACTTGAAATGAATGGCCTGCATGCACAGCTGGGTTTGCAACACTGTTATGGTCCAGAATATTTCTGTGCCAAAAAAAAAAAAAAAAAAAAAAAGCTCCCTTGGTTAATGATTCTGCTTCACGTTTATTTAAGCCTTGTATTTTGTTGTGCAACCCTTCATTGACAGATGTGCTCACATCATTTAGGGTATAAGCCCAGTACTTTTTATCCCTGTTAAATATCAAAGAGGGATGTGAAATGCAATCTGTTTTTAAAAGACATTCGTTGAAATCTATTTTTGTTGCTGCTAAAAATATGTATTTATTGTGTGTCTAGGAAAGAACTTCTTGGTCTGGCTCAGCAGCTGCTCTGAGCCATCTGTAAATGTGCTTTCAGCCTCAGGTACAAAGCAGTGGCCCAGGGACTCTGGTTTGCCCCTCCAGAAGTCATCTGAGCAGTTTGGCAAGTCTGCAGTAGAGCTATGGCATTTTCCCTCCCAGTGAGCTACTTTAGCTACTCAAAAGGAGTTTCTGCTGCTAGGCAGGTACTGCAGTCCCCAGTGTGCCCTCCTATGTATAAGGTAGGTACAAACCTGCTGGAATAAATCGGGCTGGCCTTGGAGCAGCAAGGAAGGTTCCCAGCAGTCTGAGGACAGGAGCAGCCATGTGGAGGAGGAAATTCAGGGCTTCAGGAAAGACAGAGAAGAATACTTATCATGCAAAGTCATCCCCCTTAGAAATGCAGACAGGCAGAGCTTCCAGGTGTGTTGCTGTGGGGATGACATCCTCCACGAAGCAGCTGAGAAGGTCTCTCCCCAACACACAAGATGTGGTACAGGCTATGAGCTGTGCTGGGTGGGACTCTGCAGGGATAAGGAACTGACTGTTTCACCTTTCTGACTCTTACTCTTGGGAGCTGGTGTCTATCCCTGTTTTTTTTGTCTGTCCCTCACACTTCACAGAGCAGGTGTGTCTACACAAGGGCTTAGGGACACAACAACATGCAGGCATCTCCAACACCCTCATGTTTGGAGAGGGATTCATGTGGACCTCTTCTGCCAGGACATACAGCTCCTTCACAGTTTTCCTTGTTTTCCAACTGCACTTCAGAAGCACTGAGATCCATCCCAGGGAGGTACTGGGCAGGTACTGTTAAAGTATTTTTCATCCCCTGTCCTCAATATATAAAAAAAACAGCATAATCACATACTGGCAAAGAGGCCATGTCTGTATCTACCTGAAATCATACATGACATAGTCATTTTGTTTGGTCAGTAGAAGGAGTTCTCATCTGATCTAAAGACACCATATTAATATAAGTGGCTGACTGACCTATTTTATTATTTTTATTTTATTTTATTTTATTTTATTTTATTTTATTTTATTTTATTTTATTTTATTTTATTTTATTTTATTTTATTTTATTTTATTTTTGTGTGTAGTTAAATAATCAGGTGGTGGTATTTATAGCACTTAAAGTGCTATTTATAGCACTTTGCACTGATAATGAGTTTGGTGGTTTGACATAACTGCTGGGTCACACTTGGGATTTGTTCCTTTCATCACACCTGGCTTGTTGGATTTGCAAAGTCAGCTGGGCTGGGTGGTGCTTTTAATTAACTGAATGCTACACTGCTGTCCAATGCAAAAGGCAGTTTCACTCTATTGGAAGGGGTCCCGAGTGGCTCAAGTTAAATAAAACTACTTGATGTATTCCTTTGCTAAATAATCTCAGAGCTACTTCTTGCCCCAATTATATTGCTTTGACGTCAAGCAGCAAGCATTGCTTGTGGTGCTGAAAACTAGTTTTTAGTATTTCCTATAAGCTCTCTAATACTTATATTTTTAGAGATTTAAAGCAGGTTGTTCTTTTCAATGTTACAGTTTGAAGGGGATGAGTCTGCACGGGAAGGCCGTTTGTGCTGTGATGTGGCTGGACTGTGAACCTTATAACACATAGTTTGCTTCACTTTTCACTGACAGCTCTGATGCAAGAGAAAAGTCAGAGGGCAAGACACACATTGTATGCAAACAGGAAAATCGTTTCTTCTGGGATCTGTTCATAAATGGTAAATGGCTTCACACCTTTGCTGTAATGTGTTGTCAGTGACAACAGGGTGCGATGACAAGAACAGTACACAGAGAAAGGTTTTTGGTTAAATTAAGCCTCTGATAGTAAGAGAGACCCAATATGCTACCTGGCTGCTCAAAGACAGAGGCATATCAAAGAGAAAAAAAGGAACATGAAGAAATCCTAAAAGCAACTCTTGTTGGCTAAGATCCAAGAGTTAAGGAACAAACCTGGCCAAAAGGATTATGAAGAGATAAGTGAGAACAAAAGCAATTTAGTTTTATAATTGTTTTAAAATTAAGCTAGTTACATGCTATTTTACTGAGAGAGGCAAAAAAAGCAAAGCAAAACCTGGCTTGAGATATAGAAACATCTCTCTAATGGGACCTAGGACAGTCCCAGGGTTATTATGCAGAATAAATTTCAATATTTTTGTGCCAGTGGGGTACTGGTTGGAGCCCTGGAGAGAGCTGTGGTCAAGCACTTGGTGGGGTGGTCATGGACAGGCTTTTGAAGGAGCTGTAGCTGAAAGTAGCCAAGGTGTGAGCCAGGCTGTGCCCCTCGGCCCGATAGGATGGAGAGAGGTCCTGCACAGTTTTTAATTTAATGCTACAGGCATAGCCCATCTGATCAATGTTCTTGTGACTTGTTTGAGCTCCTTGATCTCAAGGAGGAGCCCTTCTCCTCTCCCTCTTCTCTCCTACAGGACAAAGGAAAGGAGTGTATCATTTGCTGCACAGACAAGGGCCAACCCAGCTTCATTCCACACATCAGAGGGTTGAATCAGAAAGGAAAGGATTAAAGTTGCTCAAGCAAAGCTAAATCTGTCATTTCTTAATTTTGCATGTGAAACACTGTTCTTATATGTAAGCATTAGTGTTATAAGTGCTTTGCTGTGCAAGTGCTGAGTATGAGCCCAGACCCTACCTTACAGCTTGACCAGGCAATGCTTTGTCTTTGATGAGCAAGTGCTATTGCTTGAGTCATTCTGAAACAGATAAAGGAAGCAACAGAGAAATCACTAGGGAGGATGCAAATAAAGAGCATGGGTCACTTTTGGGTTCCCACAGACTCTGCAAAGATGAGGAGCTTGTTTTTGGTGCCCTTATCTAGAGATACACCTTTGATGCCTGCTGCAGCTTACCTGGGGATTTTAAGCCCAGATGATACCTGAGTGGTCCCTCTTTTTCATGGAGACCATAGTTTGGGGTGGCAGAAGGGGTATACATATATGCTTGAGCCTAGATCCTGGGGAGAACGAAGTTTGGTGTGATAGGGTGAAGCAGGAAGAATAGCAAGCTGTTGTTTTTGCTGAGTCCCTTGCTTTCTGGTAGAGCAAAGCCTGGCCTTCCTTAGACAAGTTCAACGTGAGCACTGGTCACGAACTTAGGAAAATTAGTTTTAGTATAAAACAACACTCATGGTATTCTGTCCCTTCCACTTCCTTCCTTTACTGCTGTGTTAAAAGGTCAAGGACAAATGTTGAAGCACTGAAGAGTTTGTAGCAAGTGTTTCCTTCTCTCAATTTCACCCCTTCGATGTGTTTAGGTCTCTTTATGTTAACCTTGCAAGAAGCTGCTGCAGTCTGTGAGTAGCAGGAGATCTGCTTAGAATTGGTTTGTGAATACAATTTTGGCTTTTGGCTTTTGGTTGAAACCAACCAACCAAACTGAGGTAACACAAATTAGTGTGGGCTTTCTCAGAGTTTTGGCAAAAATTGATACAAAATCTACTTTTTTTTTTTTTTTTTTTTTTTCCCCAAGGAAGTTCTGAGTTTGGACCCAAAACTGTTTGGGTTTGGCAATTTTGGGGTTGCAGTTTTTCTTTTCTTGACATTTTCAATTTTTCATTGGGAAAGCAAATGCTATGAAAGTTATTGTTAAGATGAAAAATCCCCTTTCCTGTGGTAGTAATTTCTTGTATGGTCTTCCTCAAAGGAGATCAGCTGGCAGGACTTCTGACATGGGGCAGGTGGATAGGAAACCCTGAATGCTTGTGTCTTAAACGTTGGCAAATGACAAAACCCTCAAATGGCCTTTGCTTCCATCTTCTCATCTGACACAGAGACCCTTATTCTGTTCCTAGCTCTTCAGCTGATCCAGAAAGGCATGAAGGTATATACAAACTAACCATTTATTTAAGGATACAGTCTGATTTCAGACTCTTTAGGGATGATGTACTTGAAACTGTTCTCCAAAAATTCTGATATTTAAGAGCTTGTCCTCCAAATAGACCCAGAAATAGATCTTAGCAATGGTGTCTGCTAACAGTACAAGCGTTGGCTTACCTTGGCCACCAAATGGTAGCATTGGTCTGGATTTTGCCTGACAAGCAGCTGCACTGGGAAAAAACAGTGACGTGAGAACAGTTATTTATTCCTGTGTCCTTGAACCTAATCTCCAAATAGATTTTTTAGGTATACTGACATATCTAGATCCTCTGTTCTGAACTCTGTTCTCTGCTTTTACTCCCTGTTACTCAAAGTGCAGCTATTCAACTTACGGAGTAAGTTATTGTGAAGGTGAACGGGTTAGCCAGGGGTGCCGTCTTCATTTCTCCTAGCTGCTCAAAAGAGGCATGACTAAGACAGCTTATGGCAAATGAGGCAGGAATCATGAACAAATGTAGGACTTGAACTACTGACACCCAGCGTGGACCTGTATTGCAGCTGTGGGAAGCATGATCTCACACAGACAACACCTTTCTTCTCTCCTCATACCCCGTCCTTGGTAAGGAACTCCACTGACAGACTGTGTCATCCATGGGGTGTTGCCCTTGGTCATGTTTGATTTTTAAAGGAAATTTGGCTAGGCTAGCAGAAATTGGAGTGGTGGAAGTTCATTATGACAATGTCATGGGAGCATAATGTCATAGCTTGTCAGAAAACCTGTGCTAATGGACTTTGCTGGATATGGAGAGGTCTGTCATTAGATGTTCACATAGCTTTGAGTTAGGAACTGTTGTGGGTAATGATCTGCAGACAGCCTAACACAGAGTCATCAGAAAGAGGAAAGAAGCCTTTTGGCTTCTGTACTACTGTTAACTCTCTACCCAGATCTGCTCAAAGGGAAGAGGACTACTTCAGGCACTCTAACTTGTCCAGTTCATGTCGCCTGTACTCACTTTTTCCATGTCCCTTTCAGCTATTCAGTATAACCCCCCAAAATTAAGCCTCTCTTACACCTGCTTTGGGCAGCTAGGATAAATGAAGATGGCACCTTATGCCATTAACTTCTGGCCATCCTGTTCATCTCCACAATAACTGACTCCATAGGTTGAATATCTGCACTTTGAGTCACAGGTCTTTTCTAATCTTTTTATGCCCTCTGCTGTATCTCTGTTTTGTCCCTGTGATTCCTCCTTGGGGATCTGTTGTCCTGCTTGTCCAGCATGTGAAACAGGAGTCATAAAGGTAATCTGGAAAGCCTGGACTGCTGTGAGAGGTGAGCCCAGATTGAGAACAACAGAAATATACTGGGAAAGTAAAAAAACAACAACAAGGCTAAAAAACATCCCTGCAACAGAGGGGCCATTCCAGTGAAGAACAGTTTTACCTTTCTTGAGTGAGGCCTGCATGAGTTTCCATTTTTTTTTTTTTTCTTTTTCAATTCAAGGTATATATCTATACTGAGCTACATCTCTAACTTCCAGATCTTTTTTTTTTTTTTTTTTTTTTTTTTTTTTTTTTTTCTGTGCTGCCCCAGACTCACCACTGTCTGTGTGGGTGCCCCTCTTCTATCAACAGAATACTATTGTCAGTGGGATTTTGGGTTGGCCTCAGTGGTCAAGAAGCCAGTGTACTCCCTGGCTTTGTTTAGATGCCTTCTGTTTCTTCTTTGGTACTGACCTCAGAGATGGCTGTGGCAGATGACTCAGACAGCAGGGTCAGTATCCTCTTGCTCAAGTGGTTTTGGGAATAAAGAGGTGACAGATTTAGAGAAAACACTGATAATTTTTATTTATTTATTTATTTTAAATCTATGCTGTACCTTTTCTACTTTCTCTCATTCTTATTTTTTAAAGTAATTTCCAGCTCTCTTTTTTTTTGTCTGTCTGTTTGCTTGTTTTGTTTTATTTGTTTTTCCCCTGGTGGTGTCTGAGCTTGCACTTATTTTAAAGCCAAGCAGCCACTTACATGACAGACAGTTGTATCCTCTGGATGTCTGTTATCAGCCAGCACAAACAGGCAGCAATGCAAATCTGCACACCCCGAGGGAGTACTCTCCTCACCTGGATGATCACAAGTGCACGGGGTCATTCTTAGCCTGTACACATCACTTCTCAGGAGGACTGGGCAACGTGCAATGTTATCTTGTACCTTGTACATCATGCCTGCTGAGCCATCACGCATTGTGTTCCCAAGCTGTTGCTTTGTCAGCCTCTGGAAACATGCTGTCTTCAAGCGGATTTAGGATCCCGGTGATTACTTCCAGGTTCTGACTACTGCATGAGCTCTGTTATGCATAGTTGGGGGAAATAATTAGCTCAGATTTTATTGCTGTCTGCTGGAAGGCAATCAATTGACATTGCACTTTGATCACATAGGATACAATTCTTCCCACTCGACTTCTGATGTAATTACGGACTTAGGTTGCCTCTGTGGTTGGTGGGGCATTGACACTTTGAATTTGTCCGATTTTGAGATGAGAAGGCTACACTTCGCCTTTGGCTAAGAAGGGGCCTGGTTCTGCCTGCCAAAAGCCCTGCCAACTGCAGCAGAACAGCTCACTGAGGAAAGCATAAGGTGGGAAGGAGGGCAAGGGCAGCAGGGTCCTTGGTGATTCATGCTGAGAGTGAAATTGAGCTTAAATCTGTGAGCAAGGGGAATGTCGCATACCTATATCATGCTCTTGATGATCACGCAGCTGGCTCCTGCCTTCTGTACCCCTGTCTGAAGCTGACACTGCAGCACAGCCTCTCCATCACCCCTCCATCCTGATGCAGCTGCTCTCTGGTGCATCATCTACCACTTCAGGTCAATTGACAGGGCCCATCCAGGGGTGTGTTTTGAAAGGTCTGTGATACCAGCTCACAGGTGAGGCTGAGTATCCTGGTTGCCAGTCCTTACCAGCTGCCTTCTGCAACTTAGCCCCTCACACAGTCTGAAGTACTGCACCCACCATGCTCTGTGGACTACATGATGCAGGGGTCTCAGATACTAGGAAATCTTGGAGGTCTGGAGAAGGAAGTAGGCTGTAGGGAACCTTCTCCATCCTCCCACCCAGGTCTTTTGCCCTGGCTGGTTGATGCTCCAGCAGTCCTTCCTGGAAAAGACTGGGTGTGATTCAGCCAAAATGCCTTCTTAGACACCCTTTGCAGTGCAATCTATGTGTTTGCCAAAAGGGTGCAGTTAGTGAGGTGAGAGAGAAATTATTTAGGGTATTTTTTTTCTTTTCTTTTCTTTTCTTTTCTTTTCTTTTCTTTTCTTTTCTTTTCTTTTCTTTTCTTTTCTTTTCTTTTCTTTTCTTTTCTTTTCTTTTCTTTTCTTTTCTTTTCTTTTCTTTTCTTTTCTTTTCTTTTCTTTTCTTTTCTTTTCTTTTCTTTCTTTTTTCCTTCTCCTTCTCCTTCTCCTTCTCCTTCTCCTTCTCCTTCTCCTTCTCCTTCTCCTTCTCCTTCTCCTTTTCCCTTTCCTTTTCCTTTTCCTTTTCCTTTTCCTTTTCCTTTTCCTTTTCCTTTTCCTTTTCCTTTTCCTTTTCCTTTTCCTTTTCCTTTTCCTTTTCCTTTTCCTTTTCCTTTTCCTTTTCCTTTTCCTTTTCCTTTTCCTTTTCCTTTCTCTTGCTCTCTCTCTCTCCATTTTTTTTTTTCTTAAACAAAAAGAAGTAGTTGAACTATATTAACAAAGAAGACAATACAAGCTGAACAGGGGAGAAAAGCCCTGGCTGTGAGACTTCTCTAATCTTCCAAGGGAAATGGTGGAAACTGTATCACTCAGGACATTAAAAATAAGCAACAAAGAGCACTACAAAAAAATGCTGTTGCCTTAATTGACAAGTAGGTGGACTGAAATGGCTTCATGTATCTTTTACATTTATCAATTCTTCTCAGAGCTATCCTCGGCATCCTAAAGAAATATCCTTTGGCTGCGAGCACTTTGTCTCACAAGTAATTAAGTAGAAATGAGTATATCACTAAGTACATTTCAATGTGTGTCCTCAACTGGCTGGAACTCAACCCGGGGATTCAGGATCTGCTTGTAATTAACATTCCATAGTAAGACTCCACACCCTCTATTTGTCTCTTCCTAATTATGTGTTGGAAATGCACATTTCTCCTGCCATTAGAGATTTCAGCAGAGGAGTTCTAGCTGGGCTTTAAATTGCCTTCTACCTCAATTTAAATATTCCCTGTTATTTTAGGTTTGTAGACATTACACAAGTAAGCTTTTTCTCAAGGCGTCACAGGAAAACAAACCACTGACTCAAAAAAAAAAAAAAAAAAAAAAAAAGAAAGAAAAAACGACATAAAAAAAAACAAACCAAAAAAATGCTGAACTGCCTCTTGGGTTGGCGATATCACGGATTTAGGCTGCGATCTGTTAGTTCTTGTGGGTTTCAATGCTGGCTGTTAAATGTATTACTCCCAATTAGCACAAGAGCCTGTGGATGCGAGGGGCAATTGTGAATGGGGCTGCTCTGGGTTCTTCTTTCTGTGAAACTGCTTTTCCTGCCAGTTCATCAGAGGAACATTTTCATGGCAATGTATCAGCTGGCAGGGATTGTTACGGGGAAGGTTTGACTGCGTTAGGAAATGGAGAGATGGAGCACTTCAACTTAGGCTGAATGGAGGCTTTAACTGGGGGCTGGCTGAAGGAGAATGAATGGCTCATACTCCCTGAACTTGCTGTGCCCAAAGGTATATGCAGAGGGCTGGGAGGAGATGTGGTGTGTCACAGCTGGCACAGCTGGCTGGGGACTGGCTGATAGCAGAGTGGCAGCAGTAGTCCTTACACCGCACCTAGAAAAAATCCCCAAAAATCATCTCTGTATCAGCAGAGAGACTTACCACCCCTGTGCATGTCTTATGAGGGTCCCCAGGGAGACGGGAGGAAGCATTGGCTTCGTCCCTCTTTCTAGCAGGAAAAGAAGGAACCCCCCCAGCAGAGCTCCTCTGGCTGGGTACTGCTACCACTCCGCTGCCAGGGCCGTGCTGGGATAATGCGTGTCTGAGGGAAACCAAAACAGTTTGTTCCCAGACTCCACACAGCTTCTAGTGCCCTTGACTGTAATGGTAATTAAAAGCAAACAAATCTGGATGAGCCCTGCGAGGCTGCCAGTTCCCCACAGAGACACCTCAGCTTTCCTTTATGTTTTGTATGGTAATAGGAGGCCTGGTGGTGAACTCCTCACTGCTACTAGTGAATGGTGACATATGAGATGTCATCCTGGAGCCAGTGGATGAAATTGTGGCTCTGCTGAAGCTGGTGGCAAAACTCCCATAGAGTTCAATGGAGCCAGAGCATTTTGTGCAGTTATTTTCCATATATAATTCATTCGGGGGATATCCACACACGCACAGCCCAGAACTTTTTTTTTTCTTTCTCTGAGTTTTTTTCTCTAATAAGTTAACAATAAGAAAAAGGCTTTTTATTTTTATTTATTTTTTTTTTTTTTCTGGAATGGTTCATATTTGGGAAATCCAATTCTGACCTACTAAGGCTGCTCTGACTGTTTTAGCCGTGAGGCAAATTTGCAAACTGGCCTAGGGAAGCTGGTACTTGTTATTGTTGCTTCAAAGACAGTCTATGTGGGAGAGGGAATGAGATGTGTTGGGATTAAAATACCCTAGCCGTAAAAAGCAGTAATAATTACCGTCTACATGTGGGCAAGTCAAAAGGGGTTATTACCAAAAGAAATTTAAACTCTTTCTGTTTGCAGAAAAAAAAAAAAAAGCCTGCCTAAAATCCAGCGTTATTCATGTGTGCAGCATAGATTGTTTTTAAATACTGTTTTCTTCAAATGTCACTTTTGTGAGGCCAGTTCTAAATGGATCAAGATGACATTAAAACATTTGGCACCAGGTAAGTGAGGGTATAAAGGGAATCACAGAGAGCCCTTGGACATGGTGTGCCAGTGGATTCACTCCTGTGAAAGAGCACAGCTCTCTCCTGAGAGGCAGGCTGTGGGCTCCATATCTCACCTAGAGCCTGGGTCTTGATAGGGTCAGTATGTGCACTGAGCAGTGCATCTTTTAGCACCGCATCTTGCTGTCCTCTCCTGAATCCAGGTCAGGCAATCAATAGATTGTTAGATTTGTAAAGGACCATCAGAAAATCTGGGGTGACTTCACACAGATACTGTGCACTTCCATATATCCCAGCCTGGATTCCAGTAACTTGCGATCGAATAGTTTGTGCCTACCCAAAACAAGTCCATCCATCATATAAGAATACTGCTGCTCAGTACACCTCATAATTTCATGCTGATTAGTTTTGCACCCAGTGTCTTCTCATTGATTTTAGTGAAAATATTCCTCAGAATTATTAAAGGAAATTGGAGAAGAATAAAATTTCTGCAAAGATACATGCTAATGGACTTTGTGCTGTCCCATCTTCTGCATGGACTTTGTCAGAGAACTATAACAGAGATCTGTTGTTTTTGCAGGGTTTGGGCTGCTCTACTTGTTAATAAAATCACCAGTCCAACTCCAAACATAAGGATTGGTCTATGTGGTTGAAAATATGAACTGAAAATGTTTCGATTATGAAAAGAAGGACTTCTTCATCTGATGTAATTAGTAGGATAGTTTCCTAACCTACAGTTGCTTGTGTGAGAAAATTCCTTATGCCTGAAAAATCTTGGCTGAGGATGCCACATGCCATTCCTCCAGCCTCCAGTTTTGTGTTAGAAGTTGAAAGAGTGTGAAAGAGTGTGTGTGTGTGTAATGCCACCGCTTCATTATAACTTTTACTCATAAAACGTCATGCCACAATTCTGTCAGTTCCAAGATTAAGGCATTTAATAGCGTCATTTGGGTTGTGTCTTATACCAAGATTCAATCAGTTCTTTGTTGCATACGCTGTTGGCTATCATTTGATTGGGCAATGCCTGAATGTACATTGGTTTGGAAAAGCTGTTGCACAATACTCTATTCCCTGTTGCTTCATGGAAACTTGGACTTCCTCTTAGCTTCACTTTCTGTGAGCTACACGCTGCTGGGGAGCTGTCATTGAACCAGAAACCAGTCATGATGAGAGCATCTGTTTTATTTGTTTATTTATTTTTTCTATTCCAGGTCCACAAACTCACTCCAGTTACACGTGGGTTTCATTTATATGGTTATCAAAACCTATTTCTTCAGTTGCTTCCTGGCTGTACATGGGGCAGAAGCCAGAACATTTTCCTTCCTTAAGGCCCTCTTATATAAAGTTTGGCAAATATCTTCCTTTTATTTTACTGTTACATGTATCTTTTTCTTGCCATCTGTTGAAAAGATTTTGCTTATATAACAACTGTTTTCATCATTTATATCACCACAGAGTAGAAATCGCCTATAGACACAGAATTTTTCTTGCACTCGCTAGCTATTTCACACCCACCTGTTTATGAAGTGGTTTGAGTATGTATATCCTCAGCAGCTCATGGATCCAAAAATATCCAGCTGCTTTACAGATCTAATGAAAGCTGCACTTGTGGACATGAAGAAATAAAGCCCATGAATTTTGCTATGTTTTCATGAGTCCTGCTGGTTCACAATGGGGTGATCCCAGAGGTTTCTGAGACTGTCTGACTTCCTGTCCCCCTCTTTCTGGCAACATGAAGGGTTTCTACCGGGTGCTAAGAGGGGCTGGGTGGGTCTTGCTCTCGCTCTTGCATTCCCATGAGTGCTGCTGCCTTCTCTGCTACTCTCTGTAGAGAGAAATAGCACCTCTTGGGTACAGCTTATCACATCCTCGTGCAGATGTCCAAAGAAGACCAGATGGCTTGTGTGCTAGAAATGATCTGTTTCACTACCAACGATTATACAGGGATGCCAGGCCACTGGAGTCATTGGTATTGGCATGTTAAGCTGAATAAGATGAATACTGCCCAAGTATCCCAACTGAGTAGATGGCTCTGTTACCTCCAGCAAGTGTCTGTTTATTCTTACAGTACTGCTAGCAAACTCATGGTTGCCCCTGTTCCTGAAGGACCACCGAGCATGTAGAGTGCAGAGTCTAACTCATGGCAACTGTTGAATAACTGAACTGGGAGGCCAGGAGCATTCAGAGAAGGTAATTTCATCTGGTAACCAAGGCAATCTTTGTACTGTGATGACTCCAAACCATCTGATGGAGATTTTACTGAAAGCAAATTAGATAGATTTCCGTCCATGTTTCTGCTGACCAGATTTTGTCTCCAAGGCAGCTCTGTTCTTCACTGGACTTGGATCTGTGTAAGTTGTAGGCACCACTTCTCCCACACAGCTTCGGCATTTTGAGGTTTTTCTTTTCTCTTGTGGGTGCCGTAGCAGTGTGTGGTTATGATGCACTGGGATTTCAGTTGCCCTGACATCCTTGTCCTGGGTCTCTCCCTTTCTATCTGTACTCTGAGAAGACTCTTTGGTTGTCACTTGCAATATCTCTTGTTCCAGTAAGTGATTCCTTACAATACAGAAAAGCTGCCAGTAGGTCCCCAAGGCAATTGATATGTTTGTGCCATCATCTGAAAATTGCTTAAATGGCCCAAAAATCAACACTTGCTGCCAGCTGGTCACTTTGAAATCAGCAGGGCCTTTAAATCAACAAACATTTACAGCCTCTTGTGTTTTCTCCATGCCATGAGCTGAGAAGCAGCTGTTTGTTTTTCCCATTTTCTTTCCCAGCTTTTATTTGCTCCCTTGCTGTGCAGTTGTCAAGGCACTTTTACTATACCTATACAAGCTCTTTCTTTGTCCCAATGTGGCAGCTCTCCTGGATAGTGACGGCTGAGCTGCAGTAGTTGACAGGCTCGAGCATACCTTCTGCTGTAGGCAGGAGGGAATTCTGAATGCAAGACAGAAATGTGGCAGCTGTAGGTGTGCACCCTTGTGGTATGAATTTGTTCCTGAACTAAAGAGAAAGGTGTATAGATCAACCGTATACATACAGGATCCTCTTTTGGGATCAGGGAGACGGATCAGATGGGCCACCTCTCTCCAAGTCCTTCCCCAGTCTGTGGTTCAGTACCATGTTGATGAATGCATAATATGTTATCTGGACTTCCTGATGGTCTAATGAATGTTAACCTTAGAGCAGAAGTGGAAAAAAAAATTAAAAAAAAGTGCATTACTTTAATATTGAATGCTCCTAACTTGAAACCTTTAGCTGATGAAAACAAAAGCATATGCTGCTGCTCTTGCTCTGCACATTCTGCAGAGTCAGGGTATCCCTGGTGTGGATTGCTGAAGGCCAGGATATTTTAGTTAAAAATAAACCCAGAGCAATCATGACAGGCTTGTAAATTAATGTGGTGCGTTCTCTGAGCACCAGCTCTCATCAGGGTTACTCCGGTGATCTTTCAGTGTCGTCCATCACCAGGGCCCTATCGCTCTAATGATGCATTTCATATTAAAGTGGCTCCAGTTGCTGGGAAGAGATTCTGCACACTCAAATTGTAAAAAGTAATACTGTTGTTAACCTCAAGTGTTCTCCTTTTTCCAATGGTGCCCTGGAGAATACAGCAAATAGCTTCCACAGACAGAAATCCTATTTATTATTTGGCTGCATTTAAAGCAAAACGTTTTCCTTTGCTGCAGCCTTTCAAACTCTGTTGAGAATTTCTGATGATTAACTGATGAACTGTGTTGTAAAGCTGGTGCTGCCATCCAGATTAACTTTTATTAATAGTTTTTTGGGCTGGACTGAAATAATGCAATCTGCCCTTGAGACGGGGGCAACCATGTGATTGCCTAGGCCAGCAATGCCATGGGAAGCGAGTAGTGACTCAGAGTCTTGCTTTGGTGGCTGGTTCCCCTTTGTTCCCAGGGGAATTCCTATATATTAGCTCCTTCCCAGACATGTCTTACTTCCCTCTTTGCAGTGGGTCTTGCTGGTGGAGTTGTCTGTGAATTTCCCCTGCTCCCCCCTTGCCGCTTGTAGCCCTCCTGGGCTCTCCATTGCCCCTGCTCGCATGTGGTCTTGTATCAGCATACGCTGCCACATGCTGTTTCCACTCCTTTAGACAAAAACATCTCCTTTGTACATGCAGAAGCAGGAAGTCAGACGTCTGAGTAGTCTTCCCACAAATTTCAAGAATTACTCACGTTCATTGTCATTCTCTCTGCACTGCACTGCCCGGGGCGGCCTCGAGCTTTGCTGAGATCTGAGGGCACACCCATCGATGTGAGGAAGAGCAGAAACGTGTTTATGCCAGGCAGACACCAGCCACCCGTCACTCGCATGCCCCAGATCTCGTCCTGCCTCCGATGCCCAACGCATACTGGATCCACATGCCCTGGGCCTGAGCTTCCTCCCAGGACACTTTTCCCACCTCTCTACCAATCTGGGTGGTGAAGAGTAGGTCTGAGGGCAGGCTTAAACATGTTTAAACATCTTACCCTTGTGTTTTCTGCCTGCACTAGATTGGCCACAGCTTCTCCGTTTGTGGCTTGGCTGCATGGTTCCTCTTTGTGCTGGGAAAGACCCCTGCTGCCTTGCTGTGGAGGACATAAAGCCCTTCTCAGAATGGTCATTTGGGGTGGGATTCTTACCACATGGCAGAGTCAGGTTCCTGGTATAACCTACTGGTGTGGGCTAGCTAGGCATGCAGCAAGGAGAGATGGGCATCTCGGGAGGCCGATTCCTCCCACCTGCTGTAGGTATTTGTGTTGGAGTGGAATGACTCATCCTCTGCACATGCCTCTTACCACCGACTACAAGGAAAGGCTGGACAACTGGCTAAGGCAAGGCACCTAAGGTTTTATATGGCTTCATTTAGGTCAGATGAATCCCTGCTCTAGGTGTCTTAGGATGTCTGGTAACAACTTTGTCCCAAGCTGTCTTTGGCCTGCATGTGTTTGATCCATCCAGGCTGACTGGATGAGTGATCACTGGTCTACAAACAGCATGGACGTGCTGTGGCTCCTCATCTCCAACGTAATGTTAACTACATGAGCAGTGTGTGGGTCTGGTCCTCAGAGCAGGCTTGGACCAAAAACCTGTGTTTTTCGTGACCCACTCAAAAGTGTGGGCATATGTGTAAACACCTGCTTGTTCTGGTCAGTTCATGGTCATGCCTGCCATTTTACCTCTAAATCTTCCAGACCAGCAACACAGATCATCCTCTTCAGAACATACTAGTGTTACTTCAGAAACAAGAAATGGCCCAAATAGTTTAGTGTATATACAATAGTGTAGAGCTTCTGGTTGCCCCCACTGGCTCCCTGCTGGTTGGGATATGTCCAGACTTGAAGAAATGTGAGGTAAATGTAGCCTGAGTTTCTACTGTGGTCTGTACCACAGATCTGGACGATGTGCAGCTGATCATGGCTCTGCATACCAAAGGTATCTTCCCTTTGGTATTCTGAAAGACCAGCTTTCAGAGAGGTTAACTTCAGACCTGCCATGTGTAAGGCATGTGCTGACTAGTGTGTATGCAGTTCAGCAGCAGTTCGTTTTATACATCACGGAATTAAGCCAAGAAGCTCCTCAGCTCTGTTTTGCAGGCTGCTTTCTCCAAACAATCAGGTATTTCAAACTTCTAATAAACATGATGATAGTAGAAATGGATGGTGACTTGAAGCCTGTCTCCTGGTCCCTTGAATTCTCTCTGTCTCTGAAGCTTATGTTGACTCTCTGCTACCTTTTGCTTGAGAAACAGTTTATAAACTACTTGGGGTGCAAGGCATTTTTATTCTATATTTGTCCACTACCCTGAACAATGACCCTGCTTGGGCCCAGCACATGGGTTCTGAACCATGCTGTTAGAGCAATATAATTAATAATCATTTAAAGCTTCTGAACCCACAGAATTAAAACCGCATGCAGTATTCGCTGTACAACTGTTTTGGTTTGAGAGATTCGGTTAAATACTGACTCAGTGATTAGGATATGTAGGTTGGGATTAGGGTGATAAACAGTTCAGCATTACATCAGTTAGTCATAAGCAGCAACGAAAAAGGGCCCACACTATTTCTAGTGCTTCCCTGATGTCATTTAATTGGAAGGAACTGGGTTGCCAGAATGCATGTTGAGATGGTCTGTGTTTAGTCTCTGGCGGGTCAGGGGGAGATTTCTACTTTCATACCATTGTTTTTGCCACAAATAATGTTACCGGTAACTCCTTTTTTCTTGCCTATCAGTTATGTTTTGTATAATTAAAACTAATTACTAGGTATGAATAAATCTAATTCTGGTGGGAGTAAACTGCATTTACCATATTTATTCTCTCCATGACTGACCTTTTCTGTGAAAGGCTTTATAAATCCACACTTCTGAGGCATGGGGAAAAGTGTGCTTGCTTCTGTGTTGACTGATTTGCAATGCAGTTCAACGCTACAGAAACGCATATAGCCTTAATGACTCCAAATCACAGCCACTGGAGCGTAAAAAGCTCCTGTTGAGTTCAGGACTGAAAAGAGATGAAAGGTAAGCGAGACACCTGGTTCTCATCTACAAGAAGGGCTCTTAGATGCTAGCCTGGGAAGAAAAGCAGGTTTGCTGAAGACATTCTAGCTGTTTGTATGTCTGCTTTCCATTTCCAGCTACTAAATGACATGAAAAGACAGCTGTCAATAGGGAAAGTATTTTGCTTGTTTAGTGTTGTATGTGACCTGGGACTGTTGCCATTACTGGGATGTTATCCCTTCACTGGGGAGATTGTGAATGGAAGAAGATGGGGTAGAAGGAGAGGAGGATGCTCCACATGATGCTGTCTTTTGCAAAAGAGGTTTTGGCACCTGACAGCAGTAAAAAAAAATAAATATAAATAAAAAAAATAAAATAAAATCTTACAAGTTGTGGAGGGGATGCCTTTCTGGGGAGAAGATACTCTGTGATGCCTGACCTAGTCCTACCTTGTCACCAATGGGTGAAGTCTTTGCAGCACCCCATTAATGATGAGCTGTGTGTGTGTTGTGGGGAGAAGAAAGGGCTATATCTATATGGCTAAGACTTTAAGCTAATTACCTGGCTTCTCTGCATACACGTATTTTCACAGAATATCCCCAAAGTATCCTGAAATAAAGCATGGAGTGAGACAGATATTTCAGGAGCTGCACTGCTAAGATTTTGACTTTTTTTTTTTTTTTTTTTTTTTTTTTTTTTTTTTGTACTAGACACCTCCATTTCCTCCTGCTTTCTGAACATGGTAAACAACTCTCAGGTGGAAGTGACAACTGAACCCAGGAAAGATTGAGAAATTTTGGCTGTGCAAGCAAACTCCCAGTCTTCTCACCCACTCAGTTCACACTGTCTTCGAAGTGGCCTTTCTTTCTCTGCCACACATCCACTCCTACATGGGTTCTTCCAGCACTCAAGGCCAAGACCCATGCTGACTTTTGCTCTCTCCTGATTTAAACTGTGGAGTTCTGAGCTGCAACTCACGTTTGCTCAGACAGTGGAGATGTAGATATGACATAACCAATTCACCCTGTTTCCTGTAAGCACAAATGGTTCCCAGGAAGTTGTGTTAGGGCTAGCAAGTGAATTCTTGACTGGTCTCAGTGCTGGAACCACCTGTGCATCCAAAAGAGCACTCCTGGAAGAAGGTCTCCTCTGATGGTGGCTGTGGGTGGCCTTGCAGCTCTACCAGCCTCAGAGTGGACCCAAGGACCGCTGGGCTGCACCTTGGGGATGAGTGTGCTTGTGAAAGTCCTGAGCAGGCAGATTGATGCTCCTCCAGCCTGTTTCATTTACTATAACAAAGATCACTCTGTAGGAAGAGAAGGAAGCCTCTTGCCTATTCAGGAGTTTCACAAGCGTGGTGCACTCATGTTTCTAGTTGTGGGAAAGCCCCAGAACGTGGGTTGGGTTGAAGGGACTGTGCAGGTGATTTTACAGAAGTCCTACCTAAGTCCCTTAGTTGCACAAAAATCTCATTTTTCTTTTAGGTTTGCACATGTGGCATTCAGACATGCAGTGACTGTGGAGAATAACTCATGTTTGTCCACAAAAACATTTTCCCACCTGTTAGCTGGAGAACAGTCTGAACCAGGAGGAGATCCTAGGTACTGCTTTTTTTAAGAAAGACACCAAATACAGGAAATGGGGATGGTCAGAGCTGAGTGCAGCCTCAGTGACAATGGTGATGCTGCACAGACCCTTTATCTTCCTCCTCCACTCACCCACTGCAGCAAGTCTGCATTGGACAGAGCACTCGCACTGACCATGTCACTTTTGTGTGAGTCAACAGGATGATAGGAGGAAAAGCAGGAGCTGCAGAAATAAATTTGAACACCTAGAAGCTGTGTTACGCTGGATCTTGTAGTAATATGATGCAAAATGCACAATATATTACCTGTCCAAAGGAAACTGACATACACAGAATCATGCACAGTGGTTGTTCCTGCTGATGTGCTCATAAATGGCCACCCTTAGCACTGTGGGCTGGATTTTGGGCCTGAGCTATTCCTATGGACTGATATAATGGATGTAAGTTATCTCTGAGGCTGCTGTTCATAAAGAATACCTTTGGTCCATGGCAGTTGCCCTTCTTTCCTCTCTCTTTAAAAAGAGTTTGGGGAATGGCGACTCCAAGTAGGAGCTGTGCAGACCTATTAGGTGCTCTGAACTGCTGCCAAAGCAGCCTCTCACCCTCCATTGACTACAAAGGGAACCTGTGGAGACTAGCCTTTGCAGGCTAATGTTAGCCCTTGTGATTATTGCCCTAGGCTCCAACCATAGTTACTGAAGAAAGACAGCAAGCCACCTTTGAGTTACTCCTTCCCAACCTTTGGAGCCTTCATGTCTCTTTTTTTAGTATAGGGAGCAATACTTGGTGAAAGCACCTAAGTGGGATCCCCCATGTAGGTGGTGTGATTCCTCCCTCAGATTTGTTGTGTATGCTTTGGATCTGATTGGTTCTACAGATCAACTTCCAGCTCAATTTAATTGAATAGAAGGGATTTTTGTCTAAATGGACCTTCTGGAGGTTTCAGGTCAGGAGAGCAAAGCAGGTACTACCATGAAGAAGAGGGTCAGGGAAAGGAGAATTTGCTGGGCCATGCTCTTATTTTAGCTTTCAAAGCAGAAACAGCTTCTGGATCACATCATGTGGAATGGAAATTGGAAGCACTAAGATTTCCCACATCTGTCACCCCAACAAGCACAGCTCTGTTGTTTCACCAGTCTCAACTTCACTATTGCACTTTAGCCACTAAAGGATGGTTTCAAGCTCCAAAGTGCAGAACCAATTGTGTCTATATGTGCGCATAGGGCAAAGTGGCTTTCACCTTCAGGGGTAGTTCTGGAAGATCTTGGAAGGACTGAGGAGGAAACAAGACCCAAAGAGTTCCTCTGTCCTGATCCAGCTCACATGCTGGGTCTGAGGAACACGGTGGTTGGTGTTACATCAGTTTGCTTTCCCCCCAGTGCTGGGAGGCTGGTGCTGTTACAAGCAGTGGACACTGGCATTCCCATGCCTCTGAGGTCAGTGGAGCCTGGTGGAGTGCGATTTCCTGGGATGACCTTTCAGCCTCACACGTATCAAGTCTGAGTTCACAACATAGACTGCTCCATAAATCTTGTGTTTATTTTCTGGTACATCCCGTCCCAGCAGCCCATGCACTTCATAATGTACTGCTGCAGAGGGCAGCTCTCAGACAACAGAGGAAATGTATCTTAGGCATTCCTTTCTCGTTCCCATCCCAAAACTTTTCCCCAGTTTTGATCCCTATTGTTTGGATTCCTTAAAAGTCTCTAGAAAACCTCATCCTCTGGTGTCTCCCAGGACTCCTTTCCCAGGATTTCAGGGGTTAATATCCTTGAAGCATCACATTGGGAAGCAGCGCAAGTCTGTTCATGCAGTTGACAGTGCCCTTTTATTATTGCTTCTATCTCTCCTATCAGATGTCTCACTCTTAAACAGGGTTGTTATTAAGATAATTAGTTAATGTGGGTTATTTTATTATGGTAGTCTTATTTGGTTTGATTGCACGCTCAGCTGACACATGTCATAAAAGCAACAAAAGCATTAAGAAGTTGCATAATTGGCAAAACTGAACTGTCAGTGCTGTGGAGTCCAGAAAATCGCGGAGGGGAGAAATGTACAGACTCCATAGAGACGCGGGTCCTTCAGTGAACCTTGGATTTCTCCTCCGAGCATTTATTAGTCAGGAAAATGACTGGCATTTCCTCTTCTGTGTTTTAATTTTCTGTGCTTGTGCTGTATTTTCTGATCTTTGCTTCAGCCTGAAGAGGAAGGCAGCTTAGTCTTGTTTATCTTTGCCAGAGATTCCTTCGTTTTGGGAACCGCATCGGAAATAACTTTGGATGAAGGCAGACGAAAGGCTTTAAAAAGCATCTATCAAGTAATCAAGTCGGTCCGTGTGTCATATTTCCTGACCATCTATTGCCTTGGTATCTGCCGCTGGCACACGTCCCAGTGCCGTCAAACTAGTGCAACCCTATTTTCATTTATATCCAGCATTCCTCTCTTCAAATACTTTATCCAGCTTCATCAGTATAAAATCCTGGCAACTTTCATCTCCTTAATCTCGTGAGTCTTCCTTGTGCACCCTCCTGACATACAAGCTGAGGAAAAAATATTACCTTTTCAGCCCTGGTCTGAGAAGCTGCATTTCAGCGCATCCCAGCATGGCTCTGCTCTGAGCTCTGACCTGTGCAACCATCTCTTTGTTTGTGTCCATATTCTCCAGGCTCGGACTGGAGCTGCAAGTGGAACACTCCCAGGTTGCTAAACTGTGACCAATTTGCAGCCATGTCGACCTGCAAATATTTCCTCCAGAGTTTGAGATTTTTGGCATCCCAAGTTTCCTGGATGTGCTTACATCATCCCTGTGTGGAGGAGGACTTGGCCGTATGGTTAGAATGTGCTCTGTGTAATTGAACAAGTTCCCTCAAAAATACCCCAGCAATTTTACCAGTTCTTGCCCTGGGTTATGAGGCATGTGATGTAGCCCTCGGGACAGGAGAGGAAAAAGCCCTCCCAAGAGGCATTTCCTGAGCTAATTTGATAACTTTAGGGTTTGAAATGGTGGAGAAAGAAAGATCTCAAGCAAGAAACAAGCTGGTAAAGCAGCATGGGCATATAAATAATGTAAAAAATACATCTTGATGTTTCAGAGCGTGGCCAAAGGAAATTGATCCCTAGTGCATTAAACCAGTGCCAGTGGATTACGAGCCGTCTATATCCAGAGAAACTGTGTTCCAACCATGGGCACTGTTGCAGTGAGGGTTTGGCCTTTGAAGTACCCTTTTGCAACTGCTGAAAGAGGATTTTAGGGACAAGCGCTGCTGCATACAAAGAAAGCCTGAAAGTCCCTTCATGCACATTGCTCTTTCAAGTTGTTCTCCTGAGGCACAAAGCACCGGAGAGGAAGGCTCCTGTCAGCTTTCCGAGACACCGAAAATTGGGCATTATATATTTTAGGTCATCACTTAAAACCCAAAAAAGCAGCAAGGAGGGCACACAAAGGCGTTCTAGCTGGAGCTCTTCTCGGTCTCCTGGAAGAGACAATGGGAGCAGTTCACGAGCAGAGGCGCACAGCTGCAGCGTGCTCGGCGGCTTGCTGCGCACAGGGTAGAGATCAGAATGCAGAACCATTAACCAAGTCGCCTGATTGTTACCGACAGATTAGAAAAAAAACACCCTTCTGCCAACTTTACACATTCACGGCCTCTTGTCTTTGTGAGTCAGGAGGCAGTTCCCGTTGAGAGACACACACGCTCTGTAGTACAGGATGATTTTTGGCAAAGTCCGGGTGATCGCGAGCCAGACGGGGCGGGGATGACATTCCAGTTTTATAACACAATTCCATAATAGGAGACAGCATTCTTTTCATATTAATGTTCATACAATAGGAATTTTAAACCCCAGCTTTTGGGTTATGTGGGAAAAAAAAAAAAAAAAGTCCTATTTCAATGCAGTAACAACATTATTTTATAACTCAATGGAGAGAGCTGCAAGTGGACCAACCACTCAGAGTGCAGTGGGCATTTTATAGGATGTTTACGTTTCAAGAAAAAACACACTGGAAAGCACTTACATTGCTATGTGCTTGCTCCTCCACCATGACGTCCTCCTTGCATGGTTTGCAGGTGCTCATTCCACCTGCTGTGGCCCTTGGGGGAAATCCATGCCACCGCTTTCTGCACACTCCTTGTGAGCACAGTGAAGCATTGCTGCTCCAGAGTTTTCAGGCCATCAGTTGTGCAGGCATCTCTGTGCCTTTTGGTAGCACAGACCAACATCTGGCTGCTTCAGGACCAACTCTGCCATGCATATCACCATGCACACTTTCTACCTCACCTGTTCTGATGGTCCAGAGGGGAACTTGAGGCTTTGCAAGATGTAACTTGTGCCCTGACTTAAATATCATAGTGCCTTGCTGGGACTGTAGAAGGTTTAAGGGTAAATTTCTCCTCTTGTGTTTTTGAACAGTCTTTGAATTTCACAGCAAAAATGACCCTTGCTTTTGAGAGTCATCACAGCTCTTAACTCAAGGCCCCTCACTGTAACTCGGATACCTCGCTGTTGGCATCAGTGATAACGGGTGAGGAGGGTGAAGAGACTCCACCTTTTTCTTTTTCAGACTGTATAGTAACAGGAAACTCTTTAAGGCTTCCAGAAACACTTTGGACCCCCCTGATCTCTGTTAAAAAGGAAACTTTATAAAAACACATTTTTGGCCAGCAGAATGCCACCTCTTAAACTAGCATCTGCCAGGCTGCCAGTTTCCAGCAAAGCAGAGACATGGGATATATGAAATACCTTTTCTCACTCGTGGCATCTTACTGAGACTTCGCAGAGGGCTTTCACAAAAAGTTCACGTTATCCTAAACTAAGCTATTAAATTCACCAGTGCTTTAGATGAGCAAAAATGAATGCTTTGAAAAAGGTAGAGTTATCAGTAGTATTTGGAGACACACTGGTACACCCAAAAGAGCAGAATAGGGCTTGTGAACATCCTGAGAGGTTGCTCTGCACCTGGCCTGAGCTGCTGAGGGGCTGTGGATATCAGTGAGGGTAAGCACGTGTTGGGGAAGAAGTGACTCCAGGTTGGGTCTGGTCCTTGCAAGAAAGGTGGGGTGGCATTCAGAAACAGAATGGGAAAACCTCATTAAGCACATGCATGCAGATTTGGTAGGTGCCAAGAATGCTCTGACGTGTGTTTTCACATACAATGCTGATTTCAAGGGGAAGGTTTAGTGGTAGCAATTTTATAACGACGGCATGATATTTGGAGAGAGTCCAGTGATAAACAGAAGTCTTCAGGACATATGTTCCTGCAGGAGAGTGTATCAGTAGGGTTTGGCAGCTATGTTTTCTGTTTTTCAGGCACTATGGTATGGGTGCAGGCATCACTTTGGGTAGGTAAGATTTCGGACTGAGGTAACACAGAACCTGAGCCTGTTACTGAACATCACTGAAGGACCTGCGATCTCCAAGCCAAGGGTGGCAGCCCTGTCCTGGGCTGAGCTAGGGACAGCCAGCCAGGGAAAGAGACATCTCGGGACACTGACGTGAGCACAGCCTTTAAAAAAAAAGGGACTTCCTGCCTTAGTAGAAGTGTTGAAACGTCTCGGTGTGTTTCCCTGCCTTCAAACAAGAGCCTCATGCACCTGACGTCACTTCCCCGGGCTGCTGGGCCGATAACAGGATGAACCTGAACTCCCCCTGAACCAGAGGTTCCACTGTGTCACCGCTTATTGTGCTCTACAGTGGGGCCGGAGACTTAGCTACCAGCATTGTTTTTGTAGCTTTACGCTTCACGCACACTTTCCCCCCACTCCTCCCCAGCAGTTTGGAAGGAAGCGGCATAGGAACTTCTGCGATGTGCTTGCAGGCACACACAAGCAATGTGACTCATCAATAGACGGGGCTTTGGGAGCCGGTGCCTGTTACAGCGTGAAGCCAGCCTGCTTCTTCACAGAGCTCCGAAAGGCAGCTGGCTATGTCAAAAGGGCAGAGAATAAAGCGCGTAGTGTAAAATGGAGACACAATTAAGCAAAGATTAAAAAAAAAAACAAAACAACAAACCACCAACAAAAAAACTATGAAATTTTTCATCTCTTCTCAAAGTTCCCTCGGGTAGCTTTTGCTGAAACAAATAGTTCTGCAGCTTGTTACTCTAAATAGTGGCACATAGATTTCGCAATAGTGCTAATTTATTTTTAAGCATCTGAATGAGCAATCATATGACATCTACCTTCACATGCACCGTGCTTATCATAGGATATGTCTTTATCAGTTGGTAGCACTGAGGAAACGGCATTTACGAGATATCTCTATAAATCTTATCCTTTGCAAACCTTCAAATGTTTCTACCTCATCTCAGATCTTGTACTATACTCTAGCCATTGTGGATTTAGTGGATAGTTTAATGCAATTTATCAGTGTGGTCACAGGAGCCTTGATATAGTTCATGTTTCAGACCAATTTAAAGGGATACTTGTACAGCACTGTTTGCATTTTGAAACCAGGAAAACTGAAGCACTTTCTCTGGAAAGGCAAACGAGATTTAGATGCCTCTATTTGGTTTCAGGCATATAACTGCAGAGAGTTGCTAAGCTTGGGCTTTGACACCATTGCTTCTGCTTATCTAAGAGGCGATATTGCAGTCAACCCCAGTAATTTGTTTGTGTTGGATTGTGAGGCTATGCCTGTAGCTATGGATTTCTTTTACACTTTTGGAAGTCCATGCTTCTTCCACTCACTAATGGAACTTGGAATAAATGGAGGAAAATACATGCCAAACCTTTGAAAACAAATACGATCCTCCAGCCTGGCATCGCTTGAGACATTGAGATTAGTCTGAAATGACCACAAGAGTCGGAAAGATGTAAATTCTGGCATTTCTGATTTCAGAGTAGTAGGGTTTTTTTTGTGCATATGATTGTATTACTTGATTTCTAGAGAAATCAAATTTCTAATTCTCCTGAGATGACAAATTCACAAAAACAAGTGCCCTTGTTATGTTCCTAGTTATAAACTATGTTGTTCCAGTTACAATGGCTGTATTCACATGTCATGGGACAGCAAGGTCAAGTAATAAATACATCCTATAGACATGCCCAAGGTTATCATTCTTTGACTGGTTATCACTCAAGGTCATCTTCTGTTTGTCATTATAACAAAACCAAGCAAAATAGTCTCTTTAAGAATAAATAAGAATAGCATCAATTCTAGTAGTTCACCTTTATTTGCTGAACTAGTTGCACATTTTCCCAAATTTTCAAGTATCCATTAAAAATAAAAGACAGCCTGCTTCCTGCTCACTTGAAAGGACAAGTGTCAGGCTGCTCTATTTCTGGACACCCTAGACAGTTTGTGAGCCCAATGCTTTAGTGTGGTTAGCAGTCCTGTGCCTTTTGTACTGTGAATCACTAGATAAAACTCTTCACAAGATCCTGAAATATTCCACTGTGAGCTGTGCTGAGGCTTGGCACTACCACATAATAAAAAGAATAAGTTGAATGCTAGGAGAAAATATTGCTCATGAATAAATTACCTGATACGACAAATGACAAGGTCTGAGACAGATTAGTCATCTAGTTCCAGTCATCACCTTGGTTTCTCCTTCTGACAGCTTTTGGAGTGTTTCTGCGGTTATGTAAAACTGTCCACAAGCAATAGTTGGTTGAGGCTTGTATCCTCAAGATCTTTTTCTCCTTTTCTTCCCCAGAGCATAGTTAATTTTCCATCACTATAAAAAACAGACCCTTTGAGTAAGCCTATCTATCTTAAACTTCACAGCTTTCACTTCAGTTTTATCTTCCTTGAAGGATACCTTTTTTCAATATGTTCTTGTCACTGGGACTGGGGAAAATTTACGTTGACAAGAGTATAAAATTCCACTGGTAAGCAACTTAAACCTAGATGCTTTCCCTGGAGAGCGTGAAATTATGTGATTATACTGTATATTTATGTACCCTTGTAATTTTTCTCCTTTTATAGTCTTCTGAAATTCCCTCTTGATCCCTTGAGATAACTTAATGCTACCCACAAAGGAGCACGTCCCAGATGCATCTGCACACAGAGAGTGACAATAACACTCAGCTGAATGCTGAGTTCAGTGAGTTGGGGACCAAGGAGTCTCTGTAACTCTCACGTTCTTGGTATATATTCCAGATTAATATGTGTCAGTCCTACTTTGATTAGTAGTCTTCACAACAGAGATAAAGCAAGGGAGATGTTCCTGACATAGTGAATTTTCTGAGGATGTTCACAGGGGTCTGTGAAAAGAAATGAAGGTGTCTTTTAGAAGAACAAAGTCCTCAAAACATTTGAAAGGACAGGTGCAGAAAATTTTCCTTGGACAGGTATTTTCCTTTTAATTTGTAGTGTAATTCATTTAGGCAATTTATTAAGGATGTGTTGGAAGGCGAGTGAGAAATGGAATTATTTTCCTGGTTTAAAAACAGCTTGTTTAACATTTATGCATGCTGGGCTGGGTCTCCAGATGGTAGAAACTGGCATAGATCCATTGAAATTAAATGGATCTATGCCAATTTCCAGCAGCTGAGAATCTTGCCCAGTAAGTCACTTTTGGTTGCATGACTTTGATTCAGTGCTAGTAATATCTAAAGAGTCAGTCCCTGAAGTAATGACTTTTTTTTTTTTTAACTTTACCAAAATGAACCATTCCTTTTTTATGATTGTCATACAGCTGAGTGAGCACACATAATCTATTCTGAACAGACACAAGTCCCTTTTCCCATCTACCTTTCGTTATTGGTGGTGTGATAACTAACTGTGTGTCTTTCTTCTTCAGCAAGATCTAAATGAGAAGAGTTGCACATGCATTAGTTTTGTTATAGTAGCTGAATTTCATATGGAGAGCCTGAGAGTACAGAGCCTCTGAACTGCGCTCTCCCCAGGAGATAAATGGGGAGGTACCCATGGAGTTATATGCTTTAGTGCATACATGGATCTAGCTTATACAATGCATTAGGAACTCACTTGACCATCACAGCAATATTTGATCATATTAGCTTTTAATATATTCAACTTGAGATATTCACTGTGTGATTATAAAAACAATGCTATGCAGGCTGTTAATGCCAGGCTCTTCTGTGATAAAGGTAGGCCCTAGCATAATGTTTCAGCATCTTCAATGAAACTTTGGAAGAGGGGCAGAGACTGAAGATTCAAACCACACTTAGGCTTTTGAAACACTATTTCCTCCTGAAAACTTACTGCTATTGAATGTGTGGTGGGGGTGACCCTGGCTGGCAAGCACCCAACCAGGTGCTTATTCATTTCCCCCATCAGGACTGTGGGGAAGAAAATAGGAAGAAGAGGAGCAAGAAAGCTCATGGGTCTAAATAAAGGCAGGGAAATCACTCGCCAGCCGCTGTCATATGCAAAACAGAATTAACTTGGGGAAATTAGATTAATTTAAAATGTTTAATTACTGATTTGGGTATTGGGAAACAAAGATGACAAACTTTCAAACACTTAGGGAAAACACCTTTTCTTCCCCTTGTCACCCACTGACATTGTTATCACCACAGGTGGTATCACTCTACTTGGTGAGGCGATAGGTGGTGCAGGACATTTACATCAGGGTGTAACAGTTTCTTTCTGCCACTCCTTGTTCCTTGCTCTTTTCTTCTCCTGTTCCTTCTTTATTGCTTCTTCTGCTCTGGCATAGGTTTTCTGTGGACTGCAGCCCCTTTGGGGAACTGTTGTGGGGTCAGCTAGAACTGCTTGTCTGGCACAGGGCAGCCCCTCACCTCTTCCCACAGATGTATCCCATGCTGTGCCTCCCCCCTACTTCCACCCCTGACTGCCAAAACCTTGCCACAGGCACCCAATATAGTCTAGAAGCTATCTTAGCAGCTGAGCAGAACACCTGAGCCACAGGTAATTGGGTGGTAAGAATATCACCACGTGCTTCATTTATGTTCTTCATTAAAGGTCTGCTGTTGGCTTTCTTACAAGACAGGATACTGGGCCACTTTTATCCTTGGAGTGACTCAGTTTGTTTTGTTATTTTACTTAAAGTTACATTATGATGCATTATTTTTGTCATCCACTGAAGATTAGCAGCCCAGAACTTGTGTAGCACAGAGCAGAGTAACACACAGATGTCTTTGGAAGTGCAGGGACAGTGGCTTGTCTGAGACCACAGAGTTAGCTGTATTCAAACTCAGCAGCTCCATTGTAAGGCTATACTGATGTGTTATTTTCATTTTTTTTCAGTATGAATGCTGGAATGAAAAAGAAAATCTTAAAAAAGTTTTGCCATCTTCATCCCCATGATCAAAAATTGCAGCCATTTCAATAACATTAATCTGCTGAGATATTAAGCCATTGAATGAGTAGTTTTGATTTAATGAATTTCTCTCATCTCAGCTTATTTTCTACTCCTCTTCTAGCTTTAATAGCTAGCTGCTTAATATGAGAGCTGTTCCATTTCATTACCTTTCTCCTGTTTTTTTCTTGAGGTGGAACTAATGCAATGCAAATTATGATGCCTGTCTCTGATTTTTCTATTAGGCAACTTAGGATTCCATACAGCCTGTGTTATTGAGTGTGGAGTTAGAAATATATTAGAATTTGTGATGAAACCCTGGAGTTTGCAGTATCTCAGGCTTGGGGAATTTTTTTCAAATAAGTAATGATATTCAATGATACTCAAGTTCTTGATGAATGCCTTTTCTGCCAAATATGTTACACACACACACACTTCAGTTCTGTTATTTCCACCTGATGCAATTTCACATCAACTGCCATATAAAATTTCTTGCATAGAGCTAAGCACAGTATGAGCCCAATAGTGCACTAACGCTGCAACAGCACAATATGAACTCAGGAAGACTGCATTGAACTGCTGGTTAGGGCTGGCAAAACCAAGTAGAGGAAACAGTTGAATGAGTTGTATCATGCCAGAAGGAATGGGAAGGTAGCTATTAACACACACTGGTTCCTGAAGAGCTAGAGTTACCTTAGCAATCAGAGCAATTTCCTCTTTGAGTAAAGAGGAAATAGTCTTTGGATTAAGCTCTGTAACATATGCATATGCTCTTTGGCTATGTAGTCTGTGCAAGAGATGCTACAAATTGCTGCTTTTGAAAATCTTGGTTGTGGTGTGTGTCTCAGTTAACACTCTTGCCTCATTAGTTCCTCACTTTTGTCTTATTTCAGAGAATAAATCTTGAAGGGATTTTCTGGGCAGTTGTCCTGGTCAGTCATATCAAAGAGAACCCCTTTCATGTCTGTCTTGAAACTGGTGAGTTTCTTTACTACAGTATTTTGAAAGATGGGTTGTTCTGCAGCCTCACTTTCCTGATGATTAGAGTCTTTATTCCAAAATGACATTTTCAATGTATGCATAGCCAGTCTCTTTTTATTTACTCATCTTTTTTTTTTTTTTTTTTTTTTTTTCCTGCAGTAAATTTATGATGTTCTCCCTTTAGAATTTTAATTCCCTTTTCATAGAAAGCAGTCCTACCCCTTGTCTGCATTTGCTTTAATGCTAAGTGAGCCAAACTGTTTTCCCACTCTACTATAGCAATGCTCTTCCTGAAAGTAGCAGAAGCAATTGGTGTAGTTTCCCATCTGGATTACCTAAAATGCCTCTGATCCCTCCCAAGTGGAGAGAAGATATTTTTTTCCTCCCCAGAATGTTTTAATTTCCTTTGCTGACCCAGATCATCCTGAAACTATGCTTTCCCTGCACTCTCTGTCTTATGAGAAGCAGCTTTCTTTGCTGACTGTTGCTTTTCTTCCATTCCTTGCATGTTATCTGCTCTTTCTAAGAAGTTACAGAGGAGCTTTTTCATCAGTTTAGGTGTCTAAACTTGTTCTGAAGGTTTATTTCCTTTTGTGGAATATGGGTACCTTTTCCTGAATAAACATCAAGACTCCTTTACTGTACTGTTTCCCTCATCACTAGATGCAACAAGGGATGCCCGTGAGAAAATGACCAAGTCACGACAATGGACAGCAGGCAGCATTTTATTGGTCAGGAAAGGGAAACTCTAAGGAGGTTTGGGGAAACCAGCAGAAACAAAACATGCATAGAATACAGGAATTTGCAAGAGAACAAAAAGTGTTACTATTTCCAGGAAGTAAATTTTTGGCTTGGTGGCAAGGCCACTAGGAAATCCTATAGAAGTGTTAGACCATGAACATATTTGGTAACTATGCCTAAAAGGAAACCCTCAAGACAAACTTGGCTTGTGAATACCCTATAAAATTGGAGAGAACCTCAAATAACCCTCGTGATTCAGGAAATATCAGAGGATACAGATGTTGCATGAATGAATTGGTTGAGTGCCTAGAAGGAGGATGAGCCTGATTCTTGAATGGGATAATCCACTTGATTGGAAGAGAAATAATTGCAAGGAAAAATTGTAAGAAAATATGTCTATTTTCACACTGAGGTCAGGAAAGAATTCTTTTTTTTTTTTTTTTTTTTTTTTTTTTTGTGTGTGTGTGTGTGTGTGTGTGTTTATATCTTGCTTTAAGGGATTCCACTCTAACATGTCAATGTTATAATCAAGTACCAGAGAATCATCAGCAATTATATAAGAACTGGAAACAGTGAAACTCATTATCTTAAAACTGTATCATAGTGTCTTTTTTTTTTTTTTTTTTTTTTCTCAGAACATGTGATGGGCTTTTTCTTAGGTTAAATGAACAGATAGTTTGGGAGAATTTAACTTGTTTCATCTTGTAATTGTGGTAATTGTATTTTGTTTTCTGTCTGTGTATGTGAGAATGGAAAGAATGGGAAACATGAAATTCAAAGGTTTGTAAACAGGCAAAATGGGAGTGGAAAAGGTATTGATGGACTAGTTTCTTATTTAGCTTAAATATTTCTCAAATCTTCTTTCAAGTGTGAAGAGACTATCCAGATGCAACCTTTGGCTCAGAATGTCTGTATACTGACTCGTGTGGAAATGATCTCTATTCTGAAGCTGTTTGTTTACTCTGTCCCTAAGTGTTCAGTGCTGTCTATTCTCAGAAGATATTTGCCAAATGTACTTTTTGTCTGGCCAAGTACAGCTGTTCTGATATAGCATTCTCAAAAGTCTGTGGGGATACATGCTTGCAGATTTGGTCTATGTGATAAGCTCTAATGCCTTGGAAGAAGCATCTTCCGTATCTGTAGAAACTTCTCCAACTGAGCCATGAGGTGGAGTGTTTATGGGTCTCAAATATCAGGATTACTTCTGAACAGTTGGGCTTGCAAGGTGGGAATACAGAAGCCATTCTGCAGAAGCCAAGTCTAAGACCCAGGCAAGTTTTAAGGAACAGTGGAATAAAATTCTAGGAAGAGATTAAGGAGATCTGAAGAAATACATGTGAGACCTTCCAAGCTACAAAGGAACACACAGTGCTTTGTGATCCATATTTTTTTTGGCTGAAGTTACAGACCAAGTTGTTGATTTGTCCTGAGAATACTTCTAATACTAGAGTTCTAAAACAGTACAATATACTGTGGCAATGAGTGTAGGTAGCTACACCCAAAAGATCACTTTTGTGCAGGAGTGATTAGTTTGACAAGCTCTGACTCATACTGAAACCACTGGGAATAGCTGGAGAAGTAACTGGTTACTAACACAAGTAAAGACTTTGAAATTTGCATCCACTGTCCCATAACTTGGTTCCTATCTGGGATAATTTTTGAGTCCTTAGTGGTTTTTCCTGCTCATGAATAATGTGAGCTTCCCAAACACATGGTGAGAAATTTTAGCCACTTAGTTTTTGCATCAATAATTTGTAATTCATATATCACATGCTTTTCCATATTTCACAGAATCACAGAATTTCACAGAATTTCTAGGTTGGAAGAGACCTCAAGGTCATCGAGTCCAACCTCCAACCTAACGCTAACAGCCCTCCACTAAACCATATCCCTAAGCTCTACATCTAAACGTCTTTTGAAGACTTCCAGGGATGGTGACTCCACCACTTCCCTGGGCAGCCTGTTCCAATGCCTAACAACCCTTTCAGTGAAGAAGTTCTTCCTAACATCTAACCTAAAACTCCCCTGGCTCAACTTAAGCCCATTCCCCCTCGTCCTGTCACCAGGCACGTGGGAGAACAGGCCAACCCCCACCTCGCTACAGCCTCCCTTGAGGTACCCATAGAGAGCGATAAGGTCACCCCTGAGCCTCCTCTTCTCCAGGCTGAACAAGCCCAGCTCCCTCAGCCGCTCCTCGTAGCACTTGTTCTCCAGGCCCCTCACCAGCTTCGTCGCCCTTCTCTGCACCCGCTCAAGCACCTCGATGTCCTTCTTGTAGCGAGGGGCCCAAAACTGAACACAGTACTCGAGGTGCGGCCTCACCAGAGCTGAGTACAGGGGGACGATCACCCCCCTAGCCCTGCTGGTCACGCTGTTCCTGATACAAGCCAGGATGCCGTTGGCCTTCTTGGCCACCTGAGCGCACTGCTGGCTCATATTCAGCCGACTATCCACCATTACTCCCAGGTCCTTCTCTGCCTGGCAGCTCTCCAACCATTCCTCTCCCAGTCTGTAGCTCTGCTTGGGGTTATTGCGCCCCAGGTGCAGGACCCGGCACTTGGCCTTGTTGAACTTCATGCAGTTGACCTCAGCCCATCGGTGCAGCCTATCCAGATCCTCCTGCAGAGCTTTCCTACCCTCGAGCAGATCGACACACGCACCTAACTTGGTGTCATCTGCGAACTTACTGAGGGTGCACTCGATGCCCTCGTCCAGATCATCGATGAAGATATTAAAGAGGACCGGCCCCAGCACCGAGCCCTGGGGGACGCCACTAGTGACTGGCCTCCAACTGGACTTGGCTCCATTCACCACGACTCTTTGGGCCCGGCTATCCAGCCAGTTTCTAACCCAGCGAAGCGTGCGCCAGTCCAAGCCAAGAGCAGCCAGTTTCTTGAGGAGAATGCTGTGGGAGACGGTGTCAAAAGCCTTGCTGAAGTCAAGGTAGACCACATCCACAGCCTTTCCCTCATCCACCCAGCGTGTCACTCTGTCATAGAAAGAGATCAGGTTCGTCAGGCATGACCTGCCTTTCATAAAGCCATGCTGACTGGGCCTGATCGCCTGCTTCCCCTGCAATTGCTGCATGATGACTCTCAGGAGGATCTGCTCCATGAGCTTTCCTGGCACTGAGGTCAAACTGACAGGCCTGTAGTTTCCCGGGTCTGCCCTCCGGCCCTTCTTGTAGATGGGCGTCACGTTTGCTAGCCGCCAGTCGATTGGAACCTCCCCTGATAGCCAGGACTGTTGATAAATGATGGAAAGTGGCTTGGCCAGCTCCTCTGCCAGTTCCCTCAGTACCCTTGGGTGGATCCCATCCGGCCCCATCGACTTGTGCACATCTAAGTGCCGTAGCAGGTCACCAACCAGTTCTTCATGGATAATGAGGGCCACATCCTGCTCCCCATCCCCTTCCACCAGCTCAGGGTACTGAGTATCCAGAGAACATCCGGTATTGCCGCTAAAGACTGAGGCAAAGAAGGCATTGAGCACCTCCGCCTTTTCCTCATCTCTTGTAACTAAGTTTCCCCCCGCATCCAGTAAAGGATGGAGATTCTCCTTAGTCCTCCTTTTTGTGTTGATGTATTTATAGAAACGTTTTTTGTTATCTTTAACGGCAGTAGCCAGATTGAGCTCCAGATGAGCTTTGGCCTTCCTAATTTTGTCCCTGCACAGCCTCGCTACTTCTTTAAAGTCCTCCTTAGTGGCCTGCCCACTTTTCCAAAGCTTATAAACCCTCTTTTTCCTCCTAAGATCAAGCCACAATTCTCTGTTGAGCCAGGCCGGTCTTCTTCCCCGCCAGCTCGTCTTTGGGCACGTGGGGACAGACCGTTCCTGCGCCATTAAGACTTCCCTCTTGAAGAGCGCCCAGCCTTCCTGGACCCCTCTGCCCTTCAGAACCACCTCCCAAGGGACTCCACCAACTAGTGTCCTGAGCAGCTCAAAGTCAGCCCTTCGAAAGTCCAATACAGCGGTTTTACTGGTCCCCTTCCTGGCCTCGCCAAGAATAGTGAACTCCACCATTGCGTGGTCACCCTGCCCAAGACAGCTCCCGACGATCACGTCCTCCACCAGTCCTTCTCTGTTTGTGAAGAGAAGGTCTAGCGGGGCGCCACCCCTGGTAGGTTCACTAACCAGCTGCGTCAGGAAGCTATCTTCCACGCTCTCCAGAAACCTCCTAGACTGCTTTCTCAGGGCTGTGTTGTGCTTCCAGGATATGTCAGGGAAGTTGAAGTCCCCCACGAGTACAAGAGCTGATGATTTTGCAACCTCTGTCAGCTGCCTGTAGAATTCCTCATCCGTCTCCTCATCCTGGTTCGGCGGTCTATAGCAGACCCCGACCAGGACACTAGCCTTGTTGTCCCTGCCGATCCTAACCCAAAGGGACTCGACCTTGTCATTCCCAACCTCGAGTTCTACAACCTCGAAAGACTCTCTAATATAGAGAGCCACACCACCACCCCTTCTATGCTGCCTGTCCCTTCTATAGAGCTTATAGCCAGGCATTGTAGCACTCCAGTCATGAGACTGGTCCCACCACGTCTCCGTGATGGCAACCAAGTCGTAGCCTGCCTGCCGCACGATGGCTTCCAGCTCCTCCTGTTTGTTACCCATGCTGCGTGCATTAGTGTAGATGCACTTCAGCTGGGCCATAGCCTTATCCTCCGGCCTTGCCATTGTTCCCCCTGGCACAGCCCCAACAATCCTAGCCTCAGCCCCATCCCCCTTCCTACCTAGTTTAAAGCCCTCTCAATGAGCCCTGCCAGTTCCTGGCCCAGGATCCTTTTTCCCCTAAAAGATAGGGACCCGTCTGCGGCCATCAGGCCAGGTGCTGAGTAAAGTGCCCCATGATCAAAAAACCCAAGATTTCTGTGTTGGCACCAGTCCTGGAGCCACGTGTTTAACAGGTGGGCTTTCCATGTCCTCTCTGAACCCCTCCCTGCCACCATAGGGATGGATGAAAACACCACCTGCACTCCCGCTCCATCCACTAACCGACCCAGTCCCCTAAAGTCCCTTTTGATAGCCTTGAGGCTTCTCTCTTCGATGTTATCACTGCCCGCCTGGACTATCAAAAGGGGGTAATAGTCAGAGGGGCGTACCAGGTTAGGAAGCTTCCTGGCAACGTCCCTGACCCTGGCCCCAGGGAGACAGCAGACTTCCCTACGGGTAGGGTCAGGCCGACAAATAGGGCCCTCTGTTCCCCTAAGAATCGAGTCACCAACAACAATAACTCTCCTGTCTTTCTTGGTGGAGGCAGTCCTGAGGTGCGGAGTTGACCTCCTCGCCCCAGGCATCCTCCTGGGAACATTTGCTACCTCTTCCTCACACACCGGCCTCTCAATCTCTAGGGCCTCAAACCTGTTGTGTAAGGGCACCTGGGAGGGTGGGGCCGGAAGGGGAGGGGATCGCCTGCGATGTCGAGCAGGGACTTGTTTCCATTCCTCCTCAGCATTTACATTTGATCTAATGTAACGTGTTTAGGACATTTGCTTAAAATAAATGATTACTGAGGCATCCTGAGCTACAGAAGGTAAGCTATCATATTTGTTAACTTTACATATTATTCCATGATTTTAATACTTTTAAAAAATCTGTCCAGGATTTCAGATCCATACTGATTGAAACACTTGCTAGCACAGTAGGTCAAAAAGCCCTGCTGAAATTTGTCAAGGCAAAACACATAACTCATCTTCAATTCTAGCAAATGTCACAATGAGTTTTTACCAGATTCTGAAGAGTGTGGTGGTGGCTTTTTTTGTGTTGTTGTTCTGTTGTTTTTTTCCTTCCAGCTGAACCAAAGAGGTGTCAGAGATGCTTCATACCTGGCATGCAAGTCAGATACCAGATGCCTAACAACAGCAGTGCTCTGCAACCCCAACCCAAGCATCTCATTAATGCTTTCCTCAAGCTTTGAATAAAGCTGGTTTTCAAAATTTGGCTCTGGTTTATCAATGAAAATGATCCTTTCTGATTCTGGGTGTTGAAACAACATAATCAGGCCTGCCAATTTATACAGTGATAAAACAGAGATTATTTGGGGTTCAAAATGAGGAGATGAAACTATGGCTCATATGTTGCTGTTTCCATGACTTGTGACCTGACCACCTGGTGACATGACACCTTGTAAGAAATGCCAGAGCAGAATTACAGTCCTAATGATAATTAAATGCTGCTGCTTTACTTTCAGAAAATACATTTTTTTCCTTTTATTTTTATTTCATTTCCTAAAAAGAGAGAAGCGGGAGGGCGGGAGGAAATTGCTAGAGGCGGGTTATGATTTTTAATGTGTAGGATACATACATTTGTGTTGAACTATCACCAGGTGACCTATGTAGCATGTGAAGCGTATTATAACATACTCTACCTACTGGAGATGCTGCAACAATACCGTAATGTTGTTTGCTTGAGAGGTTGTGTGTAAAAATTACTGAAATGAATATTTATAAGAAGTGATGGTCATTATCTATCTATATTCTAAGAGTCCCTAAGAATGCAAATTAAAGCCCAGTTACCCTTTACCTTAGGCAATGTCTCTTCAGTCTGAGGATGTGTGACCTATGGTCACAAAATCACAAAGGTTGCAGTGCTGTTTCTGCAGCAGTGCTTGCACAATCTATCCTTGAATTTCTTCCCAATCTTACTGTTGTCCATGTTAAGGTCCACCATTATGCCAGCCCAGCCTGCAGTCATTGTTGCTACAGGTATAATTTTGTTCTTGGCTTTACTAGACTGTCTTAAAAAATCAGCTAGATAGACTCCAATGACATCTCTGTCTTTGTCATTATCTGCTCTTTCTCCCATCACCATCATGTACAAATTTTGCCAGCAGTAGTTCTGTATCAAATCTTAGGTTGTTGTCAAAACGTTGCAGAACATTTTGCCTGTCATCCACCCTTATAGGAACCTTTATTCAATGATCAGCATTCATCTCCATTCATGACTTCTTCAGATTTTCCCTCCATTAATCCTTTGCACATTTATCATCACTCTATTCATATCACCATAGAATAATTTAGCTTGGAAGAGATCTCTGGAGCTCATCTGATCTAACCCCCACTCAGAACAGGGCCAGCTATTGAAGTTAGAGCCAGCTATTGTGCAGTACTGCTATTTAATGAGCGTGTTGTGCTAAGTCAAATGGATTACGGTCTATCATATGTACTGAGTTACCTTCATCAAACAATGCTTCAATGAGAATATGAACCCTTAGAGTTCCTTCCATACCTACTTTTCTGTGTTTCTAGTGATTTGAGAGGTGTCAGGGAAAACCTATTTTCCATCATCCATTAGAGTGTCATTTATTGTATTTCCCACTAACTGATTCTCATAGCAACAAGTAAACAGGAAACTATTTGGTGAGAAAATTTTCACTCATTTAGAAACAGAGGATTTTTTTCTCTGCATCACCCTTTGTTTCTATCCTTCTTCCCTGATATTTATGAGTTTTCTATTCTTTTCTCAGCATTTCCTTCCGCTGGTAACTCTTAATTCCCTCACCCTTTATATTCCATCTGCACTCTCTTTGGACACATCAGGGATAAGCTGACATGATATAAATTCTGTTTACAATGTGTAGACTATATTATGCAGTAGCTCTACAGCTGTAGGTGTTTTACCTATACCCATATAACACATACATGTGTATACTTTCTCTTTCTGAGATGTGATGCTTGGTTTTGGGGAGAAGCCATTGCAGAAGCATTTTCGTGATTTCAATACAAAGAAAGTCACAAAGCAAAAAGGGATGAAAAGGCCAGAAATGTGTTTGTGAGTTGGGGCAGTGGTTGCAGTTTTAGGCCTATGTAACAGCTCAAGACTTGGTCTTTCCCCTAGAAATAGGCTGTACTATTTAACTTATAAAAAAAAAATAAATGACTGAGGTAACACAAAATACCAAAAAAAGGCATAAAAGGGTGTAAGAGAGGGAAGAGGGAACAATACTTCTATGTGGTTATTTATCTAAAATCTTTAGCTATACCTTTTCTAGTAAACTACACAACGTTTGGCCAGAGCAATTGGCACAGCATGGCTCATATCTCTTCGGCTCACTTTTTTCTATCCAAAAACATATTGGTCTTGTCCATACTACCTGGTGGCAGAACCAGTCCTCTTGTCTTACATTTCCGTCTTGTTAAACTATCAGTTAAGGAGTGGTATGATTACCATCAGTGGCTGACCTCCAGCTTTTGGTGCTGGAAATATCACACTATAGCCCTCTTTCTGATCACTTCAATTAGTGACAAATTTGTGATCCAGCTGGTTGTATGAGCTTCTCTTGCCATCTGGGTCTTCAGAAAGTTTCTCTCAGGAGGATATCCTTTATGTAATGTGTATAAAGGATATGTTATTACCCATGAATGTAGTAAGAAGATTAATTTATACACCTACACACAGAACACATCCTGTACAAGATGTATTTTGCCTTTTCCATTTTTATTTCTAGTCTGCAATAAAGCACACATGCAAAAGAAAATGCAGGCTTTTTGACTGAATCCTGTCTGCATACCTCTTTTCTAAAAGGCCTCTTCCTTTCACTGTCTCCTCAGTGTTCTTTCTTTCAAGATGACCAGTGAGAAAATTAGATTAATGTGCCTAACTATCAGGTATTGCAATTGCAAATATAATTTTGTTTTAGTGATGGTCTTCAATTTCATTGAAAAAAATCAAAGACACGGATGGAGGTAGATGAGTTCATAACATCATAACAGAAGCTGAAAAGATGACAAGCTGGAGATGTTCTTTGATGAAAGTTGTTAGCTATCATGCCCGTTCCAACTTCCTTCCAACCATCTTAGCATTTTTTTTTAAGGTCTACACCTGGACTGTGCTATTTGCTTGATTCAGAGAATATGGAAGAGGTTGAGTAGATTCTCATCAACTGTCTTTTTTTTTTTTTTTTTTTTTTTTTTTTGGCACTGAAGCAACTTGGTTAACATGCCATAGCTTTTTGGCAGGGTTGGTACAGAATATTCTGGCTCCAGCTTGTGCCTTTAACTTTGCCTCAGGGTCCGAGGTGTTCGTACAGCCTTTTGAATATCTGTGGTTAGGACAAAAGCTTGTCATCATGCTACACCATGAAAGTAGCTGGTAGATTCTGAGCCTGGTAATAATCAGGAAAAAAAAGAATAATTAGGCAGCTGAAAGAGAAAAAATGCATGTTGCTCAGAAGTGGTAGACTTTCACCTCTTGGTTGTGTAGCAGAATTCCTATTAACAGAGAGGAGTGAGTTTATTACCTCCTAAAGCAAGAGAGGGCAAGTTCAGGCTTGACCTTCTTTCATTTTACATAGGCCAGAGGCACAACTTTACTGGAAGCTGTTTTAGTGCTAGGTGTGTCACAAGGATGGGAGGCATGAGAAAAGGGTGTGTTTTGGAAAACTCTAGTGCAGTTGGGCAAGGGCCACTGGCCAGCTTCCTTTTCACACCGAAAGTGCAGCTGGCTTGTCATATGGACCTATGGCCAGATCTGGATTCAAGCTGCTAATAATATGTTATTTTTCTCCTTCAGGCCCCATTTACAGCTTTAATTAAATGGTACTTGCAAAATTTTGCTTCCTGGCATGTGCAGTTGTGTCTGTTCAAATGCTTTTATGCAAGCAGAAAAGTTTCAGGCCTGCTGTACCACACTTGTAAAGGCATGGGCCCAGCTCATCTGGGCAAGTATGAGGAATTAGTGCAACCACAGAAGTCTTTGGCCCAGAGGTGGATTTACCAATAGAGGAAGATGGTAAGAAAGAAAGAGTGGGGAAAAGGAACTAAGGTGACAAGCTATCTCTATCTATTCTCTATTAGTACTGGATCACAAGGAGCAATGGACCATCTACCACAGTACCTTCCAGCCTCCATACAATCACATTCTACCCTACAGAGCTACCAAAAGCTTCTTCTCTGTCAGAACACCTCTATTGCTTATAGGAAAAACACTGAGTTTCCATTTACATGATCATTCAGGCCTTGGTCACACTGATTATGCCTAAAAAATTTAATTGGAGCAGACTCAGGCAACATCATTTACCTTTGGATATATACAGAGCAGCATTAGATTGTTATGAATTTCAGGAACTGGCAACCAGAGTGTATTTGAGGTGAATGACCTAGAAACAAACTCAGTATCTCATTACTCTCAGCCATCCAGTGTGATTTACTGAGTGGGACAATTTGTGGCCCACCCTGCTTTCTGAATCTGTCAAAATCTAATATTTTTGACACTGACCTGTAAAGCATGCAACTGATACTTTAAATGAGGAACATGACAAAAATAGCAGAGAAAGCTTTTAATTATATGGGATTATTCTTAACATACTACTTTTTCCATAACCTCAGACTTGGGACTCAGCATTTCTGATTTCAGTAATTTGCAGTCAGATAATACTATGTCTGTGGGCAGGCGGGATAAATTTAGATCTGAAATGAATGACATGCATTGTAATGAGGTGCAGGCAAGGTAAGGGATCATCAGCAAGGAGTTATTTAGGGAAAGATGAACTAGAGTACAATCCAGGAAAGATGAGGCAAAACACTCTGTTTGAGGATAGAAATTCCAGTCACTTTAGGAAATAATGAATAGGCATTCTCTCCAAGATAATGTGAAAAGTGGCTGGTAAACCATTTTCAAAAGATGGTTGTGTAAGTGGCAAGGGAGCTCCAGGTTGAGGGAGGGCAGTGGCAAAGCAACATATTTACTTTGCAGATCTGTAAGAACGGGTTGATGGAGGGGTCAAGCGAATATGCTTTCACATAGGACAAATTATTTAATAGTTTAGATGGATTTTCTCTGGGCCCAGTAATAAAATGGACCTTTGTGAATTAAATGACTGGCTCTCCTGAGCAAAAGCCAAGTCAGTTTGGTTCATGAGACAGCTGTCATCTTTTCGAGTGCTAGAGAAAGAGTGACCAAACCACTGCAGAAGCCAGTGAAGAAGAAATCTCAAGTTTTAATATTTTTTTAGTAATAGATTTCAGATTCACTTATGTTTCTTACCTGTGTCTGGTATAATACTCAGTTGTCTTGATATTACCCATGAAACTATATTGTCTCCTACCACGTGAATTTTCAAGTAGTATGGAGGCTATCATTATGAGTAAGTCTGAGCTAAAAGGTCATGTTGAAAATGGTATTCTTCAGAGAAGTAATAGACTGACAGCTCCTGGATGTATAATGACTGTGATCTCAGTTGAGTGACAAACCTGAAAACTTAGCACTGAACCTTTCCCTTCTTTGTATGTCACAGTGTCATTAGATGACTTTCAGTATCGACACAGAAAGTGAAGAACTACCTATCAATTACCAAAAGGTTTCCCCCTCTTAATCTTCATGCAAGGAGTGTTCCAGGTGACTTTTGGATGATTCGTCAGTTATCACTGCCTGAGTCATGCATCCCTCTGAGTGGGTGAGGCTATGAACTTCTTTGTCTTCTGATATGGTAATTTACTATGAAAAAAAATTACCTTGTGGCATTCAGTTTTTACAAATCCATGTAAGGACAGAATATGGCAGAAGTACTGAGAAACAAAGTCCATCAGGGACAGTCAAAAGAGTTTTGAAAGAAAAGATAAATATTGATTGAACATGCCAAGACAGCATCTTGTGACAGTTGGGTTTTGGCATGTGTTATGGACTAGCAGTCATAAAACAAAGCAGGTGCCCATGCAGATAATTTGGTAAAGGGACAGCTGTAATGGCACTCCCCCTTGGGTGGCTCTTCTTTAATAACATATCTGTAGTTGTTGTAGATCACAGAATCACAGAATCATCTAGGTTGGAAGAGACTTCCAAGATCACCGAGTCCAACCTCTGACCTAACACTAACCAGTCCCCCATTAAACCATATCACTAAGCTCTACATCTAAACATTTTTTAAAGACCTCCAGGGCTGATGACTGAACCACTTCAGTGGTTAGCCCATTCCAATGCCTAACGACCCTTTAAGTAAAGAAGTTCTTCCTAATACCCAACCTAAACCTCCCCTGGTGCAGCTTTAGCCCATTTCTACTCGTCCTGTTGCCAGGCACATGGGAGAATAGACCAATCCCCACCTCACTACAGCCTCCTTTAAGGTACCTGTAGAGTGCGATATCTCAAAAATCAAAGTCAAGAGAGCAGCCAAGAAAGGTGAGACTGTAGGAATGGATGGGAATTTTTCATGTACTGTCTATTCTCCCTATTAACAAAAAAAAAAAACAAGACAAAGTAAAACCAAACCAAAATATTTGTAAAAATGCAGTGTAGTTTTGTGAAATGTGAACGTTAGATTTACTTATTATCTGCTGTCTAAGAATGGGAGCTTTAATTCCTGATACTCAGCACTCAGGCTTTTCCTGTTATTGACTGATTTATTTGCAACTCATGTGAAAAACAAATACTATCATTCACTGTTACTTTTAGATCAACACAAATGTTGCATTAATAGATAAAATGCAAAAATACTCCCCTCCTCAGTGGTAGGCACTGCTAGACTGCACCTGCAGGTATTGATTTTATCCTGGGACGCTGCAGCACTGGCTGTGGAAAGACAATGACCTGGAGGTGAATTTGTGCTTTGTTGGGGTTGACTTGTTATCTGCCTGAGAAGCTCAGTACCCCTGTGTGAATGTGACTGTGGTGGTGGCAATGAGGGGTCTGGTAGAGGAGCAAGTCTGAGGACCTCTGACTGAGAGCTTCTTACAGATAAAACAACAAAACCAAGTTTTATTCTCAGGAGAGGAGGTTGTGCTGGTTCTGCTTATACTGGGCATTCAGGGCTTTTTAAGATAGAAAGTTTTCTTTCACTTTATGGGAGTCCACATCATGGAAGGACTTCAGTGATGTAAAATTGATAAAGAGGCAACAGGCACTAGCCCAGTGGCAGAGGGAGGCATGTAGTTATGACTGGAAGTAGTCTACACTCTGATAATTGCCCTGTGCCATTAAATGTATGTAAATGTATGAACACATGAAAAACTTGCTGAATAACCTCGAGAGTCCAAGAAATATTCAGAATGGTGCAATAGTCAGGGAGGTAAGGCATACATCTTAAGTCTTTGTAAGAAATATTGAAAAGATAGCAAGCCTCACTGCGTAGGCTGTCCTCTGTGCTGCAACTTGATCACTTTTGGGCTGATCCTACAAAAACTGTCATCCGTGGAGTAGGAAAATGTATAAATGTCAACAAGAACAACATTGTTCTACACACGGCTACTGTCTACTAAAATATGCTGCTGAGTCTTCAGAGCTGCAAAATCATGCCTTACACCAATTTACACTGTATTCACTGACTGACAATGGGAAAAAAAATTGCAGTGAATATCATGAGCAACGGGCAAATAACATCCTTCACCTGCAGTGGTTAGCTGGGAGGGAAGCAAGATTTTCCATGAACGAGTGGCCAATTTTGGGGAGAGGTGGGGAAGGGGAAAAAGGGGGAATAGTGCTGTTTCTTTTGCTAGAAGTAACATATAATTTATCTCATACTTACCAGTCACAGTTTTTGGCTTCACAAGATTCTAACAGCCACGAGATATGGCATCTGTTAACTAAACAAAGCCTTCTAGCACTGAGGTTCCAGTTATTTCTCTAAACTTCAAGAAAGCAACAAGATGTGTAGGTTTGTTTATGTCTGTTTGTAACTATTTTGATGGTTTCTAAGTGGTAATAATTTGAAATATTATTGCTTTTCTCCATATAATTTGCCTGTAACATAACAGCTAAATATATCTTTTTTTCTCCCAATGTACAGGGTAAGGCTGTTGCTGTAAAAGATGTCAGCTTGTAGAAGAGTTCTGCAATGATTTTCCTGCCTCACAGAGCATTTTGCATGCAGCCTATGTTTCACCCTTTTTATGAGAGGCCAGGTGTGTAGGGAGAGGTAATAGCTTGTACTAACTGACCGATGTTCTAGGGAAAATGACACATTTCTAGGCACACACATCCTTGATTTCAGTGTGACTTATGAGTAATAGGTGCAATACCAAAAGAAACAAGTGACCAGCCACTAAAGGTTGGAAGCAAGAAATTATAAATGAAACTTTTTTTTTTTTTTTTTTTTTTTTTTTTTTTTTTTGTGTCTTTATTCTGGAAATTTACTGTAATTACCTGGTTGGGGGGATACTGCATGCATAGAGCCAAAACTTGATTAATGTTAATTTTAAAGCAAACATAGCCAGGAAAGGCCAATGTGCTTCACAGCTAAAAATACACTTTCGTTGAGGGACGTGACATCTGTGGATTTACAACCCAGTAATTATTTGTGAATAATGATTAGCTGTCCTCATATAATTAACTTGTGAGGCTTCAGCAGTGTCTGGTTATCCTTAGAGGCACCAATCAGTGTTGATTTTCAGATCAGAAAAGCTAATCCAGAAACAACTATAAACCCAGGTGATCCTACTTTCCTCATCGGAAACAGCTGGTTAGTTTCTCTAGGACATAGGACTAGAACAGTGCAGTAAAACAAGGCTATTTTAAATATCCTTCACAGAGCTGCAAACACTTATCTTTGTGTCAAAGAAATCCCCAAAATTCAGTTTTGCTGAATTAGAGATGTATGGATTTTGCTCTGACAAACTGTCCAATACTTTATTTGATGCTTTGCATATATCTATTTGCTCTGAGGGTTACCGTTGTATAAAAAGAACACTGTTGTTCATAGATAACAGTTAGTGATAAAAGCTAGGGTGGGCTACTCTCCAGTCATCCAGTCTGACCTCCATACTCTGGGGCACGTGATTTCATTAATATTTCCTGCACTGTGCTAAGGTTTTCATGGGTTAAAGAACATCTCTTAGCCTTGGGTTTTTGCACAACAAAGAACTCTCCATGTCCTTCATTAATTTTGTTCCAAATCCCCATCGAGGTATGTATAATCAAATCAATTGAAGGCTTCTTTTGGTTAAATTAAATTTGTGGAGGACAGCATAGGTGCTTGGGATGAATTGTATCTTCAGCTGCCTAAACATGAGAAGCATCTAGTTGAACGTAGCTTTCTACAGTCCTTCTGTAGTCAATGGGGAAAGATGATTCATTCAGAAGATTACTCATCCAATTCGTTTTAGACACTTCTTTCAGAATAAGATGAATCATTCTCTGGAGACACCTATCTGCCTCCATGGACTGCATTTCTATTTCAGACTAGGTACCTAGCTTTTTGGTGGCTGAAATTAGGCAAGATGACTCTTACCATCACTGTTAGCCATAACAATATCTTTTTTTTTTTTTTTTTTTTTTTAGGGTTAGAAATGGTTTTATGACCCTTTTGAAATATGAGCATCAAAACTGCATAGAATTTGTAAAATTGTTGCTCTATCGTGAGAAAAATATCTTAGTATTACTTCCCTACTTCATGATCTTCCCCAGTGCATATACCCAAGGATAGATGAGATGTACTTAGGCACCACATTATGCTAAAAGTTCATGTTCTATTAAATATTGGCCAAGATTCTTGGGTCCATGTCCAGTCATTAACCTCAGAAAATGTTAGTGTGTTATATATTCTCCACTTCTATTAAGGCTATAGCATGTAAAAATAAAAAAGGCTGCATTTGTGAAGGAAAACAGCAAAGTACAGGAAGCAGAGTTCAATTCCTTTAAATTAAAAGAACATAATTTACCTTCCCCTTCCATATAAAATACACCATACATCTTACTGACTTAGTTGTCTAGTTTAAAACATGCCAAACTCAGCCACAGATTAGAATATACTTTAGAAATATATCTGATTTAACAGTTCCGAGCTCTTTCTGAAATAAAGAGTATGGAACAGAAATTTTCCTGTTCCTACTTTCAGGGATCAAATGACTGGCCTAGTGAGTTGGACCAGCATCATAATTAGAGCTCATCTGCATAGTTGTTTTTAACATGCTATCTTTTCCCCTGAGGAAAAAAAAAAAAAAAAAGAGATTTTTTTGTCCCTTTTGTACTCAAGTGCAAAACAACCAGAAAGAGATTTCAGAGGTAAGGATGCCCAAGTAGATTCAGCAGGGCTTAGGGGCAAGCATCACAAGCAGTGGCAAATTCAAAGAAAAGAAAGGAGTAAGTAAAAAGCAGATATTCTTTGGTTTAACTAATAGAAAACCAGCAGAAATTTTTGTGTTCATCTGCCATTTATGTCACTTGAAAACATTTCAGCTTCCTAGTTGGGTAAGATTTATACCATGAGAATAAATACTGAACAGTAATTCCTCTAACACAGAGGTCAAGCCCCTTGTTTATTGTAAAAGCTGATATTCAGTTAGTTTCCAAACATGTATGTGAAACTAAAAGTTGACTTCAGCTGTGATTTGAACAAACATTTAAATATTCTTTGCAGTAACATGACTATATTTGAAATCTGTGAAGCTGGCATATCCATCTTCATCTTGAAGCCAATGTTGTCTAAAACGTAACCACCAAGAGATAAAGGAATCTCATTCTGGCCTGCTAGTCTGGCTTGATTGTAAATGTTTTGCCATTGAGAAACAGTTCTGGTTGTTAAGTCCTAATCAACCAGTGATCACCTAAATCCTAATCCTAATCAGTGATAGAAAAACAAAAAATCTGTGGCATTTATTGCAAGTATCTGAATGTGGAAGCTGGGTTAATGCTAGGATAGCTCGGGGTACTTGCCTTTCATAAGTCTAGATTTTAGCCCAATCTCTTTCCTCTGCTCCTCAAAGGAAGGAGTTTTCATGCATGCAGCTGCTCAGTTCACCATCAGCCTCGCGGCCCTTTGATGCAATCAGACATGAGCACTGTGCTCAGACCCTTACACTGCCAGGGAAATTAATGGAGAAAGGAAGCCAGCAGAACTGGAAATTGAATGGCAGGTCTCTGCCTACCAGATATCTTCAGGGGGTGGGGACCTAGAATTGTGGTCCTGCTTTCTGACCCTTCTGAGCCATGAAATTAGCTTTAGCGTGCATATTTTTGCTTCTGAGTTTTTTAACTGCTAACCCCAGTAGAACAGAGTCAGTATTTTAGATTGAGAACACTGGGCTCTTTCTTCCACATCTGTTTTTTCTACTGTCAGATGTCAGCCCTTGCAGCTGAAGTCACCTGGTTAATCATTCCTGCCTGGCCAAATGCTCCCTGCTCCTCTTGACTTGGGGTGCAGGACATATAGAAGAAAAATCAATTGGTTGAAACAATATCGGTGCTTATTAGAGAAGTGATCAAGGCAAAAGCTGCTATTTCTAAAGATTCATTGCTATGTTTGATTTTTCAATGAGTTGTTTCCCCTTGGTTAGCATTCTCAAGTGCTGTACCCATATCCTGTGGTTTGGTTTCATGCTGTTGGTGCAGGATAGGCCACTGAGGTTTATGGGTAAACATCTGTAGCATGACTCTGAGGTGCTGGCCATGCCAGAGAATACCAGCTCTGGTTTTTCAAATGTGTGGACAGCTGAAACTTTGATGAAACCCTTCTGTCTTCCACCCCGCTCACTCTCCTGTCCCTCCATTCCAGGAGAGACCTGCAGGGGAGTTTGCACCCCCTCAGCTAAAGGAATTTCTTACATGATAGAGATCTGGTCAAGAGAAGTAAGGACTCAGCTGACTGAAAGATTGGGCAGTTTCCAATTATGAACTCATTCTGCCCAGATAAAATCATATTGCAAAACCACTTGCAGCTGCTTTTTGAAGCTGGTCATTCTTGGACTGTGTCTGCGAGTAGCCTTTTCCGTAGGTTACTCAGACCTAATTAGCAAATTCCTGTTAAGAATGGACATACGCAATGTTAGCCCTGTTGACATTTATGTCCAAGCCTGAACTCCGAGTACATTTGCTGAGACATTTTATAAGGCCCTACCGCACACCCGAAGCTGCTCCTTGCTTTCTTCAGCCCCCTTGGTGAGCCTGGCACAGCATCCCCACCAAGACCCTTCATGGCCTGGGGAAGCCACCCACAGAAACAGGAGGCTAATTTGGGCATATTGTGGCTCCCCAGCTCATGGGTACGTAATATGGAAACACTGCGTGTTTTAATGGTACAGTCGCTTCATTTTTCCTGCAGCTGCTCCTTAAAGTCAGGCCTCAGGCGAAGTGATTAAAATCTTTTCCTCAGCCTGTGTGTAAGAAGTCCAAACAGCACATGGGATTTGTATTGGCTGTGGCTAGCAGTCAGTGAGTGTAAAGGACCTGAGCGTCTGGGTGTCAGGCCCACACAGGGCACCTCTTGTTCAGGAGTGGTCTTACTGGTGGTACCTCATCTGTTTTGGTATCTTAGAACATCCTTTGGAGAAGGTAGTGCAGAGTAAAAATCTGGCATATTAAAGAAAAGTTGTATGAATGCCCGTGGAGGGGGATGTTGACCCCTCCGGGTCCTGCCCCGACACTCTTCCAAAGAGGACATCCAAGGAAAAGTATCCAGGGCAATTACTCGTGGCCCAGTTTAATAACACATTATGTGGAGGACCTTGCAGCTCTTTTGTCACAACATCATATTTTACTGCCCGGCACTCTCCTATGCCACAACATCATGTTCTTTACCTCCTCCATCCTTCAACATCTTGTAGATGCCGCTTTCTCAGGGCTACCATGTGGGCTACCAGTAGAGTCAGTAGAGTAGAGTCCAGAAACACAGAGATCTAGGACATAGGAGTGTAGAAAAAGAGGAACCTTGAGAGCTAAAGAAAGGTAAGTATATGAGATCAGGGATTAGTAGAAAGGTTATTGGTCTCTGTGCTCAGAAGTCTCCAGCTCCACTGGCACATTCCCCAGCAGCAGCCTTGGTTTGTGGTCCTTCCCCATGTGTCAGCCTACCAAGCTGCACACATCACAGAGAAAAGCAACCTGAGCAATCTGACTGAAATGTCAGCATAGATAATCAGAGGACCAGCCTGTAATTAAGGTAGGTTTTACCTTGCCCAGAGTTGCAGGAAGCCTATGAAGTATGCTTTTTGTCTGAATATCATCTTATCATTCCTCTTATTGATCACTGAGATAAATAGGGCTCTTGTAAGACCAAAAAAAAAAAAAAAAAAAAAAGTCTCATTCTAATGAATGTCCAGTGTTTTGAATCCTACAAATGCATATTGTCCTCTATTGACTATAAGGAAAGCCTGTTCTGATTCAGATGTCTCCATTTAGCAGGTGAGTTCTATCTTGTAAATTACTGGTTTTCTCTGCAAAATGTCTCTGAGGTGCTTTGATTGCACAGGCTATGTTAGCTCAAATCTCCAGTGATGATCTGGCATAGCTTTAGAAGTTCACTATTGTTTTTAGAAGAGTCTCATATTGGACCCTTATGATCGGCCCTACCTTCTCAGAGAATGGCCTTTAAAAATACCTTTGTATTTCTGGACCAAAGGTTTATTTCTGCTCTGTGAAAGGGGCCAAGGGCTACAATACAGAAGTACTTGTAGGGCCTGAAGGACTGTGGTATTATACAGCTCAGAAACAGTAGCAAACTGGCAGCATAAATAACTCCCTAACTCTAACCTTAGCTAAAGAGTGCATAAATCAATTAACTCCTGGGGAATCATAATATCAAAGAAACACAGAATGGTTTGGGTTGGAAGGGACCTTAAAGATCACCTAATTCCAACCCCCCTTCCATGGGCAGGGACACCTTCTCCTAGACCAGGCTACCCAAAGCACCATCCAACCTGAACATCTCCAGGGATGGGGCATCCACAGCTTCTTTGGGCAGCCTGTGCCAGTGCCTCACCACCCCCATACTAAAGAATTTCTTCCTAAAGTCTAATCTGAACATCTAATCATGCAGGGTAATGCTGCTAGTTGGTGAGAACTGAGATCCATAGCAACCTTATTATACAGAGCAGATGTCAGCAGTTTCTGGAGTGCCAACAGAAACTAATCAAGAAGTGGCTCATCCGACTCCTATTCCTTTCTGCAACCTGGATGGGATGTTATGCATGTGGAGGGAGTTTGGTATGGACGAAGACTTAGCTTTTCTTCCTGAAGAATTGTTAGGAGAGAAAGGAGATAGAACTGAATCCAACAGATCTGAGGAAGTCTGCTGTTAAAAACATCTAAGGAGAAGAAGGTAGAGTAGAAAACTTATGTACTGTGACCCAGAGAGAGGGAGAAAGCTAGATATTTGGCATCATCTCAGCACACATCGCTGATCATTATTTCTGTAAAAAAGAAATTAATTTTATAAAAGCTGCCAGGAAAATCAAGGACAGTACTAGGACAGGCAACTGGGTCTTGCAAGGAGATAGTTAAAGATGTGGAAGCTAAAAGAAGGGAGGAAGATAAAAATGGATGCACAGCAGAGAGCATTTGGGATGGTACACAACTGGACAGCATTCACTCTGTCGAGAAAAGGAATAAGGTTGAGGTTGTAGGTGAAGGAAATATGATACTAGATAGTTAACATGATGGAACAATTAGAGCAGAGATCTAAGTGGGAAGGAGAGAGCAAGAGCTTTGGGGTGTCCAGATAGATTGAATTAACATTTAACTCCGAAGGAAAATGTATTCTTGTTATTTCTTGGACACAAGGTTTGAGCTAATGTTTTGGAAGCTTTGTGAACTGCTGGGACACATGGCAAGCTGCTAGGGACACACACAACAAATCCATCTAAAACCATCTTGTAGCAGATCCTCTAATTTACACTATTGTTGAATAGCTGTGCACATAAGCTGCCTTTCCTCCAGTCTGTCAAGTCCATGACATTCACTCAAAGACTGTGTATAATTACTCACGGATTCGCTGAGCTGCAGCCAGACTAAATAGCCTTGTTTCTGAGAAAAGTTACTCACAGTCCTGCTCTTCGGCTGCTTATGACTTGGGCAGTTTGGCAGTATTAGAAACAGGACTTCTTATGTGTTGCATCTGAGGCGTTTGCAGAGATTCTCGACTGAGACTGAGAGGTTTTGTATGTGATGAGGGGCATCATCTGGGCACGACCTGTGTGTATGTGTGCGAATGCGTGTTTCCGTGTTTGCAGGCACGTGTACACAAGCTGTCTTATGTAATTCTTCCCAGAACTCCACTGCTCATCTGCTCCATGCAGACATGACCACACAGAGGCCTTTTATTGTGCTTTATAAATATGTGCCCTTGTTGTCTTATCCCCATTGGTTCTGTTTCCAAGAACAGGATGGATAACAAACCTTCTATTCTCTACTTCTTCTTCTTTTTCTTTCTTTCTTTTTTTTTTTCTTTTTTAAATCCTTGGATCTCTTGAGGTTTTTGTCCCCCTTCTGCTTTCCGAAGAATCTAAAGCATTTTTGTGGTTCTCCTGTAATGATACCATGTCTAAAGTGGAGTGCCTGGCAGACCACAAGATATAATATACAAACAAAGGGTGCATTTGCTGTAACAATCACAAAAACTTTAATGACATTTAACTAAATTAAAGCCATTTTTCCTAAGTCGATGTCCTATGTCAGCAACTCCTTCAGCTGCAGCATCTTCGACATGGCAAATCTGAGGACCAAAACAATGTTACCTGTTGCACTGTGGTTTTTCATACTAGATACTCTCACCTTTTATGAAAACCTACCCATAACCTTCATGTTTCTTGTTGTGTCCGTGACACTTTAATGGACATCAGTTAATTTCTTCTGTACCAAAAGTTATATATAAAGGTCATCAATTCAGGCTTCTGATTGATTTCCCATACAATCAATATGTTTATCTGAGAACTACATATCCTATGCTTGAAAAACATAATGACATTGGAAGTCTGCATTAAGTAACTAATTTTTGCTGCTGTTTGATGTCACTTCCCCTCCCTCACTGGAGAAACATTCAGATAAATGTACAAGCACCTTTTTCCTCATAGTGGCAAGAAGTGTGGGAAAAGCAATAGATCCCATACCACGCAGGAGAAGCAGAAAGGATGGCTAATGGGACAGTGGCAAAAAGTCACTGCTAGTTTTTCCTAAATATATCCCCACTTAGCCAAACTGTCTCAGTGATACAGGGTCCACGGACTTGTCTCTGGAGCCTGTCTGTGGCTCAGCCCTGCTCCAAGCCCTGCTGTGCTACCTGCAGCGTCATGAGACTCTGTGCTCCAAACAGCTTCTGATTCTCTGGGACGAGGGAAGCAAAGGGTGGTTAGTTGAGCCACAAGCTTCTTTCCAGGACACTGTGAAGAATGTTTGGACCCTGCAAAGACAGGCAACCTAGTTCACACATCCTCAAAGCCTAGATGTGTTATTTCAGTTCTCCCTCTGGCTGTATCTCACAAACTGCTCCAGAAAGCATGTGTCTGGTGACTCAGAGGAAATTTGTTCTGCAGGAGGAACTTAAATCTGGCTTTTGTGTGTCCTGGGCTCGTGCCTTATCAACAACATTTTACTTTTTCTTTCTCTTTTTGCTTAGCAGGTTGTAACATGCTTTTGTTTTTCCACAGAGCTGGTTGCATTTGTGCCTGCATAGTCCACTTCCCTGTTTTGTCAAAGTTCTGCCTTACAATCAGCCCTGCCTTTGGAGAAAATCATAGAAAAAGTCTGTGGCATAGAAATTCCCTTTTTAGAGCAGGGAAAGATGTGAATATGGAATTAAGAGAGAGAGAGAGAGAGAGATTGAGAAAGCTATGATTGTCTAAGTGTCTCATTTTGGTTTTGATGTGATGGTGCATACGTACAATCATTTAAATTACAATTTATTCATTCATTACAGTTGAATGATATTAATCAGGAAGAGGCATATTGTGAAGCAGAGCCCAGCAATACAGCTTCCTAAGCTTTTTATTATTTTTTTTTGCTTTTTTTTTTTTGCTTTTTTTTTCCCCTAAGTCTTGCAGTCTTGTACCTTTCTCTTCTGTACCTTTCTCTTCTGTAGCTCAGAAAAGTTTAATATAGAGAAAAATAACTCTTCTTTGTATTTCAGAGAGTGAAAATGAACTCCACACCTCTGGGATATCTAACAAAATTTGTTAAATTTGTTGTAATCAAATAAACTACATTGAAATGGTAGGGAAATTAAATTTTAAACTGGTTCAGATTAGGATGATTTAGGAAGTTAATAAAGTATCATAGCGTCATGAAACCTATACATTTAAAAGAAATACAAAAACATTACCAAACCCTCTTACAGTTTACTTCTGTATCAAAAACTTTCGAGTAAGTAGATAAACCTGAGTACTGAAATGTAGACATATGCACACACACAAATATTTTAGATAACCTTTTAAGCTGGATCTACTTTCCATGACCTTTTAGGACACTTTTAGGAGATCTCACTAAGGTTCTGTGGGCTATGCCAATTTGTGATCAGCTACCTATACGTTAGAGTCCATCCAGTAATGCATCTATGGTGAAGTTTATGAGGTAACGCTGTATGAGATAACAGAGTAAAGATAAGAGTTATTGGGAGGGTGTCCAGAGATTTATCAGTCACAAAGAGATGTGAAGGATATTGTCACCTGCTGCAAGCATATTCTGTGATTTCTGACATGTCAAAGTCAGCCTAACTCTCCTGGGGGCTAAGCCCTAACCTCCTGGAATTGATGCATAGACCGACCAAGTTCTTCTGTTTCTGGACAAGAATCCCCACCGGTGTCTGTCCTGGAGTTCTCCCCAACCTAGTATTAATCTTCTTTTACTTTCTGAAATATTTTCTTATTATCAAATAAGTAGTGTTCTGGTGCCTTTCATTTGGAACTGGGAGGACAAAAATGACACTGGAAGGAAGTCATATACTACCAGTAGCTGAAAAAAGTTTTCCACTAAAAACCCCAGGCTTCAGTGCTAAAGAGAACTGAAGGACTTCTGTATCTATTTATTTATTTAATTGTTTCCAAAAGGCCTTTTAAAATGTCTTAATTTTACAGAATGACAAACATACTATGGAACAATGAGAACTTTGCAAGATGTTTTTTTACTCAGTGCCTGAAAAATATAACATGTGTCTAGCATGCTGAACTGAAGCCATGGATAGAGAAGGAAGTAATGTACAATGCTTGGGAGTGACTCTGTCCACAATTGCAACAAAACAAAATACAGCAACCCCCAGAGAATATGAGGTTCATCAGTCTGCTCATCAGAAGAATGGCCTGAGGCCACAGGAAGTTCTTTTTGGGCAGGAGCAAATTACCAATAACCACAGAGCCTGCATCTACACAGCCACATGAAAGAGGATCAGGGACTAATCCTGACCCCAAGGTCAGATGGTGCATACTAGTCCACATCCACACTAGCCAGGGTCAACCTTATCCGTAGCAGATATGGTTTGGGAAGAGACAGTTGAAACTGTCTGAAGCAGAGCCAGGAAAAGAGTTGGCAGCTGAACAATACGGCCAATAATTGTCCCTTTCTTAAGTAGTATTATAGATGTATCTAGAAAACAACTGGACTTTTATTTATTTATTTATTTATTTATTAGCATTGGAGATGTATCCAGAGGAGGTAATAACATCAGCATCATGTAATCACCATCAGGTTCAGTTACAGTTGGAAATATCCAAAGTTCTCTGAGAGATCATTTTCCTTACGATCTGGATTTGAACACTTAAACGCTGATGCATCAGTTTACCACAAACATGGCAAAATAAAATTATCTGTAGCCCAGGTTATGTTCCTCCCAAGAAAGTAGCTCATCTTTCCTCTGCAGATGAAGTCTATTATGGTGTGTGAGCCCTTCATGAATGAGGTATCTCACAAGCCATTAGAGAAGGATGATGCTACACCTCAATATCCTGCCCATGGTGCCACTTGGTAAAGAAGGCTGTCTCCTTCTCTAAAACTAATGCCAAAGGACATCTTGATCTTCATATGCCCCCTCTCCTTTTCAACACAAAACAATGTATTTAACACAGACAGTGTTACAATAGTTAATTAGAGTTTATGGCATTTTCATGAAGAGCAAGAAATGATGATAAATACATGAATAATGACCTGGGAATGGTTCAGCTATTTTATCATAAATGAATGTCAATGAAGTGTAATTTTCTGCTTTAGCAGAATTCCAGCACCTGGTAATATCCTTAATAAACATTAATTAAAAGGTTAATCTGTTGTAGAAATTGCTTTTCTCTGAAGCCACCTGAAATCAATTTGAACCCAATTACGAGTGGTTATCTATTGTTTATGTGGTTAAAGATTAGAGAATGCATTCCTGCTTGTCAGGACCCATTGGAGCAGGCTTTGAATGTCATGATCAGAGGTGCTTCTGAATATTTGAATGCACTTTAATGAGCATAGAAAAACCATTAGAAAATGTAATCAGTCATATTTGATGACTTGACCTTGGGACTTTGATAACAAGGGATCTAATCATTTCTGTCTTAAGTGCCAACAGGATTGCTCTTGAAATCGATTGACCATTGCTTGCTCACTGAGAAGGTAATCTTCCTTGGCAAAGGAGTATAAGTTTCAAAACTCTGTCAAGTTATATAAGTAGGTTCAGAATACCATCTCTCAGCCTCATGAAATATGAAGTACAGCTGAAAGGTGATCAGAGGGTAACAGTCTTCAGTGGAGTTTAGAGATATGAGATGCTTAGCTAAATTCTGTTCTGTACATGCTCATCTCCACTGATCATTTGAGTTGTAATCCACTCTGCAGCAGTAGGAGTGTATATGTCGCTTTATTTTCACGGAAATCTGATTGAGGTTGATAAAATATAGCTCATGGATAATTTGAAACCCATGTATATGTTGACTGGAACTTGCTCTTCCTGCTGTACAGGAAGACCTGAACATTCATGGATAACAAATCTGGGTACAGGAGCCAGCCGAAGAAATAAAGGAGTATGTCTTAATACATTTTCCTACAAAGGATAGGTATAAATTTGTGCCTTTCACATAAAAGTTATGCCCACATCTCTTGCTCTTTCAAGCAAATGCTTGAGCTTCAGTGTAGTTTCACCCATATGAGTAAACCATACTGAAGCCTGCATATGTACTTGTTTATCACAGAGCTTATCCCAAGTGACTTTGAATGTTTGAAAATTTAGGCATTCCCTCCATCCTCAATGGACAGAGAGAGATGCAACTCCAGAGGGCACTCCCCTTGCCCAAAGACAGATGTCAAATACAACTGGAAGCAATTTTCATTTGGAGATCCTTTTTCCTCTTTGTTAACTATCAAGGGAATCTAGAGGAAAGAGGTTAAGATCTGGTTGCCTATAGGTGAGATTTGCAGGACTTAGATTCATAAGCACCACAAAATTCAGTGTTTCTGCATTCACTGATTCTTTGGGATGACAATTTTTGAGAAGTCAATAGAGTTAACTAAGGCATGTGAATGTAAACAAGAGATGATCTCAGGTATTCCCGACTAATTATCATATGGAAATGAAAGGGTCTCAACATAAATGACTGCCCACACAATGTGAATAATGGTGTTTTGGTATGTAACCAACAACAAGTACTCAAACATACACATTAGAAATATTTTAATGGTTTGGTGTACTCAGTAGTAAAAGATACATGCCATAACTGTTAAAATACATTTCCGTTGCATTTATGAGAAGGCAGAGGTTTTCAATTTTTAAAGTCTTCCTATACAGTCTTAACAACCCGTTCCCCAAACCTCTGAGCACACTGAAAGGCAGTTTTCAGGTTTCACACTGCATTCTGTGATTATTTCCAGCAGTGAAACCTGTGTCATTTCATATCATTTGTAAAACCCAATTAGATTCTTAGCTGGAGAAATGATGGTTAATAGCTTCAAAATAAGTAAAATCTTGCAAAATCATATTGAGCTTGTCGATGGTAAAATTTTCCATTCTGTAATAGGCTTCCACCCAGAATGTTGAGTTTCCATTAAATCAGACTGTATAAAATTTCTAACTTAGATTGTAGAATCCTGGAGTTGAACGGAATAGTTCTGAATTATCCATTTCTTTCTTTCATTTATTTTTTTTTTCCAATAGGAACATAGGAATGTTCTTGAGCAGTCTGACAGACAACTTCAATGATTACATGACAACAAAAATAAGTACAGATCGTGCTTTAATTCAAAATGAGGAAGCACCCCAAACATTATAGAGGAAGGGGGGGAAAAGTCAACATTCATTTCTAAGCATGAGTTTCCAGTTCAAAGTGTCTGTGAGCTTCACACTGATTTTGCTGAAAAGTACTGGAATTCATTTCACGCAAATCTGTGTAGGTGTAAATTGTTAGCTGCACAGCTCATGGACAATTCACTGTTGTTATGATTACAGAACACATTGTCTTTCATATACTTGTATGCTATAATGATGATGACAGTATAAACAAATAGTCAGATGAATTTGATAGCCTTTTGTTCTGTATTCAGTGAATGGCTTAAATAATATAGGCTAATGGTCTGCGGTGTTAATTGGGGATGAGAAAAATTGAAGGGAATTTAAATGGTAAAATAAAATTCAGGATATCCAACATAGTTTTCAGTATCTTCCTGTCACCTATTAAAAATATTAAATTCAATATCATTAAAATATAAAAATATTAAAAATATTAAATTCAAGATAGTCCCTAGAAAGTGAGCTGAAACATGTCTAGTGCCAGTATTGTAAGCACTTTCTCCAGCGACTCCTTTCAGGACAATTAGTTTGTTGTAGCAAAGTGTCACGGTGCGACAGTGTTAGGTAAACTTCTTGGGAGGCTGCTAGAGCTTGTCAGCAAATTACACTTGAAAAATTACATGAGAAACTCATCCCTCTGGCATGTGTCTGTTCTTGGGAGCCACAGTGGTGGTATGTGCCTGGATGTGGTCCAGCACAGGGACTGAGGGGTCAATCTGGTTGTTCATGGTTTTGGGTGAAAAAGGCGTCTTTTTTTTTTTTTTAATTAATAAAACTTCAGTAAATTACATATAGAATGAAACAGAAATTTGGGGGAGGAACTACCTACCCTCTTTGCCAATACATTAACAGATTTGTCCATCAAGCTCCATCATGTTTTAGTCAATAGGGCTGTTCTGTACAATTACCCATTTTAATTCCACCTATTTTTATTTATTTTTTATTTTTTATTTTTTTTAGTATGAATTAAGTTGACAATATCTTGAGTATTGCTTTTGTGATGTTAAAGTCCAACTACTTTCACATTGCTATTATAATGTAAGTTTTTGGTAGATTCTGTAGTCTTGCAGGGTTTTTACAGTTTAAGTTGATATTTTCCATTCTGAGCGCCTGTCTCAGATATTGCCAAGCACTTCTGAGACTTTAAGGGAAAACTTTCTCTGTATTGTGTCCGGGTGAAGTTTTTATTTCTGAAGTGCTTGCATTCATCAAGAGAAGTGGTAAAGGCTTGAAATTTGGCAGGAGGAAGCCTTTGAAGCAGGAATATACAATTTTGCTATGTCCAGGAAAATCTGCCCAAATTTGGCCAAGTTATGAACCTTTGAAAAATAGTTTGTAGACTGCTGGCAGCAGAGGACTCTGACTGCTCAAAGCATGTTCCCTCCCCACCACCCCCAAATGGAAGCAGGAGCTGAACACACATTTCCCTGCCATTGTTGTCACAGGCCACACTGGGGTCATTGGGGGTCTCTCCAGTTCTTTCCCACCTTCTGTCTGTGCTCTCCTTGTTCCTCTCTTTTGGCTGACCTCCAAGCATTGAAGAAGAGAGAGATGTGGAAAGGAAAGCCAAAGAGATCTGGGGTGAGTGAGAGAGATGAACTATAAATTGATGTAGGACTGGGAAAAAACAGCAGGGAGAAGAAGACAAGTTTGGGACAGTGACAGGCTGAAGGTGAGGGGAAAGAAGGAAACCGTCTTGGAGAGACTCAGGCAGAAGGTTGCTGCTGTAGCAGCAACCTTCTGTAGGAGCACTGCAACTCTGCTGTAGCATTGTGAAGAGACCCCCAAACTTTTGGTACCATCATTCTTCTGCTATCAGCTGCAATCTGCGAAACACCATGGCCAGACTTTGTCTCCCCAGGAACACAACTTGTTGGAGGGGCAGCAAATCTCTAGTCAGCCCTCAGAGCAGGGGTCTGGACAGGAGCGCAAGAGGTTGGGCCTGGCCTGGCCTGGTATGGTCAGTGCATGTTCAAGAGTGCCTTTTGCCCTTCCTGTCTGCTTCTTTCCCATTTGGTTGAGGAAAATAAACACAAAAAATGGCCTGGGAGAACATTTATTAAGGTTAAACATTTATTCAGGCCGTAAAGTCAAGCATTTCAGTGCTAGAAAATGCTGCAAATACAGTTGCTGGGCAACCATAGGCCTGAACCTAAATTAGTGCACACACCTTAGGAGCCAACCATTAATTACATGATCACATGCCATTTCCCCCCCCCCCAAGTTACAAAAGATTAATTGGCTGAACAGTCTTGAGCATGTTTTATCCAGATTCCTTGGACTTCAGCCAAGCTATTACCAAAGAGAGGTGCACATAGCTATGGGCTTGTCCTAGCAGTTGAATCTGTGTGGATCATGCAGGTAAGGGTTCATCCCACCACGCTCGTTTCAATTCCAATCACCCAATTTTAGCTAAACGGCTGTGCAGCACAAGAAGCTGTCTTTAATTGAGGGGGTCTGGGAGGTTGTAGGTATATTTGTTATCCCAGAAAACCCCCTTAAAAGTAGTCTTTGGTTCTCTTTCTATGAGAGAACCCTGGAGCTGGAGCCAGGAGCTGTCTGGCTGGTGTCCTCTGCTGCTCCTGCTGCCATACCAGCAACAGGAAAGGATCTGGTCAGAAGTGGGGGTGATCCCAAGCTATTGCACTAAATCCTCAACTAAGAAGTTGTCAGCAACAGTTGGGTGAACTCAGCATGATCTAAAGGGATGTCTGAAGAGCCAGGGGAGCTGTTACACCCATGGAGCAGTATGTACTGAAGATCAGTCACAGTACTTAGTACTGTGTGCTGGGTCAATCTTTGATGTGCTATAGTATACAGAGTAAGTGCACGGAGGAGACTTAGAAGGGAGTAAAAGTTTGAAACTGGTAGATAGTAAGTAATATTTGATGTGTAGGGGGTAGGATGGGTCCTCCCTGTGGATATTAATCTAGCTTGGGTTCTCTAGCATTTGCACCACTAACCACAGTAACTTCATTCAGGTTTCTCTGAATCTCCTGAAGGTCTCTGCTCCTTCCAGCTGCATACTGAGTGAGAAATCCTAGCCTTGCTTGCTCATGGTTGAGAAGGGCTTGTTATCAGATAGCATCCCTGTGTGTAATGCAAACATGATCATCAGCTCCTGCTCAGTCAACCAGAGTACGTGCTGCAAAGATGCCAAACCATCAGCTCTCTGACTGTGGGCTGTTAGTCAAATACACAGGTTTCTGACAGATCAAAATAAATAAATGCATAATTTCACTTGCACCTATCCTATAATCTGAGTCAGGTCCTGAGCTTCCTATTGCAACCCATCCTGACATTGTTCCTGCTCCTATCCCGTGGGAGGTAAACCTTACTCTACCCTCTCTCCTAGGAGTGGCTCTACCCATCTGTCCTGCTTCCTACCACTTCTGTATCATCTCCTGAAAATCATGTTACTGATCCTTATCTTGGCCACAGACTACATCACTTTTCCTTCCCCCTTTTCAGCCTTACATCCAGGAGTAAAGGAAGAGGGACAGACACTGCTGCTCTCTATCCCAGGCCTTAAACTGGCCTCCCACTCTCCTCGTCCCTTTCCATACTCTACTCCTGAAAAAAAAAAAAGGTGTATAAGGGAGAAAATTCTTCTTCCCTTTTGCCAATGAAGCAAGAAAAAATATTTTTAACAGCTCAGCCCAGGGATGCCTTCTGTGTTTCACTCCCTTGGTAGCTTCTTCTGTGATTGACTGGTTTCACCTGGGCTTGACAGTAGGGTATCTGTGAAGACAATTAAATTCCCATAAAAGTCACCCCCAGCCCTGGTAACTGGGGACAAGAGTGACCACTCGTCAAATATCTGTAAGATTTTTTACTCCTACTTGATCCTTTGAGGCAATTTAATTTTGATTGAATAAAATAACCCCTAGTGTGCTGCCAAAACAACTCAAAGGGGAAAGGCTCTATGGGGGAATGGAGAATTTTACAGATATTTCTGGAGGAAACAGCAAATCTTCTTATAATGCAATTTTAAGCCCTTCAATGGTGAGACACAAATCCTAAGGCACTGTGTTCTTCATTGTTTAGCTGATGGTATTTCTGCATGGAAAGAGCCTGCACCTTTATTACCAGTGATGAGACAGATCATCTCAAGTTTTTAAAATAAATCTTCCCTTCTCTCTGTCACATTCTTCTGAAATGGTGCATATCCTTCAAGCATTTGTTTCTCTGGGAACATGAGGTACCGCCAGAAAACTACTTAGATCATTTATTACTCCTGAATATTTAGAAATCGTTAACCTTTACACACTCCACCCAAGGAAACACTGGGAGAGGCTGTAGCACTTTTTTAACTCTTGCACTTCTACTCCTCCTTTTTGAACTCACATTCTGTTGCGTATCTGCTTACGACCAGGCAGTTTAATGCACATTTTAATGATCTGGGTGATTCTGCAGGGGTATATGGATAGGGAAGCCATATTTTTGCTTACAGGCAGCAAGATCTGTATTGAGGGCTGTTTCCACTGTTTTTACATATCCAGATGTTACCAGAAATGGTGAAGAGGTCCAGCTAAAATGCAGAACAGATGGGATCTTTGCCCCAGGCTCTTTTAGGGTCAAAGACCAAATCTATTCCCTGTTCTGCCTTTTCATATGGAACCAGAAATGGAAACAATAAAACATTTCAAGAGGCTGTTTTCCCTCTATTTCTAACAGACAAAACCGGGAGACAGAGTTAAGCCCAATAAGCCCCATATGCAGTTAAACTTTCCCACTGGCTGGTGAGCAGTAGAAGACAAAAGTGAGTAGCTCCTTATTTCCTGGACCTAAGTCTGGTGATTCTTCCCAGACGCGCACTGTTCCCGGCACCGCACAGCTGGATCCCCCTTGCCACATGCCTGGTGTGAAGCGGCACTGCCTGCAGCTCAGCCACGGGATCCCGGTTGCAGCCCGCAGTGCATTGGAGTTGATGCTTGCTCATTGGTTCTGCCCTCAGGCCATGTAAGGACCAAGCCAGAGAAAACACCTCTCTCCTCCTTCATCCTGTGCATGAAGTATTATAAAGAGAAGAGCTAAATATTCCATGGGAAGGACCTTGTTTTGAGAAGACATTAATATTAAGAATATAATTGCCTAAATGAAATAATTTCTCTCCCTTCACCCCCCCCTTTTTTTTTTTTTTTTTTTTTTTTTTTTTTTTTTTTTTGTGTGTGTGTGTGTCTTCCAGGCATGCAATTCCAAACAGTAGGTAAGTAGGGCCAGGTGAAATCCTCGGGATGATGTTTTGTGTTGTGCAAAACTTTTTGTGAATTAAACATGAAATCTAGCAAGCAGTTTCAGCCAAAGACTGAGAGCAATTCTGAGAAATTGCACTCAATGCAGTCTGCTGATTTCAAAGTGAAACAGTTCAACTTTTCAGTGTGAAACATTTGTTTTTGTTTTGAGGTTTTCCTGCCTGCAATAAATAAAAAGGGGTGAAAAGTTTAAACACAAAAATGACGTGTTTTGTTTCAGGTCGAACCAAACACTTTTCTCTATCCAAAATGGAATTTTGGGGTTTTATTGTTTTACCAAGAAAATACAGTTTGATTTCCTGTCAACCCAAATGAAACATTTTTCGTAATTGTAGGGTTGCTGTTCTGAATTCAAAAGCCAGTTATTCCTACTGCTCTTCAGGAAAAAAGTTTGGAGAATTATTTTTTTTCTGGGAAGTGAGGTGAGCTTTCACAGGACAGTGCATGTGTGTGTGGGAAGGTGATGAGTGACTGGAGCTGAAGAGAAAATGAGCAATTGGTGAAGGTCCAAATATCACTCTAAGTATGGGATTATGTCTGATCAGGTCTTGAAGCAATGCTAGATACTTACTTGCCTTCCAGCACGAGAGCAACTAAGGGCTGGGATCCTTTTGCACAGCCCAGATGTGGGCCAGCTGAATGAGCACTGCAGATCTGCCCAGGCTGTGTTTGCCATAACCCTTTTGGGAAAGACAGGGTTGTGTGCTGTGTGTGTAGGGAGCTTCTGGTGCTCATAGCCTTGCTGCCACCGACAACTCCTCTGCATCCCCAGCCTGATCCTGTACTTAGCTCTGAATCTGATGGAGAATGTTGGCTTACTGAGCTTGTGGCTTTGGTCCCCAAAAGGCAGGATGGCTGCCTTTGGTGTACAGGTTATGTGGTGTGCAGATGTATGTGGGTATGTGGGAAATGATTGTTTATTTTGCTTTGTTGTTTCAGTTGGCCTGATATACTATAAATTAAATAATTTCACAGTAATATCTGTTGGGGATGTCCCTTGGAAGTTCCTGTGGCCTCTGTAGTAAATTTAAATCCAGCTCCTTTCCTGAAAGAAAGTGTCACAATCTCTCTAAATGATTGATAAAATGAGCAAATGTATCAGTGGGCACCGACAGTAGTCAGATCCTCTGAGCAGCTGGGGAAAAACACCACTAAGCAAAAACCCAGCTGAGGGCCTGTGCTGCAGCCCAAATGTGTCTCATAGCTCACATTCAATTGATGAAGTATTTGGGATTATGCATTACCCTTTAGGGCACAGGGAATGGTATACTTCTCAAGTGAATTCAGACGATGGCATTGTAATTAAACTAATTATACCGTAGCCTTCAGTTAGGGTAACAAGTTGCTGCTATGCTTGCCTGGAATATGCAGCTCTGTAATACATGCTACAGTATTTCAGTGTGTGTGTAGCCCGTGATTCCTCTTGTTGCACTTCCAAATGGTGGTTCAACAGGAGGGCTATTACTGCCTCTGTAAGCTCCTTCTCATATATTTTATCCCTGCCAGACTGTCTGCCAAACCTGAGAAATAAGTGGATAAACCTTGGAGCCCTTCCTGTGGTAGCCAAATTCATTGTGTGCATGTCCCACACAAAGTCCTTAGCCACAGGAGGAGCTGGGGCCACAGTGGCCCATGGAGTGTCCCCACCATGTTGGCCAAGAGGAACCTTTTTCAAGCATGATGCCGAGCTTGTCTCAACTGGAAGCCTGGCTTTGGATATCTCTCAAATTACTGTGTTAAAGAAGTCTTTACAGAGTGATATGTTGGTAAACAAGAGCTTACCGCTACTATGATTCACTACCTTCTTACGCACTTTAAGAGCGAATTTCTCCACCCTCCTACAGCTGTGGGGAACCGCAGACACCGTGGAACCAGTGCTGTCCCACAGGCAGCCAGTGAGAGCTGCAGCACCCCCCAAAAGTGTGCAAGATTGCGGAATACAGTTTAAGTGGAAGCAGACGTCGAAGGAAAAATACAACGTGTGACTGTTCGTCAAGGTGGGGAAGGGATCCTCAGAAGCTCCAAAGCACGCCTGGGAGCCGTCCTCTGTGAGCCGTGCAGGAGCGGCCAGTGCTGTGGCATGTGGGAGAGGAAGGCAGCCAAGTGCTGCTGGGCAAGCAGGCAGGGTGGTTTCATGGGCAGGGCACGGCGAGCCTGGCCACAGGTTCCCTATGTGAACTCAAGCAAATGGCTTACATTCTGCATGCTCTGGTTTTCCTCTCTAGCAAAGGGAAAGATATAACTGTGCTTGATTGCACTGTGGGCACAGTGAAGCTTAATTCATGGAGGTCCAGCTGTAAACCCCTTTGCAACCCAAATGAACACTGGTATGTGCAACTGGCTCTTACACCTTCAGTGTGCTTACACTGGAGGGGGAAGCCCCGTGAATATATACTCCGTCTGTTCGGCTTTGTGGTGGATCTCCTTGCTACAGAAAGCTACACGTGATACTTGCTGCCTCTTGAAAGCAGTATAGTCACATCAGTGTGGCACTGAGCCTAGCTAATTAGCCCTTCTTGGCAGGGCTAATTAGCCTGGGCAGGGAGCCATGCTGATAGAGCTATACTTTTGTGGGTTGCAGCTCTTGCTTGGTCTCAGTTAGCTTAGATATCTGCATCACATCCATGCTGTGCTGCAGACATACCACGATTGCTTCCCAGGAGCTCAGGACCCTGGCAGCAAACCCCAATGAGAGGCCAACTGAGGACTGAGGAGAATAGCTAGAGCTGGCGGGCTGAAAGGCTGTTTCTTTTTCCTAAGACAAGCTTTTGGCCAAAAAAAAAAAAAAAAAAAAAAGGATTCATGCAGACTCTTCTCTGCTTTTTCAACTCAGCAATGATTTCTGAAAATACCTCACACCCTGGGGTCCTGGATGAGGTCAGTCACTTTTGTGCTCCATTCAAACCCTTTGTGAAATGGAGGCAGCGTCTCCAAAGGGAAAAGCCACAGGAAAACCTCAGAGCCCCGGGACAGTCAGGGTGGATGGAAATCTTAATAATAAAATGGATCTGTGCGTGCCCTTCCCATCACTTATCATAGGCTGTGCCCCTGTTTGGACTGAGGATTAGATGAGTCTCAGTTCATTATCAGCTGAGTCTTGATTCAGCTGTAACCATCCTTGTGGCACAGAGCTGAGATGGCCCCTGTGTGCTCCTTGTGTTTGGCCTAACCTGAGAGAGGCAAAAGGAGAGGATGGAAAATTAAAGTTGTGCCTCCCTGGCCATGGAGAGCCTCACCAAGGGGGCTGGCCAGAGGTAACCTTGTTAAAATTAGAGGGAGGAGAAGCAAGGAGGTGGAGACCAAGCAGCAGCTAGCAGTGGAGGCAGGAACCCAGATGGCCACCCTCCTAGGTCAACATTGCAGGCACAAGAATCAAAAGGAGAAAATGTCACGAGAGCAAACAGCGTAAGAAAGAGGGACATAATGCTTGGACTGGCCATCATCCAGGTGTCCACCCTCTTATCACACCACACGCTATGGTCACACACAGCCCCAGCATCTGTGACTGATACACTGGAGGAGTGTTTGCCTGGTGAGCAGAGCAGGAGGCTACTGCGGCACAGGGGAGAGGAGTGGAAAGCCGGCTTTCGAGCACGTGGCAAATTGCCTGGCCGGCACAGCATGCAGCAGGGGAGGAAAGACATGAAACAAAAGCCTTCCTGCAGGAGCAAAGAGAAAAGACCCACTGCTGACAGAAATGAAACAACACAGCTCGCTGCGGAGGCCAGAGCTCCCGGGGCAAGCGAGGCCAATAGTTGTAAAAACAAAGTTTTGAAATAGGAAATGTAACATGACTACAAATTGCCTTGCTTTCCCCCCTCCCGACCCCATCCGCCTGTAACGGGAGGCCAGACCGTGACACGACATGGCGGCAGGACGGGCATGCTCCATCCTGTGGCCTTCCCTGCATGGTGTGGCAGTCCACCAAGAGCTTGTTACCCCGGGCAGGGGCTGCCCCCTCGCCCCTCTGACCTCCTCCCAAAACAGTGGGCTGCCCCAAACAGAAATATGGCCAACGCCAACATCTGAGGCCCAGCAGACCGCAGCAGGGAAGCCGGCTTTCTCTGGAGGCCCACCGCCAACAACAACAATCATACGGTGCCATTAATTCCCACTGGGCCCGACTCACAATAGCAGAACTGGGCAGATAATTTGCAACTGATATATCTGTTGTGGAGACAGGACACAGGCATTTTTACCAACAGGTCATCTAAGCCCCAGGAGCAGAGTCAAAACACACAGTGAAAAAATACGTTTTCCTCCTGTTTCCATCCTGGCCCTACCACAGGTTTCGGCCAGGCAGCAGGATGATGGAGCCCCAAGAACTGCCTGTGATTTTTGCAGCCGCAGCTCTGGCTATTGCTGCGTATTCTTCTTCGGTTTCAGCGGGTCTTTTTACCAAAATATTTGCTGTGAATGGGAAGAGAAAAAGACAACTGGAAAGTGTTTTTTTTTTTTTTTTTTTTTTTTTTTTTTTTTTTTTTCTGCACTGTTTACAACCTTTGTACTTTCTTCGGAGCCACAGAAGCTTGAGATGGAAAAGACATATTAAGTCCTAGAGGGTGAACTTTTCCAAGGCTTTTAAACCACTTACCACTCTGACAAATGACCTCCAGAGAAACTCTGTGTGGCAATTTCAGCTATTGCAGCCCACCAATGTCTTTTCCATTCCTTGGCTGGAGGTTGCCAACCCCATAGCAGAGTCAGCAAAAGAGGGCCTGTGTCTGCGCCTCAGCAGCTTGAATTAAGAAATTAGGCAATGAACTGTGACTGCTGAAGTGGAGTCAGGCTCCCGCTGTTCACTGCTCTGGGGACAAATAAGCACTGAGAGATGGGCATGGAGGGGAAGTGGGAGCAACAAAGACGGACCTTCTCCTTCCACGGCAGTCTTCTGAATCCTGTGTCTGTCAGAGCTTGTTGAGGCTTTAATTCCCACTTAAAAAGTGACTCACGGTGAGACTCGGGATCCTCATAGGCCTGATTCTAGAGTGAAATCATTCAAGGCCAGGTCTGAAAAGGAAATTGGGTGCATACATAAGCAGGTAGGAATCAAGGAAGATTTATACAAATGCCTGGCAGGCTAGATACTTTACACACATTGAAATGCAGGGGAGACAGACAGCAAAAGAGTAAAAGCAATGCAAATTGAATTTTCTGTAGCAGAAGAATTTAGAAGTTGGTTAGCAGCTTTCTCTAATTTTCTCCTACCTCTTAAATTTATTCTTATTCTTAATTCCCTTTTTCCTCACACTTCCCCTCCCCCAAATACCATTTTTGCTTTTTTTTCCACACCATATTTTGTGTTTCAACATGGAAGTTCACTGCTCATTAAAATAAAACAAAGACACCCCAGGGATATTATTGACCGAATCCCGCCTTGTGTTTCTAACACCACCATTTTGGAAAGAAAAACAGTGCCGCACAACTGATTAGGCTGCTGTGTATTTGATGAACCTCTGAACTGTTTTAGGAAGTTCTGCAGCCAGTTCTCTGTCCTCTGCTGGCATGGCCTTGGGAAAGGACATCCTGATGGGAGTCTGTCAGCTGAAATGTACAGTGTGGGCTGGTTGGATGACATGGCATCTACTTCATGTGACTTTGGGAGTCACTGAGATATTGAGGTTGGGCTGGTTGTTCTGTTTCTGTGAAGTTACCTGCAGGGGACAATTTCCATAACTTATTTTGACTTTGACAATTAGGAACTTCTTCAGAGGAAGCATCCTTTACAGCTATATTCTTCTTCCATGCAGTAGCTCTTATATCTCGAAGAACATGTAAAGAACAAATGTATCTAAAGAAGGTGAAGTACTTGGTTATTATGGCAGGGAGGCTGTATAATTAATTTCAAACTATGTTCATGTGATTTTTATTTTATTTTATTATTTTTTTTTAACCTAGTGCCTAGATTGATAAATCATCTGTGACACAGATAATCTCTTGTGGTATCCCGTCCCTGTGAAATCTTGGAAGGAGCAAATGATGGAATTGGCAATGTTGTCCAACCACTGCAATAGGAGAAAAGATCCAGAGGTACCTAAACATAGACTTCAGAAATAAGCAAAGGACAGTGTAAAAACACAGCAATTCAATGCTCCATGCTGCAAGAGGATCATATTAATCCTGAGGAAGCATGGCATTCTTGTTTCCAGTCCTCCTCTTGTTGTTGAAGGTGAAGTCTTGGCCCTGCAGTGCTCAGTGACAGTGGTGCCACTGACCTGCAAACATGATTTTTCTCTGCTCCCAGTTCAGTTGTGCTATCTATTGATAGCTTTTTGGCCTGAACTCCTACCTAAAGGGCCCTGGGGGAAAGCACTTCTTCCAGTTCTCTTTGTTGAGAAGACTCTTCAGTTAGCATGCCAGAGAAATTAAACTGGTGGGATAGAGAGTATGAGAGGTAGAGTGGAAGAGAAAGGGTGAGTGAGTACAAATTATTTCATTATGAACTTTCCATGAAATAGCAAGGGTAGAGTTAGGGGTGGGAGAATGTTAATTTATGGCAGAATGTTTTTGCAGCCCTTCTTCAACTAGTTGCATTATAGGAAGATAAATACAGCCCAAGCCAAATCTTCCTCTGGGCTAAGCCTGCTAGTTAGAAGATTTATGTGCAACTTGTATGCAGCCTGATCATTTCACCGTGTGACTGAACAAAGGTCTTCACTTGCAGTGTAGGATGTTGTTAAAGGCACCAATATTCGGAACTGGAGCACAGCAGGAAGCTGCCTGATGAGGCCGTTACTAAATTTCGGTGGCCAAAAGCAACTTGTTGATCTCGGTGAATGTGTTGCTCACAGCACAGGGTATGGGGCTATCTCACAGTACAGCAAACACGAGGCTTTTTTTGTCAGTGACCATGCAGAAAAGCCAAGCTCTGTTTGTTCGGCAAGAAAATGCTTACACTAGCTTATTTTTTCCCCTGAAACTCAGCTTTCCTAATTCTGTGTGGGAGGGCTTTTTTCCAGGCTTTTTAAAGTAATATCAGTATTATAGCTAATGAGGCAGTGGAAAGCAAGCTGGTCCATTCGCTGTAGCTAATGACTCCATTCCCGTGAGCCTAATCAAAGATTTGTACATTTAATTGCTGTCAAGTCAGCTCTAGCCACCTGCCATTTCTGCCACACCTGAGCTCCTTTCTCAGTGGCCTGTGATTCTAAATGAATCCATCTCTTTTTCTAAGGGAAGGAAAACAGAGCTGCCAAGCAACCTTGAAATGGTGCTTTACCCTTAGAGCAAAGATCAAACAGTCTGCGTTGTCACTGAGCAATATGTATCTTAACTGTCTGTGGCACAGATTTTTTGAAAATTTATTAACCTCATATTGGAGATCAGGGAAGTGAGAAATACACCCTTGTCTGGACATGTCTTGGACTTGAGACAGGTTTCTGTCAGAGGTAAAAGTGATTTTTGTTGGCTCACCACTGAACAAAGTTGAAATACATTTATTTGCAATTTTCTCTGATGGAAAATACCACTGAAGCCATTATTCCACTCCTGCAGTGGGCTGGTGGGGTATTTTGACCAACCTTTGTCCTCAGCATCACGGTTCCTAAACATCCTGCCTTCTCCATAGGGAGTTGATGCAGGAAATGTTGTGGGGCCATGTTCATTTGAATGTAAGAGATAACTCTTGTTCATTGTTCCAGAAAAAAAAAAAAAAAAAGAAAAAAAAAAAGGGTGGGGGGTGGGGGGTGAGGGGAATGACCCAGTTCCTGCTAACATATTGTGAAATGAAAATGTTCTTTGTGGTCCTCAGTGGATCAGCTTACCTCTGTCCAAGCAAGTGTCACTACTAAGAGTCAGATATCTAATGTTATGTATTTCTTCAAACTTACTTCCAGAGAAGCTTGTAAAGTCGTTAGAAAAGAAGCAGTCTATGAAGTCACTCTGAAACGTTATTAGTTTCTAAATAACTGTTCATTTTTTAGACAAATGGTTTCCTCCTGATATTGGGAATTATGTGATCATGTGTTGTGATCAGTCTGCCTGATCATCCCTCACTAGTTGCTTGCCTATTCTTGGCCAAGTTTAGCCCTATTTAAGACAGGAAGACAACTGTGAGAGAGATTACATTGCAGTTTCACGAAAATAAGTATACCCAAGTGGAGATGCAAGACTCCAAAAATCCATCCTACAAATGTCCCAAGTAGGAGAAGCCTGGCAAGTGAATTCATATGTTGTTAGCAAAAGAAGAGAGACCATATGGGTGCCCCAACCACAGTGATAACCTTAGCTGGAGATTACCGTAAAGCACAAGCAGAGATCTGTGGAATATGAGGCATCATTGATTTTCATTCTCACAGAAGTAGTTGGTTTCCTCTCTCAACACATCACAGAAAGCAAAGACACAATTAAGATATATAAGATCTTTGACTGGATGTGATGAATTTCTTTGTAAGTAGTTTGATCCAAATATAAACTGAAGTTCTTTTGCCAATAATGGAAAAGCTTTCCAATAGCTTTTAATACAATTTACTTCAATTTTAGGAGCTCTTCCTCTGCCAGAAGAGTTTAATTGGCCATGAAGTCCTGGGAGTTTTTACATTGTGAGTTGACAGATGCATAGCTTAATTTAGCAGGAAAACCAAAGAATAAATTAAAGGATCTGAAAACAATTAAAGGGTCTACAGCTATTTGTATCAGTCTGAAAGCCTACAGCTAAATTTTGCTGCTCATTTTGCTATATGGCTAACTACTGTTGTACTTTACTGCAATACAAACATGAAAAGAACTTCACTTTTTGACTATTCCTGTGATAATGTCCAAAATTACTGTTCAGAATATCCATAGATGTCTTCAGAAAATCAAGCTACAGTGTGGGAAGGCACCTCTTTCCTTTTCTCTGAGCTGACAGATAACAGATTCACATGCACATAGAGTGGAGTGAGACGCAAAGGTCAATCGGGGTGCTGCCATGCTAAATTCTGTACTGAGTGATACCTATGAGCCTCCTCCGACAGATTTAAACCTCTGGGTTTCTATGGTTTTCTTTATTGCTGCAACAGGCCAGGAAACAAAGAGGACAGAAACTGTTTCTATCAATGGCTGAACCATCTTACTAGACCTGGTAGAGCTGTGTTCAAGTCCATGGACAACCCAAAAAGACTTCAAAAGATTTCTCATTTTACAGGCTCCAAGCTGATCAACATATGGGGAGGACGTCCAGGATATCCTCAGGTCAGCATCACTGGGGAAATACCAGAGGAACCTCTATTTCTGGGCTGTCAGCTGTGTTTAAACTGAGCAAGCTGTTGAGATTCTCCAGCAGAAAGTCGTCTTCTGCCTGTGCCCGTCTGGAATTTGCCTCCAGGTGGCCACGTGCTACCAAGGAGCTGAGCTCCCTCCTGCTGGTTTGATGGTTCCCAGCAATGCTACCAAAGGCGGAGTTGAGCTGTAAAATGAAACGTTGCAGTTCCTCCTAGTGTGTACAAGGCCATAGTGTTTGCAATGCTACCACAATGCAATAACGTCAGTGTTTATGAGAAGGCATAATTTCAAATACTCAGCTGCGGGACAGAGCTCTTTGACCTTTCACAGAACTAGCTTGCAAAACTTATTGCCACAACATGTCCCAAAAGCCAAGAGCTTTGTGGGATTCATGGAGGGGTTAGACAGGCATCTTGTGTAACTGGGAGCCTTCCAGTCTTATTCTCCTGGTCTGTTTGTGCAGTGCATATGTGTAGAGCTATTCAGGCCTTAGAGGTGAGTGCAGTGGTGTTCATAGGAGGAGCTCTGAGGTAGACTCAGAGCTGAATAAGGACTGTAAGCAGATTCAGGTCACGGATCTCATCAACTCCAATTATTAGTTCATGTGTTGAAGGAATCAAAGTGGCCATAAAAGTCCTCCTAGACATGCTCTGCCTATCTGATACCCATGAATAATGAGACTTCTCAGAAGCTGGTCAGGGTGATCAGAAAATAAAGGAAAAACCTTGGGCAGTTGGACATTTTCTTCTCTGCTCATCCAAAGTAATGCAAGACCAGCACCAAGGGAGGATATACAGCTCCAAGAGGGACTTTGAGCCAGAGGTGTGTTAGTGTGTGGTGTAGATCAGGAAAATGAGGAGCACACACCGAGAGGATGAGCTGCACCTTGTCCTCGCTTGGGCCATGATACACCACTCCACAAACTCTTTCCCACTGCAGACTGCTGAGCTGGGAGTTTTAATGCTGAACTATTATCAGCCCAGTTAAAAAATTATATATACTAGCTCAGTTCTTTGTAAGTGATTTTGTTATTCCTTTTCCTACTTTAGCTGTGTTTATCTGCCAGTTGACACCACTGCCAGTGCTGAAGACAAATACACATTTGTTTTGATTTCCTTTTCAGTGTACACATAATGGGAAAGCCTGGAAAGTCTGCAGGATAACCTCCATAGATAGCTAAATCCATTCTAAACGGCAATGAAAACACTGTATCCTAATCAGGAGGGAGAGCGTATTTTCAACTGTGGTCCAAAAATGCTTTCTTGGACAGTAATGGAGTACCAAAGATTTTGTTCAGCTCTCGGCCAGGGGTTCACATTTCTCCCTGGGGTCCAGAAGCTGGAAAACACAAGCCACTTGGCATAATTTCTTAAAGACCTCAAAGTATAGCTTCGTTCTCTCCAAATGCAGCAGCGAATCCTTACAGTCAGCTGTTTCTGAAGCACCACCTGAAGCACTACAGGAAATCGATGAAGAAACAACAGGACAACCAGCTCCTGCATTGCAAAAACAGGGATCTTCAGCGCAGAGATGATTGGAACCACAGCTTTCCTTAATTGGAGTTGAAAAGACTGCGTATTATCAAGAGAGAGAGGATCCTTGGAACATAAAAGCAATATTATTAGCTCTTCTACAGCGGCATTCAAATGGTAATTTAACCTTTGTCTGAGAGAATAGATTAAAGCAAGAACTCAAAGCAGTCTTTTCTTTATTTTCTTCACTTACTCCCAGCTCATGTACTTGCATATCTGCCTCTGTCTGAATAAGAAGCAGAGCTATGGAAACTGAAGCCTCCAGGAAGTTAATTCCTCTCCTCCTCTTCCTTTTCCCCTGCAATTCAGGCACCTGCCTCCTTTCATGTAAGGAGAGTGGCAACCTGTGGGTCTGGGGCTAGCAAATGCTGCCCTAGATAAGAACAAAAACTAAGCCATGGTAGGTGGAAGGGGCAAGACATGTGACAGTCCAGGTCTATTCTATTTACTTAGCTTTTCAGCCTACTGTCAACATTGCAAATAGCTGGTTTTTCTTTTGCTTACTGGGAAAACTTCCACCGAAACTGCAGTTCCTACAAAATCTTCACTTTCCAAGACTTTTTTTTTTTTTTTTTTTTTTTCCTTCGGCTCTATGTCTCCTTCAGGAAAATCAACCTGTTGTGTGTTTTTGTTGTTGTTTTGTTTGTTTTTGTTCTTTAACTTTTCCTGGCTGTGCATCCTGAGAGCTGTAGCTGGTATCTAGGGGAGCCTTTGCAGACACATTGTAAGTATTGTTTGTCTAGGAAGTTCAGCCCCTGGGGAAGAAGATCAACAAGAGGCACCAGAGTACCAATATCCTGCTGAGGCATTAAGTGTAACTTAAGTTGAATTTACCACCAGTGAAATGACATACGGAATGAAATGTTTGGATTTGAAAATAGCCAAACATTTTCTTTCAGTTGATGATATTGAAGCATTTTTGTATTACATTCATGTAACAATTTTGGGGGGACTCAAGATTCCTCAAATAATGTTAACCCATTGACTTTCATCCTGACTAGAGATAAAACAAATATGACAATAGTGGGGTTTTCAGCGTGGAAAGAAAAAAAATCTGAATTTCTTTTCTTTCTGTGAGTCATTTATTTTTCACTTGTATAAGAACACTTAACACCCACAAAAAAATCGTTACAAATCCTTGGTCTCCAAGGATCCACAGCTGTCAGGAAGCTGCACACAGTGAATGTCTCACTGGCTGTGAAGGGAGACTCCCCACCTTCAGCCCATATTTCCGTCGCTGCCACCAAAGGACAATTTACCTGTGGTAAGTAGTAGGGTAGAATTTATGACATACAATATCTTTCCCGTAGCAATCAATGGAGTGCATTCATTCAGAGCAATTTAATTTTAAATCTAACACAGTGTTGCAGGAGAGAAATAGAATATTTCCCTCTAGGTAGCGTGTAACCCGGAAGCACGCTGCTCCCCAGCAGACTTTCAGACCAACTCATAGTGGATTGGTTTGAGCTGATACCCAACTAATTCCTTGTGATAAGCACCCATTTCTCAAATATAGCTAGATTTAAGTGGTAGTCCTTTTGGGAGCAATCCAGCAAAGAAGCTAAGAGCTGAATAACCATATATATATGCCAAAAGGGCTTCTGAGGGAACAGCATTGAACAGCCTTTCTTCTCCTAGCTCCAATATGAATCACAAGCTGATTCACTTTCTAAATGAGATTTCAGTCAGTTTGAGGTAGACATTTAATGTTTGTAAGTCCAGCTCTAAACCTGAAATTAATTCATGAAAAAAAAGATGTCTTAATGAGAAACACTGAGCAACCTTAATAATTGTTTTCCCTGCAGGCTTTCCACCATCTCTTACACATACAAGAATGCAAACATGTTGTAGAGTTGATGTAGCCAGGACAGTGCAAAGATGTAGATGAGGGAAGATTTATGGAGTCTTTTAATAATAATAATAATAAGACTGTTAGAATGTGAGAAGTGAACAATCTTCCAGTATACATTCTTTTCCTAAGTTGTTGTTATTAATATTATCTCTACTACTATTACTGTTACTTCTAGGAGAAGAGTATAGAGTGTATCAACACCTCAAAATATAATTTTGCACAGTCAGAGGAGTCCCAGTTGTGCTCTACAAAATGATGTAGATATAGCTACAAGTATCTCTTCTAGCTGTAGGAAGTTTGTTGCAGCAAACCCAGAAGAGATTGCAAACCTCTGCCTGCACCTATGCTCTCTGAACCACGTCTTACCATCCTGTTAGAGCAAGGCTCAGGTGAGCACACCATTCCCTCACTCCTCCACCATGCCTGGTGCCCCAGGTACTTCTGCAATAGTGTTAGATAAGGATGCGTTAGATAAAGCCATCGAGATCTGGAGGCTGCACTCGCCGTTTCATCCAATCAAGTTTCCTATTTACTTCCTGTAGCTCAGAAATCTTGAAAACCTGATGCAATCGTAAGCACACAAATAAAGCTAACATTGGTATCTAGGCCTGAAAATAATGAATATTATAAACAATTGGATCTCTGGATCTTATCACTGAATGTTCACCTGTCACTATCATCATATTTATCTTGCTTATCTAGCTTCTCCCAGGTCTGACACAGCTAATACTAGTATGTACCTGTGCATGTGTGTGCCCAAAGGAAGAAAAACCTCATTTGAAAGTGAATTATTGCAGTTTTCCACTAAGTGCAAAGCCTGTTCAGTCTTTGATTACCCATCATTCTGAGACCTTCCTGATTCACTGATTTTTTGGAGTAAAACATCCATCTAAGTATGGAAAGGGTATGTAAATGCATTGGTGAACTGATAGGATATATATTTCATAGAAATGCCAGGAGAATTTAGACAAGCAATCTACAGGTATAACTTTGGAGTGACAAGACTGATACAGAATTACATGACAAGTTGGTTGCCCTATAATTACAGTATTATACATTGACCAGTTTTGAATGCACTCTGCCCTTAAAAGAAATGAAGCTTTTGCTATGTAACCTCATGATGTAGAGAAAAAAAAAAAAAAAAAAAAAGAAAAGAAAATAAAAGAAAAGAAAAAAGAAAAGAAAAGAAAAAAGAAAAAAAAAAAGAAAAAAGGAAAAAAAAGAAAAAAAAGGTGGAAAAAAGGGTGGAAGTGCCTGGTTATACAGAATAATATAGCCAAATTTTGTTTCAGTAGTGCAGTGCTGGTACATCATGGAGAAATATTTACTTCAGATGTCCCTGTTTGTCAGAGAACCAGCAAAGCACACAATTCCCCTGGAAACATACAGGGGACATAGTCACCTTCCAAATATCCTTCCAGACAAGGTTTCTGCTTTCTGGGGGTTATGCTTTAAGGTTTGTGACTGGAGCCACAAGAGGATTTAGATGTTGTGTGCAAAACTATGACTCTCAAATGCCCAGCTGTGCTGCCACTGAACCCTGGCAGCACCTGCCATCCCTGGGGGATGTTGGGCTCAACAGCAAAGTTCCCCTGATGCGTCCTGCACACAGGAGCTCTTCAGCCTTTCAGGGTCGCCTTGTTCAGAAAGAGTGGCAAGAGGCCTTGGGGAAGGTACATGAGGGGAAGGACATGGAATGGACCTGCAGAAGTTAGCAGAGAGCCACTGATGTCTGAATCTGAGATGGTGCAGAGCAGAAACTGCCTAGGGAAATGAAGACTAGTGATATGTTCAAAGGGAAAAGAGCAGCAGCACAGAAGTGGGGCACTGAAGGCTGTAACAGGCAGCTTGGTTTTTGTCTCTTCTGATTTCAACAGTTATTGAACCAAATGGGACCAAACAATCTCCAGCACAGCTCTGCCTCTGTGCATGCAGAAAGGGCTTAGTTTAACTGCAGTGATATCACCTCAGGATATCTTGCTCTTCCTCTTCCTCCGGTCATGTGCTGTCTGTCCTCCAGCCCAGACTGGCAGTGGGATTAGCAGGGCTTACTGAAGTGCTGCGGGCTTGGCACAAGGAGCAGTGACGGCAGGTTGGTGAGCTCCAGTTCTCTCCTCCTAGTCAGTCCCACAGCAGACGGCTCTGGCCTGCGGGAGAAGGGGCGTAGCTCCCTCCACATCCTGGGAAAAAGAGGGATTTAGTCATGCTCTAGATGTTGAGCTGACGGACAGAAGAATGATGGGGGTGTGAACCACATCTTCTTTGGCAGATTTTCTTTGGAAGAAATTTTAAAGGGCTTGAATGACCAACTCCAAGAGATTTAGAGCTGTGGTTTCTAAGTGGAAGGAAATACCCCTTTTCAGACAAGAATAAAACACTTGAGTCCTTGACAGAGACGAGATTTAAGACCCAACTTTCTTTGAGGCATAACCTATTAGTCAGATAAGGCAGCTTGCCATGCAACTTGCTGGCAATTGCCCTTTGCCCCCGTTCACTTCTCAGGCACCCTCACCATCTAACTCATGACCAGGGACTAAGCTACAGCAACATAAGAGCCATTTGAAGTCTTCCCATGACTTTCTGCACCAATGATCAGGCTCTTGAAGAACAGTCTGTGTTTCCTGTTACGTCTCCTTTTGTTTGTGACATACCTAGGAAAGATTAAGTAAAGCACCTTCTAAATTCCTATCCTGGCTGGAATAGAAGCAGCAGCTATTATGGAATAAAAATGGCAATGTTCACATATGTGACTCACATACTTGTCTGCAGGTAACCAGGATAAAACCAGTGGTAAAGCCAAGGAGAACAGAACTGAAGGAGAGAAAGCAGGCAAGGAAGTGCAAGAAAGCCAGGGAAGTTGTTGCAGAGAAGGAGCCCTGAAGTTAACTTCCCTGCATGTTACCTGTGCATATCATAACCCATGCTGGTAAGGAATCACAGGGGTTTTGTAGGCAACCTATGCACATGAAACACAGCAGCTGCTGAAGTCTCACACCTGGCCAGGCTCAGCACAAGCCAAGGAGCACAGGAGGAGGTGCAGGTTTAGATACCACTGCTGTTCAGACTGCAGTGCCCAGACTAAGTGAGATGCTCCCGTTGCAAGCAGAGGTGTACCACTTTTACCTCTCAAAGAGGGGCAGAGGTTTCTGAATGCCAGAGTGCCTACAGGGCACAGACAGATCCTTTCTGGGTTGCCCTGTAGTACTCAGGCACCTCAAAACACCTCTGTACCTTTGCTGTGATTAATCCCTGGAGTAGATGCCCTCAGATGATTGGAATTGCAGCAGGGCTGCCCTGCCTGGGTGACAGCCCAGCAGTGCTCCACCCAGCCTCGCATGCTTAGCCTGTTACTCATGCAGTGCCAGGAGACGCTCCTAACCCTGCTGCCACTTCTCTCTTTTCCACATCTTTTGGAATTTTTCATATCTACAGCCCTAATGCAGGCCTCTGCCCACGTTGCTCCTTCATTTACCTCGTGTAGATGGCCTCTGTGTTACTTCTGTGAGCACAAGCAGGAATGGCTGCAGATCCATACACATCCTGCCAGCTTCTGCTCTGTGCATAAGTGCCTTTGGTGCTGTTGCATCCGTGTTGTTTGCTTGCCATCCTCCAAAATAACAAAAATCATTGTGCCTGGACCTGAAGATTTGTGCTTATTCTTCTGCCTGTAGCTTTGCATCATCTGGCCTTGTGTAATTATTGTATCAAGCGGCACACATTCTGCAGGAAGCTTGCATATTCTTGGAGTTCAGTCCTCCTCCTCCTAAAGACCCATATTTATTAATTACGAGTAATCCCTGTTAATTATGAGGAAATGCATACGATGGCTCCCAGCTCTGCATGTCTGTGCAGAATACTTCACTAAGTATATAACCTTTGGCACCAAAGACCTGCTCTGGGGAGAATTAGGTATCAGAACCTATTTGTTTAAGCCCTGAGTCACCAGGATGTCCACTCAGATAAAAGTCACTTTTCAAGGTCATCTCAGACCTCATGACCTTTAGGCCCACTCCAGAATTTTGAAGACTTCCTGGTTAAATAAGGTTTATCATTGTTTAAAAGAATTTGGCCTCTGGCAAGTAAAGGTGAAAAGTCATCTATATTTGAATGTTTTCAGTATACAAGCTCGACTGCAGCCCGCGATGTTAAAGTTGCCCACTGTGTTTATAGCCTGAACAAAGCTGTGAAAGGTATAGTGGGACTCAGTAGCACAATTAGTGCCATTGAGAGGGGTGTTAACTAAAATCTAGGGGGGCAGAATCAGACCCTCTTTTTGTCTATTGGGAATCTCTTTGCTGAAGGCAATGAAGTTGCCTGGACTTGGAAGATGAAGGCTGGAGATCCTGGTGAGGAGCTCAGGCTGTGCTACACATACACCCATACTCACACAGCTGTGTAAGTGAAGCTGATATTGAAGGCAAATACTGCTCATTTATACTTTGTCACCTCGTGTTGTCAACAGCACGCTCAGCAGCTCAGTTCACGAGTAAGCCCAGTGAAGGCTGCAGCTGCAAGAGGTCAGATGCTGCTGTCAGTAGTACCAGTACAACACCTGGAGGTGAGTGGGGCAGATTTTGATCACGGTTGCACAATTGTCCCACTGAAATCACGCTACTGCCTTCAGAGGTGTGACCCTGGATTTACAGTGGTGCGACTGAAGTCAGCATCTGACACATGAGAGTTTCTCTGACTCATTCGAGGCAGTGCTGATTCTCCAGATTCACATTAGTGCAGTTTCAAATCAAAATTCACTGAAGCAGGCTTAAATAGACACAACCCTACCCACAGAGTGACTACACCTACATAAGGTAAGGGACAGCTCAGCTCAGTGACAGACTTTTTTCTCTTATTCCCCCATTAAGATTAGCATTGCTATGGCCCCACTGTTGCCTCCTACTTGAACAATTGCCAGGAAAGCAGGAAGATATTCTGATATTGCCAAATCTGTCTGGGTCCTCTCTGTGAGACTAGGAACAGGTGTGACCAGCACGAAGTAGAGCTGTGCCAGTTCTTACTGTGTTCATTAAGGAATGGGTGGCATAGGTTGCACAGTGTAAGAGCTGAGGGGCTCCTCAACACACGCTGAGCCTCCCAGAAGTGTGTTGCTGTGAGGCCAGCAGCCCTCTATTCCTATGGAAAAGTCATGCTGCTCTTCAACCCATAAAGCAGCCTTTTTGGCTGTGATGTGGCTGGCAGCATGCAAGGGCCTTCACCAAGTGCAAAGCAGCACCAGGGAGACGGTGGCACGCCATGCGCAGCCTGGGCTCATGCATCTGAGGGGTCTGAGTTCAACCATGGGGACTATCTGCAGCTGGTAGACCCGTGTGGGGAGCACAGCCACTGGAAATGCATAATTTTGGGATTTCATTTTTATGTGAAGGAAGGAAAGGGATTTCACCAAGAGATTGCTACATGCATTGCAAAGCAAGGCTGATTTTTCTTTTTTCTTTCTCTCTCTCTCTCTCTTTTTTTTTTTTTTTTTTTTTTTTTTTTTTTTTTTTTGAGGGAGCCCTTTGTTAAGATCTTGGCAGCCCGGCTCGGCCAGGAAGACAGAACTGCTCTGTGCTGAAGCTGGAGCTGGCACATCTTCCTCGCAGCGCGCAAAGGCGGTGGGGAAGGCTGCCATCTCATGGTGAGCCTTGCACGGCTCCAGCACGCTGAGCGAACTTACCTTGCAGCTGGTTTCCAGGCCAGGTTGCTCCTCAGCAACTTGTGTTTCCCCCACAAGTTGTGTGTGCACCTCCAGAAGAAGCCAGGGTGCTTCAACTTTTTAACTTTTTGTGTTTTCACTTTGAAACCAGCGCTGCCAGAACCTAGAGTTTTCTGGTTTCTTGCCTTGTCAACAGTTTGTGTGAGAGCAAAATGATAGTTATGAAAAACCATGGAGGCACAGCAATCGCCCATCTGGGGAGAGGGTGATTGTCACAGCTGGTTTTCGTGGCCTCTTGCGACCGACACGCTGCTGTCTGTGACAGTCGCCCTGCTGAGTCACAGCCCCGAATGGAAACTCCCCTGGAACCGCTTGCGGGTTGTAACTCATAATTTTGGGATTCTTTGGTATTCATCACTAACCTTCTGCTGTGGCTCACACGTCCTACACTCACGCTCACTGTCTGTCCTCTGCTTCCTGAAAACACACCAGCACTCGCCCAACATGGGCTGGAGGCTACCAGCTGTGGGCTCCCTCTCCTCTCTGTGAGACGTGGGAGCTCTGCAGCAGGCTGTGGTGTTTCCAGAAGGCTCCAGAAAACAGAAATCTGTCACCAGCTTTGGTCAGCAAGGCCCTGTACTCGAATTGGAAAAGGCTACGCTGAGGTGGGAATCTGGTGCAGAAGTGCAAGAGCTGGTGGGTGGTAGGCATCCGTGTTAACAGCACAGTGGCCTGGTTTCTAAGAGTGTTTTGTTTTAAGGACAATAAATGTCACTTGTTCAGGGACGTGATTAGCAACTTTACCACTCAAAGTGCTTCGGATATGTCTGTGGTGAGAAGAGGGAAAAGCTGCCTTTCAAATGTTGTCCAAGTCACACCAGCATTGACAGCTGTCTAAATTGTGTCCTGAATATGCACTCCATGAACATGTGCACACGTATGCAGCCTTAAATGTGAATGGGCCCTACCAGCCACCCTGATTCCCACACCTGCACTCCTGAGTCCTGTATCTGGAAATTTCTGGAATATGTTATGTTTGACAGAAATGGATGTAGTTTTTTAAACTTAAGTTCTGTCTGTAGAAGACTTCTGTGTTAAATCTTATGTTCGCCCTGAATATGTCTTGTACATATAAAATAAATAAATAATGAAAATGAAAAAAAAAATGCATGTGTTATTTTTACAAGCTGTTTCTTGGAACAGTGGAAGGGCAGGGTGGTACTTTGCATAAGTATGGGACAACTTTCAGGGGTGAAGGACTCTAGGCTGCTGTATCTCAAATGTTTTGCCTATGAGTACTTTGAATGGATTAGGAACAGGAGAGAGTAGTAACTAATTGGCACTTGTTGAAATATGGTAACTTTTTACAGTGAGTACATGTACGTGCTCAATTTTAAACCTTCACAACTTTTATTTGAGTCAGCAAATGGTATAAAGATGTCAAAAGAAGCCCCAGTAATGGAAAGAAAAGTGTTGTACATCAGCATTTTCCTCATAGCCTTTGTGCTTCTACACAAATATGGAAGGCCAGACCTCTCCAGGTATCTTTGCATGTTATTAGCTCTGGCAGCACTCGGTTTCTCCACCTAAATCAAATGTTTCTGTCATGCCTTGAAGTTCTGTCTCCCTGCTTAACATACACAGCTGGATTTTCCACACTGGGAGGAGAAGGGAAGGAAGCAGCAGCAGCAGCTCAGAGTGGGAAGGCTTAGGAAGCTCTTTGTCAAGTCTGTCATGGAAAGGCAAAATGTGCAACTACACAGCAAGGAGCGGGATGGCACACACTGCCAGGAGATGGGATAATGGTGTCGTTACACGGTATATCAATCTCTGTGGTTAATCCAGCTTGAAATGTTCTTGTGTTCTTATTTCCCACCAGCCCCACCGCTCACCACCTTCTCAGCTGTGCCAGGACAACCACAGGCAGTAAACTGTCTCAGTGGGAGGCTGAGGCTGAAAATTAATCTGCACACAAAAAGGTAGGTAGATAAATAGATGGGTAGATAGATGAATTTATAGGGAAATATATTTCTTGCTTCTTGCTTTGAGTTTAAATGATTTCACTGAGTTACTTCAGGGTGCAGTCCCATGATCAGTATTTCTCTGAGGCAAAGGTGGGAGGAAGGAATTACAACCCGAGGAGTGGAAATGACGATGCAAAAGTGATTGTGTGACTTGTGTGGTGGTGGCAGATGGCTGGGAGAAATGGGGTGTGACTAGCATGGCTCCTAAACTTTCACAGGCCCAGAGGATGTACTGAGCACTGAGAACGTGAAAACCCAGCCTGGAACTCATACAGGACAATGTAGCCTCCTTCACATAAAATTTAGCAAGTCCTCCAGAGCAATCATGTGGCCAGGACATGGGGAGAAGTGGCATCTGGGATTCAACACGTGTAATGGTCCTCGCTCAGCTTTCTTTAGGGAATAGCTCAGGGCTGAGCTTGCAGGGTGCTGGAGGGGATGCGATCAGCCTTGTGTGGGTTCCTCGGAGCTGTCCGTGCTGTGCAAGTATGGCAACACAGGGCTGCTTCACAGCAGATAAGTGAGACCTGCAGCCACTCAAGCTTTAAACTTGGTACTGAAGGGCAAAGAAGTTGGTATTTTCTCCATGGGGAGCGCTATTCATTTACTGCAGTTTAACTTCAGCGTGAAGATGAATTCCCCAGCACATACACTATACAAATCTAGCATATTAGAAGCATACTGTGCACTGGTTTTCTATTAAAAGCTTGTTTACAAGAGAGGGATGGGGAAAAGCAAGAGTGATTAACTAAAAAGAACTTTTCCCCATGGAAACTATACGTTGCTTCAGATTATTATGAGAAGTAATTATTCCCCACACACACTCACACAGGCTGCTGTCAGTCTGGGATGCACATCCTTTAGATGTCTTTTCCGGCTCACCCTCCAGCCTAGAATAAGGCATATGTTGGTGCAGGTCCCTGTTGATCCACCAGGCTGCAGGCACTTCCTCGGGGTGCCACGGGCAGTGGTGGACTTGGCTTCACCAAGTAGGAAGTCAGCATTCATCAAATGCTGCGAGAGATGGAAAAATTGGAAGGGTTTGGCTCGGGCTGGCCCTGAAGGAGAAGGGGCAAAGAAAGAGACACGCACGCTGCGGCGTGTGAGGAGAGGAATGAAGTGTTGTTTCCCCTTTCTTTTGGCAAAGCCAAGGGCGTGGAAATGAAACTACGAATGTGGAACAGACTCTCGTGTGTCTGAGCTGGCAGGGCTTTTCCAATATACCTCGATGTCTCTTGCAGGAACTGGCTAAGAGCTGAAGCGGGTTAAGAAACCACCCAAGCTCCTAGATCACTGAAAGACTTTTCTGGCCAACCAAGCACGAACCTTACAGGTAATACAGGGACCGTGCTAAAGCAACCATTTCAGACCAGCCTGAAAAGGCAGTACCTCGATGTTAGCACCAGCTGGGCACCCTTGTGTTTACATGTATATTTTTAACACTGTGAAACATGAGCCTGGTTTGCTGAGCTCCTGGGGTGCCAATCACACCCAGGCATGCTTGAACTGGCCTTTCACACCCCGGTGTGCGGAGGAGCCCAGGGTTTCGGAGGTCCTCTCGGACCTGCCAGCCCTGGAGCTGTTTTGCAGCAGCTGGAGGGCTGCCAGCTTGAAGGTCTTTTAATGAGCGTTGTAGTGTCTGGCAAGTAACTTGTCCTCAAGTGAGTGTGACTAATCATGAATCTTTTCAATAATGCTGACAATCCGGTCTCTCCTTTCGCACTCTGCACAAGCAAGGAGTAAATTGGCCTTATTCTGGCAAAGGCAGGAAATGATAAAGAGCCCCTAAAAGGTTTCCAGCGTGCCATGCCTAGGTTTTGCAGCGGGTGTAATTATCAGAGTTGTTGTGTGTGTGTTTTGAGAGCAGTTAAATAGCTCTGAAGGTCTGAAAGATCGCACTCTGCCACCATGCCCCGGACCATTTGCCTGAATGTGTAATTTCTGTGCTCCGCTGGCACAGTGTGCTCCTGCAAAGGCAATAAGCCAAAGCCTATTAGAGCTCCCAACTCAATGTTAATGGTTTGTGTTTGTTTTATGGGTATATCCTTACTGTCTCCCTGAGCAGTAGAGCCAGAATATGGCACTTTAGTTGCTAGTCTTTCCTAAACTTGACCTAGTTTATTCAGTTGAAGAGTGTGATATTTGTTTTATTCTTTAATGAGTTTCCTTGGATGGCTAAGGAACCAAAAATGCAATTGGGTCTTGTACCATATGCAGAAGTTTGTCATATTATTCATTCTCTGAGCAGAATGGAGCAAGCACTGTTCTCCCAGATGAAACCCAATGGAAAGTAAGTGTGTAATGAAGAGAAAAAAAGCAGAGGGTCTAGGAAATTAAACCCAAGGAGAGGAGGCTGGAGGAGAAGAATGAGAAAGTGTCAGGAAGTTCCAGGTGAGCATCTTCTTCTGGGATGCAGAAGAAGTTTTGTTGTGAGGGGATGGTCCTCACAAATGTTTCTAATGTTTCTGAATGGGACTTGGAGACTGATTGGTGGCAAAGGTCTGGGTCGTGCTGCTTGGTGTGGCAGGGTAGAAGAGTCCTGGAGTCCTGGAGAGTCCTAGAGGTCCCATCCAGCTTTTTAAAGTTATACCTGTGTGTATTACCTCCCACCACCACCACCCCCCCCCCCCCCCAAAAAAAAAAAAAAAAATCTAAGCAGAGGGAAACTGATAGGTCTTGCTGACTGTCGTGGTTTAACCCGACCGGCAGCTAAACACCACGCAGCCGTTCGCTCACCCTCCCCCCTCCCTCTCTGGGACGGGGGAGAGAAATGGAAAGTGAAGCCCGTGAGTTGAGATAAAGACAGTTTAATAAGACAGGAAAAGGAAAAAAAAAAATAATAACAAAAATAATAATAACAATAATAATAATGATGATACAATGAGGATAATACGAAAGTAATAATAGTATGTACAAACAAGTGATGCACAATGCAATTGCTCACCACCCGCTGACCGATGCCCAGCCTAACCCCGAGCAGTCCGGCCCCCTCCCCCCGGCTAGCCACCCCTATATATTGTTTAGCATGACGTCAGATGGTATGGAATACCCCTTTGGCTAGTTTGGGTCACCTGTCCTGGGTCTGTCCCCTCCCAGCTCTTACTGCACCCCCCAGCCTGCCCGTTGGCAGGACAGAGCAAAGGCTGAGATGTCCTTGGCTTAGTATAAGCACTGCTCTGCAACAATTAAAGCATCGGGGTGTTATCAGCACTCTTCTCATTCTAAGCCAAAACACAGCATTCCACCAGCTACTAGGAAGAAAATTAATTCTGTGCTAACTGAAACCAGGACACTGACATATTTTGATCATTGGCTGTCACTTCCATCCTGGTTTTCTCTTTTTTGTACATGCTGCTTGTTACCTCTGCTTGATATTTCAACCTGTCCTCTTCCCATGGCACCTGCAGGGGTTTGGAGAAATTCCTGTTGTTGAATGAGGTTGCTGTTCTTTTCTCTTCCTTCTCCTTTCTGGACCACAGTACTTTGGTAGCTCTTCAGGGACCCATCAAAGAAGATGCATGGGAAAGTGATTTTGTGATATACAAATCCTGCCAATAAGAACCAGTTTACTGGGTTTCTGCCTGACTGGAACAGTGCCACCATTGATAAATCTTTGTAGAAGGCAGCAGTAGGATTTAAGTTGTAGTAGTTACATATATTTATTTAAAAAATTCATATTATGTTGTATTTCAGTTAGAGTTTGCTTTCTTGTCACCATTTCAGAAGGAGTTAACAAATGTTAAAGATAGAGCTTGCCTAAGGAAAGAATGGATGTTTCTCCCTTTGAATTTCACAATCAACCCCAGTACTGGAAGAAAGTCTTATGTATGTGTGTTTCTTGGAAGGAAGAGATGTCAAATGCTGAAAATTTCAAGAAAAAAAAAAAGGCTCTGATATATCCAACACATAGTTGGCTTAATAGAAATGAAACATTGCAGAAAGGATTGCGCTTACCACAGGCCACAGAAGGAGGGTTTGTTTTAATAACTTAAGGAAAGAAGAAAAGGAATAACAACTTTACGTGAATCAAAAAATCTGACTCTCAAAAAATCTAACTGTGTCTTAGGGAAATTCCTATTTCTTTTCATTGCTAGCCTGATCTGTTCTTTGAAGTTTGATTACTGCCACTTCAAGACAGAGGAGATTTAACTGTTGTTGATGTTAAATCTCTCTTCAACAAATAAATACAGTATTTTTCCCCCTAATTTCTATTAGTTGGGATATATTTGAAACTGTAGTATTTTTGAGATCTTATTGTTCAGTGTTATAAACATTCACCTGTTCAGCTACAACAATTATAAAAATACCAGTTTGCCTAATTCATACTTTAGCAGCATCAAGACCTCAAGCTCCAAGTTATTAAATGCTTTATTATTAATTATTAATTAAACATTTGCTTATTTGTTTATCTGCTTGGTTTTGCTCTAACATACACAAATGTATCCAGATTTCTGCTCTGCCTGGTCTTTCTATACTGGCAGTTTGGCATAGCTAAATGCAAATGAAATTAAAGCAATTTCTACCGCTATTGGCATGACACAAACACGTCTAGCCACCAACGAGCCCTCCCCCGCCACATCTGCAAGCTCTGCTACTCATGCAGTTTGGGAACCCACAGCCCATGGGGCTCAGATCTTGAGGAGAGTTAGGATTTCGTATTCCTCTGCCACTGAAGTGGGACAGACGAAACAAGAGAACAGTGATATTGCTGGAATTTAACATTTTAGCAGTAGGTCCTAACATTGCAGAGACATCACTAGTAAAGGATTTAATGCTGTGCCTCCATTCTTCTTTACCAAATTGCATTGCACCATCCCAAGCCTAGTAAATGTGAGACTAGATAGAGATCAGTGCAGGAACTCAGATAGACCTTTGACAAAGTTCTCAGAAAATGTTTCCACGTGTTCAAAAACCAGGGATAGGCAGCTAGAGCTCATGCTGATGGTAAACGAGCTTGCACATAAGATTCTGGCAAAACCACCCCCCAAAAATTTCTAGTACTACAATATCAGACCTTCTTATTGCCTGTTGTTGGCTTGGACATCAGTTTGTGCTTGTTCATGTTATGCTTGCAATAGTTGTCTCCATTCTTGCATCTGAATTTCTTGAATGTTTTTCCCCATTTCTTCTCTTTCTTGATACTTCATGTGTTCCCTTCTTTTTCTCCCTCTTGAGGGATGTGTTTTTATAAGTAAAATACACTGTCTATTGAGGATACAGTAGAAACTGTCTGTACAGTGACTGGTCCTTTGAATGCAAGGTCTGGCAAGTCAATGAGGCTAATTTTTCTTCTACTGACGTCAATATGTTTACAGTGATGTGAATGACTGGAAAACAGAAAACATTTGTGAAGGAGTCTTTAATTTGTTTATTATTAAATTAAATACAATTAATTAATTATTTCCACTATGTAAGGTTTAATATAGAAAAACTGGGGAGAAAACTGAACAGGAATTTTTACCTGATTTTTATTTATCTCTCTCTCTATTTTTTTTAACAGATTGAGAACGATAAGGGGACAAGTTCTCAGTAGGTGAATACCGGTGTTCAGAAGAGATATTCAGAGATATCAGCATTTAGAAGTTCTCAGACAAAAAAAAAAAAAAACACATATCCTGGTATGTCCTTTTCTACTTTGCTTGCCTCTCGTAAAGGTTCCTCTTCCAAGGGGTAGACAGCATACCAATGAATATCAGCCTAGTAGTGTAAAACACAGTTCCCAAATGGCATGGCACACATATCATTAGCAATGCGAGATCTACATCAAAGTTGTAGATAAATGCTACTGAAATAGCCTTTTTTTTTTTTTTTTTTTAAGGTTCTTGTACATGTATGCAGCTCTGCACAGAGCTGCTGCTGCTTTGCGTCGTACCCGAGCAAACTACTCCCAGGAGTCCCTCATCTCATTGCTTTGAAGTTTGCCCTTAAGTATGGCTGCAAGCAAATGTATGCTGCTCTTTTTCTGCCTTCCAGTTAGGTTAGGCTCAACTTTTGGTACACAGAGAGTGTCTTATCCAGTGTGTATTTGCTTTAGGAACAGCAGTGTGGAATACACTGAAGAACAAGTGGGCCTGGGGAAAAAAAACTCAAAATTAAGGAAATAAAAGCACTAAAACCTGAATGGATATAAAGTTTCCATACCCTGCCATTTCTGTTAAGTTTAGTGTTCAAATAGCTGGTTTACTGCTAAGAGAAATACCTGACAAGCCCCAGATTTTGTGAAAAGAGACTGCATGCAAAAAGAGGATTCAGGCACACAACCACGTTGCTCAGTGTTCACCCTCGAGGTTTGCAATATCACAAGGAATCTTACGAAATGACAGCTTCATTTCCATGCCATGCACAGTATACATTACACCTTGTGTAAATTGCTGTAAGGGCGCAAAACTCTTTTCTTGGATCCTCCAGGCACCAAGGAGCTTTGATATTTGCTCTTTGATACTGTCAACTGTGAGAGATCTTCACATGTAGGAAAGGCAAAATATCAGTGCTGAGTGCTGGCATATTCTGATCTGGGAGGAAAGTCTTGCGCCGAGAGCATTTTAAAGTGCAAAATTTTAACTGTTTCATTGAATTTTTACTAGATTTTTGACGTTCTGGTAATGCAGGAGCACCGCTGGTGACCTGGAGGAGATTTGTGTTAAGCAGTGGGGGATGTGGCCAGACTATCTTGAAGGGGATGAGCCATAAGTGCTGAGCCTGCAGGGCTGAGCCTGCAGGGATCACCCTCTGAAAATGATGCGTTTAGCAGAGTATAGCTGGTGTGGGTCTCCTGGTTTGGATGACTCCCAATTCATACATGGAAATGAGAAGCAAGGCTGGGGGACTTGCTGCAGGTCACTTCCAGTTACATGCCTTGGTATGGCCAGTTGGCTGCTGCAGAGTCCAACTGAGCTTTGTGAAGGGAAAAGGGAACAGGATTTCTACTGAATGCAGACCATTTCAGACCTGGGACCAAGCGTTTCCATAGGATGTGTGCAAAGGCGGCTACCGCAGAAGAGTATAGTACAAAAGCTCATGAAGCTTATGAAATGCAACTGGCCCTGATCGTCTTTCATGCTAGTATGAGTTACACACAGTCCAGGACACCCTGTTTCTCAGAAATGAGGACAGCGGTCCAGGAATGAAAGCCAACCCTGTGTCTGCTGCCAAAAGAAAATGAAGAAAAATGTTAGCAAAGCCGTATATCAGTGACCACAACTTAATTTCTCTCTATATAATGGAATTAGCCATTCTGATGCATTTTTTTTTTTTGGTGGTGATGGTGGGGGGGAAGCCCTAAAATATCATCACTTTCCCTGTTAGAGAATGTGACTCTAGTTTTATTTTAAGTGCCATTCCTAGGGAGTGTTTTTTAAATAACCAGGACTGATTATTGAAAAAGAAAAGAAATCAGTAATCCACTTTGTTGCCTCTTCTGCCCCATAATTGTCTTTGCTGTAAGTGTGTTCATCATGATCTCTGGTCTGACTAAATATCAGCTACAATATATTGACTATTTGCAGGAAAGTAGTGAGGTAGTGAGCTCTATATTTAATTCCTTCACCTGATTTTTTAAAACTCTCAGTAACAAGAACAGTTGTTTATATGCTGTGGTTTGAAACTGTGTTGGAGGCCTATTCCCCAAAGCCTTAAATACATCCAGAAGGCTGCAAGAAATCTCTTGGATTTCGTCTACTCCTGTTTTGAAAACATCACGAGCAAGAGGAGCTTTGCGAGCAGTAGGCTTGCTGTGCATCTTTTTGATCATTCAGAGTGAGTTTTAATTTAAGCTGGCACTTGTAGTTGGGAGCATCGCATTGATAAAAAATAAATCGCTTCAGGTATTTTTTGTGGTTTCTCATTTTCTGAAGCCTGGCTTATTTCGCAGGAGGCTTAGCATGAACAAAGTAATCTCATTTAATGTGGTTACATGCTAGAGCACAGTTGCCTCTGTGCAATGGTATGGAGCGCATAGCACAGGGCCTTAAGCTGGGGGCACTTCTGAGAGATTTGTGGGGCTAGTAAAGCAGCAGACAAGCTTGGCTGTGGAGGGGGGCCTGTCTCCTGAAAAACTAAGTAGCAAGATTTCCTTTTTTTTTTTTTTTTTTTTTTTTACATCATTTTGGACAATTCAGCAGGCGGATGAACTGCTGCATGCCCTGAGGACCCGGTCTGCGATGCACAGCCTGGCTCAGTCCTACTTCTTGTAAGGCTGAGACCTGGGTGCACACCCCCACCTCAGCACATCTTTCTGCATGGTGGGGAGGACAGTGAGTTTCCAGAGATCTCCTGGGTGGCTATGGCTGTGGGACAGCTCAGCATGAACACCTAGCAATCCCTGATGTGCTCAGGGATTTAAGACTACAAGCAGCTGGAAGATAACATATTAGGAAGCTCAATAGTAGCCAGTGCAGCCAGACCCAGGGATTAATCATATCAGCGCGTTATTAATAACAGGAGATATTGTATGTCCTGCATGCATATGTGCTCATATATCTTACAAATAGATCTGCCCGTGTGTGGTCCAGCCACTGCGAACTGAGATCACCCATGTCACAGGAGGTTTGTCTTTGTTTATAAGTCAAGTAGTAAATTATACAAAATAGTAGTATTTACTAAGCTGACGTTTCAAACCAGAAGACAATGTGTTATGGGCTATGTTGTGCTTTCAGTTTTGAATGGCTTTGCTTACATCAGTGTTTAAACTGGCAAAGTGCACACAAATGCAAGGTCAGACAAAGTTTAAGCTAAAGTATTCTGTGCCATTTCTTCAAGTGGATGCTAAAAACTTAAAATAAATACACTCTGTTCAGCTGCCCTTTGGGTATTCTAGTATTTTAAGTTACACCTGAGATAAGCCTACTAAAATAGTTTAAAAGAAGAAACCTTTTTTTTTTTTTTTTCACCTCTGGGTGTGGGATGAGGTTATTTTGTTCCTCCTGTACTCTCAGGGAAGTTATTTCCCCTGTTTTTCTTGGTTGCTCACAAAGCAAAAGGGGAAAGGGGAAAATGATCAGTCATGACAGAAATAAAAAAATACTTGGGAATGTAGAACCACAGGGTGCTCCAACGATATTTCAGTGTTGCTTTAAAACACCACCAGCATGTTTTGGTTTGCACTCTGTTTTTGAAGGACAGCTTTGTCAATTTGAGTCTTCTTGGCTCCATTTGAATCAATGACAAAACAATAATCAGTTTCAGAGAAAAAAAAATATTATTTCCACTGGGAACAAATTCTTTTTACTTGAGACTTAACCTGCACACTTCCTCCGGCTCCGAGTTCCTCAGACCCGATGGCTGACTAACAGAATATAACTTTGCACTCATTTAAAATGCAATTGCAGAACACACCAGAGAAAGTCATTTAGCAGTATATCGACAGAAGGGCAGCTTGTAAATCTAATAAGCTTCTTCCATTTCTAATTCCTAGGATCCCACTATTAACAATATTATATTGCCTTTGGCAATATCTGACACGCACATATGGCAATGTACCAAATGGTCTATTAATATGACAGATGCATTTCAGAAAAGAGTAACTCTCTCATCCCCCTCGGATACATAGATGAATCGAAGAATGTCTGGAACAAAGCTCGCTATTTACTCCTTTCCCATTCTCATGCTGCTTATTAAACCGGTGTGATGTAAAACCGTGGTATAAGACAGCCTGCTACACCAAACGTAATTCAATAGCCTCACTTCAAAGATAAGTATGTTGCTAACTTTCTGTTGGAATTAACCTGTCCCAGGCAGCATTCTGTAATTACAGGATAGCAACTGGACCTTCTGGACCTTTGGACCTTCTGACATATTGCACGCATTTGGTGAATGCCGGTGATTTTCACATCATAATGCAATCCTCATATTCAGTGGAAAGCCAGCACTGAAGAAATGCAGGTCTAGTCAGGTAACAAAGCATGCCTGATAGTGGTCTGGAAGTGAGGAAATCTGGCATTTCAAGTGTGCTTTGGAAAGGAGTCTCTGGGGAATTCACATCCTCTGATTTGAATCTTTTCTAACTCCCTAATGACACCATCTTGAAATAAATCTTACCTGAAGCAGATGCCTCCTCCAATATACCTATATAAACCTTTTGTTCCAACACACACAAAGAACACTTCAAGTTAAATACTCTTCTAGATGGCTCTTACAAGCTGTCAGCATTAAGTTTCATAACAAACAGATGTTCATATTTTATAAGCCTCCTCCATAAAAGCCTTCCAGTATTCTCTGTTTCAACAGAGGCACAATGGAAAATTATAAGGGTCTAGAAACAGTACTCCTGTGGGATCCCGCAATGACTAAGTTTGGCTGCATTAAAACACATCTACAGCTGTGGGGATATTGATAGTGAAGGGTTGGGAAGTGGTGCATGGGCAAGATTAGATAAAAGCCAAAGGTTTGACATCCTGATGCTGGTGAGATTTCCATTGGCAGTGGAAAGAGGAGGCTGCCCTGCTTTGGTGGGGGCAATGACTTCAAAACTGACATTTGGAAGAGGTGGCTAGGGGCTATTTCCTAATTCCAGCATAGGCAACAGAGCTGTGAGTCAAATATCACCCACCTGAGTTCAGTTAAGTGTGCCATTTGACTCCTGGACACAATCACAACCAAATTTTGAGCATGGAGTCCTATAGCTCACCCTGGCTCTGCAGGAACACTCCCCTCTGGGTCTGGTCCTAGCAGAGGCCATAGGTCTGTTGCAGCCATAGCCTCCAGGCTCCTAATCCTCTGGAGCTTGGCAGACTGTGCCACAGGAGCAGGGAAAGAAGGGCAGAGCCCTGAGATAGGGCTAAGTAACCTCATTGACTGAAGAAAGGTAAATTTATGTGCTGCTTTGCAGCCTATCACCCTAACACCCCTCATCTAACATTGTCTCTGGTTTTACCCCTTTTTAAGACAAGGTATTCAAGCCATAGCAGCAGCTAAAGGAGTCTCTTTGCACACTTCTTGTCTGTTATTGCAAAGGAGCAAGGATGCAGCTGGCTTAAAAGAAAATTAGAGATAGTCCAATGCTGTGCCATCCTTCCAGAGCTTGTGTTTCTGCCTCCTCCCCTATACAGCACCTCTCTTTGTACTGAAAAGCTGCCAGCCAGATCAGGGGCTCATCAGGGGCTCATCAAGATGACACAAGTCTCAACCCCTCCTCCCTCTTTTTTTTTTCTTTCTTTTTTTTTTTTTTTTTCCCCTTTTCTGCTGTGTCAGCTCACTGGTGTAGCTAAACAAAACAACCAGGGTGCCAGGTGCAAGGGAAGGAATGGCAGGGCATAGCCAAGGCTGGCAAAGCATCTTTTTTTTTTTTTTTTTTTTTTTTTTTTTTGGCAGTGATGCAGTCTTAAATTGGTCTAAAATGAATTTGGAACAGTAGTGGAAAAGAATGATTCTGAGCTCTTTTAAAGAGCTCTGTGCTCTTTAAAGTCTTTAAAGAGCTCTGTGCTCTTTAAAAGTCCCCAAAATATAAAGGGATTTTTTTGAATTTATTTTGTCAGCATTTAATTAGCCCTTAGGCAAAAAAAAAAAAACAAACAAGCAACAACAACAACAATAAGCTGGAGTAGGTACCTTAAAAAGATGATAAAATCTTGTCACACTGCAATCTATGGACATTCTGTTACTGAATTCAGAAGAACTAGGATTTCACCCTTGAAAAAGAGCCTTGGCTTGGTCAGTTTGGACTTGTCGCTTCAGTTACTTTGCATTCTTACTGCTCCTCAACAGGAGGAACAAGCCTAACCCTTCTGAGTTTTTGTTTGCTTGTTTGTTTGTCTTCTGAAGCAGAAAGCCGATCTCAAATTTCCTTTGGACACATGTTTGAGTGCTTTTACTTAATATTTACATTGAGAAGAACCTTGTTCTAACAAAATATATTGCATGAATATTTGTGGAAAGCCAAACCAGAGCAGATGCAAACAGAACTAAAGTGGATTCATTAAAAAAAATTTCAACTATTTGTGGACACTTCATAACATTCATCCTGTCTGGCTGGTAGAATGAAGCAGTTTAGATTTTTGAGAGAAAAAAAAAACATTCTTGCAACAGATATCTTCATGGACAAATAAGTTTGAATGACCCATTCTTCATCTGTAATTTCTTCCTGACTAGTTACAGATGGAATGAGTTGATGAGAAAGGGAAGAGAGATTCTCACCATCGTGTTTTCATACGATCATGGAAATAAGAATTAAAATAAAAATCAAACAATCTCCTTCTGTCTTCTGTCTCCTTTTTTTTTTTTTTTTTTTTTTTTTTCCTTCTCCTAGTTCATTATGACCTTTAAGTGCATATTTTCCATTGGCTTTGTTCAGATTGGTGCTGCCAGTTTGTGATGAAACAGGAAAAAGAGCCATCTTTCAAAAATGTTATGAACTTTCCAAAAGAAGTGGAACCTGGTAGCTTTCACAGCTCTTGCTGCCACACAGAGTTGCCTTGGGAAGAGTGAAGGTATGAATTGGAGAAAGATGGAACACATGGAAAAAAAGGAGAAGAGTGGCTGAAATACCCAAAAAAAGTGTCTGTGCATGGGTAGACCTTTTGACTCTGATATTTTAATCTGACTTTCTCCTTCTGGAAGTCATGAAATGAGCCTAGGGTACTTGCTGGGGTGGGCTCTGTGAATTTTTCACTGGATCTGTCTCTGTCTCTGTAAATGGAGAAGACAACCAGCTTAAACCAACTGCCCAGTTCAGAGTTGAGATGAATCCCTCTTTTTCATGAAGTCACAACATTTTCCTTTTTCTTTAGGATGGATATTATGGGAAAGTAATACTTGTGCTCAACTAAGGCTCAATTCAACCCAAATATCACAACAGGTTTGGGTCCCATCTTTCTCAAAGTGAGTCAGGTCTTACAAAACCTCATCTGTGAGCCAGGAAGCTGAACCAGTCAGTTCCAGTTCAGGTTCAGCCATGGATGGAGTTCCAGTTTCAGTTTGGTTCTTGTTAAACCCATCAAAACTTTCAGAAAGCAGTTTAGATTCAATATAAGAAAAAAAGTCCTGAATGATTTGGACCAAATTCAGTTCAACATTCTGTGTTAACAGAATCTGGAAAGAAGCTGATCTCCAGCTGGGACCATAAACACATTCTGAAATAAAGAGATTTACTTCTTTCATTTATCATTTAGAAAAGAATGGGAGCTACACTTGTCCTTGCACGATTTTACTGGCATTTGTACATTGTATAATGTATGCCTGCCATCCTGACAGAGATCCATTCCAGAAAATAACCCATGACCGTTATGGATGTGAATTGCATTCCTTTTAAATAACAAGAAGAGACTGGAGAAAATCTGAACTACTTTAAGAGATGACCGAGAGACACTTTTCAATAGAATGGATTTTATTCTCCTAATAAGGGAAAGTCATGTTGTACAATAACTGTATCATCTCATTCCCTCAGTAAAGTTTATGAAGAATAGACTGACACATTTTTTCTTACTGCTTATATATTATGCTGATGCACGTCAGTAGGTATTAATTTAGTAAGCTGCTACTTTTGTGCAAAAATGGATTGGTATGAATAGAGCAAAACCACCTTAGAGTGATGTTTTTAGGACTGATTTTCCCTGGCCTTGCTCTACTGATCAGATGTGGTATTCAGATTAAAACAAGAAGAGAGCCAGAACAAGGTTTCCAGCTGTTATTAATGAAGCATTTCTGCTTAATCCCCATGGAAGGCGCAAAATCAACATTGTCATGGTTCTTCTTTGAAAAATCCTTGGTCCAGTAAACTCTGGAACATGTTTGTAGAATTTTAAGTGGAGGAGAAGCTACACAGGAGGGAAATGTGGAGAGCAGGATGAACACACTGCTGAGATGTGGTGTTCCTACAGCCTCTCTTGTACGCGACCACCTACGTGCTTTGCTCATGGACAACCAAGTGAAGTCTGCAAATTCACTACGCTTCTTTTGCCTACTTTAACTCCTTTGGTCCCTGGCAAATAACCAGATCCATTGTCATTCACTTGGGGCCAGCCTTTCCCATATTCACAGAAGAAGCACAGAGAAACAGAGAGATCTTGTAATGCACTTGCTTTAAAATGTGCTGCAGCAGCCAAAAAAAAAAAAAAAAAAAAGACCCCACCAGATTTTGAAAAGAAATAAATCTTGCTGAAAGCAATTGAATTGGGAATATGCTGGGCAAGAAGGACTTTCTACTTAAATAGTTTTTATTTTCCTGATAAGGAAAAGTCAACTGGATGCCAAAAATAGCATATACCTGTGACGTGAATGAGCCACTGTTCTTGTCTTGCTGAGAATTCACTGGACTCTGCCTGCTTCAGGGCTTTATAATGCCAGGTAACACTATAGCCTAACATTCTGCACATCACGTCTTTACAAGAAAAGGGACTTTGAGTTCCTGCTGGTGAGTCTGTCTATCAAATATTCCCCTACACCAGGGGAAAAATATCTCTCCTAACTTACACTGGTAGGCCTTCTGTAATTTAAACAAGTTTGTGCCAAGTGAGTAGAGTCCAAAATACTACACCTAAGCTTTCCAGATCTACACCAGCAAAATTAATTGTACTACTTTCCTGGATCCAACTTTAGCAATTAATATATTAAAACCAATGTGTCATCTGAGTTGATAGTAAACTGGGGTTATCAAAAGCAGTTTCAAGAACCAACCAAAGAAAGAATTATCATGTAGACACTGAAATAGTTGCAGAAGTTGTCACCAAGCTATGTGCTGATCTGCTTGAAGGTAGGAGGGCTCTGTAGAGGGATCTGGATGGGCTAGACCAATGGGCTGAGGCCAACTGCATGAGGTTCAACAAGGCCAAGTGCCGGGTCCTGCACTTGTGGCACAACAACCCCAAGCAGTGCTGGGGGGTGCAGGCTGGGGGAGAGTGACTGGAAAGCTGCCCAGCAGAAAGGGACCTGGAGGTATTGGTCAATAGATGACTGAATATGAGCCAGCAGTGTGCTGAGGTGGCCAATAAGGTCAACATCATCCTGGCTTGTATCAGAAATAACATGGCCAGCAGGTCTAGAGAAGTGATTGTCCCCCTGTACTCAGCTCTGGTGAGGCTGCATTTCAAGTACTGTGTTCAGTTTTGGGGCCCTTGCTACAAGGACGTTGAGGTGCTTGAGCGTGTCCAGAGAAGGGCTACAAAGCTCTTGAGGGGTCTAGAAAACAGGTCTTACAAGGAGCAGCTGAGAGAACTGGGGTTATTTAGCCTGAAGAAAAGGAGGCTTAGGAAAGTTCTTATCGTGTTGCACAGTTACCCTAAAAAAGGCTTTAGTGATGTGGGGATGGGGCTCTTCTCTCAAGCACCAAGTGATAAGATGAGGGGAAATGGCCTCAGCTTGCATCAGGTTTAGGTTATACATTGGGAGAAATTTCTTTACTGAAAGGGTTGTGTGGCATTGGGCCCCTCACTACAAGAAGGACATCGAGGTGCTTGAGCGGGTGCAGAGAAGGGCGATGAAGCTGGTGAGGGGCCTGGAGAACAAGTCCTACGAGGAGCGGCTGAGGGAGCTGGGCTTTTTCAGCCTGCAGAAAAGGAGGCTCAGGGGTGACCTTATTGCTCTTTACAGATACCTTAAAGGAGGCTGTAGCGAGGTGGGGGGGTTGGTCTGTTCTCCCACATGCCTGGTGACAGGACGAGGGGGAATGGGCTGAAGCTGTACCAGGGGAGTTTTAGGTTGGATGTTAGAAAGAACTTCTTTACGGAAAGGGTTGTTAGGCATTGGAACAGGCTGCCCAGGGAAGTGGTGGAGTCACCATCCCTGGAAGTCTTTAAAAGACGTTTAGATGCAGAGCTTAGGGATATGGTTTAGTGGGGACTGTTAGTGTTAGGTCAGAGGTTGGACTCGATGATCTTGAGGTCTCTTCCAACCTAGAAATTCTGTGATTCTGTGATTCTGTGATTCTGTGATTCTGTGAAATGGGCTGCCCAGGGAAGTGGTTGAGTCACCATCCCTGGAGGTCTTCAAGAAACAGGTAGCTGTAGAACTTAGTAGCATGGTTTAGTGGTGGACTTTAGTACTAGGTTAAAGGTTGGACTAGATGATCTTGGAGATCTCTTCCAACCTGAATGATTCAATGATTCGATGATCTAAATTGTGTTAAGCACATAACTGTGAATAAACTGGGTTATGAAGCACTACCATGGCACTGTGACCCCTCATCTTCTCAGGAAAGAAACTGCTTCCTAATGTCTCATTAACTGAACTCTCCCTTGAGACATGATAACGGGCTTGAAATCCTGCATGCTCACAGGCTGTATCCCCTTGGTCAACTTATTGCAAGAGAAGTAATAAATGGGGGATTTCCCTTCTCTGGACAATATAAGATCTCTCTAAACCTCTGGGAACAATAGATAAAATCTGTGCCATCCAGAATTAAATTATTTTGATGTAAATGACAGCCCAATGAAACATTTATCTTTAACAACAAAGGCTTTTTCATGGGTTAGTATGGTAGGATGTAGTAAAAAAATTGATTTAGTTTTTTGATTTTATGGTGTTAGAATTTTCTCAGATATGGAGATAAACGTTCTTGATAGCTATTTATGACCTTTCTAATAGTGGCAGTGCACTTAAATTTATTACTGATTCTGTAATCATGTAGTCCCACTAAATAACTGCATCTCAAAGATGCTGTTTAACAGCATCTTTAAAGATGAATGCACTCATCTTTAAAGAATAGCTGGAAGGTGATGCTCTGAGAAGTGCATCAGCTACGCTTTTTATGACAGAGCTCTGGATGAAATGATGTTGAACAGGTTTTCATCAGCACAATTAAAAGCTACGAGTAGGATTTTTTTTCCTCAGTAACAAATTACCCTAACTTGTTCTAATCCTGATCAAGTTCTGATCAAGTGACTAGGGACATGTTTTTTGTGCTTCTCTTCCAGCTCCTATCACACACAAAGGACAATCATGACCCAGAATTTGTCTTGTGGTGGTGGACCAGACAAGACATTAGGCTGAGACCCGTCTGTATGACTGTAAGATGAAAAATATCTGAACACCAACAGTGCTCTCATTGTTGTCTGAGAGCCTTAAGACTTAAACCCAGACTATAACATGCCAATCTCTTACACCAAGGCACTTCTTCACTTCTTGCCAAATATCTCTGTAAAGAAACAGTGAAATAGAACCACCTTTGCTCAGAAAAATATGTGCAAATGGATGACATTCATACAGTGCCTCCAGGCATCCACAGTGTTTAAAAAATAAGCAACTGATTTAAGTTGGAAGACCCAGATCTCCAGACAGTCAGTGCTACTGTTTTGAAAGTGGATATTTTAAAATTTTATTTTTTTCATTACATTTTTTGAAAGTATTTTAAAAAATGGAAATGCCAAACTTTCCTTTGTGCTGCTTCTAACAGAATCTGGCAGAAATGGGCAATTCATGTAATTCTACAATCTGTGCTTCTGTAAATGATGACAACAATTTTGTTGTGAGGCCAAGACTTCACTTGAGACCCAAAGGAAGGCTCTGTCTGTGAGCCCTTGATCTAAAAATAGAAGACTTGTACCTGGGGAATTCATAGAGGAAGGGATTTCTACAGAGAGATCTAAAAAAAGATACTGCATGTTCCCCCAGGAAAGAAGCTTTTAGCCCAGAGGGCAGAGTGTAAAAACATGTGTAAGTAAAGATTAAAAATAAAAATAAAATAAAAATAATGGATAGATAAAATTCAGGAGTAGATTGAGCAGGGAGCTATACCAAGTGATTAAGTTGAACTTGCCAAGAAAGGAACAAGGGATGTTTTCCATACTATATATAGTAGGGATAGTGACCCTTCCAACTCCTCTGTGAGGAGTCCAGAAGCTGCCCCATGTTAGATAAGAGCCAGCTCTAGCCAGCTCCAAAAGGGACCCGCTGCTGGCAAGAACCAAGCCAATTAGCAATGTCTTTTGTGCCTCTGAGAGAGCAAATTAAAAAAAAAAAAAAAAAAGGAAAAAATTGCTGCACAAAAGCAGCTGGGAAAGAGAGGGCTGAGAAACAGCCCTTCAGAGCCTTTCAGACCCCAAGGTCAGTGCAACAGGAGGGCAGGAGGTGCTCCAGGCATGCAGCAGCAGTTCCCCTGCGGCCTGTAGAGAGGCCCCTGGTGGAGCAGGCTGTCCCCCTGCAGCCCATGGGTCCCACATGGAGCAGATCTCCACACTGCAGCTGTGGAGGAGCCCCCAGTGGAGCAGGTGGATATGGCCTGGAGGAGGCTACGGCCCATGGAGAGCCCCTGCAGGAGCAGGCCCCGGGCCAGAGCTGCAGCCCGTGGAGAGGAGCCCACGCAGGAGCAGGGGGCTGGGGGTGCCAGAATCCCATGGGAGGGACCCCACAGGGAGCAGGGGCAGGGACGGACTGTGAAGGTGTGGTGGAGACGAAGCATCAGGGACTGACCACAGCCCCCACTCCCTGTTCTCCTGCACTGCTTCAGGGGAGGATGTAGGAGAGGGTGGATGGGGGGAAGGTGTTTTCAGTTGACTTTTGGTTTCTCACTGCTCTAGCTTGTTAATAGTAGGTAATAAATTATATTATTCTCCCTATGCTGAGTCTGTTTTGCCTGTGACAATAATTGTTGAGTGATCTTCCTGTCGTTATCTCAACCCTTCAGCCATTTTCATCATATTTTCTCCCCCTTTCCCTTTGAAGACAGGTAGCGAGAGAGAAGTTTTGGTGGAGTTTGGCTGCTCAGCTGGGTAAAACTGCCACACCAACTCTACAAAACACAGCTAAATCTCCACACATCTGACAAACAGAAGACATTTATGGCACACCTCAGGGAACTGAGGGATGTGAATGTCCTTGGAGAGTTCCCAGCAGGAGATGGTAGTGGGTCTTCTGGACATGACACACTGTAGGCCTAAGGCTTCATTGCTTTCTTCCACAGCTGGGGATTAGGATGATTCACGAGCACAGATGTTGAGCTATCCATGGCCATGCGCTTTGGTCTTGTATAAACTGTTCATAAATGGTTTTTGGTCCAAAAGTCACACACCACGCCATTGAGTCTGTGCCCATGATTTATACAACCACGATCAAAGGAACCTCCTCTACTCATCTCCTACTCACAGTCCATCTGTGGCTTCCATAGAGACAATAATAATCTCTCAAAAATACCCTGCTAGTACTAGGAAGGGGAAAAAAGATCCCAAATCTCTTGATTTATCTGAAACATAAAATATGTATATATATATATATATATTTATATATCTGGGGTGCATCAAGCACGGCATTGCTAGCTGGCCAAGGGAAATGATTGTCCTAGTCTGCTTTGCACTGGTGTGGTCTCATTTCAAGTACCGTGTGCAGTTTTGGACACCACAATATAAGAACTATCTGATAAGTGTCCATAACTATCATAACTATCTGAAAGTGTCCAAGGAAGGCTACAAAGATGGTGGAAGGTCCAGAGGGTAAGATGTTTGAGGAGCAGCTGAGGTCCCTGGGTTTGCTCAGCCCAGAGCAGAGCAGGCTGAGGGGAGGCCTCATGGCGGCCTGCAGCTCTCTCACGAGGGGAGTGGAGGGGCAGGTGCTGAGCTCTGCTCTCTGGGGACAGCGACAGGACCAGAGGGAGCATGGAGCTGGGACAGGGGAGGGTCAGGCTGGGGGTTAGGGAAAGGTTCTTCACTGGGAGCATGGTTGGGCACTGTAACAGGCCCCCCAGGGCAGTGGTCACGGCACTGAGCCTGCTGGAGTTCAAGAAGTGTTTGGACAGTGCTCTCAGACACATGGCATGATTTTGGTTGGTCCTGTGTGGAGCCAAGAGTTGGACTCAAAGATCCTTGTGGGTCCCTCCCAACTCAAAATATTCTACAATTCTGTGATTCTGTGTTATATGGTGGATTGGCTTTCTGAGATTTAACCCTACTCCCTTTCATAGGAGACTGTAACATCTTTTTGGAACTGTCATGTCAGCAGCTTAAAGGTAGCTATTAGAATCAGATTGTAACAGTGTCTTGGAACTTCAGATTACTGTGTCATTAAATAATTTTTAATGGATCCAGCTGAGATGAATTGTACTGCATGTTTTGTATTATTGGAACTCCAAAGCAGTGATGGTAGAGAAGAGGCTAGGAAAGTAAGAGCATTGCAAACATTGTTTTTTTAGCAATAACTCAGGGATTTGCTGTCTTCCTGAAAAGTGGGGATGTACAGTCAGTCCCGTTTTCTTCTTGGATAGTCTCTGCTCTTTTGCCTTTGTGCTAAAAAATTCCACAGGTGCAGAAGCAGGGATGGTTGGAAGGGAACATCACTATATGTTTACATGAGAGAACAGAAATTATAGAGCAAATTCGAGTGTTGTTTTTTTCTTTTCAAGAGTGCGATACACTTGACTATATCTGTCAGTCTTTTGAAGGGAATTGGGTCAAGAAGAGAATGTATTTCTCAAGGACCTGCTTAGGAAAGTGTTTTACTCAGCAACAACAGCAGACACTACAGTTATTTTAATAGCCAGTGTATGCTGCAGTGCTGAACTTCTCAACACCTTCACAATAGGGTAACCAAATGACAAAACACTCCTAGGAGGCAGAGCAGCTATACATGCTAATAACTCCTCTTATGATCTCTTTGACCATCTGGCAAATGCATTTCCCACTTCTTCTTTTGAGATTACTGCAGCCCCTCAAGTAGGTGCACTCTGTCCCACAACCACTACTTGCCCTTTAAGGTTCACAATGAGAACGTGATTTGAAATATTCATACTCTAAACCACTTGATTTTACTTGCTGTTTGCATGGAGGTAAGATTTAGGAGCCCAGCAGTACTAGATTTTTTTTGTGACACCTCTCCATGCTCTTCATCTAAACATAGTTTCCAGGCTGTAGGGTATAATAGCTAAGAGTGGAATAAGGGACAAAGTGAAAATAACACATGAAGAAGACATGGGAAACCTGAGTTAAGAGTGAGAAAGCACACAGTGGTCTATCAAACCCAAGGTCACAACAGAGTGGCTGCCGCCACATGGGTATGACAGAGGACTGTCATATCCAGTTGTCCCCTTGACCTCTTTTCCATTCAGGAGTTAAAAGCCCCAAACTGTCAAAAACTATATCAAGAAATGCTTCAAAAAATCTTGTTCCTGGATATAAAAGCTGTCTCTTGTACCATGAAGGCTGTCTCTACACCCTTTTATTTCAGCCTTGAGCCACTTTTAATGTGATCACATCTTTCATGGGAGAAGGGCTTTTCATTTTAATGGATACCCTACTTCTGTGTTCAACAGGTAAAGCTAAAAGCAAATAATCAGAGCCTGTTAAAAGTCAAACTAAGTACGTACAATCACTTCAGCTTTCACCAATGCAAATCACTGGTTCTGCTGGTTAAAATATCTCTAGCAAATTTGAATGCAAAAGCTAATTTTCAGCATTACACAAATGCACAAAAATGTGTGAAATCTGCAGGCATCTGAAGAAATTAGCACAACTTCCACAAACCACTGAAAATGACCTTAGCAGGCATTTAGTAAGAAGCCTGGGAATAGAGTTTAGGGCAAGATCTAGGCTCAGGCTGGGACTTGCTGAGAAACAGCTGGGGCTGAGCCCATGAGGACCACTGTGCTGAGATGTGGCCCCCTGGACACTGTTATTCCCATGCCATGGAGGATAAGACCCATGAGTGGGTGGCCAGCCCCACCCCTGCTTTTTCCAGCCCATCCAAAGGTGAATGCAGGACACATCAGAAAAAAATGAGAAATAAAGATCCTAATTCTACTGCCAATTTGAACTGTAATTCTTTTTCTTATTTAATGCATGTTGATATCCCATCCACATCATTTCCAAGACAAACAAACGAAAGGATAGAACAGTACAGTTCTGCTCCAATTTCACCGGGCTGTCTCTATACTACATCAGACTACTCTAGACTACTATTGCCAGGGAGCTGGGCTGGGGTTTCTCTTTGTCTGTTTTTAAGTCCCGAGCTGTCTCTATGGGCTCTAACCTCAGTCATTAATATCAATTACTGTAAGGACAGCTGCCTTGTTCTCCTTGTCAGAACTTCAGCATGGAGGGTAATAGACGGCTTCAGGCTGGCCTCCTGCCAAGAGGGCTCCATTGTGTTCATCTGTGATACATGAGGAAGAAAATAATGGGGTTAAATGAATTTGATTAGACTGAACTCAGCCTAGCATAGCATTTAGGCTCTAATTTTGCTCTTCTACAGTATGATTTTACATCCCTGAAATCAGCACAGGTTTAGACATTGATTTAAGACTTGTTTAGAAGGTCGGTGACTCCTTTTAGGTTTTATAACTACCACCTAGACTCTATCAGAGCTGGGTATGTTGATGTGTTTAGATTATATATAGTCTTTTTTTGTTAACAAATACCAAATAAGTTTTGAAAGAATAAATGGACATCCATTATTTCCAGGCAATGACATTTATTTTTGCGTCTTGGCAAAACACTGAGTATTTAACAAGTATTTAACATAGAAATTCTTTCTCCTGACTCACATCACTTCTTTTTTTTTTTTTTTTTTTTACTTTTTTTTTTAATTTAATTTAATTTTTTTTTAATCCACATTGTAGTATATTCTGCCAATTCCTCACTTGTACCAGCCACAGGACAAAAGACCCAAATAAAAAATAGTGGAGAATGTGTAACACAGCTCTTCATCACATATAAGAGAGCCACAGTATGCATCAAAGAAGATAGTTTTGCTGGAAAAGAGAAAAAAAAAAACAAGAAAACAAAACACATATTAATATATATACTGATAAAGTTAATGGGAATAATCCAAATGGCTTTAATCATTGTGGTATGGGGCTCCAGTCTTTTATTACAGAGATTTTAGGTTCTAAAAGCTGTCCTCACTTGGCGTCAGTTGGCATAACTCCATCTGGAGCACCACCAGTCTACCCTTTTGAATGTCTAGCCCAGGGGAGGTGCTAGCTTTATTTCAACACTGAATGAGCTGATTAAAGAAGAAAACCACTGTATAAAATGCTCAAAGAAACCATGATGTTAAATCTGGCTCTGATGAAGATGCAGGAACTCCATAACAGCATTGTAAAAAGAGCTATTCAGGTTCAGATGCAGCGGCAGGGAGAAAAAAAAAGGAAAAAAAAAAAAAAAAAAAGGTTGTGGCATAGTAAATAAAAAATATTTTGAGCATTTACAGAACCCAAATGAGGCCAACCTAAAGAAGTTTACATTTTCATTTTTAGTTGAAAGACTGTTTTGTTTTTGTTTTGTTTTTCAATGTATTTGTATTTTTTCAATGTATTTGTATTTGTATGTATTCAATTACTATAACAAAATGTATGTAATTCCACGATAACAGATATGACTGTTTTGACATAATTTTAACGCTGTTGTTTGTATTATATTAATGCTGGAAATCTGTAAGAGTAAAAGTAAATATATCTCAACACCTATCTTACTGGGAAGAACAACAGCGTAGATGCTGAGATACAATGGCATGGAGGTCAATATCAATACCACTAAATTAAGTAACAAATCTGGCCATTAGGCTGGGAACTCCCCTGACAAGACCTGCTCCATGGAGAATGGCCCCATAAATCTTCATTCAAGTGGGCAAACATACTAAGCCAGGCTGGTCTACTTGGAGATGACTCTCCATGTTTATTTGTTTGTTTTTTATGTTTTTAATTTTAATTTTATTTTATTTTTTTGAGAAGCAATGCTGAGCAAGGGAAACTATTTAGTAATTCAGTATAGTAATTCAGTAATGCAACAATACTTACAGACTTGCTTACCCTATTATCTTGAATAAGGCACTACTCATGGTAGCAAAGGGAAGCATATATACAAGCATTTGTAGGTTTCAGCTTCAACTTTGAAATTCACATCTCAAGGATGAGTTTTTATTATGTGTGCAAAGTCAGACTGCTGCAATGTGCTTCGTCAAATCCTTATCAAAAGTTTTAGGGCAAGCATAAATAAATGAGTAGCCACTGCTTTCCTACCTGTTAGGACATGTAAAGCTGTGTATTCACAACAATGCTGAATTAGTTCAGCTCCTGAGCACATTTCACAGGCTGTGGAGAAAAAAAAAAAAAAAAAGAAAAAAAAGGAGAGAGTTTTTCCCTACCACTATGAAATAACCAGAAATTGAAAGGTCTGACATGAATCTAAAGTTTCCTGATATCTTCCTTCCTGCTATACAGACTGATGGTGAAATAACAAATACTTTAGCATGTTAAGCCTCAGTAGTAGTTTTTTTATAACTTCCAGGAGGTTCTGTGGGTGGATTTGTAACCATGTCGACTAGCTGAAGGACATTTAAGAGCAGATGTTTAAGCATAAATTTCTCTGTAATGTAAGACCTTGCCCAGCTGTAAAACCTATTCATGCTGAAAAACCACTGTGAGGTATCTGAGGATCTTTTGGAATTATAGTTACTATAAATTGAGTTCATTGGCTAGGTCTGAGTAAGGGAACAGCATTTGGGCTTTTTATATACGATGGAATTTGTAATAAGAGAAGTTCTGCCATCTTCGTTTTGTCCTGTAAGTGTAGAGCCACATGTATGAAAACAACTGACATTTTAAAAATAGTGAAGCTGAAGGATGCAAGCCAGGGAGAAGTTTGTGACTGCCCCGATAGTTTCCTGTTCAAGTAACATGGAGGAAGATAAAATGTCAGAACAGAGTCAAGAAAAGAAAAAGCATGAGGAGTACCATCCCTTCTGCCTCAAGAGTCGATTTACCCACCCAATGACAGGGTCCAGCAGGGAGCTCTCTATGTATTTTGTGGAGAAGCTTGAGGTTAAAAAATAAAAAAATAAATAAATAAAAATAAATAAATACATAAATAAATAAAATGGAGCTGCAAACATGGCAAAGCCTCCTGGAAAGTAAACACCACACAGATAAAAACAGGTCCATTGAGAAACGGGAGGGGAAGAAAAAGATCAGTTATCTAGAGGAAAGCAAGTGCTGACTCAATTTCTTTCTGTTTCTGGAAACAAAATTATGGTTTCTGACTAAGCAGCTCATCAAATTGAAAAAAAAAATAAATAAATATCACTGACATCAGATGATCAGGGGACTGCTACTGGTTTGTTACTGGTTTGTTACTGGTCCCCAGTGCCATGCAGACATTGCATTGCAGGTGAGGTGCCACTTGTTCTCCAGTGGTGCCTGGGAGTGGAGTGAGCCAGGGAAGCATACAGGTCCTGGTGGCTGCCCCAGTGCCTGATCCCAGATGGGTTTCCATGTGGCAGGAGGTCACAGCAATAGGTTCAGGATGGTAAGGGCATGGGAGAGTTGGGGAATGTAGCTCCAGGCAAGGTGAGGGTGCTGGGGAGCTGCCTGTCTCATTGGCAGAGATGAGAGGGAGCAGAGGGGAAGGACATGTGTTGCTGCAGGGCTGTCTGCCCTCCCCTGCCACCTTACAGGCTCCGAGTGGGGCTCCTCCGTGTCCACCAGCCACACACTGCAGGGGCACAAAAAGCTCTCGGACTGACAATTACACATCCTGCAGCACATTCATTTAAAGGCTCTGCCTATTTAGCATGGTTTGCTATAAAAATGTGTTTGCTATTTATCCTAGCTTGGATTTCCTTCTTATTGCAGAGAGGAGCCTTCAGCCTGGTGATGTGCAGTGGTGCTGGGTGCTGCACATCTCAGTAGTGGGAGTGAATCCATGCAGATGGAAAGCATGGACCACGGGTGGGCATGCCAGGAGGGACTGGAGGGAGCCTGCTCAGCAAGCAGCTTTACAGCCAGCTTTGCAGCCTCCACACTCCACCAACCTGGTGCTGGAGAGCTGTAAGCAAGAGCTGGCAGATGTGAGCACCTTACCTGCCTGCTGGTGCTGCCACACTGGGAATGCTTTTTAGGAGAAACAGCCTGCAGTCCTGCCGGGGGTTTTTGGAAGCTGTTCAAGATTATTTCCACATTGCCAGGAAAACACATGGCCCAAACTTATGAGCTTAATAATCACTTTAGCCCTCAACAGCAGCTGATAGTGGCTTATCTTCTCAGGCTTGTCTACATTGCCTACTAAACGATAATCCTAATTACAGCCCTAATTATGTTTCTGCCCAGAGTATTTGTAGATAACCTTAACTCTTGATCTGTTTAGTCTAGTTTTCCAGGTGGCAACAGATTTAAAAACAGGTTTTTAAACAAGATATGACTATTACATTTCTAATAATAGGAGAATGTGATCTCAACATTGCCTGTTATTTACGGACACGTGGTACAATTGGTTGACTGTGGTGGTTGTGAATGCAAGCTCATAAATCCAAGTTCACTTCTTACTTAGTTTGTGCCTGTGTTGCCTGATTTAAATCTTTACATAGTGAATTGGAAATGTCCTGGACTGAATTGGAAATACTTTAAGTATTTCAGATACAGGCAGCTCTCCCTAATGCCAGTTTGGAGCGGGCATCTGTCAGACATTGCTTTGAAACTTGCCTCTCAAGGAAACTCTCACCATTCCTGGGAAACAGATCCCGTTTTCATCCCAACACTCTTATCTCTCACAGAAGCATCTGAGGCAGAGTCACGCTCACGGGTTCAGCCCGCGCGCTTCAGAGGTTCCCTGGCTCGCAGTGTTTGTGTCCAAGGTCACAAAGAGAGCCATAAAAATGATTTGTAGTCTGGAGAAAATGCCTTGGAGGGGAAACCTTAAAGAGTTAGGTCTAATTATCCAAAACAAGGCTTCAATATGACCCTGTTATAGGAGAAGTACCATAATGGGTACCACTGCCTCTTGGGACAGCGTAGCATCGAGCAAAAAAGATTTGTCTAGTTGAGAGCTCAGGCCAACGTCCAGCTGCAGAAATCAGAGGACTTCAAATCAGAAAAAAAGCCAAGATTTCAAATCAGAAATATGGTTATTCAGTGGAACCAGCTACATAAAGCAGTGATGGGTTTGCCATCGCTGGATACTGTTCTGAAAAAAAAAGCTTTCAGCCAGACCCAAGTTATTGAACTCAACTAAGGGTGATGGGATGCAACACTGTGGGTTGTTTCAGAAGAGGGATTGAATTTCCCCTGAGTTTTAAACTCTCTGAATCTGTTAAGCAGATCCATCATGCTTGTATAGTACTATCTAGGATGGATTAGACTTCCGTGTCATCAGAACTAGAGGGAATGTGTCCTTAAAGCTGTTACACCACTTCTCTGTATGGTCAAGAGCAGCATAACAGTAATTATTGCTGGTATTTTTCTTTTTTTAAAGGGCACAGCATAAATTAGTGTATGACTTATTTATTTATTTATTTATTTATTTTACCACAAAACTCCACAATGTTGTATGAAACTGATGAACTCAGGCTCCTGGAACAGGCAATAATGGGGCTTCCAAGCCCTCCTGTTTCCCTGTGTAGCACCAAGCCCTCCTGTTTCCCTATGTTGCACTAACAGACTGCTTCAAGGTCTGTTCCAGACACACTGTGTCACTGGGATCAGTTTGAACCTCCTTTAAGGGTGGCATGTGCAGAGCTGCACTGTGTACTACCTTTGCTCAGCTCTTCGTGCTGAAGTGGGTTTTGAATATAGGCTGTATTGGCAAGGATGTCACTTGCATACGCCTCACATGAACACAGAAAAATACTGCTGTATTCTACTTCAAATTCAATTCATAAAGCACATTTTATTACACTCTTAATCAGAAGGGAATTACATTCCACATGAGGTTTGTTATCTGGCCCCAGCCTGATATTTGGCTCATTAAACAGCCCTCCAGGAAGAAAAAATTAGGAACCCCGGTCTAACATCTTGTAGTCTGAACCACTCGAACACCAGTCTGAATGCTGGAGGAAGTGCTTTAGCAAGCTTCTCTGGTTCTGTGCCTCAGGGGACCTGTAGCCTTTCGAACTTTGTTGAAACACTAGTGACTCAACCAGGCTAATGAAGATTTGTATTTGTTTGTGCTTAATTCCTCCCAACCTACTGACCTACTATGGGTTATGTTGAGTTAAGGAAATAAGATTTGTCAAGGCATTTGAAATTTCCCTGACAAACACAGAGGGCTCACTTAATCATCATTTGTCATCAGCATCAGCATCCTATTACTACTACTACATACTAGCGCTCAAAGCCATGGAAAACTTTGTGGCCATGGTAAAAGTTTTCCATACACAGAAACTGATTAGTAGATCCAAATAAAGATTTGTACAGCTGAGCAATGAGGGTGCCATGATGTCCAGCTTTAAGACTTCAGGTTCAAAGTGTAATCCATAAACTTGTGTGAGATGTGTAGACCATACACGGTGCTTGGGAGAGTTGGTCAAACCTCCAAAATAGCCAAACACTAAGAGGGCTGTTTGAAGTTGCTAAACACTAGCCCAGAGATAGATGATAATAAAAGATCAATGGCAAGGATTGCTCCTTGAATTATTTCTCATTGACTAGAACAGGGGAATGACCTTGGACCAAGGTCTCCTTCCTCCAAAGTCAATGCCAGACCCACTGACTCTTCTTGTGTTTTCTTTCTTCAATTTTTGTTTCCCATTTTATGTCACTCCTAGGAGAGTGGAGAGGAGTGCAGCTTCTCAGGGGTGAATCTGGCTGACAGGGAGAGGCAGCGTTACACACATCAGTGCAGGATGGCACTGGGCTCTGCTCCCCAGCTGCCTGCAGACATGCACTAACCAACAGCTTCTACACTTACAAATGGCACATCCAAATCACATGGGACTGAGTGCCACCAGGCACATGGCAGCAGAGCAACAGGTCAGATCCAAACTACTTGCAGGTGGGTAAGAACAGTGATGCCTAGAAGTCTCAGGTTCTCTTGTAGGAATAAAAACAGTTCCTCATTGTCTGGGTCACTTCCACCTATAGCTAAAGAGATTGATTTCACATCAACCTCTGCACCATCTCAGTCCAGATGTTGATAAGGTAACATCACCTCAACAATAGTAGTTTTCCTTAAATCCCTCAAGAGCCCTTCAGTCTGTGATGTGAAAGGCACGAGCTAGCCTTTTTCCTTTCCAGACGAGATAGTGGAAACTCACTGATGACAGCAGGGTAAACAACACCAACACAACATTAGCCTTCTTCTGAAGACCTGGAGGTCTCTGACCTCTTCTGAAGACCTGGAGGTCTCTGACATTGCCAGTCGTATCGCACTGATCTTAACACAAAATAGATATGCACTCATTAGGTGGGTTCCTCAAGCAGCCTAACCAAGAAAATTCCTGCTGTCTACCCCTTGTCTGAGCTTAGACACCAACTGCGCCAGATGCCAAGCAGGAGGAAGAGTCCTTTTCATGGACTTACCTGGCTAAGGTCAAGGTCCTGTTGGCGTTGTTGTCCACCAGATCCTCTTATGCAATTTTTTTTTTCCCATACAAGCAGCCCCCTGACTGTCCTGTCTCCATCTCAGATGCAAGACTTCCTCTTATTGAACTTTATGAGGTTTCTGTCAGTCTGTTTATCCAGCCTGTCCTTCAAATGTTAGCTGAGCCATTGAAACAGTGTTGAATGTTTGGTGTTATTCACAAACTTGCTAAGAGTGCACTCTGTCCCATCACCCAGGTTGTTACTATAGTCATGAGGAAGCAATACTGATCCTTGAGGGACCCCAGTAGGTACTGGGCGTGAGCTGGCCTTTGCACCACTGACCACATCTCAAAACTGAGCAGCTCCTGCAGAAGTGAAAGCTTTTGTGTTTGGGAAGTTTTATTGCCCAGAACAGAGGCAGCTGTGGTACCTCAAGGGGTGCAGAAGACAAGCTGGGCCAACCTCCTCTCAAATCTCATGCTACACTCTCAGGCCATATACAGTGAAGCTGGAAGGGACAAGTTCTTAGCCTGTATCAACAAGAATACCTTGGTAAGGAGATCCTAATGAGGTAGAAATAACCCTAATTGTTCCACTCCTCCCAGCAGAGGGTTTATCCCAGCTATTTCCATTACCTTAAGGTTGATCTGGGCAGGATAAGCCCCAGTGAAATTCATTTTTTTTAATCCTCTACTGTCTTTTTAGAGGAGAAAAAAAACCACGCTGTTTAAAAGATGACTTTCACTGTAGAGTTGCATTCTCCATTTCACTGCCTTTGGTTCTGTTTCCAATGTTTGGTATCTCCATTAACATGTTAGGTGCAGGTCTGACAGACAGCTGCTATTCTTGGTCTTGTCGACACATTTCACTGTACTAAAATGACAGTCACAGCTGTGACTCATTACAAGAAAATGGCCTAAATATAAAATTAAGGCTGGGTCAGAAAAGCCACAAGAGTTAAAAAGAGGCTGAGATTAACAGCTTGACTGGGAACAGGTCTAGGCTTGGTGAACCAGATGAGAGAGCCTGCTGTTGCTTTTCCTATCTTCCAAATAAGCACAGAGCGAGACTTTCCGAGAAAAGGTTTCCCTTCAAGGAGCGAGTCTGTCAGCCCTCACCAAACGCCTTCGAGCACCTGCGCATTGAGTTCCTGGATGTGCCCATGCACAGTGCAGAAACAGACCGAATTATGGTAGAAAGGTAACAAAGTGACTATGTGCACCCACAAATTTGATCTCTTTTTATGGGAAGTTAGTCACGCTTTACAGTAGAGTGCATTCATTAATAGGTTAAGAAATGATTCTTGCACCTTTTAATAAATGACTAATTTTGTAGAGTCCGACAGTTTCTGAATCACTTAGCAGCAGAATTTGCAACCAACTTTAATAATTTCTTTCTGTTTTGGTAAACCTGCTTTAAAAAGTCAAAATGTTCAAGTCTGCAGCAATGTTTATAAACCATATTACAGTCCTGCTTAAAATAGAGCCCAAAAATTCTGGCAACAAGTGGTTTAATGTCTAGGTCTCAGCATCACAGGTGCTAGACTGCTGTATGTGTCCTGCTAATGACTTACTGAAAGGTGCTGTCTGAGGAGTCATTTTGTTCTCGCTGCCCCCACGCCACCGTATCAGCAGTGAGGATCCATTACCAGGTGTGTGCATAACGCCTTGATTAAATAAAGCCTCAAATTTGAGGCTGTGGGCAAAATTCCTGGTTTTAAGGGAGAACAATGCAGAGCTATTTTATACTGCAAAACTACTAGTCTTACCCTCTTCAGCCATAACTCAAAATTAAATAGGAAAGCAGATCTCCTATTCACCACATGCCATGGAAATTTTGGATACCATGAAAGCATTGCTATGACTGTGGCATGGGAGGAAGCTGGATGTGGATTTGCAGAGGAGCTGCCCTTCATCAAATTCCCTCCTTATATCTCATCTAAACCTTCACTCTTTTAGTTTAAAGCCATTACCCCTATTCTTCTCACTCCACTCCCTGACAAGGAGTCCCTCCCCAGCTTTCCTGTAGGCCCCTTTAGGTACTGGAAGGCCGCTGTAAGGTCTCCCCAGAGCCTTCTCTTCTGCAGGCTGAAAAACTCCAACTCCCTCAGCCTGTCTTCACATGTATGGTGCTCCAACCCTCTGACCATCTTTGTGGCCCTCTTCTGGACTTGGTCTAATACTTCCATGTCCTTCTTCTGCAGGGGGCCCTAGACCTGATCGCAGCACTCCAGGTGGGGTCTCATGAGAGCAGTGTAGAGGGGGAGAACCACCTGTTGGCCACACTGCTTTTGATACAGCCCAGGATATATTTGTCTTTCTGGGCTGCAAGCACATGTTGTTGAGCTTCTTGTCAACCAACACCCCCAGGCCCTTCTCCTCAGGGCTGCTCTGCTCTCAATCCATCCTCCACCCAGCCTGTATTTGTGCTTGGGATTGCCCTGTCTCAGAAGAAGGGCCTTGCACTTGGACTTGTTGAACCTCATGAGGTTCACACTACCTGTAGACTCTTCACAGTGTCATTTTTGCCAGCATCAGAGCTAAACATACTGAGCAGGATGAGAAACCAAATGCCGTGTCATACCCCTAAGGCATGCTTGGTGTCTCTCTAGGGACAGACAGAAGGCAGTGTGCACCAAATGAGCAGCCAAACCTGCTGCTTAGCAGGGTGGAAGCTGAGGCTGTGCTTACTTCACCCTGCTTCTGATCTGTATTAGGTTGTCCTCAAAGTGACCAAGGTCAAATCTTTGTCCCACAGTACACCTCAGGCCAAGCTTGTGATATTGAGAGATGCAAAAGCACTGTATCTTTGGGGTGCCCTGAACTCTGAGACTCCCATTTAGAGCCAGCCTTGAATTCAGAGCTGGCTACAAATGTACAGCAGTGCCTGGTCTGGCATTTGCAGGAGCATGAGCCTTCTCGCCTGTGTAGCCTCTTCCAACATAGAGTTACCCTTCTATTGTCCGGGAGTAAGGGGGAAGTAAACTTAGCAGGATCAGACCCTGAGACTCAAGAGTATGTTCTTCATCTTAAAGAATCTCACTGTGGGAAATCAGAACTGTACACCAAAATAAATCAACGTAACATCTTATGCTTTGTAAGAGACATGAATAGCCTGCTTTATGTAAGCTTCTTCAGTAGTGTGGGAACTGCTTCATCTTCTCTGATCTCTGCATTGTTATCTTCTTCTCTTTGCAACAAGAGTGTTAAGCAGCAGAACAGCTAAGACTTTTTCTATTGTTCTGTAATACAAAACATTTTTAGGAGAGGATTGGTCACCTCATTAACTAGTATAACAACCTATATCCTAGTCCCTGTGTCAGAAGTGTGTTTCACTGCCAGCTCAACCTTCCTGCAGCCACTCAGGCTTGGTGCAACTGAAGTGACATTGCAAACACATGAGAAGAAACTTGAGAAGAAAGGGATTGTTCTCATCCAGATCCTGTGAAAAGTGTGGTCACAGATGGAACCAGTTTTGCAAATTAAACTGCTCTTGTTGGCACTGCTGTGAGCAGAGGGTTTAAACTAGATGGTCTCCAGAGGACCCTTCCAAATGATTCTGTGATCTGCCAACCACTAAGAAACCAGGTAGAAATGGAAAATATCCTCCATGCTGATTTTGTGACTCTATCCCTTACTTTTCTTTTGTTTTTATTAAAAATAAAACAAAATGAAACATTTAGTTTCTGGTTGATCTCAATGTTCCTTTCAACCAGAAAATTATTATTATTTTTTTTTTTCATTTTGGCAAGAAAATCCCCAAAATATTGGTTTTGGCTTTAGCTGTGTTCTGCTGAACAGAAAAATCAATTATTTGCATAGCCCTAAGTGTAAAGTAAATCTCATCAATCTCTGTAAAGTAAAGAAACCTAATGGCCAAATCTTTTCAATGAAAGGATACATTTACTGGCATAGATGTGATATATTAAGACTATTTTCCAGCAGTTAAAAGTCTTCAAATTCTGCAAAGCCCGTGAAAACCAGTACTGGAGGGCAAAGTAGCTCATGTGCTTTAATCTCATAATAGAAACTACAAATATAACCTCTGGAATTACATATCACCCTGTGAATGTTGTTTCCTCAAGCTTGCATCTGCTGCTAAGAGGGAAAGAAGTAGAAATGTTCAGTAGCTTATAGTACCTCATCACAATTTTTTAGTGTTTCTTACTTATGTGTATTTAAAGGGCTTACAGTATAACTTGATGAAACTATTATCTCTTAGCCGTAGCAGAAATAGCTGTCTTGAAAAGCTAGAGTCTTTGCAAAAGCAAAAGTGTTCTCTAAAATAGGCTGAGGAAAAAATATGATCATTCCTAGGGGCATTTTGATGTTAAAAATCCTCTATTTTTTTAAAATTTTGCATTTCCATAAGTAATTGCAGAGACAGGGTTTTTTTTTTTTTTTTTTTTTTTTTTTTTTTTAATTTTATGTTTTTAAATAGCAAAAGACAAAATATGGGAAAGTAAAGAGGAAACTAAAAATGCCATTGGCATCGCAAAATGCAAGGGAAGATCTTACCTGCCTGCTGGTGCCATGGACAGATACAGGTTCTGTAGGAAGGGTAGAGAGAGAAGGTGAGGAGAGGAGGCTTTAATGATACACAGAGGAGGGCTTTGAGAGCATTAAGTTTTGCTATGGAATGAGTAACAGACCAATCAATTGATTATTGGACCGAATCTTCCCAACTTCAGGGAAAGGGGAAGGGAAGGGAACAGTTCAGTTGGAAAGAACCTTCAGAGATCATCTAGTCCAACCACCTGACTGCTTCAGGTCTATCTGAAAGTTAAAGCATATTATGAAGGGTATAGTCCAAATGCCTCTTGAACAGTGATGGGCATGGGGCATCAATCACCTTGCTAGGAAGCCTGTTCCAGTGTTTGACCACCCTCACAGGAGAGAGTTTTCCTAATGTCCAGTCCAAAGCTGAACCTTCCCTGGTGCAGCTTTGTGACATTCCCTCACAATCCAGCATTAGTTATCAGGGGAAGAAACCAGTATCTCCCTCTCCACTTTCCCTCCTCAGAAAGGGGAGCACACCCTTATTGGAAGGCAAGTCTGGGAACATGAAGGAGAAAAAGATGACAGAGGACATCCAGCATGGATTTACCAAGAGCAAATCATGCCTGACCAGGATGATTGTGTTCTTTGATGAGATGAATGGCTTGGAAATCAAGAGCACAGCATTATCAAGGCTTTAACGAGGCTTTTGACACAATTTCCCATATCACTGTTGTGGTCAGACTGTGTGTACAAGGTTGGTGAAAAAATTTGTCTGAACTGCCCCACTGAAAGAATAAGGATCTATGTCTTGGTGGCCAGTCATGAATGGCATTGCTTAGGGCTTAATAAAGGGGGACTGATAGTGTTTAATATCTTTATTGATGTCATGTATGATGATACAGAATGAACCTGCAGCAAGTATACCAATGACACCAATCTGGAGGGAGCACTAGAAAGTAGGATTTCCATTAAGCAGGATCATAACAAGCTGATGAAACAAGCTGACAGAAACCTCATGAAATTCAACAACAGCATGTGCAAAGGTGGAATAACCCCATGAACTGGTATAAGCTGGGGACAAACTGGCTGAAAAGCAGCTCTGTAGACATTAACCTGGCAGTCTGTGGACAACAAGTTTGGGTGAAGAAGGCCAGCAGGATCCTGAGCTGCATCAGCAAAAGCCAGATCACAGGAAAGTGATTCTCCTTTCTATGAGGCACTCCTGTGGAACTCCTGTACAGTTTTGTGTGTGTGGTCATTCTGAAGCAGGTTGCACAGAGAGGCTGGGGAAATCTTCATCCTCGGATATAATCACGTCTTGACTGGACAAGACCTTCCAGCTTCTGATCTAACTTTGAAGTTGGTTCTCAAAGGAGAAAAGGGCTGGATGAGGTGGTTGCAGAGGTCTCTTCCATCCTATATTTTTCTGTGAACATCTACTGGTAAATCTTATTTTGCTAGTTATGTATAGTCACGTTTTAGGCCCCTGTTACAATATTGTTTCGAATACCTGGTGTTTTTTTGAGGGTGAGGGAGAAGAATTTGAAGAGAAAAGGAAGTGCTTATAGATGCAAAAGATAATCAATGGATGCAGCCCTCTTCCTTGTTTAAGTGTACTCTTGCCTGGAAAAGCATCAAATATCTAATCACCCCCTTAAGCTGCCTTATAGAGTGAACAAAGTGTGTAACTGCTTTCCACCACGTGTTGCAAAAGATATCCTGGACCAGTGTGAGGAGGTTCAAATCATCACTTCCCACTGCCTGGGAAAGATCTCTATTCATCAAGTTATCTGCTACTCTTGGTGTAGGCACTGAGAGTGAAGCCAAGGGGTCTCTAGGAAACTGAAGCATTTCCAGCCCACATGATTTATTGGATCAATCCTTTAGTGCCTTCTGAACAACACACATCTTAAGTTTTCAGATGAGTAGCAAATGAAGCATATTTTAACACAGTACTGCAAAAATGTCAGTGACACTTGATAAGCTCATCTGTCAAGCAAAAAGAAAAATCAGCAATAGCTGCTGAGAACAAAATGCTCTTTTACATCTACAAAAACCAAGTGCCACTGCTGTATCTCATCAAAACTAATTTTCCTCGGTTTTAAAGTGTTAAAAAAATTTTAAGAGTTTAACTCACAAAGAAATGATTAATTTTCTTTTTAATAAGCAGTTATGGCATTAGTCATCTCTTCTGATTCACAATGAAAGCTACGGGGCACAGTGGGATGTATTTACCAGGAGAGGTGTTGAATTTAGTCTGACATGTAGACTTTTTGAAGTATTATTTCTTGAAGTTTTATGTATGAAGGAAGAAAGGCACAAAGGCTTCGAAACTGGAAATGGCTGAGTACAGAGAAACAAATGGTAGGTAGGAAAAAAATTCTTCACAAAGTCCTAGGTTTTCTTACAGGCCTTCTGCGTTTTTTGGTTGTTTGTTGGTTTTGTACACTTACACCGCCTTTGGGACTTACAGAAATGCCAGCTCTGGCTCTCCTTTCTGGGGGCATGTCCCTCAGTCATGGACTCACCATGATCAGAATGATGATCCTTGTTCTGCTTTTCTGATCCTGATCTGCTTCTCCCTCTTCTTTCAGGACTGCCGTACCTCAGGTTCACTACCTCCATCAGGATATTTGAAGAGGACAGAGGTGCTGGTCGTCTCACAGGAGGAATGTGTCATGTTGTGACAAGGATCTGTAGCAAACCATGCTTCTGTGCTCTCTGGTTTCTTGCTGAAGGGTTGGGGGGGGGGGGGGCTTCAAAATCTCAAAGTTACCTTGAACATCACCAGTTTTTCAACATACGTTATGCATAAGGTGGTAGGTATAATTACCTTCCCTTTAACTTTAAGCATAGCTCTGAAGTTAAGCTCTGACCTTTTCCATGTCTGTGTACATTCTAGAAAAAAGTAGATGGAGAGGAATTAAAAATGACTTAATACAGTATTATAGTAAGGAAAAATAGATAAATAAAAAATGCTCATAATACTCAGTTGCCTGATGGAAGAGAAGCCCGATGGAAAAGAAGGAAGTGCTGAATGCAGTTTGCATTGCAATGGGTTGTGAAACAACATACAAAAACTTGAAAATGAGGACTGACTTTTCTGCTTCTCCTCAGCTTCCTCACAAGCCAGAGGAGTCAGAATAGTTACATTAGCCATGGTGAGAAAGTGGCTCAAACACAAGCTTCTGCTCTCATCTTCCTGCCTCCTTCAAGCAGTAACTTCCCTCAAGTCCCATCTCCTCTCTTATATTACCATGCTTTGATCAATGTTTTAAGGGTTGTTTTTATAACTGTTTGCCTTAAAGGAGTGATGTACCCACTGAGTTTAGGTAATCTGAACCCCACAGGTTCAAATTAAGAAAGAGGCTGGACTGGATTACAACTAACAGGTAAGGCCCAGAATGAGACAAGTTAGTATACTGTCTTTATAACTTTATACATCTGTAGGATGCCTCATGTTTTCAAGGTTTAGATCCTATGGTTTTACTTTTTAAAAACAAAACAAAACAAAACACACACACACAAAAAAATATTTCTTCTACTACCTTACCTGTTTTGTTTTGTTTTTAAGCTTGTTTTGCAATTTTTATCAGCCTGCAGACATTTTAGCTGGTTAGTCAGTTAAAAGATACGCACCTGAAATTTCAGAGCAGCTCAAAAGCTTGCAAAGTTTAGTGCTTACAAAAGTGAAAGAGCAACAGCGCTGGCCTGACTCATACCCTGTAGGAGTAGGTGCTAGCATAAACCTCCCCACATATATCTGCTGGTTCATCTCAGCCCTTTTAACAAGCTGTAGTCTGTTTTAACTCGTTACAGCACAGTACTAGCAAGCTTAGGTAGGAGACTGCTTTCCTGGGTTCAAATAGCTTCTTCAGCACCTACTGAACAGAATTTTACAAGCAACAGTTTATATTATTATATACAATTGGGCTACTTGAACCAAGGTATAGCAGCTTTTATGTTAAAGAACATTGTGTGTGTCAGCAGGTGTATAGCTCAAGAACCCCTTGCCAGATTTGGGGCAGATGCTATATTTTTGTGTGGTATGTTCCCTGCCTCCTGAGTCTCTGTTGTGCCCTACAGATATAGCCTGACCTGTGGTAGAAGCCCTCTTTCAAAATCTGATCAAAAGGACTGTTTTTGCCTGAATACAACATAGATATGGGAGATATAACTGTATATGTGTTCTTTTATGCCTTTACTTTGCATTGTGCTGCAGGAGTGTAAGGGTAGGTGGTATGTGGTTGCCCCCAGGTACAGGGGCAGGCCAGCAGGGCAGAGTTAGGCTGTTTGTCTCAGACCTACGTTGTGCCTCTTGCTGGCATTGACCTACAAGGAATATTTATTGTGAATACCACTGTGCTCCTCTGGTCTGTGGCCAAGAGAGAAAAACAGGAGGAGGACCAGAAATCCTGTGCTTTGCTTTGTAAGTTCCTCTGTAGTTGTGTTTCCTCTCTGGTAGGCCCCTAACGCAGATGATACAAGCATATGTTTATGTTTCCCTGTTTTTCTCTGAAATGGTCTTCAGTAAAGTGCTCATTCCAACTTTGTCCATGTATTTTCATTTTGCTACTTGATATGTTCAAAGTTCTTTTGCCTTCACTCCCTCCTTGCTTTTACTTTTTTCTCTTTTTGTTATGTGAACAGGTGCTACGGAAATGATCCTGCTAGGACAAATAAAATTATTTTCTCTCCCCTTGACGTCCTAGGTCCCTGTAGAACTGGTTACAGGTGTGGAAGTGAACAGAGAAAACAGATGGAACAAAGGCTGCTTTTTGGGGGTCTGAAAAGAACAAGGGTTCAGATCTTCCACAGGACTGAGGCATTTAGATAATTTTGGCAATCTTGGCTAGCCAGGAGATGGTATGCAGTGTGAAGTGCTACAATATGTTATGGAAGGCAAAATGGCAGAATCTTGTCTGGAGTAACATTCTGGGATAGTGCTGAATTTATAAACCATTCATGCCTTTCCACAAAAAGACATGCAAAGGGACAGAAGTGTACTTAGCTGAACCACGAACAGCCTACTCCAGCGATACCTTGATTTGCTCATGCTGATACCATCTGCAAGGAGAGGGTGTTGGAAATGAGACCAAAGCATTTTTGCAAAAAGAAAAAAAAATAGCATTCGTCAACTTGCAAGCAATATAACTTCTGGTATTTTCCCTTCAAATTAAAAACACTTGTCAGGCAGATTTCCAGCATAGCGTGTGGTGAGTTTGTAGCAAGATTATGATGAACATAAAGAAAACACTGTCAAGTTCAGTTCAGCTCTATATCTGGGGTTTGGGAAAAAAAATAAAAAAATAAAAAAGTAACACACACACACACACAAAAAAAAAAAAAACCACAATGCAAAGATTTATGGCTGGTGTGCTTTTTTAACAGTAATGAAAATGGTTAAGGAGAACAAGAATGCCAGCATGTCTTGCAGGGTGACCATGAGCCACACTGTGGCTGTGTTGGTGCTGAGGTTCCCCAGCCACAGTATGGAGCATACGTGACCCAACACAGATCTGGGACATATTGCTTTCTCTGGTGTTACCTCTGCTCCCCCACCAAAAAAACAAACAAAAACAAACAAACAAACAAACAAACAAAAAACAACCAACCAAAACTATTCTATAGGCACCTGTCTAAAATCATGGCTTAAAAAAGCAGCTATGTTCGAGTCAGAGAGAAACCAGGGAGGGGGCAATGCAAGCATAAGATGTGAGAGCTCTTTAATAACAATCAAATATTCAAATATTTTTATCCCAGCTCTCATCCTCAGGCTATGAGTCTGCTGTGCAGGTGGCACTACCCATGTCTAACAGCACAGCAAGTCCCCAAAACATGGAATTGCCTGGTGAGGAGACCCACTGGTGGGAAGTGGCCAGGGTTTGGAGAGACACAAAGTGTTTTTTTAATCAGAAAATGCCAGCATTTTAAACCCATAGCTTCCAGTGAAATTATGTTGGTGAGAGGCAGAAGAGAGGTTGGTGGGGAGAAGAACCCATCTCCCCACCCCGGGGGTGGCTGGAGACCTCACCCAGTCTCCTTAAGCATTTTCCAGGTTTCCTCTGTAAAAATAGTGAATGATGGCTTGGGTTGTATAAGTGGGTTAAAATAAATTCAAGTCCATTTTTAACGACCTGGGCCCTTCCAGTCAATAACTCTATGACTATCCTGTAATCAAGCATGGCTATTTTAAAAGCTGACAGCTCCGGTGGGGCAGAGGCAGGCATCAATTCAGCCACTGTACCTTCCCCAGTCCCTGCCGAGCATCCCGAGGTGGGCCAGGGATGCGCTAATTAAAAGAAAATACAGCAGCCTCCAAAAACAGGATGCTACAAAAAGGGCATGAAAGAATCCACCGCATAACCATGTGAGTAATTTAAAAGACAAACTCGGAGTCCTGGCATGGTGAGAGCCAAATGTTCCTTTTCCTGTCATCAAATGTTATTTACTCTAATGTGCAAACAATGAACAGAAGCTTTTTTTTCCCCTCCCGAACTGTGTGAATTACTGTTTAAAAGAGTTTTCCAGTGCTGATGATCAAGTACACACACAGAGTTAAAACACAGCCCGCCACACTGTGGCATTTATTCCTCCTCATACCTGAAGCACTTCCTCACTGGAGGCCACAGACTAAGTTTCTTCTCTTTGCATGTTGAAGAGAGTCTTTTGTCTTCCTAGCACGCACTATCAATCTGATCATTTAAAGACTACATGCACTAGTCAATTCACCCCCCTGAAACTGAAAGTGTATTCAGAAGAGCTTAGCAATAGCAGTAAAAGAAATGTTTCACTCAAGCTGTTAATTATATCCAGGACAGGCTGGGAAATTCTTCACAATAATCGTGAATGTTAAGAGCTTGAAAAATAAGCTGCTCAGGATAGTCTCCTGCAATTAGCACCAATGTGTGTGAATGAGAATCATGTATGCCAACAGCCACCCTATTACTCGACAAATCAAGACATTAAAAACCAGCTCAGTGGGATGCAGTTCTGCTTATCTGGCTCATACTTGAGATATTATGGAGAGCAGCCTGGAAATAATAATAATGAAGAGTATGATCTGTTGTGTTACCACTCTGAAGGTCACTTGAAGGCGATCATTTCATGCAGCATTGCCAATAGAATGTGTTTATATTCTGTTGCAGACTCAACAATATCAAGGCTATCATGTTTTGGATGGTGTTTTAATGGCAGCGAAGAAGTTTTTATTTTGCAGCAGAAGCACCATAAAAATGTAACAAAAAAAAAAAAAAAAAAAAAAAAGGTGACTTCTGTTTTCGTTCTTGAACATGCTGCACCTTTTAAGGTTACATGCCGATCTCCTTAAAGGCAGCAGCAAAACTCCCCCGACTTTCACAGTAAACCTTCTTCCACTTTTCTCGGATACTCTGAATATTTGTACTGCTACTCTCAAATATAAATTATTTTGTTATGTATCCAGTCCCAGTCTTATGTCTGATTCTCTGCATTGAATTTGTGAATAAAACAGCCCCTGACACCAGCCCTGAAGTTGTTATGATGATGATGAAATAAGAGATGCAGTGGATGCTATCATATATCTGAGAAGCTGGGATGATGCCTCTGATTTATTTATTTTTTTATATATACTGCAGTTCTGGAGAATTTATCCATCTGCAGGTCAGAGCAGTCAGAAACGGGTCTCCCAGATGTCCTGCCTCGATGAATTTACAGCACATTATTGAATTATATACCAGCTTCTACAGCCTGGCTCTAAGTTTGCTATAACTCTTATGTAAGTTTGCTCAACTAATGCAGTGCTCAGACCTGTCACTGCAGCAGCACTAAATCCCCATGGCAGCTTTCTTGCTCTGGCTGCACACATGTCATTGGAGAGGCAGAAAATGTGAAGGGTGGGAAGGTAGTAATTGGGTCCAGCATGAGGAGGCAGCTGTGGTGAGAATGAAAGGGAAGGCTGAGGGGTACCAGGGTAACTGTAAGGGCTGCACAGCTCCTTGTGAGGCAGATAAATTGAATGCCCCTGAAAAGGGAAGCTGCATGCTGAAGAAGGAAATAATCTCTTATGGTTGGGTTGAGGGCCTCCTGTGGAAAAATCCAAGTGGGAATTTAGGCTGCCTGCCAAGGCTGCCAAACTTTGATACCTCTGCCAGTGCCCATCTCTTCAACAGAGCCTAGGGGAACATAACTTCAGATCCTGGGTGCATCCATCTTCTGTAGACTCCCTTTGCACATAAGGGTACCTCTGGAGCCCATGCATGGTGGTCTCATGGTCAGTGTTGTTGGCAGGATCTGGAGGACTTCTGCCAGAAGACGGTTCCACGTATAACTGGGTTTTCCTGACAGAGGGCTTGGATCTCAGGGTCAATTCTTTTCACAATTACAGTAAAATAAATGCTGAATTGAAATGTCTCAGAGGAAGAAATTTAAGCATGTGCAAAACTCTGATGGTTTTTGATTTTGCTGAGTTGGATGCCAACATAAATAGATGGTGTAAAAGGATGGACCTAGCCATTACTTCAGAGGAAGGGTAATATTTCAGCTGGAAATTGTATTTGCTGCTATGGCAATAATGAAAAAGCAACCAGGTGTGGATAAATTGTACCAACGGAGAGGAAGAAGACAGGGCATGTTAAATTAATTTGTATAACTATCTTCAGCTTTACTAGGTCCCTTTTACATGTGGAGTGGATGTAGTGCCAAGTAAGTCCCCTCATTTTATCTCCTAGGTTTGGGTACTTCCCACTTTTGCCATCCAGGAAGCTCCATTGAACCAGAACTGACAGATTCTCCCAAGAAAGAAAAAGCTATTGTTTATGATGTGCTGGCTTGAATGCAGACAGGTACTCTGACATCTATCTCTAACATGTTGGCTTTGAGCTCATTAGTTTTTTTCCTTCCTAGTGAAGTCTCTGTGAGGCCAAGGACATATGCCATCTGTCTGTGTGAGGGCAGATCTTAAACCTTTATTCACGTGTGCATCGGGGATCTAAGAACTTTGCTTCATCTCATGATGCCAACCATGGTTAGTATGAGTTCAAAGGCTCCAAAAACCACGTTATCATAGTCCTTGCTCCTAGCCAGCCTGCTCCCATGGCATGGCAAAGCTCATTACTCTGTACAGAGCAAAGAGAAAGCAGAAGTCTGGGGGTAGTGGACATGTTAATCCCTGGAGATAGTGAATAAAGGAGGAGGTGGGTCAGAAGAAAAGGGGCAAGATGTATTTGGGCCTAAACTCTTTCTAGATGCATGGAGTAGGAGAGCTAGTGCAGTGCTGAAGACATTTGGCTTTTGCAGCTCCAGACAGTTCATAGCCCAAGGGGAAGGCAGGGCTGCTGGTGGAAGGAGACGTGGCGGCATGCTTGGGCTTACTCTTGTCTCATTTAACATTGGGCAAAAAGGCTCCTGCAACAAGCTGAGACTTTGCAAATGCACAAAGGAGCTCCACTGCTGGTTCTGGAAGCACTGCAAGCTCCTGCCTGAGCCCCAGCGTTATCCAATGGACAAGCGTTGGCTTTGGAGTGGCAGCAGGCTTCCCCCCTCCCTGCACTCGGCCAAAAAATCAACTAGCTTGTCCCTTCTGGTCAAGGACACAGCTCCAAAACAGAGTCATTTGTCTGTCTGAGCCTGAGTCATAACCCTGCATGGTATAGATGGAGAGGGCCCAAGCCAGGTCCCTCAGGCTGAAACAGGTTTGCTTGTGTAAAAACAGCTTGGTGGCTATTCTAGCTGTATGTGTCATGTTTTGTATTTAGTAACAAAACAGTCTGTATATTTAACAGGAAGAGGAATCCTGTAGGTTTGAACCTAAAAAAAAAAAAAAAAAAAAAAAAGGAAAGAGAAAGAAAAAGTGAAGTTGTTTTTCTTGTCTGCTGAGTGTCCTTGTTCAGGAAAGGACAAAGCTTTAACAGAAGGGAATTAGGGAATTCCTGCTTGATTAACTGGAGCTGAATCCACAGTGGAGATGTGGAGTGCCTTTAGTTCATGGATCTTGTTTAGTAGAAATAGGTAGAGGAGGTGGATGGTTTCTCTGAAGTGTGGCATATATCTGGGTAAGAAAGGAGCTGGGAAAGGCTCTGATGGATGAGGTGGAGGAGTGCTCTGGGATGGCAGCATTTTCTGTGAGTGCTCCTTCTGCAGTGTGAGGTGAAGGCTAGGCTGACTGCCCTTGTCATGCAAGAAGTATGCTGCAGGATTCCTGGGTTTTGTAGCCATGAGATCTGGAAGTCCTTGCACAACTAAATCAGGAGAATGAAGCACCTACCCTTGCTTGACTCAGTTGCTGCCCAAGAGTTACTGCTGTAACAAAGTGGGCAATGGAACAGAGTAGAAAGGATCGTTCCTTGCACTTCCATGTCTTCGTGCAAAGCTGAAATGATTATGACTCCTTCAGCTTTCTACAGACACTCCACTAAAGAATTGCTCCAAAGACTGTGACTAGGCAAGTTACAGCTAGCCCATCTAAAATGTCTGTGAAGGATAGATGCCTACTGCAGAGGCAGCAGCACCCAGTGCCCATGGGAGCATGCTGCAGAGCTGGAGTCAATCAGCTTCTTTCCTGGTGTAGACCAAAATGAAGCTCATGTACCCTAAGTCCTTTTATTGAGCCATTTACTACTAATCACATTATAATGATGAACCAGGCTTAGGAAGAGGAAAAATGCTTTATGCTCTGGTAAAAGATTTGCCAACAGGCTTAATTTCAGATTTATATTCTTTGTTATGTAGCTTTTTCTTGGTGATTTATCTTATTTGGATAAAGCTCTTCTATACAGCTCTCAAGCTAATACATTATCTCTGAGATGTGCTGAATAATGGACTACACTTGATAGTTTCTTAAGATTTACAAACAGAATACCCTATGGAATTTCATTTGGCAGAAGTGTTCATGCACGTGGGATGAATTCACATTTCTTTAAACCACTCCTGAAGCAAGACAGTAGTTGAGGAACTCTAGGAAAATAAGATTTAGGAGTTATCTACATGGGGGAAATGACCAACAGATTGCACAATTTCATTATAGTTCCCTAGGTACACATTCTCTCCTGAAATAGAAGTGATTTTATCCTGGAAGAATTACTCCACTCTGATTCTAAAATTTAGTAGAAAAGGTCAAATATTCAGGGCTAGACACTCTTTTATGTTCTCGTATTCCTTATGCCCTCTAAGGATGTGGATGGGGGAATTTATCCTATTATAATTACAAAGAATTAGCTTACATAAATAGCAATTAATTGCTTAGAGTTCTGCAAGCCAGAGAAAGGTTAAGCCCCCTTAATAAAAACCTCAGCAAAACATACTAGGAATGAATGTGCATCCCCTGGTGACTGCCTGAAGTTGGCTGTTTGCTTCCTAAATGCAGTCACATGGGTGCCTGCAAGAATCTCCCAGAATGTTTAGAAATATTTTGGTCAGGGGAATGGCAGGACAGAAGATTTTTCAGTGACTCCCACAGGAAGTGGTGGGGTGGGCTGTGCATGGCTACAGGCTTTCCTGCTCCAGAATAAATTGGCCCAATGTGCACAAAACATTCTTATCTGATGAAGAATTGGAAACTGGACTGGCTTTTAATGTGCTGGAAAGACCATTGTGTTTTAGCTTTGTTCTTCTCTGGGTATTTGAAGAAGGGCTTTCTGCTCTAGTTGCTCTGGTTTCACCAAATTAAAGACCTCCTTGCCCAATTTTAATACCTCACTTCAATCTAAAGGTCAATTTGCACAGTTTCTAGCGGGACCTTATGGAAGGGCAAAGCTTGATTGCGTGAAGCATCTTGACTTTACACTGCCACTAAGAGCAGGACCATCTCACCAGTAGATGCAAACAGCAGAGACTGTATTTGGTCTGCTGAACCTTACCCTGATGCCTACATGGGGGCAGTTGGCATAATGATGGTGTTTTGCTATTCTCCTCCTGTCTCGTGCTCTTCTTCACTGTGTCTGTCCATGTGAGTAATATTTATTGTAAAATATAGCTGTAATAAAAGGCAGGGCAAGGTCTGTATGCAGAGATACTATCATCTCTTATTAAACAAACAACTATAGTTTGGAAAAGCAGGCAAGCTTTCAAACAAGCAAGCCATTTTTTCAGGGTTGAAATAGAAGCAGCAAATTCTGGAGCTGAATACAGATTGTGAACAATTGCCTGAGTGAAATCAGACAGGTATCAGAGGATCTGAGAGGAGGTAGTTGGGATCTGTGAAGAAGAACTCATTTCATTATGAAAAGAGAGGTAATGTGTCTCCTTGGAGAACAAAAAATAAGAAGGAAAATAAAGAAGGAAAGAAGGAAGGAAAGGAGGAATAAAGAAGGAAAGAAATAAAATAGAAAGAAAATAGGGAAAGGAGAGAAGGAAGGAAGGAAGGAAGGAAGGAAGGAAGGAAGGAAGGAAGGAAGGAAGGAAGGAAGGAAGGAAGGAAGGAAGGAAGGAAGGAAGGAAGGAAGGAAGGAAGGAAGGAAGAAAGAAAGAAAGAAAGAAAGAAAGAAAGAAAGAAAGAAAGAAAGAAAGAAAGAAAGAAAGAAAGAAAGAAAGAAAGAAAGAAAGAAAGAAAGAAAGAAGGGAAAAGCTAATTTACAGCCTACAGCCAGTGGAGAGAGCAGGATTATGAAGGGCTGCAAAGCTGGTATCTCCACTTGTCCCAGACTTAGTGGGAAGTGGGCTTTGAGGTTGGTGTGAGTCTGCTGTGAATGAGGAACAGAGGTCTAGAAACAATAGGGAGAACCAGCAAAGACTTGAGCAGGAAAGGAAAGCAAAATTAAATGAGATTTAAATCAGTTTTGTATGGAAGGTCCTTATGGCAGGGACATTTGCTGAAACACATTCCCTCTACTAAAAAGGGCTGTGTGGAAAACAGTTTTTTGCATTTCAAAGGAAAGTTGGTGATTCAAAAAATTTTCCTGTTCGGAATGGAACCAAAAAGAAGAAGACGAAAAAGAATAAATTGTTTAGGAGACAAAACTGAAATGAGGAAAATAATGCTTCTGGTCAGATAATTTCTTTTTGCCAAAAGAAAAATACAATGTTTTGTGGGGAATTAGAACATCTGAAAAGTTCCTAATACAAAATTGAAGCATTGCTTTGAAATGGAAAAATCAAATTTTGTCTCAAAGAGACTGAAGAGAAATGCTTTTGACTGGTGGCTTTTGCTCAGTTTTTAGAAAACAACATTTTCTGCAAGGAGTGTTTTCCTTCATGCAACCAGCATTTTCCAGCCGAGAGACACTTCATCACAGAAACAGATTAATTCATGGATTAAAAAAAAAAAAAACAAAAAACAGCATCCTGACTGACAATTCCTGGTAGGAGAGCAAGCATGAGGGTCCAGGATGCACTCACGTTAGCTGCTGCTGTCAGCCACCTCGGGTTTTGGAGCAAGGTTGGGTTATAAATGAGTACAGAAATGCCTGAAGCCCACACCAGCCACCTGTCTGCAGCTGGCATGGTGAGCAGACAGGCGTGACCAAAGCTCCACGGCCAGATTAAATCCTCCCTACAGCTCCTGCAGGGAAGCTCAGCGTGCGGCACACAGGTACCGAACATCCCTGCCATGGCCCCATGCTACTCCCAGCGCTCGCCACGCAGCCCTGGGATGAAAAATCTCATGGCCATAGCAGGCAGAGGTGGAAATGCAGTGAAGGCTCCAGATGAGAGCTGTGGTGGCAGCAATAACTGCTCAGAGACCTTTGCTCCAGCTGTCACCGAGAGACAAAGCGCTCCATTTGCTACTGTAATTTTTTTTTCCTTTTTATTTTTTTTGTAAGGAGCCTTTTTATATTTAGCCTTTGTAAGTGTATCAGTTAATTAAAGGCCAATAAAAACAAGCGACAACTACCACTGGGCTAAGTAATTCAGCAGCTAAGTGGTTTTCAAGCTTTTCTTCACGTACTTATGCTAATTAGAGTAACCAAATCATCTGCTCTGGCTAAATAGCTCAATCAGTTAGCCATCCAATCACTCCCTAATTTCTGGGAATTGGCTGATTATTTGAATGGATTACAGGAATGCTTTTTTTGTGTAGGCTGCTCCTGCCCTGGATGTTTTAGATATACAATAGTTGCTCTTAATGAAGTGTAATCAGTCACTCAAATCATGTGGTATTTGTCCTATCCCTTCTTTAAATGGCTGCCACTCAGAAGCTAGAGAATATACAGATATGCACTTCATAGCAATAATATTTCTCTGAAATAACTATTTTTGAAAAAGTAATCTTTGAAACTCTTGGAAATCACAAGCAGGAGCTGATTCTGACATTGCTAAGCAATAAAATAACACGATATCACACAGCAAACTTGTTTCGATTCTTTCTTTCTTTCTTTTTTTTTTCTTTCTTTTTCTTTTTTTTTACTATTCTTTCATCACTTTTTTATATTTCATCATTTTTGTTATCATTTGATGCCATGACCCTCAGCTCCTCATTTCCTGTCTTAAACTTCTTGTTTTGTATTTGGGTTTGAAAGACGAGAGGAAAAGGAGCAGGGTGCCAAAAAGCCCATTTTCACAAATTCATGGAAGAAGAGTTCCTGGAGGTCTATTAAGTATAGCTTCAGTTCCCTGAGACATGGAGAGCTGGAATTTGGAAAGGAGCATCTGAGAAGTGCCTTCAGACTTTCCCCTTTCACTGAGGACCTTCAGATTATACCAGCAGAGAAACAATGCTGAGACACCGGGTGCTTTAGTCAGAGCCTATCTGGGCACTCTTATGGTTCAAACACCTTACAAATACCAGGAGATTTACTGAACAAAACCAGCACTGAACCCTTCTGCTCTTGCTTTAGCACATTTCTCACCACTGCTATGTCTGAGAAAGGCCTTTCTGGAGCACCTCTGCAGCTGGCTGGACTCCTTTGAGTCTGTGGTCAGGGATGCTGATCTTACTGAGCCCCCTTGTCCACAGGTACCTTCAGAGAGAACTTGTCAGGGGTCCATATTTTTGAGTGCAAAAAATGTTACGGTTAAGTGTGGCTTTTTTATTTATTTTTTTTTTTAAGTAAAAGTAGAGTTAGGAAGGAAATGTGAAGGGGAAGGGAACCATGTAGAAAGACAAAGCTTTTGAGCAAGGGTCTTGTGAAATCCATGGGGAACAAAATCTTTCCAATCTAGGTAGAACTACATTGACTTTTTCCTTTATAAATCAAGTGCCAGAATGAAATGCTTAACTAGACGTACAGTCAAGTTACCAAGCCTTGAAGTTCTGGAAAATCCCTCTAATTAACAGCTTCACAGCTGGGCTTCAGTGAACATAGGCTATTGCCTATTTTTACTTTTTCCAGGGCACACATTTCAGGGGAGGGGTCTGGTAAAGGAAAACAGAGCTGACCACTGCTGGGAGAATCTCTCCAAGCCACCAGTACCACCACAGAGGGCATCTGCGGGGACTTACTTAGGAATACTCCTTAAATAAACAAAATGACACTGGTTTTGAACTGAAGTTTAAGGGGGAGCGAGAGCTATGGAAGTCCTTCTGCATTCAGGAGTCAGTGATGCTGTTTTTTCAAATAATCCTAGAAACCCTTTATTACTGTGTGTGCAAAGGCAGAAGACTCCCAGCCCACATCCATTACAACCCTCTCAGTCCCAAGCTGCCTTTACGGTCATTCAGATGTGCTCCAGCCTGGACAGCATTCTTACACGTGCTCATCGCATTGGTATTTTACACAGCTGATACAAAATATTTACACTCTTAAGACTTTTTGAGAAGGTCATATCCGGTCTCTTCTCTGATTGGAGTGAATCTTTTATAATGCACTGTCATGCAGCAGCTTGTAAAATTGTGTTTTCATGTCCTAGCTGCTTGAAACTGGTGTAGTCGATTTAGCCTTTTTAACCCTTTTTTGTAGGATCGTTATGATGGAGTAAGTGACAGGGTAGCACTCTGCACTCTGATGAAAGACACACACAGGTATACTAAAAGTGATCAGCAGACTTGTGCAAATTTCACTAAAACTCGCAAGCTGTTTTTATAAAATACAATAAAATAGTATCACAGTACTGAAAAAGCATGTATTGAAAGCATCAGCCATGACATTCAGCTAATGCAATGTCTGCTTTCCCACTGCACAGCTCTCGAGGTTAGCCTCAGCCTTGTTCTTTGTCTCATGTTATCCATCTAAACTAACATCTGAGTCTGTGTGGTCCTGAACTCTCTTAACACCAGAGATGCAGGCCCACAAAGATTGGAGTGATAAGATGCAGCTGAACTGACATGCCTTTAGAGAGCAAGGCGGAAAGAAATGCAAGCTCTCTTCCAAGCGGGCTTGCTTGTCCTCCTGTGCTGAGGGGGAAAGGCGAGAAGCAGGATTTGATCACTCACTTGGACAGAGTTCAAGTATTTCTGCTGGGAAATCAACCCACAGCATTTCTGAAAGGTGCAAAACTGCCCTGTTACCTCCAGAGCTGGGCCAGGCCAGCTAAACTGGAAATCTTGAAGTACAATGTAGTTAATGATCTGTCTAGCTAAACGAAATTTCACTGCTAATCTTCTTGACCTCAGAAGCATTGCCTTTCTTAACCTCACTTCAAAATATACCTTTCTACCAAGGCTCGGGAGCGTGCTGAATAGCTACCGGAAAATTTGCAGGAATACCCAGCCACACGGAAACCAAGACACAAGGGAAGCTCTCTAAGCTGTGCCTGCCAATGCACAGGACAAATCAAGTTTATTTCTTGCAGGAAAATTGCCAGTTCAAGTTAAGAGAAAGACCTACTTTCAAGTCCTTGAGATACATCCCTGTTGCCATGATATTGCCTTTGGCTCTTGGTGCTAGGAAGGGATTGTTTTTATTCCTCAGCAACTTTGGCCATGACCTACTTACGCTGAAAGGACCTAAGATGTAGATGACCCCTTCTTTCTTCTGACTGGGCTGCAGTGGAGTCTCTAAACATCCAAGCCTTTGTTACTGAAGTCTTCAAGCTTGTTTTAGCCTCTTGCACGGACTTCTGTGGCTTCTGCTATGAGGCGGCTGGAGCAGATGTCCTTGTGCTTGCTCCAGGCCCGAGTGGCTTACCACAGCTGCTGGCAGCCGCACCGAGCGGCCACAGCTCCCCTCCCAGCCCTCCATTTCTTTGTGAGGTCTAGAAGTGGAAGGAATGAATGGTCAAGTCATTTTTAGAAGACAGATGTTTGCAAAAAAGCCAGCCAGGCCCTTGCTGAGCAAGGGGTGTGGGGCAGCTGGGGTAGCTGGGGAAGCTGAGGGCCGATGTTGTTGTGTCCCCGTTTTGGTGCAGCATTCATCTTCAGGGGCTGGACCCCTGTGTGAGAGGAGCTGCGGTGCTGACCCAGGATTTGGGCAGTGTCTGGGGGTTGAAGGGGATGAGAAATGAAGGTCAGTGGGAGCCCAGGCCTGTGGGCCTTCACAAAAGTGTGTGGAACTGGCTTACCTTCAACTGTTTGCCATCTAGATAGCTCTCACAACAAAAACACCTGGATACTGTTCCCTTTCCTGATTTGTCCCTTCACAGCAGTAGTTTGGGGCAGAGATGGGGAGTGGTGAATCCACCCCACCCACCCCAGTACTTGGCTCAGATGGGAAAATCTGGTTTGTCATGGGAAATTGTCATTTTGCTTATTACACTGCTTGCTTTGTTCAAAGGACTACAACCATGAAGGTGATTTTCCCCTCTATATCCAGCACAAGAATTTTTCCTCCAGCTCCTCTGGTTTCAAAGGTTCATACATAAGAGCAAAGAATAATAAAAAAGGAAAGAAAAAAAAATAAGACGCACATGCACAAGCAAAATAATAACCAGTTTTAAAATCTGACATAGAGACGCACAGATAGAGTTGGACCCCAGAACCAAGCCCAAAAACATGGAGAAAGGAAGATTTCACAAACAATCAGAATACAAAATGATAAGATTATCAGGTGTCACCATACCTGATACATGCAATAGAGGATCATACCAGTTCTCCACTGTTCCCAACTCATAAAGAAACCAAGTATCTAATAAGAAATGTTCCCACACACAAACATTATCTTGCTGCATGAAGCTATCTTGAAAGGAAGCATCCTTACATTTGCTCAGGAAAAAAAAAAAAAAAAAAAAAAAAAGCAGCAAATGAGCAAAAAATAGTTGTATGTACCATAGCAAATGCATGTAATTGTCCTTGAGATTCTCCAACTGGAATGACCAGCTAGGTCATTCTCTAGGTCAACCTCTATAGAAAATGTTTTTCTTCATATGTTGGGATTTCTTGGGCTGTTGACTGGAAGTGTAGATAATGTGACAAATGCAGCTCATGCTCTGGTATACATATAACTTGTAAGCTGGGCTGTAAATCTCTGCAAATGAAAGCCAGCCTTTTCTGGCTTGGGTCATATCAGAAATAATGCAAAGGTGGGCTGCCTCCCAGTACCGGAACAGTGGTTGAAAAAGCAGGGAAAGAAATGAAGACAAAGCAAGGACATGAAAAAGTAACAAAAAAGTAACTTAAAGCTTAAACAAACAAATGAAGACCTGTTCTATTTAATGCAAATTTGGAGTTGGCTTACTTTATCAAAAAGCTTCTGTAACTATTAAACAATTCAGGGAAATTTCCCTAAATCTGCACTGATTATTGGGTACATTCACTTTGGCCATTTCTGGAAAATATCAAGTCTTCCTGCTGCTATGTGCTGAGCACCCTACAGCTCCTATTGTTGCTATTGAGTCACAGGTAATACTGACCCTCAATAGGTACAGAGGCACCCCCTGGCCCTGAGTGTCTCTGCAGCTCTTCCTGTACTTTCTGCCCTCTCATCAGGCTTTGGGAGGGTGATGGAGTTGGACAAGCACATGGGCTTATGTGAGAACAGACAAATTCTCACCATGACAGAAGGCAGAGTGGAAGTAAGACCTAACATTGATGGTACTGCATCTTCACCACGAGGAGGAGTGTGGTACAAGGCTATGGGGCAGGGTTGCAAGGCACCCAGGCTTTCAGGATCTGAACTGCAGCCCAAGTCAACATTTCAGTGCACTAAACCAGTTTCCTAGGCCAGGTTCTGCTGTGCAAGGTTCACATGAGGCCAAAGAGGACTCTATTAAAAAAAAAAAAAAAGTTGTCTGATAGCAATTTGAGTCCAAATATACCTGGTAGGTGCATCATTTGAGCTGACATAGGCATACTCTCACTGATGTGCTCTGCAGCGATGAGTGTTAGCCCACAGAGAGCAATTTCAGTGAGGTCTGACGTGACAGCATAAGAGGGTTTTGCAGGATGATACAAGTTTAGTGGTGAATCAGGGCATCTGAACTTCAGAGGTGAAGAGACTGTTGCTGTGCAGTCATGAGAGTGGGCAGGAAGGCAGCGTCTAACACCAAAACATACCCCCTTATCATCATCATCATCACCCATAGGTAGGGTGTGTGCGTGCCCTCACCCTGTCACCCAGCAGCTCTGCCACCCTCAAGCACATCGAGCCATGATCACAAACAGACTGGGATGGGGGAGTGAGGAGGAGAAAAGGGAGCAAGTCCAGGCTGCATCACCAACACCACAACATGATCCAAGTCCAGCTGCATCTTCCACGTGGTCACAGCAGGAGCTTGTCTCTATTGGGCTGCCTGCAGGATGTGCTTGAGTACAATCATTTCTACTCTTCTTCTGCAGAATGTGTTTTACTCTTCCTTTTGGTAATGTATTTGCTTCTGGCACACTTGTGTTTGAACCAGAACCACTCCACAAGCAGATCACATAACATGTTTTTCCAGCCCAGAAGCTGATTCCTCTGTGCTAAATGAACTGCTGTAACCTCAGTGTTACCCTGGAGAGAATTCCTCTGTATTTTGCCTTGCAAATAATTCACATGGGCTGACACAGTCTGTGAGTAGAGTATGCAGCATTTGGTACAGTATGTGTACAGTCTGTGGCTCTCTGCAAAGCGCCACTGCATGTACATGCCTGGGATCAATTATTTTCATTGAAACAAGAGAAGCCGCATGATGAGTAAACCATTAACTATGACATTTTATTCCCACACTTGATGAATATATGCAACAAAATATACTGCAAAAGGACTCTTTAAAAACAGACTTTAATGCCAAGCATACTGAAGTCATATTTCATCTCAGGAAAACGAACTGGGGCAGATACTAATGCCTTTGCCTCAAATAATGTCAAACTTAAGAGGCAAAAAAAAAAAAAAAAAAAAAAAAAAAGGTTTCCTTGCAGAATAAACACCATTCCCAAAATCATTTTGTTGCTGTCATTTCTCAGACCCTTTCAAACAACCCACTGCTGCAGAGACTTTTATTTACAGCACCACAAACCCCCCACCCAGCAAGGGAGGTGTCCTGTGCTTGTACCCCCAGCACTGCCCTGCTCCCCAGGGCACCCCAGCTCCCCACATGTGGCCAGGCTGGGCACTAGCCACAAGTGCCACCAAAGGTCTCAGCCATTCCTCACTCCCGTTTGTCAGGCTGACTTGTCCAGGGTGTATTTTTGAAGTGTTAAAGCTTTAAGAGGCTTAAAGTGATAAAGTATTCGGATAGGGTTTATGCACATCTAAGCCTTTGAATAGGATCAAGCTGCGTGCAAAGTACCAGCAGCCTGTGCCAGGCACACAATCTTATGTCTGCTGCCCTCTGTATTATAACTGTCTTCATGTTCATTGTGTAATAACTGTAATGTGAATAAACAGAAAGAAATATCACTGCACCAGGGAACAAGTCTTCTGCTTTATTGTATTCCTGGCATCTACTAACACCTGTAAATAGACACACACCAGAAGGCATCCTCGATGAAGGAAATGTAGTGCTCCTCACTATGTATGTATAAAGCCTCCCCAGAGCCTTCTCTTCCCCAGGCTGAACAACCCCAACTCTCAGCCTGTCTTTGTAGGAGAGTTGCTCCAGCCCTTTGATCATCCTCAAGGCCCTTCTCTGGACTCATTCTAATACTTCAATGTCCTTCTTGTGCTGGGGGCCCCAGAGCTGAACACAGTGCTCCCGATGGGGTCTAACAAGAACAGAGCAGAGGGGGACAATCACCTCCCATGTCCTGGTGGCCACAATGCTTTTGATGCAGCCCAGGATATTTTTGGCTTTCTGGGCTGCAAGTGCACATTTCTGGCTCATGTTTGCAATAGTAAGTCAGGACCATAGTGTGCGGAAAGAAGTTGAAGTCCTTTGGAGGGCATGCTGGACACCTCCTGTAGAGTTGTCACTGCAGTTTCTGAGAGAAGGGAAACTGGAGAATTTGGTGATGATGTAAAGATGCATGAACAACACCTGCATGGGTGCACCTCCATCTACCTAACAAAAGAACAAATGACTGAGCCTGCCAGAGCTTTGCTGAAGTTGTTGTTTGGACCAGCACAACTTGTCCCTTGCAGACATAAACCACTGTTATATGCAGCACTGCATGAAGTGTGTGCAGAGCCACACAAGCATTGTGTGTATAACTTCACTGTCCTGACTTTTCTAAAAACAGACCCCATCCAGATTCCCAACCAGCTCTGAAAAAAGAATGAGGGGTGAACTGTGGTGTTTTAGTATCACTGGCCAGCTCCCTTTATGGGGAGAGCTGCATGCAAGTGTATTGGTTCTGCACCTGTTTCAGCATCCTTAAGCATGTTGTTTCGAGAGGAGCCTGAGAGCTTGACACCTAGCTCCCATTGGGTTTTGACTCTTTTCTTAAAAAACAAAACAAAACAAACAAACAAACAAACAAAAAAACCACACAACCAAACAACAACAACAAACAACAACAACAACAAAAAGCTTATTTTTCAATCTCAGTAAAACAAAAGTGCTACTGTGTAAATAAATGTACCTGAAGGATAAATGTACCTGGCATTTACCACTGGGACACTGTACTGAAGTGGACAGCTATATGGCAATAAAGGCAAGGTGACATTGAGGTATGAGAGTTGCCTTTGGTGCCATTTCAAAGAGGGAACAAGCATCCCAGGGGGAAAAAATTGTCATTAAACTACTCATGAATATTCAGAAATGTTGATTATCATGTCTAGTTTTAGGATCAAACAGGTTGGTGGGTAAGAGAGAACTGGACCTCATACAGTAAAATCCAGAGAGCAAACACACTGAATTTTCCAAGTACTGAAAAACAAATAAAAGATGTATTAATTTGACTGTCTGAAATAAAACCTGAGGGAAAAAAAATAAAAGAAAGCTTCTTAAAACAATATATGTATATATATTATTGGCTGACTGAAAAGAAATTGTTTCAATTCCATGTACTTACACTTACTTACTGTGTAGTTTCACATGTGTGATTTCAAAACCTGAGGAGAGATTTCTCTTGCCCAGTGTGGCTGCTGATCGCTTCCCAGCTGCCATGAACCTTGCCATTGCTGTGGAAGTTATCTGATGTCCACGGCATCTGCAACAATGCACAGCATTCTGCTGTCCTCTAGAGGTTTGGATTTAACCACGAGTAGTCCTGACACTGCCTTTGAGGAGTCCCAGAAATGCCACAGAAGAGATAAATAAACAAATACGCACCAAGGGGTTGGCTGCCTGTAGTAAGGTGCAGTAATACTGTTCTTCAGTTCTGAACTCACATGGTTTAGGCGTTCATTCAGGGGGTGAAAGAGGCAGGTCAAATCCTCACTGTGATTTGCATTTGGATTTAAGCCAAGTTACCTCTATCTTATAAATGCACCTTAACCATCTCTCTTGCATGTGACCTCAGAAACAATACTTCTCCCACTTAAATATTTCTTAATAAAGAATAACTATTTGATACTTAAATATTAAGTGAGAGATGTAGGAACAGTAAACTGGCAGCTGGGGACCAGGATCTGCTCCAGTGATTACTGAAATACTATGCACCATATAGAATTACTGTACTATTACTGTACATTTATAATTACTCCAGGAAGAGACACCATGACACAGTCATGGAAAGTCCTCCTTGTCTGGTGGCTGGCACACTGCTCGAGGAATGCAGGTTCAAGTTCTTCTATGCAGACAGAGCAATCCACCTAGAGAACCCCAAGGCATCCTGAGGATCCACATGCTCATCATATGAGCAGAAAATGAAAGGCCTGTTGCAGCTGTCCCAAACACAGCATGCCCAAAACACTCCTGTGGGCTGTTGCCTTAGTTTGCTTTACGGGGTCAGACCTCACTGGGCCTACATTTGTGAAAAGCACCAGTATTTTCAGAGTGTGCCAGTTCACAAAAATACCTGTTCCTGCTCTAGTTGCATCACATGCACATTTAAAGGGAGCCAAGAAGTGCCTTTGTGGCCCTGGGTATGCGGGCTGGTGTACGATGAGCTCTGTGAATGAGTGCTTCAGCGGACACCACAACCAACAGGACCACACTGTGGCCTCACTGCCCACATATGCAGGGCTTGCTCCAAGGCCTCTTAGAATTAATGGAAAAGATTGCACCCTTATTTACTTGGCATGGAAGGGAATTTTGAGGCAGAGCAGTGAAATTATTGTATACCAAGGTGAGCCGGGGTGAAGATTGCAGGAAAGTAGCCAATTACTTGCTATCCTGTTGATACGAGGGATGATTATACATTACCTCCAGTTCACTAGCTGCGCTGAGGCTTCATTTAAGGTAATTAGCTTCTTATTATGAAGTGGGATTCAGATATTACAGATAAAATCCTCCTCACCAAGTCTGCAGCAAGGGAATGAATCCCTGTGCCTCATACCTGGTATCAGCCCTTGGCTGAGCCCTCACGCAGTAGAGCTGGGGGCCACCAGGAATACCTCTCAGCTTCAGGAGGTGATGGTCACCAGGCAACTCATGCACACACGGATGTTCTCCATAAGAGTGACCCTGCATGCAGCCCACACCCCATGTGGAAAGGAGCTTGGATGAGAAGTGAAGGTGTGGGTTTTTTCCTTCATTCCCTCACAGCACTGATGCCGTGATGCTCTTCTGTGGCATGGCTGGATGGGAGCTCTATATACACTTGGCTGTGCCGTGGACATGTGGGGAGATTTCCCACATAATCTTATCAAGTTTGCAGGCATGCACATGTATATCCTGTCTGTATGATGCCTGAACCCAGTGGCTTAACTTCTCAGTTTTGAGGTGTATGTGATTATAGAAGCATCTTGAAGTCAGCCCCTCCTTATGCACTAGGTCGGGCAATGGCTGATAAGCTTGTTGTTGTCCAGACATCTGAGAATCTACACAGAAAAGTGGTACTGAAGAGGTTTTATTCACCTTTTCTTTATGGCATCAGTACTTAGTGGACCACGTATGTGGAAAGCATCAGAATTTTCAGTGTCATTTCCCAAAAATATGTGTTCCTGCTCTAATTCCACCCTGCTCAGGAAGCTCCAGTTTTTGCTTCTGCTGGCCTTAGGTAGTGCTTCAGACGTATGAGATGGTCCAGGCTATTTTATCCTTTTTTTTTGTATATATGAGAAGAAAATTTAGTAGTCATGGGCCTCAAAGTGATCATGAGCCCTACCTGGTGGGTGGTTTTTTTTGTTTGTTTGTCTTGTGTGTATGCTTGTCCTTGTAAGAGGTGTCTCTGTAATCCCATATTACTGATGGAAATGGATTGCTGAAGAATTAGCAATTTAAGCATCCCATTCAGCAACAGCTATGCACGTAAGCAAGTGGGGCCAGCTCTCACACAGCTTAGTCTTCTCCCTTCAGTTGTGAAACAAGAGCCTTGGTCTCTTCCGAAGGTTGGCAAACAGCCCCTGTCCAAAGAGCACAGCATCACACATTTACATACGTCACCCAGAGCAGGGGGCAGCAAGCAGAGCCCACAGGTCAGCATCCTGTGTGACCCATGAGAGAGATAGGCCGGGATGTTTGCTTTCCTTGGCTTCTTTATAAAAGGGAAAGCTCCTGCTGAGCCACAGCTTTGGAGGCTCCTAGTTCAGGTCAATTCAGTTTGGTACCCTCTGAGCCCTGTTTTGCAGGCTTTGTGGCTGGGAAACGGCAAACCAGGTCTCCTTCAGAAACTCCGTCGGATGAGTTATACGCATTAAGCCCTGGTACTGGCTGGCAAATGAAGTGCAAGATGGAGATTTGGACCAGGCTTATAAGTGGAGTGAGAGCCATTTCAACGCCTTGCTTAACTTTTGCTGCTTTGCTAAAAAGCACACTCTTCAAATAACAGCTCTAAAAAACAGAGGAGGGCATCCTGGGGACTGGCAAAACGGCTGGGCTGCAGTGACTTCAGTGTCACCTGCTTGCATCAGCTGAGGGTGGACCAGCCATGAAAATAGTGCTTATCCCAGAAACACAGAAAATGCAAACTCTGCCCATCTGTCTTCTGCAGTACGAAGGCCGAGAAGGAATGTGGTTGTTTTCTTTGCTCTCTGAATCAGCGTGTTTGCTCTGTTTTACTTTTCTGGTCCCTTAAATGATCAGAATAGGCATTCTTCAAACCATAAAAAGCAAGTACCCGTTTTGCTGTGCTGTTGTTCTCTCTAACATTTGTTGCCATCTATTTATTAAGGTACATCCTTTTAATAAAAACATCCAAGAAACCAGCCTTTGTTTGCTGATTATGCAGTCAGGTATTCCAGATTTATAGCGCTCATTTAGCGTAATTGAAGCTTATGATGAGTACAAATTTTCTGCTAAAAGAAAAAAAGAAAATAGCAAAACGGTACGGGGCAGCGTTCATGTAGAGATAAAGCAATGATTGTGTCATTTGTTTTGGAGGGTAGATTTGCTATTAAGCTGAAGTCTAAAGTAAGGTACATTGATTTACAGGAAATTGCTCACTTACACACATGTTAGACATTTACAAACCCTACTTCAGAAGCCCCTGAATACTGATAAGCCTTTGTGATTTCATCCAAGTATGTCATCAGTAACATCAGTGTCTGTTTATAAACATTATTTTTTTCCTGATTCAGGTAGTCAAAGTTCAGGAAAATATTTGTCTTAGGTCTCTGCAAATGAATGGCTAGAAATTCAGTGACATTGCCCTCTTCAAAGGGAACCGAAGGAACCCCATCCTATTTCCTAGAAAAACCCCCAAGAAGCAAGCGATTCAATGTGGCTTTCCTGAGAAGTGGCTCCCTTCTTTATGTTTTCACCATTTAGTGGAATATAAATAAATAAATAAATATTTCCTCTAATTGTCCCCTTGGATCTTGGGAGCTTTGAAAGCTCCCAAGAGACCAAGTTTTCTTGGTCTCCTGGATTACTTGTGGAAGAGTTATATACGTGAGTTGAAAGAATACATTAATAAATAAAATACCTTCCTATAATTAAGACAGAAAATTTGGACTTGGCCAGTGTCCATCTGATAGCTGGCACTGGGACCTTTTTCCTGAAAGGCTTTGGTTGATTCTGAAGGGCCTGATTTAGCAAATCACTTCAACACACGCTACTGCTAAGCAGACGTGATTAAGATTTGCTGAAATGCATCCTAGACCTTGCACATCCTCTTGTGTGTAAAACCACAGAAAACAACCTGGTTTTTATCTGTCCTGTCCGCTGAGGGAAAAAGCTCCCTGCGGAGCAGGTGCTGTCCCCGGCTGCATTTCAATACGAAGAATACACAATAATAGAATCTGGCACAAAGGCACAAATATGTGGCACAACTATCTGTTACTCTGAAGCAGGCGCTAGGAAGTGAATAATATAAATAATTACATACTAGAGGGCAGAGGACAGACCACCATGATGCAATCTTCCTCTGCTCAGAGACAGCTGCCAGTGCTGCAGGGTTTCCTTCAAAGCTGGACACTGTCCTCCTTCCCTCAGATAGACTTGGCCCTGAAATACCCCACACTGTAAAAGCAGCATGGAGACAATCTTCATATGGTGTACAGGGTGGTAATTTATTCGCTCCGCTGAGTTTCCATATCTCATCCCCACCTTGCAGTAGGGTGCTCTGCTTCCAGTCTCCAGCTGGGCAAAGCTCCAGATTTGGCTGAATGCAATATAATAACCAGAAATACATCAGTAACCAGCAGTGCATCTTGTTTTGCCTGGGGACAGGCTTTACATCAGCTAAGCTAATGACGTAGCAGAGATGTTGCTGTTCCTTAGCACTGCATTTATGCAGGGGTGTCCCATGGCACTGTCAGCTCATCCTGCTCAGGTGAGGTCCAATGCACTGGTCTTTAGGAGCACATGAACCACAAGGAGAAAATAAAAAATAAAATAAAGAAAATAAAACAACAACAAAAAAACACCTAGTTGATTTTGCCAAGCAGCACTGGCACTGTTGGATGCGATTACTCTGGAGAGGACTTTCTGTTGTGTTTTCCTACTGGAGACCCTGAGATAGATGGGGACCACATAGTGCAGAAACACTTGCATCAAACCAAAAATAATGCATGGTAATTTATCCAGATGTGCCTGTGTGGCTTCCTTGTGACAGCTGGGAGCGGAGCAGAAAGGTCCCTGGGGCTCCATCAGTGGTGCACAGGCATGACCAGCAGTGGGCCACCTCCCTGCAGCTGCGGGGACAGCCCCACAGCCCACTGAGGGTATCTCTTCAGAGCACCTATTAGTTATGAGTTGGGTTTGCCCTGAAGCCTGAGCTCTGATATCCCTAAGCTTCTTATCTCATATAATTGTGTGTATTCTCATTAAGCACATTGGTGTCTTATCCTCATTAAGTGACACCAGCTTTTTTTTTTTCTTCCTGCACCCAAAAGCTGTTGTGGGGTACGGAATGTAGGGGAGGATTTACTGGTTTGTGGTTTATCCCCTTGTCAATCAATCAGCAACAATCCCATTCAGATAATAACAGAGGAATGTGTCTGTGCAGATCAGTAACTGCTCATCAGCCCTGTGAGAACCTGCTGGGACCGAGCTTGAAATCAGCGTATTGAAATACAGTATGCTGGCTGAGCTAATGAGCTGTATGAGCAACGGAGAAAGGAATAAGGAGAGGATTTTTTTACCCATAGCCTTTCCCCATAGCCTTTCTAGACCTCTTCAGATCATCATCTTAGTTCTCAGCATCTCTCCAAATCTCCATGCCTTAAGCAGATGTGAATATGTATACATATAGCTACCTATATGTACGTATATATGTATATATATACCCCGGGGGTGAAATTGAATGGACAGCATTATGGTGCAGCTTTTGATGTGCAGTTTTGCACTCAGTCACACCTCTGCCATCAGCAGATAATTTGGGGGCTGTTGTAAGCTTCCAGACTGTGCACATGAGGTGCCTGCACCGACTGCCCCTTTTGAAGCAACCACAGCTCCTCGGGAGACACAGAGGCATCACCTGGGGGAACACCCTACTGTCTGTAGCTGTCCTTTAAATAAGGGGAACCCAGTTTTGGAGGTCATCTCCAGCATTTCGCAGATAGCACAGGAGGAATAGTGAGTTTGTTGCTTTCTCAGCTTCACAACAAAGCTATCCAGTTCTAAAATTATCAAAGTGAAATGGAGGCTTATGAAACGTGTGTGGGTGTTAATGGAGACAGAACCATTCTTATAACTGCCTTAAAAGCTATTTCATAAAATAGTTTCATTGTCAGGGACTTTAAACATACACGATTAATATCTTAACTGACTGTGCCTCATTTTGCATTATCTCAAAGGACACATTTATGAGATGATACACACTATTTAGTCTTTATAATGCTTGCATCTGTAGCTGGCATGCTTTGGGAGAGCTTTACTATCATTGCTAGTTATAGGAACATATTAACTTGCCATAAAAGACAAGAAATAAATTAATCAGATTCACAAATGTGTTAAGGAACTAGCTGCTATATATAAACCACCAAAACAACCTGAAATCTATATGAAGTGAGGTAAATATTGCTTAGAGATATTAAACAACACATGTATAAATTATCTTAGTTTAAAGCATCCTTGAGACTACCAATTCTGTTTTGACTTGTAACATAAGGTTGTATATTTTATCAAAATACTTTTACTGGAAATGTTTAGATTTTAAAAATATGTTACAAATATTTTACAGATTTCCCATTCCATGAATTTTCATTTTAAATTTTTGAATAGTATTATTAGGGCATCCATCCATTTTATGAGGTAGTCTCGGTATGTTCAGAAGGAAAAATAATAATAAAAAAACTGATTATAGGATGCCTCAAAGCACAGTCCTTTTTCAGAAATGTTTCATGCCAGGTTGTAGTCTATACACTTCAGTGTACACATTGGAATCCCTCTACTTGTTCATGTATAACTCATTGTCATAATTGCGGGATGGTCAGGGTAATGAAAACTTTTCTGCAAATGGACAATGAAAGCTGTTGGCTTCCTTAGTCTTGAAAATCAAAGACAGAAAGATATATTTGGTACCTCTAAATGCATTAAGGTAAAACACCTAAAAGATCTTTCATCTAGTGGGAAATATTGGCATAGTAATAAATGCACACATGTTAAGAAGACAGGAATTGTACCCAAGGTCTATGCAGCCTAGACATCCCGCTTCTGATGTAGTAATGCTTAGGGAAAATATAAAACCTGTTCCTTTTGAGCTATCCCCAACACCCCTCAAATATTAAAGGAGTCAAGAATGATATTACAAAGCTCTGAGATTAAAGAGAGAATGTGATGCCCCGATTTTCTCAGAAAGAAAAGGTAAGCCATCCTTGTCTTCAAAGATCAGCACCAGACATCTCTCCACTGACCTGGCAGCAGGTCTCCAGGGCCCCGGGGGGAAGATCAGTCTTCAGTCTGGTCTGAAAGAGCAGCTGGGCTGTCATACAGAAAAGGCATTGAGATTCCTGACATCAGGAGGAGAAGCAAGAAGCAAGAAGCAAGGAACGTGCTCCACAACAGGACCAACTCACACCCTGTGTTTCCATTAGCTAGATGTCTCCAGCACCCTGAACAATGTCAATTAGCCTCTGAAGACTCCCCCTGAGCCATAACACTGTTTTTAGACACCAACTCCATCCCACTAAGGCAAGGTACTAACCTTTAGACTATTCTAGTGTATATGCTGGGCACCTGAAATACACTTTCTGCCCAACACAGGATCTAGCAAACTCAACTGGTTCCTCACGTTCCACTGCATGTCCTCCAAAATGCAAGTAGTGAGAACAATGGATAATCTACATGAACTTTTTCACTCTGTAAATACATTGCTATTTTGCCATAGGGCTTCTGAATGTACACAGCCTGTGCGATCTTGAATCACAAAGCTAGCCCTAGCCTTATCTAGCAAGGAATTAGCTGTCCTTATTACCATTTTTGGAGGCGAGAATATTTTGTACTTCGGAGATCAAATTCTTAAAGATGTATTAAATTAATTCTTCATAATAAGTCTTTAAGACTGATGATACCTGCCTTCATGCTCATGTATCTTATATAGTGACAGTAAAATGTTAGAAGCCCATTTAAGACATCTTCTTGTACTTAAGAGAGAGCTTTAAAGCATGTTAAGCAACTTATGTGTTTTGCAGTGACTCTTCAGCAATAATAAATTTTAATCATTATGGAAATTAAATAACCTCAGTATGGCAGGCTGGAGAAATGAGCTGACAGGATCATCGTGCAGTTCAACAAAAGCAAATGCTGAGACCTGTACCTGGAGAGGAGAAATCTCATGTACGAGTAGATGCTGGAAGCCAAATGGCTGGAAGTGATGTTTGCAGAAAAGGTATTGGGGATCATGGTAGACACCATCCCTGGGGGTGTTCAAGAAAAGGTTGGACATGGTCCTTAGGGACATGGTTTAGTGGGTGACATTGGTGGTAGGGTGATGGCTGGACCAGATGATCTTGGAGGTCTTTTCCAACCTGAATGTTTCTATGATTCTATGATTCTATGCCTCTTTGAGCTTGTTTTCAATATCTCAGTAAACCCAGGCACAAGGCATACACATAGCAACTGTTTCTAAAAGTACCATTTTCTCTTGTCTTTGGGGTTATGTGTGAAACCCAAAAGCCTGTTGTGGCAGATGACATTCCTGTCACCCACATCCTTTGGAGGACGCTTGGATACACTGGTGAGAAAGACCTCATAAGATCTTAGAAAGAATACTAGAGAGATCTACTGGAAAACATGGCATCTACAGAAGGCATGCTCTTGCTGCTCATGCACCAACCCATTTCCACTCCTTAGTATCCTTTACTGCTTTGATTTATACCTCTGCAGAACTGCATCTCCTGCTCTACCACTGCTGCCTTCTACCCTCTTCCAGAACAGCCTCCCAAACAATTTGTCCTACTTAAAATTAGACACCAAACAAGGTAACTAAATCACCAGTGTAGGTGCATTGTCAATTAAAGGGAGACACCCCTCCAGAACGAGGTTGGGATGGGGTTTGGAGTTTCTTCCTTTTCCTTGACTGCAAGGTATATCTTGGGGTAATTACACCTCTAATTTAGATGCTACTTCTGGGGTACTAATTGTAGCTAGGATGACTCATGCAGTATAAGAGAAAAGGTGTTATCAGCTGTCAATTAACTGTCACTGTGGTGACATCTTTTTTAGCTGAGATGGTTTCAGGATTTATGTTTAAGGCTGCTCTTGCAAGTCCTGCTGGCTCAGGGCCTACTTAAAGCTCCTCTTGCCACTCTTCCACCTCCCCTCTCTTCACTTTTGGGACACAGGGGCTTGGCCTTACTGAGCATGTTGTTTTGCCTGCTAGACATCTTCCAGACCCTCCTCCCACCCCTGTAAACGAATGCCCTTGCATTGGCTAGAAGTTATTTTCAAGTGCAGAAATGTCACGGTCGAGTTTTGTCAGTTCTGAGATATTTTATTTATTCATACCCCAACAGTTTGTTGCATCTGGGTGCTTTGCAAAGTTGCTTTTAGGTGAGGTACCCCAATTCTTCATGCTTGCAGCTCTCCACCGTTTGAAGACAGTGACAGATTTATGGATTTAAATACAGAAAGTGTATTTTAAGAATAGCTAAAACATCTCCTTGTGCAAGTTCACATTGTCCAGCTGAATCATACAAAAAGGGCAGAGAAAAGAAGGGAATTGTTCACCTTTTCAGAGTTATGCCTTCAAAACGATCTTCAAATCTTCCTTCATCTTTGGGATTTTGTGTATTGGCATTACTTAAACCTTGCCTTGAACTCACAGCTTCTCTTTGCCTCTACAGATTGCACTATTTTTCCACTCTGCTTGTCGGGGTAAGTCTCCTGCTCATACACACAGGCTCAGAAATCCTAGTTGTTATTCAAGGCCAAAGCAAGAGACTTAAAAGGTAAGCAATCAACTGGATATTTGAGGTTAGACACTCTGATAGTAGCAATAGCCACCCTGCTCTAAAAATATCTTGTAAGACTACATTAAGTGCCCAAGGAGCCTGTGTGAGAGCTATTTTCACAGGAAAACAATGTCTGCGACTTTCAAGGCAAGCATATTTGTTGTTTTGCAAAAACCTTCATCTGCAGAATTTCTCTATCTTCTCCTGTTGCCTCCTGCTCACAACCCCCATCATATTTTTGTTCTTTGCACTGTTTAATGTTTATCTTCCTTTGCAAAAATAAAAGTCAGATGGGAAACTGTCTTTTCTGGCCATTCCCACAGCACATATTTGCATATTTGAATGGTATCTCCATAGCAGAGTGTTCCTCAGATAATCTGAGATCACGGGGGCTATGCAGGTAGCAATCACAGCACTATGCACAACATAGTAAGTTACTGTGCCAAGCAAGAATCAACAGCCCAGAAACAAAACACATCTGCTGAGAGTGCAAAGGTTAGCTGGCAACTTTGCCCGAATAAGTTTGTGTGGTCCCGTCTCCTATGAACTGCAGGTTAAAGGGCAATGGCATCCTGGGATGGTGATTTCTTCCTCTGTTGTCCAACCCCAACTAATTTCAGGTATATTTTACAATGCTGTGTGGACCAGCAGCAGAGTGATATCAGTTTCCGAGGAAGCCTTTAATCTGAAGATACTTCAAAAGTTTCAGAAAACCTTGATCTAATCTCACAAATTGCAGCACCTCCAGAGGATTCATTCACCTTGAAGCATTCCTTCTTCCTTTCCTTTCCTTTTCTTTTTTTTTTTTTTTTATTCTTAGTTGTGATGCGAGGAGGTGATAAAAGTGGCCCCCCACTGCTGACGTGAAAGGTATCCAGTTTCTCCAGTGCTGATGTTCTGACAGCTCACATAGTAAGCAACAAGGATTTATTTTATTGTTGTTACTTTTTTTTTTTTTTTTAATTTCCCTGCCTGCATGAGGGCTGGCACTGCATTCAAAAAGACACCACCAGCTTTAGACCACAGAAAATGACAGAGGGGGTCAGTGGTGAAATGACCAGCTGCTGCTGGAAACAGTATGGTTCTTGGTGGGCCTTAAGTAACACAGGTGGGTGGAAGAGGTTTCTGTAGGAGAGGAAGATGCTAACACAAGCTTGTGTATTAAAGTAGGAGCCAGGTGTTATATTTTCACAACCTCTGGCTTGCATCCAGCTTTTAACCTCTCCATTCCCCCCTGATTCAGGAGTGCTTGGCTCTCGCTGAGCCTTGGCTGGCTTTTTGGACAACTTCATTCAGCTGTGTTGATGCCAAGCAAAGGACCCTGCTTCAAGGTTTTCAACTGGAACCACGCTTTCCTGGTGTATCTTTCTTGATAAACTAAAGCTAAGCAAACAGCCACTGAAACAGGTTTAAGGAGCACCAATATAAACAGGAACATTTTGCTGCTGTTTTTACTTGGCAGGATCAAATGCAGCTGCCTGCCGAACTGGGTAAATAGGGAACAGGGCAGGATTGCACTTCAACCCTTTATCAGGGTTCAAGGCAAACCTTTCCCTCCTTTTATTTATTTTATTTTTATTTTTATTTTTATTTTATTTTTTTTCCCATTCTGTGTATATTTTGGAGCTGTTTTTAGAAGTTAATCTCTTTTTAAGTTTCAGTCTGGGTTTCTGGAAAATGAACTAGCTGAAACTGATTGTGAAATTATTCCCTGGCAAAAGGTAGGCAGAAATCATGCAGAAATGATGACAATAGAAAGAGGTTTCCACACACACACAATAAAAATAAAAATAAATAAAAATAAAAATAGAAATAAAAAGAAAAAGAAAATTTTGTTTGTAAAAAGACTAATTTGTGGGGGCTACCAATTTTATGCTTGCATGTTTAACTTTCTATGTGTATCAAATATTGCAGAAATTGCAAATCTGCCTTCCTGGACTAGACCTAAAGCTGAGCTGGATCCTTCTCTGTGTACAGGGGCCTGGGAGAAGGAGCAAGCAGCAGGCGTCAGAAGTTCTCAAAGGGAAGCAGGGAGGAATCCATCTTCACACAAGGTCCCCGGGATGGAGTTCATCTAAATATGAAGAGTGATAAGTATTGCACAATGTTTATTCACAACATCAGATTCTGATATTCTCATTCACCTTCCACATGCGTAATGGTGCTTTAAAACCCACAGATACTGGCTTATGACACCTCCAAGTATGGACTTCAGGAGGCTTCTCTCAGCCCATTTCTCCAGCCTGTCAATGTCCCTCAGGATGGCAGCATGCCCTCTGGTGAATCAGCCACTGCCCCCAGTTCTGTAATGTTTGCATTTAGTGGACAGAAATTTACAACAAAAGAGGTGAGCAGCCCCCCAGATCCCAGAGGAAGGCCGGATAAAACCAGGAAATGTCTTTAATCACTAATTATTCTTTTATGTGCAACTCATCTCCTGCAGCATAGTGCAAAATGCCTACAACAATAGTGTAGGCTTTAAAGAACTTTACAGGTCTCAGTGTAAATCAGGACAGTGAGTACACTTCTAATTGAAATTTCTCAAGTTTTGTTTAGTATCTCTTGCCTTGTAAATATCTTCTACAAATACAGAAGTGCTATTCTGCTGTTTTGTTTGTTTTGTTTATTTTCCTCCCAATTACTCTTTAAAAGGAAGAAGCACAAAGCATTCAGGAGTCTGGGGAAAGCCATTTGTCCTCCCTGAATAGCATGAGTCCTGTTTCTTGATGATCCTTGGCAATAAATGGGAAAGACAGGAACATGTTGGAAATGTCTTCCTGGCTGTCCTGGCTGTCTGGGCTGGGCGATGTTGGAGGGGAAAGCACACAAATCTTCCTGCTACCCAAGGTCTGGTGTGCAGGGTGCCCCACACAGCAGTTGTAAGATTAGGGATGATATAGGGATATTGTGTGGTAAATAAATCATAGATGATGGTTCCTCTGGACAAAGAGCCAGGAGATGGAAAACAGCAGAAAGGGCTTCAGCAACTGCTGGGTGCAGAAAGAGAGGGAAAATAACTCCAAACCTTCTCTCCTAGGATTTGTGGCTTTTAAAGCAAAACAAAGGATGAGGTTAAGCAACAAGAATAACCTCTAGTACGGAGAATACGACTTAATGATCCACAAAGTAAAGAAGTTGTAGAAAAATCCACCCTGAACCCTTTTTTTTTTTTTTTTTTTTCAGTAGAAAGATGATTGAAAGTAGTAACAACAAACAGTAGAGCTACTTAAATTCAGATTACCACAGGCTAAAATCCCAGTGTAAATGTCTGTGATTTTATGAAAGCAACCTAATTAGTCACAAGTGACTAGGGATATGGATTAAAATCAGGCACTATGGGAGAAGGTTAAAAGATCCTGGCTCCAGTCTGTGACAGAAGATTGCTCCAGGAAGAGATCAGGGGGGCAATGAGGCTTTACACGGGAAGCAGGGTTTATGGGGGAAACTGCTGCAGGGACAAAAGAAAGGAGTCAAAATTGCAAGATAAATTCTGACAGAGAGAAGATAAGGCCAGAAGAAGATAAGAAAAGAGGAAAGGGTTTTAATATAGAAGGCAAAAGATCTTGAGGATTTATGCGGACAATGAAACAAATATCTGTGCAAAGTGTCCCACTAGCACTCCCCATCACCAGCTTAGCAATGGTGTGGCAAAGTGGACCTGAAGAGCATGGGGCTGGAGAAAGCCAACTCTTCTCTGGTGTAGAAGAAACAATTCTGTGGATATTAGGCATAGCTCTGAGTGAAAGCTTTTATCTGGCTGGGTGGAAAATAAAGAAATAATCCCTCTCCATGAACATAAACAACAGCCAGAAAATAAGCAGGGCATTACACCTACAGTTGCCTTAGGTGGGTGTTTAGGTAGGACCAAAGCTGTGTCCCCGTGGGAGCTGTTACCATTGGAGTTATGGTCCACTGAGGGCAAACATTCAGGTTTTTGTCCTGGGCTACCTTCTGTGTTTGATGTTAAGCATTTCTTTTTTTTTTTTCTTCTGGCATTAAGACCTGATCTGGCAGTTAAGTATACAGCTATCCTTACTGCCTTGCTACCTCCTAGTCCTTGCTAAGTGACATTTCAGATGAGGGCAGTGACCTGGCATCCATCCGAGACACCGCTGGAGAGGCAGAATAAGAAGGGCACATAACCAGATTTAATCTTGTGCTGCCAGCGGGTGCTATGGGATGCGCGGTGCGGGCCGAGCAGAGCCTCCTCACCAGCCTCCTGCCGGCTGTGGCCAGATAAGGGCACAAACAGAGCGGAAAGATTCAGATTAGACCGACAGCATCGGGGTAATAAAAGATCTGCTTATTCAGTGCTGTGGTTTTGGATGGGAGAGCAAAGCACGGGGCCCCTTTCCTCGCACACGCCTGGGTTCAGCCCCCTCCATCCCGCTGAGGCCCACGGCTATTCTCGGCTCCAGCCGAGCTGTTCACGACACCCAGAGCGGGGGAACTGAAGCACAGAGATTAAAAGTGACTTCCCCACCGGTTGTGACCACCAGGAACGTAACCCGGATTTCCTGCTGTGCAGTTTGGGGTTTTAACCACAAAGATTTCCTGCAAAACTGTCCTTTGCTTATCCCCCCCCTCTCTCCAAGCAAGCTCATCAGCAAGCAAAGCCTGCTCCCAGCACGGCATTTAGCCCGCCCTCACCACGGCTTTGCAGGATGCAAAGTACAAGGGTGCATCAGTGCAAGCTGCGTGGCTGTCAGGTTTGTGCAAAGGGGAGCGCAACTCTGACGTTTTCTAAGTAAATGCTTGACTTCTGGGTTGTTTTTTGTTTGTTTGCTTCTGGCCTATAAACACCTGCAATACGGTGTCTTAACATTTCTGCCTTCTGCTATAGATGGGCCTGTCTGAGGTGTCATTACCTGAAGCCTGGAAAGCCTTTATTCTTGCACACTAGGCTCTATTTTAAATGCATGCCACAATCCTTTGCTCTGGAAAGTTCACTAGCTCCCATTTCATTCCTCCTCTTGCTCCCACTTCTTACAGCAGCTTTTGAAGCATCTTGTCACTGCCCTGCAAGCGGTGTCAGGAGCATCCTGGTGCTGTCTGCATCACACCTGCCCTGCTCGTGCTGCGCCTGCTGGCCCTGCTCCATCCCTGTCCCTGTCACTGTCCCCCTTATCTGGGCTGCAACCGCCTCCTTTATCTGCCCCCAACAGCCCTTCCTCCATCCTTGCACCCTGCCAGCAGGGTCTAGAGCAGCTTCCTGTCGTACTTTCTCTGCTGCTTGTATCTTAATTCCTGCCTTGAGTAATCTCTGCCTCCGGTGAGCATCTGCCACGCTGTGTCTTTCTGCAGACCATATATCTTGCTCTGCCTCTGTCCCTCTTGTTTCCTCCTGTCCCACTGAATCCCTTCTCTACTGACTTGGGATTTTAGTGTTTCCTGTCCTTGGGAGTCGGGATCTCTAGGCAGTATAATACAGACTTTTGATCTGGTTAAGGTATTTCAGCTAACTCCATTGCACTCACAGCGTACCTTGCACATGCTGGTTCCCCTGCTCCAGCACTGCCCCTTGCTATGCTGCTCGTGCCCAAACCTGCCTCTAATCGTGGCTGCAGCTCGGGCTGTTCACAAGGAATTGGGTATGTGGGCAACACATTTAGCAGCTGGGATATTTAATAACAGCATATATATAAGTAGAGTCAAAGAAGTTGCAAATATTTTATGCTTTATTCCTTGAAAGTCAAAAGAAGAGGCTTCATAAGAAAATACACATCTAAATTCACAGCACTCTATGTATTTCTACAGGCTTAGGAGAAATCAGGACTAGAAATCTAGTGATTATGCTTAAATATACAGACCATTAAGAAATATGTTGTGTAAAGCAGATATATGGGAAAGGACCACATCTGAGGATTTCCATGTGCCATACTCTGTTATTTAACACAACATAGCATAAAAGGTCCAAATTAACACAGTTTATCATGAAATCCACCTGGTTTTTTTTGTTTTTTTTTTTTTTTTTTTCTTTCAGGAGAGGATACAAAAATAACGCAGTGACTAGATTAGTTTAAACTGAGGTTAATGAGAGATTCTTCAAAAGCAAAAATAGCAGTGGATAAACATGTTTAAACTTTGTTTGTAATTTTAACACACTTAAAAGCAGCAAGAATCAATTTCTATTGGCTTGTTAGAAACCAGTCTGTCAATGATCTTTTCCATGGGGAGAGCTGGATAGGGAGTTTTCCTCTAAGCACATTTGTTAGACTTGCTAGTCCTCAGCCAGAAGAACATCATTTCTCTGACTTCAGTTGCACTCAGAAGTAGCTCAGATGTGCTGGGACACTCTCAGAGGTTGCTCCTAGACCATGCCTCTGCTGAGAGCCCGAACCTCAAATGAGCTCCAGCATCACTCATCCCTGATAGTAGAATTCATGAGAACACATGTGCAGATGCCACCTTCTTTTGAAACCCCCTGTTTAATTTGAAACATACACACACAATAGAATTACTCATGTACTAAAATGTATGCCTAAGTTTCTACAGTATCAGGAACTTACTGAAGAAATAAATTATTAAAAAGAATAAAAAATCTGATGCTCCCAGCCTTCATGCTCTGCCATCCCTCCCAGGGCAGAGGCACCTGTAACAGAGCCCTGGGCTGACTTTAGTGCCCACTTAGGCAACACTTTTAACGTTTCTAGGCCAGCCTCTTTTATGTCTCAGAAAATACATTGAGGGTGAGTATGCCTAGGAAGCTAATATTCATTTGTTTCTAGTCTTAGGACATAACCAACACATTTCTGCACACAGAAAATCAGGAAAATAAAATTCAGAAAGGCTGGTGCACTGTTCCCAGAAACATGTGCTTACCTGGTGAGAAAATGTGACTTTAGGGGGTTGGGAGAAATGATACCTGCCAAATCCATGTCAAGCAATCCCTACCCAGCTTTATACACTGCACAATCCCTACAGCTTTATACACTGGCATCAACTTTTTATATACACTTTTTTTTTTTTTTTAATATAAAGTTTATATCAACTTTATATACAACAATATACACTTTTTATATAAAAGTTTATATCAACTTTTTTTTATACACTGGCATCAACATATATTTTATATGGTAATTAAGGGCTCTCACCCTCATTTTTCGTTGTATGTACTCAATGGCTGAGACTTGCAATGCTCAGGTTAAGTGGCATCCCAGGTGTGCTGGGGAAAACAGCGCTCCAAAGGATCCTGGAGAGGTTTGCTTTCTATCCAGAAAAATGCAGGCAGGAGTGTATGCATGTAGCTGGCTGGCTAAGTGCCCAGTGAATTATTTCATTTCTGCTGTGCCTGTGGCATTTAAGGTCATTTTAGGCCATGACCTGGGGCTCAGGGCTCAGTCCCACCCAGGGCAGGTGGCTTGCTCTAAACTTGTCTTCTCTGCATTGTCTGAGGGAGTAAATTAGCACTTTTGCAGCACTGTCAGTCTCTTCTGAAATATTCTCCATCTGATCAGAAAAGCATCACTTTGAGCACCAGCCCTGTGCTGCTGAACTCTTTGGGAGCTATGCCTCAAACAGGAGCTGTCTTTGGCTCTTGGCACCTATTGGACTAAAAGTTAAAAATTACAGCACAGTAAAAATTTGAAGTCACTTGTATATATTAAGTACATATTTAACGACACCAGCCCTTGCAAGGTTGATGCCAGTGTTCAGTTGTAGCAGGAGGCAATGTGGTAACTGCAACAGAGAGTCAGAAAAAGTGGAGTTACTCTCCACACAGAAGCCTTGTTATATTCTTTATTCCCTGTTTAACTTATGAATCTGCCTTGTGGGTGAAGTTGTGGTTTTCAGCTCTTTCCCTTGTGATCTCCCTGCCTGTTTTCTCTCCCTAAAGTTAGCCTGAGTAAATGTTTGACTTTGTCCCCTAAGCCCCCGCATACCGTTGTGTAACCTAATAAACCCTTTTATTTCATTAGCACCAGTTTACCCAATGTTCCCGACTAATTGAGAGTGGATTTCCAAGAAGAAAAAGGAAGAACATGTTCACAACCACAGACACCTCTTCACCTGTTTACGAAAGACAACGCGGTTTCTGTGGCACAGAAAAAAATATTGGCAAAAAAAAAAAAAAATCGCATCTCACCTTACTGCAATTTTGTCAGTCCCTATCAGTTCCCTGAACTGAAAGCCGCATCATTCAGTGTTCAAATGAAAGGTAAAAATGCAGGTGGCTGTTTTCCTCTGAGCACTGGGGATTAGTGGAGCAAATTCTGCACGTAGAGTTGCGGAGGGCACCTCCCTCTCCAGGCTCTGTTTTATGCGTGGAGGGGGCGGCTGCACAGAAGCACAGGGGAAACGCAGGCTGCTGCTCTCTTGCGTTTAGCCACCTGCTTCAGCAGTCTGTCATCTTTATAGGGAATGAGGAATCGCAGGGAAAAAGCAAAATAGTGTTAGAAGGGATGGGCCTGCATCCCAAGTCAGTATCCTGCTGAAATTTCCTTGACCTCCAGCACTACAAGATCTGCCATGGCCAAATAACCCCTCCGAAACGTCCAACTTGTCTCAAACAAAATTTCAAAGGGCAGCAGGAGCTTGTACAGTTTCTCATCATGGGCCCATAGTAGCTCTGACATGATACTGGCATCCAAAAAGCTGATTTGTTGTCTCAAGGCACCCTTCAGACGTCTCCAGAGGCCACCTGGCTCTCTGTGTTGGTTCTATAAGATGCTCAAATCCACTCTGTAAGTGCCCTGAATCACCTTCAGTACTACAGCTTTATGTTCAGGCATTACCGTACAGGGGCTGCACCTGAAGGAGGGGGATTGAAAATAGCCTCAGATCTCATGAAAAATAAATAAAATACAAATAAATAAATAAATAAATAAAATAAAACAACCACAAGGACTAAAGGGTAGTGCTCCTCATTCTGCTGTCTAATTCATATGCTATTTGTGAATCAGCTTTTGGTCCTCCTGTCATTCAGGATGATATAAAAAATAAATATCAAAGGCCTCCCTAAAGTGATCCCATGTAAGGGGAAAGCCGACATGCTTTTATCATTGCTGTGATAACCTTGTGCATCGCCAAGCTCACTTCCATTTTCTGGCATGGCCTGACTCGATGCAGGGCCCTGCCCTGTACTTCTGGCTAGCTGAAAACCCCTCTGGGCAGCCAGCCCGGCAGGCCAGCCTCAGAGGCACCCTGTCCTCAAACGGGGGACAGCATCTCTGGGGTCAGAGCCTTTTGGAGCATTGCTCCCAAGTGCACTGGATGCTGAGCTCAGGTCATTGTGCTGGAAGCCCTGCGAATCTGCTCTGTGAGCTTGCCAGTGGGGCTGTGGGAGCTGGAAGCTAGGGCCTGTCCTCACCAGCATATCCAGGAGATCCAAGGACTTGCGAAACTTCTGGATGCAATGTTTCAAGATCAAAAGTGTTATATTTGGACAGTTTCTACAATGCAGGGCACAAAGAGAACCAAGGAACTGGAATGACCAGGCAGAACTGATGAACCAGTAGGGACAAGACCCCTCCTTAAGGATTTCTCCATAACTTGGCCCTTCTGAGGCCATTTTCTGAACCATTTCTAAGGGAGAAGGATCTTTAAGAGCTTAGCTGGTCGTTTGAGAGCAGCGAGTCATCTTCTGCAAATCATTCATAAATTCCTATTTAAAGTTCATGAGGCTGCTAGGCTACAAACAAGGACACCAAAAACATTAAGAAGAAGAAGAAAAAAAAAAAGAGTTAATAAAATGTGTCCTCTTCTAACTCTTGCCCACTTCTGACTCTGTTCTTTCAAGGTCAGCAGCAGATCCAGGGGATGAGCTCACGTCCTGCCTGCAGCCTGGCACTTCCCCGGGTCCCTTTGCAGAGCCAAGCCCAGGCCTGACCTCAGCCAGCACCAACCTGCCCTCGCTCCACGCGCATGGCCAGGGCCCGACGCAGGGAGCACTGAGGCCGTTCTGTTTTCTTCCCTCTTTGCCTTCTCCACAGCTCCTGGAATGTGTTTGCCTATGGTGGAAAAAATGCAAGGAGCAGCGAGAGGCGGCCGGGAACGCCGCCCTCCCCGGCAGTGCTGGGTGCCAGAGCCAGGCCACGGCCAGGGCCACCACCAGCCCGGAGGTCAGGGGAGCCCCTGGTGCTTGCAGGGACGAGCTGAATTTTTGGGGTGTTTTGTTCCGGAATTTAAAAAGGCAGATGTGTCTTCTGCACCGTCTCCATGAACAGAGGCTCGCAGCGAAGCCTGTTTCGGTCTGAAGGCCGGCTGGCAAGGCACACAGTCTGGTGTACAAACTTTTGAGCCCATCTTCTCCTCCCCATTTTGTTAACGGGTATCTTTTATCCTGTCCTAAGCAACAGCAACAAGACTAATTAGTTTAACGAGTACAACAAATGGTTTTATTGACAAGAAAGAACCCTTTGAAATATACATTACATTCACAAAGGATTAAATTACGCCCTATTATCCATTTTCCATAAAATAAAGATTACTTTGATAAATCACGACTAATGTTATCTTTGGCTGATAAGAACCCTGTGCTTATTTGTGTGGCTTCTATAAATAGTGTGTGCTGAATTTTTTTTCTCCCTAAATATAGTTGATGATACAGTCTGCCAGGCATTTTCCTGCAATTTGACAATACCACATCTGTATACGAGGCAGCAAATGAAAGCTTCATTGTCTGAATATGAAACATGCAACAGGATTTTTTTTTGTCAGCCCCTCTACAGTAATCTATCAAACATATTTCAGCCATATCTTGCTTGAGCAATGTTTCTTTACTACTAAAACAAGGTAGTCAAAATAAGCTTTTTTTTTTTTTTTTTTTTTTTTTTTTTTTTTTTTTTTTAAGAGAAAACCCTTTATAGTTTGCCAAGCCTGTTGTATCATGAGGGCTTTGTACCCTGATTCAGGCCATAATGTAGGGCTAAATGCCCATTGCCAGGTGTCTTTTGCACTTTGTCTTTCCATCAGCTTGCACCAGTGGATTCTGGAGATTACCAACGACTTACCCACGTTACCTTTGAGGGTTTGGACAGTCGGTCAAGGACTGAGGCAGAAGCAATGGCTTGGGTTTTAATCCTTTTCTCCCCACACCACATCAATGGCTCTTTACACAAAAATGCGGACAGCTGGGATATCAGCAGACCTTTGTGTGGTGAGAGGCACACCCATCTCTTCAGCAGAATTCAACTTTTTGAAAAAATAGCTTAATTCTGACAAACGAAGCTGGCTCCCTACCATGCAATGAATGGCTGGATACCCATGGATTTGTTTTTTTTTTTCAGGTGTGCCACCAGCACTGTGACAGCAGCGAGCCTGCTCCCAGCCCTACAGCCTGCTCGGTGCGCTCCTGAAAACACAGGGTGCCCTGGGAATCCTGGCTACAGAGCTGCAGCTATTCAGTAGTCTGATCTGAGGGTTTCTGAGCTCTCCCAGGGCCCATTGACACACAGCATCAGGCCACAACCATTCCACAGAAAGCATTGGTTTTTGTTTGGAATTGGAATAAAAAAATAAGGCCCAAAGCCTTTCCTCCATGAAGGATGCTGTATGAAGGGTACAGCCTCCCTTGCCCTGTGGGACAAACATCCAGGTTTAAGTTACATTCCCCATTTTTTGAAATCCTCTCAAGAAACTAATTGGCAGCTCCAAGTTTAACTACTGCTTTGTATGTCGCTGGATGCCTCAAAGAACCTCATTTTACTCAGCCAGAGCTGGTACTGCAGTCGCAGGATTGTCCTGAGGTCTAACGCATGAAGTTTTTAAATGCAATGGGGGAAAGGATGTGGAGAGGCTCTGAAAACCTTTAGCAAGGAATCCCAGTGCGTGAAGGAGTTAAGTTCTGCAGCATACCTTTCACTTCTTCTGCCAGTTTCTTTATCCTGACTCGTCAAACGTAACATGGGCCTAGCATCGATTTATGGCAGCGAGCCCTTCGTGGCTGTTCTGGATCGGTGCCCTCGTCACACGCAAATGGCTCTTTTCGACGTTTTTCCCTCAGAAGCAGGTGGCAGCAGACTTCAAACAAACCCACACCCGTGTCTGTGCTGCTTCTAAAGGGTGTGTTTTACTCATGGAAATACGTCTGAGCCCTCCATTTCGTTTTCAAAATTTGCTAAGCTCCCCACCCCCTGGGTTGACTGCAAAGTGACTCAGCAAGGCAAGCAAAGGGATTAAATAGCAGCTAGAGGTTTTTTGAAATGAATGGAGAAGTTTAGTGGTTCTGAAAGTATTTTCCTCTAACAAACATTTCAAAAACTTTAATAAAAATAATTACAGCAGAGTCCATTAACAGACAAAATTCAGGGCTAGAGTAAATCTTAGAGAATAAGGAGGAGCACTTAAATGCTACAAAACAAATGTATTATCACCTTTCTAAACCTCCTTAAGTTTCTCTTTTCCTCCATTAGAAAATTAAAAATCACTGTGGCCAGGCTGCTGTAATTAAAACAAGGTTTGTATTTTAGTTTTAGTATGGTGTACGCATTTAGAGAGAGGTGATGAGAAAGCTTCACAGAAAAGATTGAAGACAGAGACATTGTCACCAATGCTGGTGTAGAGCCTCGGGTCCAACTCAGACTCTTTGCTTGATACTTCTGTGCGTGATAAAGTCCTGGGATATTGATTCTGTTTCTGGGCCTCATGTAATTGGAGGTCAAACATAAGGTCCCTAAGTAACAACTGGCTGAAGATCTAGCCCTCGGACTCCTCAGGAGAGCTCTCACATACATGTCACAGATCCAAACCCCTCCTTGCTTGTTCTATCTCGTGCCTCCCATGCTTTGCACTGCTTTCTGTGCAACTGCTATATTCAGGAGAGAAGCATCAGAGCTGTCCCATTTCATGCTGCACAACAAGCGAGGGATTTGGGTGCTCTCCAGGAATGAGAGGGATGTTGATTCCAAACTCCTTTGGCCCAGAACCCAGTTTTCCCACTTCCCACAAAAGCGCTCGAAGCCCTTTACTCACCTACTTTCAGAACTGGGTCGTCTGAATGTCAAATGCAGAGCGCGCTGCCTACTAGTGCCAGTATTCAAACACCTCTTTTTGCAGTTTTCCCAAGCACAGTGCAGCTCGGCACAGAATAAGACTCACTCTATGAAGGCAATCCCCTCTGTATGAAGTGTTTAAGGCCCAACAGCAGATGTGCTGACCAAACCAGCCCAGGTGAGCATCCTTTGATGCACTGTGATACTCAAGTCAGCTCTACAACTGGTGTGTATATGGAACCAGTACTGCCACCCACCATGATCCCATTCACTGCAACGCTTACAGGTCAGCCATTAAACTAAGCAATTGGAGGACTGAAGCATCACGAGTCCTGGTGTGGAAATCCTGGGTGGTATTTGTAAAATGTAAGTGCCATTTCTGGCGTGGCAGTTCAGACAAGTCAAAATCTCATCATCTTTTCCTTCCTCCTTGGAGGAAGGCAGGCAGAAGAAACACACAGAAGACAGAAGTCAGTACATCAAATGCCTTTTATTGATGTATTCGCTCACTTGTGACCCTCTGTCATTTACTTTAACTGCACAGACCAAAATTAGTGATTGATTTTAGTTTTTACAAGTTACAACTTCTATAGCTTTTCCATTATTGCTCAGTGAAGATAAAATCATGGATAAGTCTCTAGGTGGACTCAAAGACAGGAAGCAACTTCATACTAATCCTCATGCAAACTACTGACTGATTACTTGAGACGGAGGCTGAGTGTAATTTGAGGAAAAAGTTCATTCTTAAGAGTATGTTAATCTAATAACAAGCTAATTCATAACCCTTTCACAACTAATGTAATTCTCACATATTAGATAATAATTACAGGCATATTAAGCAATATTAACATTATTAAACAACAATGAACAGCCTTCTGAATATATACTACGGTAACACAAACTCTGAATAATTTAAGTGCGTTACCTAGTAAAAGCATAATTTTCCATTACAATTTTCCTAAGCTTCTAGATTTTTATTTTTTTTTCTTACAGCTCTAGTGTATTCGAACAGAATAAACCTAACATCCACATTTACAAAAGAATTTATGCCTGATCCACAAACTCCAGGGACACTTACAATTTCAAATCTTTTTATAATATACTAACAAATTATGCCCATAAAGAAGATATTATAGTGTGGTATTACCGCCAAAGCTAATTTCTAACTCGTGCAATGAGCTTTCCAGGAGACTAGAAGGAATTGTTGCTGCTATTCTCTATTCCTTGCTATTTCACGAGCATACACTAATGTGCAGACTTGACTGCCACTAAGCATACGTTTTATATGGGGAATATAATTATTAATAAAAGCATCCATCTTAGGTATATAACTGATTCAATATGAATGACTGCTCATCTCCCCCTTGATGCATGCAAATAACTAATGGCCACACCGCTGTGCAAACTATCTTCCTAACCTACGCTGTTACTGGTCCCAACCTTAAGAGATCTGCACGCTTCAACTGATAAAAGGATTGCTACAGAACAACTGCACTAAAAAAATCTTTCTAGGAAAATAAAATTATAAAAATAACTTAAAGCATGAAGTTCCAGGTTATGTACATGCAAATTACTCAAGTATTCCTTTTTCTTACAAAAAAACACCAGAGTAGCAACAAAAACAATGGATTATATATATATATATACATACATATATATATGAATTTTGCTTCAAAGATTTAATCAACAGCTTTGAAAAAATATATTTAATATTCTAAAATGATTTATGAGCTGCAAAAGACTTCAGACATTCAAAGCATATCAGCTGTATTAAAATGAAACAGTATCAGTGTGTATTGATGATAGGCTGAGAAAAAGAGTGAAAGAACAGGGTAAAAGAGCAAATAAAAATATTGGTGAGGTCATAAGAGACACTGGTTCAACATCTGGTCAAAAGGATTATGCATGGCAAAGAAAAGGCTTCTCTCTCCTTTACTCTTTTTCAAAGAAACTGCATATTGTCAAGGTCCATTTCCATTAGAGGAATACATCAAAATAATTTTTAATCTATATTCTATTTTCTGGCCTATAGAAGGCATTCAAAGACACAGGAAAGACTCGACTTTTGCCAAACAGATTAAACAAAACTGCATTCCTACATATTTTAAGCATATAGTTATACATCAAAATTCAAAACAGAAAAATAACTCAATTTAAATACTCAAAGACAGAATTATGGATTCAAATAAATCTGGGTGAAGCAAGACTATGAGAGAAGTGCCTGAACTTGATGAGGCGATCTGTGTAGTATGGTTTCTGGATCCTTATACTTATTTGAAGGATCCATCACAGCTGCATATATCTCACTGTAAGCTCTGCAGACCAGTTCTGTTGACTGCTTTATTATCTGCTCTCTAAAAAATAAAAATAAAACAAACATCCACATAATTTGCAAATTGTAGGGAATGTAACAGTACTACATGCAAGGAATTCACAGTATATAATACAAATATACGTTAAAAATTCAGCGTCAGTTACATTAAAAGCTATTTTGCTTCAAATATGAAAAAACGTTTTACAATGAAAGACTTTCATCTGTTTGTATTGTACACACATGAACTCAGATATATGATCTTGATAAACAAGAAGCTTTTTTTTTTTATTTCTGCAATCGTGAAAAAAATGTAGAAGGAAACAACTACAGAAGGTTAATTTAGTTTTTAATTTGCATATATTAGTTGTTCACCTGCACTCTCCCGCAATTTTTAAGACTGATATTCTTAGTAATCTACTTTCTACTTTTTGTCATTTCTTGCTGACCTTTGTAGTTGTTTTTGTTCCTCCCTCCCTCCCCATCTACCAGCAAATATATTCTATTTGCTTTATCTTGACAGCACCTATTCCATAATCTCTCAGAGGAAGAGCTGAAAGAGATAGTGGTGAGAGATTTAAAACCTACTACAGGCTTTTACCAGCAATGCTGTGAAACCTGTATCGCATTTGCTTTTGTCGGATCTAAACAAGTAACAATGCATATAGATTGCATGCTAAAATTAACAGGGAAGTTTAATACTTTTTGAAGAAAAACAAATATTTTTATTTTATGTTACCTGTTGAATGTTTGCTTAAATCACCATGGCAATGTGTTTACAGTTCCACCTGCATTTTTATCTAACAAAACGGTAACTACAACTATTTTACAGCCAAGCCCATGCATGTGGAACACCAGGAGAAGCTAAGGAAACTGAGGTAAACATGAATCCAGATTCATCAGCCCTGCTGAACTACGCAGCCAAGGAACAAAGTCACCAGAACTTCATCCACTGAAATCAGGGCTAAATTTACCAGCTCTGACCACAGTGAGTGTGGACTGAAAAGTTAAAGGAGTCTCGAATACCAAGTGTGTAGAGCCTTGTATTTTCAGGAAATATTAGCAAATGGAAGCTATGAGAAAGAAGATGAAGAGACAAATACTGCACTTGATTCTGATGCAAAGTATCCACTTTTTCAATAAACATGATCAACTGCCCCTATTACTAGGTTATTTGAATACCTGAAAAACAGACTGTCCTTATAATAGCAAATCTAGGAAGACTGTTATAATGTATTCAGCATTTTCAGGTAAACAACTGCCTCTGAACTCCATCTAGGATCACTAAGCTACTGTAACGTGACAACCCTTTAAGAAAGTATTGCACACAGAATTTGTATAAGACTAACTGTATTGCACAAAATAATTCTAAATTAAAAGAAAAAGTTTATTAAAATATTCCATAGGACTGAACAGCATCAAACGAGTCTCTCCATCAACTAATGTCAAAGTCATTAATCAGTACATGAGGATTTCAGTTGCCATAACAACATGATACATTTTATCACTAACACAAATGGCAGCACTCTCTAAAAATAGTAATTCCAGCATTCAGTTTCTGTGATCCAACGCAAACAAAAAGAGCTTTACAAGACCAACAACCACGTAAACAAATAGCTTAAAACTTTGTTTTAAATGAACAAAGGAATTTGAAAAGCAAATGTTGGAGGGAATGCTCTTCATGGTCATAAAGCTTAAATTATTTTGCCACTGAGTATATAACATTCCCTTAACAAAAGCATGTGGTCTGGTTTTGAGAATTGAACTGTCGGGTTCCAGCTCAACAACTGGAACAGGAGATTATAATTATGTGACTTCAATGAAGAAGTCTTCAAAATGGACCACCAGTATCTGCAAAACTAGCTTGAAAATTTGAGCTACTAAAGTCATTAAAATGATAGCACTGGTTAAATGTTTTACTTGAATTTTGAGAAACTTCAGAGTTTTGCAGGTTTATTTACTACAGAAAATACTGAATACTGAATCCTACAAGCATCCATCTACGTAAATATGTATCTTCGAAAGTTTTTGTTATTAATTCTGTGCAGAAGCTAACCTGTAACATTGTTACAGGAGGTTAATAAACTCCTTTGTAGGCTGAGCTGTAGCAGCTATAGCAATCATCCTCACATAAGCTCCTCACTCACCTCTCAGCTGCCCACTGTTACAAGATAGCACAATTTAAACCAAATTCACGTTAAGAGAGGTTTAAAAAGCTCATAAAGGGGATAAGTCTAAGAGTGGGAGTGCATATGTGACCAGTTTATCTTGGTTCATCTGATAGAAAGAAATGATTAAGTCAAGGTAATTTTACCGTGTGCCTGAGTCTTTATGGTAGCATAAAATCTGCCTCTATAAGATAGGTTTTGTGTTAGCAATGTAAAAACAGAGGCTTTCCAAATTCACCTACTATGATTGTTAATTGGACCTACATTAAAAAAATACATATCAAGAGCCAAAATACAGGTTTAAGAGCTTGACACCCAGAAGTGGAAGTTCCAGTGCGTCTATTACATTACTGCTCAAGCTGCCCTGTTTGAGCTGTACCAGTACAGGGCAACTCTTACACGACAGGGTCAGCTCTGCTGGCTGAGCTGTGAGAACAGTGACCTGAGCAGAGAGACCCAACAAACCGATGGAAAGAACCAACAGGCCAAGCCGTGCACCAGGCATGCGGCAGGAAACTGGAAGTCTCTGCATGAGGAGAACATGAGCAGCAAGTTTGCAGCACTAAGTATTTTTTTCCCTTGACATATGTCACTTTTTTTAATCACAAGTTGCCATAATGCAACCCCATTTGGAGAACAGGTAGCAGTAATGAGAATCCAAATGTTAAGAATGTTACACCAAAATGTGACGTGCTAGTCGCAATTTCTCGGATGTTCTGTAACCTGCATTCTTGACAAAAATACAAAAAATAATGTCAAGAAAACTTTTGGATCAGTGCAGCATATAATTCTCTGAATTTAAATACTACAAATTGCCTTCATATGGTTCACATTTAATTGGAAATAAATTCTTGGCATTTTCCCTAGCCTTACAGTTCAGTTGGCTCTTATTTGTCTTATTATACAATATATTCATGAAACAAGAGAAGAGATAAATAATACAGTTCTTACTTTTACACGTTTTTTAGTGATTTTTTCCTTTGAAGCGTAGAAGTAATTTCAGCACAATATTCAATGGCACAATGTCAATACTTCATAGTACAGACAACAAATTTGATAATTTTAGACTTGATGGAGCAGTGGAGATAAAAGAAATCTTGAGTAGAGAATTAAATATTTCATCTATCTTTGGAATGCTTACAAAATAGTTCTAAAACAATTTACAACTAAATTGACAAAGAATGCTGACGCAGCATAACACGTTCAAAATAGGTAATTCATTTCGACAGTATTAAGTCAAGAGTAACTACTTCAGAAAGTTACAAAATTACATATTCCTGTTTGTTCAAAAAGAGGACAGTCGAAACTAAATTGAATTGTGAACTGAAGTACAATGCAAATGTGATTACAGCTGATAACTTGAATTCTCATCACGATCCGCTAAAACCTAATCAAATTCATCTTTCTGATTATTATACAGGCATAATAGAAATTCAAAGTTAAGATACTTACTTCACAGTGGCACTCAGAAGGAAATTCAGCTGGGACATTAACAGACTATCTGGAGCAGACAGATAGCGATCAAACTGAGCCTAGGGGTGGGAAAAAGAATATGAGATCAACATACAAAGAACTTGCTGTTACATGTGGATAGATAAAAATACAGATCTCTGAAAAAGGACTACTTTAAAATGGCGTCTTCTTACTTGATACAGTTTTCTATTTTTATGTATTTAAAACTGAAGGTAACATAATATACAGATGTTTAAGGAGGAGCTTAATACAATATCAAAAGCAAACATCTGATTTCAGCACCTGTCACCAACATTTCAAGTTTCTGACTCTGGGAAGTACAGATTGAGGAGCAAACAAATGAGAAAACAGTTTCTACAACTACCCAAGTTTTCTATATAGCTGGTGCATGTTGAAGATCACCACTGAAGATCAGACCTACTCTGTTCAGTGGAATCACAGAATCCCTTAGGTTGGAAAAGACCTTTAAAATCTAGTCTGTCCAAGTTAGACATATTACTTTCATATTTTTTACATGAAGCCACTGCTTAATAATCTAGTGAGCAGTTATGCTGGGAGAAACGAGACCAACTGACCTAGTTCAGGCTCCATGAACTGCTTCTAGGCTTACTTCTCCTGCCCCACATAACAGTGAAAAATACCACAGCACTCTGATTTCTGTTAAGCTGGGAGGCAGTGAACCTACCTGTAAGTATTCCCTCCCTCCTATGGTTTAAATTCTAAGCAGAACACATTGACAGATGGGATTTATGGGGGTTTGATTTCAGCATACTGGGTTCCATTCTGGTTCAAGTGTGTTCACACAAGCATACATTAAACAAAGTTACGAAGAAAAGAAAAGTTGGATTCTTTTCTAACTTTTCAAGTAGAATTATTATGTATGACTATACATCTGTAATATATATGCAATTTAAAAAAATGGTCTCCAAGCTGCAGTCTTTAGATTTCTTGTAGATCAACAAGGCTGTAATAAGGTGAAGATATTTTAAAGGCAAAATGTATAAATATTGGAAAGAATGCATGCTGATCTGAGTAAACCACTGAGTGCTCTGTGCCAGAGCTCTGTTCTTCCAAGGAGCTTAGGATACCTTTGGTTTGGAGCTTTAGTGGAGGAAAACAGGCTATACTGACACGACAAGGGATTCAACATACAATTTTTACGAAGACCCACTTCTTAATAAAAAAATACATAAACAGCCTTTCCTCTCCCTGAAATTCAAGCCACTGTGTGATGTCCAGATTTATACTAGAACTTTTTCATGGTGTACGTGTGCACTGCTGGTTGAGTGGCCCTTATTTACAGCTAAATTTTCAGAATAAAGCAAAACTTGGCTAAGCAAGAAGAGTGACAGATCATATGCTACTGTCTACTGAACTGTGATATTGCAATCTCTATACAAAGTACCCTTCACACACATTAAGAAAAAACAACAGCTAATAATCTGTTTTAAAATATATTGCAGCTTTCAGCTTAAAGAAATATACATTTAACTGTGGCATATGCCCAGCACCTAACTTCTTAGTTTAGCTGAAATACTTGCATAAAATCAAAGCCTTAGGACCAAAATTATAAATGATAGCAGAACCTATATTTCAAAGCATTCAGGCAAAAATAAATTTTGATGATTAAAACTAATTAGAGCTAAGTATTTGCTTTTAGCAATTTAAGATGACTCATGGGATAACGTTCTTACAAATAAAGTCCTGCTTCTTAAGACTTAGAAATTAATATTCTATTACTACCAGCTCATACATAATTTATGAATTTATTACTTCAAGTGGTCAAATTACTACAAATGAAGAAAGTATTCCCAGACATGTAATTTAGCTATTCTTGAAGAGTACGGCTTGTTAGATGAATGTCTACTACATAACACAATTAACAGAATTCTTTCCCATGTCACAGCTACACTGCTACATTATGAAATTGTAAAATGCTTACCATCGCTACCTTCAGGGACACGGAATCCAAACTTGGCAAATTTGAAAGAGGACCCTACGAATCAGTAATCAAAAGGGGGAAAAAAAGAAGTCAATCTAGCATAAGGAAAAAGACAAAAAACTATAAATTCTACAGTCAGTTCAGTACTAAATCATTACTGGGTCCTGCTACATGATATTACATTTTTGGAAACTGAATCACCACACCAATACTGGAAGTGCTGTAACAGTTCATTTGTATTCCACCACTCCCTTGAATCAAAGACTCGGAATACTGACTTTTTCATGTGTGCTTTCAAGTTCTTTTCTTCCTTTTTCACCATTAGATGACAAAAATGCAGGAAAATGCTTTCTACAAGGTCTGTAATGAAAACTAAACTGGCAACTGTTCAAATCCCCTTGGTGTTCCAGAATTACATAGAACAACTTCCACCTCTTTATCTGTTCCAGGACCATGCAAAATTCAACTCTGCTCCCTAGTAACTCTCCTGTGTTTACAAGGCATTACATGCTGCCTAACCTCCTGGCAAATCCTCTAAGAACCTCACCCCTGCAGCCAGGGAGAAGGACAGATGTGAAAGAAAATTGCTACTGGAAAGTCTGTCCACATTCCGTTAAACAATCTGCCCTGGTCTGTTTGAAATTGGTTTTAGAAGAGGAGATAGGCTCATGAAAAGGAAACCAAGCTGAGTTACTAATCAGATTATTTCTGCACTTCTAATTGTTCTCTAAAAATCTGTTGAGCTTGGGCACTTCACATAAAAATATCAGCCACAGAAAAACCATGAAGCTCTCTAACATAGTACTGCTTTCTCCAGAAAACACCATTATTCACCTTCTTCACAAAAGATCTTAGGCACAGGGAAGAGGGGATGTATTAATGCCTATCATGCATGAAAGGTGGTTTGAAAGAAAAAAGAGCACAAGCTCTAAATTCCAGTTTTCAACTTGTCCTAAGAAATCTGATGTTTTCACTCTGAGAATCACACTGTCTTGGTCCTCAAATAGGTAGAGCAGTGAATAAAGACAAAAAGCCACATGATTTCAAATTACTATTAAACTCTTCCAACGTTTTTTCACAGACGAAAAATGCAGTAAATGTCTAATGCATGCAAGGCATCCACTCTTGTCTATGGTACAATAGCATGCACTTCAAAAAAAAAACACGAATGCCACATACCCAGTAGGTCTGATACATTCTAGATGGAAGTGGTACACACACTCACTACTTGTGTTTTAGACCCAGCTTCATTCTAATACATTCTGAGGGATATTACACTAGCTATACAGTTATTCTAAGAATGCACAGGATGCTCTGGTGTGCAGAGCCTGTTGATGGTACACAGATAAGCTGCACAGAAGGACTGATGCATCCCAAACCTGCTATAACACAGAGCATGGGAAAAACCTGTACTTCCAAGGTACCTTTGTCTAATAGCCATGGTCCCACATGAAAAATCAACAGATAGTATGGAGTTTTTGCTTTCAAAGGAAAATTAATTTGTAAAAATCATAGTGTCAGAATTTTTCTACTAGGCAGGAATGCACTATCATCTGAATACATCCAGTACATAATCTTACCTGTTCTGGTTTGTGTTGCTGCACGGAGTTATATATGTAACTCAGACCAGCTCTAGTTAAGACGTAGGAAGCTTGTTCGTTTATGAGTGTATCTAAATGAGCTTCAATCTGAAATTTTAAGCATCAGATATTTATAAAATGGGCAGGAGAATATTAAATATAACCACGTCCTGAGTTAAAAGGTCTAGAAACACAAATAATACTAGAATTATAAACAAACAAGGAAAAAGCACAAGTACAAACATCATAATTTACCCATTTGCATCTTCCATATTATGAGAAGCCAATAATAAAAACAGAGCTGATTCTTTCTGTGTAACAGAAGAAACTATTTTTTTTTGTATTTGTAAATTCAGCAGCACTAAAAATTAAGAAAAAGCAAAACCTGTATAAATTGTTGCATCCTTTTTTTTTTTCTACTATAATTCTTTGAAAATATTGACAACAGCATGGAAACTTTATAATAAACAAAAGGAAAAAAATGCCAGTGTTTTACAAGGAAAATTAAATTGAAACCAAGCATGATCAGTAAGGCTTCTACATTTAATACTGATAGCTGTGTGTTTGAAAAAAAAAAAAAAAGTTGACAAAGAACAACAGACAATGAAGTTACAGCTATTAATTTTGCTTTATTTACCTTCATACAAAAAATATATGTATATACATTTTATATTCTGAATATAATCGTCAATTTGCCAAGAAACCTAATAAATAAATCCAGTCATAGCAGAAGCAACCACCTTTGAGTAGTCTCAGGAAGATTGGGGAATATATACATTATTACTTTGTTTTTACAGAAAACTACCCCATGCTTGTTTAGTTCTATTCTCTTAAAAAAAAAAAAAAAAAAAAAAGCTGAAATTCATAATATATCAAACTCTAGTAAAATGCAAGTTTTCTGTGTGATATTTTAAGAGTTCACATTTTTACTTCCTGAAATTGTTTAGAAAAAATGTACTTTTCCTTATATATTAGGAGGGAAGTCATAATCTTTCAGTTTGGAGATTTTAACTGTCTTCAGGAATTCTTTTCTCCCATGATTTTTTTTTTCTCTTACTTAATATGCCATTCTACCTCTGCTTTATTAATCTACTTAGGTATAATCTTAAAGAATTTTTCAATCTATTCCTGTATTTGTAAAACGTGTGAAGAAAGCAAATGATATTAAATGCATAACCTTCAGCTTTACTGCTTATTTTAGGAATAAATCAATTGCAACACTTACTGTGAAAAAGGAGCTCTGATAAAGGAGATTCAAAATGCCCCAGACAGTTTGGTGGGGTTGTCTGTTTGTTTGTTTCCGTGCTAAAAGGTGCTAGAAATTCTAATTAGGAGCAGATAGGGAAAAATGCCTTACAGCCCATCTTTACGGATGCCTTCAAATAAGAAGTTGTGACTTTTTTCAGAGCCCTCAAGCTCCAAAAGCTCTCCTGAGATGTATTGCAGAGATGTTCATGTAGCAAAACTATAAATGGGTAGCGCCTAGGTTTTTCCAAGTGAATGGTTTATAAACTACATTTCCATTTCAAAATGGTACCAAATATGAACAACTACCCTGGCATGTGAGGTGAAACCAAACAAATGGGAAAGGAAAGGTAGAAAGAAACACTAGCAGTAACCCTCAGCTATACTGTATGAAAACCCCACATGAGCATAGCCAGCCATTTGACCAAGCTTTCAACTACTATTTGTTTCAAGTTGCAGGTATGTATTTGAAAAATTTGGATAATGAAAATTTTTCGCTAATAAGGATTTATCTGCAACTGAAACAAAACAAAACTTTTCTATTAGTTTTGTGTATAAAAGATGCTGAGTACCATCATCAGCTCTAATAGCTGGTATTTGCTTATGATCTCTGGCAAGAACCTCTCCCTCTTATCCCATTTCCTTGATTTAGCATTGACCCAAAACCAATATAATCAAAGATAACTATGTTCATGTCACGACTTATAGTCTGGAAAAAAAATGAAAACAGTAATAAGTTTATTTTCTATTGGGGTTGGTTATGCTCACCTGAAACTGTAACATTTCTAGACGTTTGTCAGTGAATTCAAAGAGAGCCAAAGTAGTCTTCATCATATAAAGCGAATTTACCATGAAGGTTGCCATATCAGCTGTGCCCAAATTACTGGCAGACATAGTACACATCTGTAACAATGGATCTAGCACACAAGATAGAACCTAAAATAGAAAACATACAGAAAAGAGGGAGAGGAGGGAGGAAATCATGTCACACAGGGCTTCTAAGATCATTCTGTCTCTATCATGTATTTATTCCCCAAAGAAGAATAAAGAGGAATGAGAGTTTCCAACTGTGAAAGGAGTTTTCTACTGGATTTGTCAGCAGGTGATCGGCTACCATAGTGATGGGGAAAGTATAAAAACCTGAGAAGAACAGATTCTAACCTAGCAGGAAGAAGAATAACCCAGATTAGATAATTGGCAATTGTGTGATCTTGATGGAGTATTTACTTAATGGAGTAGTAATTGGATAACAGAATTTAGACACTGTGCTAAGAGTAGCACTCCATACTGTACTGTAATTATCCACTTAGTTAGTCACCATCTTATTCACATTAAAAACTCAGGTTTGGTAGAAGGCTCCAAAATGGGACTAGACAAAAAAGATTAATGGACCGAGACTAACTTAAATGTACTTCTTTTTTCCTTCTCTCAAAGAAGTCAAAATCCCGTGTACCTGCACAAAGTCAGCCTGACGAGCATCCAGTGGAACAACCGATGAGTCGTGAGATGCCAGAACCTCACGTAGCAAATTAAGTGTCTGATTTAGTGCAGAGCTTGGGCCCAGATCAGGAGGTGGGAGTTCAACCTAAAGAACAAAAATATCTGGTTTTGTTTGTTTTAAACTCCATTTACAGCAAACACCATCAAATCTGATAACACAGATAAAACCACCTAACTGAAAAATTACATGTAGCCATGCAGAGAAGAATTTTAATTTGGCACTGGACAAATCGTGCATGTTTCAGATTATAACTGCCTGCAACTTTCAGAATAACCACCCCATTCAGTGACAAACAAGCAAAACTGAATTTCTCCTTTCACTCAAAGCATGCCTACCTTATAATCTGTAGAAACACAAACACTACAGGTTTTGGTAGCAAAAAAAATACATTTGCTAGATTAAGTACCAGAGAACAGCCACACTGCTGGCACCACTGAGTTCACTTTGAGCAAGGCTTCCTTTAAATGCTCCATAATCTAGTGCAAGCAGAGCTCTAGGATATTAGGGCCATACTGAAACAGTCAAATGAAGTCATCATCTTGACAAGACTGCGTAGCCCCTGTCATGCAGAGTGGCTGGGTATGAGAGCCGTGCCAGGCATCAGTAGTCACAGATGCAACAGTCTTAATCCCTAGCAAGTTTGTACCACAAATTACTAGTACACAAATGAACTAGCACAAGCTAACTCACGTACACTCAAGAAACTGCAATGAATCCTTTTTTCACTAGGAATGTAGCTGTGTCTTCCTGTCTTCAGTGACGCCTCAAACTGGCTTCCTGCTGCATCCAGACCCCTTACCACAACCCAAACTGCTGACCCCATTTCCTTCTGCCAACCTGTCTTCCTCTCTCCCATCTCCTGACTATTCAAGGGTAAACACAAGTCTGGCTGGATCACGTGGGAGTAAGGAGACTCCCAGGAATACAGACCAAGTGGACACATCAAAGCATAATCTCTTTCCAAAAGGGTGTGAGAACGAAATTTGGCTTGGCCTGGGACTAGCCTGTGCCACTCAAGGCGTGTGGGAGCAGCAGAGTTAGGCAGTAGGCACCTCTGCAAAGCTCTTAAAACTCCTGCTCAGCAAGAAAAGAAGGTAGCTCTGGATGGACCCTCAAGCCATGGTTAATAGGGTCCAAAGCTGTCGCTAACAAGAACTCTTTTGCATCCTTCTGAATACAAAATGTTCCTCTGTGCTCACTTTCCAAGAGATGGTATAGTGAATTCGAGGAACTAATGGAGAACTGGAACTAATAAGCTCAGAGAACAGTTGTTGTTCAGCATAAATAGTCTTGAAAATTTAAAATAAATACTCTCCTAGCAATGAAGTAACTAATCTGGAAAAAGGCACTTACTCAGCGGTGATTAGTAGTAAAGTCTACCGAAATTTACAGCAGTGACTTCCTCCTTGTTTATTCCTGTTATTATTAGGGGTATTGATTGTGCCCTGAACAGCCTGTTCTCAGACCTGAACTGGACCGTGTTCAGGGATATTTTGGCATTAATTTGAGAGTAGGGACTGATAGGGCTTTCACTTCCAATACACACACAGATCATGGCAATGATAATCTCAGGCTTCTTTGCAGAGAATTTTTGTCCCTTGAAGTAGATGATGGTCAGAAGATTCTAAATTAGCTTCATCTTTCATTTAACCTGTTCTTTTGAAGTCCACTGTTTTCTAGATGGGAACAAGGAACAACACTGCTGGAGAATAAACCACCACAAGGAAGAGAGGCTTAGATCATTAGATTCTATTAGGATTAGCTTGAAATTCCCAACTACTTCAACAGAGGCAGAATTATCAGTAAGTGTAAGGAAAATTAAAGCAGTGCTATATTCACATTGAGAATTGCAACCTTTTGCACATAAATATAGGGTGATTTTTTTCAGAATTAAAAGCAAAAAAAAAAGGTTTAAAGCACATGTATCTTAATTTATAGATGAAGCTACTGACATCAATTTGTGAGAACTAAATTGCTGCTCTAATTAAAAAAAAAATCATGTCCTGAATGTTTTTACATGAACTAAAAAATGATTATAAATGACACTATTTCCAGAGAAATAGATTTGAAATGCACCCTTTGAAGTACCTGGTTCACACACAAGCCAGACAAGAACTAGCTAAAAAATTCTCAGAAGAGTTCGGTTCAATAGCATTAAAACATACTCTAACAGTATTTAAGTGTCTAATCAGCTGTAACTAGCAGTTCAGACATGCCAAAAGTAGTCCAACCAGCTGTTCGTCCAAAGAAAACAAGAAAAAAAAAATCCCAATTTTTAAAATTTAATACACAAAACAGAAACTAGTTATCCTAAAATAATAATGGATGCTACAAGTTGCATGTGAGGCTTACTATAAAAGGTTGTATCTTCATTTAAACTTTTCAGCTTTGAAGTTCTGCGTATCAGTCAGTGGGGAATAATTACCAAGAAAGTAATCTTGCACGATTTTTGTTTCTACTGACATACTACTAGTAAGTACTGGAGCAGACATCAATGAGAGCAGTGTTCTAAGAAGCTCATATATGCACCTGAAAACACTCTATAAACACACAATCAGAACTATTTACATACTACCCTACCTGACCATTAGAAAGTTAAGAGTGCAGAAAGACACAGACTTACTGGAGCAAGTCCAGTGAAGGTCCACAAAGATTGTGAAGGCACTGGAATGTCTCTCATACAAGGACTGGTCAGCCCCAAGAAGAGAAGGCTTGGGGGAAATGTTATCAATGTGTATAAATGCTTCACAGGAGGAGTAGAGAAGAGGGAGACAAAGCTCTTCCTGGCAATGACTTGTGACAATTCGAGAGGCAATGTGAACTGACTGAAACACAAGAAATTCCATGGGATTACAGAAAACAATTTTTCAGTGTGAAATTAGTCAAACACTGGAGACAGTTGCACTACTAGGTTCTGCAGTCTCCATCCTTGGAGACACTCGATGGGACAGAGTTCTCAGCAACCTGCTCTAGATGACATTGTTTGAGCAGGATGGTTGGACTAGGTGATCTCCAGAGGTTCCTGCTGACCTCATCTATTCTGCAATTCTGTGATAGCAGTGTTAAATAAAAGACAACAGTAATTTTAAGTATACAGCTCCTCAAAGAATGCTCTGCTAAGAGTGAGGATGGAAATGTTAGTGGCTTTTTGAACGGCCTAATCAGCTTTTAAATTAGACTTTCAAAACCCTCACTGGCAAGGAGGCAGAGACAAAGCACTAAAGATGTGCAACCCTGTAAAAATGTATCAGGGTATTTCACCCGTTCAGTTACAACAGGCTCATATCAGCAGATGCTTCATTCTAGAAAATGAGACAACTTTCACCACGGTTAAACAGCAGCAGCATAAGAAACGTGTGCATGTCTGCCAGAGAAGCTTCAGAGCAGCTGTCTGAGCTCTCCTCAGCCCTGTTAGAATCCTATCACAGATTCCAAAGGAGAATGCCTAATGGCATGCTTTTCTTTCTAGCTTTAAGTTGGACTTGGAAGAACAGACAATAGAAAAATTCTTGCTAGCTTTCCTTTGTTCACATGGATCCACTCAGACCACAACATCACTCAGACCACATCAACCTACCTCGTTTCATCCGTCCCACAACTGTTTTCCCAGAAACCCAAGAGGCCTTATTCTGATGGGAACCAAATTATGAGGGAGAAGCTTACAGTTATTCCCATGCAATACTTTAATACCTCTCCCACTTTCCAACTTAATAGATAATGCAATTGTAACATTTAACTTGCATATATGTAGTATGCATGGTAAAAGACCAGCATTAAGTAACAAAAATCCCAAAGCCTGGTCTTATGTACTCTACTAATAATCATCCTTTTCAGACAGCAGCTGACAGGTTAGCTTGGAGTAGTCTCTCTTCAGTACCCTTATGATACCTTTCATTTGATTCACTCCAGTGTTTTAAATTACTCATAGAATCATAAAGGTCGGAAAAGACCTCCAAGATCATCTACTGTCCCCCTATCACCAATATTACCCACTAAATTCTTTCCTTTAATAATTGTTCTGGAGTACTACTGAAACCAGAGTAAGGACAGGTGTGCTTGAAAATTCCCTTATTGCAAGCAGGTCTAATAAAACATGCTGTCATAATGAGCCGTGTGTAAGAGGCTCATTAAAGTGCCTCACCAGTGGAGTCGTGATTTCAAATGCCAATTCTCTCAGCATGAGAGAACTGAAGAGTGTCCATCCACTCCAGTGCACTAGGTGTTATTAACTTTGCTTCCAGTTTCATTGGACTGGTTTGTTTTCTGATAATTATTTGCATTTGGTATTTTTCCCCTGGATTTATTATCATCTGTAAAATGGTAACCTGTACCAGGTTGGTTTTATTTAGATCTAGACAGCGATTAACACAATCAGAATCCCCAATTCCTGAACATTTCCTTTATCAGTGCATGGGCAAAGGAAACACAAAGGAAATTTAAAGACTGAACCCACAGTTCAAAATCAATTCCCTTGCATGTTTTTGGAGGTTCGAGAAAGATATAAAGAAACAAATACCAACAAAATTTTCTGACTGGAGACACTAACGTGGGCCAAACCCCATTTGGGTTCAGTAAGGAAGGTGTTCTAAGTCAGAACCTAAACATATTGTTACCAGAGCTCAAAAGCACTGGAATGACTGCCTCTGAAGGATAAAAGCCCATAGAATAAAAGTCGATGCACTGAACTTTCAATGACACAGAAGGCTAATGATGCACAGCTTCTATATGATGCCAGCGTTGAGTCCTATGACAATCCAAGAATCTCAGAGCTGTGGATTGCATTTCAGACCCTGAAAACAAAGTAGCTTTGGAATTTCTGTCACCAAGCTTCACAGCAGCTTTCAAGGAGGACAGGAGACAAAGACTCCCTTGCATACTTGCTGCCTTTCTTTTGATAAGAATGAACTTACATTTAGACAGTAAGCTTATATTTCAGATCCTAAGGAGCCACCTGAGAAGTGTGACCGTGAACAAGATAAAAAGATTCTCAGACTGAAGAATCTGAAGTTGTGAGAACTGCTGACTCTGTTATTTTCAGACTACAACCAGAATGCTTGAGGTTTTCGGATGTAATGAAAAAAACCTTTACAGGAAAGTGCATCTGAGCAAGTCAATAAGTACTCTGAAATAACTAGGGATTTTCCTGTATGATCTACAATGACGATTTGACAACCAAAGAAGAAGAATCTTGATCTAAGACTGCCTTCAAGTTTCCATACAGCCCTGTGACTTTGAAACTTGTTATGCAATATGGGACTCTTCCTCAAAAACAGATGTGAACAGGAAGCTGCTTTCTTGTCCTAGAAAGAACATCTTGAAGTCTCAGTTTCCCATTGTGCTTCAGAAACAAAACGCCAGCCAGCTTTGAAGGCAATGCTCTACCCAGAATAATCAACAACCCAGGGAATTAAGTTTTCTGTGGTAATGAGGACAGAGACAAATCTGTCCTGTCATTCCTCTACATTCAAAGGAGATGGTCTAGAGGAGTTAGCATATTTAGTGAAACCTTCTTTGTCTAAAAAGTTCACAACTAGCTCTACTTAAGAGCAAGTTTTGCTTAAATACTGCTCACCTATCAACTATTAAATTGTAGATACTAGAAAAAATATCATAGCAAGACACAATAACAACATATCAATTTAATCTAGACAGTTCTCCCCACATTATAGCACAAGAAAATTTTCACATGGCTGAAGAAACCCCTGTCAAGTTACAAATTCATCAGTAATGATGACTAAATCTTCTGGAATTGAGTAGCTATGCACAGTAATTACAAAAACACTTACATTCTCTTTAAATGAAATAAAAATTGTAGAACTGATTTCCATTTCAAATTATTTGCTTGTGATTTCTAGATTATTATCAACAACTGCTGATATTGAGGGAATACTATCATCAAAATGGTGATTTAATCAAAGTAACGGACAGTCGATATTCTTTGAAACAGGCTTATCAGCTGCTTAAAATGCAAAATGTAAGCAGAATTACGAAAAAAACATGGTTTCCAGACTGTAGAAGTGAAAAGTAATTTAATAATTTTACAAGTGAGTATCCTCTTTGTGCATAATGGATCAGCAGCAAAGCCTTTGCAATCATATATGTAAGCACAAACGTCTGTTCTCCAGTACTTTACTCTTCTCTGAAAATAAAAACAGAAAATCTGGAAACGGATGCAGTGGGATGCATAGCAAAAAGCTAGCTGGGATGCAAAGAGACTCATACTCACACACAGGCATTGTTTTGGTCTGAACACACGTTAGCAACAAAAAATAAAAACCCTGGATGATAAAAAGCAGTCTTGAGAGTCCTCAAAATATAAAACCATTGTGACTTCCAGTGCTATATTAATGGAGACGTATGAAAAGGCATAAAAGTTGGTTATCTGCGTATTAACACAATAAAGTAACAGGAAAATAAAATTTATGACAAAATAAACGTCTATATCAGCTGAAAACTAATGTTTCTGAGTGTAATTCAGCCTACTAATTTTGCATTTTTTGTGAAGTAAAACTAATTTTAGTAATGGGAAAATAGGACATGATTCTATCAATTTAGTAGCCCATTTATAAAGGGAAATAATATATAGTGATTCACTGGCTAAAACTCTGTTACAAATACTACATATCACTACAGTCAGGCTTCTTCTCACCCTAATGGTTACCAGAGCTAACTCTGAAAGTGCATATTAATAAATAATTGCAAAAGCCTTTGTTACTCATACATCTAATCAACTTCTGAGTCTCTTTAATCCATTGACCTCAATTATATCCTGAGGAAAGATCTTCAGAGTGCATATATGCAAAGTACAACTGACAATTTCAGATTTAATATACAGAATGTGTTTACAAGAAAGAACAATACTACGATCTTATGGGATACACAGTAGGCTAGGTATGCCACTTCATCCTGAATGACTTGCACTGAAATGCCATTGAAGGTTGCACGCACAACCACCATCTTCATTTAAAGTCAGTAAACCCAAATTCAACTCCTTTATAAAACAAGGCAGCGTCTAGAGGCAGCTACATCCAGGCCAGAGACTGGGGGAATGGAACTAAGAGGTCAAAGAGGATTACACAACCTTCCCTTAGTGACCACAAAAAGAACAGACACCATTAATTGGGGGATCACAATTTCTTTATCACCCCTCCTTAATTCTACTCATCTCCAAACTGAAAACAGCCTACCGTCCAAAACAAAAGTACAAAGATTGAGTTATGTAAGCAGAAAAATTATGCTGGATCCCGTCTGAGTAAGATGCAAAACCCAGAAAGTTAAATACAACAGAGCTAAATATAACAGAGATGAATACAGCCCAAAGCCAAGAAAACTTTTGTTAAACACTACTTTGCACATTCTTTCTAAGCAGTCGTAGTTTTTTGCTAAGGTCCATTACTGATTTCTCTTCATAAAAAGAGCAAATACACAAACAAATAGTTTATTTCAGATTAGGCATTAGGAAAGAAAATATTCTGAGGAACTAATATGCAGCTAGCATACGCCATAAGCTTTATTTGTTTATACTTGGGTAAAATCACACGGTCTGTGTTCATTGTACTTTTCATGAACTCACCATCAGTAGTAGAGGAACTACTGTTCTGATGACACTATATTGAAATGGAAACACCCCATGACAACAAACAATGTGCTAGGTGGACTTGACAGTAAGGACTGGGGGACCAGCAGCAACCAATGAGTCATCTGATGAAGGGTATAAAACCACTGAAAGGAGTCACTGAAATATAAGGAAGGAAAGAAGAAGAGGAACAACTATTCCCTTGAGAAAGACATTCCTCAGCCTTTGCAGAAGGGCCAGGAAGCAGAACCAGAGGCAAACAGCAGAATGAGAAAACTACCTTGGGACCACAGAACAACATTAGCCAAACTCAGAACATCCCAGTGACTACTCGGGGAACTACGAGGTTTTGCACAAAGATTAGCTTCTGCAAATCTACATGTGTTCTGTGCTTTTCCATTGGGTTAAATACAACTAATTCAGAAATGCATTTACAAAACTTTAGTGTTTGTTTTCCACTTTCAAACCACGTTTCTAAGCTGAAAAAACAGAAACGTGGGGACTTCTTTGCCAAACTCTGGGGTTGTGCAATGCCTTGGAAAAGTCACCTCTTCCTGATTCTCAGACCTAGGCAACCTACCACATCTCAAATAGGGATGTTGGATAAAGATCAGATCCCTAGCAAATGGAAAAGGATATGCAGCCTAACAATTTGCTTTTACTTTGCTTAGATCTCAGGAAGGTGAGATTTATTTGGTGGATCCACCATCAGCAACCAGATACGAATACAGCGGGCAGAGCTTAACAAGAACTGTATTAGGTACTGAAGAATGGAAAGTTCACTGAAATGCAAACAGGAGAAGAAAACATACCAAGGAAGTGATGCTGGCTTAGGGACAGGTGTTTTTTTGGTTTAACAAAAGTCTATTCTCCTTTTAACAACAGCCATGTTCACGGTATAGAATTGTTTTTATAAAAGACAGAAAAGTTTAAGTTTTGCTTTTACTCAGCTTAGCTTCCTGGGATATATTCATAACTTCAAGAAAGGAATTACACACATGAGTAATTGACTACTGATCTGATGATGCATTAATACAAGTTATCTAGCTCAATCAGCTGACCTTGCTTTACTGCACTTTGGGAAATTTCACAATCAGTACTTTTGTTGGTTGTAGATTTTAGAACTATGTAAACTTCTCTGCCGCTCTGTTATCAAATGCTGCTAATAACATTATTTTTAAACATATTTACCCACAGTAATTAAAGAATTAAAAAACTTCTTAAGTTTTAACGATATCCCTTTTCTAGAATATAGACACAACATAACTGATTTTGGGAAAAGCTGAAGTCTAAAACAGCTATTCATCTAATAATCTTACTAGACAAAACAGAAATGAAAGTTTTGGTTTTGAAATATGAAAGCCGCATGATGTTGAAACAAACCTTGTCCATGAGTTTACTTGCATGAAGGCTCAGACTATTAAAGAATATCTTCTTACTCAACAAATGCATTTCTTCAATTGTTGTCAACAGTGTGGCTGCACTGTTTCCCACAATACCACTGAAAACAAAATTAAGATTAACTACATAATCTGAAGGGAGGGAGGAATAAGACAGGATCAGAAACTTGAGACAGCATTTCAAACACAAATTTTTCAGAGTTCAAAACGTACAACAAATCACTGTAGGAAACACTTCTCCATATTGGCTTTCTGAGAGATTCACTCATAAGATGACTGTGAGAACAAGCATTATCAAAAGTAACATCTGCTTGATGACATGGTTAAGTACAGTCTATCTAAAGTTGAGTACAAACATTTTAGTATAATTCTAACATTTACTGGATTTTTGTTTTGTTATTATGCAAATCTACTTGTTATACAAAACAGATTACATAAACAAAAAGGGTTGATAACGTTATTCTATCACACTGTCCTCTAGGGATAGCATCCTACCTCTATTCAGTGTGATGTGAGGCATCTCCAGTGATACAAGAATTCATGCCTTGCTGTTCTGAGTGTCAGGCTATTACATTTAACATAACTACTGCATAAACCTTAAACTACCTTACCTGACTATGAATGTCTCGCTAATCTACCTTTTGTCGAAAGTAAAAACACTTCTACGCTACCAAAATGGCAGGTTAAAAATTAATTGCATCATAATGGAGCTAATTCTTGTAGCTTGATTTTCAGAACATGATCTTGTTGCATTTAATGGGTCATTTCTCCAAGTGGGTTTTCCCTTCATTACTTGGGTGGCCTTCCTGTATACAGAGGAAATTACTCAGCTGAAAGAAGGTGCTTCAGTGGTCTTTAGGCAACGTATCATAGCAGGAGAGAAAGCAACAGATTTCCTAAGGAGGGTCTGCCTAAGACCCTCCTCCATTTTAACATCACATATTCAATTGTTTTACTACCACCGGGAAACAGACTTTGGAGACAGAGAAACAGCAAAAATATTGAAACTGTTTTTGACAACAAAATTAGGAATAAAACATTTTGCTTGATATTATAAAAGAAAAAAGGTCCGATATGTGTTCTACCATAGACCTGTAGTGCCATCACATGTGAAGACTTGAGGAGATGCCCATGAACCATTTATTATTAACAAATATATAAATATCAGAAAATAGTAGTTATATTAGTGACTCAAATTCTCAGCAGTTCAGTCCAGGGCTGTGGATGAAAATTTTCCTGCTACTGCTGTTTCTAACCAATATGAACTACTGTGAATGCCACAGTCTATAAAAAACAGAGGTTCTGGCTTGTCTCTTGGTTCACTGATCTTGGTGGCACCTGACAGGTTGGAAGATTATTGGTGTATCTTGAACAGCCAGGTACAGAATAAGGCAAGCATCTTCGCAACAGGAAAATGCAAGTGCACAGTCAGAAAAAATGGTATCCAAACATAGCTGTTTAAGGAAGAAAAATTGAATTTCAAGAGAGAATTTAATTCTATCACTTTCTCAAAGGGATACTTCGTCATCTTAGTGCATATATATCTATATATACATATATAGATATAAATAAAACATCTATCAACACAATAAAATTTATTTATCGATTTTTAAAAATTGATGCCATATTCCAAAGCAGACTCCATATGAATTGATGGGAGTGAACAGATAAATGGCATCTGCTAAGGCCAAGAATACGCTTTTTAATATAGTAATCTTCATGCTTACAATAAATAATAGTAATAAAAATTATATCCTTAACATACTTTGTAGTTTGTATACCTGATTGTATGGTGGTAGAACTTGAGAAGATTGGAAATCTTGTACAGTAAAACTGCTCCTGGCTCAGCAACAATCACCTGCTCAATTCTAACCTGCAGAAAAAACAAACATCCTTCAGGTCAAACACCCTAAAAGCCAACCACTATGATTTTATATACAATACAATGCTGACTTCTGAGAAATAAATTTGAACAGAAATAAATTCAACAAGAGACAATGCCCAGTTAACTCTAGCTTTCTGCTTGAACCAAAGTATTTCTTGGGTGCAAAGCCTCTGGGTAGAAAACAAGCAGGTATATTCTTAAAAACTAAACTAAAGTAATCCCACTGCTGCGAATATTTCTCTATAGGTTTTTGTTGCAACTTGTTATTGAAAATTTCAAAATAATGAGATCACTTTATGGATTAACACCAGTACATACTGGAATTCTCCCCAGCACTGAACAGAGCAAGAACAGCTGCAGAATCCCTAATCTACAACCGCTGATCATTAGCATCATGCAGCAATTCTGAACATCCGAAGTATGAGGTATTTTACACAAAAGACAAAACTTCACCTGGATTAATTTCTCCTTTATTAAAGAAGATATCATGTACCTGCTATCTGTATGTAATTATTTATTACTAACAGCTACGTTGCCTGTTTATCTCAACCAGGAGATATTGGTTAGGCAGACCAAAACAGTGCTGACTTTCTTTACACTTGGACAGTCGATGTCTTGTCTTGTCTCCATGGTACACACAGTCTCAATTCACTCATAAAAGGCTGCGCCAAGGTCAAGCTCTGGGCACTCATGAAGCAGTGATAGTCAGTGACTTATCACTGCCCTATTCTCCCACGTGCCTGTGTGTGAAAGGGCTACACACAAATCACCCGTCGCCACCCGCCCTCCCAAGTTATTTGTCTGCTGTTCAAAGAAGCGCAATGTGCAGCAGTGCCTTCTTGTCACCGCCAGCTGCACAGAGAAGGAACTAAGATTATGCTCCCTTGGCATCTAGGTCAGAGACCAAAAATGCAGAATATTTGTTGACTCTAATTTGCAAAGCTCGATGCACGAAGTTAATTTCAACATTCAGGTGTACTTTGTTCTTCAAAGCATGAATAAATACAGACGTACACATACAAATACCCATTTCCATTGTGTGAAAGGACATTTGGGCAGGGGCATAGTACTGAGTACAGTCTCTTGGCCTGAGTATAGCCTAAAGATTTTAAAGAATACTACAGAAGTAAAAAAAAAGGTCCAGAGAAAGGTAACAAGATGATCAAAGATTTTGAAAATGGTTTCTGTACTGTTCTGGTGACAGTAAACTAAGGCGAAGCTGTGGAGGGATATGCCAGAAATCCAGCAAATCAGGTGGGCACAAAGATGATAACTAGGAAACGATTTTTCACAGTCTCTTTCAATACAAGAGCTGGAGTTATTAAACATAACAAACCCAAAAGGAGCTGGCTTTTCAAACAGTACAGTTGAACTGTGCACTTCCCTCCTGCTGGATATGTTGTGAACATAATTTCATACCAACTTGACATATTCAAGGAAGAAAAATATATTGTGGTGTATCAAATACAGAGGAGTAGCTATGGCTCAGTAAGTCCTCAATAAGTCCACAAACAGGCAAAGAAACTATTCCATGGAAGTATCTTGACACACTTGCACAAACTGTACACTCTTCCCCTAAGCATATAAAATAGACACTAGAAAAAACAGGGTACTAAGCTAAAATGATTTTTCATTTGACCCACTACAGTCATTCTGATACCCTTATCCTAAAGCTAAATTTTTGCACCTAAGCATCATTAAACTTTAAGAAAAGTAAAAGAAAATCGAGATACAGATTTACTATCCTAGTATCTCTCACTATACAACTATTTATTATCATACCATGAACTACCTATCTGTGAACTACTGGACCTTTAATTTTGAAGGGTTTTATGATTTTTAAAGCTGATAACCTAACACAAACAAGGAAAATGAAAATACATTGTAGAGATAGGGCATGGGACCTGGAAAAACCCTACAGAACTTTTTTTTAAAATTATTTTTAGAGTTCTAAGAAAAGCAATACACCTCACCTTTAGAGGTCTGCAGACACCTTCTGTGATGTGCCCAACTACTTCTTGAATATTTTCTTCCACACCTATAGTTAAAGCAAGCACATGCTAAGAATATGCAAATTTAATTCTCTTTTCGTCTATTATAAAACAAATAAACACATGTAAGAGCTATTCTTCCATAAAAAAGCATTATGAATTACATGTCCTTTTCTCCACAGGACTAGTTTACACCCCAACTGAACTTCACATCTAGCCATTAAGAAATGGTTGCATGACAAACCATAGTCCTGCAAAGTCACTACCTTATGCTATGTGATTGCTTACTAGCACAATGCAGTACCTGGGGATTTGAGGCAGACGGAAAAAAGGAAAGAGTAAATGATCTAGCCAGAAGCTGTCACAGTAAGGCAGTTCTCAAAACTAAACAGGAAAAAAAAGGGCACTGGGATGTTCAAGGAGCAACAGTACTTATCATTTTGAAAGGCCCGAACTATAAGTACATGCATCTATCAGTGTTGGGTAGTGATGTGCTTGTTGTAGTGTTACAAATTAAATCACACACGTACCTGCACACTGCAGTGTACTACTACAGCATTAGCAAATGCTTCCTCTCTAGCAGCAGTTGAAACTGATCTTTCAGAGAACAAAATATATACAAAAGAGAATATTGCCCTATCTTATTGTGAAACACAAATGAATTGTTGCATGGCAACCAGCACTGTCATAAATCAATCAAACTGAAAGCAACAGATCTTCAAGCTCTCACTTCAGTAACAACTCAGAATAGATTTATGGAGACAGCAATACTTTAATTCTAATTTAAAACTTGTCAACAGGAGTTCATCTTCAGATGGGACCCATGCAATGAACAGTAAACAAACTGACTGTGACATGTGATAAAAATCAGGTGACCTGAAGCTATATTTTGCAGATCTCATTTCACACTAGCAGAGAATACCTCTAAGAGAAAAAAAAAAAAACATATAAAAGATTAAAGATGTGTGACAAAGCCTCTTTAGACCAAAATACATGAAAAGCCACATAAGCATAAACAACTAAATTCGGTGTGGTGGTTGTCTTGAAGCATACTACGTTGGTAAGCAATAAAAACATGTCTGTATATTGAAGTATCAATACTAAGGAAGATAGCAAGATTACAAACCACAAGATTTGTGGCCTGTTATGTAATGGCTAACTCCCAGACACACCCTAATAATTTAGGCAATTTTTGGTAGGAGCAGCCACTTTTGTTCGAGCACACATTTGCAGTCGTGTATCTAGACCAGATTGACTTAATAACGAATTCTTGGATATGAAAGTTTTAGCTGCAAAAATATACGAGTTTAAATACCAAGGGAGATGGAATTACAATTTTGATATATCACATGCTTGTGCTGTCAAATACACTTTCATGTCCAATTAGAATATTTTAGACTCAGCAAACAGGAAAAATAAATCTTCCAACACGATTGATTATATAACTGTTGCAAGTATTAGCACATCACAGTGACATGGAAGAATTATGGATTAAACAACTCTTACGGACTCAAAATCACTTTTAGGAAACAGTTCATTACTGAACATATGCTTTTGGCTGCCTGCTACACCATACATAATTTTTCTCTGCATACCCTTCTGTAAGAGACATCTTTCTTGTACCTTCATGTGGCTTCTGCTCTCCAGTTAGCTTCTTGTAACTCCATAAAAAATAGGTTTCTACTGCTTCTCTTAAACAGAATGCCTGCGATTCTCCCTTCTTTTCAAGTACAAGTTCTCTACAGGACTGGAAAGCTCCCTACCAGCAGCATACCTGAGCTCCACAGAAGAGAACCAGATGCTTTATGTCTGTCCAGTACAATACAAAATCATTAATCTTTTCTGAATGTGTTTTAAATGCTTAAAATTTTTGAAGTATTTTGGTCAGGTTAATTTTCAAGGGTTAACATTTGCAAGCTTATAAAACTTTTAAAAAGTTATTCTTGAATATTTATTTGTGGGCTATTTAGATCGTTCTCTCTACACTCAAAACTGTGAACATCTCTCCAAAATAGCATTCACACAGTTTTGCTTCCACTGGGATCAAACCTACATCTGCCTCCATCTGTAGATAGCTAGATGTATCTTTTCTTTTCTCTCTTTTTTTTTTTTTTTTTTTTTTTTTTTTTTACAGAAAGGGGGAATATTTTTGTTTAGAAGCAATTTACCACCTTCTCCACAGTCCTGAAATTATATAGACTTTATAGGAGAATTTAAACAATAATCTGAACTCAGAGAATCCTGATTTCAAATTACAAAAATGGTTTTACTTCCAAAATAGATCTCCAGGCTGAAACTGAAGTTAAAACATTTGACTGATCTATTACAGAGAAAGCTTATTTCACTTAAATTTTGCCTTCAAATTTACTTGCCTACTCTATGCTAGCTTCTTGGGCTCCCTCTATAGGAAAGAGGGAAAAAACAGAACAGAACAAACAGTTCTGATGAAGCTTCTGAAAATGCCTCTATCAGATCTACCTTTTGTTAGGAAGATTTGCTTTCTGGAGACACAAATCACTCTCATGATTTATCATCAAAATCAACAAGATGCCCACTTTTTAAATGGGCAAGTTAAACCAATTTAACTTTTCCTGTAGCCTGTGCAACAAGACACCTGAAGACTGTATAACAATACAGATAATTCATCTTGAATCTCTCAGTACAATACATGCTGTGCTCACTGGATTAGTCAGCACCAACTCAGGATGTATAGCTATATGATGCATATCATCTTAATCTACTTAATCTGAATCATAATGCTGCACATTCCACTTAATGGTCCTTGTTAAACTCAGTGGTATCCCATTAAATACTGTTTCATCTTCAAGACCTTATCCTACAACTATCATCATCAGTATTTCTCCCAAAGATGCAGAGGAACAGTTAATGGATGCATCCTCTAGGCTTTGTTGCTCCCCCTGTGAAGGTAAGAATCCCTCCCTAGGTTTCCTAAAAACTGGGCAACAGTGATGGCAAAGCCATTCCTGATAAGCTCTCAAAAACATTTTTGCTTCAGACAGTGAAACTCTTGTTTATAACAGTCCCTTGGGAAAAAAAAAAAAAGCTTTGTCTTGGTGATATTTTTGGGAATTTTTTCTCCAAAACATTTCTACTCCCTGTATTCTCAACTACTTTACCCTGGCCTATGGCTGAAATTCTCAAAATATATCTATATTCGAAGGACGTAGTATCTGAGCCTGACTTCCTGCCAGAAGACTAGAGTATTTAATAGTTAAACAAAGCACTGCACAAGGGAGGAGAACTTCAGAACAGAATGGAAGACTGGGCAATAGCAGAGTCAGCTGCAGAACCAGATGCAGTAACATTCTCTGTGTGGCCAGCTTTTCCTGAACAACTCCCTGTTTACAGCTAAAGCATCAGATCTTCACGTACAGAATTACCATGTCTTTTTCTCCACCATGCAGGCATCACGAGGTCTGCGTTCTTGACTCTTTGAGATATTATCACTGTGTAAAATTAAATTCACTTCTACAGTATGCTGTAACTGTAGCTAAAACCCAACAACATTCCTTTGGTTTGATTTACAACAGTCCTACTTTAAACAGCCTACTTGCTCATATACCTTTAATTACAAAAGCTATTTAATACTTCCAGCAGCAAGGAAAATGAGAATGCATATTAACTTTAAATCCCAGAGCAGGACTCAATTAAGACATACAATCTGAGAAACTCACCAAAAATACAGATTAAACATCAGCTCTTAACGCTGAGGTTTGTTACAACTGAACATACATGTTTTATTTGTTTAGTAAGTCTTTGGCTTAAGCCATACAGGCTAAACATATTACAGCTTCTACATGAAAAGTTTCTTAAAAGCATGGTTCAATCTACTTAAAAAACAGCAAAGGGGATGAAGAATCTGTGTTAGAACCTGTAGATGCATTAATAAAGGAGAGCCTTGATATTAAAAAGCTTCACACATCTATGAGTGACCTGCTTTGACCTTCAGAAACCTACGCTGGTATGTTACAAGACAGAAAAAAACTCCATTTTACTTGCAGGAAGGAAGGAACAGAATTATTGAAATAAATTACTAAGCAAATGATCAAGAGATAATAATCCTTAACAGATCAACAAGTAATCTATCACAATATTTTCATAGAGACAATTTTGAACTCTTTGTCCCTTTATAAATTTAGCGTAAACCTATTCTGAGTAAAGTGAAAAGAGTAAAATTTGAAGTACTCTTCTTTGCTAAGGGCTTTCTTCTGGCAAAATGCAACCTACGCTATTCTGAAGATAATTCCAGGAAAATGAAAGTTCAACTCTCATAACTTAAGCCCAGTCTAACAAATTACTCACACTTTTTAACTTATTTTCCTATCGCTTCCCAATATATGTTTCAAAATCTAGTACTACCTTGAATAGTTACAAGCTTTAGCATCGCTTCTAGATGTTCTTTTTCAGACGCTGTAGCTTGATGCAGCCAGGCCAGCATGTCCCCGACGTACCTAAACAAAGACAGAAATTTCTGTGTAAATCAGGGGTTCACAGTGTGAGAGATTTAAAGTGTGAAAAGAAGAATTATTTCTTACACATTCTTACTAGTACAGTACCTCAGAGGATCGTGGGAGTGCATTTCAATAGGGCGGGGAGTACCTCCTAGACCTCCTCTAGTAAGAGCATCTATAAAGCCTCGGACTACAGCACTCCTTCGAGCTGTTCCGAACTCATCCAGAGTGTACCTGTTATCAAAACATGAAAATGAGTAAAACAAAGTAGTTCACCTGATTGCACTGGATTAGTTCAGCTTTACAAGTAACTGTTTCTACAGTTCCAGACAACTTGCAGCAATGCTTCTACTATAAAGCGTTCAAAACTTCCTGATTGTCTTGACTCCTCATTTACAGATACTAAGGATGGCTTCCCTTTGCTTATCACACACAAATAAATAAATGAAAAATCATCTTTTTTCAGTTTTGCACATATAAGCATGTATTGACAGGTCTAGAAGTCCTGTTCACATGTGGTTCACAGCTAAATGGCAGAAGCAGCAACTTACTCCACCACAACACAAGGCTTTCCATCTCCTTCTTCTAGGCCACCAGATGAATAATGGTGACAGTTATTTATTTGATGGTTTCTCTATGTCAATCAACTGAGTCTTACTTAAGATACTTAATGCACAGACACTACAGACCAGACTGCTTAACACCAAATGGCATGCTGGTAAAAGAGGAGGTACCCAGGGGATACACACAGCTCATTTTTGGAGCAGCCTACTTTCCTGTTGGGGCTGAAGCACAATACCAAGTGATGGGAAATGAACACTGCTAATATCCTCGCTTATCTGCTTAGAAACAGGACCTTTGCAAGCAATGGAACACTTTTTTTTTTTTCAACAACAGAATTTAAGTATTTTGAACAAAGCACACAAACTACAATGGCAAAAAAAAAATAAAATAAAAAATAAAAATAAAAAACACAACAGCTTATTTTTCCCATATAACTGAAGAAATGCCACAGAGTAGGCTTGGTGTCACTTACCCATGACACCCAGCAGCTGAACAGATGTAAAAATAAAATAATAATTATAGAAAGCACGTTACTCACTGACTGAAGTTAAATGAGCACTATGCTCGCAATTAAACAGATGCGGAGGACAAAATACAAAAGGAAATAATAACTTGAAACATTTTTGACACAGCGTAAGTTCAATTAGATTTCTCTTATGCTATAAATAATCTAATGGATCCTTCATTATTTTTTTTTGCTCTGTTACTGTTTAAGGGAGAATAAGGAGGGAACACAGTGAAGAATCAGTAAATTTCTTTTTACATCTTTTTTCTCCCCACACACTGTACTTGCTCACTTGCAGAGTAAAGATCAATCTATCTAAACTTTAAAGGCTGGTAAGCCTATAACAAATCACTACTCACACAAATTATGCAAGTAAGAGTGGAAGAGTTCTGGGATCTGCTGACTACCCATGGTCCAGGAATAGCAGCACCGCAGTGAAAAACCTCAAGTGTTTGGAGAAACCAGTTAAGCTCCCCACCACACTCCAATAAACAGCCGTATCATTAAAAATACAGCAGCATAATAGCACGATGTTTGTTTTGAAAACAGCAGTTAGTAATGATAATTTTGTTTAAAAAGAAAAAAAGACTCATTTTGCTTTTGCTCTCAGTAGAAAAGGGTATTGCTATGACAAAATCCTGCATGCATAAAAAATCATTAGTAACTATTATTTACACTGGAAACACAGTATTTAATACTATGTTATTACATGTGTTCATGATAGGGTAAGAAAACAACATTTGTATTCTTTTCAGCTCTGCTCCAATTTTTCCAGAACCCAGTGAAGCAATAATCATTAGCGAGGAGAGGAAGAAGGCAGTGGAAAAGCTCTGAAGATCAGAGTGGAGGATGGAAGAAGCACACTGCTTCCAGCTATGACTCCATGCACTATCTATGAAACAGTTTTCAATTTTTCTGTTAGAAACAGGAAGAAAAGCAAACATTTATTTTAGATCCCTACTGGCTGCAGTTCCCAAAAGTCAATCCATGGTACAATCTTTCTTCCACCTTAAAGTTAAGGAAACATAACTCAAAATAAGTAAACAAGAATTTGTAGTCTTGTTTCTAAACTCCTGTCCTTCTCCATCTTATTTTCATCCAACCAAATCACAACCTTTATCAGATACAAGGACTGTGATTTGGAAGAAAAAGTAAGTTTAGCAGCAGTGCTTAAATGCATAAGAACAATAACAAACTGAAGTTTTTTCCTATGAGATAATTGTTATATTTTGATCTCAGCAGTTGGAATGTACAAAGGCATATAAATAATCTTTAGATTTCAACTATAAAGCATGAGTTCTGTTATTTTGGCAATACTGCTGTAGAAAGTGATTAAGCATGGTTATCTGTGGTGAGAGACATGGCTCCATCTTCTACAGTAATGTTTACTTTTGCCTTTGAGAGAAAAGAAGTCCTATCAATGCCCTACTTCAGGTTACATTAGTATTGCTTTTCGTAAGAAAGACGTCAGATGAAAAATGAAGTCTCTTTAGCAGATTCATTTTAAACTGGACAGATGTGAGTTCCTACAGAAAATAGTTTAGTTTTATTTTTAAGTGTTAAGAAAGCAAAGCTATAGTTTTGTAAAGTCTGAAAGTAACTTTATAAAACAAAATATTTGTTGTAGAAACTACGTATTTATAAAGAATCCTATAAAATGTTGTAAACAATCCTATGCAGCTGTGAAAAAGGGCCTGGTGGACAGGCTGCAAAAAGGGGTCTGCAACCCTCAGTTCTGGCCTAATATAGGAGCTGGCTGTAGAGCATGTACGGAGCATTAGCACCACCAGCAATAGCTGGAGAGGTCAAGTGGCACCAACTCTTCCTATAATTACTAGCAGATCTGACAGAGCCCGTAGAGATGTGCACTGTCTCTCATACTGACAGAATGTTTAATGTCCATTCACACTACACATTTTACCCATGAAAATGTACAGTATGACAGAGCTAAAGACAAAGATAGCCTTTGAAAGACAGCTGAGTGTTCTGCTCTCCTGCATGCCTGCGGCTAAGAGTAATTTGCAATAGTTGCAAAATATGGTAAATGCATTTAAATTAAAAACAAAAATCAAAACAAAAATCAAACCAAATCAAAGACTCAAACCTTTGCTCAAAAGCAAAGAAGTTAAATGTACTAGGATTAACGATAAAACAGTTCCTCCTCAGGTGTATGGTCACCCCAATATAAAACGTTCTTAGAGTGCCACCTCGTGGTTACGTTGTCTACATACTAGTTGTGAACTAATTCATTCAAGTTAACAATCCCTTCAGCAAATTCTGGACAAGAACTAAAAACTAGTATATAATGTACATATCTAAGTACCCCTATGCTTCGGAGGCCCAAATTTAGTAGACTTTTTTTAACATATACTGAACAATTCATAATGGAAGACATTCTCACTACCAGGAGCACTTCAGTTAAAGCTAATTAGCATTTGTCAAATTTTTACTTTGGGATTTTAAAGGAGACACCCATATGCTTTGCATTGCTTTTTTTTTTTGTTTTTTCCTTCGGAAAAACCCTACAAGGAGAGCAGCAGAAATTCACAATTCTTTTAAGTTAAAATCAAAATTCTGACATTTTAATTTAATTTCAAAGCAGTAAGTTGGAGAAAGTCCAACATTTACTGTATCATAATTATGTCAAAAAGACTTTTGAATTTAGAGAAGTGTGATTTTACATTAATTTTTAAATCTGATGCTAACTAAATTGTCACTGTCCTTTGCACTGCAACTCATGGAGATATAACTTAAGTTTCACAGGCTGAAAATGCTCATTTCTGTTAGAGATGATGATGAACATTTACTTACTTATACAGGACAGGTCTATCTTGTAAGGCTTCCATGGCTTGAGCAAGAACTGGAGAAATGTCACACGACTCTTGTGTCAAAGTCCTGCACTCATCTATAAAATAACAGTGGTAAAAGTGCTTTCTTTACACTGCAGTATCTTTTTATACCAGGCTGATAAATAAGAAAATGGGTTAAAAACTCAAAGGCTTCTGATTTTGAATTGTAGAATATGCTACCTGCCCTTGTTTGTACTAAGGTAATTAAACTCTCTCCTTAAGCAGTACTTTGACTAAAATGGATGCCCATCGCTAATCTCAAGAATAGCAATGAAAAGAAGCTTATTATGTGGTTGCACCCACGTGTAAGTGTTAACTCATTCAACCATCAACACTCTGTTAGGCTCCTTTATAAAAGGCTGACACTTCACAGGTAAATTACTGAGAAAAAAAGGAAGCAAGTATGCAACCAAGCTGTGAGGGCTTTTTGTTTGTTTTGCTTTAGTGTTGTAACTATATAATCTTGTACTTTCCATACAAGAATGTGGAAAAGGCATAGGCTAAATCACACAACAGCATAATAATGCTTAATTTTCATTAAGGAGGAACTGCAAACATTATCTGAGACTTTGGTATCCACAGAAGAATAGCCAATTAAATTAATCTCCTATTGCACCAGCTTTTTTCACACCTCTTCCTGTCAACAGAGAAGAGAGACATAATTCAAAAGCATCTACATTTTACACTATCAAGATGTTTTATCAACCACTGAGACTTGGATTCAGAAAACATGTGAAAAAATAATCACCTACAATCAATCAAAAAATCATGCAATCCAATATGGTTTTGTTTGTTTTTAAACAATAAGCCACTCCTCACACTAAACTAAATGTTACTAGCAAATTGTCAAAAACAAGAACTTCCTTGTGACCTGCAAGAAAATGAAATGCAATACACTTCACAATTGGCTTAGAATACCAAATTGTAAATATTGTTCTCTGTGGAAAAACATCTGAAAACAGAAATAAATAATACAGATTTACAAACAGGACAAAAAGGGGTGAATCTCCAGCTAATCATTTAGTTTACAAAAGCAAACACAAAGCTTCATTAATGAATCTTGGAAAGGGTTTTTACTGAGTTCAATCCACATCAAGAAATTAAAGGATCCATCATTATAATATTCATAAACATAAAAACAATTGTAGTCCTACTTTGAGTCCATCTGTAAAGTCGTTCATAAGATGTCTCTTGCAGTAAAGCCATCTGTTCCATAATTTCCAACCTACATGATAAAAATATTTTATTTGCAAATACTATTTTTAGTAGTACTACCATAGGCATGTGAAAACATAAGAAGTACCACTAGAAAAATAAGAAAATTTAAAAACATTATTACTCTTCATTTTGATGTGAAATACTCTATACAGATATATAAAGTAAAAGTGACACCTTGCTGTAACTTCTGCTTGTAACTACCAAATGGTTGTCTTGCACTTTTCCAAGTAACACTCACCCTGCCCTTTGCTGATTTGTCCGGAGGAGAATCTTGACATCATCATGAATTTGCTTTACTCGTCCTAAGGCCTTGAAAAAATCCTAAACCAATACATAAAATAAAAAGAGGGTCAAAAAGCAGTAACATCTCGTTCACACCTCTAGCGCTCTGTTCTTTCCATTTCACATACAGACTAAACTGAGAAATTCAGGGATGTTTCCACCCCAAATAACTTATTGCTATCAGTGAAAAAAAAAAAAAAAAACAACTCTAGAAAAACTCTAGATGGACATTTGTACAAAAAGGTTATTTTGTTACTGTTTGAGAGCCTTAATAGAAATATACTAACATTATCAAACAGGGGTCTTATGAATTAAGTCATCTTTCAGACATTAGGAAAGAGTCCAGAAAATTCAGATGTAACTTCATGTTTCTTTTTTGACCTGAGCACAGTTTACCTCAGAAAAATGGAGTTCTGTTCTGGTTCAAGTCATGTAAAAATACATATTTTCTCTAAGTGAAGTACTCAATGTAACATACTGCCTTGCACCACCTATGTTGAAGACCATGTGTTTATAAAAACCCAAATCACTCTTTCTTCAGGAAAAAAAAAAAAAATCTCCCCAAAACAGAAGTCTGACTTACATGATGTTCTAAACACAATGGTTGATTCTATCCTAGGTGAAAAGCACCTACATGACTTTACTGAAGTCTGCAACTTCAGTAGCACAGCTAGGATCATACCTCAGTTACTTCTGCATATTTTTTTTTTTAGGTATCTCAAGGTATCACGAGGACTAATACTTGTTCTGCTGCAAACCAAGCACTGAATATATGGCACGGTGTTGCTTGAATATTCTTTCATGGTAGTAGTTGGTGCAAAAGCATACAGCAATTACTCAAGTGCATAATCATTTAACACATTCCATTTATGCTTTCATTAGCATTGTTTATGGTTATCTGTTCCATGTCTTTAATAATGCTTTAACTGCAAACAGGATGCCTGTGGAAATGAGATACTGCATCTCAGCAGATAGTCTGAGTTAAAGCAAAGGTTTCCATGCAACTACAATAATAAAATCTATTAATGATACTCAATGCTCTCATTATTCAGTTTGCTTGTACTGCAGAACAATAAGCCTTCTTATTAAAAAAAAAAAAAAAAAAAAAAGAAGAACAGATTCAAAAACTTGTTTTGGAAGGTTGCTAAAAGTGAATCGGTACCTAATAGCTTCATCAACAAAACAATAATGAGAGAAAATTCTCAATTCTATTATTTCAAGTTCCTGAATACCAATATATACATATAGATGCACATGAACAAGGGCAGTACTACATATTACCGAAGACAACCAAATTTCTCATTTGCTTTAGTCGAGCGTGTAGTAATTTTAAAACATCTTAGCTAAAAATTGAGGTTCCATAAAAGCCTTTTTGAAGTGTAGAAACACGATAGCTCTTATTGCCCCATAAACTCATTATACAAACTAGAACTTAATGCTGATTTTCTTTCTTGTTACTAGAATCTTTCATTGCACATTTCAAACTCATCAGAAACTTACCACTGTGTTAAAAGGTACATTCCTCCATTAAAAAAAGAAGCTACAAAACTGATAATAAGATCTCATGTACAATTCAGCTAGGATGTTTTTTATATTTAAGTTCAGGGCAAAGCTTTTAATGTTTGCTGAGTTACCTCGGTAATTGGCTCATCTTTTGTGCCTCGAAGGAGGTTCATTTCATCCGGTGTCAGCTGGAATTTTGCTATGAATGCATCTGCAACTTGTGCTTTCATTTCTAGTCGCTGACTGTAATAAAACAAAGTGAAAAGGACATTAGCTTTTAATCCTTATCTCCGACTCATTTTGCATATTCATACCTTTGGAAATATAATAAGCATTAGAAACCAATGCTATTAAATTCTAATAGTACATTTGCCATCAAACACTTGAGTTGCATCTTCATGTACAATTTTCCATTACCTTAAATACATTACTGAGTAAAACAACGCAAAGTTAACGCATCTGAAAACTATGAAGTTCTTTACAAATATTCCCTTAGCATTTGTAACATAAGATATCTAATCCTGATACTTTGTGCTTCTACAATTTAATGCTTGCAATTATCTCCTTTCAAATTCATCCAGGAAAGAATGGGCTTTCAGCTCATGTTCTCAGAAAGACACAAAAAGCTGCAGCATCCAAAATGAGAAAATGATCATTAGATTAATCTACTATTCTGCAGAAGAGATGCATTTCTGTTTAACAATATACTGATGGGATACAAATGTACTAATCTCACAAGCAATCAAAATGTAATGGCTAATTGCCTTCTTAGTTACCCTTCCTGAAATAAACACAACAGGGATTTAATATCCAAACTCCATCTTGTGAGCAGCGTGCGTTTTGTCACACACCTTACAACCACAGAAGGACCCAAATGAATCTCGCTTTATTCCACAGGGAGGGATGGGAATTCCACTAGCAACGGAAATTCAAACTGTGGTTTGGGTACAGAATATTCTGTGAAATAAATACTTTTGTTTTCTAGGCACAGAAACAAGTGCTGTCACAACATTAAGACCATTTCAGCTTCTAGTGTACTTATTGCAAGATAAATACGCTGCTATAATAGAGTGGTAAGACAGAAAGGTCCACTTCTAATACTGGCTGACATAATTAAATTTTCTTACAAGACCAAAGCTTGAAAATGAAGCTTTTACTTATTTACCAGTTCTCTACTATCCAACTATTCTCTGGACTGCATTCAGCTGAAGCAGCACAGAAAACAGACTTCCCTTCTGTAGATGTCGATGACCTTCCCACCCTGCAGTTGTGCAAACTTTTTCAGAGGTCAAACGAAATGTTTTGCAATTGTCACAGCATACAGAAAAGCGAAAAGGAAAGGAGTATAAAATCCAAAACTGCTTAACAGAAAAGAAAATAAACAAAAAGCCCAGTATTTAAGTTACATAGAAAAAATGTAAACAAAACAGAAAACCAAAACCTCTCATGATTTAATACCGCATCTTTAAATGACATGTCAGGTTTCACAAGGGTCCAATGCAGATGTGGTATTTATGCCTTTACATTGACAACTTCCCAATGCATATAAACATAAACTAAATGCATATGCCTTAGCTACTCAAATTGAAAATCAGGCATGGACACTTCAGATTTCATGAAATGCTGGTGCTTTCAGCAACGCGTTGCTGCTCCACGCTACTGTGATGAGGAATTCTAATCCATCAATGTCACCAGCACTGGATTCGGTTGAAACAACAGCCAATGTTGCTCAGTGAATTACCTTTAATTAGTTGCTCTCTTCTCTTGTGAGGGAGATTCCTATTTTATATTTAACTACAAATCTGAGTAGATTTACACTGGACTATCCTTCCCTTTAGGGAAGAGAAAGAAGATAAAAAAGGCTGAAAAAAGTAAATACAAAACTATCTTTGGTTTCAGCTGAAGAAATGAGATCTCCTGTAAACACAGGAACAACTGGGATGTAGAGGCATTTGGTCTGAGCATAAAGATTTTTTAAAAGTTCTTACAAAATATTTCCATTTACAATTATATCTCCTTTGTCAGATTTTTAAAATATATTTTTACAGGAGCTTTCAGCAGTAGCCTGTACAGTTTCACCAAACTGGGGCAGGGTGAAATCTGGTTTTAAGAAGTGCAGTATACCAGGCATACAATTTATTTTTTTTTCAGTTTGTTTTGCTTATTTGTTGGAATTAGTGTTGTAGACTTCCAAAGTACAGGGCCCAGAGTCAGGAAACATACATAAAGGCACTGTTAGTCAGCTCTGCGATTCTGTGCCCCATTTACTCCTGTAAAAGAAAATCCTGTAAATGAAAAATCACACAGAAATTCACTACCAAATCTCTCTCCTTCTGCAAGTCCTCACTCTACACAGCCCTCCTATTTTTTTTTTCCCGCTGCTACAAAGAACAAGGCTCCATCAAAATTCATGCTTTAAAGCCATTCCCATCTCTGGCTGTGTCTTGGCTAACCCCTGCCATAACTGTTCATTGGCCCACTCTGCACATTCTCAGCAATCTACTTACAAAAAAAAAAAAAAGTCAATACATTGTTCTCTAACATACTGCTAAATTAAAAGTTCCACGATGTAAGCCTAAAATAACCACCTCAAGGTGGCAGCAACGCTTCATGTATTTTTCTCAAGACAGTGACTTGGAAGTGATGGAAAGCATCTATCCTAAATCCACAAGCACACATCTTTGACTTTTGATAAAGCTAGTTCATTTGGGCCCTGTGCAAAAGACATGGCATTTCAACGACCTGCTTGAATCCAGTTTCAAAAACCAGGTTAGCCATCCCTGCTTACACTTAATGTGTAAATTGTCTTGATTATCAATCTGCATGAGAAAGAGATCCTGTTTCCTAAAAGATGACTGATCAGTAGCAAAACATGCGTGTTTTGTACCCTTGCCTTCTACCTGGCAGCACCCAGTATTAATGAGACCAACACACTCACACGGGTATTAAATGACATCGGTATTTCCTCAGAGATAAACAGATTTTTAACTAGAATTTAATGAATATTATTAAACCAGGGAAATTGATTACAGTATCTCTCAAGCTTGCTACAGTTATTTCACTGGGTTAAGTGCTGTGCAAAGCCCCAAGAAAAGCTGCAATGAGGCCACTTTGCCTACATCCCACAGGAACTGGGATCCGTGGAGACATTCAGGGACTTCGAGACCCCCAGCCCTTTCTGTCAACCTAAACATTTCTACACTGTATTCTTGGCATGCACAGTACAGAAGAAGAAAAGCCAAAGTGTGTTGTCATCCCGGAGGATGGTTGGTTGTTTTCCTACAAAAGTTACCCCTGCATAAAGGCTCACAGGACGCGGGAGCACAGCGCTGATGCAAAGCAGGGAAGTGCCAAGCACTGGTGGACTTTTGAGCTTGGATGGGGGACAGGACTCCAACAAAGAGCAATTTCCCCCGTTTTAATCGTTACCACGGAGACAGAATTCTTTTGCAAGAGAACTCAAAAGGCTAGGAAAACTATGCACTTCATGCACTTTTCCCTCAAACTAAATACAAATGCACACTGTTTGTTAGGATTATCACCTAGACAGCTCAAAAAATGAGGTGGAGGAGAAACAGACTTCCCCAAAATTTAATTCTATCTCACCACCAAAGCATACTATAACAATTTGCTAGCGTCCTTTTCTTAGGAAGGCAGAGCATAATTTTCTGAAAGTCCTTTATTTTTCACTATTGAGGACTCAATGTTCATATTTTTAAAGACTCAAAAGATATCTTTAGTATTTTTAACTCAAAAAAAATAATAACAACCATCTTCAACAGATATAAGTGCTCTTCAGCAGAAGCTGGAAAAATTACTTTTCTATGATGTTTTTGTGGAAGGCAAATATATGCAATTATACAACAAAAAACCTACACACAAGTATCCATTCCTAAAAAAAAGTACCAGCTGTATAAGTAAAATGCATTTGTAGAACAAATGTTTATGGCACATTTTGACTGTCGAACAGACATCTTTTATTAAAAAGAGAACACAGTCATTATGTGAAGATGGAATTGGTGACCAATTCCATCTTAGAATATAATTATTATATTTTCTGCTAGAGTAAAAACCAGGAAGGCACACAGTGAATTGTCTAACGTATTTCCAGGATAAAGAAAAATAGCATTATTATTACAGAAAGCTTTAGTGAGACCTCATCTGGAAAGCATCATAAACCCGATTATCTGTGTTCAAGAACAATGGACTCCCATCAGACCAGAGCTAACAGGGACAGTGGGAATGAAGAACCTGTTTTATGAGAGGAGAATTCAAGATGATCTGCCTAAGAATCTTCCCCAGATGAAAGCTGAGAGGACAGACGATTGTTGTCTGAAGACATATAAGGAAAAAAATAAAATACACATATCCTTTAAGATCAAGAACAAGATGAGCAAATCGTTGATTTACATCTAAGAATTAAGTGGGAAATGAGGAAAAGACTTGAAAGACCAACAAGCTTTTAAGGTAAGTGCTCCAAGAACAGCAGCAGGAACAAAATGCAAAAATAATTAAGTACTTCTCTGTTGATGAGTTTCTGAAAGACGTTATGCAAATGAGAGCTGACAGCAGGAAAGTGGACTTGAACTTAGGTTTCTCCAAGCTGAAGTCCCAATCTAAAGACAGTAAACCTGCAATGCAGTAGCTGTGCTATATAATACATTCCACTCTAAAAACAAATGGATTTAAAAAATAAAATAAAAAATGGTAAATGGAAAGGTTAACAATGTAAGATATCAACTGCACCAAAATGATTCAAATCTTGTCTGATTACTAAACATTAGAATTAAAAAGCCTATATGCTCTAAATAAAGTCACAGAGCTTTTTGTTTTTGTTTTTCCCTGACATAACCATCAGGCTTTCTATGGACATCATCTGTGTTTACAGAATAGTCTGGATAAGATTTTCACATGCAGAATTTCACAGCAGTCATTTGAGGTAGATACTTACTAGATATATCAGTGTTTAGCAATTGTTAAGATACAATACATGGTTTCTAACCTGTGAAGAGAGATTAAATTTAAAAGAAGCATGTTTCCAGTAGATAGATTCTTTTGCATCTTGTAGAGGTGAGATACTGTCACATCAAATGGGCTGATATCTTCAGCACATTTTTTATATGATCTGATAGAACGGCATTTGAAATGGGACTGCTTGGTCTAGTCTTTGAATTTGTTATCAAATTGTAAAATGTCACCAAAGGCATGGAAACAGCACGCTGTTCTCTGTATCGACTTGGAGTAGTATCAGAGCTTAACCAGCAGCAAAAGGAAAACTAAATCAGATATTAGGGAAACAACAAAAAACCCAAATCAATTTCCAGGGAACACCATGGGCTCTCTGCTCGGGGACTTTTCTCCTAAGAGCAGATCACACAAATATCAGTCAGGAATGCTATCATATAACTGACTGCGCACTTCTGAGAAATGTTTCTCCATCTGTAAATCCATGCCTCATTTCATATTTATCAAGAATATGCCTCATGCGAATACAGGATTGAGCACATAGGAAATCAAATCAGGCCCTTTTTTTTTTTTTTTCCCCTTTTGCTGCTCATGGCCAGAATGTGACAAATTAGTTTGTTTTTTTTTGCCTTCAGGTTCATTACAGCTGCTTTGATTCCTGCGTTATGCCCTATCGCCTATGCTTTACTGTGGTACAAATCAGGAAAGGAAACCAGGTGCACAATTTCAAAAACTCACACACACACACCCCAAATTATAATTCATTTTAGGCAATTACTGCTTTTTCTCATGAAGAATTTTCACAGGAATAAATGTAACTACAAGTTTCAATAGGTCATGCCATGAAATATATCTCCTTAACGCAAACCACCAGATCTCCACTTTTCTCAGAATACCTCTCTAAACCTCCTACAAATAGTGCTGAACTGCCTGAATCACTTCCAAATTGACTATGACAAAAAAGTTGTTTCTGAAAACAGAAAAGAAAATGGAAAAGTATCCCTAAGAGACAAGCATGAGAGACCTGTAGTATATTGAAGCAGCGCTATTGAAGCAGCAGATGTTCACTGAGAAGCATTTTTCCTAAGGCTTTTGACCTTGCATTGAGCACTGAGGTGACACTCAAATCATTCAGTGAACTCCAAGAACCATGGCTGTTGAATTTAAATAAATAGCAAGTTTCAACATAATTCAATTAAAACAAATTGAAGTACATGCTGCATTTCAAAAAAGAAATCACCTTTTTTTTTAAAAAAAAAAAAAAAAAAAAAAGCAAAACAATACTAGTACTACAAAAACCGATTTTCCAGTATCAACAGAACTAATAAGGACTCTAACACTGAAACACATTTTGCTCCATTTAAGATTACAATTAATAGAAATTAGCAATGTAAGATAATGTGTAAAGCTGTTCAAGGGCATAATCTCAATGAAAGCCCCGCAGTCTTTTAGCCTGTCTCAAAAATAACTGTCCAATCCATTTCCATTCTCATTCTTTTATACAGTTTTCAGACTATGGTCTTTTTTCTTTACAGAAGAAATCTCCTTGTGATCTCCCTGCACACTTGCATACACTCAATCACTTTTATTTACTTTTATAAGTCTTTTTACTTTTATTTACTTTTACATTGTAACTTATCTTCTGGTGTCATTCTTCAGTCCACAACTGTCATTTGTGACTAACCTCAAAAACAATTCTGCAAAACACCTTACAGCTGGTAGCACTACTATGAAGCCAGGCTTCTGCCATTCTGCACACAAAATTTTGGAACTGCACTGTAATTTCTTTGGTTCTGGAATTGTATTGAGCTCCAGGAAACTTGCTCCCAGTGTAAGGTAAAGAAGTTTGTACTGCAAGTAGGCTTTTGGCTTCATACAAAGAAGAAAAAAAGAATTAAACTTGTATACAGCAAGAGAACTGACAAGTCACAGAAAGCTTTTATTAAAAAAAAAAATCACACTTCAAGGAACATGATCATTTTTCTGTCAGCCTATTAGCAAAGGGAATAAACAAACCCACATATTTTAAGAAACAGCAGATGTTGTTTGAAAACAAATTACTCTTTACTATACATACAAAGCCTAATGCAACCTGAAAGCAATATTAGCCTGCTAAAGTAAATGTACAGCAATTTACTGAAGATACTGAAGAGGATTTTCAGCAGTTCACAGAAATTGCCAAAATTAACTACTGCAGTTTTTCTTTATTATTGAAGGTTATTATGAAATACATTAAAACATTCTATTAAACACTCCACATCACTGAACATCAATAAATTAATCTTATGTTGTAGAGAGATGGGCTAAATGGGTTAGACTACACTATTTCACATTGCGTGGTTCTATCAAGTTGTGATCTTAATTTCTAAAGACACTAGAGGAAAAAAAACAAAAACTAGTTCCTACATTAAGCAAATTCCATAACCTAAGTAATGTGAAGGAAAACTGCCCTGCTTCTAATGTACAATACAACTATTTCAACTAGCAAACAATTTGAGAATGCCATAGCTGTAACTGAAATCTGAGATGAGCACCTTATTTTCTTCCCCAGCTATTTAACCAAGTGTCTTAATCGTGCATGTTACCAACATAGGAAGTCCCAAATAGCTCATTACCTACATGATGCTGCAGAGGGACCACTGCACCTTCAAATCACAAATTCAAGAGGCTAGAAAAAGCAACCAGGAGTTCAGGTAGGAAGCTTAGGAACATGAAAATGGAACTTAGGAAATGGAAGTACAGTTAACAACAGTGATAAAACTATGCAAAAAAATAACAGGTGACCATAATAAACCAAATCCCTGCATGGAACCACTGACACAGCCACTCCTCTGCAAGTATTGCAGGAGAGAAAGAACACCCGGCAAAGCCAAAAGCATGAATAAGAATTCTCAGTTAAAAGTGTTCATATTTCACAGTTATTATACTGTTCTTGGGGAAAAAAAAAAAAAAAAAAAAAGAGAAAAAAAAACAGACTATGCAGGTTCAAAAGTCACACAGGGAAAATTCTGAAGAGATACTTACGTTTGCAAGGTCAAAAACCACTGCAATCTAAGAAAACAGACCACAGTATTTCAATGCTTCCTTTACGTATTTGCTTTGTGTATCTCAGGGAATAAAGTTACAACTGCAGTTAGAAAGCCTTTCCCTGATTTTGCAGTCAACATTGTTCTTCTAATTGCAATTTGATTTAAACTTGATACTAATTGCAACACTTTTTGACAAAATTTACTTCCCTGAGAACAGGTCAGGCATGAAGAATGCTTACCCAAGTCAAAGGTTCCACCTGTCATTTACTGAAAACAGCCTTAAGAGTACAGAAAGATGAGACATCTTTGATCAAACCAAGGGCTAACAGTTACATAAAACTATGTTCTTCGAAAATGAAGGGAAGTAAATAAAACTCTGAACCACTAACTCTATTAGTACCTAACATAGGTAACTTGCTAACTTCATCAGGTTATCTGAGTGAAGATACCAGCTCTTTTTCCCTAAAATTTGTCAGATACAAAAATAACACGTTTTAAAAAAAGTAATTCCCTAATTGCCTTAAATATATGAAATTCATCTGAAAGTTTACTGCCTTCCTTCAATTTTAGAACAATGAATCAAATCAAAACATTTTCCTCATAGGAGGAAACAGTCAGCTGAAGTAAATCAGATAAATGCTAATCACGATAGAAGGAATTATTTTTTTCATCTACAGCTAGTACAGCAAACCCAGTATGGTATAATTTCTGAAGTTATTAAAAAAAAAAACACAACCAAACAACAAAAAAAAAAAACAGCTAAAAAGGTAAAAAGAGATGAGGACTTAACGTAGAACTTTGTGAGAAGGTCAGAGCCAAAATAATTTTCCTCAAGGACAGCGTGAACATCTGGTTCAGCAAAATGAAAGATTTATCTCTGCTATTACAAAATGTTTAGCAACTACTAGTGGGAAAAAGAAGTATATAACTAATATAAAAAAGAATAACACCATTAATTTCATTTTTCAGGGCAACATTTAAAAACATTTAATACAAAAGCACTGATTTAAGAACTTAAAGAATTCATAAATACAAATTTGTAGTATGCAAAATGAAATTTGGTTTTGAAAAAATATTTAGATGTTAAAAATTACACAGAAAAATCTACTATAGTAATCCTATTTGAATACAAATACACATTATACTGAACTTTCATCAACTTCTAACTAACTCATTTTCTTGTGAAAAGCCTATAATAAAATAAACTGTAGGACCACAGTGGGTAGAAGTAGAAATTTGGGACTGATGAAATTTGCCGATGAGTTCTGTAACTTCCACAGTAAGGTAAGAAAAGAGGCATCTTCATTCTTATAGGAAGCATTCTAAAGAATGAATATCCTCAGCAGCTACTGCCACTTTCTAGACTGACTGTTCTTGCTTTAGACTCACTGTTTCAGTTGCCCTGGTTTTGGATGGGCCCAGCTTTCACTTCCTCTGCATTTCAATCAGCATTTTAGGACAACCCTCAGAAGAGAAGGTATGGCCTCCCAGTTTCACCTTTTATTCTTTTTCTGTCTAAGAAATGTTGCCTGTTAAGGTGAAGGGTTGAAAATACAAGACCTGTATTTTTTCGGACTGTAGGCAAGTATTCAGCTTTTCAAAAAACCCTGAACATTTGATCGAAGAGGTCTCTTCCTGTGCCTGATTTAAATCACAGAGATGCGTAAGAAGAAACAATGAGTCAAAAGAAGAGATGACTCAGGCATCTCACATGGAACAAAACAGCCTTCTCTTTGTGGCTTGACAAAACAAAATTAATAACAACAACAACAACTCTTCTTTAAAATTGCCATAAATTTAGCCAGGGGAAAAAAAAAGTTAACCTTGTTAATAAACGGCACTGTGAGTCTTCCACAACCATTACATTGTAAAATGACAAATACTGTTTGGCTACTGCTAGTGTGAGTGCTTTCATGGTATGCTTACAGAATTGCCTTTCAAAATACAACTTTTTCCTAGGTGTGCACTCTGAGGTCACAGAGTGCCTTAAGGACAGGTTACTTCCTTTACATTTTTTTCTCCTCATGCTAGAGGGATGTTCTGTACCTGACATGTTAGTTTGCAGGAAGCCTTTTAAGTAAGTTATTTTGTAAGGAATATATTGTAGAAGTACTGATGTACAGTCTGCATAATTCTCCTTTCTAAGCCCCGACTTCTGCTCACTTACTTAAACCATCACTTTGCCAAATCCTTCACTTTATACCAACCAGTACTGTATTTTATGCAGTTATTGTACATTCGACTTTATACTATGTACAGATTATACTCTAACCTCACATTCAGACTCTCACAGGAGGTAATCCACTTGCTACTGAAGTCCACAACATGAACCCATTAATTCTGAAAGTACACCCAGAGCTATCCAATGTCATAACTTCTACTAGAAACTTATCGCTGGAAATAATTACTTCTAATCTCTAGTGAGCTATATATAATTTTCAGAAGAAAGTTGGTAAAGGAAGGAGATTCATCCTTCTGAACTGACAAAGGCTAAAGCTGTAAAACAAGATGCCTTAGCCATAAAAACGATAAAGATTACATGAACCTGTCATGGGCTATTATCATCTTCTTCCTATGAATAAAAATACTGAAAATAGCAAAATACAAATCTTTCACAAGAAGCTGGAGAACCAAGGAAAAAAGTGGTCTCCATTAGGCTCATTAAGGTACCTATATATTTCACAGTTAGCTTTAAAGATGGAAAAGTAGGTCATAAACCAACTCTCTTCTTACGTCCAGTCCCTGCACAAGAGTGATTTCTAATGGATGCAAAGCATTAACACCACCACAAAGCCCACAAAACTAATGCAAGACTCAGTGCTGAACTACTTTTGGTAAGGTCTTATCAGTACAGGAATTACCCCAAGGTCACAAACTTTTTAAAAGTACAAATCCCAGTTCCTTCCCTCCCTACTACCTTACCTGTGAAGTCTAAACCTACACTGTTCTTCCTTGCACAAATATTAGAGCACAAAAATAAAATAAACAAAAATAACAGCCAACAATTTCTCTCTATTTACGTATTCGTAGCTTGAAGGAGTTCGCTTGAATGAGATGAACACACTTTGTTTTGTTCAGTGATTGTCCTTCATGTAACAAATGTTTCTTTGTAACATGAACAAGCTCACAGCAAATAATAGATACTTTTGTATCTATTGCACAAAATTTGTGCATGTCTCTGAATTATACAGGAAATACCAATCAGACAGTCATTGGCATTACACTACAGGAACACCAAACTGGAGGAAAAAAAACTAACTTCAGACAATTAAAATAAAAGTCAACAAACCTTAACTGTTACCAAATAACATATTCTAAGTTTAAAGTTTCTGAAACTCTACTCTAAAAATTTAAGTCCAAAATGCAAAATAACATACTAATGTTTAAAGAATTTTGATCTTGTAGGACTGTATCTATTATAAAATTATTTAACTTACATCATCAACTGACATAGGTAAAGCAAATCCCTACTCAGCACACTGTACAACTATAACTGTTTCTCTTCCCTAAAAGGTCAATTTTTATGACAATAAGCATTAATATATTCTTAGCTTTTTGTATCCTTTAGTAATAAACTTAAGAGTTCTAAATTTTTATTCTAATTGAGCTACGAACACAGGAGAGTGTTAAAAACAACATACAAATGCAAAAAAAAACCCATCAACAGTCCTTACACAAAAATAAAAGTGGCAGTACCAGACCTAAAATAAAATTACATCAGTATTTTCATGTTTTCAAGAAATAAATAAGGTGGCATACATACTTTTCCGCTTGGAGCTTTGTTGTTTTTACTATCAAGTCCTGGGTTTGTTCCTTTGCTGCCTAGAATACAATTAGAATCATCAAGAATGTGAAAAGCACAAACATGTCAAATGCATTACACAATTTCTAAAATATATAATACATTTGAAGTATTTCTCAACTCTCCCAATTTTCAGGCATTAAAAAGAAAACAACAATCTTATCTATATATATTTTTATCATTATATATATTCTTATTTGCACACCAGCCTGTTGTTTGGACTGCATGATACCACAACCTTACCAAACAAAAAAGGTAAAGAGCTTTCTGATTAATGAATACAGTCCCTTTCATATTTTATATTTGTTCTGCTCTCTTAATATGCTACTTTTTAAGCACTCTTATGCCTTATATGCTATGGATATTCCTATTCATATGTTGTTTTCTCTCTATTCTTAGTACATTGATGCCTTCTTATTCAACTAGAACACATGCTTGGAAGTCTTGATGTCCTATTACAGATAAAACAGCAGAATGTTTGACAACCAAGTGCTAATTCCTGGCCCTGTTAACTTACTTTCTATTCATACAGCTAAAGAAAACATGTGTTGAATTAAGACAAGTTGTGAGTGCTAAAGGGCACTAGCAGAAACCTCCTCTGGGGCACAGCACAAAACTACCTACTGATTTTAACAGAAAAAGAGATCGCCGTGGGATGGCTCTAGCATAAAAAGAAAAAAAAAATCACAGATGACAGCTACACTTCATGAACTAAAGACAGAAAAGAACAAAAAGCTGCATGGACACTCAACTCATTTCCACATCTGACAGTTTAGTCAAACTGCTCCTGAACTGCATTAGGGAATACATCCAGATTAACAGCATTCAAAGAGATGTGAGACCTCAGAGCTACATTACTCATCGCTTTCCAAAACTGAAAATTAAGTACTGCAGCGGGCTAACTGTATTCTCACACTTTTTGGCACAAGTTCATCAAACTACAAGCATTCTCAGGAGGATTACGTATCATTTCCATGAAACCTCTTCACTTAATTACCTTTTGAGTACACATCAGGGGAAAAAGGAAAGGTTATCACAGGAGACTTTAGTGAAGAATCCTCATTCACACGCTACAATTTATGTGCTGTACTCAGAACAGATTTGGTTTGGCAAACATCTACACTTCAGTATCCATAATCCTTTTAAACTCATGACTGTTCTGAATATTGAACTTGTACATTGAAACCAGATAAGATTTAGCAATGTGTTATGAAACACCTACATTGTGGCTTCGGGATTAATATGGAACAAATTGCTTTTGTTGCACAAAGGCATCCTGAGACATGTTATGAAACAAAACCAACAGACTCAAGATGGTACACTAGACTGTTCTTGCTCAATGGATAACAAGATAATTTCTTATAAATATACTTGATGTATTTATGTGAACATGTAATTCAACAGCTTTAGTCGGTGTGAATGATTCAAATTTTAAATCAAAAACCACAAAAATAGTTAACCCTTTAATCTATCACACATGTAATCTAATGAAATATTTTCTCTCCACTCAAACACAAATGCTACCTTGATATTCTCAGAGAAGTATATTGCTATGTTCAAAATTTGAACTTGGAAGAAAGCAAAATAATTTCCTCAACACATTTTTCAAGTAAAAAGAAACATTAATATTTTAAAATACATAATACACATACTAGTGAAACATCTGTGTCACTGTTAATCCTCCAAAATAACTATTCTTCTAAAAGAAAATAGTTAAATCCTAAAAAGAAAAATATGCAGAGCACATCTATTCATATATTACCTTTAAACGACTGGACATATCTTCACAGCAGCTGCTCATCGCTTGAACATCTTCATTTATACTCTCAAGCTCCTAAATAAGTTAAAATAACAGTAAGAGAGAGTCCAAGAACAGAGAGAGTCCAAAGGAAGGCCATGAAGACAACCAAAGGGCTGGAGAACCTGCCCTCTGCAGAAAAACTGAAGGAGTTAGTTCTGTTCACCTAGAAAAATCAATGGTACATGGCAGACCCTCTTTACTGGAGGTTTACAAGATGCAATTGGACTGGGTGCCAGATAATCTCATCTAGGCCCTCCTTTTCCCATGAAAGGTTGGACCTGATGATCTTCTGAAGTGTCTTCCAACCTGAGCTGGCCTGATGATTCTATATAATCAGGACTCTATAGTTACTCTATATAATCAATGGAGAGAAAGCACCCCTAAAGATCAATGTTCGCCTGAATCTTTTATTGTTTGTTTGAAATATCACCTGTGTGCAATGTTTTCATCAAATGGTATAAACGATTAAACATTTTTATTGTAAATGTATATTTGTCTAGGAAAAAATAATGATTTCTCATAACCCTTTTTTCTTTTTTAAAATTATGCAGCAGTACTCTGACAAGATAGCTAATCAAACTGTAAAACTGCTACCTCTTTAACTTGCTTGAATATGTGGACAAATTCTTCATTTATGGCTAAGCTTCGTCGTTCAATGTCTCCACGCAAATTTCTTCGGGTCCGCAAGCTATTTTCAACAAAAAAGGTTGAGAGAGCCTTGAGTGCTTCCAGCATTTCCTAAAAAGTAGAAGGGCAAATGAAATTAATATTTCAGTAGGTTACAAAGAAGCACGTTGCATAGCCTGCAGCCACCCCAAATTCACTGCTTTAGACAAAAAGGTACAGTATAGAATCACAGGATCATGAAGGTTGGAAAAGACCTTCAAGATCATTTGGTCCAACCATCCCCCTTCCACCAGTGTCACCCACTAAACCATGTCCCCAAGCACCACATCCAACCTCTCCTTGAACACCCCCAGGGACGGTGACTCCACCACCTCCCTGGGCAACCCGTCCCAGTGCCTGACTGCTCTTTCTGAGCAGAAATGTCTCCTCATTGCCAACCTGAACCTCCCTGGCACAGCTTGAGGCCATTCCCTCTGGTTCTGTCACTGGTTACCTGTGAGCAGAGGCCGACCCCCAGCTCCCCACCCCTTCCTTTCAGGCAGCTGCAGAGAGCAATGAGGTCTCCCCTGAGCCTCCTCTTCCCCAGCCCAAACACCCCCAGCTCCCTCAGCCGCTCCTCACAGGACTTGTGCTCCAGGCCCTTCACCAGCTTTGTAGCCCTGCTCTGGACACGCTCCAGGGCCTCCATGTCCTTCTTGTAGCGAGGGGCCCAAAACTGAACACAGTACTCGAGGTGCAGCCTCACCAGAGCCAAATACAGGGGGACGATCACCTCCCTGCTCCTGCTGGCCACACTGCTCCTGACACAAGCCAGGATGCCGTTGGCCTTCTTGGCCACCTGGACACACTGCTGGCTCAGGTCTCTCGTCTTTGTATGTGTTTTAACAGACTCTTACCTATTTTTTTTTCTTGATAACAGCTTCAACCAGAAGGGTCACAGCTGGTTAAAACATGACTACAAAACACCTAAACCCGGAGAAGCCTCAGCGGTGCCACCCCAACTACGTGGCACCAGCGTCCCCAGCACAGGCAGCGATGCGGGGCATACCCAGAGGGGCCAAAACCCAACTTTTATCCCCAATTCCCACTGCAGACCCCTGCCTGCCCCCTGGGTCAGAGCAGGGGGCTCCCTTCTCCCTTCGGGGAGCCCGCGGGGGCCCTGCGGCCCCCGGCCCGGCTCTGCCGCCCCCTTCGCCCCCCTCAGCGGCGGTACCGGAGCCCGTGTCCCCACCTTGTCGTTGTCCAGCCGTGTCTCCAGGATTTTGTTGAGCTTTCGGGCCAGCGGGTTGATGCCGGGGCCCGCCGGGGCTGCGACCTGCGGCGGGGCAGCGGTGTCGGCCATGGCTGCGTGCGGCGGCGGAGCGGCTCCCGAGGAAACGCGCTCCCCGGGCTTTGGTTCCTCCTGCAAGGCTGGCGCTGTGTGACAGACAGACACACAGACAGACACCGACAGACACACAGAAAGTCACCCCGTGCCTGCTCCACAAGCCTGGTGCCGGCTACGGTCCCGAGATCCTGCAGCTTGCAGTGCGGGAGCCGAGTTGAGTCCGTCTGGGGGGCGTGGAGGGGACACAGGCTCACAGAGGCCGCCGAGGGGCTTTAAAAGATTAACCTTTTAAAGTTGGAATTGTAAAAGATTTCTCTGTTTTACTTACACACTGCATTCCTGGAATACCTATCTGTAATCCTGCAAACATACTTTATTAGTATCTGAAATGGGGTTCGTTACCATTCAGGTTGGTTATGAGACCAAAATACACGACCCTTGGTACATGCAGTTCTCAGGGGAACAAGAAAAATTTGGGGATTTGTGATAAGGAAAAAAGATTCTCTTCCTGAGGTCACATGGCTGTATTCATTTCATGCTTGCTGTGTAAACGAGTGTAACTAAACAAAGAAATGGGCTATTGTTATACAAATGAAAGTAAAAGCATGTTAAAATGGGGAGATCTTACGTTGGCCTACATTTACTGAAACAGATTATAGCTCAGACGTTTGTTTTCTTCTTGTCATGTCATTTTCTTCTTGTCGATAGTCAGCAAACAGATCTTCACATGTTTTTAGACACCTAGTTTCCCTCCTTAGCTTCTGTTTCTCTGCCCTATTTTGTTGGTGTTCCTTCTTCCCAGACGTCCCTTACTTCTGACCAAGCTTCCAGGAGCCAGGATCTTCCTTCTCCATGTCAAGAATCTGCTTTAGACAGATTAGACAGATTTAGACAGGTTTAATTTTTTAAAAAATTAAGAGATAAAACATGCAGTCACAGGTGCATGCCATCACAGATGTGAGCAATTATATTTAAGCATGTAAAGAAAACTCCATTATTAGAAAGATCGCATCCCAACTTGAAATTGGATATTGCTATCAGCCTGAACAAAGATTCCAATGCCATTAACCTGTTGGATGAGTTGACACAGCAAAGGCACACCTTGAACTCAGAAGGACTTTAACATCTGAAGAACCACAAGTGTCAAGATAAAATCATTGCCAAGCCTCTTCCAGCAAGTTATACCACAGACATATAAGGAACCACAAACATTTTCCTCTGTCAGTTGGTTCATGCACTGTCTTTTGAAGCATCCACTTTTGCTTTCAGATGCTCCTTGATGGAAGTGTATCTTTTCATGAATTTGTTTCATGAGACAGGTTACTTCTAGGTAAGTCAGTAACCTATAGGATTTTGAAACAGTATGTGTTTATCTGTGCATGTGTTCCCCAAGAAAAATAAAAAGAAATAATCAAGGGAACACATTTTAATCTCCTATAACTGAGAGAAGCATTTGTATAAGGGCACCAGGGCTTATATATATATACGCACATATATATTGCATGTGTGTCTAGGAATATTTGATGCATCTACAAAGACAATAACAAGCAAATAAATCATTTATTTTAATGTTTACAGGCTAGATTTTTCCTAAAAAATTATTAAAAAAATATATATTCAAATGTGATCATGCAGTGAGATCACTGCCTAAAACTCAGCTGCTGTCTCACGGCTCGTAAACATCGTAGTGTCATGAGGGAACTTTTGACGTGGCATTCTTACCGACTTACTTGTCCACCAGCAAATTGTTTCCTGTTAAGTCAACCAGATGAATATTGTGGGATAAAATGACTGGGTGTTTGTGATCTGTAACTGCCAGAGGGTGCTTTGATTTCAGATAGCAGTCTCTGTGTGCCAGTAGAAGACACTTTGTGTATTGTGCATAATTTAAGCAAGCATAATTCTCCTCACTAAAGCTAGATATGGCAGCAAAACTATAGGTGTCAGCAAAGAAATGTCTGGTACATAGTGTTTTCTGTTAATTCGCTTATCTCAGTTCCTTATTACGGTGAAAGTGTTCACAAAACACACATTTGGTGCGCAACAGATAGGAGCACAGTTTATCCTGTGGAACAACTCCTGTGGAATGCCACCTGCTGTTTAAGTAGCCCAAGCTAATATTGCAATTGTATCTTCAAACGCTTGGAGTTACATGTGTGTTTGGAAGGGAAAGACAAAAGCATTTGCAGTAGTCGCCTGAATCTGTTTCTCAAAAGGCTAAATAAGAGGAAAAATCCACTGGATAGATAGATTGGCTGGGATCAGACAAAGATGCGGCCAGAGCTGGTATTTCACTGCCCCTAGTATTTCCCTAGCATTTCCCTACCTATGGTAAAAGATGTGTGACAGAGCACAACATAAAGATAATGTTTCCTTAAATATAGAGAGGGGAGAATAGCTCTTGCTATAAATGTCATCAGAAGCAAATGACAGTGAGAAAGGAGAATTTTTGTGATGAAGGAAGAAGAGAATGTAAAAATGCATTGAAAGTAGAGTAATAGAAGAGACTGAGGAATCTTTTGGGGAGGTAGAGAAGGAGGAGGGAAGTGAGAACAAAGGAGGAAAGACAGAAGGAGGGAAGGAGGAAAAGAAAGAGGAAAAGAAGGAGGGAAGGAAGGAAGGAAGGAAGGAAGGAAGGAAGGAAGGAAGGAAGGAAGGAAGGAAGGAAGGAAGGAAGGAAGGAAGGAAGGAAGGAAGGAAGGAAGGAAGGAAGGAAGGAAGGAAAAACAGGAAGACTATTATAGAGTTTGCCTCAGTATGATGCATAATTAGTAGTATTTTCTCACAGTGTAATAGATAAAAAGACTATTGACAATGCTACTGTTACATACAGTTTGTAGGCCTTGATCATTTCAGATGTATCAAGGAAGAGTATCTGCAGGAAGCTGGCCATTGTAACTTGCTGCTCAGCTACCCCATCCCTGGTGAGGTGACAGCAGCCCTCTGTGTCATGGTTCCCAGAGAAATTCACAGAATCATAGAATGGTTCAGGTTGGAAAGGACCCTAAAGATCCCCTAGTTCCAGTCCCCCTGTCATGTGCCTGGATACCTTCCGCTAGATCAGGTTGCTCACAAGAATATCAGGTGAGTTGAACTTGGCTCCGCCAGGCTCTCCAAATGCAGGGTCCTTTATTGGGATGGGACAATCCAAAGCACAAACACAGGCTGGGCAGATAATGTACTGAAAGAAGCCCTAGTGAGAAGGACCTGGGGGTATTGGTTGATGAGAAGCTTGACATGAGCCAGCACTGTGCACTTTCAGCCCAGTAACCAACCATATCCTGGGCTGCATCAAAAGCAGGGTGGCCAGCAGGGCGAGGGAGGGGATTCTCCCCCTCTGCTCTGCTCTTGTGAGACCCCACCTGGAGTTTTGCCTTCAGCTCTGGGGTCCCCAGCACAAGAAGGACATAGATATATTAGAATGAGTCCAGAGGAGGGCCATGAAGATGATCAGAGGGCCAGAGTACCCTTCCTATGAAGACAGGCTGAGGGAGCTGGGGATGTTCAGCCTAGACAAGAGAAAGATCTGGGGAGACCTTACAGCGGCCTTCCCATCCCTAAAGGGGGCCTACAGGAAAGCTGGGGAGGGACTCTTTGTCAAGAAAGAGGTTACTATTGTAGATACTTTTCACCAGACCAAACCAACCCATTCCTTAAGCTAACCACTTTTCAAAAGCTCAGACAGCATTGACCTGATCTGATCTGACCTGATCTGTAAATTAAGGTATGACTCTATGAGTGATTTGGCCAGAGATCACCCTGACAGCAACCTGTAGTCATGTAGCAAAACATGTCTGCATCCCTCGAAGCTCCAGAAAAATGTAAAGTTCTGCAGTTTTTGGTTAGCTCATGCTATCTCACTTGAGGATTTATTGTCATACCTCACGGTCAGCAGCATTGGCTATAATATATGTGATGCTGAATCAGCCACCTGGTTGAGGAGCTGTAAAACTCCTGTTTGTTATAACTCACTGAAAAAGATAACGCTAGCAGTACAATATGCACTTTAATGCATACCAAACCTATGAAATCTTGCTGTTCATCTCCTGCTAAAAAAAACAACCATTGATTTCAGGGGAAATACTGTGTCAGCAAAGCTAACAGGATTTGGTTGAAATACATTCAGCTCTAGACCTCTACTGGACTTCTCCAAGGAAGCTCTTGTCTAGATTATGTGGCCGAATTCCCAGCAAAGCCAATAACATTGGTCATGGCACTGCCACTAACTTCAGTGAGAACCAGACTTGCATCTAGAAAAAGGAAGAAAAATTTTCTGAAGAAACAAATGGCTTAGATGGTGGAGCCAAGAGCACTAGTATCTTCTTGTGGCTCTGTGCTCAGGTATAAAGCTTATCATTCTTTGCATATGCCTTTAGCATGTTGATAAGAACTTTAATATGGAAGATTATTATTAACATGATAATGTAGTAATGAAGGGGATTTTTTTTTTTTTTTTTTTGGGTGGGGGGAGGCAGGGGGAAGAAGAAGTAGAAACAGGATATGATTAATACATGATGTAATGCTAATGATGTATACCAGACCTGCTATCCTTTCTCTTCTAACAATGTCCACCTATGTCCTGCTACTAAAAGTAGCAGGCGCAAAACAACATCGCTTATTGGCTCAGCTCTGGAAAACAATGGGGCCCTTCCCAAACATGGGGCAGCTTCTAGATCTTTCTCACAGAAACTACCCCTATGGCTCCCTGCTACCAAAACCTTGCCACGTAAACCCACTACATTCCACCCCTCGCCTCTGTTAAAAGCATATTTAAGATTACTCACAATATACTCTTACTTTACAATTATCACAACAACCTTCACAAACTTCACTTACATCAAAAAGAAAAAGAATTCACCACACCAAAGTAAACATCAAATCATCACAGCACCGACAAGGTGGACATTTTACACACACACCACCCCTCGTCCCTTCACCACACTAACATCTCACAGTTACTGCTTTCTTAAATTCTTCACAACTTGTACATTCCTAACAATCATCCTGTGCATATTTTGCCCGTTACTTCTACCAACTATCATCCTTATCTCAAATTCCTCGAGCCCCACGTTGGGCGCCAAAAAAGACTGTCGTGGTTCCGCTCGAGTCGGCAGCCGAGCTCCACCACAGCCGCTCTCTCACTCCCCCTCCTCAAAGAGGAACGGGGAGAAAATATGTGAAAAGGGCTCAAGGATTGAGATAAGGACGAGAAAATCACGCAATAATTATTGTAACGGGCAAAACAGACTCGGCATAAGGAGATAGTAAGATTTATTGCCTACAACTAACAAGCGAGAGAAGTGAGAAAACAAAGGAAAAAAAAAAACAAAAGCACCTTCCCCCCCCATCCACCCTCTTCCACCTCCTCCCCCCGAGCGGCGCAGGGGAACAGGGGAATGGGGGTTATGGTCAGTCTACAGCACTTCTTCTCTGCCGCTCCTTCTCGGTCACTCTCGTCCCCTGTGCTGTGGGGTCCCATCCACGGGATGCAGTCCTTGATGAACTGATCCGGCGTGGGCTTCCCACAGGCAGCAGCTCTTCCAGAACTGCTCCAGATATGGGTCCGTACCATGGGGTCCATCCCTCAGGAGAAAACTGCTCCAACCTGGCTCCCCTACGGGCAGCAGCTCCTGCCAGGTCACCTGCTCCTGCGTGGGCTCCTCTCCACGGGCTACAGGTCCGGCCCGGAATCTGCTCCGGCAGGGGTCTTCCACAGGCAGCAGCCTCCGTCGGTGCAGGGCCACCTGCTCCACTGTGGTCTCCTCCACGGGCTGCAGCGTGGAACCCTGCTCCACCGTGGTACTCCATGGGCTGCAGGGGGACATCCTGCTTCACCATGGTCCTCACCACAGGCCGCAGGGGACTTCTGCTCCGGTGCCTGGAGCACGTCTCCCCCTCCTTCTACACTGACCTTGGCACCTGCAAGGCTGTTCTCTCACTCCCGGCTGCTGTCTGGCGCAGCGTTTTTTTTCCCTGTCTTAAATATGCTCTCACAGAGGTGCAAAACAACATCGCTTATTAGCTCAGATCTGGAAAACAATGGGGCCCTTCCCAAACATGGGGCAGCTTCTAGATCTTTCTCACAGAAACTACCCCTATGGCTCCCTGCTACCAAAACCTTGCCACGTAAACCCACTACAGTCCTGCTACTAAAAAGTCTCTGGAATGCATTCTCTTTTTACAGGTGAAGTGAAAGTAGTCCAAACATCTGAACAATATGAACAACAATAACAACAAAATATTCACCATCAGGTAAAGAAACAGCTCTCTTTACTGTGGTTCTGATCTCAGCTGAGGTCAGTCTCTGGCAAAGAAAACCTAGATAATGATAGAGAATGACAATTACAGGGCACTGCCTTTGCATCAGCCCATCAGTGTGAGGCCATCTATAGGATCATAACATGGCTGTGACATGGATCATGAGAAGCCAATGGTAGGTAGATAAATCATAGCAATGGGCCTAACCAACTGCATGGATTTCTAATAGGAGCAGAAAAAAATGCCTTTTGAGCAAGTACATCATCAGCACAAGTTTTAACACGGACCATACCTGCTGCAAACTTGGCAGGGTTCCCTTTTCAGACAGCTCCTCAAGCTGCTGTATTTAAACCCAAACTTGTGGGTCAAATTGTCCCTGTCTTAAGCATGTCAGTAGAATCTTACTTTTTCTTCCCCTGAATTTTCTGCCATGTTTCCTGTGAACAGACTGTTTGTTGTGATCTCTTTATGGAAATTGAAGTCCATACCACTACTTTAAGCCCCCATAGATAGTGATGAACCATGACTATTCATCACTGAAATACCTGCAAAGCTTAGGTGTTCTTACTTTCCCCATAACCCAATTACGGTTGCTTTGTGTTTACAGTTCAGGTTGCTGGACAAACACAATAAAAGTAGCATATATTGTGTCATTCAGGATTCCAAAATACTATTACTTTACTTGCCAGGACAAGAGATGTATGAATATATACCTAATAATAAAATATGCGATGAAGTGCTTTTTGCAGACTTCCTCCACTTCATTTTCTCTGTTGTGTTCATTAGTTGGTCTCTGTTTTGAAGCCTGTTTATCTTTTCCAGAGCCTCATTTTAAACCCCTGTTGTGTAACTTCTGCCCTTTTGGCCTTTTCCTGCACACTTCTGCCATGCAGGCAGGCTGCAATGACTGGCTTCTCTCAGCTCTGGCCAATTTCTTTACCACAGGAATTATTCAAAGTATAGTCTTTTGTATTAATAACTGCTATACTGGGTCCAGTAGCTGATGTAGTTGCATAAAATGATAGATTTCTCACCTCAGCGTCCCAGCAAATCCTGCACAAATACAAGTATTGGCAAAGAAGAGATAGGAGCGTATGGTTAGGAAGATTTTTGGTATAGGACTTCCCTTTTAAATGGCAGCTGACAATTTTGCCAGGAAAAAGTGAATCTGGAACCATGAGGGAAGAAGGAACTTTTGAAGGAACAAGCAATGGTGTGGCATAGTGGCAAAAGTCAAGCAGCTTCACCACAAAGGCCATTATCTTGTGAAACTGCACCTTAGAGATGTTGCCAGAGCAGGTCACAAAAACTGTTCACAAACATGGCCATTTTTATTTCAGCATTATGACATAAACCTAACTGTGCATGTACGGGTGCAAAAAACAGGCTTCCCCAGTACTCATTACAATTTTGTTTGGGAGAATTTAATGGAACTTCTTTGCTATAGCAGCAAAAGTTTCCAAAATGCCAGGAGAAGTCACACTCTGTGTCATCTCTCAGGAGGGAAGCAAAAAACACCTCTCAGCAACTCCGCTGTGGAACTACCTGGTATATTTAGACTTGATTCCCTCTGTAAAGTTGTCTCAGAAGTGTCCTCCAGGCTTGCCTCAACAATTCATCTTTGTGTGTCAGCTGAAGCAGCCTTTCCAAAGCCTTGGCGAGATGCCATCACCCTCAGAGATGCTGGAGAGCTGCAGTGGATAAAAATAACTTATTACTTAATGGCTGACACTGGTCTCAGTCACTGCAGATGAGCTGCAAACAATTTCTCTGCAAAGATCTCCCCACCTCCAGAAGAAGTGTGTTTAAGTGTGTTTAAGAAGTGTGTTTTAAGTGTGTGTTTCTTGCTAAAATGACCAGCCATCCCTTTCTGGTGGTCATTTCTGCCTTCATGGCATTATTGCAGGGCTGGCATCCCTAAGGCTGGCACACTGGAAGCCAATAATTATGTCCCTGGAGGACAGCAAAGGTTGTAGGAAGCAACTTTTTTTCTAAACTTCAGTGTCTTTGGTGCCTCTGTGTGCATTTGCGATCTGTAATAGTGAAGCTGGACTTGGCCTGGGCAGCTCTGCCAGGAATAGATGGGAATGGCCCGATCCTGGCCTCGCCGTGTGGCTATGGGATGGCTGGTGGAAGCCTAGTAACGCTGACAGGCTGCCTACCGTGAAATGCAGAGGGAGGACAGCTCAGCCTTGCCACCCTGGCTGCTGTCAGATGGCTGGATGGTATTGATGTCACTCTGTGATTACATCTGAAGGAACAAGTGTTGCACATTTCGCTGCTCACACGAGCATTTTGCCAACGCAGGGGTTCTGTGTAAGCATGTACAGCAGCCGAGTAGGTTGCTTCGGCTGGTGTACAGTACAGCCTCAACAGCTTTGTGAAACACTCACATTCCCTGGCAGGAACTCAACGAGCATTTCCAGCACCTCCAATTATGGTATTAATTACAAGAGATTATCAGCTTCCCCAGGATAGACCCCAAGCTTCCTTTTGCATGCCAACCAGCAAGGACTATCCTGTCCATGCAGGTAGAGCTGTCTGCAGAACACCGTCAGCCTGTCTATACCTCATGCATCAGGTAACTTCATGTCAGCATTGAGACCTTAAACCACTGTTGTGCATGCAGAGCACATGCCTTTCTGAAAGCCAAGTTCATGCTGGGTGAACTGCCAGTCTGGAAGTTTTGAATATTTTAGTGTTAATTTTGATGGTTAGTGGCTTCTTTCTACTTCTGTCCCATACATGGCCCTTTGTATGATAAAATCCAGAGCCCTGGTAATATAGGCAGAGTAACACCGTAAAATGAAACATCAGGTGCCTTAAGCAGCAGCAGGCTGCAGCACTAACTGGCAGAAATTAGCAGGCTGTCTTCAAGCAATATTTGTGCCTCACTGTGGAAATGTGAAGGCAAGAAATGCTGATGCTGATGTGGAGTCAGGCTTTCCTCCCACTTGTCAAAAAGCAGACTATTTGGGGGCTTTAGCAGTGGTGTGACTGCTGATATAGGGAGCTCTGAATAGGATCTGAGTCTCTTCTCTCTTGAGCCTGTATGCCTGAAGTCATAATTAAGTACCTGTGGTGAAATGCATCTCACCGACCTTCTACCATCTAAAAGTCCAGGGCGAAGGCCATAGCTAATTGTCCAGGCCTCATATCTATCAAAGGAGTGAAAGAAACAGATGGTTAGAAGTAATTTCATCCTAAAGTTCTTACCTAGTCCTCTCAACTAGGAGCCTAGTATGCTTGTATGGTAGATCATTGACCTCATTTACCCCTACTAGGTCTGACTCTGGTTTTTGACTTTGCTGCAAATGATACAGAGAATGTGTCCCAGCATCAGTGCAGTGGAAATGACATCCTGTATGTGAATGCTGTTCTTATACTCACGGGGAAGGGAGTGAAAAAAAAAATAAAACAAACAGAATGTTTTATTTTGCAATAAAGTAAATGGAAAGTCTTATTTTCACAGTAAAATGATCCACTTGGTGCCTGTGGGCATGTGACATATCAGGCAGATGCATATCATCTTGGGTGACATATCATTGACTTGCCAGTTGCGAAGGTGGAACTGCCCAAAGGCTAGTTTATTTTTTGCACCTGAATCACAAAAACTTCTAGATATTCATTCATAAATCAGTGGTATAATCTAGTTCATACCTGCTTCTTCTCTTTCCTCTTCTTCTCTATCTCATTTTTTCACTCACTTTGTCACCTCCTCTCCATCTTCCTATCTAAATCCATCTCTCAGAGGCATGTGTTTCACTCTATCATAGATAAGCCTACTTGGGATGTGTGACTCCCTTTCTCGGATACCAATATTAATCCATTTTTCTTTTAGCGTGGTGAGATTTGGGCACAATTTTTTATTATCTGTAACAGAGATAATGTGCCAGCACAGCTCCACAGGGATATCAGCTTATGTTTGATTCATTGAAATGAATAGCTGTTTTACTAGAAGCTTGAGAGAGAGCAGGAATATGTGTGTTGAGCTTCATTCTCCAAAGTGTCGGGCACTGGCTTGAAGATGTGCGTAAGTGCTTGGTGACTCACGGCCGGCGTTTCTGTGCTTTCCAAGGTTGAGCCAAAGTTCCTTTATTTTGTCAGTTGCTGAAGTTAGCAGAAGAACTCATGTATGCATATTGCAGTGTAAATCAACTTCAGCTGAAGAAACGAGATGGTTGTGAACAGGGAAGACAACTCTCACTGCATCAATCAAAGAGAAAGGATGCATTGCCTTCCTGAATTTGGAGGTAGAGGGTAAGGATTAATTCCCTGCTCAGCATTGTCTCGGCCCCATTCTGCCTCATTTTGCTCCAGATCATTAAACATCCATGGGACGGGCAGGTCTTTAATATTCAGAGCTACCACAGAGTCCTCTCGTCTCAGACAAACACGTGAAAGTGGCTTACAAAATATCTAGCTTTTCTAAGGACAGCCTGTGGTGTATAGTTAAGTAAGGGATTTTTTATTTTTTTTTAAAGAGTCTTCAGTTTAATGGGTAATTTCCTTTGAAAATGGTAAACTGCAAATTAAATGGCAAAAAGCAATTAATTATTGAAATGATAATATCCTTGTAAAGGTTAAGAGGTAATATAAATGAAGTTCCTGTGAGCACATTAATGGTATTACTATCTTCCCCTTTACAAGTGGCAACTGTAACGACCTAGCTAATTAGCTTTTTCATCACAAAAAGGAATATTGAAATATGTAGTTATATTGCAGAAGCACAGTCTATGACTATGTTATTTTGCTACAACAAAATATAGAGAAAACCATTTTACGTGCTGCTAAGAGCTCTTTCCAGAGCACACAGCTTTTGATGGAAGGAGGAAAAAGTGTTTTTTAATGACACAGGATGAACTTGTAATGTGGAAGGAAAACACGGGCCAAAGCCAAAGATTAACGGAGATACATCCCTCTTTGGCTTGCTGCAGCTGCCCTGTGCACACAAGGCTTGGCTAGAATATGTGGCTGAATAGGGGCCTGACCCCCCACCCCCATCTGCAGCAAAGGTCAGGTAGCTTGGGGTCTACAGCTACACAGAGTGAATTTGAGTCTCACTGACTCCCTGTGCAGTATTTTCATTATATATATATATATGTAGGTATAGTTATATATGCATAACACATCAATGCATACACATATACATATGTGGATGCTATTTATTGACTTTTAGACGGCTTTAAAAAAAATGAACTTGTTTCTTCCCCTGCTGAGAGCATCCACTGTGTTTTGGATGGGGATAAACCAGAAAGGGGGCACTACTTGGGTTTCAAGTCAGTGTTAGTGTGACATTTTTTCCACGAATGAAGCCATGAAAGAGTCCAGAGGTTCCAGCTTCTCAGAGGGCCTGAGAGCTGTATGAACCTCTGTGTGTGATCTGGGGAAAATGAGCTTCCACTTGTATGATGAATTGCCCTTTGTCCCCAACAAGAGGATTTTCAGCTTTCCTTTCAAACCCACCAGAAAACATTAGCCTCATCCTTGAGAATGTGATCTAATATGGTGACCTAGATGCAGGCGATTGCTGCAGCTCGGGGGGAGAGGCAGCTCAGCTCCAGTCCTGCAGCAAAAAGCTGGGGGGAGAAACACGGCGACGCCTTGCATCCCGTTCACACAGACACAGTTTATGCAAAACATGCCAGGGAAGGCAGCCTCACATGTTCTGCAAACGCAGCTCATGAACCTTAGGACTGGAATAGGGTAGTTATGAATCAGATAAATTTTGTGGCGAACACAAAGAAGCTCAGATCCCTGCCCCCACCTTTCCCACACCCACCCTGCCCCACCAGCAGCCTGCGGAACCGGTGGCAGGAGCACCAAACCCTTCAGGGGTAGCAACCAAGTCACCTCCCACCCAAGCAAGGACACAAGGGCACGCAGTCTCCCCATGCTGGCATACTAGCCCCCCTCTACCCTTGTGGACTTGGGCACTGTCACTTTCCACCCCTGATTTCTAAATGCGATGAAAACCAATCTCTAACCATGGCTTTAAATTCAAAGGGAAAATCTTTGTCCCATTAAATGAGTGGTTAAACAATCATTCCTCCAAAGATGTGCTCCCAAAAGGGCAAGAAGGCACTGTGGCAGGACCTGCACTTAGGACATTCCCTAGATCTTTCTTCCACGCTGTTGAAACAACGTCTGGGGAAGATAGACAAATTCCCTTGGTAAATAAGATGCCACGATTAAATTGCTTGCATCGGTCTATATGCACAGGGAATGGGCTGCCAGTAAATGAGTGTCTGAGAAATCACTTGTTCACAATCCAGACTTTCCTTGTTTTTCTAAGCCTGCTTGGGAAGAGTGGAAATTCAGGATTAAAATCACCCATGCAGTTCTCCTCCATCCGTGCAGGACTAAGCCAATTCCCTGTTGAAGGAGGACAGGTCTGGGACCTGTCACCTCTGAGCTCTGTCACCTTGGCAGAGTTTGTGAGGGCAGAGTAGGCTTTTCCCCTCCTTGGCCGTGGGGTTGGTGCAGAATGAACCTCCCCAGCTTCTCCCACAGCCACCAGGCTCATTAGCAACAGGACATGAAAGAGATAATCAGGAGCTTGATTTGCTGTAGCTGCTATTTGGGAGCACCTGGTGGCTTTTATGTAATACATAATAAGTAATAACGGTATAAAGATGAAACAGCATAAGGAGGGCTTATTGTACATAACGAAGGATGCTTCCCTTTTTTTTTCTTATTCATTGACATGTTGTTTGTAGGTGCGTCCAGAGATCACGGCTGATGTTAGCAACAGGAGCAGTGTTTCCAGTGAGACAGCTGTGCTTCAGAAATGCGTCCTGTTCATGAATTTTCAGTAATGTGATCTGTAAAATTTACCACCATAACCACCATAAAAATAGATCCTAATCATAATATAGCATTGGAAAGGAACTGGAGAGAGGATGTTTTGCCTAGAGCTAAGTTTTTAGGCCAGGATTTAGGTTCAAGTGTGACAGCCCCAACTCTCTGGAGTCCACTTCCACCCACGCTAGAAAACATACAATGTGTTTGATTTGGAAGAGACACCATACAGATGTATGATGATTTAGTGACTTGAGTTTCTTTTCTTACGTTCCTCTGGCTGAGAAATTTGCAGGTGTTAGACTTGAGATTCTACTTTTTTTTCCCCCCTGATTAGTTGTTGTTTCTTTCCTACTGCTGTGCAGAATTTAAAGTAAATGTATTAATTATCAGATGGCTCCCTGTAATACTTGTCTGCTTGGTCTGTAGTGACTATATTTGAATAATTGAGTTGACTTTCTGTTGCTCCCAGTACATAGCCTCAAGTCTGTTGTTGTGCCTACACCTTTCTTTTTCATTTAAAATCGAGTACAGACATGACCTGAAGATCCAGTTTTGTAAGATGCTCGGAACCATGTAGACGCTATCACTCTCCTATGGACCACACAAGAGAAAGCCAGATGGTGGCCTGCAAAAGAAAAGCTTCTTTTTTTCCTTTTTTCTTGTTAAAGATTGAAAAAAGAGATGGAGGTTCAGTATCTGTTTCATTTTCAGGAACATACGTACTCCCCTATGGCATTTTATATGGTGGTGGATTGTCTTACAGGATATGCTATAATGAAAGATTCTTTGGCTGAGGCTGTGGTGTGTGCGAGCTGGATTGATTTAGGTGCGCTGACAGGATTTTTTCTCTTTATTCTGCTGCACTGATTAGCTCCATCAAGGCTGTAGGACCCCAGATGTAACAGCAGCTTAGTCAATGGATCAGGGAGAAGAGAGACGGTAAAATCTATAAGCATATTTTCCCATCTCCCTGCTACGGCAGTTTTCTGACAGTGTGCTCGTGGGCGTTTGATCCAGTCTGATTTCTGGTGGTTCCAGCAGTGGGAATTCCACATCTCGCGTTCCTGCACCAGCTCTGAGGCTCTATCAAAAGAGGATTCTCTTAAATATCAAAACACCTGAACAATTCTAAAGCCAGTTGCTATGTCAGTATGGACAAGACCCCAGGGACCAGGACTTTTGTTATTGCTCTGCTCTGAGGAGGCGTCTGCTTTTGTGGCTACAAGAAAGACCGTGGGTCCAGAAGCGCCATGTAGCAACCCCCTTTTTCTTTCAGACAGGTTAGATGTGGGTTGAAATATTTTGGTTTCCACAGTGAAAATGCATCTAAGCACAATGTTCCCTGAAAAGGGCAGCAAATGTTGATATAGTTGAAGCATGCTGAATTGCAAACATTGGGGGGGGGGGGGGGGGGAAGGAATAACAATTTGGATGTTAACTTATACATGCAATGTGTTTACTTTGTCCCTAATCAAAACAAAACTACTTGTCTCTCTGACAGAAAATGGATGGTGAAATAAAGCTTATTCCCCCACAAGTGAGTATGCCATGCGGCCAGCTTGCGGGGGCACTCGGAGACAGTTGGCAAGATAAGATGCTCCAGGAGAGATGCAGAACGCAGTGTGCAGTCTCCATGAGGGAATGTGGAATGGCAGCAGCTCAGGGAGTGAATATAAAGGCCATATAAGGGAAGCAAATGGACTGCTGTAGAGATGCCATTAGCAAAGCAAACACTGACTTGGGGACCTTGGCATATATCATGGAAGAGATAAATTGCATGAATAAATGCAGACTTGTTTGCCTCTCCCTAGGTTTACAAAGTTAGTTTTAACTGAGAGGCTTTACATGCGTGAAATAGAGTTTTTGCACACTCACTGTACTGCCAAGCAATTTCTACCCATATCTAATCCCAACGTGCACCTAATTTAGATACATTTATCATAGTTTCATTCTAATCAAGGCCTTTGGCTAAAGACAGAATGTAAGACCAGGTCTTTAGGCAATTGCAAACGTAATGATGGTACACTGAACTCCTCTTTCTTTATACCAAGAGCACAGTTCAAATTTCACAGCATTAGCTTCGTACCCCTGTCATTTCCCACATTGGAAAAATGACCAGCAGGAGATGAAACTCCCGAGCCAAGTGCTGGCTGAAGGCATGAGACCAGTCACTGAAGAGCACCTGTGTTCATCGGGAAGTGCACAGCTCTGTGCAAAAGTGGAGCTGGGTGCTGGTGCACTTTCTGGGTGGAGGCTTGGCAGCAGGCAGAAAGGTGATGTGAGGGGAGGGTGCTAGCAAGGTATGTGGCAGAGCAGGCTCCGTCTCTCACCCCTGGGAAAGTCATCCTGGCGCCCTTTCACTAAGTCACCCGATGGGCACATCCCCATTCGTGTTTTGGCGTGGATCAAGGGCACATTTTCGGGGCGAGTCTCCAGATCATCCTCCCTTAACCATGTTTTGGTTTACCCTGCAGTGATGTGTACACAAAGAGGATGCTGTTCAGATGAGACTAAACAAGAAGACAGGTTTTGGAAGGGCATCTAATGAGTCTTGAGTGCTAGAGTGAATCAGAAGACACATGAATATCCATCAGGTCTTTGAACACCAACCGGTTTGCTGCACAGATTGGGTCAGGCTGATCCACAACAGTTGCTAATACAGATGAAGGCTTTGTGGATGTAGCTGGGGGTGGGGGAGAGGCATGGCTATTTTGGAGGTATGCCTTTATTGTCTGCCTTGTGAAGCACATCACTGAATAGCTTCCAGCACTGAACCTATATGTAGCCTGCTTCTTTTATTTGAAGCACTTTTCCTCAAAGAATATGCTTGAAATGCTAGAGTGGAAAACTAGCTCTTGCTATGTACTTCCCCATCCATTTTTTATCCCTTGAGAAAACACACATTTTCAGTAGTGTTCTGATTTTAAGACTTTGCATTACAGGGAAAAAATGGAGAACCTTTTTTTTTTTTTTTTTTTTTTTTTTTTTAAATCCAATAAAGTGGCTTTATAATTTAATTCTGAACATGACTGTTGTTACTATTAAATGGTGTAAATACAGACTGAGCGCAATAAACCTCACTTCCATTTAGCATTAATAATATTAATGATCAGTACTTAAATCACACGCCATGTTCCCGGACTGTAAAAGAAACATTACCAAAGAGATTTTGCGCGTCTGGTGCCGCCATAAATTAAACGTGGCATAAAATTGTCTTCTGTCTGCGGGAATTTGTTCAAGCTGCGGGGAGGAGAGGAAGGAGCAGGAGGAGGAAATCTCCGTCTCCCAGCGGCTCTGCCCGCACCATCCCTCCCCAAAAGTTTCCCACTTCAGGCGGTGGGAAGGGAAGGGAAGGGAAGGGAGCGGGGTTCCCCTCTCCGCCTGGCCCTGGCGCAGCCGGGCTGAGCTGCTTGGTACTCCGCTCACATTTGCTCTCGCCTCCCAAAACTGTTGCGATCAAAACGCTGGATCAGCAGCAGCTCGCACGCACACGCCATCGGCAGATTTCCCCAGTTTATTTTATTTGTTCCCTATCTAAGGGCTGCAGCCTCCCCTTTTTGACACCCTCCCACCCCTCCGGCTTTTTTTCCCCCTCGCCCCCCGGCTCCAGCGCCCCGCTCACCCCGGGGGAGGGCTGGGGGAGCCGGGACCCCCCCGGGCCGGCCCCACGGAGCCGGGACCCCCCAGCTCCTCTCGGGGAGGGCTCGGGGAAGCTCCCCCCGATCCCCCGACCCCTCGCCCCCGGCCCCGATCGCGGCGGGTCCCGCCCGGGGAGGCGGCGGCCGGGGAAGTGGGAGGAGAGGCGGCGGAGCGCCTTGCCTCCCGAGGCATCAGACGTGGGGAAAGGGAGGGGAGAGAGGGAGAGAAAGAGAGAGAAACGCGCCGAGGAAGGCAGGGAAGGACTAGGGAGGCCGGGCTGGGGAGGGTCCCGGTCCCTCCCGTGTCCGGAGGACCAAGGGGACAGTCGCTTTGGGGCGGCCACCCCCGCGCCCCCCCCCCTCCTCGGCGGGGCTCTCCCATGTGCTGCCGGCACCGGCCTGCGAGTAAGTACCCGGCTGCCCCCGGAGCCCCGGGACCCCCTTCCCTCCCCCACCGCCTTCTTTCCCCTTCCCTTCCCCGCAGCGACACCCGGCTGCATCCCCTCCCCGTCCCAGCGGACCCCCCGGTCCCCCTTCCCCTCCTGCCCTCCCAACCCCACACCTTCCAGCATCCCTTCCCCTCCTCGCCCCCCGTCTTTCCCGGATCCCCCAGCCGCTCCGGACCTCTCTCCCTTTCCCTCTCCCCTCTCTGTCCTCCTGCTCCCCCCGGACCCCCCCTGCAGCCCTGCCAGCCCCTCGCCCCCCTCCCGCCCCGCAGCCTTCCCCTCGCATCACCCCGGCGAGTTTCGCTTCCCGGCCCCCGCTTTCCCTTGCCCCCCCCCCCCCCCCCCCCCCCCCCAGCTCTCCACCGCCCCCTCCTGCTTTAGGGCTGGGGTTTTGGGGCCAAATTGGCGAGTCCTGCTCCCCAGAGAGAGTCCCGGGCGTTGGCTGGCAGCCCGCGGGAGGTGGGGGGTCCTGCTGGGGGATTTGTAGGGTCCTGCTGGATTTGTAGGGTCCTGCCACTGGAAGCCTCCATGTTGTCCCCTATTTCCAGCCGTGTCTCCTCTGCCGGTTGAGGGAACGCTTTCCCCGCGTGCCGTGACCCACTTTGCCGTAGCCACTTGGTGCCACGCCAAGGCACGGGCGGATCCTTCCCCGAGAAGATGCCTCTGGAGGGATGGGGGCAGCCCGTGCCCTCCGCCAAGTTTCTGTCCCTCGGGGTTTGGGGCTTTTGCAGGTTGGGAGGCATTTCTGCAGATGGGCTACGTCTGCGAGGAGGTAGGCGTGTGCTTCTTGGGAAGCGGCACAGGCCTTTGCCAACGTTAGGGAAAAGACTTCTTTTTCGCAGTGTTGTAAAAGTAAACAAAACTTTTGTGCGGTGCACATGCTTAATTTCACTTCCAGACTCTTCCCCTACGTTCCCTCCTTGTGCAGAAGGAGTTTTAATTTTATTGCTGGCGCATTAATTGCGTTCACTGATTGGCGTCTAATCATGCTTAGAAAAAAAGCCCCTGTAAATAGCTATCGGGATTAATTTGGCAGCAACGGTGAGAGATGATCATAAATTTACAAATGCGCTAGGAGCAGCGATCCAGCATGGACTGAACAAGAAATGTGCCCCCAGCCTCTGGGGTGCAGCGTTTCTGTGACAGCCAAAAGCGCTCGGTCATGCCGGTACAGAGCTTGGAGGCTGGGAATTTTCTGAGGAGGAAGCAGAGGAGTTAAAGGTCCTGGCTTTGGGCTGGGAAGAGGCAAAGAAGAGGAGGCTTTGTGTTAGCGAGGTTTTCTGCTGCCACGGGGGTCCAGGCTTAAAAAGCCATGGACAGTTTTGCACTGAAGCTGCAGGGCCCCATCTAAAGTACATTCCCCAGGCGTTGCGGGAGGAAGGATAACAACCGAGACCTCGCCTGGGAAAGATGAAGATGTACGGGGGTGAGAAGCGAGTGGGGAAGTAGGCAGGGAAGCCCTGGCGGTGGCTGCACAGCCTGCACGGCCGCACCGCCTCCCGTCACCGTCCCCACAGCCGCCGGCAGCGGTGCTAGTGGCCACTCGCAAGGATGGGACAGAGGCATGAGATGTCTTCATGAAAAGTGCTGCAGGAAGGAGAAATGCTCTGGCAGATAAACGTTGCTTTTCCCTAATCTCAATGGTTCTGAACTTGCCTTTTTCTTCTTTTTTTTTGTTGTTGTTCTTTCATCAGGGACCTTTGTCTTCATGATGGGAGGAAACATCCCCCTCGCTGTTAGGATCCGGGCTTCTCCCAGCGCAAGGATTTGTCAAGGCTGAGAGACTCTGGATTATCCCCAAACTTCCTCTGAAACACACAGGGGTTTTCCTGTCCCCCCATCGCAAGGGGGCTCGGCACGCACGTAAAGATGGCCTCCAGCCTCACCTGCGCCGGCGTGGTCTGGGCTTTCCTCTCCTTCCTTTGTGCTGCAGCCTCCTGCGTGGGCTTCTTCATGCCCTACTGGCTCTTGGGGTCCCAGCTGGAGAAGTCTGTTTCCTTCGGCACTTTCCGGCGGTGTTCCTACCCGGTGCGGGACGAGAGCCGCCAGACGACCGTGATGGTGGAGCAGTGCGGCCGCTACGCCTCCTTCCAGGCCATCCCCAGCGCCGAGTGGAGGATCTGCACGGTGGTGACGGGGCTGGGCTGTGGGCTGCTCCTCCTGGTGGCCCTGACGGCCCTCATGGGCTGCTGCGTGTCCGAGCTCATCTCCAGGACCGTGGGCAGGGTGGCAGGAGGCATCCAGTTCCTGGGGGGTAAGTGCTGCCTGCTCGTGCGGGGACAGGGGCGTCTTCAGGCTGCAGGTATCCACGTGTGGTGCTTTGGGGAGAGGAGGGATTGATGCCAAGTTTCCGCTAGTGAAGGAGACCACTTGGCTTCCTTGACCATTGAGCTGGTTGTCTGGATGGCTTGAACGTGGCCTAAAGGCTTGGTCACCTGTGGTCGCTCTCTTGCGCGTAAATCCCTGCTCGGTTGTTGTATGACCTTTGAGACTTGCACGACAGGTTCAGCTTGCTGGGTGCAGCTCTGTGTGCCGAAGACCAACTAACTTGTGTCTTTGTGGAGGTTTTTTTGTAGGCTTTGTAGGCTTGCAGCAGAGCTTAGCTCAGGTGGTGGCACCTGGAGGAGTGTGGGGGCTGCAGAGCCCTGCAAAGTGTTGCAGAGTAGAGGCTGTGTGACTGTGAGGACAGCCCTGGCTTTCCTCCTTCTCCTTCCCACTCCTGTCACCAACAGCTCCCTCCACCATCTGGCAAGTCTGTGGCCCCCGTTGGAAGCAAGGAACCTTTATCCCTGGTGGATGTGGCCCACGAGCTGCCAGGAGGAGCCCTGCCAGGTCCACGCTGCCTGGTGGGGCGTGGGGTTTGTGGAGCCTGTGGTCTAGACAGTGCGTGGGAGCATTACCTCCCCTCCTTTTTTTAGCCTGCGAACTGCACGGCCTTAGCCGTGGAGTGTTTGAAGGGTACGAGACAATAAGCAGGATCCTCCAGTGTGTTTTTTATAGGGCTGTTTTCCGAGTAAATCATCGCGCTCCTGTCATCGCTGACACGCGTCTCGGTGGCACTCACTGTCACCTTGTGCTGCTCGGCGTGCGCTCGCCCCTGTAAGGGGACGTGTTTCTCTGCCCAGGCGCCAGCATTTGGGATGTGCCTCTGGGTCTGCTTCCAGTTCAGGGGGGGCTTCTGCCCCTCTGCCCTGCAAACTGGGATGCACCTAGGCAGGGCAGCACATGCACATCGCCAGCATGCAGCCAGGAGGAGGCACAAGATGAAAACGGTGCGACTTGGGGGACACAGCTGAGGCTCTGGAAGGGACCTGTGCCAAGCCCGCAGCCAGGCCATGTTGGCACGTCTCTCTCCTGGCTGCTAGGAGCCCTGGCTCTGACTTTTTGGGCGTTTTCTGCGCTTTACAGCAAAGTGCCCCTGTCACTTCGCCCTTCCCTCGGTGCTGCATTCCTGTGTTTAATCTGGCTGACAATTGGAAAACGCAGCAGCTGCTTGAGAGTTAACTCTGCTGGAAGGTGCTGCTTCATGAAGGCTGCTCCTTTATAAAACTCCGGTCGGGCAGCTGGGGGGTGGAGAGGATTTTCGATTCAGTGACGCTCTGCAAGTCCACTCGGTCTGGCTGTTCTCACCGAGAGCCATCACAGGCTCTGCTTGTGCTTTAACCGCCCCCCTCCTTCCAATTGCTGCCTCTGCTCATCTGGTTTTAATTTGCGTTTGGTGGTGCTGCATGCCTGGGTCTGGTTACAGCCACCTTGGTGAAAGGCGACAGCCCAAGGGGTGGCCGGACAAACAGACAAGGGACAGGGGAGGTGTGGGGAAACCTGTGCCCATGGTGTGGACTGAAGGTGTGCACCCTTCTGCCAGGCAGGATGCTCAAGAAGGACTCTTCAGACCATGCCATGACCGCTCCTGGAGCTTGCCCCAGGTGACTGCGCAGCATCCTTTCCCTCCAGGAAGGGTGTGAGCATGTAGTGCTTCTCCTCAGTCGGTGACAATTCAAAGATCCGTGAACCTGTGGTAGAAAATCAGAATTGCCAACAACTTTATTCACAGATCAGAAATTATTTACACAGCATGTCCAATCTTCCCCTCTGCTGGGTTTTATGGTTGTCTCTCATTTCGCTCAGCGCTGCTGGAAATGTGTGAGAAATGAACAAAGCGAGAACCCGTCATTTCTTAACCTGCTTAAAAACTGACTCTGGGGTCATCAGGGAGAGAGGCCAGGTGGTGCAGGCAATAATTTGGCTGAACTGAAGGCACAGATTAAGGTAAAGTTCAGATCCTTACATCCTTCATCAGATCTTTAGCTGCCATCAGTCAGCATAGCTTCATTGCTTAAATGACATGACAACATTTATCCAGATGTTGAAATTAGGCTCTGTAATTATTAGGTTGTTTTAAATCAAGATAGTCATGAGCTGTTCAGATTACTTGCTATCTAGGAATGCCAGGTCTTTGTTCCCTGTGTAACCATTATAGATTTAGTTATATACCATGGGGTGTGCTTTGACTGTGGCTCAGTGGCACTTTTGTGATTGTCACTTTAATTGGCCTCCAGCTGGAGATCTAACCAAATAAAACCCTCACAAATATTTTTCTTGGGGGTAAAAGAACCCCCTGCCATCTTTATTGTGAAGAAAAAGCCTGCGGAAAAATAAGCAGAGCACTGAGAGATGCTGTTAATTCATCCTCTGTGCCTTTCTCTGCGTTGGGCAAGGAGATGGAGAGGCAGTTTCACTTTCTGTTTCTTCTCATCTGAGTCACCTGCACCAACACGATTGCTACTTTCAGTGGCGGAGGGTGGGTGTCTGAATAAACTGTATTTTTCTTGAACTTAGAAATCAGCATGGTCATGCTCGGCATAGCTAGTTTAAAGCTTTAATGGTGTTCTGTTAGTTCTGGATCTAAATAATTTTCTCAGCATGATCTAAGAACATGGACTCGATGAAGAACTTAGCCAATTGACAGTGGCATATTACAGGAGGCCCGTGGGTGGGTGAGATGTATGCTGCCCTGCAGCTGTGGTGGGCCAGAGCACCAGGGCTGCTAAAACTAGCTTAATCCAATACTGGAGACATGTTTACTGCTGTGAAGAGGTGGCAGGGAGGTGTAATCTCCAGAGGTGGTAAGCAAACAGCCTGATCCTCTTCTTCCAGCAGGGCAAGGAAAAGTAACTCCAAGTAGGTCAGTGGAATAGCACCTGTACAGAAGTAGCGCGAGCTAAGTGGTGCCAAGGTTTTACAGCTGGGATTTCCCCCAGTTGTATGTGGCAACTCATGCGAGTGAATTATTCATGAGTGCTTATACCATAAATCTGCTCTTATAAAAAATTGAGTGGCAGAGCCTGCAGGAAACTGCAGATCTGTGCAGAGTCAGAAGAGCTCTGTAGATACTCGTTGTTTTTACATACTTAGCCCGTGTGTGCTATTTCAGATAATCCCAGCTACAGAGCATACGTATATTTTAAGAAGACTCTGGGATGCGCTGAGTCTATGTTTCTAACAGAAAGGTTGCATCACGACTTTTCCTCCCATTTGCAATTATAGGAACCACTTCCTTTCCCATGGAAGATCACGTGGCAGCTCTGTAGCCATTGCAGCAACTCCTTCCACAAAAAAACAATGCTATTTTGAGCCTCTTCCAAGGCAAAACATGGTAGCGGGTGACGAGAAGCAGCCAACACCCCAAGGCTGGCCATTTCTTCAGTGGCTGTCAGCGGCCTGCAGTTTATGGTCTGCAAACTGCTGCTGCAGTATCTCAGCAGCATGCTTCGTGAACATTGCTGCTGAAGTGCTTCGAAGAGCTGACAACCGAGGTGAAAGTTATGCTGTCTGTAACCTCTTGAGGGCACAGTTATGTAGATGGATACAGTCTTCACTGATAGCAGTAAGTGCAGTGTTTCCAGCTGGTTTCCTTTGAATGTTTGGAAGACAGAGGGATATGTAATCTAGCTAGAACAGATTGCAGGGATGCATCTCTGACCATAACTATTGAGGGCATGACAGCAGGAAGTGAAGTTTAACAAATCTATGGCAAATTGGAGTCTGTAATTATTGATCTTCTTTTCATTGTGCGTTGGCAAGTCAATTCCACTTAAGTGAGGAGACTAGAAATTTGCGGGTAGGTAGCTCAGATATGACATACTAATTTGGTGAATAGCTTCACTCTGTGAATGCAGAGCAATGATTTTAAGAACAGAGCAATAATTTTAAGAACATAATGAACTGAAAGGTTAGCCAGTTTTATGTGAGGCAGTGGATCAAAAGACGCAAGTGTTGCAAGGATGGTCAATTTAAAGAGCGTTATGCTGGCAAGGTGAAGTTTTTCATTAAAATGGTCAGCATGCAGGAATTATGGCTGAAATCTGCACTTGCTCAGGATTCCCTTTAGCTCTGTAGGACAGCTAAGCCAAGCTCAGAGGGGCAAGAATCCAAGGGGACAGAGCATGAAATAACCTCCTGACTTGGAGACCTCTCTGAATCTGACACTTTGACCTTGATTCTGAGTGACATGTGAGAAGCGAGCACTCTCCGTAATTGTGGGTAGCCATGTGGTCTGTCATCTTTAGTGCTCATCACTCACTCTTTGTACCCATGAAATGCACAAGTTTTGCTGCTCCTTTTAGTAAAGTTTTCAGCAGCACTTTCTCTTCCTCTCCTTATTTCTCTGTCTTGTTTCCCTCGGGTCTCATGGGAGTGCTAAAATTCCCGAAACAATGGTCCTTTAATTGCTGGTTGGAAAATACGGAGAGCTCTTAAGTGGGCAGTGGTAAAAGAAGCATTTAGTTAGAGAAGAGGATGCAGAACCTAGCAACTTCTGATTTTGTCTCTGAAAGAATGTGGCCTTCTGGAGGCTTGCTCACAAGTAGTTTTTGCTGAGTGTGGAGTTATGAATAATAATTAGTGCTTGATCAAGAGAGAATATTGAGTGTGGGTGATGGCTCTGTGTTGCCTGTCAGGAAATCACAGAGAAACCCTTTGAGGTTTAAAAGAGACGGAGCCAAGGGAAATCTTCAAATTGTCATATTAGTGGCTGGGTCTGACTTAGCAGGTGAGATGCTGAAGCTCTAAAATATAGGGGAAAAAAAGGGAAGAGGACTAAGGTCAGGGCACTGTGGGACCATGTAGAGAAGCTGTCCCTCAAAGGAAATGCTTGTGGAAACAGCTGAAGAAGAAAGAGGAGCTCTTGGGAGAGGTGGAGTCACTGAACCTAAGGGACAGTCAAGCTTCAGGAAACGTGGCTTGCAGTCAAAGGCATCCCGTGGGCAAGGAGAATGAAGGCAGCCTCAGTTTGGAGACTGGCTAAGAAGAAGTCAGCAGTGGCTTTGGTGAGGGTAGTTCCAGTTGACTACAGGGACTAGAAACTGTCCTGGGGGAGGTTTGCGTGGAGCTGTAGGGAAAGAACTGCAGGCAGTGACCAGTAACCATTATTTTGTCTGACAGCTGAAGTGAGACTTTCTGCCTGGAAGACTAAGGTCAGGATCATTTTCTGCCTATAGGGAGAAAATGTAAGCACGAGAAAATAGCATGGAGAAAATGAACCTCGATGGGGACAGGAAGGATCTAAGATGGTCCAGAGGCTTCCAGGAAGCAAATAGTTACCCCAAACTCATTTGCAGTTCTTCTAAGCCTATCTCATCCATTTCTTCCATCTATACATGTTCCTCCAAATTCCTGAAATTTGCACCTAAAAAAAATGAAAAAAAAAAGCAGTCATAAGAACACACAAAAAGAGCTTTTTAGTTCTTATATCCTCTTTAGCTTAAAATATTTTTCAAAGGGTAACTTTTAGGGAGAGGGTAGGGAGCAGCATCTGTTTCTGCCCAAAGCCAAGCTCTCTTCTTCCCCTGCAAGTTAGCTGCTCATGGCTGTTTTGCCACGTCTTCTCCTCTCTTTCCTCTTGTCAGATGGAAAGCTTCAGTGACTTTGCTCATGTAGACATGTGACAGGGCAATCCTCATCCTAGACAAAGACAAACTGCATGCTAGGTATTAATCCAATGTATTCATGCACCTATACAGGCACAGCAAGAGGGGCATTTTTAAGAAACAGATGCCTCACCAGGAGGTAACAGAAGAACATACAAGGAACAGGCCACCATTAAATGTGGCTTGTGAGTGATTACATGTCATGTCATAGCCTCGTAGATTCAGCAGTAATAAGGTCAGCAGAGAGCACTGTGACTATTTAGACTAAGGTCTGCTGTAGCATAGGTCATAGGACAGCCTTCATATAATTCCTGTTTAAACAAGAGTATATCTCTGAGAGGAAGAAAACCGCACACACCCACAAAAATAGCCAAAAAAAATCTCTCCTTCTAGTCTGAATTTAATTCCTTACAGAAAAGCAGGATCTTCATAAGTTGTTCCAGTGGAGAATTACCCTGACTGCTTTTCCTCCAGATTATTAATGCAAATATAAAAAAGTGTAGCACCAAGAATAGATCACTGCAAAATCACATTTGCTTAAGGATCATTACAATTATTATTTTTTTTCAAGATTCATCAGTTAGTTTGCTTTTAATCCCTTTAAACTGTGCTATGCTGTGCTTTCTTTACCAAAACCAGTATAGAGGCAGCTTCATAGCTGCTGTGTTTCACACCAGCTATCACTCCATTTTTCTACAGGTATCCCCCAAGAGATTAAGTGCAGTGTATAGTTTTGCAGCTTCATCCCTTTTTAGCTTGACTGTGCTTCACTTTGTCTTGCTGAACTGCATCCTGTGACTGCTAATGCTGATGCTCAGTATTTGCTTCCCAGCACTACAAGGCGCCTTCATATACTGTGATACAGCACAGAGTCAAATTCTTGGATTTGGGTTTGGAGTCCAGCTGAGTAAGGCATGGAAGTGTTTGGGAAGACGTTCAGAACAAGGGAATTTAGAAGGTGATGTTATCTCTAGCGGATTTTGTAGCATATGTTCTGTTGAAGATTAGCCAGCTCTCTCTGCTGTAGTCAGACAGAAAGGAGTTAAAATACTAGACAAATTCAGGACCAAAGCTGAACTGATGCAATATATGTCCTCTGTTGCTCTTGGCTTATCAATGACATTACTTAAGAGTTCTACTCACTTAATTGGGTGTAGCCTGTATTGCTTGAATCTTTCATCTGTGCATGGCCCACCAAATCTGACTGGAGGAGAATCAAAGTTATCAGGTACTTGTATGCAGTGCGTTTACAAAAACATGCAGACTGACATTCAGCATATTCTCAAGAGACAATCTCCTTTCCTGTGGCTGCCTTCACCTTGGTTCAGTCCTCTGTGGAGCCCTGCTAAAGGCTGCTGCCCTGCCAGATCTACCAGCACAGCTCTTTGTGCAATTGTTCCCCAAGGAGTTCAACCGAAGGAGACCTGAGTTAGCGATGATTTCCTGTTGTAGCTAACACCAACCATTTTAATGGAGCAGGTTAGCAAGCAAGAATCAGTAATAAATGTCACTGGTCACAAAGTGCAGAATCAGAGGATGTCCCTGCCAGCAAGGTCACGAGCAGCACAGAGCAAGTAGGGAGTTGTAATGCTCTTGGAATATCGGAGATGCAACCTGAAGAAGAAAAGATAGTAGTCTTCATACTTAGGTCTTTGTTCTTTCTGTCACCAGCCAGTTGAGCTATCTTGACTCTTTCTTTTTTTTTTTTTTTTTCAAAATCTTGCTAAAAAAGTGGCAAGGCCCTTCTCAGCTGCAGATTTCCATAGGTCCTTTGAAGTCAATGATGCTTAGTACAAATCACGTCAATATTTCTTAGAAGATTATTTGTTTGCAACATTACTTTAAAATGGGTGAGGCTCCAAGGCTGAGTTTCTTCTCAAAGAGCTACCCAAGTGAATTAGCTTGTTTATAGTGAATTATGCACCCCAAACAGGCCTTCTTTTAATTTTTTTTCCCCAATTATTTCAATTAATTCACTTCTAATATAATATTCAGCTAAATACAGAGGAAAAAACATGCTAAGTTTCAGCCTGGAGCAAGTTAGATTTTAGATGCCTTGAAAGCACATTTAAAATGGAAATGCTGATGTATTAGGAAAAAATAAAAGATGCTGCTAAAATATTGGAAAGAGTCACTTGACTTCTCTTGGCTTTCCTATTGATGTTGAATAAAAAAGTGATGTTTTGAATATTGTTGCAGCTGTGTTGGGTTAAAGTAGATTTTTGCATTAAGAACAGAATTTTTGATCTAAAGAAGTCCTGGAGTGCTGTTTTATTTATCTGCAGTTCAGGCTTCTTGATTTTTTTTTTTCTTTTTGTCCTCTTTCATTAGAAAGGAACAATGATGCTCAGCACTTCTGTGATGCTCTTCATTTCAAAGGGCTTTGCTTGCGTAACCCAGTGAAACTTCAGGAAATGTGAGGCAGGGGAGCAAATAATCTATTTTGCTGGTGCAGTCAAAGTAAACTCAGAGTTATTTCACTTCAGATCCTCCGCATTTGTGTTGATTAGAGCAAAATCTGGGGAGGGGAGTTGACACTTTTGTTTCTGCGTTGAAAGATCTGGCTTGTTTTGGTTCCTGAGCTCCATGAGATATTTGAACATTGTTGGGAGCTTCACTCAGATATCAAAGTGTTGCAATACTCTCCAGTGCAGATGAAGTCATATTCCCCACAGACAGGATGGGATTGTTCCCAATGGTGCATTTTCCAGGATTTTGTCCAGTCTGGTGTTAAGTGTCTATGTAATGGTTTTCTACCATCTCTCAGGAAACACAACTTAAGGCTGTGAAAAAAATTACATTTGGATTTTTTTCATGATATTCAACCTGAATTTTCCTTTCTTTGCTCATATCCATTTACTTCTCCAATGCACATTTTTACCTTCTGAGCTTTTTGACTTTGGCTTTATAAAGTAGAATAAGACAACTGAGGTATGGTTTCCATGCAGTGAGGAGCTGGAAGGAGCACACCCTAATGAAGAAAGTTGGAATATATGTGTACCATCTGAACTTCACCCACAGACACAAGCCTTGCAGTGGCCATTATTTTGCCTGTCTCCTTGATCAAGGATTTCCTTTGGCTCTCTGAAATATCTTTGCTGGCTTTAGAGATGTGAAGCTTTCTCTGTTGCTCAAGTCTAAGGCTCAAAGTGACATTCAGGCCATATGATAGCCTTACGTTGCAGAGGACCAAGAAGGGCATCCTCTCCTCGGTCTTGGGATGGCTCTGCCACCACAAGACATCACAGGTCAGAGAGGCAATATTGCTTTTGACAAATCTCTTCTAGCAGCTGTCCTGTATCTTCTCAGGCATGAGAAATTGGGCATGGTCAATGCACGCTGACAATGCTGGTGGTATGGCTGACTCACTAGGCCTGATTAGATCTCATTTACATTGTTTGTTCACTGTCAGTCCCCTGATGTCACAGGTACCTCTGAGAACAGACGCAGACATTTTCCCCCTCTGGATTGGCCTTCCTCTCTAAGGAAAACCTTAGAGCCTGGTCTGTTGAAATTAACAACAATATTCCTCCATGGGAACTAGGGCAGGACAGGACCAAGAGCTCAGTGCTGTTGCTACTCATTGAGCTAGTGGGATTTGGAGGAGGTTGGTGTTGCATAGCAATGCAGAGAACTTTATGGGATGCCAGATCCTACCTAATTCTCTGGATACTAAATAGTAATTGCATCAGGACTAAAAGCAAACAAACAAATAAAAACCTTCTTCTGTTTAAAGGGTTGCTGCACCATGAACTGAGACCACCTGTTTCTGCATAAGCCTGATAAACCCCAATCTCTCCTGAAGACTGACTACTCTGAATTTATTTGTAGGTAAAATTTGTAGGCTAACAGACTTTTAAGTGAGTTTGGGAGTAGTTGGAAGGAAAATAAAGAAAATGTTAATGAAAGAAAACCTAAACAATTACAACCTATTACAAATTGTTGTTATTTTTATCTTTTAACTTGATCCAAAAAGCTCCAGAGAGAATGAAGCAGAAAATGCAGTGTTCCGCTAAACACCATATCGTTTCTGTAGTAATGTAAAGATTTCATCCTTCCCTTTGCAATCTGACAGTTCAGTTGTCTCGCATTGTCTCCCAATAAAGATGCCTTTGTAATATAAAGTGAAATTGTTGATTTGAGAAGAATGGTTTTCTAATAAACGCGCAGGGTCACAGCGCTTGTCCCTTGCACTGAGGAGAAAGGATTTGAGATAAAGCCGTGAATGATCAATCTGAAATAACAAAAGCTGCTTCTGAAATACAGCACCCTGTGAAAGGATATGGAACCCACGAGCACAGTGGAGTGTAAGAAATAGCCCTAAGGCCTCGTAAGAACGTGCTTCATGACTTCTTCACAAGCTGGAGCTTTCGTCTGAGTCTGCAGCTAACTGAAGGCCTATTTATGAATGCATTACAAAAATCAGAATAAACTTGATATTCAGAGCATCACGAGCAATTTAGGTCAGGCACTATACAGCTGAATGCCAATTATTGGAATGGATTACCAGGACATGTTAAAAAGCACTTAGCTTCAAAAATATGTAGAAACTGGGGTAGCATGTTGTTAGGGGACCTTTCTGAGTGCATGTGTAACACTCTTTGGATTTTGTTTCGAGCTTTGCCTTGACTTGGCCCAGATGCTGCTGTATGACTACAACTTCATCTGTCCTTTGGAGATTTGTACGACTGCCTGGCAAATTAGTGCAAAAAACACCCTCAGTCATACAGTGTTGCTGCTGTCGTTCTGGTGGTGGTTGTTGTAACGTAGGCGGTTCTAGAAACTCCTCGTGCAGAGCACTAGGGGAGGAGAGACAGCTGCTACTGCAAAGAAATCAGAAGCAAACTTAGGCCAGGAAACTGGGGGCACTTTGAGTTCACGACATCTTTAAATACCTTCAGACATACATCTTGTGTGCTACTGCTGAGCTGCAGAGGGGTTTTCAGGCACTGCATGGGTTGCGTGCAGTAAAATACAAAACTTCAGAGCTGGCCTGTGCTGTCCAGCACCTACTGCCCACTGCCTCCTCTCCTTGTGCTTTAGCTTTGAAGGAATTCCATTCGTTTTCAATCATTTTTCTGCCACATCAGTAAAAACATGATGAACAGCACTAAACACTGGCACAAAGCTCTTTACAGCCAAGACAACCCCCCAAACTGTTGCAGGCACATTTTGCAAAATCAAGAGGTTGTTATAAAAGTTATTTTTTACAATAATTCCTTTTATAGGAATCCCAATGGCTGGTTTTGGAGAGCTTTGTTCAGTCCCCAGACTCTCTCTAACCAGAAGCTTTCTGCTTTCTCTCTGTGCAGTGTTTTGGGGTGAGCAGGGTCTGGCTGCTCAGGCCAGGTCATCGCTGATGAAACCCATCGACAAGGCAAAGCTGCAGACCCTGAGCATCGCTGTGTGGCTGGGGTCCAAGGCAAATACCAATGTGCTCTTCCCGTCCATCCTCCAAGCTACTCATCACTCTGCAAAGCCCTGAAATAAGGAATGTAGGGAAAGCCGTGTCCAACAAACAAGATGGGCTGCACAGCTTTATAGTTCCTTGTGGTGCCGTGGTGTGAGGGACTGCTCCCATAAATGAACGTAAGCGCAGTTCTGTTTGACAGATCAGGCTTTTTCTTAAGTGTTTCAAAATAATGCTGTGTAATTAAGGAGCAAATTGCTTTCTTAACTTCCTACAGGGGGGTGATGTTTTGGAAACCATTCTCCTTGTGAGCACCGAGCCATCTGCTGAAAGTTGTCCATTGCTTCCTTCTTCTCTTGTGTTTGCATTATATTTATATTCTTTTCTCTTCCATTGGCTTCAGTTCCCTTCCCAGACAGTGGAAAGGGACACCATGGCTGAAGACAGCTTATGCTGAGCCATTAAGGACTCTGTTTAGCTCGCTCCCCTTTTCCATAACTATTTGCAATAAAAACTGTGTCGGGAAAGAGCCCTTTTGTGTAACGCTCAGTGACCTGCAAGGGCTGGGACCAGCCTTGCGCTGGGGATGGCAAATTCCCTTTGAGGCCACTAAGCCAGAGATCCGGTGCTAAGAACACAGGAAGCTGGGAGGATAAATACTGTAACTTTTCATCTCATGCATAAGAATTGCCGTCTGTTTTGATCTCGTGATAGAGAAAAGTCATTCTGCTTATCTCATCTAACACAGTGGCTAGTCCGATTACAAGCTTCCCTGCCTGGCACCTTTTTAAATTCAATTTGGCTGCCTGTGCCTTTGGCACACAGTAGGTTTCATTAAATTTCACAGCAGTTAGTTTTCATTCCCTCTGTGACACCTTTTTATCAACATTTGACTCTAGTGTAATTTCAAGAAATTGTACTTTTTTTTTCTTTTTTTTTTTTTTTTTCCAAAGTGCTTGTACCATAATAATTCAGCAGAGCAGGTGGGGGAAGAAGATGCAGATACTGTTGCAAATCCATGTAGAAAACTAATATATGGGATGGCAGGTCAGCTTGCAAGTGTTTTTTACATGCAATGATAACAAAAAGGAGCTGCTTCCCTTCCTTCTCAGTCGTTATCATCCAAAACTGTCAAAAGCGCAGTTTAAGAACTTGCTGTAAAAGGCAAATTTCATTTCTTTCAGGTTAATCACAGCTTTATTTTAAAAGCAGAGCTCTCGGAGTGCTGCTGAATTGACAGTGTAAGGTTGTGAGACAAGCCTTGTGAAACCTCAGCTAGGTAACGATGGGAGTTTTCTTTTCAAAACCAGATGAGGAAGCTGGTTTGCGAGGAAGGTGTGTGTGCAGGGATGCATGCAGGAACACAGAGAGCAAACGTGGTAGTTTTCCATTTAGTATGCGATGCCTGGTCCCTGGTAAGCGGGTTGAGGGAAGGTGGGCACCCCAGCATGGACCTGGCACTTCTCGGTCACATCACCTCTACCTCCTCCCCAACACAGAGCGGTGTTTTCTCAAGTCTGTGCCCAAGGCAGGTGCTGGGCAGGTTTTTGTCAGTAGAGGTGGTTTTGAGGCTCTCTCTGAAAGGTCTTCATTTGCAGAGCGTCAGCCTGTCTGAAATGCCAGCCTTTTGTAGTCTGCTGGGGTAATAAGAACATGCAAAACTAATGTGTCATGGCTTCTCAGTAAAATTTAAAAAAGCTAATTAAAACGAAGTTTAAGAGTGCCTAAAAGCAAGCTCTGCATGCAGGCATAACTCAGAGACTGACAGAGCCGTGTCTCACTGCAAGCCAAGGGCAGCCGGGCGTGGGAGGCCATAAATCATTTTCAGAATGAGACTTCTGATTGATGAAACTTTTCCTTCTGTCCTTTCAAAGGAATTAGTTTAACAAACGGAGCAGCTTACTTCCCTCTACCCAACGGTCTCCATAATTCCCGTTGCTGATAAAATATTTCCAAATGCATACAGTCTTGGGCAGGACCTTGAACACCTTGGGGAAGCTGGAGGTTATGGGCAGCTCCCCACCTCCCTCTCAGGGAAAGGTTTCCCATGTATTTCCCACTGGTCAGCCTATACATATATAATGTATATTTTTGGTGGGTTGGCAGGCTGTAATTTCCATCTCAGGCAGCAGCTTGAGTTGTTGGGGAGTGCCAAGGAAGCAAGGGTGCCTTGCTAGTAGTGTCTCCACATGTCCCCTGCTGTCTCCAGAGAGCAGTGGCTGCCAGAGAGCTGCGGAAGCCTTGCAACCAGGGAGCCAGATAAACGGTGTGTGTAAGTTGGCATGGTGCTGTTGAAGTGAGCCCTGGCTCACAGCTGGCTGGAAGAGGTGGCCTCATCCTTTCTTCTGGGGGTGGAAAATGTCTTTCCAGAGCACAGCTTGAGTGCACGGACCTCTGGCTACGGACTGAAGTCTTGCTTGTTTTTTCCAGGTTGACTGAGTGTGTTCACTTAAGGGTGAAGGCACAAGTAAGAGTTCCTGTGAGCTTTGTTTTTCCTACTAAGCTGAACATAAGAGTAAGGATTATTCCTTGTTCTTAGTATGAAGGCACAGAGTTCAGGATCTTTACTCTGCTGTTTCCAGCACAAAATGGTCCAGTGTAATTAGCAGGCATCCTACAAGCAGACTGCTCAACAAGAAGATAGCTCTGGGGGATGTTTCTTCCCATTTCAGATAATTAATCATTATTTTATGTCCTGAAGTCTTGAGATTCCTCTAAATTGTGTATCTGGTGTAATGGTGGAGGTTTACATCACAGCAATCACATTATGATTAACATGTAATTATGCAGGTATTCAGTAGACAGGATTAGCTGAGACATCCAGAATTTCTAAAAATGTGTTTCCAGTGTGGCCAGTGGCAGGTCTGAAAGAGTAAAGAGTAATCAGAAGATTATTTGAGAATGCAGGTAGGTATAAATCCTAGAAGAGTTTTAATCTTCATATTTTATGACTTATTAAGACTTTAAAATAGGACTGCTTCCTATTGTTTCAAGATGACATATTCCAGTATCAGTGCTGATGAACACATGACTTGGTGGCCCTTCAGCTGGAATGAGGCAAGACTGCTAATGATATACGGCTTCTGACAGGTTCCTCTGAGTATTTATGGGCCTCAATATGTATGCAATCTATGGATATTTCAAAACTGATTAACATTTCTGAACCTAAGTTAAAGTTTATAGTTGGCATTTCAATGGTGTCAAAGCAAAATTAATCAGAGCTCAAAAGATATGCAGTCTTCCTGACATGCTGGTGACAGCGAAAATATAAACCACTGAGAAATAGCTTGCTGAAAGACAGAACATAGCCTGGATTTTGGAAAGAGATCCGCAAAAATGGCTTACTGCCACAGACAGACTGTGAGGGTGTGTGCGATGGTGGAGCTGGTATTTACTATGGCACTAGCTTAAAAAACTCAAGATTCTGTGCTGAGTTACTTGTCCCGTAATAAGTTACTTGGAAATCTTATCTGTGAAACTTTAGCATATTTAATATGCAAACTAATCTCTTGAAACAGTTCAGATAAGCAGTGTTCTTAAATGTACTCTGTCAAGACATTTTTCAGTCAATGAAGCTTAGCAAGCAAATGCTTTCATTTCAGTGGCCCTCGTGAGAATAGTCAAAATTTATACTTTGTTGTGATGTTAGGCTGCATGGCTGTCTGTCTGTAATGAAAATGGAACAAACTGTCACGGAGTTTTTTTTTCTTTCTTTCTTTCTTTTTTTCTTTTCTTTTCTTTTCTTTTTTTTTTTTTTCTGTGTTTATCTCTGTTTTAAATAGGTCAGTGATGGCCTTTCTGCATTTCAAAAGATTGCTAACAGCCTCAGTGAAAGCTTTTAGGATCCAGTTTGAAAAGCATCAGAACAAATAACTAGGTTTTATTTGTTCTGTAAAAAGAAAACTATAAATCATAAAATCATAGAATGGTTTGGGTTGGAAGGGACCTTAGAGATAATCTAGATCCACCCCCCTGCCATGTGCAGGGACACCTCCCACCAGACCAGGTTGCCCAAAGCCCCATCCAACCTGGCCTTGAACACCTCCAGGGATGGGGCGTCCACAGCTTCTCTGGGCAACCTGTTCCACTGCCTCAATACCTTCATAAAAACTGTTTCAGTGCCTCACCACCTTCATAAATGAGGTATAAGTTGTAGTTTAATAATGCCAGGTACCTGTGCAAAGATAAGATGGTCTGCGTGTCGAGATGAGTCTTCCCAAGAGAAATGCAATTTAGTCTTTCTGGGTGCGGTGGAGCTTGATGGCATTTTTAGGTGGAGAGGGAGCATAAGCTAATTGTTAAATTAGTTTTGAAACTGCAAATCTGTTGCTATATTTTCAGTCTGAAAGAGACCACCTAGTGAGCAGCTGAAAGGAAATCAAGATCTGCACAGAACCAGCTGGTACTCCAAACACTAAGATCAAGGTAGTCAGAGAGGACCCAGGAGAGCAGGAAGTTTCAGTGGAAGTGGTGTTGGGCTATGTTAGTTTCTTTCCCCCGTCTAACTTAATATTTACATTTTTCTGTTTACTTGTTGCAAAATTGTCTTAACTTCTACTTTGGCAAGAGTATAACAACCCTCACTACTTCCATTTACCTCTGGATTTAGCACATTGTGAGCTATGTACTGATCCATTGGCACAGAGACTTGGATTTGATCTTCATCTGGAAGTCATTAATGCCTCTCTCATAAAATCTCTTTGATTCCTTTGCACATTTTCCCCCTTTCCTCCCAGGACACTTTCTGAAGTACTTTACTCTACATCCAGCAAGAATGCCTTAATCATCGTGGTAGTGGTTGTTCCCACTTGAATCCAGACTGCTCAGGTGCTCTTTACAATATCAGAGGGTTTTTTTTCTTAACCTTTAAAGCTACAAGGACAATGGAGAATCCTCTATCTTGCAAACAGATGGTCAGAGGCGTTGCTTCCAGATCGTGAATAAAAGTTCACTTTGAAAATAGAGTTGGGTTGCTGCAAACCAAGAGGAGAGGGGGCATGGTTTTCAGTGAGCTTGAACAGTACATAAACCAGAATGGAAAGCACTTGTTGGCAGACACCTTCAGTCTCAACAGGTTTAAATACAAATGCACAAGTTACAACCAGATTTTTCATTGCAGCCTCTCTCCAAATATTTAGAAGTAAAACTGAGGAGGCAGGTGTATCTTGAACAAAGACAGTCTTTGAGATGGGTAATGCAGGCAAAACAGAATAGCTGAAAAAGTAAGATTTGAGGGAACTTAAAACTTTTTTTTTTTCCTTTTTTTTTTTTTTTTTACATTATTCAGGCACAAAAATTGATGTCATTTCTGCTGGCAAACTTGAATGACAGAATTCAATATTCAAAGCTATAAAAGTACCTTTGCATAAAATCCTTATCTTCACAGTGTTTCTTAGCACAGATGCAAGGAATATTTCCATTTTGCAGATAGGAGGCTAGAAACTTACTGTAGGTAGCTTATAAAACCTACAGTTAAGTAAGTATTGATTAGAGACCTTCCAAGTCTTATGCTCATGAGCAGCCACTGAAACAGCTGCTATATGGAAACATGACTTCAATATACAGGTGTAATAATGTGCCTCTTCCTTACACTGAGTTATGACTACAGGATTATCTGCTTAGCATTTCTGAGGCAGAGAGAAGCTTACACTGTGTGCAGCCTGAGCTGATGGGCAACTGATGGGCAACTGTACAAACACTGTTGTTCACAAGCTAACACACACAGATGAACTACTCTTGAGATATCCTTTATTAGGGGAGCAGGGGAACGCAGATACAAAACATTGCAGAAAAGCTCCCTCTCTCCACTCTCTTTTTGCATCTTAGCCTTTAATCTGCAGGAGTCTGAGTTCTTCTTTCTTTCAAATCTTCTGATTTCGGAAGGGGGATGCTCACCTGGGTACCTCAGTGGAGGATGAACCATCTCTTTGAAATATGTCCCTATATCCTTCACCCTGTTCAAGGAGAAGACTTGGTATCTACATCTGATACCTGAAAAAGAACCAAGGTGTAGAGATACCCCAGGGCAAAAATGTCAAGGAATCCTGTATAACTCAGCCCGCCAGGCAAATGACCCTCTGGCACATCACAGTGATGGGACCCTACAGAGGTGGGCCCATGAAGAAGTGGGGCAGCTCTTTTATGTTCTGGCATGTAAGAAAAAGTGCCGAACAGAAAGTCTTGTGATAATGTGATCACAAGATTAATTTGCACAAGCAGCTAGCAGAGGACACGTAGAAATGGAATATATGCATTTTCATGTGAAATGAGTGAGTCAGAATGACTTTGTACTTGTTGCCTATTATGCATGTCGCATATATTTGATATTTTAATACTTCTTGTTATTGTTTTCATGATTATTTTTAATTTTCTGAATTACCTCAGTGTGAAAGCATATCACAAAAGATGCTGATACTTTTTATTTATGTAAGATGCTTAAATTATACTTTTGAAGTTACTTACCCAGCATTTTATTTATCTTACAATCATAATTATTCAGTGCCTCCTCCATCTGCTTTGATTTAATTATGGCTGTATAGACAGCAGTCACAGAGATAAGTCTCTTCAGGTTGATCGGTTGCATATAGCACCTTCCACGCTCTATAAAGAGTAAGCTCGACACCTGGCAATTAAATGAAGTAGACATTTTGTCTCATCTGTTCATGAGGATTGGAGTGATATCAGGCATCCAGCGATGTAGCTTGGTTCTCAGACACGTGGCAGACTCTCTGGCAGTATGAAAAGGACAGGTGAAATAAATTATAGAGTTGCCAGCTGCTTTAAACATTCCTGTTCAGCATCGTAACCCAATCTTGTCAAGTTTCTGGGGTTTGAGGCATTTTTGTGTGAATATCTTCTTCAGTCTTTTCAACAGTTGCCAGAGAGAACCTCCTACTGAAGTTATTACTGCCTAAAATTCAAGAGTGCTTTCAACTTCCTCTCTAAGGCAGGGTTTTCTACTGAATAAAGGTATTTCTTATCATGCTGCTGTATTTAATATGTCCTTTTTGATGCCATAAGCAGTGGTGAAGTGACTGGAGTCTGTACTCCTGTCAGCTGAAATTATACTTTCTTATTCACTTGTTTACTGCCAGGACAATGCTGTTGGCTCCCATGGGATTTCCCTTTCAGGTTCACTCCTAGTGCACCTGAAATCCTGAAATCCAGATAAATATCTGCCTGCTTTCTGTGGTACACAAGCAGTCCCAATTCCCTTTACAAGGAACAAGGAAAGGAGTATGACCCATGTGTCATGTGTTCCTTTTTTTTTTTTTTTTTCCACTCTTGGACTTACATATATCCTAACTCTTCATGGATATAACTTGGATCTACACTTATTCAGCTCAGTGGAAATAAGATATTAATTTAAGAGATTATTGGAAGTTTGGCCACTGAGAATATGTCTATTGCATGTCCTCAAAAGTAACTTTGCCTTTCTTTTGCTTATGTTTATACTTATACTCTCTGGGAGCAGTGTACTTGAAATCAGTGCTATGACTTTGAGCTACAAGCCATTTCCATAAGAGTGCTTAGTTTGTCATTTAAAGAAGCAAAGATTTTCATTAATTTAACAGTAGGCTAAAATCTGTTCATTTTGATCAAAACATCGGAAAAACTCTTTGAACTTACCTTAAAACAATGATGAACCAGACGTATTTCCCCGTGGTTTCTAATGTGACTTGAATCTGCTCTGTCTTAATCTGCATCATACCACTCAGTTACCCACTGGGAAATAAAATGCACTGTCATTAAAAAGGCAACTCCCAGAGAGACAGCAAAATTTGCCTAATGGAGGCTGATACAGGAACAATGAAAGAAATTCTAAATTATTTTTTGGAACGTTAATGTGCCTTTCTACTTGGCCACATTTATCTGGGTGCTTTTATTAACAAACCACTGCAGCCTCACCCCAGTAATAGCAGTTTCAGCCCGGGTTCCCAGACAGCAATACCCACCACCCAGGGAGGTTGTGCAAGCTGCCTGGTGAACGGATGCACTTCTCCAGCAGGTTTTTTGCAGGTTGGCAGGTTTCTGCTGGGTTGCTCTGGTGGGACCTCTGTGCTGTCTCTTACAGTTTCCTTGGCCTGCATGGAAAGCCTAGGTACCCAGATGACTCCTTGCGGAGCAGCCACATTGGCCAGCCAGCTCCTCGGTTCTGCCTGGAGGAGACAAACGGGTGTTCAATGTCAATCGCTTCACTGCCTGGTTTGGGAAAGGAGAAAAGAACTTGGTTTCACGCTGGTTAATTTTATATTCCAGGCTTGCTCAGAGGCTTACTTACTCATCTCCCAAAGTTAAAAGCTTAATTTTGATCTTGAGGAGTAATAGTTCCAGGAGGAATAGCCCAAACAACCTGGTGAAACTGAGGAAGAGTACAAGCAGTGAAGGGGTTCCCAGGATGACATTTTGATACTCTGTTCTCTGTGATGCCAAACACTGGTCTGTGGATGATCCCTGTCTTATTGCAGCATTGATGTACATCTACACTTAGATTTTTTTTTTCTTGCTCCTTTGGTTTGGAGTACTGCTGCTGTTTGCTTCAAGTTTCCACGCTACAGACAACTTTTTCATCCAGACTTCTGTCTCTCCTCTTCTTGAGCCAGTGGACCAACTCACAGCACTTTAACATCCTCCTACTAAAGACAAAAAATACAGAACATATTGATAGATTTTTGGCTATCTTTGAACATTACTTAGCAACTGGTGGCAAGGAGCCCCAGGACTGGTGGAGAGTGTGCTCTGTTAGAGAAGCGCCTACAGTATCCCTGGCACACTGCAAACCTGGCATTATCCAAAGGGCTCAGATCTTTCTCTTTCTTTACCAGCCAAGGCTGACTCTGAAGTCCTTCCTTTAATTCTCACCTGTCTCTACAGATTTCTGTTTCTGTGTTGTTGCCACTGGGAGAGGATGAAACACGACTTGGAAGTTGAGCCCAGTTCCTTGTTGGACACATTTAGTCTGGAAGTGTTGACACCACATCTACTCACCAAACTGTCTTCCCACCATTGCTTGAACATTTTCCAATATCTACAATGCTGCTTACTGATGTCTCACTAGTTTCTCACCTTCTTTCCTCTCTCTTTCATCCTCTGGCTTCTCTATTTCTACTGTTTCTCTTCAGTCTTTTCTAAGGTGTTTAAGGGAAACTTCTCTTTCATATAATTTCTGTCCCTGTCTTTACATTGATCAGCAATGTCACTTGTTTATTTGTTTGTTTTTTGTACGTGTGCTCCAGGTTATAGCATGTTTCATTACTTCCTATCTTCTTTAAGAGATAAGGACCTCAGGCCTGACCTGAGTTTGTTAGTAAAGTTTTAGAAAACTATTATGGATATCTAGCAGTTCTCCTTACATCCAGCATTTTTTGTTTAAGCCATTTATTTCTTGAAGGACTAGTACAATAAATAGCAAGCATAAGAATTTAGCAAGTCTGTCACGGAGTGGCTGTGTAGGGTTGCCTGTTGTGTTCCTGGTGTGGGTGAGAAACCACAAGTATTGCCAGACCATGGCGGCGTGTTGTCCAGGCCCATGCTCCAGGAAGGCTACAGGATGGTCTCATCTCTCCATGCTGAGCCCTCCTACTCCCTTGGTAAGACTCAGTGTTGCATCAGGCCTGAGGGCTTCTGCCAGTTTCGGTGTTTGTGTTCTGCAAATGTGGTTAATAATTGTGTTTGGCCAGGTCACAGTACAGAAGAACCCCTGGCAAGCAGGCTGGAGAACCATGCTAGTGTCCTCACAACAGTGATCCTCTTCTGAAAACTCATACCTGATATCCCAATCAGTTTAAGCAAGCATTACCAGGCACTGGGGTGGCAGGAAGGCGTCCTGCTCTCCCAGCCCCACCTCCTGATCCTGCAGCACACCAGCTTTCCATCAGCCCACCGCAAGTGAGCTGCATCAGGAACTGCTCTGCCTGAAAACTGACTTAGGAAAAAAAAAGTTATTTTTAGCTGGATCAATTTCCCTATCCGATTCTCTGCACAGCTCCACAAATGTTTGTGCTGGCCCAGCTGAAAGGTTGCTGTGGGAGTGGGAGTGAGTAGCCACAAGGAGGAAACCAGGAACTGTGTGCATCACCCTGAAAAATGGCCATGCACTTGTAGCATTTCATGATGAATGTGGTAAGTAAATGTTTTCATGTAAGTGAGGCAGCCAGAACAGTCTGAGAAGCAATGTTGGGAGTTGCAGAGCAAGAAGTTTTAACAGAGCTTTGCTGATCCTGAGAGGGCTTTTTCAGTGAACATAACAGCATCATCACAAAAGCGGCACGTTCTCTCCCACAGTCAGATTTTTCTGAGTACACACTGCAAGTGAGAAATGTATGGGATAAACAGTTGCATGCTTAATTGCTTAGAAAAGAATTAACTTCTATTATAATGCTACTATTATAATGTTTGCAGTGGCAGCCTCCAGGTTCCCTACCTTTTAGCATCGATGACCAAATCCTTAGTCACAGCTCGAGGCTGCAGAACATTGTCATTATTCAGTGGATAATGCAGAGATTTCAGTAATCCCCAAAGAAAAAAATAAAAAAAAAAAAAAAAGAAAGAAAGAAACCTCCCACCAATGAGCTTTTCAAAGCCAGAGTTTATGCACTGTATATTTAATGAGCCTAAGTGAAGCAGTTTTATTGTTTGTTTCCAGGATGGTTTCAAGCCTGTACTGACTGCTTGTCAGTGGGATTCCTGTAGCTAACATTTAAACAATACTTTCTAGGGGGAAGAAAGTAGATTTGAAATTCAAAGTCATGGATATTTCTAATACAGTTTTTTAGGGTTTAATTTTGCATGTAATCATGACACAGGCTAGCTTTCTCTGTGAAACCTAATGTCGTAATACATCACTGCACTTTTATCTGGGAGCTGATTGTTGCTTAATGCCTGCAACCAGGTTGTGAAAATTTGAGGCTTTTTCTCTGCAAAGTGAGCACTCATAAAGAAGGTATTTTTCAGAGCCCTGTCAGCTGAAGTGTTTTTGTTATTATGCTTGGGTGCTTTATGATGCTGTTAGCATCCTCCTTACATAGCACGCCAAACTGATCCATCATGTTTTGTTAGTAGCTTCACTACTTAATCTCCCTTGCATTTGTGTAGCATTTTAAACTTAAGTCACGATCCTCTAAATGCAACTTTCTTCTATTTGTGGTTGTAAACTCACATAGAACAAGTTTACTGAGGATTGCATTATTCAATATTTTTTGTTTACAAAAAGGAGAGCTGCAGAAGTGTCTGTGTTCCCAGGGACTTTGATCTACTCAAAGCTTTCTGTTTCCAAATAACGGAGGAGAAGCTGTCAAAGGCTCCAGAAATCTTACCAAGCTCCAAAGAATTGTGATGGTGTCGCAGGCTGAACTGAATTGACTCCGTGCCTTTTATTCTAAGTACCACCAGTTCAGACCACTGCTTTCTCAGTGTCTGCGAATGGGAGAGCCCCTTTCAGAGACCCAGTGGATTTCAAATCTCTCACTTAAAGTGCAAAATAATGTAATTTATTTTTATCTCTCCCATTGCTCTGCAGTGTATTTGCTTGCTACAGGTCCAGTCTGAGGTCTGACGGTGCTGGCACACTATGTCATTTTAAGATGAACATAAATACCAAAACCACAATACCAAAATTATAGCCCAAGTTCATTGTGCTCTATTTTAGCCTTCTCCTCACATCTCTAATTTTCAGTGGGCTGCTGGAGTTAGCTCCTACCGCATGGCTGCCCATCGTGCAGCTGGTGCCCACGATCTCTTGGTTTTTCTATGGAACTGGCTGGGCACGAGGGGAAACTCGTGATCCCGGTGGCAGTGATAACAATGCAGAGCTGGATCCTGACACGCAGGGAAGCTGGGGTTGGAAGTTGGCAGCCAAACAAAAAGAGGCCGGTTTTAAACCACCGTGCTAAATTATCCTAACACTTCGGATTAAACATGGAGTTGTTTTTGACACGCGCGCAGTCTCTCACATTGGAGTAGGTCATTTCTTGGTTCGGAATAGTTGTCTGATATTTCTGCATCCCGTGCTTCAAGCAGGGTTACACAATCAGTTTTAAATGCTTTGTGATAATGTCTTTGAGCATGCCATAAAGATAGCAGAGTAGCTTCTCTACAAGCAGTGACTTTCCAGAAATAGTAGATATCTCTGCTCTGAAAGGCTGTTCCAGACCCTCAGCCCTTTGATGGTTAGAAGTCTTTTTGTCTCCAGGCAGAACAATGTATTGTTAGTACGTACTTATTTGCTCTTGGGCCAGTGTTGACCCTTACCTTAAATAGCTCCGATGTATTTATATAGACAGCAATCATATCTCTAGTCAGGCTTTACTTCTATTACAATATTAAGAAAAAATCTTGAGTTGTTTTGCCTACTCTTATAAGCCAGAGTTCGCAGTCATCTGCCTCTGTTAGTCCTCGTCACAAACGTGCACACAATTTCTTGCTCCTGGTTTTCATTTTGGCAGCCCTCAGTGCTTAAGGTGTATGGTTTCACCAGTTCTCATGGTTTTCTACCTTCAGTGAAGGGAGATCAGCACCTCCAGCAGGAGCCTGGCCCCACCTGTATTAGATCCCACCTATATTAATAGAGAATATTTTTTCTGCTGAAGGTGCCTTTGGCCTGTATGGAGAGATCTTTACAGTTAGCTCATATTCAATTAGCTCTGATTCATATAAGATGCTCATATAAGGTGGCTAGAGTTTGGTAAGATGAATCCTGCCCTCACTGAACAGCCATGTGTGGTAGCAGTCAGTCTCTTGTAAGACTAGGAGATGATCTATGAGTGCAGATAATGACACCCATGCCACATATTGATGTGGTTCTCCTCCTTCAAGCTGGCTTTGTAGGGCATGAAAACACCTCACAATCTTTTTTGGAATCAGTTCATGGATACCATGGCATAATCCTTTATCATCTGTTACGCTTTGCTGCACTGAGCACATCCCATAGGAGAGCTTTGGAAGGAAGTGGTAGCCTGCTGTCCATGTGGAAGGCCTCTTTCCCTGATTGATTTTCCATCTGCATTTCACACTTCAAATCAGAGAAGTCTTTCTGAAGAATGCTAACACTGGCAATATAAGTATTTCCTTACTCAGCATCAGGGGCAGCATTACTAATTTTTGTACTTGGGCTTCGAGATCTGCTCTGGGTGATCCCATGTCTGTGTATCTACGTGATGGGAGACCCTGTGCATTTGCCCACATGGATAATGGCAGCATCCTCTGTACTCTTATTAAGCTTAGCAATTAAATGTGAAATTTGTGTCTGCACAGCAGACTACTCAGAAGGCCATGAAGTGTGTAAACTCCTTTTCTGGATTAGGTAGACCTTTCTCATGACCCACTCCATAGGGATGAAATTGTCCCATGAGTGAAAAGATGTGTTTGAAAAGTAAGGCTCAAGTGTGACACACACCAATGCAGTCTGTTAATGTCTTCAACAACTGTAGTTGGTTTTCAATTATTTATGGTAATATCTTCTAGCCTGGCAGTAAACATACTGTAATAGTTTTTTTTTTTTTTTTTTTTTTTTTTTTTTTTTTTAAGTAATGAAGTACTAGAAATATGAGATCTTGCTACTAGCATAAATTAAAGTTCAGCTGAGAAGCGGGATGAATCCCCATAGGGGTAAGAGGGGCTGGGGAGTTCTTTAAATATGTGTGGATTAGCAGTAAGAATTAATGAGCTGTTTTTATTTATAGAAGCAACATCTGATCAGTCTTTCCTCGTAATTTACAGTTCCCCAAACATGGATTTACTTTGCTTTTCCTCAGCTAGAGGCTTTAAACTCAGTTATAGTTTTTCTATGTAACCAAGATTCATCAGTATTTTAAATGGGAACTCCATTTTGTCCTAGAATAATTACTCCTGATTTATGCTCTGTCTGTCTTGCATACAGTGGGCCAAGTTCCTAGTTAAAATTCACATAGCCCCACTCATGTCAAAGAGGCTTGTACCTGTTCAGAGACAGAAGAAGGCAGCTGTAGAGATGCCTGAAGCCACAATTCAGGCCAGAAATTTCATTTACGATCCTAACCGAGTCCCTCAGGGTGGGATTTATCCACCTGCAGGCAAGATTCCTTCCTTAAGCTGCTCTCCTGGGCTCTCTCTACAGTTAGAGGAGAGAGCAGTTTGTAGGTTGGGTCACTGATTCCACTCCAAAATTGTTGTCCCATAGGGCAGAGGTTTGGTGTTCCTGCTATGTGGTGCTCCTGCATGAACTTCTGGACTTGCCTGGAAGCCATCCTGGGTGACTCAGTGAATGATTCCCCACTGACAGTTACCTCTCAAGTGTTCTAGACAATCTTAAATGCATTATTTATGTAAGTGAATGATATCAGTGTTGTAATAACTCCTACCACAGCTGCAGTTGCATCTTATCTGTATTTTAAAAAGAACAACGAGGAATAAATGGCAGTGATTTTGGCACCAGGGAGACAGTACACCATGACATGGGATTTCACGTATGATGTCTGTCTGTCTGAAGTGTCAGTGTTATCCCAACACTCTCTCTGTGTTAGCAAAGTATCTGAACCACTAGGATCCACCACTTGAGAGTCTCCCTTTAATACAGATTTGTAAACTGTAGCCGCTGTGATTATTTCAGGTCCGTAATCTCATTGCCTAAACACTCCTGTATTGAACAGTCTGATTTAATTACTATCCTGTAAACTGATTTATTCCAGTCTCCTCTGAACGTGCTTGCTTTTGTCTTCTTATGGCTGGAAATGCTTCTGTGCCTTCTGCCTCATGCTGCAGGCATCCCTTATACTACTGTCCCTTCCCCAGTCCTCCCAGTGCTCTTGCAGGTGGCTTCTGTTTCCATAGGTGAAAACGCTCCTGATTTCTCTGAGTACCTTAATTGCTTATTCACAGTCCTGCTTTTGCTCTCCTTTTTATTTTCTCTTTAGTCTTGAGTATATTTTCTTGCTGTCTCTTCAAAATTCTATTTAGTAGCTTCCTTGATGGTTTCATTTTCTATAGGTATGACATATTACAATAACCCTAACTCAGATATGTAGGTGTCTTTTCCTATTATTACCATTATTATGCCTGCCACATTCATTACCAACTGGCAGCCACAGGCTTTCCATATTAAATATTTTCCCCTTGAGTACCCTCTATTTCTCCTCTCTCAAGTTTATTTTCCTCTCAGAGTATGGGGACAAATTATATGCATAACTACCATTAATGGTAATGGGAACTGTGTCTGTAAATCTCCCTTGCATCAAAAGGAGAATGGGCCTCCTTGTTTCTTGTCATCTCATATGTCACCCCAGTGGGCTTTCTCAGAGCTTCCCCTGTGAGATTTACAGAATTTCCCCCCTTGCCATCACACCCTGGCACACGAATATGAAACTTGCAGGGAAAGCAGGGCACAAGTAACAGCACATTGAGCAGATATCAAAATCCATATTGAAAAATGGGTGAGCTGTGGTGGCGAGGTGTAGAATAGAGGCAGTCACTAAGGAGGATGAATGTGAGCTGTGCCATGAATAATTAGATGAAACATAAATAAAACAGTGACATGATTTGTTTCCCCAGTTGCTTCACGAATTGGAGACACCAGCCCTGCCTGTTCCGTACCAGAGGGGAAGCACTGGGTTCAGTGGTGTTCATCCTGATCTGCACTGATGAAAGCGAAGAAAAATTGGTTTTATTTTGAGAGATGATATTGAGGGAGTCATTGGAGAATAATGAAGCTATTGGGCTGGCTGTTTAAAGTCTCCTGTTACAGCCTTGTGTATGTCAGGGCAGAACTCATACCTCCCCAGTGTGATAAATTAGTATTTACCCTGGAGCAGATATATATATGTTATAGTATCAATGTGTCTCATGAGCGAGATGGGAGACTGAACCATGACAGAAAGGAAAATGCAAGGGAATTAAGCCATTTGGCATGGTAAAGGAGGCCGTATTGTGAAGGATAGCAGGGTTTAATACAAGAAACAGCAGTGCCACGTGATGAGTTCAGTAGGGTGCTTTAGCATATTGAACAAAGCTACTTAACTGAAACAAAAAGCTGGCCCACATTAATGAATATTTTGAAGGGGTTTTCTACGTGTTTTTCTTCAGAGGTCACAAACAGACCACATACTGAATATTGCTTTTTGCTCACAATGGAAGGCTCTGAGCTGTGAACAGAAGTCCCATTGGTTTCAGTAGAACAGGATCCATTCATGAGGGCTGGCTTCTCATGCTGGCACCATTGTTATTATTCTTTATTAATTTGTATAGCATCCAAACAAGCACTTTGCAGACAGATGAAGTAAGGTTTTTGCCCTGAGGAGCATGAGAGTATAATTAACCCATAGCAGTAACTTTAACAGGATAATTCCAGCACTTAAAATTAAATACATGTTGTTTCTAGAATCAGAACTGGGGGAAGGTAGGGGCCGCTCCTGCAAAGCTGGGACATCTCCCCCAGAAAGCCCAAATTCTTTCCTTCCCCTGCCAACGTCTCATGTACTCTATGATTTTTGACCTTTGGGCTTTGATGTCTAGGAAGGAAGAAGTCCCAAAGCTGTACAGCTGCAGGTGTACACTCAAAAAATGACCCACTAGGAAATGTAGAGGACTTTACAAGCTCGTGGTAGAGCTGCTCCCTCTTGCTCCTTGTCTAGACTGAGATACAGAAGTTGTGGAGGTGATGTCCTCACAAGTGATCTTTGTCCTCAGCAAAGGGTAGGGGAAAACTGCCTCATGCTACAGCTTAAAATTAGAACACTAAAATTTCATAGATATTTTGAATGTATTCCTATAAGACATATAGTCAACTATTATTTCTACTCATGAGTTATTTTTAATAATTCCATGGTTTTGATTTCCATTTTATTCAGAGCCAGTTCAGTCCTGTAATAAGAAAGAGCAGCTCCAAGGCAAACCTAAGGATCAAATGTAAAATGAGGCTCCAAAGTCACGTCTGATCTCATTTGGCAATGGGATGGGTGCTGTTATGTGACAGGAGGGCATGACTTGGCTTTTGCACTTATTTTTGGCTTTGTCGTAATTGTCTTGGTGTCTGTACTCTTAGTTATATGTCCATGTAAGGTTTTACATCCCTGTGAGTGGCTGGAGACTTGAACCTAGAAAGGACCTTTTACAAGACAAGGGTTGTTCACAGCTGATGCACCATTTATATTTTGCTTGCATGAAACCATTCTGAATACAGAGAAACAAAGACTTTGCTGAACCCGAAAGCTAGTTTAACTGACTTCTCTTTTTTTGAGTCCTTAAATTCTTCTAACTGAAAAAAGTAGCATTGTAATCTGCATTAAAATTACAAGTAATAATCATAATAATGATATCCAGATTTTATGTACCATTTGTATTTCTTATTAGAGGTAGTCTCCAGCTATGATGATAATGTGTGAAATAATTTCCATGGGCTCATGCTCTTGCTATGAAAATATGAGTTCAACCCATAGTTTTCAGTGAACACTTTGTTAGAAAGAGTCTTTATTAAAAAAAAATGGTCACTTGGGAAGCAATTACTAATAATTACAGAATCCTTCATCACTGCTTTTGATCTTTCACATGCATGGATCTAAACCCCTAATATTCACGTTGCTGACAGTACAGCACTGTTCAACAATAGCTTTGATGCCAGTAAGAACAAAAGGGCTTTTTAAAAATATTCAATTCAGCAATTACTGTCACAGCCCTACTCCTTGAATGCAACTGTGTGTGTTCTTTGCAGTTAATGAATTCATACTACCTTTTAAAATTTACAATACTTTTTCCAGTCCTTAGAGTTTTTAGATGCGAATTGTATCAGTAGTGATATCCATCATCTCTAGGTGCTTGCTCTGTGAGCGTGTGTTGCTCTCTGTGCAATGTGTACGATTACTTTTGAACCACAGACAAGATAAAAGTTGGGCCATTTCATGCCCTAGGCAGGGGACATCTGCCAAGCATATATTGTACTCTACCAATAGGTCTTCAATCTTTCACATCCCCGTGAAATTAATTTTTCCTGGGGCTGTAGATAATTTGTCTTGTCTAATGAAAGTACAGTCATTTCACAAATGACAGACAGAATGATTCTGGAAACTTGTATTATAGAAAATACCTTATTTTTTGATATGAAAAGCCTATTTGTTCTATGAGAATAGTTTTCTGTTTAATTTTCTTAAGAAATATGAAAAGAAAGCATAGAATGAGAGAAACAGATTGTTATGCTAAGGCAGAGGTATTTAGAATAGGTCTGTAATGTGAAATATAGGAGACATCTCTATAACTCCTGCCATACACACATAAATTGTGTAAGGTGAAATTGAGCCAACACTGTTCGCTCGGTTGTAAGCTACAACATTGTTTGCCTGTTTAGACTATGAAGCTTTTGGGACGAGGGACCACCCCACTGTTCTGCATCTCAACAGCTTCTGGAGCCCTCAGAGTGCTCCTACTAGATTGCTGCTGCCTCGTGCTTAGTTGCTGAAAGGTTTTCAGCCACATGATGGAGAAAGGCCTCCGTGGGTCATACTGCAGGGGTGCAGCCTTCCCTTTCTCTGTCCTGAGGCAGGAGATGCACAGAGTTGTTCTCTGACCAGGGACCACCAAGAGCTGGGTTGTGGCTGGCGTGTGTGCCATCTAGCAGGGCCTCTCTCAGCATGGGGCTGAGTTCGATCATGTCTACACCACAGTAGCCCAGGATTGAGGTCTCTTTCCATCTTTATGCTCTCCTGTACAGTATGTGCCTATCTGGCAGATGCTGGGGGCAAAATAACTGGCTCTGCCTTGCTGTGGGGTCAGGGAATAGGAGAGGAACTGGCTGTTAGACAAGGACTCATCATCGTGAAATAGTCAGTGTAGGTGGGATACACTAGAGAACTACAAATCCTGAATATGGAGAGGGTATATAAAGGCTAAACATTCACAGTCTCATCCTGAGTGAGGATGAATGTCCATCAGATGGAGTTATTTGGGAGTCAGGTTCAGAAGATGGCAGTTCTCAGTGTAACAGGCAATGGGTCCATGGGACTCCCTGCCAAAGGGTGTTGTGAATGAAGAAAATAAAGGAAAAACTGGACAAGTGCTTGGAAGAGAGATTTTACAAAGGATTATTAACCAAGCAAAGCACGTCAGGCTTAGAAAATCTCCTCAGCAGGAAATACTCAGAAGCTGAGATAGTCTGTGGGGGAAATACTGTAAATGTTTGCCCATTTCTTATTTTTCACTGAGTGTGTACTTATTGATGCTGCTGGAGACAGAAACTGATGGACCCTTCACTTGAACCAAAATGACCATTCATATGTCCTCACGTAAACCACGGTGCTGTGGTGAAAGACAGTCGTGGTTGTTACCTGCACAAAGGCAGCAGTCACTTAACGATGGTCCTGATGTTCCTCGGACACGACTGGAAATCAGCCAAAGCAGTGCATGCCTGGGGCCTGCAGGAATATACCCTGGGATCTGTCTGGCTTGGCTGTCCTTTCATCCTTTCTGAGCCTTGAAGTCATTTATTTGCAGAGGATTTTGAACGCTTGCTATTGCAGGCTGGAAGCTTGCCACTGTTGTTCTGCATCCGAATCTCTGGGGATTTGCTGAATGTTTTGGTTGAGTCAATTCCACTTTAAATACACTTCCAATTTTAAATGGTGGCCCCAGCAGCAGATTCAATCATCAACAACCTAAAATAACTCTCCTTCCTCTCTGCCTGGGCTCTTTTGCCACAACTCCTGATATGCTCCTGGATCTGAGGTGGCTGTGGAGTTTCAATGACGTGGCTTATCTCATTCTGTCAATTTAAACAAGAAAAAACTTCTTAATAAATCATGTAATTACAAGTTACCCTGAGATAGGAGTCCGAAACCTGCTGGATTAGGGAGCTCTACCTACCATTTACTTCCCTAGAAGCCAAAAAATTACCCCTGACACTCCCCCTACCCTCCTGCCGTGTCTTTTGTTATTTGCATCCCTTGATGAGTTTGCAGTGGACTTGTAGACCTCCTTCCACATTAATCAGCTCAGGGTTACACTCAAATAAATCAATATTTTATCATGCGGTGTTTCCACTGCTGGGCTAAACACTTTGCTTCTTTCTGGAAATGGCTTGAAGAAGAACTGGGTACTCAGAAGCTTGCCCGTTTCCCTAGCTACATCAGTTGGTTTAACAACAACATCAACAAATAAATAGTTTCTTCCTGCATACTTTGCCTTTCTGATACCCTTACGTGGTCTCTATGATACCAGAACTAGTGCAGCAGGAAAGCTATTGATAGCTTATTAAAAAGCTCCCATAAATTATTTCGATTTCTAAATGAGTTCCTATTTTTATGAACTTTGCTTCATTTGAAAAATCATTTTCAGTGGCCTTTACAGTAAAGGATAGATTTCTACATTTTCCTTCTATACAGAATGCTGATAGATTCTCTTTTCTAAGAAAAATATCTGAGGTCATAATATAACTCATACTTTCTGAGCAAACTAGGAGCAAAGATGATTACAGACAAGATGATACCTACATACTTTTTGTTTTTACGTAATATTTTCATTTGAGACCTGGCCCTCCATGCTTTGCAGAAGGGAGCTTTAACTTTGCAAGAAGGAAGGGTCACATCCTAAGCTGATGATGGAGAAAGCATGGGATCGGGTGCTGCCACAGCAGCTGCAAGGAGACACAAAGTCAACAGGGTCCTGAGTGAGACCTCCAGTAGAGGACAGCCTGGTGAGAGGCTTTCTGGCCTGCCAAGGCACGAGATCTCCATTGTCCTCTTCAATCCAAATATGCTAATATGTAATATCCAACTGCTTTCATTGTGCTCATCACCACACTAAGTGCCTGCAGGAATCATGCTTGTTTTTTTTTTTTTTTTCCTTTTTTTCTTTCTTTTTTTTTTTTTTTTTTTTTTTTCCCACAAACTCAGCAAAGAGTAGATTAATGGCACTTTCTGTTCCTCCTACTTTTCCTCCTACTCATTCATTTGCTTCGGGCAGCAATAAACTCAGCAATTATAGCAGCAGCAGCAGCCACCGCCAGCTTCCAAACAACGCGTTCGGCCAAGAAGAAAGGCTTCTTCAGGCCTGTGCCGTGCTGCCCAGCCCACGGTCAGAACAAAGTTTGTGCCTCCCAACAGTGAGGAAGGCAAACGCGCTAGAACAGAGGCTTGCAAACACCCTTCCCTTCCTCCCTTGCCAAAAGTAAACACTGAACTGGTTTGCAAACCTGCTTGAGGACGAGGAACTGCCCTGGTTTCCACGTATTTAAAACAAGAACTTCTCCTTTCCTCGACCAGGACAGCAGCTCCAAAGGATGGAGCTCCAAAATGCTCCATTTTGAAGCAGAAGTCCTGGAGAAAGTTGCCAAGTAATGAGAACATGGTGGCACAAAGTGATGTGGGGAGATCTTTACCTGTCAATACCACTGGCCCTACATAGAGGGGCATTTCATCCCTAGCCTTGGTCTTCAGAGCATTGCTCTTGGTAATGTTCTGTTAGCTACAATGGGTTGAACTCTGCAAGAAGGGACACTTAGTACATTAAGTCAGAGTTTGCCTGAGTAAATTCAGGTTTTCATTAGATTACCTTTTATTACAGTGAACCTACTCTTTGAATGTTTATCACAGTTCCCAGATGAATCAACGTCAGAAGAGAAAATTGATATCTTCAATTAATATAGGCAATGATGACCATGGACTGAAGTCTCCTGGATCTTACCATTAGGATCAAGAGGATCTACAATGGCCACCAATCTTTATTTCTTTTTCAAATCTAAAGAGAAAATTGAATTTTCTGTTTGCAGTAAATTGTATGTTAGGACCTACCAAGATTTATAAGGTCAAACCCTAGCCTCTGCTGGCTTCAGGGGCAGCATTTCACTTGTGTCTAAGGACAAAGCATACTCCACCTTTCAGCATGTCTTCTTCCCTCTCCGTTGACAGGCAGTGTTTTGAATTTAAAGTGAAGTTGCAAAGCCAGAGTGACGTCTCTAATGAACATTTATTCTTGCTTTTGTTTCCCTTAATCAGAGCCAAACCCAATAAATATCACCTATACTGAACATTTATATACTTGTGCTTCTTGGGTGGGTGCTTGTGAGCCACTTTGCTCAGATACTCACTCCTGCCTGTGAGTCAGTTTGAGTTTCTGGACCAGCCGGTCTGTTCATTTGCTATTCTTTTTTCCTTCTTCTGAAAAAGAACCAGTTTGGGGAATCCCTGTTTGCACTCATTAACAGAGGTTGCCCTGTGGACTGCAGTTCCTTTGTGTCTACAAACATGCCTCGGGAAAGATGAGAGGTGTGCCTTCTGCAGTTGAAAATAATTAAATGAAATAGCATTGCCGATTGAGAAAGCCAGGGAGGCCTTTGACCTTTAGAATAAGCAATGCCAGAAATAAAATAACGTGTTAGGGTGTTGTACGAATTAAGTGTATTATTGAGTCTAGTGGGAAGAAAGCCAGCATCTTAAATGGAGGGCACCGGAGTCTCATGTTGATTGCAAATGACACTGCGATGCAAATCGCAAGCCAATGTTTCAGGCTATGCTGTTCGCCTCTTGCCACTCCGGGGACGTGTCTGTGCTCACTTCATCAAGAGAAAGAAGCAGTTCTCCCAGAGGTATGCAGGGACCCGGGTGGCCAAGCCAACCTACGGACTCCTGAGTAGCTGAAATCTCCCACTGAGCCACAGGAACAGAGAAAATCCCAAGGAATCTAATACTTGACTATTGTAGGGCATGGGTACCTTCTTTTAGCTGGGGGGAAAGCAGAATAATAATTGGAGAAGGAGTGTATTTGTGTTTTTATTTCTGTCTTAGCACTCCCCTGCTTCTGCCTCTCAGAAGACTGCGGAGGTGGTGCTGTGTCTGCTCCTTTCCTTGTATAGCCAGGATGAAGAATCTGTTATTTCAGGAGTGTGGGCAAATTTCAGCCCCTGTCTAACTCCACTTCACACACGGTGAGGATCAGCTATCGTTCTCTGTGTTTACACCAGGCTGTGAACTGCAGCATTAGCTGATGTATGTATGCTCCCTGGCTATCCTAAAGCTGATGTTCCAAGAGCACACAAAGAACAAAATAAGATATAAACCCCCTCTTCTCCATAAACAGATGTGTAAAGTACTGTAACTCTTCTGCAGGAAAGGCTTTCTCTTTTCACCCATGCGTGACAGAGGATCTGTTAAATAGCCGCCGTACTTAAGGATTTAAAAAAGAGTGTAGCGTGATCCCTGCGGACAATTATGTTACACTTTAAACAAATGAATTACCAGCAGAATATGAAAGGGAATATACTTGAGGCCAAATGTCTCCATAACCCACTGGAATAACAAGGAGGCTCATTCTCTTTTAGGCTCTCTGCAGCTGCCCTTGCTGCATTGCAATGCCCATTATAAGCAGAGGAGTGACCCTGAATTTTGCCTTTAAACCTCCACCAATTGTTCTGTTATAATACTGAGCCATTTTATATTTTCTAAGCCTTTCCCCACAGATATGAGAACAATGCTAGGAAGAATTTAAAGAGCAGTTGTCGTGACTCTTCTTTAAGGGGGGTGAGTATTCACAACCTGCTTGTCCCAAGGGCTGAATCCCAGCGGGAACCAAGGGGCTCAGTGGTTGTCTGGGCTTCTGCGATTTGCCCAAGGCCATACAGCAGGGGCAGAGGCAGGGTCTGAGATCAGCAATTCTCCAGGCAGATCCCATTCCATTCCGACCTTGAAAACGTAGAATTCCCAATCCCTCCTTATGGGCATTAGTTAAAATCGAAGCACATTTTCTTAAATACTCAAGCAGCCAGACACCTTGCTTTTTTTTTTTTGTCCCTCAGTTCTACTGTCTCTGGGAGCCTCACTCAAGAGCTAAGCCTATTTAAGTTTCCTATAATGATGCATATTGTTAAAGTTTATTACAACAGAATTTAATGGTCGGGAAGCAAAAGTCTGCAGGCTGAAGCATTATATCAAAGGTAACCTTTTAATAGAAAATTTTGCAGACATGGTAAATTTAATCCAACTCAACTATTTTACTCTTCATGGTGTCTTTCTCATATCTCCGCCAGGCGGGGAGAAAACAGGCCTGATTCCCCCCCCTGCCTTGCATAATTATTTATACTTCTACGAAGCAGATATAAAGTGCTTCCAAATCCCGGTGGCAGCATTTTCCACGCAATTGGCAGGGAAGCTGAGAAGTGCTCAGGGGATCAAGCAACAGAGAACTGGGGACTACGGCTCAGCTTCATCCCTCCCCGCTTCAAGCACGTATGGAAACAGACTTCTGCATGTGGCTGCCGTAGGTGTCCTCTGATGTCAGCGATGAGAAATAGGCCACCTGCAATGGGAAATTCAGGTCTAAAATGTGCTGAATCAGTATCTGTGGTTAACTCTGTCTGTCACCAACCTAAAAAGTTCCATTCAGTTGCTGTAACACAGGTGTTTAGCATCATTTGAGATGCCCAAAGAAATCCTAACTGACCTCCAGCTGCCTCACCAGAATTGTGTGGGTTTCTCATAGATCTTGTGTCATATGTGCCAGGCTTGTGCAGACATCTTAGACACCCTAGGGAAACTCAGATGGCACCAGATGCTTATGTTAAAGCAACTGACTGAAAGTGAAATTAATTACACAGCCCCCTAGATCCTGGGTGGGTGAACTGGGATGAGGGAAATGCAAAGTTTGTTATAGGCAGCCTGTTGTTCTTGAACTGAGGAAGAACAACTGATTTCCATCACCGTAGGCTAACCCCTTTAGCTAACAAGACCTTGACCTCAGAGAGGGGCAGGAAAAAAGGTTCAAGTGAGACCTTCAGAAATCTACTGTGGACTTGCCTTGTCTTGCCTTCCTCTTTATTGCCAGGTGATTGGGATACAAGTCCAAGCATTGGAGAACAGATTGTGTGGAAATCACAATTGCTTGCTTCTCTGATCAGATTCTGGATGCTCCTGATCATATCTTTTCACAGATCTGTACCTCAGCTTCCTTTTCCATAACTGGATGGCATGATGCTGAGATCCCTTGCAAGGAGGTTTGACAGGCTATGGGAAAGGCTGTGTGATGATTTGATTTTGGGGAAGACCTGGTATCTGTTGTACTCTGGAGATGCAGTGTGTTAACTATATAGGAATATTTTATAGAAGAAGTAGTGTCTGTATGTTCTTTCCCAGCTTCAGGTTAGTGCTGTGGATACATGATCCTCCCTAGCAAGAAAATATTTCATTCTGATACTTTGAGAAATGAATCACAGTATCTTTCTGTAAGTAAAACCAGAAAAGAAACACTGAAATTCTCTGAGATACGATTGTTACTGCTCTCCATCACACTTGTCATAAAGCTTGATCTAGCATATATAATAATGTGACACTGATCTAGCGAAGTTCTTGCCCAGCTTGAATAAGAATTTCATTTCTGCTGTTGCCTTTAGCGTGGTTCAATCCTTTACTCCTTCTGTCTCCCCCTGATTACCTAGGAAACCTATTGTGTTCCTTCCATTACTCTCAGAAATTCTTCCACTGAGAGCTGTCATGATCTACAGTGCACATCCTAAGCGCCAGGTGACAAATCACCTAGAGAGATTTCCCATGGCCAACTGAATGCAAATTATGCAGTCCTGGAGCAATCAGTTCTTCTCTTAAAAAGGACGTTGACCCCCACCGCTGTCACAAATACTCACTATATTAATGTTGAGCCAAGCTCAGTTTCCACACAGCATTTGACCTTGTCTCCTTATGGAGACATCTATAATGTTCCACAAGGAAGTTAGTACTCTTCCAGGCTGTCTGATAGGATTCTATATAAAATTATTCTAAAATGGGCAGGCTATTTTAAGGAATGCAAACACCCTTTTTAAAGCTAATTTGAACCATTTTGCATCATGCCACGAGACAGATATTGACCTCTGTTCAATGCAGGGAGATTATTCAAACATCCCCAGGAAAATATTATTTTCCTTTACATTTTCTAGATTTTTCTCATAATACATTTAGTGGTTGAGTTGGAGCAGCACTGGGGTTCAGTAGTACATCTCCTGAGAGGATTTTTTTAAGTGGCAATCCCCTGTTCAGTCCTTTAAACCTTCCCAGGTGTAATGTTCTCCAGGCCCTTAGTTCCCCTTGGTGTTTTGGTGGTAGATATCCTTCACAACTAATTATCCTTTAAGCGAAAGGAAGTCCATTTCTAGTCTAAAGGCAGAACCTAGATGTATGTTTAATTTGGTTTAATGACTTCAATTTAAACGATCATTTTCAGATACTTGTATTAATGTTCTTAACTGCTTCCTGTCAGTAGGAATCTTGCCATCATATGACATTACCTACATTTTCCAGCAAAAGGCTGCACAAAGCCTTGTTCAGACTAGTGGCATGCATCTCCCTAGCATGAAGGTGAAAGAAGGACTGGATCAGGTTCAACAGCTGCAGAGAAAGGACATTGCAGGAGGCATACACCAGTAAAGTACGCAGCAGCATGACTGTAGTGTGCATGCATGCATGTTCTGGGTTTGCACAGCACCTTATCTCAATTTCCTAGGTGCTACTAGCATAAATAATTGGTCTCGGCATTGCGATAGGAGGCTGTGAAGGACATCTAATGAAGCTTCCCCTAGGGGAAAACTCATTTGTCAAAAAAGATATAAAAAGTATCACTTTGTTATAGGGAACTCATTACACAGGATGATGGGCAATGGATTGATAGCCACCTCCTACGGTGCAGTAATCTTTTGTCTTTATGATATATTGGCATGCCATTATCATAGGCTCTTGTAATAGGGGTGATGTTCAGCAAGGGAATGGGCCTCAACCGAGCTACTGAAAGCTTCATTTGATGTGCAAATGGAAGGTCCAGTTCAACAGGGAACACATGTACCAAATGTGTGTACATGAAACTCCACTTAATTTCTGCCATAGCCTGCAAAGAACACAGTGTATCAGATAAGACTGGACCCCTTGAGGGACTGCTTATCTTAATGTCACTAGCAGGGGTAAATTGAGCTTTCAGCCTGGAAAAGCTTTTCATTCAAAGTGAACAGCTTGAGATGTGTCGTGGCCCTGATTAGAGAGTGAACTCATGAACTGAAGGTTGAAAATTATCTTACATAACAAGAATAGAGCAGGAAGAGACCCTCAGGCATATCCTAAATCAGTATATTCCTGAAAACAAAGCTTTTAGGGAAAAATCCTAACAGACTATTCCTTCATAATCTTTTCTTCCTAAAAGTGCCTTGAAAATCACCCAGCTTTGTGGAGGAAGGAGAAAGAAAGAGATCACATTTCCCCAAAAGAAAGACAAGCATCCTCTATAAGTGTCTGTTTCTTGCCAAACTGTGAAACTTGGAGAAGCTGCCACTATTTTCAGTGAGGCTTCACACCTGCCAAAGATCCACTCAGAACATCCTAAAACTAACTCAGGGTGACAGCTCTTGTTTCCAGTAAACAGCATAACACTTCAGATGATGTATCTTGAACTTCAGTGTAGTGCAAACAGGTCTAAGGTGAGTGGTTGAGTACAATGGGAAGAATCAGATCGTACCCTTAGAAGGTATGTGAAACCAAAATAATTCAGATTATGCAGTGTACTTTTGGTTAAGCCAGAGTGAAGACAAACAGCCTTTGTTTGATTTTAACAGAGCTACTTGCAAAATAAAGAACTACTCAGTCTGAACAGATGTGAAGAAATCTGGCCCTACGACATGAAACTAAATAAAACCAATCTTTCTCCCCTGCATACAGTAGCTAAAAGGAACTGTTCTTGAAAACATCTATTTTCCCTCACTCAGAGGCTATGTTAAGTAATTACTTAGTGGCAGGCAGATCAAATTCCAGCTATGTTAAAGGGTACTCGAAACAGTAGAAACATTTAAAGTGAAATATTTAAAGCTGGATCTGTGAGGGTCAGGACTAATTTGTGAATCATCAAATGGCTCAACGGCAGCCTGCATATAAATGTTCAGTTTTGTGCTTTGGTTTGTCATCATCATAAAAATTGATTCTTCTGGGCTGCATGACTAATATTTATAGGCAAGACTCCTTGGTGGAACAGAGGTTATAATAAAAGACTCTGTCTGCCCAGGTAAGATAAGAATCAGATGCAAATTTACAGTGCTCTTGATACTCCGTACTGCCTCTCCACAGGGTCCCTTTGCTGGTTGGATGTATCACAGATATAAAATTATAGATCTTCTTAAGGTGACTGGTGTAGAACCCCTTGACAACCAACAAGGAGAAATGAGTATCTCCACGCTAGAAGAGAGGATATGTGCTGCTACACACCTTCCTCCCTATATAGGGGTATCTGCAAAGGGCTTTTAGGAAAGACTTTTTGCTGAGCAGTGGTAGAAGAAATGATTTTCACCTTCTGGACAAAGTAGCAAGTTCTGCATTGCATCTAAGAAAGTTATTTCACACCAAAGCATTTTCAGACATGACCACTCTAGGGGCCATGTTTTGCTCCTTGATGGATTATTTTGGATTTGCACAAGAGTAACTGCAAAGTGTTTTTTGCCCCGTAATGGCCAAAGTTACTTATTAGAAAGATAAAATTTTGGCACCGAAAGATAAATTTTGGCAGGGAAAAATAGAAGATGCAGTTCAAAAATTAGAAAGTTAGATTTATATAGAAACCTCCAGTAGAATGGAAAGTAAAATACAAGTTAACTTACTAGGGTAGCGACAGAGAAAAATGTATATGTAATAAGAGAGAATAAAAGTGTGACATGCAGGAAAGCTGGCAAATGATGTCTTTTATTTTATGGATGCAGTCACCTAAGAGGAATAAATCTGGCTTCCTAGGCAGGGGTCAGTCTTCCTTCATCCTGCCATTTCAGAGGTGACGAAATGATTTCCCTAGGGAAAGCATTGTGAATGACAGCAGAAAACCAGGAAAAAAAAATCATTATAAAATGTGCTACTGCTGCACTATCTTATACTATTATTTAACCCATTGCTGTACCCCTGACTACAAGGCATGCTGCTTTGAAGCGTTCTTGCTCTTTGTTTTCTTTCTAAGGATGCAGACCACGCCAAAAGCTAGTAGGAGCAGTGGGCCAAATTGGTTTTTCTCTTGGCCACATCATGTGTTTTTGTGGTAAGATGTGAGAATTACACCGAATCCTGACTCTGCAGGGCTGGCTGCCATTTATTTCCTTTTTTTTTTTATTTTATTTTATTTTATTTTATTTTCTGCTCCCACTCTGCCACTGCTGTGAGCACTACTGGACAGAAGTCAAATTGCAGAGCCACGCAGGAACAAGGCTCTGTTGCACTTGTTCTTCTGCAGACATCTGCTAGTTCTCCAGCGAGTACTGGAGCTTGCTGTTTTAAAATCAGGTTTCTCTGTGGCATGCTGAGTGCTCTTATCCATTACCCAGGACGTGCCTCGAATCAGCTGGAATGTAAAATATGCTTTTCGGGAGTTGCAAGAAGACTGTGTCAACACTGCAGGGTTTATGTTTTAGCTCACCAGTTAATGTTCTTTGGTCAAGATTCTTCAGTTCTTCTCAGTGGTGATCACTGGGAAAAATATTTTCTGTGTTGAATGCTACTGCTCCACGCTAAGCTAATGGCACACGTCCCAAGGGACAGATTCAGAGCCTCTGGAGGTGCTTCTTCATTACTGGGCCACTTGGGCCTCTACCAGGTGAATGTGCTGTGGCTTCATGTTCAGGTTTCAAGAGATTTACTTTCCCTTTTTATTACTCCTGACTATTTATTGCACGTCCACATAATTATATTTGACACTTGGTATAGATGGAGGCCAGATGTTGTAGCATCCCTTGCACCTTGCTGGGCTGCTTACAGCCTTACTCACATTTTAAGCCTTCCAGTACTCACAATACACAGCAAAAAATGATCACAGAGCAGACAGCTTGGTCCCAGAATGAGACTTTTGGGTACTCAGTGCCTCTCGGGAGGTGAAGTTGTCCCCTCTGGTAGCCATGCCCACAGGAAAAGTCTCTTGGGTAAGCACTCCCTTGCCCCCTTTAGCCATTCTCCCCTGTCCCCTCCATTTGGGGACACAGCCTTCTATGCCGCTGTGTGGGACTCAGCTGATTGCCAAAGAAACCTGTAAGCAAAATCACTGAGAGGGGTGAGGGAGAACCCCATTGAGAAGGTGGAGCAGCAGTTTTTGGGGGCCTAGTCAGGAGGCCAGTCTGCTGAGCCACTGCTTTGAGGTGGGGAAACTCCTTGGGGGTTTGGTGATGGTTGGGTAGCCAAAAGCTCACTTTTGAAGGCTTCAGCCTGAAAAGTACTGCCGTTACTGACATCACCTTGCAGTGAGGCTGTGCCCATGGGTTTCATGAGCATGATGGCACCTGCACCCCAGTGTTCAAAGGTGCTGGGTGAGTGCAGGTTCCCGGCCTGTTCTCTAAAGTCACAGGACACATTTTCTCACACGTTTCCAGTCTGTGTTTGCACCTGTGAGGAGATCTGAATCATGATATGGTATTTGGGAAAATGCTATTTGCCGAGTGTGAGTTATTTACTCAGCGGTTGAATATTGGGCTTCACTGAGGCAGGCTTTGATCTTTTGTTCTGGGGCTTTAAGAGTCACGCAGTCAGTCTCTGGCAGATTGGTAGCCAGAGCTTTTTGTCAGTAATCTCCTTTAAAAGCCAAGTCACTTTGGCTACCTTGAGGTCTGAAGATTCCTCGTCTATAAATTAGATGATTTTCTGGGAAGTGGATTCACGCTTTAATCTGCATTTGAGCATCCACCTTGCAAATCCATTTAAGCTGCTTGAATTATTTGGCATTGTAACAGAACCCCAAAGTGTGAGCTTGCTTTCCCAGGCAAGACTTTCACTCATGCAAATTCGGGTTTTGAATGCTGCCAGTGAAAAAGCAGAACAAAGGAGAAACTCTGCCACCTGAACAGGGATTCCTCTCTACACCTGGTCGGCTTTGTTTGTCAGGCTGTGAATTAACAGCTGAATGAATGCACAGAAACACTTCCCTACTTGTAGCTACCTATTGTACAGCGAATGTACTCTAATTAATTTAGAAAAATGAAAATACTGGAGGGCCCGAGGCAGCAAATTAAACATTTTTTTTCCCAAGTTCAGGTAATGCCTCAAGAAGATCTATTTTTATAGCTGCTGACAAATTACATCTATGCTTTTTTCTTCCTGAGTATAATTCTTGGGCAGTTAAGCACAGAGTAACTTTCCATTGCTTTGCTCTGATGTTTTTTTTGTGAGTTAAAATACTGTAACTGATAGATAAATGGACCAACAAGACAGCCAGACAGATAGCTGTAATATTCTCCTGTAGTCGGATGCCTCTTGAATCACTACCCCTGTAACAATTTTTAATTAACTTAATATTCCCATCAGCACTGAGAAAGAAACAACTGCTTCAGGGAGAGTTACCTTCTTTGTAAACCCCTCACAAACAGCAATATGTGTACAGGAGAAGAGCTTAGAGGAGCTGCTTTAGGAAGTATTTTGTCTCTGGTGCTGCCTCTTTGGCAGATCCTCTTCTACCTTCAGCTTCTGCTTATGCAGCTTTCTTAATTCACCTCGACAATTGACACTTGTTATGTTTCCAGCAACAAAATCTGTAGTGACACAGTGACTTAGCGTTTCTGTGTTTCCTGGGAGAGCAAAGGGAATTATGTTGTGCATTGCTGTCTGACCCTCATTATGTGTTGCATCTGTTCTGGCTGGGTGCTGAAAGAAGTGCTAATTCCTATCTTGCCATCTGCCTGAAATTGTCAAAGTCCTTCAAAGCCACAGACACATTTTTGTATCTTGCCACCTAATTTATGCATTTAATTAGGCAACTTCTAGGGCTTGGGTAGCTGGTCCCGTGTTTTATTTATTCCTTAATAAGAAAAGAACAGCATTAAGTGCAGACGAGGGTGCTGAGCCCACAGCGGAGGGCTGGGTCCATGCACCAACCTCACAGGAATGTGAGGGGTGATGCAAAGTGCTGCAGCAGCTCTTCAGAGGCTGTTGGTGAGCTCCCTCCCCAGCCACTCACTTCAGTGGACGATGCTCAGCAGGACAGATGTACAGGAGGTGCTTGCTGGTGGTGGCAGCGGAGGGGTCTGGTGACTTCTGACACCCTTTTGGGCATTGTGTCTTGACTGTAAGGCAGCAGGTAATGTACCTGGAATAGTCTTGCAAGTATAGCTGGGTGGCAAGTCCTTTCTGGTTCTTTCTGGGTGGGAGAGAAGCTTGGGGCCTGTGCTGCACACATGTGGAAGACACGGTGCTGCTGGTGGAGGAACATGACCAGCACATGCTGGAGACATAAAGCCAGCCTGGGAGACCCTTGGGGATCAGACAATGGTGCAGGCTATTCTGGACTTCAAATGAGGGTCATGTATGATGCCTCTGAGGTGAAATCTGCACTCATCTCCTTCCCTGCAAATGAGAAGCCCTGGCCAAAGCAGCTCCAGCACCCATAATAGTGACGGGGTGCAGGCGCGGAGCATGCAGCCCCTTTCTTCTCACCCCTGCTTTTGGAAATCTCACCTTTTGCCTTTGGAAACCTGTTGCTTTTAGGCTGGTGCTTTGGAGAAGCAGCCTTTGGAAAACAGAGAGTATTTTTATTTTAGATGACTCCAGGAGAATCTTCCCTGGCACTGGGTATCACTGTGTGGGGCCAAGCTGTCAGCAGCTTGGTGGGTTGCAGACACAGCACAGGAACCTTTATCTGCCTTCATTTCTCCTGGGAGAAATCCCATTTATTTTCCCTTAGTGGTGTAGCGTGGTGCTCCCCCATGGACATCCCAATCTTATCTGGCACCTGCTCCATCAGGAGTGCCCAGAGGCTGCTTGGGGTGAGGGGTGGTAGAAAGGAGATGCTGCAAAATGTAATAATAAGCTTTCACATTGATGAATGGTCTCTCCCAGGCTTTTCTGGGTATCTGATCCTGTGCTAGTGCATACTGACAGTGGTCCACACACTGTGCTGCCTGTATCTGGCTTAAAAGACCCACAAATCCTTACTCACATGCATTATTCTTCCGCAAGTCATCCCACTGGGGTATATTATGTGAAGAAACATCTGAAGGGCTCAGTCCTGTGGAAACTACTACTACCAGTGGAGCTGGAAAGCTGTTATCGCTTCCTGTGGAAATCTCTGAGCTGCAAACTCGCATGGCAGGATAAGGAGACATTTTCTGCCAAAACATTTCATCTTTACTTTATGCCACACATGTCTGTCATCATTTGAGGTAGTCCTGTGCTAGGTGAACCTCTACTGTCTGTCCTGGGTTGGTGAGAAGTAACTGTTTGTTCTTCACCTGGCATTTCTGAATCCCTTCTCAGCAAAGCCAATAATAGCTAATGACCTTGCTGCTGACATTAAATATTCCAAAAGTATTTTCTTTTTTTTTCAAATTAAGTAAAAATATTTATATATAATTAAAAAGAAGAATTGTATTTCCTTCCAAAGGAAACAAAAATGTAAAAGCAACTGCATGCACTTTACACAAGAAACTCTGAGAGAATAAATTTGTAGGCTGCAAATTTGTAGAGAGGTTTTTATTGCTTTTATCAGTTAGGGTACAGATGAGAGCTTTGACACGGGCAAACACAGGCATGCATGCATGAAATTAATGAGAAGATTCTCAGAAGTCCGATAATTAGCAAATGTGCTAGGTCTCACTTTTATAGCTGGACTTCTACAATGTGTGGTGCAATTTACATTTGGCACATAGTGTTACTGAAATAGGAAAGGAACAGCAGAAGCATGAAGTTGTCCAGCTTGTTCCTGGTGGGGAATGAGTGGCTCTGCAGGATGCAGGTGTAAGAGGCTCCCCATCCATCACAAGCAGCTCCCTGCCCCCAATTCTGTTGTCCCAGGGACCACCAGGCATGGACAGATGCCCACGGAGCTGTCAGCATGACATGCCAGCATCGCTCCCCACCAGCTGCCTAGATGAACACCAAGAAACTCTTCCCTCTTCCCTCCAGCAATAATTAAGATTTTTCTTAAAGCAGGCCTGGACAGGAGGTGGTATTGCCACAGGTCATTTGGAAGCATTTGCTAATGACCTTCTTGGTCCCGCTGCTAAATGCTAATTTGCATTATGCATTTCACTCCACGGCAGTGTGCTCGCTGTCAGAAATGCTGACTCAAGATGCCATGAGGTGAAGATGCTGGGGCTAGCAGAGATATTTAGTAAATCTGCCCAGGCTGCACTAATCAGGAAAGAAAGGGATAAAAATTCTGATTAGAAGTGACATCATTTAGCTTAATGCAATTTTTTTAATGCTTTTAAGGACATCATCTTGCTGAAGGTTCACATGCTATCTGCATCTTAAACCAAAGCTGTTAAAAAAGCCTTGCATATAATATCCAGATCTAATCTTACTCTGCCAGCCAGCAAGTTTCCAGGAAAAGCAGTGAGGATCTTTAATATAATAGCATTTAGTATAATGTGCAATTGATGCCAAGAGAAGAAAATGTAGAATTAGCTGTACTAACTTTGAAGGGCTTGAAACAAAGAGGGAATATTCATGAATAGCTGGAGATTCCTCAGATAATAGTAATGTCATAAATTTAGAATATTGTAACATACTTTGTAAAGCGAAGTAATTTTATATTCTAAGTAGAGAGCACATATAAAGAGCTTTCCTAGAGCGTGCTGCAGATTAATGAATTTCAAACAGACACATCAAAGCAAATCTAACAATAACACTGCCACAAATAAAAATACAACAGGAAAAAGTTAAAACACAAAGACAAAGGGCCAGTTTTTGCTCTCATTATCCGTATGTAGATCCAGTGTAACTTTGTTGATCTCTTCTGTGTCTCCAGGTCTGGGTGGGGATGACAAAGAACAGAATTTGACTCACGCTTGCATTAAAAGAGAGGAAAGCACAGAGCCACGAGAAAAAAAAAAAAAAAAAAAAAAAGCAAAAAAAAAAAAAAAGCTTCAGGGTTTTTGTGAGATGAGAGAGCTGGAAAGAACTGAGAGGAAAGCCCTAGAGAGGATGATGATGAGGTATCTGAGAGGCAGAGCTGCCTTTTGTGCTGGCACAGCGTTATCGGGGCTGTGGCATCCCTGTTTGGATGAGAACACGATCCAAAGGGAGCTGAAGGGAGGGATACATGTAGCTTGTTCCTAGGAAAACGTGGGGTTTTGGAAAGGCTTAGAGGCGAGGGGGGGGGGAATTTAAAGTATGCTTGGGAGCATGGAGAAGGAACGGGGAAGGGAGAAGAGGACTGGTCCCCTGCTTCATCCCGATGTGTGTGCTGCTCCCCTGTGGTGGGCCCACCCTGGGGGTGAAGGAGCCACAGTGGGGTGATGGGAGAGCACGGTGACCTCCAGGCCAGGACTGGCAGGGGGTGGGCAGCAGGCCTCTGAGGATACTAGGCCCATCACAGTCACGGCACCTGCACGTCTCCTTCTCCTTACAGCATCGGCCACTTTGGACCAGCTGTGGCTTTGCCTCAAATCTTCGCCCACCATGGGGCTGATGTGAGGAGGCTCACATGGTCCTGTGCCACCAGCTCTGGTTCTCCTAATTCTGCCCAGGCAGTGGAAGGGCGATGAAGGAGGGCTTGTCAGGTGGCTTTTGAATCCTCAGGGCTGACAGTGATGCTTGAGAATCTTGAATGTTTCAGGTGGAGTTAATAAATATGCAGATGCATCTGCTCACTGGGTGACTTCAGCAAATGTATGGAGACGGCAAGGCACCAGAGCCTGCACACAATGAACGTAGCTAAATATTTTCCCTGGAAGCTGCTCAATTGTTACAGTCAGGGAAGGTACGGTTAAGGTTGACACGTCCTCTCCTTTCTGTTGGCTTTATTCTGCCTTTCATTGCTTTTGTCCTAAAAAGCACATATACACATACATAAAGTAGGAGGCTGGGTAATGATGAGACTTGGCATGACATTGTGTTTGGGCTTTGCAGACACCCAGTGAAGTGCCACTTGCCGGGTTCCCATTCAACCTGAAGGGATCAGGCTGTCCACGCATCGCATAGCAAAGGATTGCTTAAAAACAGAGAGTACTTGTGTCAAACTTGGAGGAAGTTTTGATTGAAGCCTGAAGAGGAGTTACTGCTTCCTTCAGTGTTTCTAATCTGTCTAAATGACCCGCACAAAGAGCCCAGCTGCAGGCTTCTTATGTTTGCTCTTACCTGTAAGTGCAGAGCAGGCAGCAAAAAGAAATCAAAGGGATGTCAGATGTACTGAGAAACTGGGTCAGTGCACAGCAAATGGAATTTAATGTCAAAATATAAAGAAAATGGTGGGTAAAAACATGAAATAAATGAAGCTAATAAGAACAGCTCACAAAGAAAAGCCTTTGGAATAGCAGTTGCCTCGTTTACTGAAAGGACTGAACGTTTGAGAGATTAGTTTCCAGACAATAAGTCAAAACCTGAGAACCTGCTAAAACACCTGACCACAGCAGTCAGCTCTTTAGCTTGGGAGAACTGCTTTCATTACTTGGGTTATGGTCGGGGAGCTGACCCTGAGCAGGATGTGGAGCCTGCTCTGATTTCTGCAGATTTCCTCATTTTCAGCCGTTGCAGATGAAATTCTTCTGAAGTTGTGAGGAAAATTGAACTTAGTCCTTCTTCTGGGGAGAGCCACAGAATCTTTCGTCCATCAGAGCAAGGGGAAGGGTCTCTGGGAGGCCTTGGGAGAAAACCAATTACAAAATCCATGGGGGATTTTAAAACATCTGTTTTTAAAATTGTGGATCAAACAAAGAGCTCCTTGTTGAAAGCTGCTAAAAGGGAGCAGGATGAGGAAACGGAGCAGGTCCTAAGCAGGCGATTTTCCCTGGTACTCTGCTGGAGGCCTAGGGATGCTGCATGTACACCCTAATGGGAACAGGCAGTTGCAGCTCAGGAAGCCACAGAGAAAAAGTAGGAAGGAAAACTGGGAAATTAATTGGAAAACTGTGAAAACTTCCATTCTATTTCTTCTTTCCATATTGTGGCATTTAAGTTCAGGTGTAACCTCAGGACACTTCTCCACAGTGGGTGGGATGCTGCATGCCAACTTTCGGTAGAGATGTGGGGGCTGAACAAGGAATGCACCTGCACATTTGTCTTGTTCAGTCCCGTGCCAAATGGTTTCTGGGCTGGGGTGTAAACCAGTAGCGATGCCAGTGGTGTTAGGCCAGTAAATGGGAAGGATGGTAAAAGTAAAGATCTGAATTACCTAAATTGGTGGTAGCACCCAACAGGGATAGGTAGAGAATGGAAGGACAGGTGATGTGTACTGGATGCCTTCATCACAAACTTTTATCTTTGAGGTAGAAAGACACTGGTGTTATTCAGTAAATCATAAGCTGCCTTTTCAGAGGAAATAGAGCGTTAAATAGAAAACCTAAGTGAACTTTGATGAACCAAATGGTTCTATCATTTTTTCGTAATTGCACCAGGTGGCTCTCTCTGGGTCTTTCAGTGTATACCTGAATACTCAGCTGTATTTCTGAATTGCCACCTGGACTCTGACTGAAGGAAGCCTAAGGTGTCTTCCCCAGAAGCCGCCGGAGTGATTCAGATAGGGGCTTGAGAGGCCTGTGCAAGGCAGAGTTTGCTGCCCCCAGTAACTGAGGCTGTTAGGGTGTAAACCAGCCTCTCCAAAACACAACAGTTCCAGAAATTACTCTTTTCTGCCCTTTTTTCCCCCTGTATTTCTTCCTCCTGAGGACAAGATGGCTTTCACGCAGACTCCTACCTGGGCATGGGGTGGGGGCATAAAGCATGTGTCCTTCTACAGCCAAACCCAAGCACAGCACTGCCCTACCTTGAGAAGAATCTTTTTTGGCAGCTCTTGTAGACGAACGAGTTTTTCTTTAGGCCTCTAGTTTCTTTGTTCTTGTCACTTCAGATGCTGCTGAGCCTGTATATTGATGGCAGTGTGTCCCTTAGATAAAGGATGTCGGTTGCCAATGCGGGGTATTGATTTCTGCTGATTGCTAATGAGTAGGTTGAACTGTAACTTTGCATGGAGAAATTGAGCCGATTCAGGCCGTTGGAAGTGTCACTCAGGCTGGTGGAAATTTCCCAGCCAGTGATTATCTGTGTGCTTCTTTGGCAAAGGCAGTTCCCTGGGGAAAAATTCTCACCCTCTCTTTCCCTTGGTCTCCAAAGCATGTTTTCACGAAACTGGTGCCTCGCCCTAGCTTAGGGTGGGGAATTCAAGGGAGCAGAGATGAGCCCTCACATCAGGAAATGAAGCAAGGCAACGTATTCATATTCTTAAAGCAACTGCCTCTGGACTGTTGAAGTTCATCTACCTTCAGAATAATATCACTCCATACAGACTGTGTATGTATAATGCAATGATGTGATAATGTAGAGTACCTCCAAGGGTAGGCAGCCAGCTACCTCCCATCCCTACTGGATACGCAACTCCCTAACCTTATTTTCATGGATATTTTATCCGTACCAACTGGTAGCTTCAAGTCACAGACCCTGGCCTCTATGGAATCATTTCTGATGGGTCTTGAAAAAATGGTTCACTTTGTAGGAATGGAGTTACAGTACACCAAAAAAAAAAAAAAAAGGACTGATTCATGCAAACAAGTTGAAAAATCCTTCTAGATGAGTTCTAAACGATGGATCCTCTGTCATCCCTTGAGATTTATTCAGCTGAATTTTGATATTTTGATGTATCTCCTTTGCACTTTGATATATTTTTCTCCCTGTCAGCAAGTCACATCTGAAGCAGCAGCAGAATCTTTGCAATTAACTAGCATTTTGAAGAGTCACAGCTCCCTTTTCCCCTTCCCTCTCCCCCTCCAGTCTTCATCTAGTGTTATTCTTGCAAAGTCAGTGGCAGCTGGAGAACTAATCCCTTTAACCTCACTGTAGGATTTCTGAAATTAACTTTCTAGGAAGGAAACTTACTCTTTTTCTGCACATTGAGGCTTCAGAATTACTCACTCCCCTTGAGCTATGCTGCTTTGATATCCCCATGATGGATGCTGTAGAAAACTTAAGACAGGTATTCATGTTAACAACATTAGTCAAAAGTTGTATTAGGATGTAGGTATGGTTATAGGAGATGAGACTAATGCTCCAGCTAGTCCAGACCCACCTTCAGCTACTAAGAAGGGTTCAAGTGGTTATCTGTGTAATTTTTATCCTCTTCAACTTGATACCAAAACGAAGGGTTGTTTAACACCATATTGATCTTTAAGTTCTCTTCTGAGAGATGGACAGCTCAGAAGAGGTGTCCTAAAGCTCAGAAGACATGTCTTCTGTTTAGTCGTAGGTGTTTTTCCTCCCAGCTGTGTTATTTTGTCCCTTATGTGGAAATGATGAAGTTACCTAAGAAAGCTTGTTTGGATTAATTTAGAAATAGCGTATATTTTTTATAAGGGTCCTTCTTTCAGCTCATTTCATGGCTTGGTTTAACAAGCTCTAAGGAGGTTGGATGGCTTTGCTGAGGTCACACAAAGCTGTCTTACCGTGTCAGCTTTGAAGAGATCTCTGATCCCAGTAGGTGTAGAGGCATTATGGATGCTTTAGCCTGTGAAACGTAGCAGAGGAATGTGAGGTGGCTTGTAAATAAATTACATCATTTGGATGGTATGAAAGCTGGCTGGAAATGTTTTGTATTCCTTTCCTGGAGGCTCCTGGATGTGCAGAATAGCTGTTAAGGGTCTTTGTTGTTGTTGTTGTTGTTGCTGCAGGGCCCTAAGTTTGTTGATAACATATGTTAAGTGTGACTTACAAGAAGATGCACCAAAGGGACTCAGCAGCGTGAAACTGTAATTAAGCCTCCACAGAATTTGGGCTTTTGGGGCATGCAAGTTAACACAGGGAAAACTTGGTGTGACTTTAATTGAAAAATACCTACGGTGAACAAAGCAGAGCTTGTAATTAGCTCCCCAGAAACCTCTGCATTGTGGAACTTGTTACACTTATTTATATATGTTGAAATCAAGGGTTTAACCAGGCAAGATTGGCCTCTCAGCCAGTGACAATATTCATCATTCCTGGAGAAGGCCTTGCTCTTGATCCTCTGCCATAGCTAAATGCCATCCCTTTCTTACATGAGAACAAAAGGGGACCTGGACCATCAAATCTAGCCCTCTGATATCACAAGCACCCACACCGTGTGATAACATCAGTGCCAAATGAACTTCTTGTAACGTCCTTATATTAATTCCTCAGTATGGCATGGGAGGGGAAAGCACCTGGGGTGCAGAGAGCCTGCTGGGGAAGGATGGATGCCTACCATGTCTCCAATGCATCCCTGCTGCCCCCTCCAGTCCACCTACCCCACCAGGCAATGAGGAAGGCATCTGGAGCAGAGCCCTGGAGCATAGTATGGTAACTTCTCAGCCAAAGCCAAAGGAGGAAAAAGGTTTGAGCTGCTGAGTCACTCCAACGGCTGCAATTTGTGAGCGAGGGAGGTGTGGGGAAGGAGCTTGCTCTTGTCGTTAGATATGCGATCCATCTCTTATTGAATTTTGCCCTTAATAATCTATGAGCAACTCATTTTTTTTCTCCACTTCAGTATGTGGCATAGCAATGGGAAACCATCGCAGACCTGATGTTAATACACAGATAATCAGCACACTAGTTAATCTCACCATTCAGATTGCTCTGAGCCTGCCTTGCTTCTTGGCAGAGATAAATTAGGGAATGAGAGTGATATAAAACAATATTTTAAAACTATTAAAAACCAAGGCTGCATTTCAGAAGTTATTCTACCAACTACAGTGCTGATGGGAAGTCTGTTCTCTGTTCTTTGTACAGAATATGCATACGTATAAGTAATTGACAGTGATGGAGGTTTTTCTATTATTAAAGTTACTGTTTATCAATGAAAGTGATGAATGTCTGCTTTGTCCCCAGACTGTGTGAGGTCATTAAGTACAGAGCCTAGAGCTCCTTCCTCTGTATCTCTGGAGAACCAAAAATCTCCAGGTCTCTTTGAAAATGGATGCAGCAGTTCAGGAGGATGCGGCTTCCAGGGGTGCCGTGCACCTGGATCTGCAGGATAGGTTGCAGTGGATCTTACATCTTTGCAGATCTGCCATTGGTATCTATGTAGACTTCCCTGAAAGTTTTCTGAGAAATGCCTTCGTCGTTGTGGACCCCAAATCTTGTGGATATGGTGTCAGAATGAAATGCTGAGGTTTGTAGAGAAGCTTCAGGGAGGCTGAGTTGTGCTGTTCAGAGAAGACCAGCTCTGCATGACCAGTTCAAACTCCTTCCAAGTCGCTGCACAAGACTTTGTGAAATGATTGAAGAGAAGGTTTTGTGACCTTTGTAATCACCTGATTATATACAGATGATATCAGTAAAGAAGACCTCCAGATGCTATTTTGTTTGTTTGTTTGCTTGTTTGTTTTCTAAAAAGAAACACACTAAATGTTAGTATTTAGACATTCAGAAAAGTTCCTCACTGGTAGCAATTTGGCATTGAAGCCAGCACAAAACCTATGTATCCTCTAAGCCACACGCACACACTTAGCATTTAATTCCAAACACATTTAGACTTCAAACTGGCCTTCTGCATGACATGAGTTGCTTGAGAAGCATATGGGTATTTAAAGGATGTAACTACTTATCAATATTAAATCATTTTCTTATCAGGGTGGTGCTTGTACAACAGCTGCCATATCTCAGCACACTGAATTTTTTGCCTTCCTGGTTTTCAAAGCATTTTCTGTGCAAAGGTTTTGTTCCAGTGGAGATGGTGAAAGACTTTGTGGTCTAATCCCACTGGATGAGTGGACTTGTGTTTTCCTAACCTAAAAAGCAAGGAGCACCTACTCGTGAAAGATCTTTGATGAGCTTTTGGATGATGCTGGGATGAGTTAACTTTTGCCTCTTGTTGCATGTATCTTGTTATGCAGTTGTGTACAGAATTGCACATCTGAAAGAGCTGCTGGCTTTGAAAGATCAGGCTTTTCTGATCAGGAGCTGGGGACACTGGCAGAAACACTTCTGCAGCAGTACCATTGTGCCTTCTCCTCTCCATGGCTGTTTGGACAGAAATAAAATCTGGTCCCAGTCCCAAGCCTGTGCTTAGACTTGTTTTTAGTTCTGTCCTGCCACAGTAGGACAGTAGCACAACAGTACCTGGTTGTGACATTGAGGTACCTTTTTTTGTTCCCGAGAACCCAGATACTTTGATGAACCTCAGGACATTGCAATGGAATGAAAAGCCTATTCAGAGCCAGCTATAATGGGAGAGGTGTCTTGGGACCTACAGGAGGTTTTTCTTTAATCCATACCCCAGGTAACCTTTATAAACCGTGAGCTGCATTCTCAGTTTTGTGACCATCAAGACTTTTTTTTTACTTTTTTTTTTTTTTTTTTTTCTCAGCAGCACTGAATAACAAAGCATTTAAGAATACCTAAGCATAAACTCATGACCTCTGAGAGTTTTTCAGAGCAGTGCTTTGCTATGTTGCAGTTTTGGGAGACAGCCCAAAAATCTCCCCGAGGAGAGACCAGAATAGCATCCTTAGAAATGTGTGTGAGTTGGAAAGGATTATAAGGATTAAAGAATGCTCATAGCACTCCTTAGGTAGAGGCTGACTTGCAAACCTGAACCAAAACCCAGTTTTTGGGTTTAAAACAAGTAATTTTGAGAGCTCAATGTTGCATCCCTCCAGTGCTGTTGTTAATTAACTGATAATCTCCTGTAAGGCTTTATGCTTGGGAAAACCTGTCTGGGAGAGCCCAAATCACCATCCTTACTAGTTACAACAGCAATCCTTCCGTTGATGTCCCTTGGCTTTGGGTCAGGCCCTGAATGTATATAATATCAAATTATGTGGCAACTTTGCATTTTCCATTGAACTCAGCAACAACAAAGCAGTCTCCCACTGTGCATTATTGGGAAAAGTGGACTCCGCAGAAAAGTGAGAAAAGCCTCCCACTGGCATTTGTTCAATTGTTGGCTGCTGCAACTTTCATTAGAGGAAATATTTGCTTATAATTGTTACTCTTTCTGGTCACTTGCTGGCAATGTTCATAAACCAGTGACAAAGCTGTGTCAGAAGATGCCAGCTCTGATTTATCCACCCTTGGGGGCAAATACAAGCCAGGGAGGAGCTTTGAAACCTGTTAGGGCAAACTGTGGCTGCAGTGTCAGGCTTCTCAGGTAGGGAAACCCACATTTCCTTGTCTGAAAGTGGTGTTAATAGCATTCACGAAGGCTGGTCAGTTATTGTTGAGTTTGTCTAAAGGGTAAGGGCACCTGCCCATTTAGTGTAAACACTCTGCTTGGGAAGCCCTTTGTGGTGCATAAAGGAGATGACTGTGAATGACTGAGAGGGATTACTGATTGCTGTCTCTGGATCCAGACAGACCCTGTGATTCCCTGGCTCATGGGACAAAACGAAGCAGATTTATCACCAAATATCACCCCAAGAAACAGCAGGGACTGCTGACTGCTCCACCTCGACGTGAGTGGAAGCTGCCTGGGTCAGACTGCAGCAACAAATACTGGGACCTCCGTGCAGCCACAGTGGACCATGCTGGACTATGATGCTTCTGACAAATAGGCAGCAATGCAGTTATTGTCCGAAGAGGGTAACCCAAACTTGCCTGGATAATGAGATTTTTCCATGCAGTCCCCACAAGATTTTTGTTTGTTCAAGAAACAAGCATAACAGGACTTTTAAGTCTATAAATGAGACCATATCTCTCCTCTTCATATTTACAACATGGATAGCTCTGTTGTCTTTGGTATCAACACCAGAAGGACTGTTTGCTCAGAAAACAAGCCCTCATGGTTCAGGAAATTACCATTTAAATTTATTTTATTAAACTTCTACTGTTTGGCTACCCACAGTGCAGGAGCACTGGAACGTACACAAAGCAGCAAGCCTGCCGAAGTCTAAATCAGACTTTAATAAGGGAATGTCATGTTTCATTTAAAAGCTTCTCCTTACCTTCCTTTTTCGTACCGACAAGTGAAAATAAAACTAGGGTTATAATTACATAGCTGCCTCCGCTCCACATTATCTGCGAGATCTCTCACATTTCTTTCCACACCTTTTCCTCTCCTCCCTAGCTTTGCCGCTTGCTTAACAGGCTGTCAGGATCCCGTCGCTCCCTCGAATAAGCAGATGACTAGCTGTGGTCCTTGTTCATTATGAGGTGACAAGCTAAAGGAGTAAATGCCTACAACATGGAAAGTTTCATGCCGCAGGGTGTCAGCCCGATGTGGTTGGGTGGAAAATGAGGTGGCCTGAGTTCCCCACTCTCTCTGGAGCGTGAAATTGGACAGAGACCGACTCTGACAGATGCTCACCCTCCTTGGGATCTTGCTGCTGCTTTTCAGATCCACCCTGCCACGTTACTGCATTATGCTCGTGCAAAATGCTGTCATGCCTTGCTTCTCCTTTGAGTGCTTGATAAATGTTTTAGCCCAAATCCTTCTTTTTATTCTCCCTTAGCCTTTCCTTTTCCTTTTACAACTGTACCTTATACCTTTTTTTTTCCTGCTGTTTCATGTTCTGCTTCTTCACACTTTTCCCCCTTCCTTTCTCTCCCGTTCTTCTCTTTTTCCTTCAAATGTGAACAAGCCTGTTGATCCCCAAAGATCAACAGCCCTGTGTTTCTTGGCCTGCCCTGAGGTCCTGCCTCCCAGTTCTGGTCCATTCCCTGCCTTGTGGTACCCCCACATGGCTCCCAGGACTCCAGAGCAACTCCACGCACCCACTGGGATGGCTCTCAGGTAACTGGGACCACAGCCTGTAGTTTTTCCAGGCAAGGATCTTCTGCCTCTGTGTTGACTAAATGGCAGAGGGGCTGGAAGACATCCCTGACCCTCAGGCTAAATAGTATTGAATGACTGCATCTCTGATACTTAAGATATCTAGAGTAGGTTTATTTTGGAGAACGCTACTTGGATCTGGCAAAAACAGACCTGGAAGGTGTGTTTACCATAGGAGTAGGGGCAACCAATGGCCCAGAGCTGGAGCTCAGTCCCTACCCCTCTTTTATTTAGTAGGTTGCCATTATGTTTGGTATTTGTGTGTCTGTACAATCATTAATAGAAGAAAGCACTGATCCTGAGGTCAGTCGTGGTATGTTATTAATAGGTAATAATAAGATTATGAAATTACAAAGAAACTCCAGTGATGTTGAGTTTAGTTTAGTACTGCAGGTGATCATGTCATACAACAGCCTTACTTTCTTTTGCGATGGATGTTTGTCTCCTTAAATTAGGAAAGCATGTTGATGAATGCTATATTCATTATGGGATTTTGCCTTTTGAACATTAATCTGTGGTTATAAAGATTCTCTCATCCCAGAGACATCAATGCTGCCTCCAAGAGTGGCTGGCCCACCTTCTTCTCTACCTGAGGTGGCTTGTTCTTGCCAACTCCCTTGAGCAGCATCAGCTTTCATACACTTGCATGGCTGTACAGGTTAGGTAAGTGATGCAGCTGAAAGATAAGTTCATGGAAAAAAAATAAAAATATTAACCTGACTTGATGAGATGAGCCCCACCATGCAGCTATACGAACACTGGAGCTAGAGCTGTGGCACTGTAGGGAAGAAGAGCCAGGGGTGTGCAGGAGGACCTCTTCTGAGCACCCTAGATTTATAACAAGGCTGAAGTGACTCTGTTATTGCAACCTTAAAATTGCCACTTTTGCTAGCCCTCACAAGAGATGAGAATGAACTAACTGCACTTTCACTGTGCTTTATCTGATGAAGCCTCTTTCAAGGTCTTCATAAAAGTATGTGGCATTGTTCTGAGCACAAGAGAAATGTGCTCAGAAATGCCGTTTAGTGGGAAAAATAGTGGCTGAACATTTGATAGTTAAAGTGCCAGCCATTGGCATGGACAGGCTCACACTGAATGCTAATCTAGCCCAGGCAGCAGAGAGGAGCACAGAGGTTATGTGACACAACTGGTTGCTCTCTGATGCTGGAGCTCTCTGATAATACGGATCTCTTCATCTGGAATAGCTGCTTGAACACATCACTGTGACAAGAAGCCATATTCTGTTTAATCTGCTTTAAGCTAGTACACTTAGTAATTTACCATGCTCCGGCTTTTAATAAACATTTATCAGAAATAATTCATGGTAATTTTTGATCAGGTACATGCGAACATGCAGTAGCAGCACTCAGTGGAGATTTCAGGAGCTTTGCAGCTAAAGCCTCTCAGATGATCTGAATTCATTTGTAGGCCCACTGATCAAAAGGAAACCACTATTGGCATCTAAATATTAAAGATTCAGTTTGTAAATGATCATACTCCTTTGTAAAGCCCAATGAATGGGAATAATTTTAAAGGATTTAAACATTTATTTTTTTAGTTTTTTGCCTTGCTTATTCATATTATCTGTGGCAAGATGCTGGAGCAAAGCACAGGATTAATCTGACCAATTTTATCATTTACTGCCATGATAATTTATTGCACACGGAAGTCTGGATGTGCCAAGCAACATATTATTTACTGAATATAAAACCTATTATTTGTTTCCTAGTGTATACAGACAGTGGACTGATAGGAAACACAACCTGTCAAAGCCCACTGCTTTTGCTACATGAAGTATTTGGCACTAACGTAACTCCGCAATAGTAGACCCTAATAACAATCCATGAAATGGAATGGTTCCAGTAAGGGTTGACATCCATTACGATTCCTTTTATTTAAACAAAAAAAAAAAAACACATTTGGAGGTGCTATACATAAAGGACGGATGGACTCAAAGTTCAGCCTAGAATTTACTTGCCAAACCTGAGTTTCCTGGAATTAGTGCAAAGTACAAAATATGTTTGATCCTGCCTCAGAACAAGGGCTGGATTGCATCTTTTGTCCCTTCCAGCTCAATGTTTTATGATTCCGTGGAGTCAGTGACAAAATATCATGGAGCAGATGAGAGTTTCACCTTGCAGATCAAAAAAGGCAGACAGATAAAGTGACGCCAGGAAACCGTATCAGCAGAAAAGCACCAAATACAGGCAAAAGCAGTTTCTGTTTTATTGTCCTTTATCTCCTGCTGGGAAATTTTCCTGCTCTATAATTCCAAGCTGTTCTCTGTTTCACGTATACCATATAGATTTGCTGATTTATAGTTGTGGCACTTTTATTACCTTTAATATTGCCTGTGAGTGTAGCTCACACAGGCGTCACTTTTCAAACACAATTGTGGAATTGGAATAATGCAGTGGATAAGTACTTGTTTCTTCTTATTCTCTCCTTTAAAGAAATAAGGCCACTGTGTGTTGCTTTCACGTTTTGAGTTAGCCTTTCTTTCGTACTAGTTGTGTTCTAAACAAAGCATCCTGATTTGTTTTCCAGGTCATTTCCAAGTTTTGTTCTTCTTAATTGCCCAGCACCCCATGTTAGTTGGTTTCTCATGGACAAACAAACGGGATGTCAAAACACATTTGCTTGGTGGTGCCAATCACAAAACTCATCATCACTGAATTTAAATGTAATGCGCTTTGCAGAAACCAAATACTGTTACCAATACAGTTGAGACATGCAAATAAAGAAAATCAGCTTGTAAACATGCAATTAAAACAACTTGACACATTTTCCTTTGTTTCCCTCCTTCTTTTTCTGTTTTGTGCTTAATATCTTTGCCCATAACATGATCATCTCACATCATTTTCTCCTTCATCACACACTTATAATAAATACAAGTTGTGGTAGCATAAACCCTATGTGCTTTGTTTGCGAAACAGCAGTGTTTTTAATTCAAAGTCATTATGTTGATAGACTTCGGAGTGTTAAAATACTGTTGTTTCTTTTCAAATTTTTTTTTTTTTTTTTTTTTTTTTCTTCTTGGGTGCTTTGTGTTAGTATTACAGCCTTGTGCCTGTGGCTGAGATTGGTGTTTTTACACCTGCTGTGGAGTTGCTAGTGCTGGTGCTAACTCTGCTGTCTCCCGTTTCTGGTGAAATCGATGGTTTTGGGTCCTCTTTGATCTATGTTAATTACAGAGGGGCATGAAAGCAATGTTAATTGCTTAGCTTCTGACTCTGGTTCTTGTACTCAGAAATGCGTTTCCCCTCCCATATTGACTCTGTGGATGCTAACGCATGGGTTTTATCCACCAACGGGCCATGCCTTTGCCCCTTCTCTGTGACCAGACTTTGAGCAGCAATTCATTCTGTTCAAATGTATGCTGACCGGTGCAAGAGTAGGCTCCTTGCCTCCGAATTGCTTCCTGTTGGGTGTGAAACCTGAGCAAATAATTCTCTTTCCGAAGAGAAAGCTTATATTGTTTTCTGGATGTTTATCCCCCACTGTGTAGGTATTAATCTCTCTATTATAGGCAATATTAATAATTGACAGAGGGCAGGAAATACAAACAGCTTTAATCTGAGCTTCATACATTTATTTAACAACAATGTATTCATTTTTAATGGCATTATGGATTTTTAAGTAGGGAAAAAAGTGCATTCAGTCGCTGGGGTGTGATTGAGGTCTTACATTCCTACATGGGAGAAAAAGTTCAGACCTGACCTTGAGGCATTTAAACATAATCTTAAATAGTATTGAAACCTACTTATTCTTGTAGAAGTATCTTCAAAGGAAACCGTGATAGGGTGCGATCACTGGAATGTATTTATATAGATCTGTGAATTGCTACCTAAACCCATAACATGCAAGATAGCACCTCAGTTGACCTTTATTAAATAGCCCATTATTTGAGGGACAGGTCATAGAACCTACCACTGTTTAATATACTTAATATCTTTTGGAGGACTGTACAAACAAAAGCCTCCAAGCTAACTCCCAAGGCCAAGTGTGATGCCAGATACTACCCTATTGTAGTCTACCTTGCTCTTCAGATATACCAGAGATAATCAATCTCGTATCTTTAAGTGCCCAAAACACCTTTGAAAATATAGCCCATAGAAATTTTTCTCTATCAGGCTATTGAGCATCCCTTTCCTGTGTGATGTGCTCTCTAACTAATCTACTTGCTGCCTCCTCTAGGCAAGGAGGGATTAAGGTGTTGGTGTTGGTACCTCATGATATTTCAGAAAACATTACTGAGATCATTCTAAAGGAGAACAGGAAACATTTTTGAAATCCCAGGAATTTCTGAGGACAGGAAAGCATGTTTCCAGTTCAGCCTAATCCAGAACAGCCAAAAGGCTTGGGAGGGGTATGAATTTTAGGTGCCATGAGGGGTATAACTGGTGATAAGTGGTAACATGCATACATTGCTTTTTTTTTTATTATTATTATTATTATTTTTTATTTTTATTTTTCCTTCTTTGATTACCTTTGGCCAAGATAGAGATAACAAAAACATCTAAACATCTACTGCATACTTTGGCATCGAAATATTTCCATACATGTGGGCAGAAGTTGCCTGCAGCTGACTATGGGTGGTAGCTTGTGTTTATTTTGTGATGGTTGTCTTAGACAAAATCCTTTGGGGATCAGGGGCTTTCCCAGCTGAAGCTAAACTGTCAAGGAAATTATTCCACACTGATATGTGATAGATATACTGCCACCTTGGCTTCCCAAGGTCTGGTTCAGCTGAGCTTTACTCCTATGAGTAAGCCTTCCTCAGGCTAGTTTTCTCTCATCAGATTTTGGTCGGTAGGAATCACTTTGATGTAAAGGATATCAGGCTGATGAGAGATCTTGTGCCTTCACTCTGATTTCATCAAATGCAGGATAGCAGCATGCCTTCAGTATCTGTAAAGCTGCCCTAGCGCCAGGTTGTGTTTGGGTTAAGCGTATCTTCTTTCTCAGCGTATTATCTGAAAGACCTGGAAGAAGATTTAGCTTTAGCACATTACTTCGGTAATGTGGCTATAAAGTCTTCCAGACCAGAGCAGGTAGTAGGCTGCTTAGCTCGTAACACAAGTAATGGAGGTCAGGGTATGCCTACCTGTCTGTTAGATATGCAGTGAACCTCTCTTTCTGTAACAAGATTGAACAAGATTGTGTCTAACATGATTACCTTGAAAGATGTGTGCCCCTGCGGTGACGAAATACTCTTACTCTGCTACTTTCTGCAGAGAATGTCCCACAGCCCCAAACCAGAAATCCTATGCCCCCAAACTCCTCTCCTTTCCACAACCGCTGCTACTTCAGCAAGCTCATCAGTATAATTTACAAACCAGGATAAAGAACAACCGGAGGCACCTTCTGAATTAGTGGATAACTGGCTAACAATAGAGAACCATCTCTAAAGCCCTGTTATTATTCCTGAGGAGAATCATTTTGTCCAGTGCCAGTTTTGCTTAAGGAGAGATATCAAAGGAAGGAGTAAAAGAAAGAAGAGCTATTATAGGCATGAACACCTTCATTTCCCTTCATCCAGCAGAATTGGGTCTCATCATTTGCAAATTCTGTTTTTTTTTTTTTTTTTTTTTTTTTTTTTTTTTTTTTGTGCACCTCCAGTCATTATAGTCATTCAAGCTTTTGAATAGATGTGGTGACACAATGGCTTTCCCTGCCATGGCCATGATGCTCCCTCTGATAATTCTGTCTCCTGAACTCCATCTGTACCCCCAGCCCAAAGTTTAAATAGGGCATGGCTGGAGCCTTTCATCTGCTTTTGGTGGGACTTTACTGTTTTGCAGTCATGTTAAAGCTGATATATAGCTCAATCTACACTGCCCACAAAAGGTAATTGTTCAATTTTATTTTTATAGTGCTTCAATTTACAGCAGGTAGTTAGATTTTGTATAGGCTTATGCATTTCAGATGGCAAAGCCCTATCATTTTAGTGCAAAGGTTTCATGTAGCCACCTGCAGATTGTATTTTATAAAGCCTCGCAATTTCTTGTTCTGGGTTCTGGGACAACTTTGTTACACCTGTGGTTTAATATCATGTAGGATTAATCATACCCTATAGGCAACTCTGCAGCTTTTGTCTTTGCCTCTGAAAGAAATGCTGTAGAGGTGTCCAACCACATTAAGGGGGAAAACATTCTCTATGTTATTACTTTGCCATTTTTCCATGATAGACTGGCCATTGTGATGTTGTGATGGTCCTGCAGCTGCAGGCATTGCATGTGAGTTTGACCTTGCATCAAGCTATTTCATCCGTTAAAACTGCATTCCTGGGGTCCCAGGCCTATTACGAGCTTTGGAGACTAGCCCAGGCTATGAATGCTATTATTAATTTAATTATTTCCCCCAGATCAGATAAACCTTATGGGACACTAAAAGAAAAAAGAAGAATCTGAATGTCTTGGATGGCAATAACCTAGATTAGAAAGCAACCAAAAAGAAAGCAAAGCAATTTGGCTTTCAAAGGAGACCTCACAATGGTGCCTCATTGACTGGTACCTCATTAAATCAGATCTACTAGTCAGAATTGAGTTTTGAGCCTGTGGAATGTTTGTTGGTAGTTTCCCTGTGCCAAAGTCTTATGTCTTTGTCTAATGTCTCACTTGGAGGTTACAGGGGAGCAGACAACTGTCTGTTCTGAGCTGTCAGTAAAGTTACTCTAGTATCCTCTCACCAGTAATGGTTGATGTATCTGAAAAAGAAGTTCTGGATGCAGAAAAGTTCAGAATGCTAATGGCAAAATCTCTTTCAAAATTGTATCAACAGAGAGCACACATAGACAAAAATATTTTTCCTTCTCAAATCTCAATTGCTGCTGAAAGGTTAAGCATGAATAATTTTGTCACTCGTAACTGTTGCTCTTGCTTCTATATCATTAATAAGTACATTAACCAACAGTTCTAGTGTGGAATTTGTGGGCATCCTGCTGTTAATCTTTTGCCACATTAAAACTAAGCTGACTATTTTTGTTCTTTGATCTCAGTCTCTTAGCCACTTTCCAATGCATGACAAAATGTTACCTCCCATCCTGTGACTACTCATTTTTCATAACGGTCTCTAGTGAGGGACTTGGTCAAAAGCTTTAGCAAGTTAAAATAAATGGTCTCTGGTGGTTGCTAAGGGACAGGGCATTTTGGCTCTCCCTGTGAAATGTGTGAACTGCAAAAGTATTTGAAGGCCAAGCTTTCTTACCAGCAAGATATGACCACAGGAGTCGGATTCATCTCAGCTGCCTGTAGCAGTCTACCTGCCAGTTGCCTAATCCAAGTTAGTTATCTAGGCTATGCCTTTAGTCACTGTAGAGGAAAAGAACCTCCAAAGGGCAGTTCATTCCATCCTACAAAAGCATGTTTAAATGTTTCTTTTACTGTAATTCTTGTTTCAGTGGCAAAACTGGTTTAAGTAGCTGCCACTCCTAAATTTGCAATTCATGTCTCTTAGCATATGCTGGTACAGCTGTTGCTGGGACCATGCTAGAAGAAGACAAATAGATCTGAATAGATCTGTGTTTTTTGTTTTTTTTTTTTTTTTTTTTTTTTTTTAACCTCACAAGAGACTCTTCTGGAAATGAAGGATATGGTTTCACAGGCAGCTGAGTTGATCTAATGGCTAATTAGCACTGAGAGGTGGAGGTCTCAGTCATCTCCCCTCCTCCTCTCTGACAGGAGTGGTCTACTACTCCCTTCCCTGCCCAGCCATGTGTTTCTGTCCTCTCTCTGTCAGCACGATGCTCCTGTACTTGCATGATGAATTTGTCAGGGAAGTGATAGAGCAGAAAATGAATGATACCAATAATAACTTTTATAAATATATAACAAATAACAACTTTTTTTTTAGCCACATCAAGCTCTTGTTGTTGTATCTACCAGAATGGTAGCACTGGTGGTGAGGGAACAGACTGAGAAGGAGGTTGGACCAAACCACTTGGTGGTAGTGCGTGTTTCCTCAGATGCAAAATGACTCCTGAAACCCACTACATGGTCACTGGGTGAGAGGCAAAGGTTATACAGTCACAGGATCATAGATTTTGTGTTGTGCTTTATGCTGTGCTTTAGAGCAGGTTGCCCTGGACCGTGCCCAGATATTCAAAACCTGACTGGACATGGCCACTGACTGGGCAACCTGGTCTAGGTGGCCCTGATTGAACAGAGGGTTTAGACTAAGGGGAAAAAATAGGAAATTTTAGTTTGGAAGAAACAGTTAGGAAAAATTTATTCTCAGAAAGAATGGTTAGGCATTGAAACAGGTTGCCCAGGGAAGTGGTGGAGTCATTGTCCCCAAGGAAAGGTTGGATATGGTGCTTAGGGACATGGATTAATGGGCAGGATTGGTGGCAGGTGGATGGTTGGATAAGATGATCTTGGAAGTCTTTTTCATCCTTAACGATTCTATGATTCTGTGAAAGGTTCTCAAGAGGTGCTTTCCAACCTCAACAACTCAGTGGTTCCCTGATTAGGAGCTGTCTCCCACTTTTATATGGCTTTTATATGTCAGCCAGATCAGCATCTTTTTGAGCAACCTTTATATATCTGGGAGGAGTTTTGTTCACTCCAGGTACCTATTTCACATCATCATTTGTAGGTGGAGTCTTGATGCTGCTCAGACTAAATGGCTAGCTCAGATGGCTGAGGCTTGGCAAGATGAGTGTCACTGTAAGCAGCTAAATATAAGTGCTCCTTGAGGCCCAGAATGCAGCTGTTGTGAAGGATTGGAAGGCTCAGGGAATGTCTTTCATGATATGTTAAAATCAATTCACTCCTGGGCCTGGGTTTTTGATGTTAATGTTGTGCTTAGAAACCTCAGCTGATCACTGCACTTTTCTGACTTCCTGTCTCTAACTGATTTAAGTGGGGACTCCATTAGGACATCACAAACGATGTGGTAATTTGGTATTCTTGGAGCCTCTTCACTTATTTAAAAAGAACGAAGGCTATGGGTGCGTCATCCATTATTTATTGATAGCACTTAAGGCACTGCAGTAGATGCTGTTGCAAATGGATATACCATGTGATTAAGAAATTAAAGCCTTTGGATGACACTTTCTAAAGATTCTTTGAAAAGGTCTTTCAAAAGGAAAAGTTTACAAGCTTTGACAGTTTTGAAAGGGTTGCTTGGAAGATCCTGCTAAGCTGCATGAATGGCTACTTTCAGATGGCACCAAAAAGCCACATAAATTCCTCTGCATCCTCAGCTGCTCAGATGTTGTACATACCAGGAGAGAACAGGACCTAGAACATAGCTTTCCACACCACCTTCAAGACTTGCTGATCTTCAGAGTGTTTCTCCAAGGCAGGACCTCCTTAGAGGGGCTGTGAATGTGCTAAGTCACAGCAAAGGAGAGATCCAAGAGGAGGGACCCTTCTCTTCTCTGTAGAGTTCTCAATCACACATTCTTTTGCTTTCTTGCCAAATATAAAGCATATTAGATTTTGACCCATGTTTTGTTGTCTGATAACATAAACCTACTCAGAAGCTTTCTTTCTTATAAACAGTATACCTAAAATCAGATATTAATACTATCTAATATCATGTATTTAATATACATGAGTTAAACCGATCAGGAGTCAAACATAACTGCTGGCCCTAGAAACAGGGTACGATAGAAAAATACTAGGCTTAAATATTAAACTGGGACCCATCACCCCATCTTGGAATGCTTACAATGTAATATTTATGTCTGAAATAATTATCTAGACACTCTTCATACTCCAAGGGAGGAAATGGGCACTTCGGAGCTGTGATTCATCTGGCCAGTTTTAAATGTTTTGCTTTGTCTCAGAAACTTCTGTTTCTCTCAGCTGACTACGAAGGAAGACTAGGTGAGCAGAACAGATGAAAAAATCCAAATGGAAGTAAGATGAGGCCTCTCGTAGTGTGTACCAGCCATAGCCATATATTTGCATGTATTCTCCCTTTCTGTGTGTGGGTGGGAATCAGCCTTTTCTGTAGAAATCAGACTGCTGCAACCCAACAAGTGTAATAAAAACTTGAATTCAGCTGGCTTTCAGGAAATGAGAAAATCAGTGTGTGGCTGGAGGAAGAATATAAAGGAGGAGGCTTTACTGGTTTAAAAGCACCAAGACAAATATAAAACTGCTGGTCTGTTCTTTAGGCTCCTGGAAAATAGGTCCAGTCTGTTGTTCCTATGAGCATTTCACTAAAAAATGCAACCCCTTTGTCAGGTGAGATATTTGCTTTTAAGTTTTTGCAGGATGTGGAGACATTCAAACTCATATCCTTCTCTGCTATTTGTACATGTTGCAACACTTTCCACTTTTTCTAAGTGTCTTACCAATGTGCAGAAAGGTTACTAGGTGCAGCCTTGAGCCAACTGAAGATTCTCCATCTGTACTTGAAAACTGCAAAATTGCCGTGTCTCTGTACATAATTAGTTTGAGCACTGTGCCAGACTAATAGTACTGCATAGCTTCCAGATTATATCTGGAGAGATGGAGACATCAGTAACTTAGGCATCTACGGTGCTGGGTTGAGACATATGCTTGTGATACCAAATACTTTTTTTTTTTTTTTTTTTTTTTTCTGTTGAGTGTAGTGTAAAAAAAAAATCATTAGTGTGATGTGGTCTACTTTCCTTGTAGATTGGTTCCCAGTGCTAAAGTCCTGTACTTAATCTTTAGAGGAGATTTGAACTCTGCCACAGGGTTCTTCTCCCAATGCATTTATTTTGTGAAGGGTGCCTTTGTTGTTGTGCTGCTGTATCTGAGTGGAAGAGAAAACTTGCAGTAAACAGGAAGTCAGAGGAGATAAACACGGGGTCCCTTTTTAGGTTTTGTGGAACTCTGAAGGACGAGTCATTCTGCACCAGTGCTGAAAGTGTTGCATACATGTTAATATCAAAAACTGCCAACCCCAGAAAGTATCTGGTTTCCACTGGCAGGAGAAATAAAAGAAAGATTTTTATATATATATATATAAATACATATATCCTTTACATATATATATATATATATAAATGATAGTTTTCCTTGCTTTCACAAATCCTGGGTATTTCTAGAATAGACTTTCTGTGTTCAACCACCCCCAACAATTAAAATAATATGATTGATTAGCTCCATGTATTTTTAGTGTTGATGCTGGAAGCCTGGAGGATACTTGTCTCCTGACCTTTCCCATGGCAGACTGCAGAGGAGCTGGTGACCAAAAAAAGAAACCAAAATCAGTCTTATGCTACTGTGCAGGGTTGCTTGAACTTTTCCAAAGCTTTGCCTATATGAAAGATTTAAAAATGATGAATCAGCAAATTCTGGGGGAAGGAGCGGTTGAGTGGAATTTTCCTATCCCCTCTTTTCTGCCCAGGTCACTGGCAACACTCCCATTTATATAAATGGAATCAAGGTTTTGTGTACATTCTTGGCTGTAATGTTGTGCCGATAGGTGTTTTTTCTGAAAACTTTCTATGGAAAATATTTTTGTGAAAAATCTAATTTTCTTCTCCCATCATTAAGTTGCATAGGGAAACAACCCTTAAGCACTGTGAGCTGTAGCACAGCAGGTTAATAAAATCATTTGCATTTTATCAAAGACTAATGAAATGTTCTCAAAAAAGTTCCAAATCTGTCAGTACCTGCTGAAGTAATTTCATTAATTTACAGTAAAATGATAGGTCCTGGTCACCCTGCTTATAGATATTTTCCATGACCTCTTACAGAATAGGAGAAGCAGTGTCTACTGTTAGGAAGGAAAGCAGGTAAACTCAAGGCGAAACAGTCATCCTGCCTCAGCCTATTTGGTGTGAAGGGAGTTGGGATTTCTGAGGAATAACTGGGGGGAAGCATAGGTTTTCATTGATAAATATAAATATAGCCCAAGTGCCACAGTTCATTGCTGAGGTGACAAATGCCTTTGGAAATCCAAAAGTCCAGAGCAACCACCCAAACAGCTTGGAGAGCCTCTGCTCCCATTGCTGCCACAGGAACAGATGTGCATGCCTTTTTCTTCTGTTTAATAGTAAAGTCCACCTGTGAGTGTCAAAGCAATGGTGGTATTGTCCAAAGAGTCTAGATGAGGGAAGCTCCCTGACAAGAGGGACAGGCTTTGCCTCAGGTGACTTCAGCTCCCTAAGGGTCAAATATGTACTGTAAAAGAACACATTCTTGAATTTATCTTTTAAATAGATGAAATACATATAAAACGAATACTTTAAAGTAGCACTCTTGGCAGGACAAACTGTCTCTCTGCCTTTCTCTTTCTCTTTCTCCCCCTCCCTCAGATGCATGTTTTTTCAGCTGGACAAGTTCTGTCATCTGTTTCACAGGATACCCTCTCAAAATGTTTGCACCAACACCTCTGAGAAGCAGTGGAGTATGGGGAGGAAAGAGGGGATGGAAAACCTGTGTACTGCCAATGCCAAAACTGTAAACTGGTGTTCAAAATATGTATCTCCCAGCATGGGATAATCATCTTCCAGAGGTGCCTGTCTATCTGTTGACCACGTAGGTGAAGAAACTTAGATGAATGAACCCATTTAGGTGCCAAAGCAGAGGTGCCTGCTGCACATTGTGTACCTCAGAGCGCACTGGGCCTCTAGCTGACGCTCCAGAGGGTAAGTCCTTTGTCGTACCTGCCAGGCCTATGCAGGTATCTTCTCTCTGCAAGGATGTCTAAAGTGGCACTACATGTATTTTCCTGGGCACTTGAATTGCTCTTATAGTTCAGCTTGAGACAGTTATGGTTAACTTCAGTTAACAATGTGTGTGGTGGTCTCTCTCTAGTGTTATACACAAAGACCACACATGGACCTCATGTCCCAGCCTTTTTCACCAAGTCTGGAGCTGTCTACAGGAAGGCTCATTGTGTGTCTCTTTTTGTGTGAGTGGTAGGGAGCAGAGTACAAAAAACAAGTATGAAAACAGTGCAGCCAGGGCTAACCGATAACACACCCCTGTTTGAGTTCTAGTGGATGGAAAAAAAAAGGAAAATAGCTCAAATCATCCTTGAAAGAAAGTGCTTTTTAAGTGGTTATGCAATGAAATAAAGGAATGATTTCCAAGGGAGGTATAGACCCCAAACAAAGTGCAGAGGAGGAGGACTCGTGGTCTTGCATCTTCCTTCTCTGTGCTACCCTTGTTCTGGATATCATCTGTGGCGTTGTGAGCATGTGCCTGTGGCTTCCAGCAGCATCCCCCAGCAGGAGCAATTATTCTGCTTGTGCACCTGGGAAGCAATTTGCTGCTGCCATGAACTAGCAGTAAAGCATCTCGTGTTACTGGCCAGTAGGCTTGAGGGCTTCACCTGTTCCATCTTTGGCTGCCTACCAGCCCTGTAAAGGGAGTGGATATCTTTTATTCTGTGCCTACATTAGCCATAGGAAGGAAATAATGACTGGAGGAGTTTCTTATTCCCTTGCAAGAGTGTGTGGTCCAAGCTGTAGTTTCACTCCATGCACATGAATTTTAATTCATTTTAACATGCTATTTTTTAAAAAGAACTTACGGAGAAATCTCCCTCTTGCTTTCCAGTATATCCATGGAAGGCCCGTGTGCTTAAAATCCTTGGGCATGCCATAGAAGATACAACCTGTTTTAATTATATGTTGTTTGCTGACCATTAAATAAAGATGGAATAAATTGTCCCATTTTCTGTCTCCGGGGCTGGTTATTTGAGCGTATTACTCATCTGGGGAGAGTGCATTGTATTGCCAAGGCTGAGAGCACACACATTTATCATTAGTAACAGCACAGGGATGACTTGCTTTCCTGTAGCCTTGTCTTTTGTTCGTGAGATTAACTTGTTTTCAACATTGCAAATTCAATGTTACGGAACAATTCCATACTCAGTCATTGGAGAGCTGAATATGTTTTTTCCTTCTGTAGCAGTGCAGGGTTTTCCTTTCTTGACTCTGCTTTTGAGATTTTACAGCTATTACTTAGAAGTGTAATAGTGCATCAGGCTTTAAATACAGGGGAAGGCAAGGTGTTTTCACTCTGCAGGTGGACACATGTGGTCTTCCTTTGGATCCATTCTGCTTGCCAATGAAAATATTGCACCTGAAGAGTTTAAGGACTCGAACATAATGGCACCTTTAATCCAAAATCCGGCATTTACTCAAACCCAAACCAAAACCATTTCATATTCAGAGCTGGGGACTCTGCTCAGCCCTCTCTCTGATTTTTGACCCTACTGCAAAGTCAAGTTTCTCCATTTGGGTGTGAAATACGAATTTAAATGCATGACATTGTTACCCTTCGTTTTCTAACAGTGATAGATTTGTTGACTTCAGTGACAAGATGGACAAGGTAGGAAGAAGGACTGATGTAAGTGAAGGTGGTCATTTATTCTGCCCTGTCTAATGTGATGCGACAGTCAAGATCTTGCTTTGTTTTGTGCTTAAAGAGATTCTGTGGAGACGTCTTAAAAGTGAGGCTTGGGTAGGTGCACGTGAAAAGGAGGGAGAAGAGCTTCACCGCTACCTTTCAGCACTCATGTCAGAACTTGCTGCTAACTTCCAGCTGGAGTTCCCACCAGAAACCAAGCTCCAAAGCCATCAGTGGGTTTGATCTGTGGTCCCTTACCAGCCGCGCTTCTATGAATCCACGGCAGCAGGAGGTCATTGCTAGGCTTAGATCTCCAAAGAGTCCCCTGGGGATCACGCTGCCTTTCCCTCAGCCGCTGCAAAGAAAAGCGGCTTCCAGATGCCTGTGCCCATCCACTGTCAGTTCCTTGCTCCAGCTAATGAATTAATAACAGCATGGCAACTTATTAGTGCTCCTGGGGCACTTCCCAGCACCTCCTGGTGTCTCAGTGGAAGAGGGGAGAGCAGTCTCTTTGAGGCAGGGGAGATTTTATTCCCTGTCACATAGAGCTTGGTGCAGACAGCCCGTCACACAGGTGAGGAGACCTGCCTTCAAAGTGAGGAGGGAAGGCAGCGGCTGGCTCACGTCTGGGCTGCCTCCCGCCAGCCAGCCCGCTGGCAGGGGATGAATATTGCATTATTCCCCGGGAACAAAGGATACGGATTCTTTGCGCTTATAGGGAAAAGGTTGGAGGCAGCTCCAGGGCACTGTGTGAAAGGAAATAAAAAAGCAATTGTAAATCATTACAACCCAATGAGGGGAAAAAAAAAAAAAAAAAAAAGAAAAAAGAAAAAAAAAGGAGCCTATTGTGTTTTATTACTGCACTAAATCAATGAGAAAGGAGGTGGGTGATTTATCAAGGTGGAATCCACATTGCTTACAATGCCCGAATTTGCGTTCATTAGAACGTCAGTTTTCTGATCAAATGATTTTGCTTTCATTAGCCTTCCTCTACATTCAGCCCCACAAAAGAGCTTGCTCCTGCTCTCAAGTAAAAAATCCCAACTGCGGAGAAGTGGAGTGGAAATGTAACTCTCCCTCTCAAGGTGAGCACAATTAGATTTAAAAACCCTAGCAAACCCCAGGGCCCCCAGATCTCTTTACATAGTCACAGCAATAACTAATAATGCTGAATGCTCTGACTGGCTTTTATCCCTGTTATTGAAAGCCAGCACTAGGGCATACGCTAGCATAAATAACTCATCGCAAACAGCAAAAAGAAAGTTGAACGACAGCAAAAAGAAAGTTGAACTAAGCTGTTCGACAAACGCTTTGTTCAAAATTAGGTGATGGTTAATTCCAAGCATAGAAAGAACATTGTTATAAAATACTTTAACTTCACCTCCATTGTCAATATTCCCCTTTTATATGCTATCTATGCTGTTTTATTGCATTTTCTCTTTTCATTAATCCCTGATCCTCCATAATGCTGTGGGACAGCTTCAGCAGACACTCACACATTCATAAGGACGATCGTCTTGGTGTCTCCACGTAAATTAATTGAAGGGGAGAGAGGACAGTGTGTGTGCAGAATGGAAATCTCTTCACAGCTGAGTAGATCTTGGGGGCAGAGAGAGAAAAGATACTATAGAAGCTATCATGTTGTTACTTGGTAATGAAAACATCTGAAACATAACTTTGGATAGGACAATATATCATATGTGATAAATGTGCCTGCATGGTAGATACGTATGGAGGGGATGTGAACTTGGTGGTTGGTGTCTGGAGGAGAAGCAGGTTAACGGTACCATAGAGGTAATGAGAGAACTGTAATAAAAATGGTAACATTTGCTAAAAGCTTCAGACTAGCTTTTACATAAGGAAAGGCTAACTAGGTAGGACTATTCAGCTTGGAAAAGAGGTTACTGAAAAGGATATGGCACGGGCTTATGAGTTATAAGGAACAGTGAACAGCAGACTCTCCCATCCACTTTAAAAACTAAAGGGCATCAAAGAAGATTAGCAAGTAGCAAGCTGAAAACAAACAAAAGGAGTTATTTCTTCACACAGGTAGTAAGTAATGTTCATAGCAGTTGGTGGAAATGCTGAACTGCCTCTTATGAAACAGTAATTCGTAGCAGAAAAATTCTACATGGGCTGTTGAGTTTAAGGAAATTGCCTTTGGCTGGCAAAGTCCTTGAGCTGCAAAACCTGCAAGCCTGGAGGAGTATCTGGGGAAATGTCTGTACATGCTGGCTCTGTTCTTCTTCAGATGGCCAGATAGGGAACTAGGAGGATCTTTGATCTGACCCAGTAAAGCCCTGCTTGCGGTCTTAACATTCAGGAAGGGTTTCTGTCCCTCTGTGTCTGTTCCAGAGGCTTGTCTGTGGGAGGGTCGGCTTGAAACATTTTGAAAGGTTTTCTTGTTCTTCCACATGCACACTGCTGCTCACTGGTTTAACCATACGGGTGCACACTCCTGTTGCTACAGCCTGGGAGACTGGCATGACGAATGGAACAAAATCCTGTGCTTATTCTCTTAAAGTATGTTCGTAGTACTTTTTAAAACATTTTTTTTTTCTTTTTATTTTTCCCAATCACAAAAAACACAGCTATACGCTAACGAGCTAAATGTACTGGGCTTAATTATCTGTTTCTGTACTAGGGAAAGACTTGGGAAGTGAAAGATAGCATAAGTTACCATGGGAATTTTGGGGGTCCACTGTTTTCCAGAGTGCATTGCAAGGTCTGCCAGCTCCTGATATGAAGATAGCTACTTCAGAGCTGCTCTAATTTATGCTTATCTTTCTACAAGTTTTGGGAACCAAGTAGCAGGAGAGTAGTGCACTTCAATTAAGTCCTTGATGCACTCCTTATCCTGAGGACCGTAAGCGTGACAGCCTTTATTGTCTGCTCCTTGTGTCTGCTTCTAGAGGATACACAGCAAAAGGGACAAAGAGATGAAGGGAGGGAAGTCCTCTGTAGGTAACAGGAGGGTCATTTCTTCTGGTTTTAAATACCTTTGGGATTCTTCTTCTTTTTTTTTTTTTTTCTTTTTTTTTTTTTCCCTATTGTTGAAAATGCAGCCTATTGCTGGTGATCTAAGCTCACTTTAGTTTGTCAGGCCTGCTAGATTGCTGCAGGCAAATTGAACATAGGTTTAGAGACTTCCTGAGCTCTCCTGTCTTTGTTGATTGGAATTCCTCCACCCTCATCATCAGCCCACCCTCTGCATACTGCATCCATTTGCCTAATTCACGTCAGTGAAATGAACAAGAGAATGCATCCTTCCAAAATGAAAATATCAGCTGGGAACCCACTGCCTTGTCATTTCCCTCCCCCCCAACCTTTTCTTGCTCTCTCAGAAATGTTTATGCTTTCATTCCTCCCCAGCCTGCCAGGAGCAGCCACTAAGCCATTTGACTTTAAATGATGAGTCTGTAGTTGGGGAGGGCACGAGGGTGGTCTCCTAAGCACGGCTGGGAGTTATTACTGCAGGTTAATTACTAGGGGAATTTATGTGGTGAGCATCAATCAAATCAGAGGCACATCAAATTCTGCTGTATAAGCTGGCCTGTGCTCAGACTGCATAAGATGACTTTTGTCTTAATATTATTACTTTATTTGTCAACTGAATATATAGCCCAAACATATTCTGAAAAGGGGAGCTCAAAAACCCTCAGATGTCGCAGGACTATGAATGTCAGGCTGCATATCAAACATAGAGTTGGACTGCCTGGGGTGAGTGAGTGATTATAACAATTTGGCATTGGTGGGAAAGCGCTGGTAATGGATGACAACACATTGCCTTTGCTTAGGGTTACTGAATCATGTAAGAGAATTATGGAGTGAAGGGTAATATGTATGGGCCAGTTCTGCTGGTGGGAGTGAGGGAATGCACCAGACAAAAGCAGGCTTGTTGCACTGGTATTTCCTTCGTCAGATGAGAGCCTCTTTTAAACACGTGCAAACAAATGCATATTGCTCCCTTCTGGAACTGAGAAGGCAATGTTTGCCAAATAAAAATGATCGGTTGATCCATGGTAATAAATGCTATTTTTAACTGTTCCATACAGGATACAAGAGAATCAGAGGGGAAGAAAACTGCAAAAAAAAATAAAATATATATATATATATATATATATATATATATATATATATATATATGTTTAGAAAAAACTTAGCTGCCCCATTAAAGTCAGAGCCCAAGCCAAAGAGGCAACCTGCTCCCATCCTCCTGCATCGTAACACTTCCCTTGTCCCCCAGTTCACCATAAGAAGTGGCTCCCAGGTGTTCCTCAGCGTTTCCTCTTGTGCCCTGTGGGACGCATCGTGTTGGTCCCAAGCTACGGGTTTCATCTCTTCTTGGCCTCATAGGGATGGCTCAGAGAAAGGTGTGTGAGACATGAGCTGGATATTTCTTGCCCATGGGCCTTGCCCTTTCCCATGCTGGAAACACTGGGGTGACACTGCTCACTGTGTTTAGACCAGCACAGAGCTTCAGGGCTTTTATGAGCTGCTGGGATCCTTCAGCTCTGGGACATTGTGGAAGTCCTCCTCACTGCTGAGTTGGTGTTTCCAGAGGGAGAAGTAAGCTGAAGCACATTCATTTTTTCACTGCTCTAGATGTTCTTATTATCTGAAGTGCTTCAGGTGAACTCATGGCTTGGGGCTTCATTTGGAGGGCCACAAAGATGTGGTGACCAATTTCCTCAAGCACTTAGCCAGGTGTAGGCACAGCGGTGGCTGCGAGTGCCTGTCCCCTCTGGGGCCACCACAGAAGGGAGATGGGCTCAGCTGGGACTACAAGCTGGATTTGGCCCTCAGGTGACTCCCTCATTGAACTGGGTGCAAAGGAAAGGCCTATCTGATATTAGGTCAAATGAATTAAATGATGATCAATGAAACTCAGTAACCTACAGATTAACAGTTCCAGTGGACAAATGTATTTTAAAGAAAAGATTGAACAAAACCGCAAAGGTTATAAAAAGGTATGCAAGCTCACCCTTTACTTTGTAAAACCATTCTGTTTAAAGCCTTTATGGCCCTTTCACAGCCACAAGATGCAGAACGTGCAAGAGCAGGGCTGTAAAAAAGGCCAGGAGTGTACATGAGGCACCAGCAAGCATAGGCACTGCTGCAGCGACTGCTGCTCGCTGTGGTGAGGTGGTCCGAGGAGATAAACCGTGCCTTGCTCAGACAGCCCAGCAATCGATGAGCCCCCATTGACAGCCCGTGCTCTGTCAGCCTGGAGTGGAAAATCTGCTAAATGTCTGCCTGGTTCAATAAGGTTTTCCTATTAACATTCCTCTGTTGTAAACCTTGGGCATGTGCCATGTAACCACAGAGGGAAACCCAGGAGTGTTATTGCCAAGAGGGGAACGCATGGCCCCCGGGGTGGTGTAGTAGGATGTCAGCTGGTGTTGGGAGGAGAATGAAGGCAAGAGAAAGAAAGAAGTGTGGGTGGGGGAAAGCAGAGGAGTGGGAATGATAAGAGATGCAGTTCATAGAACTGTAGGTCAGCCCAAGTTGGAAGAGACCTCGAAAGATCATCAGGTCTGACCTTTTGTAGGAAAAGGGAGCCTCAATGAGGTTATCCAGCACCCTGTGCAATTGCATCTTGAAAGCTTCCAGTGATGGGGCTTCTACCGTGTCCCTGGGGAGCTTGTTCCAGCCATGGATTGTTCTCACTGTTGTACAAAATGTCATTCTTCTGTCAAGAGGAAACCTTTCTTGGTGTGGCCTGTACCCATTACCCCTTGTCTTCTCCATGGAGCTGTTTGTGAAGACAGAGCCTCCACCCTCTCCTTTGCCACCCTTTAAGTACTACAATACTGTGATGAGGTCCGCTGATGGCTTGTGGATATTTTCAATCATTATATCACCCATGTTGTTGACACAGTTACTCACAAGGATGACATACTGCACAGCCACTGAATGTGGCTGTTAACCCTATCCTATGGATGTATCCTTCCGATGGGAAACAAGATTTAGAAATGTTGTAGAAAAGACCCAGAAGCTATTTTTATTTTTCAGCTGGGGGTTATGAAGTGCCAAAGAGAGGAGGAACAGCAGCTGGGAACTTGGAAGAGGATGGGGAACATAGGAACCAAGCTCTCCGTGACTTTCCTGTTTGGCACTTTTCCTGGTGAAAATTTCAGCTTTCACGGTGAAGAAAGCACCTACTGTTCATCTTCAGAAACCCCATTTTCCAGGAGGAAAAGGAGTGGATATCTGGGTGGATACCAGAGAAAACTTCATTTCTTCAGTGACCACCTTTCTTCTGTGAATAGAGGTGGAGATTTATAACATATCCATGCCATGCAATAAGGTCCAAGGCTATGCTGATAGCTATGAAGCTTATGTGCCAAACCCTCCCCAGCACCCTCTGGTTTTATAGCAGAAGGATGCATCCCTCTGCTGTTGCTGGAGCAGTGCAGAGGGAGCTCTGTGCATCAAGACTGGCATTCCCAAGTGGGCTGTAATCTGCTCTCACATAAATAAACAGCATGTAGCTGTCACAAAGGCTTTCATGGATGCAGGGCAGAAAAAAAAAAAAAAAAGAAAAGAAAAAAAAAAAAAGAAAAAGAGAGGATAAAGATATGTGGCAATTAAAATATTTTATATTTGAATGAGCCTGGTATCCCATAGAGCTGACCCAGAGTGGGCTCTTGTTAGGAAAAGTAAAGCCAGGCAACTGAATGCTTTTCTTATTCAGCAAAGTAAGGGACTGCTGCAGCTGATCTGATGCTCTCTGCTGACCTATTCCTGCCCTGATGAAGGTGAATCAGACACTGCCTGAAATGTCATTGTCACACAAAACGTCAAGCATTGTCCTCAGATCCTCCAATTTATGACCCTCCTTAAGCCAACAAACTGACTGATTCCTTTTCCTCCTGCTTTCCTTTGTGGTGTCAAGCAAAAACAACTTTTTTTCATGCATTTCATGAAGTCTGCAAAATGCCCTAATGGGTGGAAAATGTACCTCCAGTTTATTGACCAGGTCATAAAATATTTTAAACCCTCTAAACAGACAAATAAGCCAAAATGGTTAATCTAAAGACATACGAAGTGCTCAAGAATCTATTCACTCCAGGATTTTTGCCAGTTTGCAGCTGCAGTGGTAATTTTGGTGGCTGTGGTTTTAAAGTAGAACAAGTGTGGATGCTATCCTGGTTAACGTACAATACAATGCTAATGTAATGCCAATTATAGATAAACATCTTAATTAAAAACTGAGGAAAGCATGCTTAGATATTTTCTAGAAAGTGAGATTGGAATGTAATCCGAAGCTTTATGAACACAACGTGGGATAAAATAATCTTGATGTTCTGACGCTTTTCAGTTGGAAATGGCATTTATTTTGAAACAGTGAGGCCCTTCTGCACAGTAATGATCCTGTTTTCAGAAAAGCTGCCTACCATGTTGACAAAAGAAATCAGGTTTTGTCCTCAAACACAAGACGTATGAATATTTTTTATGTCTTGAAATAAAGAGCGCTTTTTCAAAAAAAGGGCTAATTGACCAGCCTGTGCGATTATTGAAACATGAGGCATTTTTGGCAAATGCTCTACACAATAAGGCTGTTGTGGTCATGCAGTCAGCTTATTTTTGCTTGCTTCTCACAGATGCCTGTTAATAAAACACAACAGCTGAATTCAGACCTGATGCAGGCAGAATCTCTAAGTTCCCTGCTGCTCTCAGGGTAAGGAACATAAGTGGAGGAGGATGCTAATGATATTTTGCTGAGGACAGCTGAGGTTAAACAGCAGTTGGGTGTAACTCTTGGTCAGGTAGTTCAGAAGTATCACTGGCCACATCCTCAGGTGGTGCAAGCTGGAGGTCCACCGCACTCTGTGGGCTGTATTCCTTTCTCCTGGGATGTTCAGGCACAGCACTACTGCCACTTTCTACCCTGACTTTTTATGCATCAGAAGTCTCTGAATCAAATCTCTAGGGGGTACGTAGGATGAAAAGCACAATGAATTTAGGAGCAGCTACCCAGAAAGCTAACTTAGTGATAAGAACTTGCTAATGAAGTACTCGACTTAAAAAGGAACTGATATTTGAGAGTAACAGGCCAACAATGTAGCTCAGAGAAAATGTTTCAGGCTCTCAGATGTCCCAGCTGATTTTTGAGCTGAATAGATATCAGACAGTCAGAGCTATCTGCACACTGGAGACCAGTGCAAAACGTGCTGCGAAGTCTGCCTTCCAGCTGACAAAACAGTCAAGCCATTACGAGGCAATCTGGCTAGCATTATATCTTTTAATATATTTCCAGACTTTAGTTTCTGAGATCTCCAGAGGATCATGAGCCTCCAAGGTCATCAGGGTTTCGACCTTTCTTTTATTGCCATAGCAACCAAAGCTGTCTTTAGTGTTTAAATTAGTTAATCAATTGCAGCCCTTGATTTACGCTGGTTGGCAGCAGCCATCCTTGAAAGCTATTTCTTGACTAATATGTGCTTTTATCACGGAAGGGTATTCCCACACCTCAGCTGAATAAGACCCTTTGATAGAAGAATTCACTTCATCATCTGAATTCAGTGCCTCATCAGGGGCCAACTAGCATGAATTACTATTATAGATTTATTTTTTTTTCTCCAGAATCATCTTAATTCTGGTTTACAACCCCTTAGAAGAAGACAGGGGGTCACTTAATTGGGAAAAAGCACAGGCTCTAATTGCTTCCATAGAAGAGGAGAACGTTCCACCTTTGAACTGTGTGTAAATGAAATTACAATGCACAAACAAATTAATCACTTCAAAGAACTCTTTTTGAGTGAGGTCAAAATAGGAACCACTTTCTGTTTAACTGGCATATTCTGATAATCCCCGATTCTTCTGAGAAATATCGTGGAATAACAAAGTGAGGGCAAGGTCACTGACTGAAATGCCCTGGGACCTGAGGCTGTCCATTGATTTACTGTGTGGGTCTGGGTACATTAGCCAGCCCTCTGTGACTCAGTTCCCTGAATTGTGAAGTGCAGCTAATGCCTACCTTGCTCAAGTGGATCAGAGGGGTTAATCAGTGAGTGCTTACTTGTTTCAGATCTCCCCTTCTTCTCTATGTCTCTTCCTCTGTACAACAGGGGGTATCTGCACAAGTACTGGGGCTTGCAATCAATTCTGCTTGTGCACCAAGCTGTCTTAAGAGTCACAGGTTGATGTGGATGGGAAGGGGCCTCTGGAGGTCTCTAGTTCAAGCTGCTGCTCAAAGCAAGTTGTTCAGGATGTGCTGAGACAAGTTTTGAATATCTCCAAGAATGGAGATCCCACAACCTCTCAGGGCAACCTGCAACTTGAGCTGACACTGCTTCACCTCTGCAGAGATGCATTTATGAGGACTACACTCTCCTACCAATACTTTTTCATTCACTAATGTATTTTATTAGGTTTGCACTTAAACCTGCTTCGCCTTCTTAGGCAATCAGTAAAGTTAGGCTGTGGCTGTTTTGTGCCTCTGTAGGCACTTCCTAACAAATCACAAACACATGCTTTCCACAGCAGCTCTGTATTAAAAGTAACTTCTAAAGGTTGGTCAAACTCTGATGTGTCAGTTTTCTTTCTTTGGGTTTTCTTTCTCTTCCAGTCATTGGTGGCAGCTTTACAAATGACAGCATAGAAAAAGTTGGGAAGTTATTGCTGAACTAGTAGAAAACAAGGATAATGTTGTCTCTGCTTTTGATTTTTTTCTCATCTGGATTCCTGGATCTCCCAACCAACAACATTTAGTTGAAATAATGAACAATTACCTTATTTTTGATGGATGAGAAGTGACGAGTGCCATTTGCAGAGTAAAAAATAATCCCTGCAGTCCAGCATGGTGCTTCTTTCCTTTGCCGTATGGCGGTGGCCCCTCGGGACGTGTTCATTGGGGCTCACTTCTGACAACATGACCTCATCATTATGCTAAACCTATGTTCCTCCTGTCTTTACACAAATAGTCTTGCAACCCAAATGAGCACGCTCTTTGTTATTTTAAAGAGTGGCTGGTACCAAAGCGAATCATTTTTCTTTTGATTAGCATTTTCAAAGGATAACCTTCGTGAAATTTCCACAGAGGCTGCTTCTGCTGCACGGTGCATCTGGTTGAGTTTTAATCATTTAACAATTCTTGGCCTCAAAATGATGTTGTTCCTGGGACTTCTTGGAAGTTGTGACATGACGGCCAGCAGGGACAATGCCTTTTTCCTGATTTGCATTCACTGTGTGATGGGATTCATGTTTTACACTCTGTTTTCTGCCAAGAAGGCTGTTGTTGAGGGGAAGGTGAAAGCAAAGAAGAGGCGTCTTTGTAATGTGTGATGGGAAGGTATCTGTGAAAGATGTTCGACTGAGTGCCAGCTTGGAGAATTAATAAAATCAGAATAATTTTCATATTCTTGCTAAGATCCTTGGGCATATTTCCCCTGCACTTCTAAGAGGACTTTCATTTGGCTAAGTGTCGGTGCAACTTTGATCACAAAGTCGAGAGGCTTTGCCACATGTATCAAGTGCTATCAAATGAGCTGACAAGCACCATATTTGCAATTCCTCTGGAACAGCACTATCCATTTGCAGAGGGATCAATTAGTTTTGGTGCCCAGAGAAAGGATTTCAGTAGCAACTTAAGGAATTTATTGCTTAAATAAATGAAGTGGGGAAGGCGATGGAGATTAGGATGCAGCTTGCTGGCATTTTGTCTCCTTTATTTTGTTATATTTTAAGCTGATTGCAGGTAGATGGAGTAGTTTGACTATCACTTTGGCACAGGTTGGCATCAGCACTGAACCTTTTAATTCAATCTTATTTTTGGATGTGACTCTGTGGCTGAGAGACACCCTAGCCCTTTGTGGAGTTCACCAAACAAGACTAATCATACTGGTGCTGTGCCAAATGCCTTGGTGAGTTGTCCTCGCTATGCTCACATGGACAGCAGTCGTGGTGTGGTTTTGGTTGTAGTCGGGATTCCTCAGGGCCCAGTGGTTGCTGGACACTTTAAAAAGTAACTATAAAAACAAGAGGATGTGGTCAGGGGTGTCCTCTCCCTCAAGAGAGGGCAAACCAACAAGATTTAAGAAGACAAGGTCATGGCATCTCAGAGGAGGTTCGCATTTGACGTTTGAATTCATTCTGGGCTTTTTGGTCCTACGCAGGCTGCATTCCTTTATGGGGCAACACCGTATCACTGCTGGTGTGTGGGGGATGATGTATATTCAGGCCTTGGTTGTATAGGAAACCTTTTAAATCATTTCACAGCAGCACCCCTTATGGGAGTAAAACTTAAGTGTGAAAACTGCCTAACAGGGGAAGCAGAGTGAGAGGAACCTTACAAATTAAAAGAAAGACGTAGTGTTTTCTCATTTCAGATATCGAGTACTAAAGCCATAGGATGGCATCTGAAGAGTCAAACTGATGAACAGTCACTGAGTAAAGAAACCTGTGCTAACAGACGCGTGCAAACTGCAAAAAGCAGAGTATGCCTTTGAAGTCCATGCTAGGGAATGTTTTAATTGTGTGCAGATCATTATGTCTTACATTAATTTCAAGTTGCATATGCTTTGCTCTCTCTCTTTTTTTTTTTTTTTTCCTCTGCACTTCTCCTTTTCTTAGCTTATTTATTTATTTATTTTTCCTTTATTTTTTTCTCTCTGCCCTCCCTCACCCCCCCAGGTTGTTCTTTATTTAAAAAGAAATGGCAGAAACTCTCTATTTCTGTCTTACCATCTGCTCTCACTCCACGGTGGCTTTCCTGTTAGAACGCTGCCACTAGAGCTGCATAGCAGGTACATGCCACTGCAGGCACATACATTTTCTAAAAGCAGCTGTTACTACAGTGGTGTTTGCTTGGAAAATGCTTCAAAGTCAATTAGCATTATAATTGGTTTTAACCCAGGATATTTAAAAGCATGGCAAAATTAAACCAAGGTCTTTATTTAAAAGGAGAAGAGGAATCTAATCTTTACAGCTATTTTTCACTCTTCATTTCAAGTATCAGAAATTTATCATGTCATTTTCTCCTTTCCTTTTTCAAATAGAAGTTTTCCATTTCCTTACAGGCAATTTTCCCTTCCCTTCCCTTCCCTTCCCTTCCCTTCCCTTCCCTTCCCTTCCCTTCCCTTCCCTTCCCTTCCCTTCCCTTCCCTTCCCTTCCCTTCCCTTCCCTTCCCTTCCCTTCCCTTCCCTTCCCTTCCCTTCCCTTCCCTTCCCTTCCCTTCCCTTCCCTTCCCTTCCCTTCCCTTCCCTTCCCTTCCCTTCCCTTCCCCAGGATTCATCACTGTAGTGTCCAAGTGTCTTCCACCATGAGACTCATCATTGTCCTGTACTGCCCTGTCCCTGTTCCTCAGAGCAGCAGAATGTTCAGTGGCATCATTCTGCAAGTAGTAGGAAGAGTTTCTGTTTTGTTTTTGTTCCTTTTTTTTTTTTTACCCCCCCCCTTTTTTTTTTCTTTCTTTCTTTTTTTTTTTTTTTTTTTTTCCCACCTTCCAATTAGTGCACAGGGGCTTTCATTTTTCCCTTTCTTTTCCTGTTTGCTCTAATAGCCTTCAATTTCTTCATCCATTCTCAGAGCATCTCCACCTCACAAATATATCTGGATCCGAGCTGATTAATCATGGCGTAGCAGTTTATTGTCTCGGAGGTGTACATAGCAGAGGAAGATTTAATGGGCTTCAAAGGACGAACTCTCAGAGGAACAGAAAGACTTTTAAATTCTCTTTTTGGAGAGCTAAAGAAATTGTCAGGGAAACAATAATAGTGATATAGATAGATATTACAGTGGGCACTGTGGGGAGAGGAGAGGATTTACTTGTAAAATGCACTAGCAGGGGACTCCTTTACTGCCTGACAATGCAAGTTACTCCTGAAAGCCTGCTTTTAAAACTCATTTTATCCACTCTGATCTCTTCATCCAGGATCATTTCTAACAAGTGAAAGATCATAAAAGACTGACTTCTCCAAATTAGCCAGGGATGGTGTTTTCCCTTATTTGATGAAACTGAACTGCAACAAAACCAGGTGAAGCACTCACCAAGAGGGAAAACCTCCGGTTCCTGCAAGCCCTGAGCAGTGTTCCTCCCATCTATTCCCCTTTGCTGAGCAGTTTCTGTGTTGAAAAGTGTGGCTTTTAGTCATCCTGAAAGTATTTGGAAGCTTGCCTTGAGGTTGCTGAAGAGGTTTTCAGGACTAGGGTCACCAGTGGGGACCCCAACATGGGACTAGGGGAAGGAGAGGCGCAGTGGGGAACTACATCTGACACTGAGGTGCTCTGGGTGGATTCATGAACTGGTGGGCAATAGGCAATGCCCTGGGACGAACGTGCCAGAAGCAAGACTTTTTTATAGCCTTTGCTATTGTTCAAGGTGCTGAATTTGTTTGGGATTTTTCTTTCATTAACAAATACAAAAAAAATAAAAAATAAAATATCTGGCTTTATCTGATTAATATTTCAATCCAATGCTGTTTTCATTTTCAGTACAGAGGCCAATCATGACATAATCCTGCTAGAAATAATATAGGGGATTACTCAATAGTTATTTCTCTCTGCATTTTCTTTACTGAACTCCTTCAGTTTCAGCTTTGTTGTTTTACCTACTTGACAGCAGCCTTCACTTTATAGCTTAACGCTGTTAAAAGTGCTATCATCTGCTTTCTCATTTTATAACTCTGTTTAGCACTAATGATTCATGTGGATAATGTATACACTGTGTAACTGAAAATAAATACCATGGGGTTTGCTGGAAGAAAAGGTAATACAATATTTGAGAGCCTTGTTCCCTGGAGAAAAGGCACTGTATTTGTTTCCATAATGCTCCTGCCTGATTACTGTTGAGCTTTGTAGGCAATGGGACTGTGCTTCTCTTCCCTGCACCTTCCCATCCAGCCCTGAGGACACCCCAGGTGTCCAGCAAGGAAGGAGGGGCACAGATCAGCCCCGCAGCCCTGGTCCTTTGTCATCCCTTCGGGTCAACACTCCTCGACCCACCTAACTTACCGAACCTTGCGGCCAAACTGCCCGGTTTCATCTTGGGTAGTTATATTCCAAATGTTTGCGGCTGGGCTGCTGGGTTTTGGTGGATGTGACTCAACGCCATGCTGTAGTCACAGGAACACACTTCATCCATCACATAACGCCGGGGAGAATTGCTGAGTTTCTGAGGCATGCTGTTTTAATCTGCACGGCCCGCAGTGCTCTTGGTGGAGGGAGCTCACCACAAATCACAGCCACAGGTGTTTTGTTTTTCTTTTTTCTTCTTTCTGAAATCCAGAGGGTATAACACACGGTTTATAGTTTCAAAAGTAACCAGTGATTATGTTGCCTCACCACTGACGGGGATCTCCTTGCAGAAGGCTGAGTTTCAGATGCTGAATGCTTAATGCCAGGGAAGGAGTCAGCCAAGTGTGTTAAGCCTCTCTCATTTCATTTGTGATTCTCTGAGGTGGTCACCATGAGTACCCAGCTCCCCTCCTTGCCCATTAGTCCTTGGGACAGAAATCAGGCCATCAGTCCATGTTCATTAGTTCCGGATCTCAGCACTGCAAAATCACCTGGCCGTACAAGAGTGACCTGGGACAGGCATGAAACCACGGTCATATTCCTGTTGAATTAACCAAGATGCATATTAAGTTTTGTGATGGCTGTTGGGTGACAGAAGATGTGGTAAAGCCTGAATTAGAGTGCTTTAGGTCACTTGAAACAAAGTCATCAAGGAAAAAGCAATCCTTTTTTTTTTTTTTTTTTTAATCAAACTTGAATAATCGTAGTGACATTTTACCTGTTCAGTACTTTCATGTTTTCAATATCCTAAATCTGGATATTGAGTCTTGTGGACCCACCACCACACTTAGTCCCACAAAATACTGCAAATCCTGAATACACAAGTTGCACCCCATGACCTCAGTTCGGGCTCCTCGTAGAAAATTCCCTCCAGCTCTTACCTCTCCCAACTTTGTGTTTTTGTCATTTGCTGAACAGATTGTAGCTTCAGACAAATAGCTTCCCAAAAATAACTAGAGGTGGTAGCAGCCATGTCAAGGATATTATAAAATCCTGCTGTCTGTGCTGTTTTGCTTAATCCTGAGAACACAGCCAAGAGAATCAAGCTCTGAACAGAAGGGATGTAAAATCTCCTTATTCAGTATAATGACAGATAGCATACTTTGCCCTTTTGCAGATCTTTATGAATGGTTAAAGTTATGGCTAGGCTTGGATTAAGCAACATTTCTACCAAAATATTGCATTTGGGTCTTTCAGACATTGAGTCGCTTGAAAGATGGAGGAACATTTAATCTTACGCCCACACAGACATCTTCATTTCCAAAACAGGATCTTTCCTGACGTTTAATGACTCTCCAGCATGTGTTGAAACTGAATGCTGAAAGGAAAATACATCAGTCAGCAAGGGAGTGCTAAAGCTCTTTCTGTACTAATTCAAACATCATTGTCAGCATCTTTTGGGGGGTTTATACATGCTAAGTGTTCTGGACAATGCTCTTTATATCCTGGAAGATCTTTGTCTTGTGTATTTCACGTAGCAACTACTCTTTTTCATGAATGCCACAGCAGTGTTTCACTAGCCAGTTCTTTCTTACTCTGAGCAAAATGCTCCAGTTCTCCAGGAGCTGGTTCTCTGCCTTGCCTGGGTTACTGATTTCGTCTGTGTCCGGTCCTTTCCACAAGTCATTTGTGCCTCTTGAGCTTGACTCAGACCAGCTGGAAAATGGAATGAAAAATAGAAACTCTGGAAACTGCTTACTGCTTCTCATTTGAGCTCTCCTCCATAGATGCAGTTCATTTAAAAATATACACATATAGGTGTTGGAGATTAAATACCATGTAATTCTAATCTCTTTCCTGTTTTAATGACAAAATTTTCTAAATTAGAATTTTTGTGAATGAGGGAGACTTTGAGCGAATGCTGTTGTGTCACTCAGTCAGTATTAGGGCTGAGAGCTGTCAACGAAATAAAGGCAAGGCTTTGTATGATCTCTAATTATAGTTGATTTTTAGTCTGGTTAATTTGCCACCTTTTTAATGGGCTTGGCAGCATTTGAAGGTGTCAGGAGCTTATGTGAGGATGAGAATATCCCTTAGTGGTGTTCAGTGCCTTGCTGGGACCGGACTCCTCTGCAACTGCTCCCTGCATCTGCAGGACTGCTGAGCCCAGGTATTTGTTCCCCTGCTGACCCCTTCCAGATGTCTTGCTGTCAGTGGGGAGCATAACACAACTGTTAATACCAAATGAAATAATGCAGTGACTCTCTCCTTCCCTCCCACAATTATTTGTGTCTCACTGAGTCCTGGCTGAACAAATTTTTAACTTTTACTGTGGAAAGAAATGTCAAAATGAAACGTAGCAGCAGGCATTTTTTTCTGGCAGCTTGATCTCTGCTGTTTTTTTTTTTTTTTTTTTTTTTTTTTTTTTTTCTCCTAAAAAAGGGACAAATTCTCTTTATTTCCTTTACATTAGTTTTGATCATTCATTTTTTCTTCTGCTTGCAAAAAGATTTAAAAAAAATAGGGATTTAGAGAAGAGGGTGAAATAGTAAATTTGATCTTCTCACTAGCTGCAACTTTGAAATATGAATTGTAATACCAGCAGCATCCATGGGTGTAGGAGAACACTAAATGTTTTTTTTTTTTTTTTTCTATCTGCTTTTTGGCACTGGCCCACTATTGCTCCATTCAGAATCACTTTCTGTGAAGACAGAAGTCCTTCTGGGGAGAGTGGCCTCAGCTCAGTTGCACAGACATGGCCAGGAGGTGCTGGTTCGATAGCACCTGGGTAAGAAAAACACTCAGACTGTGCTTTGAAGAGCTTAGTGGTATGGTTTAGAGGAGGTCTTGTTAGTGTTAGGTCAGAGGTTGGACTAGGTGATCTTGGAGGTCTCTTCCAACCTAGATGATTCTGTGATTCTGTGAATTACTGGTTTAGATGCTGTTTGTTGGGGCTAACAATGAAGGCAGTAACACAGATAATCTTGGGTCCTGTGAAATGTCAGGAACCCTGAGCTGTGAACTGTTGGATGGTCTACATTCAGGGCATGCAACAGTTACTCCAGTTTGGTCATTCAAGTTCTTATAGGATTTTCCTACAAGAAAGCAGCTCTATTCATCATTCGTGCTGTCAAAAAAAGAGGATTTCTTCCTGAGAGGTTGTTGCTGTACCTTTAGATAAAGGCAGGGCCACGCAGGGGGGGCAATCACTGGCACCAAGTGGAGCTGCCTGCAGGCTCCTGTTACCATCACCCCTTTATCCGATGGCTGATGGAGATGTGCAGCACACCACAGCCCTGAAATTAGTCTGCAATCAAATGCATGGCTTTGTCAAAAAGTTCTCATGCAGAATAGGTGCCTTAATTTCATTTTAATAGGTGCAGTACTCTCTGCACTGCCATTTGTTAGCAAATGCCTCTGTTAAACTCAGAAGTGTTTTTTCGTGGTTGATTAGTTTTATTCTGCTCCTTGGGAAAGGTATATAGTTATCAGTATGCTTAGTCCTTCTATAAAGTTAAATCATTTAGTATCCAAAAGATAGTAATTATAATTTACATCTTGAAACAAAATTGGTATGAAATATACTGAGATAAAACAATCCAAAATTTCATTTTTTAAATCCTATAAAATATAAATAGATTGAAACAGTGATTTTGAATAGATTCAAATTCTGCTGAACCAGTAACAAACACTATTGAACTTTTATTGGTATTGTTTTGGCTTGGAATTTTCTTTTGTTCGGTTGCTCCGTTTGCATGATTCCTTAGGAAAAGGCATTTTTGAAAGAGATAGGAAAGAACGAGAAAGAAAGATTTTTAGCCATAAATCTATTGCTTTTCCTCTTGCTGGCATACGGTGCCTACTTTAATTTTCTTCAAATTAAAAAAACGGCAGAAGAATTGCTGTGCTGAAGCTGCAGACACATCTTTCTGACTTTAATCGTCTTCCACACATTATGTCTGTAACTGCTTGTCCCTGCTGCTCAGTAGTTGCATTATTCAAATCTGAACTTTTCATCTGACTTTCCTTCTAAAGTTTGTCAGAAACTATCGAATTCACAATTTCACGTCTAAATTTGTTTTTACTGAAATGTCAATTAAAAAAAAAACTGGTCCAGTTTCCAAGTTAACGTACAAAGAGATTTCAATTCTATTTTATTTTTTTTTTCCCTGCATACAGAGCTGGTAGAGGAAAATCCCTCAACAGGATTTACAAGAGTGCAAGGTCTCCTTTTTCAATAGATCCTGCTTGCTTCTTTCCATACGTCTTGCCAGCTATAGCGAATATTTCCTTCTCATCCTTCCCCATGGAGGTTGTTCACTGGTCCATCACTGCCTCCTCCACTGCCTCCTTAGCTGTTCCTTTTTTCACAGTGCTCATGGAGAGGTAATTCAGCAATTCTGACTTAAACAACATTCAGGTAGATATTCTTCCTATCAAAGCAGAGGTAATACTCATTATAACTATTTCCTTACCTTTCCACTGACTTGTTTATCGATGTCTGACTTTTGATTTGGTTGCTTAAGTAGTTCATGGCAGGATAAATGAAAGCCCATGGAGTATAGGCTCGTTTTAGTCAGAGAATGCACACTGTTAATGTTGAAGTGCAAACTCTGGTCTGCTTAAAGCACAAAAAGTTAAATGTTCAAAAATCAAGGGTAAATTCTCCTTCATACATTTTTTATAAGCACATATAATCTCTTGACTTCTCTTCCTTTTTTGATAAGATTCATTTTGATCTCTGAAAGAAGAAATAAGATGATCTGTAATGGGTATTTCTTGTGCCTGGAGCATCCATCATGACATATAAGCAAAAATGGTTTGTCTTTTCTGAGATGTACTGGCAACAGTGGAAGGGAGTGGGTCAGCTTCATAACAGGAGCTCTGTCAGGCTCCATGTAATCAGTGTCTGTTTTAGAAAGCATCTGATTTTAGAAAGCTAGATGGTCTAACAGTGGCTGAATTGGTTCTTTCCTAAAGTTGTTCTTGTTCTTCCTGTCAAGTTCTGAAACACTGAAAGAGAGCAGGTGGAAGAGGTAGGACATGTAAGGCTTCTTCACTTTTAAAGGATTAAGGCATTTCACATCTGCACTGCTCCTTGTGATGCCAGTAGAAATCTTACATACGGTGCAAAGGTAGAGCTGTGGCCCAAGGACTGCAGAACATAGGGAAAATACAGGCTCTCTGCTTGCTCATTAAGAGTATTCTTTTCTTATCTACAAATATATGCAGATAGGATGCTAATTATGTGTATCCATCTGTTGTATTTAAAGTGTCATAAATGTAGATACTAAGTCTAAAGCTGTTCATAGAAACTTAGTATATTTCAAGTCCTTCTTTTTAGAGCATGTTTTTTTAGAATACAATTTGCATCTGGAACAAAGTTTAAGAGGCTGGAAGGCCTGCAGGTTGCTTGCCAGATACTGATGAACCATATCTTTCTTCTTGTTTGGGAGCTTCCATGACAAAATATTTAACTCAGCCTGGCCACAGCTCTTACCATTTCTCTGACATCTGCTCCCAGCACAAGGACTGTACATCTTCTAAATGCTAGGGGCGGAGGTGGCCAGGATGCTTTCCTTCTTTCTTCAGCAAGTGACCGTTGTGACCAGGTAACCTGCTGGAGAATTAAATCACTCTGAGTATTTCTGTGACTTATTTTTACATGACTTATTTGCCATGTATGCAGGAGTTTTGCGACATTCTCTGGCACAAATAAAGCTTTGGAAAGGAGAAAGAGGAAAGTGTTTTAAGGTACCTTACAGAAAGGTGATAGGACTGCCAGAAATAAACTGGAATTTTTATTTCAGAACTAAAAAAAAAAAAACAAAACAAAACACAAACTTTTCAGAACTAAAATTCAAAAATAAATAAATAAGTAAAATAAAAGAATCAGGGAAAGATCAAGGCAATGCATTGATACAGCAGATGAAGAGTTCCAGATGTCTAGCACCCTCTTTTCCTCTTCCAGTTCAAAGCAAACCCACGTAACACATGGCTTGCTTAAGGAACAAAGCTTTTGAATTTGCCTCCTGAGCATTATTTTAAAAATGAGGATTGCTTGCACAACAGCTCTGACAAGAAGCCTCCTGAGGTAGCAGAGTGGATTTTCCCCCATCCTTGCCTGACCGCCCAGCACAGACCCTGACCCTGGCAGTGTTCCTGCCTTCACCCTCTCTCTCAGATGTGGCTTCAGAGATCTGGGTGACAAAAAGACCTGGATATTTATAGTTTTGTAGTTTCCTGCTGTGATCCAGTGAGGAGTGCTGCTTTATGGAGACTCCAGCTCTGTTACAGCAGCTGATAAGAACCTGCATTAGATGATATCACAAAACACTAGGTGCTTTTCAGAAAAGGCAAGCAGCTGCTTTTCAAGCAAGATGAACCAACAATAAATAAGGAGAGGGAAAATAAATCTGTCTGCTGGTGGCTTCAGTCCGACACTGAAGCATTGCAGGAAAGCAGACAGGTACCATCCTGGTACGTCTTGGTGAGACCTGCTATGAGATCAGGGAGCTACAAACAAGTAGTGAGCCTCAATATGCTAGGAGGCCATTGGGTCTGGATACTGAAGGGGTCTCTATGTAGTTCTGTCCTCATTTTTACTGCAGTTTGATATCTGTGCCTGGTAAGGACACAGACAGAGATCATGGAGCATGTACAAGATTGCCTTCAGAGAGACGTTATCTTAGCAATAAGATGAGCTCATCCTTGTCTTGCTGAGGAAAGAGCATTAAGGGCAATATCCTTGTATCTCATACTGCATTCTTGCTTGCACATATTAACATCAATTGGTATTAGCCAGAAAGTTTGCTGAGGGCATCTTAGAAGTTTATGTGTATCACGTGGAAGAATCAGTAGGATCTTTTTCCTGAAATGTTTTAATGTTAAAGTAATTTCCGTCACACCACAGCTTCCACACTGCCACCAAGGAGAAGGAGGCTAAACTAAAGTTCAGGTCAGATTCAGGATCTAAGGTCCTTGCATTCTTGTGTTGTAGAAGCTTCAAAAAAATGCAACACTCAACCAACCTTATGTGACAGATGTCTAGGGACCATTCTAGGAATCTGCTTTTTCTCAGTTACTGACACTGCATTGGGCACTACACAGCTGTTGGGTCACTGAGAAATATTTCTTGTTGGAAGTCAGCATGCAATAAGGTGATGTGCCTCTTCCCAAAGGCTCATGGCTACTGGAAGTGAAGCTTTGTGAACGTGTGAATAGCTTCCCAGGCACATTGAGGAAGATTTGACAAGAGCTAGGTAATACCTATTGAAAGCAAGTCCTACTGCATTCTCCAAGTTCTATCAGGAATGCTTAACCAAGTCTGAACAGCTTCAGGCTGGCAGGCAATAGCTATTAAAGCTGCAAAGAAATGTAATCAATTTATATTTTGTATATTGACTACTACACTTTCCAAGTACCCCTTCCTTTATCGATGCTGTCACAGTTGGTGTGCCATCAGCAGTAACACAGTCGGTGTTTCTCTTAATGGATGGAGCAATGGAAGGGTAGCTAATGCAATCCATCACCTAGCCTGAGATGCTCCAGGATTTGCAGCAAAAGAGGGTTGACATATTTTCAAAATTCTGAGAAGAGTTTCTCCCCCTATGACCTGAATTGGGAGTTATACAGAAGTCTTTTTAATATTAAAGTATTTCCTTTTTTCTATGAGGTCTTTAAAATAAAGCCTTTGGGGCTGTTAATATCTCTGATGTTATTGCTTTGAAGACTGCATAATATGATTTTAAAGGAGAAAGCTTTTAAAGGACTCATCCATTTCAAACATTGGCAATCAGTCTGACTTTGTTGCTCTAGATGCAAGTGGAAACTTTGATATGACAGAAGTTAAAGGCAAAAGATTTTACATGACAGTTTGAACAGATGCGTGTTTCTAAGTGCTGAACTTTCATTTGCTAGGATTTCATTTATTGAAGGATGCTCTATAAAACTGCAACTATCTCACTGCATCTGACTGTAAATTGTTAAATGTAAAAGATCTACTTCTGGCTTTTATGTAGCTAATTCAATAAAGATAAAAATAAGCTTTTCTACTCAATAGTGAAGAATCCATAAGAATTTTAGCACATGAAGCCCTGTGTCAACTTGGAAGGAAAAACTAGACAGAACAAGCAGTATCTTCTTTAAAAAGGCCAGAAAGGAATGTCTGATAAAAAATATAAAAAGTTTTAAAATTGACTTCAGTTCTATTGAGATTTATTCTTACAAGTTGCTATGAGGAAGAGCTTGTGGGAAAAAAAAGCTTCCTGTTTCGCAACATGTTTTCCTATTTTCCATTTCCGAGAATTCAAAATAATATCAAACTTTGAATGTTAAGATTTTTCAAGATTTTTCAAAACCAAACAAAACTTTATAGGTTAAGTGAAAGGTGAATAACCTGTGAGCGTTGAGTGGTGGTGTGTGACTTTTACATTATACTTCAGGAGGATCATACAATTCCAGAAAGAGAGGAATCTGTCTGGTAAGAGTACCAAACCTGTCTGATGGGGCACTTAGCCCTGAGAAACAAATTTAAAGTTTTGTTATGAGATCCTGGAGTTCACATGTCCTAGGCATTTCCCATTGGGCCTTGCCTTTCACCCTTATTTTAGGGCAGTGGTTCCATTTTCAGTTTAAGAAATATTTAAGAATGAAAGGGAAAAAAAAATATTTTTTGAAAAATGAGACACCCCAGTAAAATCCTGTTCCATTCAATCTATTTTATTCCATCTTATGTAACTGAGTTCCTCATCTTGATCGATCCAAGGTTCTTCTAGCAGTAAGAGTCCCATAACTACAGGAAGTGTGATGGATTCCTTACTTCCAGATCAATATGGAACCTCTGATATTGTTGAACTAGACTCAGTCTGCTCTTTTAAGCATCTTTTCTGTCCTACCCAACACTTCTTCAGCCTTTCCCTTATGTACTTTCACCTATTGTGTTAAAATCTAAATATTACATTTCCTTAGAAACAAATTTTTGGGGTTGTTACTTCATTATTCTGAAGAAATAAATATGACATAAGTTGACTACATCTCTGCAAGTGGAAAAGACATCACCATATGAACTTTTTGTCTATAAATCTTTATATCTACACAGCTGCACAGATCTCACTGGGAATCATGTTTCTCTTATGTCTCAAATTATTTTTACATTTCTAATACTGCAGCTGTTTAGATTACTTATTTCCTTCCATGTCTTTGAGTCATTTCCTCTGTTTACATTTTTCACTGGAATCTTTCATTTCTTTTTAGTTTACAAGATATTTGTGCTTTTTTTTTTTTTTTTTTTTTTTTTTTTACATGACTTTGCAATATCATGTAGAAGGAAGACTATATACCAGACAGATGAACTTTTCACAATATGGAAATTAGTGGATTATAAATGCTCACTCTGACTAAAGCTTTCTGGTTTCAAGCTAGAAGTACGTGGTATATGTGACGTCTCAAAGTTTTAAGCTCATCATTTCTGGGGGAATATAAATATAACATTTAAATATATTTTGAGTCATTATTCAAAATTTCAAGGAAGAAGTATTAATCTGGCTGATACTGTAACCAGCCTCTTAGAGAGACAAGCAGCCTTTCTCAAAATGGGATCTGTTGTAATTGTGTTACATCTGTTTATATTTGGTCTATTTATATTTGATCTACTTGTAATAGTGTTTTGTAGGATTATTCCCATTCGGCTAGTACAAAAAATCTGCTTGGTAATCACTGCCAAAGGAGCAGTATCCACCTAGCCAGATAAAGTGTAATTGAGTACACCTGAAAAGGACATTGATCTTAGCTGAAGTTGAAATACCTGGGCCAGCCTGACATTTGGTTTAACTTTGCAATTCAGAACAACATACATTTCAAAGTGTATGCTGCCCGTAAGACAAAGTGCTTACTTTTGAAAAGATTTATGTATCAAGACCCTTCCCTCCACCAAACACGGGTGTGCATGAGTTTGTGAATGTGGTCGGGTGAATCCAGGAGGACAATAAAGGGCAGTGAAAAAATAAAAATACTCCCCAGTGTCAAACTTCTTTTTGGTGAGCCTCTCAGACAAGCAGAACAGATCTGTTTCCAGTGCACTGTGGAGTCCTGGCCCCACAGTTACCCTCTCTGTTTGTGTCCCTAGGTTAAGCTAAGAATGTGCATACTTTTTCTTGTACCAACATACAGTCGGGATGCAGCAAAAGCCAAGTCATTGGCTTGGTTTGGCTGGTGATGGAGAGGGAGATGGGATTTGCCTGAGTTGCTGTGCATGATTTTAGCATCTCTCACAATGGGGAGGAAGCAGACCGAGGAAGCCAGCTGGGACAAGTTAGCAGGGCAGCATAACGAGACATTGAAACCATGTTTTTACAATGCTGATTAGACTCACGGACTCGTGCAAAATGAGCCCTGCCCTTGCCTACCCAGCACTGGTGAGGCCAGGGAGGGGACAATTCACCTCCTTTGCTTCAGGGACCAGTCGCTGTCTGGCAGCAGCTCTCGGAGCAGGAATGTGATTCATGGTATCCAACATGCCAGTCAGGATTTACAGTACATCGAGGGGACTGTAATCCGCTGCTTAAAGTGCCTGTGAAGAAAGGCTTCATGAAAGCCAGGCACTCTGCTGCATTAGTTAATGTTTATTGCTATTCTGGTAGAGTACTTTCAGGTGTCATAATTTTTTGCCCGATCTGAGCTCCGAGCAGGGAGGCATAAATTTCTGTGGGAATGCTGCTTATGCTGGACCTCCTCCACACGCTCTCTTCAGGAGGATGCGGCTGCATGGAAGTGGAGCATCAATGAGCATCCTCCTCCTGAGGACTTTGGGGGGGACGTTAGGGTTCAGAGGGAATTGCTGGCACAGCCATTCACCTCTGCACACCGATCCAAGAGACGCAGAAATAATAAGGAGTAAAATGGGGAAGGCCTGTCCAGTTTTAGAGGAAGCTGTGGAATGATGGAGATGGGGATTTAACCTTGTGTTAAATGACCCAGATTCTGACTGTTCACCTAGAAAATATCAATTTGCAGTGATTATTGAGAAAGCTGTACTTCAGGGATTAAAAAAGGCCTTTTTCCCCACCTCTGTTTATACTGAAGTCATGTCAGACTGAGCAAAGAGCAGAAATAGAAAATGCAACATGTCCCTCAGCACTGAATAATTCGCATGATTTATTTAGCATCTTCTTTGCCAAGTGAGAAAATAACACATTATTACCTCTTTTCTTCTGATATACCAGTGCTTGCCCTGCTATCTCAAAGTAGCTGTTCAGGGTGTACCAAATATAACAAGAAATATGTTACCAGATGTTTTCAGTTTAACATGAAACAGAGCCTGGCTCTTTGTTTTCCTAATGGGCCGGCGTGCGCTCCCCTCTCTGAGGGGAACAAACTCGGAGCCAGGTTGGTCACTCACCCGTAGATGGAGCAAGGTTAATGTTTGGATGGAAACGAAAATAATTATGATTCGAGTAGATCAGATTTCTCAGAGTATGAAATAATACACTGGGCAAAAGCTATAATTCACATGGCACAGTCACTTGCTAATGACATTTCTGGGTTGTTTCTGAGTGATTTCAAGACACTGTGCCATAAAATCTTAATGCATTTTATTAGAATAAGCATGTGTTTTATATGTAATGATCAGCAAGCTCCGGGGCATGAATGGAACGTTGAGGGGCTTTCTTAGAGCATTTTTGTTGCATGATTTATTGTGCCTTTTTCAGAACTGACATTTGTGAGTGATAAGTATTTTTTTTCTGCCTGTTAAGGTGGCTGGAAACAAAACCACATAGAAAAATAATATACATCGGTATTGTACATATGCAGTTAATACTCTATTACAAGTTCTCAAAAAATTAGTTCATGTCACAATATGAAACTGTTCAATACACCAACTGATCTTGCACAGAGGGAGTCCTGTGATGAAGGTCTTGATTGTTCTTGGATAAATAAAAAGCAGTCTCGCAGATTTCATAATGATTCATAACAAAGTGATTCATAGCAAGTGAACTGTTCAAGTCTTTGAAGAAGCTTGCGACCTGAATTTTATGTGCCTTAGAAATATTTTGTTCCATTTTGATGGAGTTAAGGAGCAGTGAGTGAGACATAAATGGCCTCTCTGATCACTTAAAAGTACTCCTGAACCAGCAGAATTGTGACAATTTTTTGGACTGCCTTCTGGATCTGTGGTTTTCCCCAGGAGCACACCGAGCTGGTGCTAAGGGGAGTTAGATGTCCCTGGAGGAAAGGTTTAATGCCTCAGAGTGGTGGATGGTGTGGCCACCCAGCACGCAGTGCCTCAGCCTCCTGGCCTGGCGTTTATTGAGCAGTACAGTTAAACTCAGGAACGCTCCCATGGGACAAAAGCGTTTAACTTATCCCTCTGTGCAGAATCCTTGTGCACATCCTTGACTTCTTACTTTCTTGACTCTTCATTAATCTACTGAACTGACACTTTGTTCATGCTTGTCTCTTGTTCCCATGTGTTCGCTTCAAGTTCCCGTATGACCTCTCCTCCCATCACCCCACGTTCCCTCTAGCTCCCGCCAGTTATCTCATGTCTCACATCATAGCTCACAAAAGTTGCATTTTCCTAGTTTACAAGCATTCCTATTTCAGCTTTCCCTTGCCTTTTGACCCCATTCCAGGCTCTTTAGCTAGATTATTTCTATTCAGTGCTTTTTAGTGCTAGAAATCTAAAACATGGGTGCTTGCCCACATAAACTGGTCACACTACATCTAAGTCATGTAATAATAATAATTATTATTACTCAATGAACTTGATACTACGTGCGAATATTGTCTCTCTACAGAAAGAAGCATAATCCAGGACTTTAATAAAGCTGAACCTTCACAATCCATCTGCTGGGCATTGTGGAGTGTGATGATATAATTAAACTGTGCTTTGCAACTTTCTGCTCTTTTGTGTTAATCTCTCACCGAGCTCCAGATTAATTTGGCTGTTTACATGCTGTAAAACCCACAGTGGGTTTTGCAATTGTGGGACTTTGATGTTAATGCGAAAGATCCAGTGAGTCCTGAAAAGTCAGGGTTGCCTAATTTTCTGAGATACCACAATCCTGTGAGGTTTTGGTGGCTAAACCAGTTATTTTACTTGGAAAACTTTGGAAAATTTGCAGCTGTGACATTGTGGCTCAAAGACTGCTGCTTTATTGAGAGACATGCAGATAGATGTCTGTTATTCAAAGCACGAGATAATCATCAGTGTCTGAGCAAATTCAAACTGATATCAGCTTCTGCTCATTTTATTATGCAATTTCCACTTACTCCATCTGTCACTCATACTACAAAAAAAGAAGATGCATTGATAAAATAGAGGATTTACATGCTTCCTGGAAGTAAAACCTCAATAACCAAACAGTAGCATCTGGTTTCCACAACCATTAATGGCTGTGATCTCTTTTTTAATGCAGGCCTGAACCAAAATACAGCAAAATTTGGCAAAAACTGCTCCACCCTTGCAGTCCAGCTCTTGGCCCCTGAGGCCCTGAAATTACCACAGCCTAAAAGCTGCCCCCACAGAATGTTTCACCTGCAGAAACTGTGTTTTGATCCCACTGACTTGTATCCAAAAATGTGTATGTAAATCAGACTTCACAGCTGTAGTCGTAGTGTAATTGCGTTGCAGAGCAGGTTGCATAGCAGGTACCCCTCACAGAGTTTTTAACACCTAGAAAAGGAAATCAGGAACTGATGTTACTTTTTTTAATGTGCTTAAGAAAATCTGAGGGAGAAAATAAACACCATTATTAAGACACTTCAGTGTTGCTGAAGCAAGGCCTCTTCTGCATCTTCCCACATTTTTGGTGCCGATGTGTCACCTAGGCTTGGCTGTGCTTGACGGAGAGATAGCCTAGAAATGAAGGAACATCCATTAATCCCATTCTCCCTCCTACTAATGCTTTAAATCCTCTGACGATACCATCTCAATGGCTGCAAATCCCCAGCTCGTTTTTATGCTGAAGAGCCCTGTCACGTATCGAGGCACAGGCACGGGCCAGCCCTGGGGTCTGATCCTGCCGGGGGGATGGAGGGGAGATGCTTCCACACATAGCATGGGGCTGCTGGAGGGGGGTTAGAGTTCACCAACACCCTGAATGATGACAAAGGCACAATTCCTTGCTGGAAGTTCAAGACAGGGAAGGGGGAGGGCAGGGGAGAAATGGGGGCAGAGCTGTTGGGAGCAGTGCATTCAGTCACCAGCTGCTGCAGGACCTTGCAGGGTTTGGGTGTGCTGCTTCAGGCTGAGTCTCCTCTCCTTATCATTAATGTAGTAATAAACCCTACACTCTCATTTGGAAAAGTATCGCATTAAAATAATTGGCAAAGTGACACCAGTAGATAATGCATTTCTCCCAGGAGTTCGGGCAGAAATCAAACCCAGCCCCCGCACACACCACAACCTCCCATGAAATCGGGCACAGGGCTGCTGCTCCTCATTCACACTGTTTTTCCGAGCCACATCGCCTGCCTTTGTTGCAGTGATTTGACCTAATTTAGCTCCATCCATCAAGCCTGTGGGTGCAGGAGAAAGGGAGCGGGCTGGCTCAGCTTCCTGTCCCGTCCCTGCCTTTTAGGAAAGGTGCTGCTGTGCTCCCACCTCCATAACAGGATCAGGATGATCTCCTTGGCTGTGAAGTTGATGTCAAGCAGCAGCATTAACTCTTTTCATTAACTCTTTTTTTTTTTTTTTTTTTTTTTTTTTTTTGCTGGTGAGGTGAGGAAGGAGACCCACACATAATAAACTCTCTGGATCTTTTATTTTATTTCTGACACAAGCATTTTGTTTGCTCCCTGGAGAAAGCAATATTCTATCCAAGAGCTGAAATAGGATTTGCTGTATATTAATGTCTTATTTTTTCTACTCTTTGTCCCCAGCTTCTTCCATCTGTACGTAATCAGTCACACTAGCTCACCTGAAATGTGTCAGATAAGATCTACCTCTACTGAAACTCAGGAAAAGCAAGTCTTATTAAAATAAAATGGCAGCTTAAGGCAAGAAACCTTGTGATGATGATGATTTTCTTTTCTACTATGGGCAAAATGGGAATCTTTCACATCTCTCTGCTAAATGGAACTTCTAAGCATTTCATTTCTTCTTCATTGTTCACAAAAAGCAGCCATTGGTGCCCAATGCTCCCAGTGCAAGGACTGTTTCTGGACACCTCTACTCTAAAGTTTCACCTGGAAAGGCTGTTGAAGGGATCATCCAGTTTCCCACCTCCCCTTTTAATAGCCAAGGAGCGTCAGTGAAAACTGAACAGGTATTTGCACAGCTGGGACAAGGTTACACAGAAGTCACTCTTGTCTTCCACAGGATCTGCATGTAGTCAGTCCCTCTCTAACAACCCTGGGGACTGCAGGATGGACTAACTGGAAATATCCACGAAATGCAGGCATTGTGTCGACACTGAAATATGCAGGGCTTGACTGGTTGCCCCATATCAACTGAGCTGCAGCAACCCCAGGGCAAACACTTCCCCTGCCACAAATGCAAAACAGTTTGACTTACCTTGACCTTCTTTCATTGTCTCTCCTCTTGGTTTGAGGCAGATTATTCCTGCAGACAGCTCAGCCCTAACTTCTGATTTGAACTGGTATTTAAGTAAAATATCATGCTGCCTTTCTCTCTTCCCACTCCCATTAAAAGGTATCTGTGTTATGGTTCTGCTGGTAAAAGCATCATCTGTCTAAGGAAAGACGTCTGGCTCGGGGATTTGCTCCAGGTAGCAATAACAGAATAAGGGTTGTCCTTGATTTCAAGAGCTGGAGGAAATAATTACTGCACAGCATTCCCATAGCAGAAGAGCTTCTTCACAAAGGCAGGATGCAAACCAAGGGGATTCCAGCCCAGAGAACCCCTCAGAAGAGAATGTAAATTTCAGTTTCTCTGTCTGCACTTTTCATGGACCCTACTGATGGGAGAGTTTTACTGACACTCATCTACATCATTCATTTGCAACAGTCACTTTTTACATACAGGACATATTTTAACTGTCAGAGACAAGCAAAAAGACAGATTTAATCACTGGGGAAGGCTTAAATATAATTGAACATGGAAGCTACTCTTCTTTTTTACAGTTCTGAGAACAACATTGTCTTGATTAGTGCTTGTAGACCTGTCAGTAGCTATGTACAGCTGAGTACAACACTACCTCATCCTAATTCATGGCACAGAGTCCTCTGTGCATGCAACGAGCACCAACGTTGTGTGGTGCTTTGTGCACCCCTGCTTTCAGCACCCCATGAAGGTAGTCACCAGAAGATGGGTGTCAAAGACTCCTTTGACAATGGGTCTGCAGAGGGAAGGCAAGCTGCACCCCTGGAGTTGGGAGAGGCATTAACGTTGCGAACTGTCCACCTAACTTTGTTGTATGATGCAAAGAATCAGTAAATAAAGCTGTTTGCATCTCTACTCTGTCTTCTGTTTGGGAGATATCCCAAACCAGCTGAATTATTGTCAGCTGAGTGACATGGCAATGATGGGGGAGCTCTCAGATAGCCTGCCTTGTGATAGGTCACAAAGAATTAGAAAACATTGCCTTTGCACAGCTTTGCAGAGGACTTTTCATAATGCATGGTACAATAAATCTATCTGACAATTGTCAGCAACATATTTTCAGTACTGCCACTAGCTGGGAGGGGTTTCCACCCGGATGAGATTTGGAGGCATCTTCACCTCCAGTAGGAGTAATGAGTTCTGAGTGTTGATAATGCTCTTTGTGAGTACAGTGCCTGCGTTCAAAGGGAATATTGCAGGGAGACCACCCTTCTTGCCCTGGGAGTTAAGCTCCCTTCAGTGGTATATACATCGCTCACCATGGCAATGGGAATTGAATTTTCCGCTCCCTGAGCTCTCCTGGATACTTAAACCAGCCTCATGTAATACCATTGTGGCCGGCGTCATTGCACCACTGAAAACTAAATGAATGAATAAATTAGAGCGGTGGTGTTTTGGATTGCTGAATCGCATCCAAGCTTTTTATTGCAGTCATGAACTCCTTTTCTGATGACAGACGGAATGATACTTATTAGGCAGTTAGGCAGGTCATTATAACAAACGAATTTGGGTAGTACAGTAGCAAGGCTGTATATCAGAGAACTGAGAAGGGATTATCTCTTAAGAAACCTCTTTTCCAACACCAATTGCCTTTTGACTGGAGGGCCCCTTCATATTACACAACAGTTTATTCTCCCTTATTGATGCAAGTAATCTAAGTTTATGGCTCCTATCACAATCTTTTCCTCCTTGGCCTTTTAACTGCCTTTAATATAGAAGCTATTCCCATGTTCTTGAAAGTTGGTGCCCCTTCAGCTTTTAGCCTTCATCCTGCTCCTATTTCATATGCCTCTGACTATCCTTCAATGTCACATTTGCAGCTGTTAGTGCCCTCCTTGTCTCATTTCTGTGCAGTTGCCTCCAAAGCTATTTTGTCAGCCCAACTTACCCCATCGCTCCACAGCCGCTCTCAGCCATGGGCAGCGCTGCAGGTCCCCTTGGCTCTGCCCATTTGGTGGGCTGTCAGACTGCTGCCAGGATGCCCTTGTTCCCTTGATGTATGCAGGTTGCAGTCCTGACCTGTTTGGGTCCTTTTCGATGCACAGTGGGCTTAAAATGGCCTGGACTATGGTTTTCATTTTCCCTAGGTGATTCACTGGGTACCCAGGAGGAGGTGGCCCTTTGACAATCTTTTTGCCCATCAGTAAGCCATGTTTGAGAATTAAAGCCAGCAGAATAACCAAATCAGTCTTTATTATTTTATTTTATTTTATTTTATTTTATTTTATTTTATTTTATTTTATTTTATTTTATTTTATTTTATTTTATTTTATTTTATTTTATTTTATTTTATTTTATTTTATTTTTATTTTTTCCCCCTCTGTGTATTTCCCTGAACTGGCTCATATTAGCCTGAAATGGCCCAAAGGAAGAGGCAAGATGACATAGCTGGGAACATACAGAGGTGCCAACTACACTTTCAATGTTAGCATACCATTAGATCTGCTCAGCTTTGACATGAAATTCACCCCGAAGTCATATTTGTGTCCTGTTAACCACAGAAGGAGAGCTCTTAAGTGCAGGTGCTTAACTTTCAAAATATGTTTTCCTGGTGAGAGAGAGATATAAGTCTCCATTTAACCACACCCCTGACGTCAGACCAAAGTGATCCACTTGGCCATGGAATAGTTGCAACAGGAAAGCCATAAACTTTATTGCCTGGGGACCTTTGAAACTGGACTGGCTGCACCATGGTCTTCAGCACAGATGAGAGCAACGTGCTTCAGGGAACCGAGCACCACAGACTACCATGGGGAGCAAACCTCCTGAGGGGAGGGAATGGATGCAATTTGTTCTTTCCCATCTCTGATTTCTGCAACTCTTCTGGACCTGTTATGCTCAGAGACCTGGGACACAGCAATCTGATGTAGGCTGAAGTTGCACAAATGTTTATTTTTTTATAGCTTAAGCTTGTTTAAGTATTTATTGCTTGCTGGCCTCTTATTCCTGACTCTGTGGTGCCCCTTGCCCTCAGGAAATAAAAAATGCTCATATTCTACTGTGTCAGTTCCCAAGCAGCCATGTAAATGCTTGTGGCATTATCCTGCTTCATCCTGAGGAAGACGTGATGATGGGACAGTTGTAAACAGAAGGGTTGCAGACAGGGAGAAGGAAACCTTTCAAACCATACCTCAGTTCCAGCCAGGTGGGAAGATAGCTTTATCCAGGTTCCTGCTGCTGACCTTGCTGAAGTTAATGTGACACTGCTCTTGTGGGTTTACAGGGGCAGATTCAGACCCAGACTGTAGACACCAGAACCTTGTCTTGGTCAGTTTTCAGATAAAAGTTAATTTCTAGGGACATTTTAACCCAAAATTACAGGTGTTTACACTAATAAGTTTTGTTGTTGTTGCCTGTGAACTGCAAAAAGTATCTCATGTTTAATTTATTGTTATTTCACTTCTTTAAAAGCAGACAAAATGTGTGCTCATAAACACTGAGGTAGAAGATCAGTTCTTTTACTGATACTTATGCATCATTTCCCAGGAACATGTTGCTCTGGATGGAGTTAGGTAGCCACTGAGATCATCATAAGTGAAGGAGGGTACAAAATAGAAAAGATACCATGTTTTTTTTTTCATTGCTGGAAATGTGAGATTTGTCAGCCCATTGCTTAGTGCATCCTCTGGCAGTAGCCAGCCCTTGTTGCTATTGCAAGAGGAACACTTACCGTATCCCAGCCTTTTCAGAGCACAGCTTGATATGCTGGGTTAAATGGCTAATTGAAGGTGAGTGCTTCAGTGTACATTAGTCAAACCCTGTAGTTAATACGGCAGATAATTTCTTTGTAGCTGTGCACAAAGTCAAATGTCTTTATTTCTTTTGTTCATTGCCATCCCCGCAGCCAGCTATGAAGGTCTGCTGAGTTAATTGTATAATCTAGCAGGGCCCCGTGGTAAAGCTTTAACTTAACCATACCTAAGGCATTTATGTTACACAGCCACTTTTCCTTCTGCTTTCTTCTTTCTATGCAATCGTTCTACGTCTGTGTTAAGCCACATGGAGATATTGAAAGATACTGTAGACCCAGCTGTCTGCTAGAGTCAGACTGTGTAATTACCTGTGGCCACATTGACACTATTTGGGGAATAATGTTTCATTTTGGTGCCAACAGTTGTGTGTTCAGACTCCAGGACACCACATCCAGGCTGTGGAGGTAGCTGTGCCCACTCCTCCTGGAGCAAGGGCTGTGGTGGGCTCTGTACTTGGGAAAGCTGGGCTTATTTACTTGCTTCTTGGTTTGATTTTTTGTTTTAAGTTTTCTTTTTCCTAGTTAAAGAAAAGGACAGAAAGTTGAAATGAGCTTCAGTTCAGCCTAAGTCCTCTAATAAAATCACAATTCACCCAATGAAATTTTGTCCCATACTATTCAAACTGTGTATGAACACCTTCCCTCCTTCTTGCTGCTGTCCCCCAAAGTCTCCAGGCACCACATATTTAAAAGCAAGAAATCTCTGTGCCTTTTGGAACTAGTATCCCCTCTACTTGTATAGGGAAAGAAGACTTCAAGGGAGTGAGTACCAACGGTTGCACATAATCCTGCATAGGGATGGGGCAGGCTGCAACCTTTGTGGCTCATCAGGTCTCTGTAGTGATCACGGCAACGTTTTTCAACCATTATAGCAGCAACTTCTTTTGCTTCAAAAAGTAGCATCCTGTCAATTAAAGACAAAAACATTTTTATTTATTTTTTTTTTATAAGCAGTCCACTGGGACACTGTATATGTATGTTCAACCTCATCTGTCCTGCAGTATTCACTTTACTCTTTGGATCCTACCAGCTGAGGGACAGTCAGAGCTGCTTTACTTACACCCAGCCTTCACCCAAGCGCTGGCAGAGTATGGAAGTTGCACCAGAAAGGCAGAGCAGGCAGGGTGAGAAGTGCTCTTTGGGCCTTGGCCTTTTCTGCTTCATTACCGTGAAAAGCCTACAATTGAATATCAATTCATTCATATTCAACCTGGTCATTCTGCTTCCAGACCTCCTTTCTTTTCTGCATCTGACAGGATGTCACAAGGAAGTGACAGGGCAGTGACAGTCTGTGTGTCATGGTCCACTTCTATTTAAACTTGATTTTTATCTAGTAATGAATCAAGCCACAGGAGTCCAGTCTGGGAAAAGAAAAAAAAGTGTCCCAAGGAAGCAAGTTGAAGCTAGAAACTTTTTCAGTCCATTTGGAAATAAGAATGCATTACAATGTGCTTTTTTCCCTCCATACCAGACCCCTGTTTTCTCACAAGGTAGACTGGGTATAAAAGGGGTTTTGCATTATTTATTAGTGTGCCTCTGTCACACATAATGAGGGCTATAAAGTATGTAAGAGTTTATAATTGGCTATCTGCAAGAAGTAATCCTAAGGGGGCTGTGTAAGGATCAAATAAATTATGCTTCATTAAAGTAGTTATGCCAAGGATGTTGAAAATTGTTTTTAGTTGGAGGAAGAAAAAGGAGAAGCAGAAAAAGGAAAAAAAAAATCAACTCATTACTTCCCAGACCCACTTCTGTCAAAGCTTTTACAGTTTGAGGCAACATTTCAGTCCTCCTCTTTAAAATTCCTGATGTGTTCAAGATGCTAAATAAGGAGTTGCCAAGATCCTTGTTCAAATAACGCATAAATGGAGTTTATCTAAATTGTTTTATTAATAAACTTAACTCTCCCATGCAGTTAAGCAGGGTTCCCAATTCCCCACTATCCACTGTTGGCACATCAGCTTTCAGAAATGAAACTTTTATCTATCCTTCTCAGGGGAATATGAATGCCTGCCCCCCCTTCCCTGAATCTAATTATTGTTCTGATAATTCAGAACGAGGATTCAGTGGAAGTAAAATACAAAGAAAAAGGATGAGCAGCTGGACCTAGAAGCTGTGATGGTGTCATTTTAAAATGAACATTTACATTTCAGAAAAGCCACGATGAAAGTGATCTCCATGTTTCTGACTTAGTTACAGGGCTCTTCTGATCCTTCTGGAGATAATTTGTGTTACAGTGGAGTTGCCCCTGGAGTACATAAGTCAGACAAGGAAAAGTCTTGTCAGATCCAGGAGGGAGAGACTATCACTTCCCTCAAAGCAATTACTGGGTGTTATTCTCATTTTAAGCAGAAAGCTGAGGAAGGACAGAGTTTCTCTCATGATGCAGTATACTTGGTTTTGAACAATTTCTGGCAGTCAGAAGTAGCTGTAGAAGGTCATGTGCATTTTTGCGTGCTAAATGGCAATATTTTGAGAAGTCTAAAAATATACCCCATAACCCTTATGGGGCCATAGCTGCTCCAGCACTTGTCCAAGCCATAAGAGAAAGTCATGTTTTTTATGTAATTCATTGGTAAAACTTCTTTTTCTGTGAAGAGGTTTGAATTTGATTGTACCATTTTTGCATTTAGCATTACTGTAAGTATCCAGCACTCTAGGACACAAGATCGAGTAGCATGTAAGTATTTGGCACATGTTAAAGGGGTCAAGGAGGGCTCTAAGGATGAGACCCTCATCAACATTTTCTAACAGGATGTTATTTTGTGAAAATCATGGCAAGCATGAGCCACCTGCACAAACCAAGAGCAATGGAGGGATTGCAGCTGAGCTTCTGTAACCAGCTTGGGGCAACCTGCACACCAGAAACCTAGCCCCAGATCCAGTCTTGGGCTATTTGCTGGATGAACAGCTCTGTTGAACAACTTTGGCTTGGAGACATTTGCAGGTGGTCTTATTTGTGCCACAGTAAACACTGTGCCATTAACAAGGTCACCTGTATCAGATCTGAAATAAAAAATTGAGGGAACTCAAGCAAGGATCAGTGGTACAAATGGCCAGTGAGGACCACAGGAGATAGCTGGTTTTGAATGAGGAATGAAGATAATGGTTTCTACACAAGGAGGAAAAAAAAAAAAAAAAAAAAGGACTTTCCCTCTTTCTCCTTAAAGGCTTTACTAGTAGTCTAAGTGCCATCATTCATTGCCCCTGAAGCCATCTAACATTGTCTCATACCTGGTTTATTTTCTTTGTTTATGTGTTTTGCTTACATTCTCCCTCAGTCCCTGTAGGAGGTCCAACAAATGCTACTGCTGCTGCTCAGCACTCCCTGCTCCCTGGTCCCAATAAGAATGCATGCTTGTACCTAGCAATTGCATGCTCCAGTCACCAAGTATTAATCCATTAAGCCAATGATCTTGTAAATTGGAGCAGAAATATTAAGTGCTGGGGATGGCATCCAGGCACTGATAGGCTTTTATCAAGGACAGCCTTTATAGCAAAGTTGTTCTTGAAGAGTCTTTTGCTGATCATAAACACTGTTTCTGAAAAGTTTGTGGGAAGAGAGAATAGCAATGAGCTCCCAGAGCCAGACAAATCATTTTAGGGTTTTGCTAGTTACTGCTACCATCACCTTTGAGGTCTTAATTTAACTTGATTTCTCTCTCATTCATTTCTCTCTTTCTGCTGAATGCAATGAGACTGATTCATTATTTGGTTGGTCTGATAGTATTCTAGCATAGTTTTTAAATTTTTGAAGGAAAAACCAGAAAGATGAATGGGCTCCTGCATGGGATCCTCTCCATGGGCTGCAGGGGGACAGCCTGCTCCACCAGGGGCCTCTCCACAGGCCACAGGGGAACTGCTGCTGTGTGCCTGGAGCACCTCCTGCCCTCCTGTTGCACCGACCTTGGGGGCTGCAGGCCTGCTTCTCACTCGTCTTTCCCAGCTGCTGTTGCACATCAGTTTTCTTCCTTTCCTAAGTCTGCTCTCCCAGAGTCACAAACATCATTGGCTTGGCTCTAGACAGCGGTGGATCACTTTGGAGCTGGCTGAAACTGGCCCTTATCTAACATGAGGCAGCTTTTGGACTCTGCTCACAAAGGCCAACCCTGCAGCCCCCTGTATCAAAACTTTGTCATGTAAAACCAATACAGGGGCTTAGCAAAGTCTGTGGATTAAGGAGTGAACTTAAACTATCAGAAGGAAGATTTAGGTTAGATAATATGAAAAGCTTCTGTTGCAGACACAGAAACACAAACACAGATTGTCTTAGAAAAGGGTGGGATCTCCATTGTAAGAGCCTTATAAGAAGAGATAAGACAGTTATTTGCCTTGGAAGATACAAGGGAGCTTATCCTGACTTGAGGCAGAAGGATGGGTTAGATGACTTCTTGATAGGACAATTCCAACCCATTTCCAAGATATTTTTGTATGTGTGTGTGTTTAAGTATGCTCTGTGTATAAAAGAATTTCCTAAATGATACAGGAGAAAGACAGAAAGCAAAATCCTCTCAACATGAGGAGCTGGAGGGTGCTGAGACATTCTATTGCTTTGGGATAACCCACAGGTGGGTGACGAGAAGATTTTAAAATGAGATCAGAGGTGGACTCTTGTACCCATCATGGAAGAAGCATACCCAGGTAGATTAGCAAGAGTTAAGTGTGCTTGGGATTTTGATAAGTTTGTCCATATGGATTCTCTCTGGAGAGGATAAGTGGCAGCACCATATGTTTCTGAACTACAGATGTGCAATATATTTGTAACAAACTACATCTCCTCTCCAAAATTATGATTTATCACACTTTATGACAAACTGAAAAATGGGACCTATTTGAGGGAAACTGACTTGATAGAGCATTTTTTTTCCTCTGCAAATTGGTTCAGTTGCTGAGTTTGAACACCTTTGGAAAGTAAGTATAGAAAATTTTGTGGTTTTAATTTGCTTTTAAAAAATATTAAAAAAAAATCCCTTTCTTGGGTATGTCATATGAAACAAACTTTAGAGCATGTAAAAATAGTGGGGAGAAAAAATTGACAGTATGCAAAGGGTATTTTGAGCGCTACACAGTTCCCATTGGAGATGTGCTGAACCTTGTTATTCCTCTTACTGAAAACAAAGTAGTTGGGAACGGGTCTATAGTTGTTTTCAGTTTAACTGGGAAAGCCATAGGAATGACTCATTTCACATCAAGTCTGTTATTGCTTAGATTGAACTCTGTTTATTTTAATTTTACACTATAATTTCAGCACAAAGGCAAATTGCATTGAGTACACCTCTGTTCATGCATACATTAATTCATGTGCTTAACTGCATGCTCTGCATGTAGCCTCATGGATGTGGAAGGTATTTTAAAAAGCTGTTAAAAAGTGTTGCAGCTGCAGTAGCAAACAATAAATTAAACTGCCTTCTCCTTCACCAATTTCCAGGTATTTCATAACACTTCAGTTGTCTATGACACCCATCAGAGAGCTCTATGCTCTCTGATATGTGTTTGATGACTATGGGCCTGTGTGTCAACTAAGCTGGTGTGTACATTTTAGCAGAGTAGAGGGAGGCTAAAGCCTGTGAATCACCACTGAAAATAGTGGAAAGGGAAAAGTGAGTCTCAGCTGTGTTTGCCAGTGACTTTTACAGCATTATAGTAGTTTATCTTACTAATTGTCTTTTATAGAAAAGTGTCCTCAAGACTGATGGGGAGCAGACCTGGTATGTAGCATTCCCCTACTGGATATATGCTTTGCATCGGTTCCAGTTCCCCTCTCATTCTGGGGATCTGCCACCAAAGTGAAGTAATTGTCTGGACAGCTTTGTTGCGTTATCCAGCATCTACAAACTATTCTTCTTCACAGATTACTAACCTAATAAACATGGAAAAGCAATTCTGTGGGGTTTAATCCATGTCTGATTATTTCCAAATGCTGGGGTAAGCTAGAGGCGACATCGCTGAAGTGGTGGTGCTTAGGAGAGTTGGGCTGAGTTTCTGCTGCAGACTTTTCCTTGTGCTTACAAACAATCTTAGACTGCTTAGTTTGCATTCAAAAGATGTGGCAATGCCTGCCCATTTATCTTTTTTGTCAGCCTAGGCATATTCACTGACATGGACTATCTTTCCTTATTTCTCTCCTCATGGTCCTGCATGAGATCCGTTCATGTACTAGGAAATCCTTAGAGCCTGGCACTTCTGCAAAGCTTCTGGCTGGTTTTATCTAGTGACCAGGTGCTATCAAAATTCATATTAATGAAAAAGAATATCCCCTTCACTACAATGGCTACATGGAGAATTATGTAGTTTGAGAAGATAATTATTAAATTACTCTTTATTAATTACAGTAGGCATCCTTGTGTTTCTAATGGAGTGATTTCTATTTAAATACACTATGTCATATGCCATATGCTGCTTTAGACTCTTTGAACTGTCAAGCATTTGATTCCGAGCCACAAAATGATGGGGTGAGCATACAGATGGGTTGTCACATAAAGAAGTCTGATGGCATGTGATAACTCTCAGGCATATTTATTTTTTTTTTCTCCATAAAGCTCATAATGTACAAGCAGTGACCGTGGTTTGCCAAACAAAATGAGCTGACAGTCAAGGGAGTTCTTCAGGCATTTCAGTTCCACTTTGCAGCTTCACTCTGCCTTTAGCAGGACCAGGTCACACCCTTTCCAGAAAAAGAGGTGTCAATATTTTTTTTTTTTTAATATTTTGTTTATTTATTTATTTTTATAATTATCAGACTGTGGGGAACTGTGAAGAGACTTGCCAAAGCAAGTCCTGAGTGGTCTAGCTTGGTGGTGGCAATTGAGACAGGTCAGGGTCATTTTGAAGCAACAACTTGTTTCCATAGAAATAATTTCAAGATATAGCATACAGGTTTCCACTCAGGAACAAGGCAGTTTTTCCTTTAATCGCCTGTTCTCCCCTAACATTCAGGTCATTTCCCATAAAGGAAGGCAGGGTTTGTGACAGGAATTGAGGCATTTGCATCTTCAGCGCGGAATGAGGGCAGAAAGATAGAAGATAAGGGCTCAAAATAAAGCATAGGTAACTTTGGGCGTGATTTAATTACAGATTCATACAGGTTTTTTCGAAGGTGTTTACAATACAGATATTTTCCCTTGAAGTAGGTTTCTAAGTTTACATTAAGATCAATAGATATCTAGGGTGAAACTCATTAGCCTAAATCTTGATGCTTTGTGCTGTTAGAGATACTCTAGGGTCTGCAAGACCTCTCTGCATGGGCTGGCAGGTACGTGAGAGGACTTCGGGGAGACTTGTATTTCCCTAAACAGGTATCTGGAGGCCAAGTGAGATCCTGAACAGTGCTGGAACTGGTGAAAGGTGCTGTGTTTGGGCAGCCAAATCCCACTCTGAGTCAGTACTGCTGGTGGAGCATAATTCGGCGGCTGACCTACGTGTCTATTCCCATTCAAGATGCCCTTGGCTATCCGACCTCCATCTGCCAGTCCAGGAGGGTCTGGCTTTCCCAGCTGGCCCTGTTTCTTGTCTTTCAGTCCCCTGTGAATATCTTTGCTGACTTAGTTAGACAGAGTTCGATGTGTCCTAAACGTAGACCTATCTTTATGTATTCTTTAGGATGAGAAATATAGCTTTTTAGACTCCATTGCTTATACTAACAAGGGTCTAAATTAATTTGTCTCTTCATGGGCATCTTCATAGGTTTCCTGTGCCCTGTGCCATGTAAGGCACCTTGAAAACAAAACCTCTTTTGGAGCAGGAGTTAGTTACCAGGTAGGATACCACACTCAAATGCCAGTAGTCCTATACAAACACTTGACTTGAGCCCCCACTGCCTTAAGCTGAGGTGCCTGAATGATGGAAAAACAGATTCCTAAAGTCTTACAGGTTGAAAGGGTTATCAGGAGGTCTTATGGTTCAACCTTCTGCTTAAAGCAGGACCAGTCCTGAATCATGACCACAATAATCACTTTCATACCTCCAGGTGTTCCCTTTGACAAAAGCAGCCAAATCTGGGTTTATCCAAACTGCTTCATGCTGTGCCTCATGGCTAAACACTGGAGCATTCAGTCTTGCTTATCCTCCACTTACCTCATCCACGGGAACATAACCAGCACATACTGCAAGAAGCCCAAAGGAGAAAACCTTGGGATGCCAGAATCTCTTATATCCAATGGCCCACACCCAGCACTCACTGGCCAGGAGAAATAGCCATGGACAATAGCCATGGACAATAGCCAAGGACATCCCACTTCGTACCAAATACTTGCATCTTCATTGTCTGAGAGAATGGAAGTATAAGAAGGACTGTGTGATCTGATAGTAAGGGACTCAGTCTGTAGTCCCTGCTTTGGTGAATATTAATTCTCTAATTGATTGGTGTGACCTCTAGATAGCCTCCACAGTGAGTCTGGGGTCTCCCTTAGCCTCACTTAACCATAAGCAATAAGATGTAAATTGCACAAGCAGGTGCCTGTCTTCTTGGATCTCTCTAAATCCCTCTGAATGTGAATGGTGCTGTATAATAAATAGTAATAAAGGGGTTTTCAGTGAAACATCCATCTAGCAGATGTTGTAATTCAACTATTTCTCAAAAATCATATTACTCCTCCTACTGCATACATAAAATAGGATTAAACTCTAGGGTATTCTATTATCTAGTACCAACCCATGTAGGCTGTGCGATATGAGTCCTGCTGCTTTATAAAATCCAACTACAAGTTCTTCCAGTGGTGATTTTCAGTGGTTGGAAGTGGTGGGAGCTGCAGCCTCCTGGATCTCCCTGCACGAGCACCAGTTTGGAATGGCTTTGAAAACGAAGCTGGATCTTTCCTTTCCGTGGCATCAGCTGTCACAGTGCTGCCACTCGTGCTTTTATCAAACGGGTCTTACTAAATCACTTCTTTTTATTAACAGGTCTGTGATTTCTCTACTCTTCCCACTTCTCCATTTCTGTTGGGTTTTTCCCGTCCCTGACTCTTATTTTCTGAAGCCTTCAGCATTGTTTTAAAACCTCTCAGGGACAAATAAAACAGACAAGGCCATTACTCTGCTACCTGGTGGGTAGCACAGCATCTCTGGGTGAGGATTTCCCCCTCCAAGCCTGAAGCACCTCTGTAGTAATGAGCCCACCACCTTTGATCAGATCGATGGTGCCCCTGGTTAGCACCACAGCTCCTTGCTGTGCCACGTGATGGCAGCTGGCAGGCAGCTACAACGCCTGCTGTAGGATTCTGTTCTTGGGGATTTCTGTTGTTCTTATGTTTCGTTGTGTTTTGCACTCAGACAAGTGATTCCCTTATTGAGTTTATTCACATACTATGCAAGTGTACCTCTCTCAACATACACACTTTCCATTCAGCCTCAAGGAACCAGTTATATGCCCTATGTTCAGCGACTACTGATTTGGCAGATAACTGCTGCCCAAAGTTTAGATCCCATGCTTAAACTTGCTAAAAGCCCAGGTCAGGTGCATGCCTGGATTTCCTGGAGAACATATACTGAGCAGTAGTGGAAGGGACTGACATAATTACTTTTCTCTAATGGGGCAACAGACAAGAAAAAAAAGGACAGAGGGATGATGTCAGGAGAAGCAGTAGGAGTGTGACCTTAAAGAGGGAAAATGAAGTACTTCACATCATGATTTTTAACCAATCCCTTTCAAACGCTAAAGTACATCTCAAAGCAGCAGATGATCTTCATGTGCCAGCTCAATTTTACATGTACACTGCAGGCTCATTTTTAGGTAAATTGTGAGAAGAGTTTTTAAATCACGAGAACCAGAGAGTCAAAGTCTGTGCCTCATCTAAAAACTGGTTTTGCTTTGCTTGTAGATATTACTATACCTTCAAGTGACAGATGGAAGTGTGAAAACTTTCTATCATCCTTGAAGATTCACACCAGCTTAATAGAGAAAAAATGTGAAAGGAAAAATCATCATTAAAATGGTCTTGAAAGGGATGACTTCCAAATTATTGTCTGACAGCTTCTCCAGATGGCTTGAATATCTGTCAGATATGAGCGGCATTCATTAGAGATGCCTAGAGGAAAAAAAAAAAAATAAAAAAAAATCCAAGGTTTCTTTTTGGTCAGAGAAAGGGGAGAAAGTAGAAGAGAAGGGGAAAGAAAGGAGGAACATATTTTAAAGATTTTTTTTTTTCCCACTAGAAGGGAACCGCACAACAGACAGGCAGCTTTCAGTTCTGTTGTTATTTTCTCTCAGCAGTGCACGGATCATTCTTGATCCATTCCTTTTCTTTGTTTCTAGGTGCAAATTCAGTGTGTTTTCCCAGTGGCCCTGGGCTCCTTCCAGGTGCAGAAGGCTTCCCAGGAGACCACAGCCAGGCAGACCGTCCTTACCTGCTGCCCACAGAGGTCCTTCCTGGTGCCTAGGCAGTCCCTCTGGCTGTGTTGGTAGGGTATAACTGTAGTTGGGATGTACAAAGAGGAATACAGTTTCCAGTGTCCGTGCAAAAAGCATTGAAGACACTTAAAAAGGCCAGAATAAAGGAAAACTATTATTGGTTCTGTTCCCATTTGAAAATGCGTTTTCTAGCGGCAAGACTTGGAGGCTAAGTCCAATGCTAAGTGCCCCACTTACTGCCATTATGACCTCTCTTTATTGATCAAACTGATGGGTTTTCCCATCAGATTTGTCTGAATCATGCACTTAGGTTTATCCTATTCAAGGGAGAAGGAAGGACACTGGGAAAGGTTTGGCTTTATTTTAACAGATTTTGGTGATGCAATGATCAAATGGGCTGGCACAAAACAGAAAGGAGCCATGAAGCAACTGGACACACTATGACTTCAGTAAGAGAGAGGAAGAGCTGAGCCTGTAAACCAAGACTTTCTAGCTATGTACTGTTATGAAAATTACAGACAATTAATTTATGGTGATGACTACAAGGGTTATTGAAACACATTGTTGGGTGGAGGCTTCTGTTCAAGCCACAGAAGCAGGCTGAGGACTGCCCACCGCAGGGAATTGCAACCTTCAGGTTTTGTGCATTGGCTTTTCCTGATCACTGTTGGCCTTACTGAGCCCATTGATGTAGGAAAATCTGGTTATGTCTCTCATTTTATTAATCCTTCTCTAGCTATTGTTTGAGAACTGCTGTTCCTGGGGTTATTAATAGTGGTTGGTATTTACCTCTTGGAGGAAGCGGATTGCTACACGCCACAAATCACGCCTTTATCACTTCAAAGATGAAACCTCCATCTGTGCCAAACCACTGATATAATTACTGCCCCTTCCCTACCACCCCCTGCTCAGCAGCATCAGCTGTGTGCAGAACCTGCTAGATGCAATTATTTTAAATCACACCTCCGGACAAACAAGATCATCTTTCAGATACTAAGGGTTGCTAAAGTACAACCGGGCGTTATACCTGCAGCAAGAGTGACAGGGAGGGCAGTGGAGTGGATGAGGATCACTCTGGTTAGTCTATCACTGAGGTGTCTCATCCCCTGGTTTGTAGTGTTACAACTTGTAGGACCTGGGGATGCTGCAGCTGCAGGGAGTTGTGGTGTGCTGCTTGTATAAGGTCAGTGCAGTCAGCCAGGAGGGGCAGCAGGGCTCGCACAGCTGCAGGTTCACAACAGCTGCCGTGGTAGAAACCACTGGCTCAGGGTTTGTAAAAGCAGGTCCAGTGTTTTGTGTTGAGAAGGTCTGGGCAGCTCTTCACCTAGCACATAGGCTGGTTTTAGCTCGCTTTTTGGAAGTATCCACCTCCCTGCATGGACTATAAAAAGAACCAAGTGGCTAGATGGGACTCTTAAACATTGAAGCCAGGCTCTTAATTCCAGCTTTGCGTAGCCAAAGTTGGCTGTGTTTAAGTCATGACACTTACAACAGCAGTGTTTCATGGCCCCTCAGGCTCAGCACTGAGCAGGAAGCCCTTTTCACTCCTGAATGCAGAACTGCTCCAGAAGAGGTGGTCTGGGACAGTGCCAACACCTCCACTGGCACATGGTGCAGCATCCCAAACAGCAGCCATGTGCCACCAGCACCTCTGCTGCCTGCTGGCCCCATCCCAGCAATCAGCACCTCAAAGCTTCAGCCCCTTTTTGAAGTAGCCATTTAGGGACCTGCACATTTCCTTCCCCTTTCTATTTCTTTTAATGACTGTAGCGGATAATGGAAGATGACAGATGATGGTAATTACAGCACTATGGATGTTTTTTTTTCCTTTTCTCAAGGAATGTTATAGGTATCCTAAGCATTTTAAGCAGCTGTAAAGATGGGTGTGGTGCCCTGGGTAGAATAGCTAGCTAAATACGTTAACTGTAGGGCAGGCCGGGATGTGACTCGTGAGCTAAACCAGCCACCTCTCTCTACTGAAGCAGCAAAATTAGCTTAAGTTTTTCTGTTGGGTCTGTGGCCTTTCTATTTAATTTACTTAACCGAAGGTTGCAGCTATTCCATGGAATCTGCGTTCTCTGTGATTAAACAGATAGGATGAGAGCACATGTATGAATTATTAGAGATAATAGTGTGCAGTCTTTTTGCTTTCCCAGGATCTGGTCCACACACTGAGTTGCTTACAAGCATGAATGGATTGACTGGAAGCGGAGGAGGGGCTGAGGGCTTTTGTCCAAGTCCTGTTAACATCATGGGCTTTGAGGCACACCCCAGATTTAATGCATAAAATAAGGGTGGTGGTACTAGCCCTGTTGCAGTCATGCGGAATCCTGCTGAAAGCAATGGGACAGATTCTGTCCCATCACACACATGCAATCATGCATATATATGTACCACAGGGTAGAAGGCAAAACTTGTGCAATTTTAAAGTCTAATGACTAGTGGGCTCTAAGTCTCAGTGGAAATGCACAGAAGGTAGGTCCATGCGTTGGCCCTCACCCTGTCTGTGAGAAGAACCAGGAACATAACTGCTTTGTCAATAGGTTTAAATCCATAGCAGCCTACCAGTGCCACTGCAGGAAACGTTTGAAGGTGAATCAAAACCAATGGAATAACAGATATCACAAGAGATGTCAAAATGACAGCTTTAGGAGTTGTGGCCACTTGGTACTTGTAACAAAACCAGGTGCAAGCCTTTTTGCCCGATGGCAATGTGTCACTCTGCTCCTGGCAGCCCCTTCAGCCTCTGGCAGCTTTTGTGGTTGCTAAAAGGAGCGTGTGTTTGCCCATGGCTTTCTACCTTGACCTTAGCATGTAAGCATGCTGCCCCTTGCACCTGGGGACCACACCACAGCGATGCTAATCCTACTTGGACCTTAGAGTCTCTTGGGTATGGTGTTACATGCTCTGCTCCTGCTGTCCTTGGTCATTCAGAAATGGGTTCTTGGTAGAGGGGTCCATGGCGACATTGGCATTGTGCTCCATGAAAGAAACTCAGCCCTGCCAAATTTCATTCTCAACTGAAGAAGCAGTTGTCCCATTTATAGAGAGTTTTTCTGATGCAGCACACTATTTTGTCTGTATTGGGTTTATTCGTTTCTGGAAGGCACAGGTAGTGGTGAGGCAGTGGGTTGTTAGACAGTAATTACTCTGGTTATTAAACAATATGGGCTGGCTTTCAGGATAAGCACCCTCATGGGAGTGAAGTTACGTCTTTGGAGCAACTTAACATTACAGTATGTTGGACTACTAATGTATTTTTAACTGTATCTCTGGGGTTTTAGTATAAAAAAAGATCCTGATTCTATTCTCCTAGTACATTCTCAACCATCCCCTAATTTAATTTTTTGAGATTTAAATGACTTGATCAGAGAAAAGGGCTAGACATTATGTCTGTGCCTAAGCAAGGCTTACATTCGAGGCTGTTACTCTGTAGAGTACATAAGAGTTTCCTGGTTTTGTGAAAGAAACAAGGAAATCTAGGATTATTTCTAATAGTAATTATTCTTATCAATCAATAATAATTTCATTTTAGACCAAAGGAGAGGCTAGATTTTAATTCATGACCAGATACTCCCATACGAGGTACTTTAAGAACCCATAGGTTTTAAAACTGGCACAGCCTGACCCCCAAAATTAAATTTTGACTGAAACTGGGCTTTGAGTTTACAAAGATGTACTTACAGAAAAGGGACAGAGGGTATGAAACGGGGGTGAAGAGGCCTGGCTGAGGTTTGGTAGCCAAGGCCTGCAGCCTCTGTATGTAATTTAGCATTGAGGGCAGGCGGAGTGAATTGGTACAAGGTGTTTGGAAGAGGATGTGCTCTGGAGGGTGGCAGAGGAAAATGTTGTGATTAATATTCGTGGGAAAATAAATAAAGAAATAAATAAAATAAACAACCAACAAGCAACAAACTATTGCTGCAACAAAACTCAAAGGGAGCTGAAAACAAACAGCCCTCTGTGAATGCAGTGTGCACCAGAGACTATTGCCACCTGAGGAGAGTAATTGGCTAGTGCCGAGCAAGAGCTTGTTCTGGGTTTGGAAGGGCAGCATTGTCATGCTAATAGTCCTTTCACTTGCCTGCAGTGCTGCTGTTGTGCTCTCCTGGAAGAGTGGGGCAGAAGGCTTTCCCAGGACCTATTTGTGCAGAAGGGCTGGCTGCTGCTCCGCCTGCCCTCCTACCCCTGCACCCACCTCCCTGCCCCTCGCAATGCAGCCCTTTAAGCATTTGTGAGGGCTGGGACCCAAGCTGATTGAAACGAGGCGATAGGGCTGGCCAGGGCTCCATCACCCTGTGAGACTCTCTCTGGTACCTGGGTGCTCATCCTCCCTTCCCCAGCCTTTCTTATCACTGATGGTGAAGTGTCTCCTTGCCCCACAGGGTCCTGCCCCACTCACTCTATGCTCTAATTGTTTCACAGTGCCCTTCTTGCTTTAACAGCTCATGTGAGAATCAGTCTTTTTTTTTTTTTTTTTTTTTTTTTTTTTTTTTTTTTCAAGAATCTTAAGCTGTCATTGACAAATATAGACTCAGTTTTGGCTGAAGTTCTCTTGTCTGAGAAATATCCTTTCAGATAATTTAAGTGTAAGGTACTCTCGTTTACATGGATCCTACCAGCTGCTCTCAGCTCTGCAGCCCCAGGGGAAAAAAAAATCAGATGATACTGTGAATGCTGCTAGTGAGAACATTAAAAGCAACCATATCCAGGTCAGGTGAAGTTCTGAAAATGTCTAGCATTCATGTGCCCTTAATTGCTTTTCTGCCTGTACAGCTGTGGGTCAATGCACCATCCGTGAGGGGCCTGCCTCCAGAATTTCTTTTCTATTATATAACATAGATATGGAGAGAGGAGCAGGCAGAGGCTACTCAGTGAAGAAAGGAAGTAGACTTGAGTAGCAGGAAGAAATTTGAATTTATAGGGGGAAGTTCTAATATTGGGCCTGACCAGGGGCAGGTAGGCCTGGAGGAGCTGCTGGGTTCCTCTGCTAATAGCTAAGGTGCTAAGAGCATCAAACATCAGGAGAAAGATGGGACAGAGCTTCTTTATGTCTTTAAGTGAGTCAATAAAATAATAAGGTGATTGCTATGTCTTACTGGAGCATCAGCAACATGAAAAATGTAGATATCATCAGGATAGAGACTGTAGAAATGTAGAGACTGTAGAAATGTGCAGATACGTCCAGGCCCTGAGTCAGAATCACCCTCAGGACTCCTGTGAGACTGGTGTGACATCCCCAGGGCCTCTGTCACCACATCCAGGGCTTTGTTGCACTAGGAGCATACCACCAGAATAGCTCTGCCAGGGAGCACATTGTCTCTATTCCTATTGCCAAGAGAGGAAAAGTGAGGTGGTGTGAGCTCAAGGAATTTGCTCAAAGCCATACAGCTGTGGTTGTAGGGCTTGAAACCCTGTCCCAGCCTACCTAACAGGTAAAAGGCACTGCTGAAAACCCATGCTGCGAACTTCCTGAGGAACTGTCTGCCTCTTCATCCTGCAAAGTATGAGGTACACCCAAGCTGTTATCTACATAGTGACTCACTTCCAGTCTTATAAGATCTGACACAAAGGAGGTAAAATTAAATGATTTAGTACACATTCAACTATTCTCTTTAGGCTGTCCTTGTTAAAAAAAAAAAAAATAACAGAAAGATCTTTGCCAGCTACACCTGCTTTTTGGCAACTGCTGCAGTGACAGCTGAGAATGCAATATGATAAAAATGCCACTTCTACGAAATAATCATGTCCCGTTGAGTGATTCCCAGCAAGATCTGGTGAAGTAAAAGACTTAGCTGAAGCACATCTGTTCTGGACAGCATGAGGACTGGCGAAAGCAAAGCATACTGTGAATGCTAAGCTGAGCACAACAACAGGTAGAATGGCTCAAGAGCTCGGTTGTTTTGCTGAAATAATGTGAGAAAACTTTGTGCAGCTTGTACCTGCAGTATGAATTGATCAGGTGACATGAAATGACTCTTCCTTGACTTTTGAAGGGGTGAAAAATAAAGGAAAACAACGAGGGATTAGCACAACTGTCAGTTCACTTTCTCCTGTTGGAACCATGATAAACTCTGGTTGATTGTTGTTTTAATTAATCAGAAGCAATCAGCTTGTAAATGCTGTGATTAACACAGCTTCTGTTTAACCCCGTGTTGAGTTTTCCAAGCAGTGTATGCAACAGTTCTGCAGAGACAAGGGAAGTTTAAAAGCTCTCAGACAGAAGCTGAGGTTGGCATCTGATGCTGAATAGCCAAGTCTGCCTCCAGCACACCAACCAGCTGTAAAACCATGTAGCAGATTGAAGCAGTACAAGCCCAAATGATTTCCTACTGTTCTCAGGACAAAAAGAGTGGTTTTTGTTTGTTTGTGTGTTTGTGCGTTTTGTTTTAAATCTGAGATTCCCAAGGGGCGGCTTGTGTAAACTTCTATTTTCTGTTCTCTTGTAGGTTTGTTGATTGGCTCTGGTTGTGCTCTCTATCCTCTTGGCTGGGACAGTGAAGAAGTCAGACAAACTTGTGGTAACCTTTCCAACCAGTTTGAATTGGGTAAGTCATTATCAGAGCATCTCAGGGACATTATACTCTTCTGTTTCTTGTCCATGAAAGCAAAAGAGACGAGTGCAGTCTTGGAGGAACAGCCCAGTTGTGTGCTGTAGGGTATTCATATTGCATGTTTCTGACGTGGTGCTAAGGCAGGGGACTTAAGGCTTCCTGGGAATGTTTTCCAGCAGAATATTATAAAATAAATGAAGAAATGTATGTACGTATATTTATATTTAAGACATCAGATTTAATAGTCTTGCAATCGGTGAGTTAACATCCCTAGAAATCAGGACAGGGACAGATCAGAGATATCATGTCAATGGGTTGAGGTAATTCACAATAAGAGCAGTTAACTATCTTTGCAGTCTGGCATGCTTATGGGCTTCTAAACTAAGTGTAGGAGTATGGTTTTGGTTACTCACAACCTCAGAAAGCTGGTAAATAACATTTGCTCCCTATGACAGACTTTTCTGCAACAAGCAACTGGTCTTAGTGGTGATGTCTGCACTGAGCTAAATGAGAGCCAAGGATGCGGTGAAGTTGGGCTCACACCCACACAGCATGGGGTGAGCATCTTGTAGAGAGCTCATTGGGGTGATAGAAAACAGAGGCCCAGCAGGGAGCTAAGGATTAAGCAATGTGAATGATCAGGATCTGATTAAATGAACATGCAAGTCCTTTTTTAGTGAGAAGGGTGGATGCAGATGCTGCTATCCTGCTCTATAAGTACTCTTTGGTCCTGTGTCACTCGAGGAAGAGAGGGATCTGCAATGATCATCCCAGCCCTCTGCACACTGAGCTCCAGCTCCCAGGAAGGCATACACACATCTCTGAGATCCTGCGAGCTAAGCCTTACAGTTCCTGTCAGAAACTCTTTCCATAGCTTTGTGTGGACAGCTCATGGAAGCCTGGCAGTAATCACAGTGCAAAGAACAGTGGACAGAAACGTTCTCCTGGGGTTAAATGCAAACCTGCTGCATTGTCTTTTAATTTTGTCCTGATATTTTGGGCAGGCTTCAAGAGCAAGGGGTTTTGTTTCCAACTCAGAGATGTTTCTTCTGTCTGGTGGAACTAGATGATCTTCAAGGTCCCTTCCAACCCCCAAAATTCTATAATTCTATGATTTTCAAAACAATTCAGATCAAAAGGTAAAGGATTGCACAAATAGCTTCATATATCTATCTATCTATCTATCTATCTATCTATCTATCTATCTATCTATATATGTATATATATATATATATATGGAAGAGATGCTTCAGGTCACCCTCCCCTACACTATTCGTGTGGTGTATTGCAGTGCATTTGTTCTGGCATGGGACCAGAAATTCTCATTACCAGCAACAACATCTACCTATACCACTGCCACTGCTGATGGTACCAGCATCTACTTAATGGTGTTGCTCAGGGAATGTGTTATGTGCCCTAGTACCTTTACCTTGTTATTCTGAACTTCAATATCCTTTTGAGCTATTAATGTTTAATTTTCTTTTCAACAAAGTATGCAAAATTTGCTCCCATGACACCTGCTTGTACCTCCTGACAGCCTGCCCCTTCCCAGGCTTCACTCACCACTCTCCCCAGAGTGCAGAAAAGGGTTACCTTTCCAAGTTCTTTATCTGAAAACCCATGAGGATGTGGGTCTCACACCAGTGTGAACTCCTTGAGGACAGTACTTAGACAGCTACAAACTATAACCCTAAACACAGTTGTGCTCTCAATCAAAGCACTCTCTGAGACCACCTTCAACACCTGCTTCTTGAGTCATTTGTTTGCCTAAATTAAATTATTTTGCCATTAAAGGCAGTGAAGAAACCCATGTGAAAGATTTCAGCTTTCCTTCTAGGTACACATAAGTGATATAAGAAGGGACGTACTATATTAACTGTGAACGTGTGTATGCCTATTTTATTCTGGACCCGTGTAAGGCATGTGCTCTGCATGCCTAGACTTGGTGTCAATGCTGATCTGCAGGAATCACATGTTAACACATTCATTAACAGATTATAATGAGAGCTGAAATCTGCTGTAGTGATTTTCACTAGGAAGCTCTGCCACTAAAACATTTCTTTTCCACATACACCAGCAGTAAATTTAGATGTGTGGCTTTGATTTTTTTAAGGTAATGTCAGTGCTTGGTTGATGCTGTGTTACCAAGGTCATTTGTGAAGAAGTCGTACTGTCCAAAGTCTGTTTAATAGCCATGATGCTCATCTCACTTGATAAATATATTTTGGTTAATGATAACCCAAACCCTCTAGTAGTTTCTGCATCATTAGAGATTGGTTTACTCATTATAGCCTGCAGACCAAAAATGATGTTTCAAAGACTTAATCTCACCAACTCTCAAGACAAATTTTAGTAATTATTGCTTTCATTTGAATATTTAATTTGATTAAGCCACAATGATATGCTTTCTATTCCCGAGTCTGTGAAACGAGTTGCCTCAAGATCCACGCATACATGCACTGCATTCAAAACCTTCCCTTAGGAGCTGCTGTGAACTCTGGGCTGACTTGCTGATGGGGTAAATGGTGGCAATGGGAGTGCTGGTCCTGCTCCTCCTGCTGCCAGGGGTGCTAGCATGGACGGCAACAGAAGCCTGATTTGGTGCATGTGGTTATGCTCAAAGCAGAGGGATGTTGAACACGAGACAGCTTCAGCCTCCTCTTCAAGGATGGCAGAGCAGCTGGTGCAGCATGGATGAAGGGAGCCTTGGAGAGCAAGGGTGTTAGTAAAAGTCAAAGCTTACCAGATTTGACCACAGAGCCAGCAAAGATAGGGCTTCAGCAGCTAGTAAGATTTTCTGGGGACCTGCAAAAGATAAGATGAAAAAAAGAAAAAGGTTGACGTTGGATGTAGAAAAGAAAAACCAGGAGCTGCATCTACATCACAGGAGAATGAGAAGGGCAAGAGGCAGGTGCAGAGGAGGGATTGCAAGGATTCAGTTGAGAAGCAGCTGGATTGTGATACCTGAAATGTAATGCTAACCAGAAATATTCCAAAATTAGCAATTAAATGAAAATGGCTTTAACAAAACACGACAAAAAAAGTCTGTTATATGCTCATAACTAGATAGAAGAAATAAATAGCAATGCTAAGAACCCATAAAAAGCCTAATCCGTAGTGGGTGTGCTAGATAAGAAATGCTTCTCTGTGTCTTCAGGCACTCTGAAAAGGCATTAGACTAATAGGCTCTCCAAATAGTGCTGAGATAGCCCAGATTGTGAAGAGGGGACCCTTGTCCTCCGCCCCCATCAAACACACATTTCTGTGTAAATTCCAAAGCAATATTTAAAAAGGCTGCAGGAAAAATAACCATGCCTTTCATTTACATGTAAGTGGATTAGGTTATTCTCTTCTAGAAAACCTGAGCTGACATTGTGAAATGCCCAGAGGTTTGCTGCTCTCTTTAAAACTGGATATTTGTTTTTTATTAACTGAACTATGTCCAAATGGTTTACTTAAACATTTGTGTATTTAATTGGTCTAATTTTTTTTTTCAACCAAATGAAAGCATTTGTACAACTCGATCTCTAAAAAGAGGACTCATTCTTCAGTTGAAGATGCTGTGCCAAAGACAACCCCATTTGTTGATTAAATCACGTTCAATAGATGAGCTGTTTTGCTAATGAGGATGGGGAGTAACCTCTAAATAGACTTGTGCACCTGTAGAAGGACCTGCTGTCTGCTCATCTCAAGCAATCTGTTTTTACCAACATGGAAAAAAAAAAAAAAAAAAAACCAACACAACGATAAATCAGGACTTTGACAAACGAACTCTGGCAAATTTTGTTGCAGGAAGGTTGAGGTCATGTTGTTCCTGGGTCTCTGTTGTGCACCTCTGCTTGTGACTCCCAGCTCCCCAGCATTAGGTGGGACCTGTGTGGAGGCAGTGTTCCACCTTGGCATCCTAGTTTGTATCCTGGGTGGAGCTGAGATCCCACCAAACCATGAGACTATGAGCCAGAGAAGTCCTCTGGTGATGTTTTTCGGGTGGTAACTCGTAGAAGGAGGGCAATATTAGTAAATAGGGTGAGAAGAAAGGTGTTCGTGTTTAAAACCAACATAATAGTTTGGTCAGTGACTGGGTGAAAGTCCTTTTTCTAATTACCATTGCCTTAGATAGAGACTGGAGCTATAAACTACCAGTGCACATGCTAAGTGACTGCCTTTTTCTTCTACCAAATGTTTGAGGAAGGATTGCAATCTCTCATCACTGTGCAAACTGTTATTGTTGTGCTGCATTATTTACACCCCAGAGTCACCTGTGAGCCCATGCAGGACAGCACTGATGTGGCATGTCAGGCTCAGCAGTACAGAGCTGCTGTCTGAGGGGTGTGCACAATCCTGTGGTCTGCAAAAGGAATTAGCAAGCAATTTCCCCAAAACAACCATCTTTATAAGCATATCATACAACACACATTCAATTTTGCTGAGCTCGAGGTACTAATGCCTTGGTTTGTTTTCATTCCTAAATGTACCACAGAAGAATAACAGCTGAAAAATGAGTTTTTTTTTTTTTTTTTTTTTTTTTTTTTTTTTTTTTTTTTTTTTTAAGCAGGAAATTCATTAAAGTGAGGGGGCCTGCCTTAAAGTAAGACTGCATCAGATATTTGCAAAGGAATGCATATTTTGCAAAACTTCAACTGTGTGAAGAAAACTTCTGGACTTGCACATATTTTTTAAAGGACAACATGGGTGTATATGTGTGTTTACATTATAATTGGCTTTGAATGTCTAAACTCGGTAAGAGACTTCATTTTAGGCCATCAATTTCCCTAGACGCATATGCAGAGGCTGCTCAGTTGTTGCATGCTTATCTCAGTTGTGATGGGTGTGGAGGTAGCTAAATCCCACAGAAAGTGTTGGAGAGGACAGGACATGTTCAGTTTAATTCACAAAATCAAGCCTTGTTTGGCATCTGGTAAAACAGCAACACAAGACCAATACCTAAATGCCTGAACAGCAAAATGCTTATCTAGAGTGAGATTCATTTGTCTAAACGTAGATGACTCATGCCATTTTAGGTGCCCTAGGAAATTTAATCTCACCTCCAGCTGCCACTCCCCTACCATCAGATGTAAGAAATGATATTATGCACTTACCTTATTAACCCGAAAGGATGAAGACTCTACATTTAAGATGAACTTCAATTTTTAAGTTGAACTACATCAAGAAAAAACCTCTTCCTTTGAGGGGATACAGTGTACTTGGGCAGCCAGGGCTCAGCCTGGGTGATTAGTGCTTGAGAATATTTTATGTCCTACTCCTTTTTGTGAGATATTACTTTTTATGTTGTGTGTGTCCTGCTTCAGCTCTCTTTTTATTTTTATTATTTTTTCTGCTGGTTGATCATTTATGCTAAGGAGCATCCCACAGACATAGCTTGGTGTGCATACATACCTTTTGGGTTCACCTTTGAGTTTTGTGATGCTTTTATTTGCTAATAAAGTAAATGAAAATTGCAGATCTGGCAGCAAGGGCTTGAACAACTCAGGCATGGCTGTAGGCACGCTATGCCCTGCCTACCCACCTGGGTGCTGCTGCCACAGCCTGCCTGAAATGCATTCTGTGCTTGTTTGAGTTCATGCCATCCTTCCAAGGCTGGGAACATCCCCTTCCCTCTTTCTTCTGCAAGTCCTACTAGATCCTCTCCCGTTGTTTCATGTTCTCCAGCTGTCACGCTCCGTTGCTGCCCATCATGCACAGGGACATCCTAGGCCTGGGGCAAGGCTGCAGCAGCAACCAAAGCAGCCCAGGCAGATGGCTCCAAACATGCACCTTTGCTTGTCCTCCGTGGTGGTTCGTCTTTGAACTGCTGTGAAAAGGCTCTCCTGGCCATAGCGGTTGTCTGGAGAGCAGGTTAAAAAAGTTAAAAGGCTGGCTGTTGTCCTGAACTAAACAAGCAGTTGAATTGTCCTCAAAAGATCTCAGAAGCTTCTCTGTGCAGGCAGGGCTATTTGTTTCCAAAAAATGTTATTAAGGTTCGCTTTTGCTACTTTTAGAGTGCTTGAAATATCTTAAACAGGACTGTTAACTTGATAATTGTTGTTTTTTTTTTTTTTTTTTTTCTATAGAAATATTTGAGTAAATGATCTTTAAAAGCAAACAGTGCAGTTACTAAAACAACAACATAAAACAAAACAAAACAGAACAGAACACAGAAAGCAGTGAAAAAAAAAAAAAAAAGAAGCTTTGTCAACTAGTTAATTGGCCTTAGGTGGCATCATTTCAGCATCTGGCTGAGTGTTGACATACAGTGCCAACACTATCAAGAAAAGTGTTTAGAGGGTAGGACAATTTATTAGAATCTTATTAAAGGCAAGGGCTTCAAAGCTGTATGTTTATGAGCAGTCTATCTGACAAAGCTGGGTTCTTTGTTCACAGATTCTCTGCAAACAACTCAAACGGTTTTACCAGTTAAGTTTTTTTGACTGTGGCTGAGTGCAGTTTTTGTAAGCTTGCCTGAGCTACAGCTGCTGAGTTCTCAGATAAATGCATGAGTCAGCCTACGTGCTAGTAAAGAAAGTGTTTCATCAAGGAACTTTTCCTCTCTGGTGCTACCCAGCTATCTTTTATTCTTAATTCTTTGTAAGCCTCTCGTGATTATGTCAAGGTCAAGGTATTCTGTCTAACCTAAAGGACTTACCTTAGTTGCCTGAGCCAGACCATGCAGGGACCCTCTGGAGTCAATGGAGACAAGCAGGAATTTACAGATGGGGACCCAGACCACCTGGGAGCAAGTACCTGCTGCTTCTTATTGCTTGAAAAGGGCAACTGAAGTAGTTAGTTGGGATCCCTTAATAGTTAAAGGAATTTTAAAATAGGTGCTACTAGGGTAGGGTTCACCATATGTACCTTAGATGACTACCTTAAGATGAAATGCATCACTCTTTATAACTGGCTTTTTCTCCCCTTTGTCTCCTGAGGGAATCTGGAGAACTAGTCCAGTGTGGATTTCTGCACTGTGGATGTCCAAAGAGAGGTGAAATTAAGTTAAGTAAATTAACTTAGCTGCACTAAGTGAGCTTTCTGCTGACTTCTTTTAGTGAGCTAGGAGAGCTCTTCATTGCCAGGACATGAGTTATTTTTCTCTTGAGATTTTGAGCATTGTAATTGTTACAAGGTCATAGAATCATAGAATGGCTTGGGTTGGAAGGGACCATCTGGTTCCAGCTCCCCTGCCATGGGCAGGGACACCTCCCACCAGACCAGGTTGCCCAAAGCCCCATCCAGCCTGGCCTTGAACACCTCCAGGGATGGGACATCCACAGCTTCTCTGGGCAACCTGTGCCAGTGCCTCACCCTCTGAGTGAAGAATTTCCTCCTAACCTCTAATCTAAATCTCTCCTTTTGTAGTTTAAAACCATTCTCTTTCTCCTGTCATTGTCTGCCTGAGCAAAAAGTGGCTCTCCATCTTTTTGTAGGCCTCCTTTAAGTACTGAAAATCTGCAATGAAGTCACCCTGGAACCTTCTCCAGGCTGAACATCTCCAGTTCTCAGCTTTTCTTCATTGGAGAGGTGCTCCAACCCTCTGATGAACTTTGTAGCCTTCCTCTGGACCTGTTCTAACAGCCCCACATCCTTCTTGTGCTGGGGGCCCCAGACCTGGATGCAGTGCTCCCTCCAAGTGGAGCCACACAAGGGCAGAGTAGAGGCTTTTCTGCCCCCATCCTGCACACCCAGGCAGCATACTTGTACTCTTCCCAGGCCACATGTCCCTGTCTTCCCTGCCTGTGCATTTCCTTCTTGCACCTCAGTCTGACCAGCATGTTGTTGCCCACCCATGCTGGTTCCCTTCCCTTGCTGCCTACTTTTTACCCAGGGGGGTGGAGAGTTCTTGCGCTCTAAGGAAACCATCCTTAAAGAGTTGCCAGCTCTGCTCAGCTCCATTGTCCCTGAGGACAGAGTTCCAGTGGATCTCATCCACTAGATCTTTAAATAGCTTGAAGTTCACTCTTCAGCGAAGTATTGAAGAGGTATGGGACAAGGTATCGGTTCCCCTTCCATTGTTCCACCTTACATTCATGCAGCAAATTTGAGTTTTTATTAAACAAAATCATGCAATCCTCCAAAGAAAGGGAGATTTAGTCACAGGAGTGTCTGCAAACAGCAGAGCTGGAGAATTTCAACGTTGTCATTTCCTTGCCAGTTTTACACTTCTGAACTTTATGAGACACCATGCATTTAATTACATACCAAAATGCCCATGCAATTGACTTGACCAATTATAATTAAGCAAAATATCTTGATCTGTACATGTGAAGGAAAGAATACATTTTTTAAAAGACCTTGAGAAAGTCCTACCCATACAACAGACAGAAAGAAAACACCTTCGCCAAATTCATTATTGCATATTAAACTATTTGTTCAGCTGCATTTTTACCTTACATAGAGTACTTTCTTTGTTTCACGAAACTACTTTAATCCTTTCTGGATGCATTCCAAGTTTTGAGTTCTTTTCCTGCTTTTGTAGCTGATTTCACGTGATGGTTTTTCATTGTGTAACTGTGTCAAGAAAAAAAAAAAAGATTCTTCAACTATTTAATTTATCTTGGCTTTGTTTCAAAATAATCATGCCTTCTTATTAATTAGCTGATTATCTTTTACATTCATTCGTGGCTTTCATATCTCCAAATCCCTGTATATTCCTTAACATCACATTCCTTGCTTTCTTCACTGATTACTTTTTCCAACACCCTCGTTGATTACATGAATTCACATTCCCCTGTAGTACTGGACTCTCATATGAAGCTGTTAATTGGAGTTCCTGCACAGGCTTTTGCAAGAAAGAATTGTAGGTTTTATTTTTAAAGCTGTATCATTTGTATTCTTCAGCCTGGGTAGTTCTAAAAACCTTTTTTCTTCATCTTGGAAAAGAGGCTGTAGCTAGGGTTAAATGATTACAGAGTCTGCCAAATACTGGCAGTCTGCATGCCCAGGATAGTCTTAACATTAACAGCAAAGAAGGTGCAAATATTTAAGAAACTTAGCCTTGCAATTAACAAATTTGCATCCAAGACACTTTCATATTCTGGATATTTTCCATAAGTGTCATTTATTGGTTATTTTAGATGAACATCATATGTTATTTCCAGGACCTTGATAACTATGTGTTTTTTATAAGACATCACAAATAGAAATCCTGGTAAAACTCTGCTTTGGCAACTGGATCCTGGCACAGCTCCACAAGAGATCAAGTATCCACAGAGTTTTTGTTGCCAAAGTTCACTCACTCCCAAATTTGTCTTAATCTGTATTTGCCTTATATATTGGAGCGTGAGAAGGAACTAGGGGACACATATCACAGCCTTGAAGATTACCTTAGAAATCAGGAAAAGGCAAAGAATTGTTTTCTAATAAGCTCTTCCATCCAAAACTAACCTTTCACATTCTTTGACTTCTTTGAATGTAGCAAGTACTGTCTTATATTCTATGGGACTCCTTTCTGTGGAGTCTTCTTTTCATACTGTCCTCATTCACCTTGCTTTTGTCCTTTAAAATAAGGGGCTGCAATTTCTTTCAGTCCTTTTATAAAAGAGAGGAACATCATGTTGCCACTCTTGTCTCCTTTTATTTGCTTGGAAAGTGGCCATCCAGCCCAATAGCTGTGAGACCTATGATTCTCTGATTTCAGAGTTAATCATGACACTATTTTACTGCCAATCCCAGTAAAACCAAATGTGAAAACAGAGTTCTTAATGGTCAGCTACAAATTTACCTGAGCTGACTTGGACAGCCCTGTTTCACTGAGCAACCAGAAGGCAAGAGCTCCAATTATTTATGCTCTCTTCCCTGCCTTCCCCTCTCCTTTCTTTCCTCCTTTCCCCCCAAAAAGGATCCAGAACTAAAAAAAATATAAATAAATAAAAAATGAAGCTACAACTTCTCCTCCATAGCTGTTAGGAAAAGACTATTTCATTAAAAGCAACACCACTTCTGTGCAGAGAAAGAAGCTGCTGTGGGCACATCATCTCTATCAGCTAGAAGAGTACTTGAACTGGTGGGGAATTTACTTTGGCATGAAACCAGATCAGCAATCTTATGAGCAAGAACATGTACACATTCTTGCATGCCTCTCCACACCCCCCAGCAGACTGGCACACTTCTACATGTATATACGTATTCTTATGCACCCTTGAGGAAAACAACAGCTTTTGTGTTTGCATGAAAATTGACAAGTTTTCACTTAATTGTTTTAATTCTATCAGGTAGTCTAGCTTTTTATTTTATAGATTTGACATAAATAAGGAAAATGGGAAACTGCAGTGCAACGTTTCTAACATTTAATATGATGGGCTCTATGAAAGTGAAGTGCCCTACTTGATGGTGAAATTTAAGCCCAGTTCTACAAAGCACTTAACCATCTCCTTGCTTCTGAATACATGACTAGCTCTACTGATGTCAGTGAAATAAAAGCTGAACATGAGAAAGGGTTCTTCAACAGCACTTGTTATCACCTGTTATTGCAATATTTGTAAAACTACGAAGTCAGAAAGCAAAGTCTATCTTCTCTATGATAAAACATTTCTATAGGTGTATTTCTTCTCATTTTGTGTTGCATTTAATTACTCATCAACCCTGCTTTTTATAAATCTTCATGTTTCTTATAAATTGAGAATTTAATATCACAGTGAAACAAAAGTAATTCTGCAATTTAAATTGCAGTTCAATTACCCAATTATTGACAACTAACAATATTTCTTTAGGCTACAGTGGATTAAAATAGCTCATACACATATTAAAATGAGAATACCAGAGCAGAAAAATTAACTTCAAATTTATTTTTTTCCCTTGTACAGTACAGCCTTATAAAAGGGGTACCATTATTTCAATTTGACATGCGGCTAGCAGTGTGGACAATCATTCAACAGGTGCCTTTGAAATGGATTCTCTCTGGTCTTATAGCTATACTTAGCTATGAACTTAGGACTTGGCTATACTTAAAATGAAAAGTATGTCTAAGTCCTATACCCTTAGACACCTTCCCCGCTGCAGGTTCTTATTCAGCACAATAGCTTGAAATGCTGTTCTGCTCAGCGTCATCCAAGCACAGATCAAACTATTTTGTCTAAGGCCTCCCATTGCTCCTGACACAGGCTGGAAATAATGGCCAGGTTTATTGCTGTGTTATTATTGCTCTAAGGTCAGGCTCCCTACTCGTTCATCCATTGTTCCGCACTCTCCCGTTCTTGCATTTGTTCGTCTTGACCCAGCTCACACTTGTGAACTGCATTGCATTTGTTAGATCAAGAGGCTGCCTGCCATGCCTTAGAGCACTAAGTAGGACAGTGGTCCTTAGGGTAAATGGAGCATGGTATGGAGAAATAAATGTTATTCTCCTCATCCAAGACTGAAATGTGCATGTTGTATTTGTTGGCACATCTCTGACACTGACTTAACAGTTCTTTCTTTCTTCTTAATATGTATCAGGTGCTCTTTCCCCCTCTCCCATGGTTACTGCACAAAAGTTGAAATAATACCACACAAAAGGTGAAATTTACTTCATTCTGTTCCATATAGGTCACAGCTTTGGGCAGTGCAAGCAGGTAAATCTTTAAACTATTCTTAAAATAGCGTTTTAACATTTATTTTCTCTACTTGGAAGCATCACGATGAGAAAGATTTAATTTTTCAAGCTGCCACTACAAGTCTTTAGTAGTTTTAGAATACCTAGCTGTTCAAAAAAACCTATCAGTTTTTTTTTTCCATAGTATCAAAATAAATGCTTTAGCACCTCCCACTCTAGTGTAAATACTATAATTTTCAAAGCAGCCCAATGGATTTAGATGTACAGTATATGCTTATTTCTGGTTTTGAAATTCTCAATGTAAGCCATAGGTTTGTGTGCACAGGCAAAGGAATTGTTCTAGACAGGTCTGTCTAGGAGCTGCTGTACAGTCAGACAAGGATCAGTGTCAGAGACATTGTCAGGCACTTGGCGGCTCTTTGTGGTTTCTGATGGTCTTCTCTGTAGGAAGTCAGACTCTTTGTGTGGTCTTCTGTAATGGAGCCAAAAATGATGTCGATATACAGAGCATAACAAGATTACAAAACCAAATAAATCTCTCTCTACTACAGCACATTAAGGAGAGAGACTAATGAGCCCAAACCAAGATCTCAGCTTCTGAAGTCCTCCGGTCATGTCAGGATTTTTGTTTCATTCGACCTTTCATTTTAATTAAAAAATTGATACTTTTGAAGAAAAGACGCAGTATACTGTGTGCTGTGGTGTCGCCCTGAGATCTTCAGAGCAGCCATGAGCATAAGCGTTGCCTCCCACTGACATCTCTTCACAAGGCTGCCAGTATCCTGCAGACAGTTGATGGACGTGCTGTTTGCCTTCAGGCATGTTAATGCATTTGACGTGTTGGGGTGTACAGACATCTTGTGTATCTTGTGCCTAAGGCAGGATTAGCAGACTTGATAATTGCCTGACCCAAAGCCTGACCCTAGAGCACACCATTAGGACAGAGTACGGACGTGCCACCTGTTTCAGCTCTTTCTAGCTGGAAACTGTTTTTACCTCCTGTTCTCTGGAGGGGAGGAAAATGAGTTTTGCTGCTTTTTCCAGAGGGTGGAAAAAGATGTTGTATTTCTGCTTGTACCTTACTGAGAGCACTCACTGTTCAAAGCAGGGAGGTGTCACCCAAGATGGGGACGCTTCAGTTGAAGGAGAACTTCAGTTGTAATGAGTCCCAAGCAGTCAAAATCGAGATGACCAACATGGTGCAGCCAAAGTGAAAATGACTTTTGAGATGAGCTGAAACTCTGAGGAGTAGCAGCAGTCACTTCTTTATTTTCTGAGAGCTCTGCAAGGAGGCTTAGTCTCTTCAGTAGCTGTTGTTTTTGTGATCATCTAATCTACTGCATGCACAGTGGTGCCTGGAAGGGGAACAATGACTTTATGGTTCACTGTGGGATTCCCCAACACTATGCACTGGTGATGACTTTGGCTCCATATGGATACTGAAATCTTTGAATGCATTCAAGGCCATATTGTTGTGACACTATTAAAACACACCGGATTAAAGATCTGTGAAGTTTTAAGTGGAGCCATTGGTTAGGGACAGAGAAGTGTCTTGCTTTTTGCACTTTAATTAAACTTGTGCTCACTGGCACTGAGACCTTAGTGGGAGTTAAGCATCAGTCCTTAAGTCTGTTCTGTTTGTGGTGGCAACTTGTGAAAGTACTGGGATCCACTGGGATCTTTACTTGCACTGCACCAGCACACAACCATTTTGCTGTCACTATTAGTCCTACACTGTTATGATACCAGTGGTGTGCTGATGTCTCTGTCACTGCTCTACGTGCACACTGCCTGCTGACCCTACTGGCAGGGTACGTAAGAGGCAGGACTTGTAGACTCCACTTGTATAGAAGCCCCTGTGCTCCTTCACCCTGGAGAGCCTCTGTTTCATCTCTTGAAAATCCATTGTCCTGGTCTTTATCTCACGCCATATCATGCTCTGCCATATGGAGACATCTGCCATACAGTCCTACTGCATGAGATGGTGGAGCATGGCATGGCAGGTATAGCTGTGCTGCATCAAGTCCTGCCCCAAATCAGTCTTCTTGGAAAGCAGTTTTCAAAGGCCCTTCTCATTGTGTGACTACACAGGCAGGAGCACCTTCATCACAGATGAACCCACACATCCCGAATATATGCTTAGAGGTCTGGTAGCTCATTTATTTGGTCAGTAAATGCATACCACTAGAGCAGAGACATAGGAGAGAAAATAGCTCCTAAATAATTCTCTGCCCTGCCTTCCTCAAGGTTTTGGTTGCAGGGGCAAAGCAATAAAAGAAAGCATTTCAGTGTGGCCTGGTCAGGATTTACGCTGGTGGGATTGGGACATGATTGTCCTTGTCACTTGATGGCTTGCACTTGGGTTCAGTTTGAGTGATGGCAGAGGTGGATCTGCCTGGCTCCTTCTGAAGGGAGCCAGGCCCCATCCTGTATGACATGCATTGGCACTGGGTGTACTGCTGGAACAAACAAGTAAACCCTCAAAAGCTGTCTGGAGAAGGAGAAAATGTGAAAGGGGGGAAAAGCCCTCTTCTGACAGCAGCTGCTGTGGAAAATGGTGCCACAGGCTCTCCTTGGCCTTGGTAGGCCAAGGGGCGCCTTCTCCACTGCTGACATATTTGTGGAGACAACAACCTCAGATTTCTCAATCATCTCTCTCTCTGTTTCCCTTGCAGGAACCTGCGAAATTGGCTGGGCTTATTACTGCACAGGTGGGGGTGCAGCCGCGGCCATGCTGGTGTGCACCTGGCTGGCCTGCTTCTCAGGCAAGAAGCAGAAGCAGTACCCCTACTGAGCGGCCCAGGGTACGGGCTGCCACCAGGAGCATGAGGGGCTTGCAGGCATCTTCTGGACCACAACGACAACAAAAAGGAAATTTTTAAGTGCTTTCACTCTGAAGCGGTGCAGGGAGGGATGGTGGGTGGTGCTGGGAGCCCTGGGGAATGGGGTGGACTGTGGACCAAAGCCACCCCACCAGGTTGGATGGGGAAGGGCTTCTTCACCAGAGCGCACCTGTGGTCTACTCCACAAATACATGACTGTGTAAGCAAGGAAAGCTCCATTTTGGCAAATTGTGACATTCTGCGTGCACCAATTAATTGAGGGATTGGTGAAAAGATGGTGCTGGAGGCCTGGGGTAGTAAGTACCTGGTGGTCCCTTCAGCACGGTGTTCCTGAAAGCACAGACACACACACGGATGTTAACCATGGCACAAAATGAGTAGAGAGGAAACCTTTTTGGTGCGATTCTTCTTTCTTTTCCTTTTATTTTTTATTTTTTAACTTCTTTTTGGTGGTTTAAAATTCAGTGTTACAACACTTTTTAATCTATACATTAAACTTAATAAAAGGACCAATAAGCCACTTTGTCAGTATTTCAGTATTTTGTATATTCTCTACACATTTCTCTTCCCCAAACATTTAGCCACTGCTTATTCAGCCCTATAGATCTTTTATTAAGCCTCTGCGTTTTCAGCGTTATTACAAAAAATGCAACATAATAACTTGGCATATGTAGCCTTTGCCTATAGTACTTTTATGAAGTGCAGTAAATGGACGTTTTTCTGTCCATTGAAAATTCCACTTACAGTACTGTAGAACTCTGTTGGTTCTGTACGACTGACAGGAAAACTTCTTCCAGACATAGATTTTTGTCGCTGTTATGTTTAGCTCATTGATGTTGTATTGTGCTGTACCATGTTTATTATTTCAATATTCATTTTTGTAAAAATATATATATATATAAATGTGCTATTTTATGTTTGTATTTGAAAAATCTCTGTAAATAAATTTTTCCTTGATCAGTATTTGCAATTTGTGCTTGTGTCATGGAAATAATCATGACTTTTAAACCATGCTGTATCCTTTTTCCCTGTAAAACACATACATTTAGGGTTCAGTTGCATTGCCCGAGGATAGATGTCTATTATCACTTGAGACGTGCCAGCATATCCAATAGTTTTGCCTGATGCTGTTAGGCAGGATGCAGGACTTCAGGGAGACCTTCTCCATTCTGGCTTGGCAGCTGTCGACTCAGCATCTTACGCAGTGCTGTGTACCCCCGTTTAGTCGACTGAAACAAGCCCTTCCTTTTTTAATAGCAGCCACACTGATTAAATGCCTGCCAGGAGGTAATCCCTCCACAAGGCACTGGCATACATGCATACAAAACTCAAAACAAAAAAGTTATTTTCTTTAAGAAAAAAACAAACATGAAGAATAGCAATTTGTAAGAGCTTTTCAATCATGGCTTTAACTGATGTTATTCTGGTTCAAATGTGTTTTTCTGCTCTGTTTTCTCGATATGATATTTCTGTCATTGTGTATTTCAAAGCTACCATGTATGTTTTAGTTACAGTTCTTCTGGTTCTTCTGGTTGAAGCTGTTGTAACTCTGAAATTGTGCAGTTGCTCCATACGTTACTCTCAGCAGCTTTTCAGAGGTTTGTAGAAATAGCAACGTCAGTTACAGAGATCAATCCTGATATTGCTGAACTGGATTTTATTGAGTTTCATTATAGGCTAAGCAGTATTTATTCACTTTATGGTGCTGTGTGGTGAATATAAAATTGTACGTTACCCTTCACAAATTAGCCCATAATAGCCACATCACATCCAACTACAATTTTGCTGAGAACCACACCAACCATGCCATGGAGATGTGGGCTTGCCTCCCTGTAATATCTTCCAGTGGTACCAGCAGCAGTAGGACATTGAGCACTGCACTCTTCCCTCCTGCTTCCAGGTTTTCTAGGCTCACCCCTTTTCACAAGTGCTCAGGGCCCTTCCAAACCTGCTGCTCGAGGTCAGTGGCATTCCATATATCTTCATGGTAAGTACAAGATTGCCCATTGGAGTTGTGAATTGACACTTTATTAAAACCAAGAGAGGTATAAATGCAACTTTGGCTGTGGTTCCCCTGGCGCCAGCTAGATCTTTCGCAAGTATCTCAGAAAAATGCTGCCTTTCAACGGCATGCAACTGTGGAAACATGTCTTTCCTTCCACTGATATTGCAGTTTGCTGTACAAAGTTTCAATGACTTGGCTATAAAAATATGTGTTATTATTCTAAATTTGACCCTCCCTAGATTATATCCTTGTCCTTGCATCATAGAGAACATTTTGAATTTGTTTCGATCTTCCCGTGGTCAGGTTCTGGCTTGATTTATCATGATAAACTGGAACTATGCAATTACTTCACAAAGAAAATTATTTTTTTGTTTTGTTACAATGCCATACAATATAACATGACTGACTTTCTCTGAATCTGTATACAATCTCCTTTTTAATTTGGAGTTGAATGAAGTACTGATTTTTAATAATCAGGCCAATGATATATGTGCTGCACCTGCTCTGTAGCTGGTTATCATATAACCTTCAGCTGCTGTGATATGAATAAACCAATCACAGCTTAATTAGGTTTGTCTATATTCATTTTTGTTCTGATATCTATTTGCACTAGAATATAAATAACATTTGTTATCATGGTTATCACAGCTACAAACTCCAATAACTTTGAACTGGACGAAGGACTGCTTTCAGTTTCTCAGTATGAAGTGCCAATTAAATACTTACAATATTTACTATGCTTAATTTTTCATTTATTTATTCTTGAAGATGAGGAGCTTGGCCTTATATTTGTCAAAACAAAAGATGTTAGCTTGGGCAGACTCCTAGATTATTGAATGCTGTCTGTGCCATTACTGGCAATTGTATCATGTAATCCTGTTCAGAAATTTCTCAAGCTCTGTTTTAAAACTATTTCAGCAGTCTTCCCTCTACTACTACATTGTTATTTCAAAGTCTCACTCTCTGGGTAATTTGACATTTTCTATGTTCCAGGTAACCCTTTATTCCAGAGCTCACTGGCAACATGGAGATCAGTGGTCATAGTACGCTTCCGACAAATACACTGAGGAAGCAGCAAGTTCCCTCCATCACTCCTAATACAGGATCTATATAGAAACAAGTCATATGGCCATAGACTGCTGTTTGGTATCAGAAAATACCTTAAGATAAGTCACGGGATAGCTACAACAAGGTAAGTCAGGTGGGAATGGTCCTCAGGAGGTCTCTAGTCCAACCTTCTGGGTCATCATTAACACCTCTGTCCCCCCAACCTGTCTTTTCACCAAACCAAGTAAATACCAACCCTTGGCCTCCTCACACAGGACAAGCCCTCTAGCCATGAACTTGATTACTTCTGCTGGACCCGCTCCAGTTTGCTGATGTCAGACTTGTAAAAGTGAGTCCATAACTAGACACGATGCCTACGTGTGTTCTAACAAGTGCCACAAGAGGAGGACAATCACTTGTCTGCAGATATTGTCTCTGCTCCTGTCAATGCAGCTCAAGAAGCTGTTGCCCACCATTGCTGCCAGGTCACACTGCTGGCTCCTACGCAGCTTGCTGTCCCCAGAATCCAGGTCCTTTCTTTCTACAGAGCAACTCCTTGGTGATGCAGTCCCCGGCCTGTGTCACTGCAGGGGCTTTTTCCTTCAAAAGTATGGAACTTGGCATTTGCCAAGCCTATGTGAAAAAACATGTTAAAATCAGTGCAAATGATAACCACTGCTCTTCCCTCAATCACAAACATAGTTTTTATCATATAAGTCAATGTTTAGGTCTGGCAGAATTTACTCTTCATAAATGCATGCTGATTGCTCCCAGTCAGTGAAACTAGGTCACAGGGGGTTACCAGTGGAAATGAGACTGGGTTGCTGTTGCTTTGTGGGTTTAGCTTTTGCTTTGAATAACCAAATATGGAAAAATTGGTCATCAATAAAGCTAGAAATATTCAGGGTAGAAGAAAAAGTGAACTGTGGAGGTTCAGAATTTATACATAAATTTGAGTGAGACAAGTGGAGGTGGAGGAACTTGCTGCAATAGCTTATTTGCATAAGTGAGGTCTTTGGGAATGGCTTCAGGAGAACACAGATTGAGTAGGAAACTCTCCCACATGAGCCTCAGAGAGCTGGGGACTTTCATCTCCCAAACAGCATGGTGTGTAGTGCTGAGTTTCTTGTCCTGAGCATTATTTCCTGAGAGAGAAAGTGCAAATTCTGTCATTTAAGCGTTAAGTCAGAGGGAAGCTTTACTGAATAAATATGAAGCATGTGAAGGCCCTGTCTGGAGTTTGAGAGGGCATTGTGCTCTTTGTGTAATAAAAGACATTACTTTTCAAGACTTGCATGTTAACAGATGACTCAGTTTTTCACTAAATGCCATAGACTTTGCTCCCTCCCAAAAATACCGATGTATGTCTGTGGAAAAAAAAAAAAATGTTTTGACTCTGAAATGAGAGTTAGCTGGCTCCTGTGTTGGTTTAACTCCTCTATTTCCTTTTCCGTGATAGAAAATTCATAAACCAGTTGCAACTGCAATTTATCTGTCATTCTAGAGTTTGAAATAGTCTATGGAAAACATCAAACTGAATGACAAGACAGATAATCTGTACATCAAAATAAGCATTCATTCTCTTCTACCTACTTAACCTTTCAGAGAGACAATGGTGAAATTAGATATGTCTTTTTTTAGAAGAGACATTTTAGTGTAATCCCTTAAGCAGACAGGGTTTTAAATATATGCCTTCTAGTAAGTATTAAGTGTTTTTATTATTGTTATTTAAATAATGGTGGATCAGAGAAAGTGAGGAAAACTTTGGAACATGGCTTCAAGCTCAGTCCTGTCAGTGGCAGGAAGCATGGTTATTTGGTTAAACATAACTCAGTAGCTTTTTCTCATGTTCCTCATCAAGAAACAAAATGAAATCTATAGGGGTGTTTTAGCTAATTTACAGAGATATTTTCACTGAGAAAGGACAGAATCTGACTCCTTTCAAGGACAAGCTTATGGCCTTTTAGTCTGCTAGATGTATCTGCTAAGAATATGAGTATGTTAGGGATATGCTGTTACGATGAGCATATTAAATGAAGCCATCGCAAGGAAAATGTTAATCTGAATAGAACATACGGCACAACTTCATTATGTGTATCTGCATCACAGGGACCCAAAGCACTGCTATTTCCTTTCCTTGGCTGCAGCTGAACTATATGTTAAGCATCCTCCTTCATACAGTGATAACTTGTGGCCCTTAGATGTCTTCTCAAGGAGCATCACTAAAAGTATGACCATCTCCAAGCATGTCCCAAGAACATCTTCCACTAGAGCTGTCATAAATCGGTTTGGCATTGTCAGAGTGCGAATGGTAAAACAATTCTAGAGCAGAGAGCAGCCACCTCTCACGTGAAGCCTGTGCTAAATGCAAGTCTATGTTTGCAGGGACAAAGCTGTGCCTCTCACAATCTGTGGGGACAAGCACAGAGAGAAAAAGTTAAAGACAGAACAACCCCATCTTGCCTGTCCCCCTCAGAGGCAGTCCCACTTTGGGCAGAAGGAAATGCCAACACACAGATCCCACAGCATCCCTGGTGCATGAGACCCTGCACCAGGCCTGAGCTCATGGACCAGGGGTACAGACAATGGCAGTGGCTATAGTGCTCAGGTGATCCAGGTGATTTTAAAAACTGCACACAGCCCTTCTCTGCATACATGAATGTCTTCACACTCTTTTCATTCTCCAGGAGCTATGGGTAACTTTGACCATCTTCACACTGGCCAGCAAAACTGTAAGTACAAGTTGATAATGTTAGACTGTAGGGCTAAGTAGACAGGATCCTGTTGCAAAACACTTTCGTTCTCGCTCATCACCAAAGAACTGAGTGCTTCATCATGTCACAGGTGGCAGCATGCTACACAGGACATCAGAGCATGTGGTTTTGTTCAAATCCCTCTGCCCCTAAGCCCAATAATTTTATTTTGTACCCTAAACCTCCGTCAGGTATGACTGCTTTTCAGGACCTATGGCTTTCGAAAGCGTGGTAGCTGCTAAACGGAAAGCAAACTGTTCATGTGAATACTTTGTTTTCTGTTAAGGATCCCAGTCATTTCAATGGACTTGGACCAAATTCTGTGACCCTGATCCAAAAGCTATAGAAGCAAATGGTAAAAAGCCCACTGGCTTAACTCAGGCACAGACTTGGGGAGGGTGGGGGGGGGGAAATAAAGATAAAATTTCTATACCTGGCTTTGTATTAAGTTCTGGTTAACTGTCCAGTTTTGTTTCCTATGGAGAAAACACACATGCATATTTGTAAATATGTAGGTACATTTTATAAACAGAAATGTCCTTTCTTGGTTTTGCACTTATCTAAATGTTCCTTATCATCTGAGAATTAACTAAAACAAAGTCCTACAAATGGAAAATATACAGAACATAATATTCACAATTAGCCTTTATTTATGAGTTGTCTTCACAAATAAGAAACTTAAAAAAAAATGTTTTATTAGTTTTACAAACAAAACAAGCAGCTGAATTTGGATAATAAAGTCCACATCACACCTTTTTGTGATGCAAGCCAGCTGTGCGTCCTTATCTTGCCTGTTCCAGAAGAAGAAAATTAAAATTGGATTAATGAACATAATGAACATTTCAAAGAATATAAAGTAAAATCTGTTATATGATGTAAGGCTGCAGTGCTTAGCTGATATTACCATGCTGAGTTGGTCTAAAGGGACTCTCTACTGACAGATGGAAAGGACAAAGAACAGAAAGTAGAAATGTGGTCATATACTGGGGGATCATTGAGGACCCTGTTACAGGTGGTAATAGACGTTCTGTACTTACTACTCACTATGGTTCAGTAATTCTTCATATGAAGCATTGGGGTTATTCTCCTCTATGTTATACCTCTGAAAATAATCAGTAAGCTTTCTATTTGTACAGCACCTAGGACAAATATTTCCAAATCTATTAATAGGGCTTCTGGTTCCTATCCTAAAGTAAAATAACTCCCACTTCCCAGTAAAAGAAAGCATTAGTAAAGGACTTTCTTCTGCTGAATGGTAAGGAAACACCAAAAGGAAATTGCAGTTGAAACACAAGCTATAATTAGGACAAAATATTTGAAAGGACAGAATACTTCTGTGGAGCTCAGAGGCCATGTTAAGAATTATGAGTGTGAGATACAGCCAGCTTCTTTGTTTTCAACATATTGTTAGTTTTTTTACACTTCTAGGAACGGTGCACAGAAGAATTAAAAAGACTATGTGCATTGCTACACCTACCTCTCTGGCTAAAATCAGAGCTTCTTTTGCACAGCAACTCTGTCACCCTGCTTCTGTGTGTTGACTTCAATATATCCGTGTCCCCTAAAGCCCCCTCAGGAACCTGACCCTATCCCTTCTCAAAAGCCTGCTGTGAAGGGATCATCTATTGCCATTCTCTCCACATCACACTTTCCAACCCTTTGCTGCAACTTGCTGCTGTAGAGTACGGCAGACACTTCTGGAAGGTTTCAAGCTGTTTCACACTAACTGATCAGAGTACCTAATTTCAGAGTTATGCCAAAAGATGCCATAGTATACTGCTGTAAATTAAGTGAGTTCACTTCCTGAGCTGTTGTTATACTCCAGTCTCAACAATTCAACAACGAAAATGTCAACAATGTCTATATAGTAGTAATCACTAATATCTTTTAATTTTTTTTGATGTCCTGGTGGGCAAAAACATGTGCAAGAAGAAGTCACACCACAAGCAACAGACCAATCTGTGGTAAAAAAGGAAGAAGTTACCTTTTTACAAGGCAGCAGCATATAGAAAATAAAGCCAGCCATGCCCAGATGTGTAGTGACATTCTAAGACGAAGCACGTTAAGCATTTAGGACTGAAATGAAATATTAAGCAATTTGCATTTGTTGTCAACATGTAGAAGCAATATTTGCCTCTCTCTGAAGAGTGACTGTTTTTATCACGTACTGGTAAGCAGTTTCATGACTTCTCAATCTATAGGTTGTTATGCCTGTGCATACTGTCGACATCTAGTAATGTGAATTATCGGGCAGCTTTCTGGGCCAGTCTGTCTCTCAAGGGGAATCTGAAGGAGTTTTCAGCTAATGGTGTCAGATCACTGAAGCATACCTTTCAGGAGCCGATTTTGTGTGACCTGCGGCCTGCAGCATAGCTATGCTTAACTTGCAGCTATCAAACAAGCAATCAGAGAGACTTAACAGATGACTAGACAGAAACTGCTGAAAAATGATAGGAGTCTACAAATAAGATAAACTGAAAACTTGTTTTTAAGTGATATTGTTAATACACTTGAATGAAAATCCTTGGTATTGAAATTCCCAATGCTGCATCAGAAGACTTGTGTATCTAAAAAACGTGGCTGCTTCCCATTTTTTCAATAATTTATGTTTCAGACAGTGAAGCTATTTTTTTTTTCCAGCTCATCCAATATTAGCAAGATTGAGGTCTAATTAAATGTTTATTAGCCTTGAACTTGTCCCTTCTTCTCTCCTCCTCTAATCCTGCTCCTACAAAATGTTGCCCTTCCTGGTGGAAGCCATTGTATTCATCAGTACAAATGCTCTCACTCTCTACATGAACATTTCAGGGTTGTATTTTTAAAATAGACAAATGCTTTATACAAAAGAGTTGGCAGTCTAGTTTATACACAGTTTCCTTTGGGAGCCACAGTAAAACTCCTGTGAATGCAGCACGCAGTGCAGGGCACTTCACTAGCTTTCATAATTAGAAAACATTGCTGACTGAGCCTCATTCAGACAGATGATTTGAACAGTCAAGAAGTAAATGTACTTAGCAGCAAAGCATGCTCTTCCTTTTTCATTGCTGCTAAGACAGCAGGACCATTCAGAGCTGCCTTCAGCACAATTATAAAATGTTTTGAGCTGCTTGGAGCCATTTCAGTCAATCTGAATGTTTATTTCCTTTTATAGCAATGCGGAGTGAAGGTGCTGACAGTCTTTGAAATGCATTGCTCAAGAAACACAGCAATTCACGATCCAGCTTCTGGGGCAGCTGGGAAGCTGGTTTTAAGCTGTCCAGCATTTTCACCAGCACAGGTATTGGTCCCTCATGCTGACCTTGAGATGATGCTTTAACCAACTGCAATGCTTTGGATGGGGACAGACCTCAGGATCAGTGTGGCAATTTTGAGATGTTTTTCTCCCTTCCATCACAGAATCATAGAATAATACTCACCCCGAGTTGGAAGGGACCCACAACGATCATGGAGTCCAACTCCTGGCACCACACAGGACTACATAAAAATCTGACCATGTGTCTGAGAGTGTTGTCCAAACGCTTCTTGAACTACAGCAGCTTGGTGCCATGACCATTGCTCTGGGAGCCTGTCCCATTGCCCAACCTCTCTCTGGGTGCAGAACCTTTCCCTAACCCCCAGCCTGACCCTCCCCTGTCCCAGCTCCATGCCGTTCCCTCAGGTCCTGTCGCTGTCCCCAGAGAGCAGAGCTCAGCGCCTGCCCCTCCGCTCCCCCCGTGAGGGAGCTGCAGGCCACCATGAGGCCTCCCCTCAGCCTGCTCTGCTCGGGGCTGAACAAACCAAGGGACCTCAGCCACTCCTTATACACCTTGCCCTTCAGATCATTCATCGTTTTAGTAGCTCTCCTTTGGATACTCTCTAACAGTTTTATATCTTTCTTAAACTGTGTCACCCAGAGCTGCACACAGTGCTTGAAGTGAGGCTGCCCAGTGCAGAGCAGAGCAGGACAATCCCTTCCCTCACCCGGCTGGCAGTGCTGGGCCTGATGCACCCCAGGGTACGGTTGCCCCTCCTGGCTGCCAGGGCATGCTGCTGGCTCTTGTTCAGCTTGCCATGACCAGAAACCCCAGATCCCTTTCCTTGGGGCTTCTCTCCAACCTTTTGTCGCCCAGCCTGTACATATAGCCAGGATCGCCCCATCCCAGGTGCAGAATCTGGCACTTGATCTTGTTAAACTTCATACAGCTAGTGATTGCCCATCCCTATAGTTTGTCAAAGTCTCTCTGTAAGGCAAGAAGAGAGGCATGGGCTAGAAAAGAGACCAGGTTCCTAATGACCATAAGTCATTGAATTGTGACACATGAGATAAACAAATAAGCAGAGGTGATTGAGAACTTTCCTGTACATTTTGCCAGCAGCTAGATTGGGAAGGAGGTAGACAGACTCTGATAGCCACCCTAACTGCCCTGAGTGCCAGCCAATCTCCAGGACACAGCAGAAAGAGGTCATCCTCCAAATAAAGACAATGTTTTAATCTTTAAATTAACACTTAGGTAAGAGGGGATCTTAGGTTAGAAGGGATCTTATCAATGTGTATAATTATCTGAAGGGAGGATGGGGCCAAGACTCTTCTCGGTGGTGGCCAGTGATAGGACAAGAAGCAAGGAACACAAACTGGAACAGGTTGCCTAGAGAGGTTGTGGAATCTCCTTCTCTGGAGATATTCAAAACCTACCTGGATGCTGTCCTGTGCTCTAGGTGGCCATGCTTGGCGGGGGGGGTGATGTGGGAGGGGGGGGTGGACTAGATGTTCTTCAGAGGTCCCTTCCAACCTCACCCATTCTGTGATTCTGTAACTTGTTCTTCAGGGCAGGGAGCTGCCTATGATATTATGCCTATGGTTTTAGCTGCCTATGGTTTTAGCTGGGATGAGGAGGTAACAGTTCCATGAAGATATGAAATTCCAGTATATCTCATGACCTTAATAGGTATGTCCAAAATGACAACTCAGACCACCTGCAGGACTGATTTAGTACATCTTGTCTCCACACAAGATGCCTCTAGCTGACTCAAAGGTGAATTGAAGTGCTTGTGCTCTGCCTGACTGAGAATACTGACTGGATACTCACTACCAAAATCTTGAGCACCATGGAAATTAAAAAGGGCATTCAAGTATTTAGCAGGAACGTTTCCTAATTAGCTTACATTTCACTGATAATCTGCTGTGGAGACCAAATTGCAACACCTAGTCCACCAACCATCTTTTCTGCTTTGCCCAGCTTTGTGAGACTCATACCCCTAAGACCACTTCCAGATGTTATCTATATTATCACTATCTTTTCCAGTCTATTTACCTCTAGTCTTGCAGCTGCTTACCCCTCACCAACCTCCTTCCTAATTCAGTTGTCTGAATCTACACTGGTATCTACAGACATCCGTGTTTTCTTAATGGGTTAAAAAAAGGAATACGAAACATGTATATGTTGTTCAGTATTATTTCTTGAAATTAGACTTCTTTGCATAAAAAAGATTCATCCAAACAGTCAAGGGAGGCATGTCCTGAAGATCCTTTTAGCTCCTAAGAAACATGCATTGTGGAAACTGTTTACTGTCTCCTGAGTAATGGAGTCTGTGATAAGCCATTTGTTTTGTGGGAAAACAATGTCACCTCAAGTATCTGAAGGATATCATAATGACTGTCCCACACTGTCAGTGTTCCATTGTATCACTTGTCTTCTTTTTAGTACACTGCTGTATTGAAAATTAATGCAGGGAAAACAAAAAAATGCTGCAAACATTTTAAACATTCTGTGAGTTTCATGAATGTAGCTGTTGGCTTCACCAATATTAAAACCTACGCATCTTACACAGAACATGAGAGCTGACGTTAGGAAGACTGGCCCTGTTGCATCATTATTCTTTAACTCTGAAGTTGGTTCTTTTCTGGAACCTGACAGAACTTAGGTTATGTCACAACCTGACAGAGGTTTCTTAAGGACGCTTTGGATTATGGGCACAGCATGGGCTCCCTCTTGTGAGCCATGCCTAATGAAAAAAGTCAAGATATTCTCAGCTGTCATGTGATATCAGTTCAGGACTAAACCTCAGAAAATCTCTGTAACACTGGGAGACTCCATAGCTTTGTTTGATTTGTGGATCAACTGCCTGTGGAGAAATGGCATCCAAAAATAGCTGAACATGACGAGGGGACATGCTGGGGAGCTTTCGCAATGGAGGAGCAACCTGAGGGAGGCAAGAAAAAAATTGGACTGGTTTCTGCAGTGTTACTGCTGGTGACAAAGTACCCACTTATTCTTAGCATCCTACTGTTTGCACAATGACAACAATTTTTATTCTCAATGTGCGAGGGCTGGGCTTAAATGCAAGCAATCAGATCTCATAAGAATATAACTTATACACCTATCTAAAGTAATGGCACTACAAGAAGAATGCTGAGACACCTCTGAACAGTCACTTAGGGGAACTTGGTAGGAGTACTCTGAGAAATGGGATAAACTAGCCTAGACAAAATACCATTCAGATATAGCTATATTATTTTATGAGCTAGTCATGCCATACAGTCATGCCTGAGATCCTGGTACCTGTTTCCCGCTAGCTTGTGAGTCTGTCAGTGGATTTTTTATTTATTTTTTATTTTTGTCTTTTATTGAAAGTCTATATTTCTCATTTGACATAGCAAAAGGACCAGGGCACTAAAAGTGAATCTGTGAGCACAGGGCTGCCCGTGCCAGGGCAGCACGCATAAGACCTGAGATCTTGTGTAGCTGGAGCTAGAGAGGAAGGCTGCTTTGGGAAGGTTTCTGTTCCCAGAGGAGCCAGGTGTGCCCTGTGGGTGATGTCTCTCAGCTGCTGAGTGCAAAAACCACTCCACAGATAACGAAAAGACTGCTGCTGAAACCCAAAAGTCATTATCAAAGCTTGAGCATCTTTGCTGGTGCATGTCAGGATAGAGAATTTTTCCTCTGGCAGATCTCAAAGAACTTTGCAAAGGTGGCAAATGGTTCTGCCCATTTGAGAGGGAGGAAAATGAGGTAGACATTCATGTATTCTTGCTGAGAGCTGCCTGTGAAAACCAAAGGCTAAACTAAGCCTGTGAGCCAGGTCTCTATCTCAAACCATTGTCCTTCCTACGAAGCATCACTTAGCAAGCACTCCTTCACCTGCATCCTCCAGGTTTTATGAAGGTGTCTCAGCCAACAGCTTCCAAAGTTTTTCTTCTCAAATAGTGTTCCTCTGAGCGGGGAAATTTCCTTCCAGGTGACTTGACACCAGTTCTCCGCCTGGATGTGGTTGCTATGACAGCTGCTCCCAGTTCAGCAACTCCTCATCCTGCCAATCCTTCGCAAACACAACTCTTGCATGTCTTGTATTCTCTGGGAAATCAAAATATGCTTCTGTTTTTAGTCTTTTAATTTCTTCATGTCTGTGTCTCCTTTTGTTTGGAATCAGTGGTGTTAAAACAGCTTTGTGCTGCCAATATTTTAACAACAGGTTTTCAGAAAAAAAGTTATCCCCACCTCAATCTAAGACAGATTTTCAGTGCTGTATTGCTTGGGCTGCTGAGAAAAGAGACTGGAGAATATACTTTTATGGCTTCCCTTTGAAACAAAAATGCTTTCACATAAAAATCAGGAAGTCAACATTACTTGGCAAATAAATGTAGCTTAAGTGCTCTTAACTGGAAGTAGTTACAATAAACCTTCTTCCTAAAAAATCTGCTGGGTGCTTTTCCAGTGGTGTGAACTGGGATTCTGGATGGGCTGTCACAGTGCATGTGTGTGCAGGAGTGGGCACTAAGAGGTGTTGAGAAAAGTAATTTTAGCAAACATTATAGCTCAGTGTCCCCTATTACCATTTTGAAGCACACAAACACACATAACATTCATAATGGCATTACCTCTGTTGAAATTCGTGTCAGATCTGTTCCTCACATCTCTGCTCTCTTAAATGAATTAAATTCAGATTCCCCTCCCCCAAACCTATTTATCTACATTGATTTGCATTTTAATAACTTTGCTTCCCTCATCCAGTTTGCCCTACCTTCTTCTCAATTTTCCCTTTCTGAAAACCCTCCAAGCTAACTTTGGTGGAATTCCTTGTCCTCATCTCACAGCATGCGGAGGAGGCTTGATGCAAGGTGGATTAATGGGAGCAGGGAGCACTCCTGGTGACTCTGGTGACTGTTTGCATTCATTGTCATTGCCAGGCCTCAGGGCAAAGCTGACCATCTCCTTGGATGCTTTGGATGCCCTCCACAGTGCAATGCACACTGCTCTGCTCATCTTCCCTTCCCAGGTCCTTGATTTTGGAGATTTGAGTCAGGTACCTTCTCTGCTCATTTATGTTTTGCTCATCCCCAAATTCTCATGACCCACAGTTCTGTAACTCTCCCCAACCTGTCCACGGCAGAGGTTACTTTTTCAGGGTAGATCTCAGACTATCTTTACTGAGGAAGGCAGCTGAGACCATGGTCAATAGCAGAAATTGCCATTCACTCACTTTACCCCTCCCAGAAGCCATAAGACATAAGTACCCCCTCTAAACCAACAGTTTACCCTGCAAACAACCAGAGTTAGCTGTGCAAGGATCTCTCCACCTAACTCCTGGCAACTTGGGTGGAAGGTCTTAGTCTTGGGGGAAAAAAAAGTCTCTCCCAGGACTCTGACTCCCTCATCATGTTGCAGTGAGCAGAGCTCCTTACAGGAAAAAGCCTTCCAGAGCCGAAGAGCAGCAGGATGGCTGCCCACCACGGCTGCCAGTAAGTCGTGAGCAACACACAGCTACCAGGCCACAAAGGCCAGTGCCTTGTGTCCCTGCACACTGCTGCATCTGCTCAGGGCACGACTTCGGAGCATGCGAGTGGGGGAAAAGCCGCCGCTGTTGTTGTACAGTTCCAACTGAGTTTTCTCAACTTCCTGGTTGACTGCCAAAGACCATGAGGCTTAATTTCCCACCTTTGAGTTTCTCTCCCCCCTCAGGATCTTGCCATCTGCTGCACTGCATCTTGCCCAGGTAAAGCTATGCTTGCCAGCATTCCCCTTCCAAAAATACTGCAGTGTTTGTTTTGGTTCCTCCAGATTGTGCTGGCTCTGACTCCACATACTGTGACTACTGACTCACGGTCCCGCTGGTCACCTTTATCTGATTCCAAAGTTTGTATTATCTTCGCCTCTTTGCAGCCCTACACAAGCACTTTTTGTCTCATAATACTTAGCAATCTGTTAATGTGGCCACTGTAGAGATCCGCTTTTATATTTAGTAACATCACTCATCAGTACAGGATTTTTTCAGTAAAGGATGTCTTAAAAAAAGATCTTCAGCTGTTCCTATGCATAGACTGCAGAGAAAAACGTTCTACTGAGGCATCATAAGAAAGCAGACTGAACTACATTATTTTTTTCATTTTGATTTTACACGCAATTTCCAGTCTCTCAAATTAAAAAAAAATATCTGACATATTCTGACATTTTATTTGCTGAGTGCTTTAAAGGAGCCAAAGACTGTGTGCAGTAGAGCTGAGGAAAGGAACATGGGACAGAGTGAAATTAGCTTTATCCTGAGGTCCCCAATGCTTATGGTAGCTTTACAGCCAAATAAACTGCATTGTCTTCATGTCTTCCTGGGAGCTGATAGGACCTTAATGGATCAGCTGTAGCTGAACCAGCTTGAAATAGAGACACTATGACAAGTCTCACACCATGGGCAGAACCCAGCGATACACCAGTTTGGGGCACACACAGCTCCAGCTCTCACTTCAAAGCCTCTTCACTCTGCTGGTGGGCAGCAGGAACCAAGCAGCTGGGATAGATGGGCTGACAGCCCGCTCCACAGCACCTGTGTGACCTGCACAGCACCTGTGAGACCCTCAAAGTCCCCTTATCTGTTTCCCACCAGAGGATCAGTGGGAAAAGGGTTTTTACCCTTTGGATAAAACAACCACCAATACAATTCAGTCCCCTTCTCCTGGAAAGTTGCCAGTCCCCGTTCTGCTTCCCCACTCCTATTTCCCTTGGGGCTGGCCTTTGTGCATACGTGTATTGCTCAGTCCCCGTCTCCCAGCCCTGCATGCAGCCAGGGACCCTCAGCAGTTACTGGGACTAAATGCATCCCAGTGCTCCCCCTTTCTGCTCCACAGCCCCTGCAGAATGCCCACAGCCTGGTGCCAAATTCATCTGCCCCGTGTGGGGCAGGATGCTCACCCTGTGCTCCTCACACCCTGCCCTCTGCCTCTGGCTGGGCACCCCTCGGGTACCAGCCTATTGACTCTACCTAAGCACAGATCAAGCACAGCAGACGCCAGAGCTTTTGGTAATTGCGCCCCACGGCTATGAAATGCTCTGACAGCACATCACCCTGCCAAATGCGGGCTGCAGCATTTCTCCCTGCTGAAGCATGTCAGGCAGCGCAGCCGGCGTTTGTGCCCTTTGGATCCAACAGCACTGTGTCAGCCCAGGAGGGGGAAAGCTGCTTCATGGAGACGCCTGATGCCTTTTCAGCTGTCAGCAAATGCACGGGTTGGGATTCTTCTCAATCCGCTCTCAGCCCTTTCCTAGGTCATATTTTTTGCTCAGAGTTCCCTGCAGTTCAGGTGTCACTGGCTGCTATTTCCCATGCCTGGTGGCCTAGCTGGGTTTAAAACAGAGCAAAACTTTATCGCTGAATGCTATAGATTCATCTCCACATGGGAGGAAAAGGGAGAGGGAGAGACAGATCTATGGAGTTCTGGCTCCTGTGACTGGCTCCCAAGCGAAGACAAGTCCTTCTGATCAACCCTCATCTGATATGTCTAATTAACTCTGTGTCATCATTGTTGATCATGTTTCTTTGCCTCTGGGCCTGGTAAGGATCAGAGCCCACATACCATCCTCATGAAGAGAGAAATCTCTGCCTGAAGTGTGACCCAGATTGTCTGCAATGGATTCACAGGTATTTTCCTGAATATTTTCTGTGCTGATGGTTGAGGTGATTGATCCCAGGTCAGAGCTGCATTACCAGGCTGGACTTCCTGGTATTTCCTCCCATTTATAAACTGTGTGGACATCCAGGAGGGAGAGGTACTGGAGGGGGACCAGTAAGGACAGGGGAATAGAAAGGTGAGATGAGGACCCTGAAAGGTTGTGAGGAGGTAGCTCATGAACAGAGCACTTTTGGTGTCTGCTCTGGGTTAGCGTCGGAGGGACTGAAAAATGAAACACCTTTTACAAGGGCTGAAGTAGGGACTGTCATTCTTCACAAGCAGTAATTCAGAAAATGACAATGTTGCCAAGGCCTCACAATCAATCCAGATGGATGTGACAGTGACATCTGTCAAACATTTCCAATATACCAGCTGGACACTCGGCTTTGCGCTAAATATTTTCTCTGCATTTGTCAAGAAACATGTTTGTATCCCCAGCCTCAGCGGCCATCACAGAGCGGGTTTGCCGAAGCTGTGTGAGGAGCATGTTGTTACAATACTTCTATGGAGAGTTATTGTTGTTTCCACATTTTTTCATCCTTACTGTCCTTGCCTGACCCAAGAAAACAGCAACAGTGACCGTGTGTGGGTTTATGCTTAGAGAGGGCCTCATTTTCTCCATCTTGTGTTGGGGTTGAGTGAGCCCACAGTTGTGTGGGCACAGCAGGACATGTCCTGCCTCTGCTGGCAGCTCTGCAGCCACAAGAGATTCACCTGAAGGGTGGGCATATCCCCCAGACCCAGACGAGGGTCTTTCTGTTTGTCTCAGGATTTTCTGTCAGCCTTTTGATACATATAAAGGACAAGGGGTGTCTGGGAGAAGCAAGTAGGTGTAGAGAGTGCCACAGAGGCTTTAATCCATCCACACAAACTTGTTAACCCATGATTAACAAGGATTTTGGGTAAGGCCTAAGGGCTTTTATATCACCTAAGGATAGGTGATACACAAAATAAACCTGGCCTTACTTTATGCTCCCCTTTGAGGCATTGTCACCAGATCCATGATGTTTTGTAACCAAGTTCCTTTTCCCTTCCTTGTTTTTCTTGATGGGCAGACTGAGGGCCTGTAACACCACCGTAGCCCGGGTCTGTCCCTGAGCCCCAGGAGTTTTGTTCTGCAGACTCCCACGGGAGAGCATGATGTGCTGAGGGCATGAGCATCGGGGTGGGTGGCAAGGTAAGAGTCAGATGGTTTGCTTTGGCTTGGTCTGGCTTGGCACGCACAGAGAGACATGGTGTTGTGGAGGAAGTTCCCCACTTTAATGCTTTTGGTGAATAACTGCAATTAAAGTGGCTGCATAGACTGCAGTATCTATGAATGCTTTCCCCTCCACATATCCCTCCACTATCCCAGCAGTGTCTTCACCCCATATAGGGGGAGGACAGGCACATCCCCCCCTTCACTTGCTCCAATGTCTGTTCTCTTCCCAGCAGGACTCGGGTGCTTGCAGCAGCCCATGTTGAAAGATGTATTGTGATGAAAGAGGATTTCACAGCTGGTGCAGAGAAGACTTAAGCCCTTGAGAAGACCCTGCTCTCTCTGAAATCCCAAACACTAATATCTCGGGTGTGTGTTCAGGAAGGCAGGGAGGATTTATATTCTTCCACCTTAATACAAGTGTACACTAAACATAGCCTTTTTAATGACTGAAAGCTTGAAAAAAAGTGTTACCAGACGAGCTGGCCCAAATGGCCGCTATGCAGCCACAGAGCAGTGCAATGGGAGGAGGACACTTGGTCACACTTTATTCCTGCGACTTCTTTCATAATCCTTTGAGAAAACATTCACCGAATAAGCCTTCCCCTTCATGCTCTAATGTATTGCAGTACAAGTAATCTATTATGTAGATTTTATGGATCGCTTATACAAACTACAGTGAAACCTCAGTCCTGACTGTGGCTTAAAATAGACACAAGAATAACAATACAACAGTAATAGCAATAAAAACAACAACAGCAATAACAATAATGAATTGATAAAAGAATATATCCATTAAAGTCCCTTCTCTCTACAAGTACTTGATAATAAAACTGTATTTTTAGCTTTCAAATTATTTAATATAATGTGGTCTTTATTCTTTATGGCTTCAGAGATATCAGTAAGGTTTACAGAGTTTTACAGTCTTTTAAGACACAGAAAAAGCACATTTTCATCTGAGACATCTGACTGCTTTTAAATGAAAAGACATAATTAGATTTGTGTTTTTCATTTTGTTGATGATTCTGTACATTAACATGTCATCCTGCAGAGGAAAACATTTCTTTTTAATAATGAAATGTACAGAGCGCTCTTAGGAGGAAATTCTTGGCACAAAAGTTTCACTGGCAAAGTAAGCAACCTATGGAAGGACATATCCATATTGTGGACTATATTTAGGAATTTCCTTTTTCCAGACAAATTGAATCTTCTGGAGAGTTGTGCCTAACTGATCGATGCTCAAAACAAAGCACTGAACCTTGTTTATACAATCACCTTAGCCAATCCTGTTAAAAAACATTTAAGAATAATTCAATATACAATATTCTTTCTTTATTGTCTCTGAACCAGAAGCTGTCTGTCTTTCTTCTGCCTTTCCTCAATGAAGCATTTCCAAAAATTGCATTCAATGTACACCAAGTCCATTTCTCTCCGCTTTCTGGCTGAGGCTCTTTTCTGGAAAGGAAGGGAAATAGTGATGGGACAAGTGGCAGCATTCTGAGAATAGCTGTGAGCAAACACCCTCCCAAGTACAAGCAACTGTACCTTTCAGAGGATTTGAAAAATGCAATGCCTCTGTCACTCCTCCCAACTGCTGCCACCTTTGTCATGCTCATGACTATGTGTGGTCAGAAGCACACAAGGTCTGTATCCTGTCTTTCCCCCAAATGGAGATATTCCATAAATTTCTCTCAAGGATTACTCAACTTTTCTAGTTCCCAGAAATGTTTAAAAATAATTTCTATTTGGAGCTGACATAAGATTAAAGTAATAATAATAATAAAAAAAAAAGTTTAACAAAAAATAAATCTATCCAAAGATGTCAAGAATTGGAGACACCATTGATCGCATATATACATTTCCTTTTCCATTGGTTCTTTTGTAAAATTAGCTGCATATTTATTAGCTCAGCCAAGATGTCTCATTGCTTTGAGATCACTCCTAAATGTTTTAAAGATCTTTTCTGCTATTCAAAGAACTGACATGTTTGAATTGTCACCAAGCAAAGATGGATGGGCTCATTAGGAAGAGCCAACAAGTATTTGGATGAGGGAGGTCAGGTTAAAAAGAATGTATGCCTTCACTTAGAGGCAGAAGCCTGAAGCTTGCATATCCAATACGCATGACAATGTAAACGTCTGAAACAAGGGCACATATTAGGGGTAGAGACGGCCACAATAATGTGGTTGCCATGGCATGTGGAGCAAATGTACTGGAAATTGCCGATGGCATGTCTGCGGCTCCCCTACCCTTTGTTGCTTGATGTGTACTTTGCTATAGTTAAAGCACAATGGAGAGACTTGCTTTAAGTATCAGGCTTGATTAATAACCCCTTTCCTCTGCAAAACTATTGCTGGCAACATGCACCAGCTAATCTTTGTTATGGTTCAGTGCTACAGAAGGATACAGTTGTTCCTAACTTTAATTGCAGGTAGGTAAACTGAGGAAGGAATGCATAGTGATAGGCAATATCAGCAATGGAGCCAAATCTAGAAATTATGGGCTTTTAATTCTTACAGTCAGATTCATAAGCTTCAGAGAAAGATTCGTGTCACTTAATTGTAATGTCTGAGTTGTAGATACTCACTTCTGAGATAATTTTCTCTGATTCGAGTGAAGAGAAATAGGCTTTTGAAGGGCTTGATCTTATTTTAGGTCCTTACCTTAGGCTGAGATGAAATGCTCTCTGTTCTATGCTCCTTGGGAGTGTACGTTTCTAAAAAAGATTGACCATGTTTATCAGATTAACTCTGTGCCTGGTCTCAAGCCCTGCATCTGCAGACACAAACAAAATGAGGCCACATCCCCAGACACTAATACAATTGCCCATACCATAAGTCAACAGGCTCCTTGCATGATTTTTGTTTGTGTCAGCCCAAAATCTTCTGGACTTTCCCCAGGCACAGCTCTGGGACTAACATGGTCAAAGGGCTAATCCCACTGGGCAAACTGAACTGGTGCTAAGAGGCTTAGAGATACAAAGACGGTTGGTTTACCTATATGGATGTGGGCATACCAAGCCACTTGGTCTCCAGGAACAATCATGGCTCCGGCCAGTTTAATTTATGGGCCTAAATTTCACTTTTAATGTGCTTAGATTTCTTGAAAACACAGATAAAAGTGTAGCAGCCCCCCATCGCTTGGGGTTGTTATGAAGTACTTCCCTGTGTGGGGGTCATTCAGAACATGCCATATGCTTGCCTAAGAAAAATGGTAACCCAGTGGCCTCTCCTAAACATCCCATCCCTTAAGGGATGTGGAGTGCAGATGCTGCCAGATGGCCTCCCACTGGTGTGCCGAGTATTTATGATACATAGATGCAATATCTCGGTGGATCTGATCATTGCTCAGCCTAGGTCAGTTTCTAGCCCTGGATGGCAACAAATCTCTGCCTTCAGCAGATGGCATTAAATCCCCGAAAGAGGCAAATGGGCACTGTTTCCCTCTATGAGTCTCATGGGTACTCATCTCTCAAGATCAGCCATCAGCTTCTGTTCTGAAGGATGACACGCAGTGCACCTCTACAAATGCCACAGTTCTATTAATTCAGACAGCTCTGGCCATTCCTGCTGTTCAGGTGTGCTGGATCCTCTCAGCAAATTCCCGGAGCAGTCTTTTCCATAAGGCACGAAGAAGAATGTTTGAATTTCTCACCTTTTATTTTTCTTGACCCCACTCATCCTTGCACTGTAAAGCAGTAGGAAAAGAAGCTCTGGAACAGTGTTATTCATTAAATTATAACTTTTTTATCCCATGTTGGGACATCATTGTGGGGTCAAAAACTGCAAGCCATTTGCATTGCCAGTGGGGGATTGTAGGCCAAGTCCATATGCTTATGCTCTTCTGTGCTTTATGATCAGTTCAACTGGAATCCCACATCTAAATCATTAACTTTGAGATCTGTAGTTCCTTGGATCACTTCCAGAATCAAATTTAAAATGTATGCAATGCCTACTACTTCCCAGTTGTTTGCAAAAGTGGCTGCTTTTTGTAACAAATGCAGTCTGCAGCTCAGCTGCTTCGTGTATGAGCATCTGTAGACGTGGCCTGGGGGTAAATCACCTGAACCCGGCGTGTTATGCCATGTAAGTATTGAGTTTATTCCAGCACCTGCTCTTCTGCCATCTCCTCCTTCAGGAATACCTCATTGTGGCTATCAGGGATGAGAGTCAAGGAACCACTCTCCACTCTGCTGGTTAAAACCGAGGCAGAGAACCATCCTGATTCTCATCAATCTCCTTTTAATTAGCTGCTCCTTCCTACTGGTCTCACTGATTCTACATGGACTTTTCACTTCATTTATACTCAATTTGTCTCCTATTGATGCTTATTCTTTGCTCTTAGAGGCTGTTTGTTCTTTGAATGCTACCTTGAATCTCACACTGTAATTTATGCTTCTGCCTATTGGCTTTATTGGAACTGGATTTGCACACATTTTTGTCGGGCTTACATGGTGGCTCTTTGTGTAGAAAGCACTTTGCATCCTCAAGGATGAAAAGTGCTGTGTAAAATGAAGTGTGCTATGTAAGGGTTTTAATTAAATAATCTGCCCAAGGTTTGACATTACAAGAATATGCTTTTCTAAAGATCTTAAAGCCTTTTTTTTTTTTTTTTTTTTTTTTTCTTTCTTTCTTTTCCCCTTGCTTTTATGCCTGCATTAATGGTGCATTCTTAATGACAATAGGAGTCACTAAGGAACACAAATCTGGTATTCCCTTTTCAAGCTATATATACTTTTAATGACTCCCATGATACAGCAAGAGATTTCTCATTCATTTCTTTGCAGCACATGATTTGCACCGCTGTGATGCAGCTAATTAGCTGTTGACGTATTCAGAGTTCACATCTGCAGCTTTATTACCAGAATGAAAGCAACATGAATCTTCATTTTTTTGCTGTTTTTTGTTGTTTTTCTTCTAATGTAGGACCTTTGGACCTTTCAGATTTTCCTTTTTAACATATTTTCCACAACCCTATGTGAGCAATTATTGCCTGATGTCTGGAAAGTTCAAATGTGTACCACCTGCCATAGCATCCATTAGTCATCACTGCTTCTCTGTCAGAGCTTCATTGGTGCTAAATGACTATAGCCAAGGTAAATAGAAAATGTAACTGGAGAAGTAGAACACACAGTAGTATTTGATGGTTTTGTCTTTTTTAGAGATTACTCTGTCAGTGTTCATGCCAAGGGCGTTTTGTGCTTTTCTTCTTTTGTTTTGTCCAGTTACCAGTTCTGTTTTTATGAAGTCCTTTAACCCAAACATTTACATTTCAGCTAGCTATGGCCTTTTCCAATTGTTTTCAAGCAAATGCACACAAAGAGCTGCTTGGCAGGAAGACTAAACAATAAGTTTATTTTAAATAAGTGTTTTACACCTGCTATATTTTTAGTGAACAGTGCTCCTGGCTTTGTTATCTGTGCCAGAAGGCCACATAAAAAAGCGTATCATGACCCATCCTTCATAGGTTCTTTCCTGAGAGGTTATTCCAGATATGAGGCTTGAGCTTATGCTAACTCAAGATAGAAACAGAATGTGTGTCATTGTGAAGTTGATGGCAAAGTTCCTGTTGGTGTCAAGAGGACCAGGATTTCACCCAAAGAGATTTGGCACTGACTTTGTTGGAGAAGTGTCAACATGGACTGCTCTGATAAGATTCTTGTTTTGTCAGTGCCAAAGCATCCACCCACTCTATGTCCAAACAGGAGAAAAACCCAGATGGTGTCACATCACATTGCCATCCAGATCCATTTCAAAAGGATTTTAGAGCCAAATCTGATCAATATATTTAAAATGTTTGACTCTAAATTTTCTGTAACACTCCAGTAGGCAGTTCCTAGGATAGATGCCGAGGTTAACAGGATATGCATAACAATTATCCTCAGCTGATGCAACTGGAAGAGGGACTCAGTAGGATTCATCCCTTCCTCCATTTCTCCCTCTATCCCTCCATTCCTCCCTCCAGATCTGGGTGAGACATCACAAATAAGCAAAACTGGAGAGGACTAGTGTCCGTATCAGAGAAGGGAATATTTCCCTCTTCCCTCCATCACCCTCTGCAATTCAAGAATGCATCCAATAGATGCCTGTTTTTCCAAGCAGCAGAAAGTCTGCTCCTAAGGAAGCTAAGGCTTGTCCAAGCCTCTCCCTGGACAGAAGCATCAAGAAGAGCTTAAGGAAGTCACTCGCTGTCAATAAGCAGTTTTGCATTCTTCAGCTCCTTCAAGCAAGACATAAAAGTGGACCTGGAGGAGCTTTTTCAAAAGCTCCAGGCTGAAAAATTCTGGGGCTGCAGAGACAAGTTTAAATTTCTGCCACAGCCTTTGCTGTCTCTGGAGGACAATGTGTACTCACCTGAGAGAAATATAAGTCTGGAGACCTTTCAGGCCAGTGTTGGTTTTGCTTTGTAGCTTAATGGAACTTAAAAACAATTACAATTAAATTTAAATTAATTTGAATTGAGTATGGGATTTTAAAACTTAAAACTGGACAAGCTATGTCTTAAAATCTGTAGTCTGTACTGAAAATATAGGTCTATTTTTTTCTTCAATCAAATATTTTTATAATTAAATAGAAAAAAATGCTCAGATCTTCCTGGAGCTTCATTTTAACTTTTATAAATGACTATAATGAAGTTCATGGACTATATCCTGCTTTAATTTAATTTGGGGCAAATCCAAATCAATTTAGTTTATTCTTAAAAGACTTCTTAAAAAGAAGATCAGAGCCTGGCCTTCCAGCAGCAGTTTTTAAACTGTTTGGAGCCAAGGAAGATTCAAACTCTGCTGGAGCTATGGTTTTATTAGAAATTTTCCTTATCTTTTATTGTCTGTGCAAAATAGATTACTGTGTTCCTAACAGTTAATCATTTTTGTTTTGTAAGAATGTTCTGCACGTAATTAAGTATTGTAATCACTTTTTTGAAAGTAAACCATAACATCTACCATTAAGACTCGGTGTATGTTAAGGATGTTCATGTTTATGTGTTAAATCTTTTATAGCTATGTTGCTCTCAATGCTCTTGGAACCATCCTCAGCATCTTTTTGTAGCACTCATGGCTAAGGGAGGTGAAGAGTCCTCCATTGGCTAAAGCAATACACCTCTCACCCTTGGAGCCTGGCCGAAGGCTACATAGCCTTGTGATTAATGTTAGCTGCATATTCAGAAGGTAGAAAATTCCCATTCTGCTGAGCTTGTACTTGTGCTGACATTACTGTTTTCCATCTCTTGCTGATTATGGTTTTCCATTTTTCTGCAACAAAACCAAAGCAAGACAAAAAAAAAATCACTCAGACATATCACTACATATTTAATGAAGACAAATTATTTATGTGGAATGACAGGTCTTACATTTTATCACACAGAACCATAAGGAACCTGTTACACGCTAGAGACATTTCACGTATAACTTCGAAGTAAAATTTTCAAAATTAATCAATGATTTTTCCATGTTACACCTCTCAGGTTTTTGCTAATGAAGAAAAACTCATTAATATGAATATTAATTCCCAAAAAATAGAATATTGGATGCTAAAAAAGTGATGGAACAAAAATCAGTCAACATCTGGCCCGATTTCTTGTAGTCCTACTTTAACCCCTTATTAGCAGCATGCACTCCTATCTGCAGCTGAGCATTTAGCACCATGAGATTTTTATCAGCAGCCCCAGTTACCAATAAGATACTAACCTGACCTTACTTTATTGGTGTCTGTAGACAGCTGTAGACAGCTATAAGGTGGACAGAAGTGTGACCCACATAAATCTGTACTCCGTATCAATCATACAAATATTATTATTACCCTATGGACTTTGAATATTGTTACCACTGTGTGAAAAATTAACTCTCAACCTGTTCATGACTTGGCATGATACTATTTCTGATAAGGAGGAAGTGCAATATTTTTGGGAGAATAGGTTATTTTAGAATAAGCTTGTTTAACATTGTCTGTGGTTTCTTGCTTGTGTGACATATATAATTACTGTAACTTAGAGCTCTGAAGTGACATTTTTCTGTAATCTTAGTTTTTCTATATTTTGGGAACAACACACCAGAAATATCCCGTTTGTCATTTTCTTACTTTTGTTCATTTGGGGTGGGAGTGTTATCTCCTACCTTCAGAAGGACACATACACACACAAAATAAAAAAATAGTCCAGAGGCCCTGTATAATCTGTAGAGAAAAATGGGTACAATGAGACCATAAGTCGTCTGACCACCTGGCCTTGGCATGTCTGTTTGTCTTTTTTGACTATGAAGGGAAACCCAAAGGATCAGAACAGAGGTAGTCATCTGTATAACACCCCCTGCAGACTGGTGAGATACATCTCATGTTGCCTTCTCCTCATTTTTACCCTTTTGCACCCACATTTTTTGCTGGATAGCAATGCAGACAACTGTGGCCAGCTCTGGTCCAGATCATGGCTTCAGTATTAAGTTTAACAGGACAGCAATGCCTGCACATGGACATCTGTGCTGTAACTGGATATCACAGTGCCTGGCCCAGCTTTAACCCTCCCAACTCACACTCTCAAAAGTAATGTTGAGGCACATCTCAGGAAACATCACATGCCAAGTATTGTTCCCAACAGGTGGAGTGGGTGAGATCTTCTGGTTAGGGAGAAGAAGAGACTGTAGTCATATGAATGCCAAGTGTGTCATCCCATTTGTCCCCATAACAAGAGTATGCCAACTTCCCTATTTTATTTTCTAGCATAGATGTAGCCCCATGCATCTCAATCTGTACGTGTAAATGTGGTTGTTTAGTTCAAGCATTAGACACCCATTCCTTTCTAACACAGTGTTCAATCCATTACATTACATCTGGCTAAACACTTACTTTTCTAACTTGACTTTTTGTTTTCATATGTAAAATGTTTTGGATTAGGTGGATATTTGCTGACATCTCTGTAGGAGGTGGTAAATTGTTGACATAAAGTATAAAGACAATTATTTTTGCTTATGGAACACTATCTAATGTCTGTTGCAACAGAGCAGCAGTATTTTTCTGTAGGAGTATTGTCACTTTTGATAAGCACCCTAGTAGTTTATTTTTCAGCATGACATCTGTCTCTTCTCTTTCATACATTGGATTTATGTAACACATGCACCAGAATGATTAATCTATGTTCTGTGTTTTGAGGGAAAGCAGGAGTTTCACTATTCTTTTTTTTTTTTTTTTTAAACTTGTTTATAAATTCTACATTTTCAAAAATTATATCTTTCATAAAAGGGAGCTCTTCAGAATCTTGCCTTTTACTGGTTGCTATTTATCCTTTTTTTTTTTTTTCTTTTTTTTTTTTTTTTCTGATACAATTCAGGAGTAAAAATGCAGATTGAAAGAGAGTAAGTATATCTGCTGTCTGATGACAGCATTTTAAAACCCCATTCCTGAACCATGGTATAATTTTTCCAGAAGTCTCAGAAGCTCCTTTAAGGGCATTGAGATGAACTAAGAATCTGAAAACCCTGGAATGAACGACAGCAGGTCAGAGAAACACTTAGCTGAGGCCAAATCGTTGTCAAACTACGTGGGCCTGTGCTAGATCTGGGTCACACTAACAATGTTTGACAAGCTAGACGTGCTCTGAGGAGTTAATTTTCCAGCTATTTTAGTCCATCAAACCAGTCACTGTCTTGTGCACAAAATCTAGTGTTAGTACTTCATATTTGGTCCTACAATTCCCATAAGGATAGTCTTAGTTTCAAGCTCTTAAGCAGTGTGTCTCTGTACAAAACCAGCTCTGTAATTGCAGGCTCTTTGACCTGCAGGATAACTGGGTATCCTCCATGTTTCCTCTATGACTGTTAGAGCAAATTAATAAAATGCTGTAAGCACTACCTGGATATACAATTTAAATAGGTCAACTTCTCTGAAAAAGTTGCTGAGTTCTCTACTGGTTGGAAGCTGTAATCACTATTCATGAGCCTTGCGGTAGCACTCAAAGACCTTGCTTAGATCAGACAGATCTCTTGTGCCAGCTACTCTACAGAGACATAAAAAGTACCTCTCCCAAAGACTTTACAACCAGAATTTAGAATAGGCAAAATAACAGAAGGAGTAGAAGAAAGGGGGAAAAAAAACTAATAGTGAGCAGCTTGAGACACCACGTAGAATATTTTATATGGATTGCCTGTATTCCTTTTTTGTGATCTAATGTTTGAAGCTAAATTGTGCTGATACAATCCACTCTTTGTAGAGTCTATACCTGGAAAGCAGCAGGAATGTCTGTGAAGTTTTGATCCAGGTGGGTACCAGTCTTTTCTTTTAGGGAGCTAAACCACCATCCCTCATGGGGAAAGGCCAGAGGGTGGGGGGAGATGTGTCAGGGGCTTACTTCTTCCTATGTGCCTGGTCAGTTGGAACAAGAAGATGATGGAAGAACATTTTTGTTCTTCCTAATGTTTCTGGGTAGGCCATGAAGCCTAGATGCATGACGTCCCCAAACTACTTTATGACCTACTCCTGAATAGTCAGTATAATCTTCACTGAGAATGGTGAAGTGTTGTTCGAGTTGTAAACAGTGCTTCTCCAAAACAAATAGACATATATGTTGCTCATACCTTAAAGAAGCTGTGAAAAGCTGGAAACAATGCAGAGAATAGTGACAAAAACTGTTGAGGAATAAGTAAGTGCCTTATAATTAAAGGTGCATGGACTTGCCTTTACTCATTGCATATACCACCAAGAGGCAACCTACATTCTAACATGACAAGAAAATATTCAAGTTATTATTATTTTTCTTAACCTGTCAGAGAAAGACATGATGAAAACCATTGTATGGTTGTTAATGCCACTCAAATTCAAGTTGGGAATAAAACATGAATTTTCAGCTGTAAAGATAATTAACATGGGAACACCTGCCTTTTGACTTCTTAGTGTTTTTTTTTTTGTTGGTTTTTTTTTTTTTTTTTTGGTCTAAGATGAGCCTCAGTAAAACTGTGATAAAACTTCAAAATGTGTGATAAGGGCATAATTCATGACTGATTTATGATGGTTTTAGCATCTCCTAGGTTTTCTCCAAACTCCAGACTTTGGATTAGGTAGAGTCTAAGGCTCTGGTAATGTTTTTCTGCCACATAGAAAGAAAACATTTGTGTTTGAGAGGAAGGAGGTTAATCTTCAATGAAAGCATTCTAAAACGCTTGTGGTATTCAGGGTGATGCTATATACATGTTCTCACCCTCAATGAGACAAAGGGAGCAGGAAGGAAAGGACAGCAAATTCCTTTTAAGGATTATAGCTGTGCTACAGGAGCAGCTATGTTTTTAGTGTTGTTATTCTTGTTTTACAAGAGAAATAGGACCTATATTTAAATAATGTTTCCTTATGTATATAAAAACTCTAGTCTATAAAGCAGAGTGTTAGATGTATCAGATTTTTATCACATCCAATCCCATTTTCTGAGTCATTCCAGTCTAAGACTGGAGTGCTGAGGATATGAAAACCAAGGCTATCTTTCCCTATTTTGAGTCCCAAGCCCATGCAAAGCAACAAGTACAAATCATGAGTGCTACAGACTGATTGCTGAAGCAAACAACAATAATAATCCAGAACTGTTGCCAAAAGCAATTTTCCAGTATGTGTTTGATGCATTGTACAATGGACATTCTGCCAATAATACCCAGCATACGAGGAAAGTGATATAAATGTCTGGTAACGGCTATAAAGATGAAGCACTATGCAATAAAGACCAGAACTGTGCTGAACAAACCATCTGAAAACAGCACCACACAGGAAGAAAGAGAGAGGTCATCACTTGTCATCATGAATTATGTTCTACATCAGAGACAGAGAGTGGCAGAGGAGCCCAGTGTGAGGTGTTTGCAAGTGCTCTGAGGGGAGTATCTTAAAATTCTGAGAGATAAAATTGATAAAGAAGTGGTGTTTTGAGATGAAAGAAAGCATTTAGAGTTTCTACGAACTTGCATTCAGAGTTTCTAGAACTCAGTGATAGAAGTGAGTTGTGGCTGACAGGAGGCCAGTGTATGAACACTGCCTTGATTTAAGGATTTATTTTGTGTTCTTTTTGCTGTTGTTATTCTTGAAGAAATGAAATTAAAACAGTTCCAGCTTTGGTAGGGGATGAGAGGTAATCATGTTCTTTCCATCTTTATAGGTGGGTACTCTTCACTAGGACCCATATCAATTTGGAGCATTTACTGCAGAAATTCTTCCCTTCATAGCATCTCCAATTCAGGTAATGAAGCCCTGCAGCACAACTGTGAGGCATGTCAGCAGATAGCATTACCCACATTTCTCTGACAATGGGTGAAACAGATAATAGGTAAAGCTTTTATTGTGGCCTCACAATCACAAAAAAAAAAAAAATGGGGGTGGAAGAGTTGGGAATTAAGATATCAGATCTTCCTGTTCTCAGCCCTAAAAGAAAAGTTAGTGAATATGGCACGGAAAGTCTTAATACGTTTGGGAACATAACTATACAGTGAAACGTGGACAATATTTTTTAATGATTCACTGTCAGAAAGGAGGGATGATCAGGGCTCTGCAGTGATCCATCTCAGGATCTGTTCAAAATTTTCGTCAGTGACCTGTATAAGAATAAAAAACAGGACTGTGACAATTTTGTAAATGACATTGAGCTGGGAAGGACTACAAAATTTTTGGAAGAGAAGATTAAAATTCAAAAAGTCTCGACAAATGGGTTCAGTGAACTAATATAAGTAGAATGGATGGATTGCAACAAGGGTAAGCTTCACTTAAGCATTGAAAGGTGAAAATTATGGAGCAGAAACAACAGGCAGCTGTTCTTGCAGGAGAATTTGAGAGTCCTAAAGAAATGAAGCTGGACTGAATCAACAACATGATGGCCATTGCAAAGAAAATAATCATGAATCCAGGAGCTCCAAGGTGGAGAGGGCCTGGAAGACAGGGGAAAAGGAAGCACCACTGGAAACTGGTCTTGTGTTCTTAAATGATTTCAATTTAAAATGGTGATTTCAAGTGATGGGGCTGAATACACAGCCAGGGTCATATTCAGGAAAGACTAGTTTCTGTGGGGCCTAGTGTCAACGAAACATAGGAGTGGTCTGGATCTGCTTTGCAAGTGTAAGAGCAGCCCTTGGGGTGACTGAGATAATGTCATGTGTTACATCCACCCTATCATGCCAAATCCTTTCTTTTCTTTTCTTTTCTTTTCTTTTCTTTTTCTTTTCTTTTCTTTTCTTTTCTTTTCTTTTCTTTTCTTTTCTTTTCTTTTCTTTTCTTTTCTTTCCTTTCCTTTCCTTTCCTTTCCTTTCCTTTCCTTTCCTTTCCTTTCCTTTCCTTTCCTTTCCTTTCCTTTCCTTTCCTTTCCTTTCCTTTCCTTTCCTTTCCTTTCCTTTCCTTTCCTTTCCTTTCCTTTCCTTTCCTTTCCTTTCCTTTCCTTTCCTTTCCTTTCCTTTTCCTTTCCTTTCCTTTCCTTTCCTTTTCCTTTCCTTTCCTTTCCTTTCCTTTCTTTCCTTTCCTTTCCTTTCCTTTCCTTTCCTCTCTCTCCTCTTCCTCTCCTCTCCTCTCCTCTCCTCTCCTCTCCTCTCCTCTCCTCTCCTCTCCTCTCCTCTCCTCTCCTCTCCTCTCCTCTCCTCTCCTCTCCTCTCCTCTCCTCTCCTCTCCTCTCCTCTCCTCTCCTCTCCTCTCCTCTCCTCTCCTCTCCTCTCCTCTCCTCTCCTCTCCTCTCCTCTCCTCTCCTCTCCTCTCCTCTCCTCTTCTCTTCTCTTTCTCTTTTTTTTTTTTTTTTTTTTTTACTTCTAAACATTGTGTTGTTTCTTTTTCATTCCTCTAGAAAAGGATGGTTTGCTTGAAGGATTTTCTAAGAAAGAATCATGTCATAATAATCATAGAGTGCTTTGGGTTGGGAGACATCTTCCAGCTAGATGGAAGATATCTTTCAACCCCCCTGCCATGGGCAGGGACACCTCCCACCAGCCCAGGTTGCCCGAAGTCCCATCCAGCCTGGCCTTGAACACCTCCAAGGATGGGGCATCCACAGCTTCTCTGGGCAGCCTGTGCCAGGGCCTCACCACCCTCTGAGTGGATAATTTCCTCCTTGTCCCATCACTCCACTCCCTGACAAAGAGTCCCTCCCTGTCTCTCTTGTAGGCCCCCTCTAAGTACTGGAAGGCCGCTGTAAGTTCTCCCCAGAGCCTTCTCTATGGACTGAGTGACTGGCCCCAAGCCTTCCCTTTTTAAAAATCGGGTTATGTTTTACCTTTTCAAGCCAAGAGACCTTCTTGGGAATTTATTTACTGACAGAAATTAGATTGGTACTGTCACTGAGAATGTGAGAAGCATGTGGTGTAACTGGCAAAACCATGCTTTTAAAGACATTCACTGGACTTTCTGCCTGGAGCTAAATGAAGTGGGATATGCTGGATTAGAATTACCATCAAGGAATGAAAATTCTTTAATGACCTTCCTGTATGCTTAAAATAGGATGTGGCCTACGGTTGTATAGAGAAGACACAAAGTAATTCAAAAGTCTGAAAAAGTAGGTTTGTTTTCCTCCACTTCACACAGTCCTGAGACTTGAGCCAAACCTGTTTATGAGGATGAGGATGGCAGGAAGCCCAGTTCTGATATTCAGCTAAGCAAAGCAGACTTTTGCCCGTATCTTGAATACTACATATGTGAATTGTTGAAAACACACTTTAAGGGAGAAACAATTCCTCAGCTTTCACATTTCCTGGCTTCACTCGGTGGAGAAAATTGCTGGAGTTGCCAACTCCAGCCTGGCAAAGTTTGCCAGCTTCGCATTGGAGAGAGAAGATCTGACTACATCAATTTTCAAAAGCATGGGTGTATACACAGAAAAGCCCAGGGTAAGTTCTTGTTTTCCAGAAATGAACTTCTGAAGCTTGTTTACTGGTAATTCTTTTGAACAACATGCTGGATTCTGCCTTCAGGAACTTCTGCTCATTGATTTTAGTATTCATCCCAGGCAGGCATTTTTTAAGTCAAATAAAGTCAGAATATTGGGATGTGAAAGAGCAATACAGAGCTATCTGTTTTCCATATCATGTTGTGTATGATTGACAAGTAATTTCCAATACACCCTGAAGTAGAAGGACAGATTTTAGTGGCACTGGATTACTGTTCAGATACTTTCATGTTTTGCTGACTAAAGCCTCCCAAGTACTGGCTTAGCATGTGAAGGGCGTATTGTAAAAAGTCAGTTCTCAGAAAGAGAACAACTTCTTTTAGTCATTTGAAATTTGTTGTCAGGAAACAAAGCTGATATCAAAGGGCTAAAGGGCTCAGTTATTTCAAATTTCGGACCTAAAGCAGACTCTGGTTGTCTGTATGGACTGGTGGCCAGAATCTAGTGTCTTACGATTTAGAGAAATCAACTTTAATATAACAGATGAAAATAAAAATAAAATAGCTATGTGCATGTGTCAGAATTTTGTAGTTAGTTAATACAATTTTATGCTTTTATAACACCAAGTTTCTGAAATGCAGTAAGTACAAAAGCAGAGCTGTTATGCTGTGTAATTATGTGTAATATTTCTGTTGAGTTGGAAAAGTATTCTCAAGGGGACTTCCAGAATTCTGCAGCACAAATCACACCAGTATTGAGGTCACAGGTACAGTTTGACCTCATTTACTTCAATAGAAAAATAAGCATGGAATTTCTTGCAGGTTATTGAAATGGCAGTCTCCAAAGCTGAATAGCTAATTTTGTAACACAGAGAAGAATCTTTCTGATAATTGCTCTTCTTGATAACTGATGCCTAATTTGATAAATGTATACATTTTACTAGCTGCTAAGCTCACAATAAAATATGAAGCACTGCCTTTGAAAGTTTCTTGCTTCCTTATTTTCCTTTACTGTAAAATAATACGTTTAGTATTCTCCAAGGCCTAGTCAAAAACTAATGTTCCCATACATGCAAATCTGCACTAACGTTATCTAGAGAACCCTATTATAATGAAAAAAAGACCTGAATTCTCTGGCATTGATGAAAATATATATCTGCCTTTGTCATTGGATAAACTGCCCTCTATAATTTACTGACAATGAAAAGGAGGCATGTTTGGAGGGAACAAAGGTTGGTTAAGAGTCACAGTCCAAGCCTGCAAGACTTGGAAGTAAGGTTGTGCTTGACAAACACTCTAAGACATCACAGACATGTTCATCTGCCCCAAAAGCAGCCTGCTGCCCTCACCAACCCCTTCCTGCTCTCTGTGAGCCTTGCAGCAGCACCAGTCTGAGTGGGGACACTGCACACAGGGTGGAAGGACCTGCTCCATCTTAAAATTAATATTGCTTTTTAATAATAAGCGACATTTAGTCACTACAGAAAAAATATTTCCATTTTTCCTAATGTCCTTCCTTCACTCTTTCCTTTATTTTATTTTTTTTTTTCACATGTAATTTATGACCCCTAATTCAGGCCAAGACAAGAATCAACCCAATAACTCTGAGCCCCAGTTCCTTTCCACTGCTTCACACAGCAAATATTGACTGCTAAGAATTATCTCAGTTGTTTTGCTCATTTTGGAGTTATTCCTCTCTGTGCAGTTTTTATTTCATTTCCTGTGAGTATGTGTTAGCCGAGGCAAACTCACCCCACAGCACAGCATTTTTTTTTTTTTTTTTTTTTTTTTAAAGCCGGGTGATATTCATCTTGCTGAGAGAAACAAATAAACAAGCAACAAGCCCTGCTTGGCAAAACACATTTTCAAACACAGTTCTTATTTCTCTAGTGCAAAAGTTGCAAAGGAGTCTTTCCATCAGCCGAAGAGAGGTTCTGTGACAACTAAGGAGATCTGCTGGGTTCTCACAGCTGACTACAAGGACTAATTTGAAGGAAACTCCACCCAAATTTGTATTTCTCTGTCTCATGGATGCCTTGGTTGTTTCTTTATTTTTCATGAAGGTCTCCCTGCAGACTGGCTCTTTGGAGCACTCTGAGACCTGTGTTCTGTGGACAGTCCCATTGGCACTGCCATGGGGCACGGGTATGGCCAGCCTCAACAGCAGTCTCAGAGACAGCCTTATTACATCTGGTTGGTACAATTTTGGAAGCATAAGTGATTTTTCCCCACATATTGGGAAGAGAATTTCCCAGCTCAGCTGACTCAATCTTCACCTGAAGGTTATGAGCTGACCTTTTCCTCACCAACACTTCTCTGCAAATGGCTTCCCACCGTAATCTACTACCTCGCTGCTGGCTGCTCCTGATGAGGAAGGGCTAACATTCAAAGTACATGCTGGCAATCCCAGGCAGATGCAATTTAACTGTATTACCTAGATGCAGCTCATCAGAAACTTTTCATTTTCCCTCTAGAGATACTGCCCTGCACAGCATGCTCCAAAGAAATCTTGAATTTATCAGCAAAATAACTAGTAAATTCCTCACAGCTAGAGAGCCTCTCAGCAAATGAAAACAGTTGAATCAAACCAGCTGCATGCCACCTGGAACATTTTCATTGCAGCAATTTGTAGCAGAGGAGAAAATGTTCTCTCTCTCTCTCTGTTTTAAAATCTCTCTTAAAAATATCACAGTAATAGTCCCACTCGCTGGATTCAGATATTTGTACAAGTGATTATCTGGAGGTATTATTATTAATTATTATTATTACTATTATTATTAATATTATATTTTATTTTATTTTTCTATGGGAGAGAGAACTCACTGTCCAGGCACTCCCAGACAAGGTTGTTTTCCTGGGGTAATCCACCCATCTCTGATTAGGATCACTGGGGAAGCACTCATACTATGAGTGTCTGAATATCTGAGCTCATCTTGCTCAATGATAATTTTTCACTTACATAGTCAACAAAATATATTATTTATCCCAGAAGCAGAAAGACCACACCAATCCCAGGCTGCATCTAGTTATACCTCAGCTGGCTTGTACAAAAAAAGCAAAGCCCAGCATTTCTGCCTGTACCATGCTTTGCTGCCACTGGGATTTCCTTCATTATAGACTTCCCATTGGTGGCATTAGGATGTCTAGGAATCAGGAGACGTTGACATTGTGAATGTTTCCCTAGAGAGTTATCTGGCATTTTCTTTCTAAATTAGGATGCTTAGCAGGCCTGGGACAGAGAAGTGAGAACTGCACCCATTGGTACTGCAGATGTTATAAATACAAATGGATAGTCAAAGGTTGTTAATTTTTATGTGCAGAAAATGCACACACGAGAAGAATATAAACCAGTCATAAAACAGATGCATGGCTTTCTCTGATGCTATGCTTGTAACATTATACTGAACGCTAAGAAGTTCTCTTCTCCCCCTCTTATTTATTTATTTGCTTTCCAAAAGTTTGTGTGTAAATTCAGCTCTTATTAAAGCTACAATTGGCTGAGAGCACTGACTGTAATAAGCCCTTGAAGAGGTTGGCTCTGGAAAAGCTTTCCTCTCGACATCTCTTGGAATGCATCTTTATTCTGGTCTGCGGTGTTCCTTCAGTTCCAGTGGGACTGCATATATATCCTCCTTTAAAAACAACACAAACTGCAAATCCCTCCAGCTCTCTCGGGACTGAATTAGTCTCTCATATCTTTGTGAAAGAGAGCATCGGAAATTGTTATGTTCTGAATGTTGTGAATTTTCCAATGAAATGATTTTTCTAAAGGTAATGCTGTTCTATCAAAATAAATATTTTTTTGAGGAAATCTGACATTCCTTGTTACGCCCTCCTGCCTTCCTAATCTTCTTTTGAAAAAAATGCATCACAAGAATATTAGATTTAGTCAATATTGGTTTTACTCAAAAATAAAACACTGTGATCCACTGAAATACTTTAATGTGAGCGGTCTGAGTTTAAAGCGCAGTGCATATCTGCTTTTTATCTAAACTCTTTGTCTCCTTGTAGTGTGTTGGGCTCTCACAGTCTGCCTGTAGCCCCATCCACAGGGAGAGTGAGGATCTCAGGCATTGCAATTGCAATGTACAGGGTATGCCATGGCTCCTTGGGCAGATGCACTTCAATGTCACCTTAGTTTTAAATAAAACCTTTCAATTGGGGTACCTTTTATTTCTGTGTATCAAAAAGAATACTTCAGAGAGATTCCAAGCCTGTTTTCAGAGCTTGTTCTGCTCTTTCATCTTTTTGAGCTGATCTAAAAGGAAAGAAAATGTCAGAACTGATAGAAAAGGAATTTCAGTTTTTGTTTAGCTCTAGTTCAGGATCTGCTGTGCGGTGCCATTGCTCACAAACCTCACTGTCCTCACCATAGAAATACTGGGAGATTTGGGAAGTTGGGAGTTTTGTTGAAGAAACTGAGTTTGTGACAGCAGATAAAAAATATAACACAAAATTACACTGATATGCTTTACTGGACTGCAGTTTTACACATACAGCAGTCTACTACTCCAGAGAATGGAGAAAGTTTTGAAATTGCAGGTAGATGGCTCTCTGGAAAACAGTAATTTTTTAGCTGGAGTGTGAACTCTGTGGCTCGATAATATTCACCTCGTCTGTTTGAGAAGATTCTCTCTACTGGTAAAGGAGGGCAGATGTATGCTGTACAGGTCTATACAGTACAGATTGATTTTTTCCTTCTTGTATACCTATGGATGAAATTTTAGTAGTTGGACCACTGAATTATTTGTTACCTGAGCAGAACATTGAGATTTCAGAATTAAAGGGCAAGAGGTCTGGTCTCATCTTCAATGCTTAGATTAATGAAAGCATGAGGATCACAGTAACAGCACAGTTCTTCTTGTTACTGAATGCAGGAGTGTAATAATGAGGCATGATGTTACTTGTCATTTGTATTATACAATAGTTAGCACCATAGCCTGTAATATTAAATTTTCACTCAGGCAAAGTGTTTTTAATAATCTGGAAGTGAATAATACCTGTAGCTCCTTTAAAAGAAAATAAAAGTTGCACAGTTCCTATCAGGTATGCCTTTATTCCCAACTAAAGGTTTCAGGTGATCAGTTTGCTGCAAGAAATATAAATTGACATGGATAACAAAATCCAAATATAAGATTTGTGTATCAGAAGAATCTACTACGTATTGTACATACTTGCATAATCATTTGTCATGTAGATTTCATCAGAAATGTGTCCTGAATTGCAGTAACAGAAATTCAAACACTTTGAAAGCAGCACAGAAGGGTCCAGCTCATCTGCCAGTATGTACAACTGCTCTGGGAATGGCACTCAGCACTTTCCATGATCATATTTTTTATACACTTTCTTTAGGGTCTCCATTGTTATAAGCTCTAGAATATGAATCACTCTTTACACAGCAATCCATGGAGATCAGCCAGGTGACTTGTATTTGCAGAGTAGCTCTATTGTGTATACATGGGATGTTACTCAAAATGACTGTCTGAAAGTACTTATTTCTCTTCATTGACTATAGACAACATAGATTGCTCAACCCTTAAGTTGCTAAAGCTGTGAGGCAAACCTGACTTAATACAACAGTGGATGTGTGGTGGGCTGATATAACCTGGAATGAAGATTGCAATAGCAGACCAAAAGACTTCCTGGAGTTAATTCTTGTTTCAGCAAAGCAAACAAACAAAAAAAAAAACCACCTAGCATTCAACTTAAAATTGCCAGTAGTAAAGAGCTGATCACCACCCTTGATAAGTCATTGCATTCCTTATTTACTCATAATTAAAAACTGTTCCTCAGCTTCACCCTCTATCTACTGGATGCTTTCCTAAGAGGCTGAAGCAAACACAATCAAAGATTACATCCCCTAAGATCCTGTATAATATTTGCCTTCTCTTTGACAGACCATCTAGGCAGAAGTCCTGGACCCTTAATATTACAAGCTGAAACCTAAGCCATAATATATAAATTCTGTGTGGAATTCGTCTCAGTTATGTTAAAACTATATATTAAGTAGCCAGCTCATCTAAGCTAAACACTGAGACTTCAGTGGATGGAAAGTGGGTGTTAGCATGGGTGGAATGAGTTGTTCTCTTAGCATTTCTATCCACCGCTCACTAGCGGCAGAACCATATCATGAGCTTAAACTAGATGCCTACCTTGCAGATAATTAAAGCTAGGTAAGAACAAATGTATACAGCATATCAGATTCATTCCTTAATGGATGGCTTCCTTAATGGAATGACTTCTCAGTCCTTCTCATGATGCTTTGCTATCAATCAACTGAGAAAAAGATCACAGACTTAAAAACATATAAAAATAATAAAAAAATATGCCTGTGGGTTTAGAAAAAGCCTGGGAAATTTTTGCTCCAGAAAATTACAAGCAGCAAAATAATCATAAAAAATTTCTTTATAATCCAAGTTTCTGCTCATCCATAACCAGAGCATCTCCTCTGTGGCACAGTGATGTTAAATATTCCATTTCTAGATTTGGAGTTACTTGTTTTATTTATATGTTGGCTGATACTATGATGCTGATAACCAAGTTTATAGATGAATATAAAATCTTTCTGCTGCAGTTAATTTTCTTTTAATGTTACAAATAATAATAAAAACAAGACAAACTACTTAATAAATCAGCAAGGTTCCTTCCTCTAATTTCCATGAAAAAAAAAAAAAGGCAATTCAAATGATAACGTTATGGCAGATAGACTTCCATTGGAAGGGGCATCTTTCATGATGAGATAAAAGTGTCATTTCAGTCCCTGACAAAGCTTTTTTCTGTGGTCTCTACAAAAGAACCTCTTATCTTATCACTGAACACAGCTGTAAGCTTTATAAATGTATGCTGCAGCTGCCTGATTCTAGCTTCTATTGTAAAACCAGTGTTAGAAAATTGATATGCAAATGTCTATGCAGCTTCTTGTCCTTGGGCTGAGTATGGAAGCTTATCATGAATTTAGTGATACTTAGAGATTACTTGTCAAGTAGTTCTCCATAACATAGATGAGGGGAACTCACATGTCCTATCACACTTGAATGTTGAACGCAGCGTTTGTTTAAGTGCAGTGATGTGGAAAATTTTAGGGTTAGATGGAGCACAGTGATAAGTAAGAAACCACAGTTTAAGGCTCCAATACAGAGATAAAATTGTCTTCTTGTGCTTACCGGCCAGTCCTTAAGTTATTCATTGATGGACTGCATGTGACTTGCTTTCCCTTAGTTTTGGAGACTGGTGTTTGCCACCTATGGAACCCATGTCTTCCTCAGAGTCCCTGCTGTCCAGAGATAATCCTTTGCAGATATGGCCTGCATGTCATTTCTAGGAGTATGATGAATGCCACCTTTGCAAGAAAACTCAAGGAACTCAACTTTGCTCTGTCCCTGTATTGGTTTCCCATTCCTATCCTAGCACCAAAACATACCCCTATTCCTTCTGGGCTGGACCCCAGCATGTCCTAAAAGACAGCATGTCCTCAGCCTCCTAGGTACATAGGAAAGACTACTGTAGCTTCTCCTCAAAGATACTGTGTTCCTCTCCCACCAATGTATGTGTCATTGTAAGTCCAAAGCGTAACAGATCTTCTGATAAGCATACACAATTCAGTAGTGATTTGTAAGAAGATAGGGATTCCTATACAGAAAATATATCTTTCACCCTGTGAATGGAACAAAACCTCACTCTGAAAATTCAGCTGTCTGCCAACTTAATTTGAATTGCATAACTGAGCTGTCTTTTAAGGAGATTCATCCCATTACAGTGTAGCCGTGGAAAAGTTGTACATCTGTTACATGGAAATCATGTGAGTGTTTTCTCCATGCAATGTAGAGAAACAGGCACTTTCAGAGGCCTGGGTATCCTGCTAACTTGGAGACATGCTTTAAGGACGAGATTAGTCTGCCTGTGCAATGTCTGTCTATTAGCATGTTATGGAAGAACCTCAGGTACTTTTAAGGGGTGTTGTCCATTTTTCAGTTGCAAGAATATTTCTACAGTGACCAACACTAAGTACCTAACTGTAATGCCTAGAAGGCTAGCCTGCAATTCTCTTGATGGTGATGTGGAACACCGGTCTCCTCTGAATTGTCTTCTGGGGAAACTGCTCTCTCTCCCTTGATAATATAGCAAATTTTTCTTATCCAGGCACACACTATTATATGTTTAATATCTTAAGTATCTTAGAATCATCAAGTCATAGAATTATAGAAAAATTAAGGTTGGAAAAGACCTCCAAGGTCATCTGGGCCAACCATCACCCTACTACCAATGACACCCACTAAACCATGTCCCTAAGCGCCAAGTCCAAATTTTACTTTAACACCCCCAGGGATGTTGATGCAACCACCTCCCTGGTCAGCCCGTTCAAATGCCTGACCATTCTTTCTGAGAAGAAACATCTCCTACTTGTTTTAATTGTTGAAGAGTAGTGCTCTTTTTTCAATTCTTTTTTTTTTTTTTTTTCTTCCTAATCATTGAAGAGTCCAGGGCATGAAGTTTCCCTTCTTCCATTCACCGTGAACATCACCTGACTGCCAGGACTTTTCAGCAATGATGGAAAGAGGCTTGGCAACTACATCAGCCAGTTCCCTCAGGACCCTGGGATGCATGTCATTGGGTCCCACAGACTTGTACCTGTTTAGGTTCATCAGGTGGTCTCGAACCTGCTCTTCACTTACAGTTGGTGGGACTTTGATCCCCCAGCCTCCATCTACGGCTTCAGGGAAATGAAAGACTTGGGAAGATCGCCTACCAGTGTAGACGGAGGCAAAGAAGTTATTGAATACCTCGGACTTCTCCATAATGACAGACTTCTCCATGTCTCTCATTACCAATTACTCAGATACAGAAACTCACTCCTAATATAAGAAACTAGCCACCTATAATCGCTGACACACTCCTATTTTCACCCCTCAGTCTATTTTCACAAATGTTAAAGGTGCACTGTGGCCCCTGGGGGCTCCTGCTGTCACCCCAGAGCAGCAGCCCAAAGGAAGCTGGGTCCTCTCTTGTGCTCTTCCACAAGGCTCTGTGCAGAAGGGATGCCACCTCTGGCGCAAGGGCTGGAGGATGGGAAAAAAAGTACTCACACAACCCCTGAGAATTGGCAACAGAGTGGTTTATTGTCGGGATGTCTATGGTGTTTGGGGGCTCCAAGCTAATGCTTGGGATGGAGCCTGCGCGACGACAAGTAGGGGGCTGTCCGGGCACTCCTGCGACACCGTTTTTGTGCACGGAGAGCAGAGAGCAAAGATGCACCGCGGTAGTCCCACGTCTGTTCTGGCCGAGGTATATCCACTTCCATTGGTTCCTCCATGTTTGCTGGAGGTTCCACTTCCATGGGTTCCTCAGTGTTGGGCAGAAGGCTAAGCCAGTCCTTGCCTGGGACTGCCCAAACAGGATGCCTTCCATTTGTAAGGTTTCTGGGCTGGGGTGCCGAACCATGGGGTCGTCCAGTTCCACGCCTACGTGCACTGTCAGGTTGATTTCTGTGCGTGGCTCCGCTGTTGCCATCTTGTTTATGGCCGTGGCTGGGTCCCGCACTGTGGTATAAATGATAGGCATGCCTGTGGTCCCCGCGGCTGTCTGCCTGATCCTTCTGCCTTTGCCCCACGCTGCTGTTGCGCCCATCGTAGGGCCGAGGCCTGCAGTTGCTGTATGGATGGCGGGAAGGACTGCGCATGGCTCGGAGTCCATCCTTGCTTGTGACTGGCCGCATGGCATGCCTTCCATCCAGGAAGTTTTGAGACCGGGGTGCTGAACCGGAGGGTTGACCACTTTCACGCCTAGGTCCCATGCCACTGTGCATTCTATTTCCATGCATGGGTCCGACACTGCCGTCTCTGTTACGGCCATGGCTGGATCCCGCACTGTGGTATGGATCATAGGCGTGCCTGTGCTCCCCGCGGCTGTCTGCCTGGTCCTGCTGCCTTCTCCCCATGCTGCCGTTGTGCCCATGGTAGTAAGGCGCAGACCCCCTGTTGCTGTGTCGTTGCTGGGAAGGACTGTGCACGGCCCGGAGTGGCTGATGACCAAGTCCATCCTTTCTTGGGACAGGATGCACAGTGTGCCTTCCATCTGGGAAGTTTTGAGACCGGGGTGCTGAACCGGAGGGTTGTCCACTTTCATGCCTAGGTCCCATGCCACTGTGTGTTTGTCTTCCACGCGTGGGTCCAATGCTGCCATCTCTGTTATGGCCATGGCTGGGTCCCGCACTCTGTTGTGGACCATAGGCATGCCTGTGCTCCACACAGCTGCCTGCGTGATGCTCCTGCATTCTCCCCGTGCCCCCGTTGTGCCGCTGGGAAGGCCCAGGCCCCCTGTCGCTGGATGGCTGAGGGGCCGGCCCGTTCCCTGCGTCATTGCGGTGCCAATGGTACCGCTTATAGGTGTTTGTGGGCTGCATGCCAGAGCTCCCTTGGGCACTGGTGTCAGTTGTGCCGCCAGCGCTCTGCCTCCGCCCATAATGCTTCTCCTTCTCATCGGCTGCCTTCTTTCTCGGTGCTTGCTGTGACTGCATAGCTGTCCGCTCACACCAAAAACGGCTGCCTCTCGCTTCGCTGCTTTGGCTCTTCTTCCTGCCACATAAGTTGGCTCTCAGAGTGCCTAGAAGCTCAGCGAGTGGCGGGCCAGTGGCAGGGGGGGCTTTTTATAGGGCCCGGAGCAAAGGCGGGGCAGTGGTGGCCACTGTGACCTCAGCCAGCCTCTGTGATGAGTTGCCCATGCGTGGCCAAAGGCAGCTATGTTGGGAGCAGCCTGGAAGATGCCCTCAGGTGTAGGAAGGAGGAGGGTTGGGGGGGCTGAGGAACCCTTTTCTGGGGCTGGGTCCCCCGGGCCATTTGGCTTGCCAGGGACAAAGGCTGTCCTTTGGCCACAGGGACTGCCCTCCACCTCCCATCCTGTGCCCTGGGTTTATGTTTCACACTGATTTTTACGTAATTAAAATTAACTTACAGAGAGGAACAGAAGCAAGGTGCATCTTCAGCCCTAATTTCCATGTGCGCTTTGTGTTCTGAGTGAAGAATTTCTTCCTCACATCACATCTAATCTAAGTCTTCCCTCCATTTGCTCAAAGCCATCACTCCTTGTTCCACTGCTACACTCCCTGATAGAGTCCGTCTCCAGCTTTCTTTTAGGCCACCTTGATAGATTAGGTCAGGTGGCAAAACCGCAGGACCTTGCAAATTGCAGCCTAATCTACCTTGTTCCACATGTTCCACGCAACATTTTCCAGCTCAGGCTCTATCCTCTCACCAGTGTAACAGAGAAGCATAGAAACATTCAGGTTGGAAAAGACCTCCAAGATCTTGGTTATAAGCTAGGAAGACACAGCACCATTTTCCAGTCTACATGTATGAAAACTTGTTTGGGTAGCAAATAAAGACACAAGTGTTATCCAGAGTTTAGCTGTATGTTTTGTTCTTCAACTTCACCTTGCTGTAAGACAGACCTGGTTTCTCAGACATGCAGGAGAGCTCTCTATAGAGCCTCTGGTATGGGCAATTAGGTACAAGTGGGAAGGAATCCAGCCTGATGGTTGCCTTCATGCTGCATTACAGGGCTAACAGTTTGAAAAACCTTACAGTAACACCGTGTGCCTAAACTGAACCTGGCAGCCAGAGATGCTATGACTCCAGACTGCCATGCTGCTCAATAAAAACAAGCAAACAAACAAACAAACAAAAAATAACAAAAAAAAAAAAAAAAAAAAAAAAGAAACAAAAAAAAAACAGACCAAAAAAAAAAAAAAGACACAACCAACCCATGACAAACAAATATGTCATTTAGAGCAGAAAGACTTTTCGTATGTAGAATAGTCTGAGGGGGAGCACTGCTTTGCTGAGAAGCATAAGGTGGCATGTTGTGCTTCCTTTCAAGGGTAAAACCTCCATCACTGCGTACCGTAAAAGTAACTTTTGTATTTTTCTGGAGGAAAAAAAAGGTTTAGCAGTATCTTTGTCCTCCCATTCTCAAGACAGCACTGGGCACTGCAGCCCTGCAGTCATCCTTGTAGGAGCTCCAGACTTGCAGTCTCAGCCTGTGCATTGCTCTATTGATACATATTGTGGTTTGTACATGCAGGTGAACAAAAGATGGCTTTAGTGTACTGTCTAGTTGTTGCACTCAAGTAAAGATGACAATCAAATTGAAGACTGTGGTAGAGTGGAGAAGCCTGAAGGAAGTTGCAGTGTATCAAATTGCTCAAGTGGTCATGTTTACCTTTTATTTCTGCTTGCAACATTAAGGGACAGAAATAAAAAATATTCTGTGCAATATATCCTTTCTGCATGTGCATAACTTACCACTTCTAAAGCAACCATTACATCTTTTCAGGTTCCAAGTTCAGAAAGCGGCTATTTTTATAAGCATCTGTGATCTTCAAAAGCCATTAGAGAGTAGCCGTGCTGCAAGGAATGTAGAAAGCAGATTTTGTACCTCATTAATATTTTCCTGTTTTGGATTTTTTCCCATCCTGCCGAGGGACTCCTGATGTGCTCTCGACTTATTTCACTTTGCATAACCAATTAAATATTCACTGACACAGGGACATTTCCCTCAATCCATATGCATGCCCCATCTTCTAGATTCTAGAGGCAGCTTGTTTCTAACATATCTAATATTATTTATTTATTTATTTACAAAAACAGTGGAGCTGCTCCAACTGGAAAGAATGACATGTACATCAGAAATAGATGGCTGTTTCTGAAGAGGAACTATTTTACCAAATAATTTTAGCCTCTTCCTACTCCATATCAAACCAAATTCTTACAGTTCTATTTTTAGAAAAAATATCCAATAAAGACATATCTTGTACAATTGTGGGTTTATGAAGGAAAGACTGCTGCCAGATTCTAGTAGAACTAGGACTTGTAGTAGCTTGATACAATATTTAATCTGGATTTTATAGTAGGTTGAAACAGACTGGCTTAAGTAAAAGAACAGGAAAACAATGAGACAGCATGAAGCTCTTCTTTAATGATTAAATACCCTCCTTAAATGACAGCATCTATTTCAGATTGAGCTACATCTACAGATGCTTTTAATTGCAGATCTCTGTGTAAGTACACAAACCAACTAAAGAAGTTAAAGACCAAAGTGCCTGGGTTGGTTATTCTCCAGTTATGTGCTAACAAGATTTCTTGCACCATCTGGAGCACCTCTCCTATGAAGACAAGCTGAGGGAGGTGGGGTTGTTCAGCCTGGAGAAGAGAAGGCTCTGGGGAGACCTTATCGTGGCCTTCCAGTGTCTAAAGGGGGACTACAGGAGAGATTGGGAGGGACTCTTTGTCAGGGGGTGTAGTGAGAGGACAAGGGCAATGGCATTAACTAAAAGTGGAGATTTTTATTAGATGTTAGGAAGAAATTCTTCACACAGAATGTAGAGAGGCACTGGCACAGGTTGCCCAGAGAAGCTGTGGATGTGCCATCTCTGGAAGTGTTCAAGGCCAGGCTGGATGGGGCTCTGGGCAACCTGGTCTGGTGGGAGGTGTTCCTGCCCATGGCAGGGTGTTGGAACTGGGTGGGCTTTAAGGTCCCTTCCAACTCAAACCATTTTGTGATTCTGTGATTCTATGATAGCAGCATAGTTAATATAGAAACCTTTCCCCCCCCCCTTTCAGAGGTAGATACCAATGTATTAAATGATTTTACAGCCCAAAGACTCCTTTCTTTCTGTCTTTCTGCAGAGAACTTCGTGACTGTGTTGTTCTGGTATAACCTGTAGAAGTCAAGCAACTAAACCTGATCAACAGTCTGAACAGTATCTAGTTTGTACTTCCTAGGAAGATATTTAGTTCTAGTTTGTACTTTCTAGGAAGATACTCAGTTCCAAGAAGTGCAGCTTTTCAGAGCTGCTATATGCAGTTACACTCAGAAGCATATGAATAAATTAGACTAGGGTTATTTCATGCCTGAAACACTATTCTGAAACATTACAACAGCTCCTACCATACCGTTATAATCCACCATATCAGTACATCTGCAATATGTTTATTTTTTTTTGTCTGATTGCACACACTGAAGCTGGAGAAGTTTCTGTATATCTGCGTGCTAAACCAAATACCTGCTGTTGCTGTTACATGTACAAATGCACATTATAGAATAGCCCAGATATCTCCCTTTAATATACATGTATTTGCACATGTACATACACACCAGTGTTTATGCATATATAAAGGAATATAAGAGGAAATGCAATGGGAAATTCACGTCTTTGAATTTGTACCCAAGCTCACATAGCTCACATACTTGTTATTAAAACAAAACAAAACTAAGCAAAACAAAAACAAACAACAAAACCAACAAAACCCCAGCTTTTGGTTTATATTTTTAGTTTGCATATATTTTCTTACATTTCTGCCTCCCAGCCACAGACAGAAACAGAAGTAAAACTGTTGAAACATTTAAGGACTATCTCCTGTCATTTCCACCAGACTGGGCCCCACTTTAGAAAATGTCCCTCAAGACATTTCCAAAATGCTTTGGCAATTACAAGAATCAGATAAATGTAAACATTCACTTTAAAGGAGGCTTCTGCTTCAAAGACCACATAAACATTTAGCTTTTCAAAGCTAAAGCATTCACTGTTTGAAGTTGTGCTGTAAGTGCTATCCGTAAGATTCCTGAAGGTTCTGAACACTGGCCACCAGCATCATGCAGAGATGGCAAACACCACACAGGGATGCCGAAACAGGAATGCAGGTTGCAGGGTGCCACCAGGATTTCTCCCATGTGCATTGTCTTAGGCAAGGTGTGTGGTGTCCAATATTGGGGGCTGCACAATATGATTGTGGGGATCCAAAAGAAGACCATCAGGAGGAGAACACCAGGAGTGATCACAGGCCTAGAAAAGACCTACAAGTAAAGACCACTGGGGGGAATCACATCTTTAATCCAAAGGAGAGAAGACAGGTCAGGATGAATAGCTTGCAGAATCATCAGGAAGAGGTGATTCTAGAGGAAGTAGAGGTGATTGCTAGAGAAAGTAGAGAGTACTTAGTAGAGGAAGTAGAGAGTACTTGACTATCAGCGAGATAAACTTTGATAGATAAAAAGGTACCTATGGATGGCATCACTCTCAGGTGAAGAAAGAATCAGATAACTTCTTGAAGTGCTTTCCATCACTGTGATTTTGTAACCACATTGAACAGATCTTTACCTGCAATTACCTGGATACATTGTTTCCTGGAACAGCTGCTCCCATGCACGTGTGCATGTAGGATCTTTCCTTTCCCCTAGGACCTTCCATTTCTTGCAGTGCAATCACACAATTGTCCTCTGTTTGAAGAAGGGTCTTGGCTATGTAGCATTGCTTTTTCTCAAAGTGGAAAACTGCCAGGGCTCTGGACTACCAGGGCTCTGGATCTTGCAAAAGGAGGAAACAGAACAAATCAATTAAAAAACAAATCCGTTTAGGTTGACCTGAAACTCTTTTTAAACTGAGATGAAATCACCAAGGAATTTCAGGAATTATCAAAAAAAAAGAAAAAAAAGTCATACATATTGGAAGCATTAGAAGACCTGTTTTCCTGTTTCTTATGTCTGTTTCTCAGCATTTTACTTTCCCCACTGGGTCACAGAATAGTGTCTTTTCTGTAAAATGAAAAGGAGCAGTCTCAACAGGAAAGACTGAGAATGGCTCACCCCAAAATAGGAATTTGGGGTACTTTCTGGATAACTAGGATATACCCAAATCTTGCTCTCAAACAATTAGCAAAATACTTTAATTGTAGCTTAGGTAAGTTCATTAAATATAAGGCTTCAAATGGAAGGGAAGTGACAATGCTAGCCACATCTATACTGCCAAACTAAGAACAGGGAAAGAGCCTGAGCCCTGATCACCCATAATGCTTAACAGTTGTCTCACTCCCTGGGTTTCTTTTGAATATCTCTAATGATCTCTATCCTGGACAAATCTCCTATGGAAAGGGCTAAGTTTAAACAGTGTGGACTGAGGCCAGTCAGTGCCGCTAGACTTTTATGGTAAGGATCAGTTTGGGCTTTTTTTCCCTTCATTAACATTGACAGCCACTGTGACCTCTCACTTGTTTTGTACGTGAGAGCTAAATTCCCTTTGAACTTAGTCTTTTTTTTTTTTTTTTTTTTTTTCTTTTTTTCTTTTTAAGCTGAAGACAAACAAAAGCAAATTTCCAATAAGTAGTTCCAGTTTTCAAGCATACCTCCCAAAATTGGTTCGGACCAGTATTTCAGACTCATCATAAATGTACATATATATATATATTTATTGCAGTTCAGTTGTCAAACTTAAAAAATAAAAATTTTTAAAAAAGCACACTAGTTTACAGTCCTTTTCTTCAAAGAGCTTTCCTTCAAAAACCTGTGACAGTCTGTTAGTGGCACAGTACAGCCTGTACCTTCAAATCAACAAATTACTTATTCTCTCCTTAAAGCAGTTAAGGTGAAGTGCAAAGTCAGTAGTGACCCAACAATGCAGTGGTTTGCTTACACAAGTGCTGTTCTGGGCCTCTCCAAGCTCACCTCTAAGTGGAAGTAGCTTGTAGAGACATGGTATAATGCCTAGCAAGGCCCTGAGCTGGCTTTACTCTTTGATGTAGATAGCTATTTGCATTTCTAGGCTGCCTGTTTGTGATTATCTGATAAACCCTTTGAAGTTAACTCTGGCATCTCTGCATCTGACTGAAGCCACCCCTACCACCTCGTTGTCCTGTGCTTCTGCCATCTAGGCTGGGCGGCCCCTCTTGTCGCACCTCAGACATCTCCCTTTTAAAACCGAACACGGTAAGCTCAGTTTTAGCTGGTTACTCTCTCTATTTCAATCCTGTTCAACAATTTAGGCTTGACGTCAGGAGGGGGTTCTTCACAGAGAGGGTGGTTGCACACTGGAACAGGCTCCCCAGGGAAGTGGTCACTGCACCGAGCCTGTCTGAATTTAAGAAGAGATTGGACTGTGCACTTAGTCACATGGTCTGAACTTTTGGGTAGACCTGTGCGGTGTCAAGAGTTGGACTTGATGATCCTTAAGGGTCCCTTCCAACTCAGGATATTCTATGATTCTATGATTCTATGATTCTAATATCTACATTTCCCTAGCTGGCCACAAGAAATGCTGCCACATCATGTATGATAGTCATCAGTTTGCCCACCTCTTTTCCAAACAGCCAGCCTCCTGCTGTACTGTTGCTGCAATAACCTAAAGCAATCAGATCATGCTCCATTTTTTCATGAGCCTGAAAAGTGCTCATGAAAGCAGGACTCTTCACCTTCTCTGTCAAGCTATGCCCTCTGGCTAGGACTTGAAATCAGTACCACCACTCTCCAAAGGAAAATGCATGCAGCTCTGTGAAGCTGGGAACCATCCCAGCTGGTATCTGGAAAGAGGAAGAGATGAGAAAATAAAGAAGAAGATGAAACATTCTTTAATGATGGGGGAAAAATGGAAAAATTCTGGTTCCTCAGGGTTAGGGTCCTTTGGGAAAAACGTAAGCATAACTACATGCTCCTCCAGCAAACATCTTCTTTATTAGTACTCGCTCTGAGATTGCTTTCAAGTCAGCTGCTTCCCAGGAGCAATCTCTTAAGGGCAAGAGCCAAGCACTGAGCCAAGTCCCCTTGATGTGCAGTAAAGTTTTGACAGGCTTGGGCACTCCCAGGAGGAAGTCAGGCAGGACCCTCCGGGCAACTGTGAACTGACTGTGAAGAGATGGAGCTGGTTGTGCAAGGGAGCCCCGTCCAGGCTAGGGGCATTCCTGAACCATATATATGGTGGGCACAAGCACCCCGAGACCTCAGCACCCCTTGTATGATGAAACTGGGAGGATGCTCATAATTTCATTTACTTATTTATTTCTTTATGCACTTTATTTATTGCCTCCACTTCTGGCCAAAGCATGATGGGCTGGTGGGCTGGTTCAGTGCACCAGTTTGCATGTTTTTCTGGTCACAGTGAGTGTTAAATGAAATACAGAGTGGAGCACAGACCCGTGATGCTTTGGCAGGTGAGTTAATACGCACCAACAATGTTTTTTTGAAATATTGGGCACCAAAGGAAAGAAAAAAATCTCTGTGACAGAGTATCTTTCAGAGGCTCCTTATGAAAACAGGCCATCTGGCTTCACTGCAGTGTATTTGTTAACTCTCCAGCCTACTACTGTTTCCCTGCTGGGTGACACATGCTGAATCTGTCACACATCTAGAGTGAAATTATAAATAAACAATGGCGCATTCAAGTAAAACAGAACTTTCCCACAGAGGGCTTATAGGAAGCAAAAAGGAAGCAGAGAGAGTCAAATCTTTGTTCTTTTGTCTGCAGGAGAGTCGGTCCCGTGCTCAGAGCTGGAAAGAGGCTCAGATCTGCCCGCGGGAGGATGTCTTTTGCTGAGGGATGGACCAGGTGGTATCTCAGCCACAGCCACAGCCCCGCTTGGCTGCTCTCTGGCATGTGGCAAGAAGCAGCTTGTTGTCCTCCAGGTTTCAAGATAAATGCAAGAAATGGGAATGAAGAGAGCTGGAGACTGGTGGCATGGTAGTAGAAGGAATAAAAGCTCAAGTTTGCAGTGCAGCATTGCACATGTGGATTTTGTGTGCTGGCTCAGATGCTGAGCAGGCCTTTCCACTCCTCTTAATTAATCAGAGATCTTCTCCTGCAGCCTAGAGAGGCTGTTGGATCAGAGAAACCCAGCTGAATTGCAAAGCCCTGTAAGCCAAGATGCAAGATAAATATTTAGGACTTCTCAGCTCTCAGTCATGCCCTTGTACTTTGCACATCAGAGGGAAAGCTGGGGAAGAACCGTGCCAGATCCCTGGCAGCTAGCTTCATCCCTAAGCCAGGCCTTGTACGCCTGTGAACGGCATGGCAGCAAAGCGATACTTTACGGTGACACCTCCTGGGAGAGACAGGAGAAGCTTTCCGTAGGGTTGCGAGTCAAAAGGCCAGGTTAATGTTGGCTGCAAGCCACTGCTCTGTGTAGGCAGCAGCTTTCCCTGGCCTCAGGAGGCAACAGGCCGTGTTAGCTGCAATGCTCTGCTATCCATTTTTTTTCACTCCCTATATCTCCAGGGTTCAATGCCTGAACAAATAATATCGGGAAGCAGTGCGAAATTGCTGCAACTTAGATTTCCCAGTGGAAGCGGTGCATGTGCGCAGGCTGCAGTGCTCAAAGGCCAAAAGCCAGGTTGTTAAAAGATTAAAGAACTATTCTATTTCAGACAATCTTCAGAAAACAAACACCTGCTGGTCTGTTTTTTTGCCCGGTTCAACTTTTTGCAGCTTATTTGAAGTCACTGTATATGTGGGGATTGCTGTGGATTCATGTTCATGACAGTAAGAGAGAAGTTGGGCTCCTGTTGGTGAATGGATGCATTAAGAGGCATAGTTAGGCTCATCTGTGTGTGCTTGTGCATTCACAGAGTATACACCTAGAACTTCCCTCCTTCACACACAAACAACATGTTGTATCGGTGTTTTTAACATAGAAAATTATCAAAGAAGAGTAGGATCAATTGAGGCTGCCTTTCCATTTCATGGAAAACTGAAGCTACTAAAAGTGTACAGCCCATCTTGGGAAAGTCGGAGGAGAGAGACAGACCAGCACTACTAGAAGCAGGAGTATTTTTGGTTGGCACAAGGCTGCTATAGGACATCACCCTCATTTTGACCTCCTTTACAGCAGCTTTCTTCAGGAGAAATTCCCCTGGGTTCACTGAGTTTCGAAGCACTTGGCACATGCATAAAACCTCAGCAAAGTACATCAGGGTTAACCACAGCACACCCAAGCCCAAGTTTCAGCTGAGTGTTTTTTTTTTTTTTTTCTTTTCTTTTTTAATACTAGCTAATATTTTTATTGTTAAATTCACACTTGGTAACATCACAAGCTTCCCCCACAGCTGCCCCTGAAGATTTCCAAGGGCCATAATAAGGAAGCTGGTGAGAAGCATGCATCTCTCCATGGGCTATATAAGGAGCCAAACACCTATTTTAAGGCAAAGCCTTACATATTGAGGGCAAAGTAAGCTAATGCCAGGAAATTAAAATAAAATCAAATAAGTAGGTAGGTAGAGGAACAGCTGTCTCTGGGCTTGCCCCAGGGCATCTCCATTGGCATGGTGTTGTGGTGCCACCCACATTTTCACGTTTTTTACACTTGATGTGATGTGGGAGGCTTAGGTCTGGGACCTTTCACAGCCTGTGGAGATTTACCTATTTTCACACACCAGAAAAATGTTGAGACCTGCAGACAAAAAGGAACTGAGGGGGAGCAAGCACTTCTCCTTTGAGAACAAAATTCATGAAGCCACAGAAGAGTGGGCAAAGGCAGACTGGGCAGGAGCAGGACTGGAGCACCAGGTCCTATGCTGTCGAACAAATACATTTATTTTTTTTCACAAGGTAATGTTGAAAATATTCTCCATTCTGCTCCACTTAAAGCACATATGCTTGCAAAAGCATAGAGTGACCATGATCTTCCAAAATTAGGAAAACAACCTGTGCTACACTCAGGCACCCACACAACCACCGTTGGCAACCAGGTGGTACCGGAGGGAAGGAAATGTGAATTAGTCTTTAAAGACCAATGTGTTAATGTCTCAAATAGGGTTTTTTAATATAGCCCTTTGAACTGTGATGTTCTTATCTCTTGAGCAAGCAATCTAAAAGAGGGTTTACCCCACTAAGCCTTTGAGACCGTCCCTGTTGGCTGGAGTAACTCCATGCACTGGAGCCCAACACCCAGCTGAAGACAAGATCCAACCAAGCGTGTTCACAGATGCCTGCCCATGCATAATGCCACCACTCTGCACGAGGCTCCCTGACAGCCTCCCCACGCGCCCTGCTGCAGTCCCTGGCAGGATTTCCTCTGGTTCCCCATGAGGAGCTGAAGCACAAACTTCCCCTGAACCATCACGAGTGCTGCCGTGCTTGCCTCCCTCTCGCATACCAGACAAGCCAGGCAGCAGCTTGGTCAGGACTGAAGTTTTATGTTTTTACCACACCAGAGGCTCCACGCATGCAGCGGGAGAGTTAGGCAGACAGTGCTGAGGCTGCTGAAAGCAGAGGCTGCTTTCCATTATTCCGGTCAGAGTTCATTTTCTGGTCTGCAGGGACTCATACTCCAGGATCAAACGGCTGTCTCTGCTCGGCGTTACTCCAACAGGCATACAAGGGAGTTTTGCTCGTGCAGAGACAGATTTGTCCCCAGGTTCCTCCAGAGAGAGTCACACAGCATGCTCTGGAAACCATGAGCAACGGGTATTCTTGTTGGGCTGAATTATGTCTGCCAGATTTGATTTATTCAAATCAGAAACATATTCACCCATTTCCTATTCTGTGTTGTTTATAAAATCAGCAGTGCAGCATCTCCAGAGAGTCATGAGCCAACTGCTGCACATGACCCGCGTTGGGATTCAGGCTGTAACAGGAAACTCAGCTTGGAACAAGAATTCTCTTTTAAATGAACTCTAGAAACTGGATCTGCATTGTGAAATATTTGGATATTGAGCAATGGAAGAATGTGGAACATAAACACGAGCAACTGCTTCCTTTGAGCGCTAGCAAACTTCAGCAAGCAGGGTGGGTGCTGCTATCAGCCTTCCCTCTGTGGTATAGCAAGGATGGTCAGAAAGAAGGTCTCGTGTAGTGCACTTATAATATGAGGACTAAATTGCACTAGTTTCCTCCCGTTAGCTATCCTTCCTAGTCACTACTGTACCATTCGTAAGTGAAAATTGATAATAGTACCTTTTGCTTCTTGAGTCAAGTCTTGAGTCTTTATGACAGCCCTTTGTTTGCTGCTTGTATTTTACGGTAGTGTTTGACTGCTCAGTTTGTGGGGCTGTGTCATCAGCTACATCCTGCGTGTTCTGCTCAGAGAAATCTAATTTAATCAGGGATTACTTGGGTGTCCTACTGAGCAACACTAGGATTTGACTTGCAGGCAAAGAAAAGAGGGCATGCTCTTTATTGGCTCGAACTCAGTAATGGTCCAAAGCTGCAGGGAGCCAGCTCAGGCCTCAACAAAATATATTGCTGCTCCAACAAAGCGATATAAAGAACACCCTGCCCTTCTGGAAGCAATTCTGAGCCAGCAGGTCAGCAATAACGAAAACACCCACCTCCTCAAAAAAAAAAAAAAAAAAAAAAAAAACTGTTCCAAAACTTTTATCTGAATAATGGTGGTGATTTTTAAATTACACAAATTATACTTGTCAGCAGAAGCTTTGATCTGTTCAAGGGTGGCTTGACAAGCACTGCCTCAAGCGAGAGTGGGACACTGCCTTGCATGGAAGGAGAGGCTGAGTTAGAAGTTGTCTCTTTAACCAGGCTCAGTGCCAAAGCTTCAAACCAACTGCAAGGTTTAGAGCCATCACAGCACTGCAGTGAAAACTGAAACAGCACACCGACCTTCAGGGTGGCCTTCCCAAGGACTCCACCACTGACACCTGTCTGCATGCCCACTGTGGCACACAAGCCTGCTTCGCACCGTCCCTAAGGAGCAATGAACCAGCAGTGATGGAGAGGCAGAAACTAGGCAAGGGACTGTGTGTATTGTGCGTGGGTCAAACACTCAGCCCTAATTCTTTTCTCTTGTGGAGATGCAGTGGTATCTATTTATGTTGAATGCTTGAAAGATTACTTGGTTTCTTTGAGTTAGGCTGCATTTATTTATTTATTTTTTTATTACTATAGCAGAAAATGTCAAGAGAACGTACTCATAAATAATGCCCTCATGCCTTGTGATTATTTCCTTTTGTTCTGTTTTTGCTTAATTCCCACTGAAATATTGCATTCCAGATTCACAAAAAGCACATAGAAACTGCCACATAGCAGAAGGGTGGTGATTTCCTCCAGGCCATAGGAATAGTGTTTGAACACATTCTTTTTTCTTTTTCACTTTCTCATGTTACATTGCTAGTCTTGTACAAAATATTGGCTACAAAGCGAATACACTGTGGGATGTTCTGGTCCCAATAAAGGCAATGGCAAAACCTTCACTCACTTTAAGGAAGCTACAGTTTTGCCTATAGCCTACACAGCAGAGGGTTTGCAAAATTCTTTCTGTTACTGTTTTTTTTTCTTGTTAAAATACAATTTCCTTGCTCCACTCACCTCCTTTTAGATGAAAATGTCTCACTGCTTTCCAGCACCTGTGAAAAGTGCTTCATTGAAACACTTTTGTTGGATGGGTCCAGAAAACCAAGGTGTTGTAGGAATGGATGTGTCACTACATGGCTCTGTTTTAGTTCTGGTAAAATGGGCATCACAGATCCCACGGGACACAAGCCACCCTCAGATATGCCCAAGGTCCCATCAAGGTTAAGGTTACAAGTAAAACTACTCCACAATTAATTTATTGTTTCTGCTGTTATGAGCTGGTGTGGACAGACCAGCAAGGTAGCACCTCGGGGTGCATATCCAAGACATCTGCTTGTGAGAAGTATATACATATTTAAGACAAAGGTAGAAGAAACTTTTCTCTCTTCTTTCCTAAGAAATCTTGCACCTCTGCTATGCTGCTGATGTATGCTTAATTAATAAGGCACTTAGATTATTTGTTGTGCCTTAAAGCATCATCTTAAAATAGCCCTAAAACAGACTGATCATGATTCTGCACTGATTCACCTCTGCAGTCATCCAGACCCGAGCTTAACAAGACACTCAATCAATTACTTTTCTTGCTTTCAAGCCTCGAGGAGCTCTGATCTTTGCTGGGTGCTGTTTTGTAGCAGGCCCCCCCTAGAGAGCTTGCAACCAAGTGTAAAATGAGACAAAGTGGTGAGGATAAGTAAGCAATGAGCCCTACAGACGAATCCAACAAGCAGCAGCCTCAGCACCTTTCACAGCCTGTCTCTGAGACACCAGAGCACACATCTGACAGAGGTAGTAAGTGGAATTTGCCGATACATATGGACAACTCCTAATAAGTCAAGAGCCAGCACAGGAGCACACTGCAGTGAACTTCATGCAAGTGTGCACAGGTGGGAAAATGAAGACCCTGATAGTTAAACCTGAAGTCATTGCAAATCTGCATGCTTAAAGTCAGGCAGTGGCAGTTTGAGTTTGCATAGACCTTTAATCCACAGTGAAAGGCTATGCAATAATTAACCAATATTACAGTATCATTTCCTTTTTTCTTATTAAGGGAAGACAGATCTCTGTTTCATAAACTTACATCATCATTCTGGTACTCAAGAATGTACTCATTAAGAAGAATTATGCAGACAATTAAAGATTCTCATTTAATTTCTCCCTTTTATTCATAGTTAAGAATGTGAATGAACTAAACACATAAGTTACTGACACAGTTCTGTATGGATGTTTTGTCTGGCATATTTTGCCCAACAGCTTTCCTGTTGCAAGAAAATACTGAAATTAATTATCTTGTTTTCCTCATTAGTTACCACAGATGAATAATTTCTAGTTATTTAACAGATCTGCTTTGGATATAGCAGCTGAATTTCATACCCAGCATAACAATATTTAGCAGAGATATTGCTTGGTAAGAGAGAATTTTATGTAACTGCATTCAATCTTGCCCTCACTGATCTAAAATTAGATCTCCTTGGGACTTCAGTGCTACTGCTGTATAAAACTTGGGCCAAAAGTAGGAGATGGATAGTATTTCTTTTGTGTCTGGATACTGACTTTGAGCTGGACTTTCTGATAATGTGCTGGAGCTTCCTTCCCATCGCAGACTCAGCTGCCTACATCCATCCTCCTCTCCCACCATTATCCCCAGACCCCAGGTGTGCTGAATATTTCACAGGTCCCAGAATGTCTTATAACACTGTAAGAACAGCCCTGCTTTATCAGAGAGAGGGTTCACTTGTGTTCACCTAATATCTGGCCTCTGCAGGCTACTGATATCAATGGCCAAGGAAAAAAATAGAACAAGATGCTTCTTCAGAATACTACTGAGGACTGTGGCTGAGAGGCTTTCTTGCCTAAAATTTTTGACTTCTTTGCATGTAGTTATCCCAGTATATTCTTCTTCCATGTATTTGTTCAGTCGCTTTTTTGAACCCTTGTAGTCTTTCAGCAACCCCAAAGCTGAAGTGTGAGAACTGCTCTTGATCACTGTAATATGCAAAGAAAATTTATTTTCTCCCTGATTTTATCAGATGATCATATTTATCCATTAAACAGGCCTGAAAGAATAGGTTTGCTTAGAACGGCAAATAATGAGATCTGCTACTTATGGGAACAAATGCGGGGAGAGTTTGTGTCATGAACCCATGCACAGAGGTCATCAGGATGTAACCGCAGGATGTTAAGTAGCCAAAAAATGTTTGCTGGGCTCCATATTGTTGAAGAGCTCCATAATATGGCCTTATATCAAACATGCACACTTTGTAGATCAGGAACTGAGGAACTGTAATCAGTCTCCTAAAATCACAGTGACTCAAATCTGGTGGCTCTTTTGTTCTTTGATTTTAAATTAAATCTTTATTTCCTTGCCAGATCAAAGTAATTTCTTGTTCTGTAAGAGTTCTGTTTCTGTTAGGTAATACTGTGCAGATGAATGTGGGACTGTTGGAGCGTGAATTTTCTGGCATTATATTTTACAAAAAAATACTAATGACAAGATCAGTTCCTAGACTGATAACATTATTTACTTGATACATGCACAACTTGTGCATGAACCTGGCCCTTTTTAAATCTCCAGAGCACAGTCTGTCAGCAGTTTCATGATGAAGAACATCCTTTAGTCTTGATTGTAGTCACCACCATACTGTAGCATTTCATACAGGCAATCATAGCAGGTGGTGTGGGGATGGTCCAAAGCTGTTCTGAGGCTATGGAGCTATGCAGAGCTATTGAAGGTCCTTCACAAGCAGCACTGTGCCAGTAGCCCTTCCTCTCTTAGTCCAAGCAGGTTCTCAAAGTATGGCACTGGAAGCACCTCTTCCAGTAGGGAGCCACTGGGTAGCCCACATAAACCAGTCAACACTCGGGAACCCTGAGCAGCTTCTGAAAAATCACCACTTAGCACATGAGCTGAGACAAAATACGAAGTGGAGACTAACTCCATACTGAGTGGAGAGGTGTTGAAGAGGACACGCGTGCCTTTCTCAGGCCACACATTAAATCTACCCCTCTATAATCTCTCATGGACACCCAGAAGGAGGGCTGAAACAGATGTTTTGGGGCACTGCGTGTGCTCAGCCAGGGCTTCCTGCCCCATGCTCGCTGTGTTGAGAGGCAGAAGCAGTGACTCAGAGGTCTGGACATGGCTTGTGGCTTCACCTCACACAGCCCACAGACACACGACTCTTTTTCCACATTATTACTAAGCTACACTATTGTGAATGTTAATGACCCACAAGGAAATGATTCCCTACACCAAGTGAAGCTGACCACTACCCACAAATGCCATGTTTTCTTTCTCTTGCCTCCATTAAAATTGCTAATCACACTGGGAGAAAGCACACACAGCCTTGCTGTGAGATCACAGTGAAATGATGCACCACAAAGGCTAAAGAAATGTTATAAATGCTAAATTACCACCAAATTTAAACAAACAAACAAACAAACAAACAAAGAATTAAAAAAAAAAAAAAGATTTTTTTTTTTGATAGTCAGGATGTCCTCTACTCGTTGGTGGGTGGCAGTGCACGTGAACTAGTGTGTACATTGTACATGCCACTCAGGACAGTCCCCAAAGATGTCTAATGGATAACCAGGATGCCTAATGTTACCAAGGACTCTGCTCACAGGCTTTTTCAGCTTAAAATCACCATGCAGTGGTAAGCAAACGTTTCTGTTAGGCTAGCAAAGAATTACAATGCCCATGGTTCATGAGTACGAGTGCCTGTTGTTGACAAAGTAGGTCACTGAGGAGTAAATAGACAGGTTGGACACACTGTGCCAGCATGAGTGAAATCTGTCCTGTTTCCATCTCCTGCTGTTCCGAGGAAAGGCACAGAGAGCAGTCATAAGTGAGCTCTTGATGGTGCTGCTTTGCTGCCAAATGACCTCAGGCAGAGATAAGCAATGAAGCCCTTCCTGGACTGGTGAAAATGCTGGTGGTCAGGTTTGTCTGGAGCGGAGCCTGTGGTACTATGGCATCTTTAGGGGAGACAGGTGCTGGGGGGGCTGGAGGTGAGGGTTGCTGGTGGTGCTCACAGACACTGACCTGGGGGTCCTCGCAGAGGATGCTGAGACCAGGAGACGTTTAGATTTTATCTAAATGCATTTCTCCAGGTTAACCTAATTCTTCTCCGGAGGGCCTAGAGGAAAGCAGGAACAATACTGAAAAAAATCTGATGCAAGTGCTAATGGAAGGTGCCAGGTCAGAAATATTTATGTCTAAGATAATTTTTCAAGCATTAGAATGCACAGCAACTTAAAAATCTGTAGTAAGTAACAGTACACTGTGTTTGCAATCATTTATTTATAGCATCATGCTTTGCACTTGGCTTTAATTGAGCTCTGTTCAGAAACAACACTTTTGATCATGTCTGCTTTCTAATTTTCTCCCTCTAGTCAGTCAAAAATAAAGGATGACATGGTATCAAGAAAAAATATTAAGATTCTGTGGCTATGCAAATAGCAGAAAATTAACATGGACTAGGTTCCAAATAAATACATACGTGTTTGATTTACAGGAAAGAGAAAATGTGGTCAGAATGCAAAATTCAGCATAATTTCAGTTCATAGTATAACTCTGGAGTATTATCAAAGCAAGTGTGGTACACTTTAACATGAAAAGGCAACAAAGTTCACACTGTACTCTGAGTTTTAATTGAAGAAATACAGAAGCAGAAGAGAAACTGCTGGTGAAATGATGATGCATCCCCAAAGAAACCTCTACTGGGGATAAACTAAAGGGAGTTAACTGTTTGGATTTAATCCAAATAAACTTTATGTTTTAGATTACTTGTTTCTTTTCACACCAGGGAGAAAGAAAAAAAAAAAAAAAAAAGGAAAGAAAAAAAAAAAGAAAGAACCAAACCTACATTTGCACCTTATTAATGGAAATCAATTAGAAACAGTCCAAAAATCAAATAGAAACCAAGCAAAATGCAGAGCTGACGAGAGACTCTGAAGGGAATGTGCTTTGTGTTAACTAGGCTATTAGAGAAAACAAAATATAAAAGCAGTAAGAGCTTCAAAGAAATGCAATGGACCAGTTCCAAATTCCCAGCAACACACTGGCTTGGAAAAGATTCACTGGACCATCTAATTTATTTAACACTTTCAATTCCTAAAAGTGCATCAGTAAAAAAAAAAAAAAAAAAGCAAAACTATGGACTTTATGTTAAAAATCACCTTGCATTTCTTTGAAATTAATGAATGGATGCTGGATTTGAGCTCCCATTTTCCACTTCAAAACCACTTAGTATAACCAGAAGCTAAATAGTTTGGAATACTCAAAGCAGAGGAATGTAAACAAGAGAAATGCTGGGCACTGAAAGATTAAGAGTAATAAAGGCTATTGAGGAAAAAAAAAAAAAAAAAAGTCATACAATTTTGTGTCTTAATTCCCCTGAAGAATCCTTTGTTACTTGTGAATGTAAGTTTTGCCCTAGTTTCAAGGGCACGATGCTGAAGGCAGTGTACACGCCCTTTGCATGACGATGCCACAGTTGCTGTGTGCCCCACACTGCATTAGAGCCAGCTCCAGTGAGCAAGCTACCAGCGTGAATCCTGAAAAGGGGCAGAAGGAAGGAAATATTTCAGCCTTTCTGCAAAGCCCCTACACATCCAAGTGTAGAGTGATAGGGGGGATGTCTTCTCCTCTCCCATCCCACAGTGACTTTTCGTGCCTCCCTCCCATTGTGCTCTCTGCACCTACAGCCAGGTGACCCAGTGACCTGGAGATCTTTGAAGGGCTCTCACCTCCCTGACTGATGGCCAGCAGGAGACAGGGGAGAGGAAACTTGTACTGTCTGCAGATGAACAGAAGACTTTTATCCCTATTGCTGCCAAGCCAGTGCTTTTCATCAAGAACCAATCTGTGTTAGAAATGACTAAAAAGAAAGAAGCTCTGTGGATCAGAGTCCTTTGTGTATCACCCTAGCACAGCGGGGCCCTTAGCAATAAGGAGGGCTCCTAGGTACTGACTCAGTGTAATGAATTGTAATAGTAAAAATAATGCATGCTATTATTTTTGTAGGTAGGAATTTTCCCCAACTTTCTCTCCCCCTGAAACTTGCCAAGCAAGAGATGAAGACAATGGCTTCTTTGTTACCTCTGACAAAGCAGGGAAGGAGAAAAGATTGTTTTTCTTCTTCGCTGGAGGAGATACCAAAGAAATGAAAAACGATGTTTATATTCCCATAGGCTTTTGTGTAGCTGTGAGCATCTCAGAGGCAGGACAAGAGCTTGGAGAGTACACAGAGACGTAAAATCAGAGCTCTGCTTTAGTCTCTCTGCTATGCACAGATACAAGGCACCAGTCAAAATAACTGTGTCAGTGGGTGTTGCACGTACAAGTGCAAGAGAGAATAAAATGCAGGGAAATAGGAAAATAGAGGGGGAGAAGATAGATAGCTCATTAAGGAAGGACTAGAAAAGGAAGGGGAATGTATATTTTGTGACCAGAAGTATTAACTAATTTTGTTGCATTTGGTGTAAATATTTGACTTAAAACAATTTGGTTGAAAACTGATATTAAAATAAGTATTTAGAAAAATTGATTTTCAGTATTTTCCTTTTTATAACGAAGCCTAAACCTCAAAAATCTACCTTGGAATTTGAATTTTATCCTTTTTTACATTTTAGACTGGAAACAAGGAAAAATATCTAACAGAGAATGAAATTAAGGAGAAAAGAAACAGCAAAAAAAATGATGGGGGAAAACTGCAAATCTCAACATTTTGATAATCGTTATTTCTGACAAAATGTACATATAGTTCAGAAAAAAAAAAAAAAAAAAAGTATTCCTATTAAAAACTAACATTATTCTCAATTATTCTGCACAGTACCAGGCTCATTTTTCAATGACATCTTGTTATTATTATATATTACGTTCATTACAGGAGAGCCCAGAGATTCTCAAGCTTCTGTCATGCTGAGTAACTACAACATTTAGGAAAGATTATCCTCATCTTAAAGAACTGACAAGCTAACTAGGGACAAGATGCAACAAGTGGACAGAGAACATAAGAAGAGAGGATGGAGAGGAGGAATAATCGGAGGTAGTGTGATGGATTGGATTTACAATGTTTTTCACAAGTGCCTTCTCCTGGTTCAGTGCCCCAGAAACTTTTCCTCCAGTTCTTCTATAAAACTTTACATGGTGGGAGGAAGACAGGTACTCTTTCCACATCTATACGAGGGCTTTGTTTATCCAAGTGCCCACAAACTCAAGACCCTCCATTTGTGTTCGTTTTCCTTATATTGACCTGTGAAGTATCAATATATCTAAGTATAAAATATGTATTTTGTATGTGAAGTGTAAAGCTGATGAAACTGCTACTTGATGCTCCCCAAGGTTAGGGCCACGCTTCACTCATTAATACAAATCCACGCCTACTCCTTATCCCAAGTGCCATGAAAAGTTGAGGACTCACTTTTCTGCAGCCTCAGAACAGTGGTGCCCCTGCACTTCCATGCCTAGTGCATACCAGGGCCAACATCTCATATGCTGAGAAAGAAGAACAGTAGGAAATCTCATCTAATTTACCAGGACTGAACCTTTGGTATCTCCCTATAGGTAGAGACAACCACTGTCAGCTACTTGGGAAGTAATACTGGGTTTCTTGTCCTTTAACAGCTAAGAACTACAGCTGCATATGGAAACTGCATTGTTATCCCCTATTCAGAAACAGCTATTTAAGTTCAGCGAAAGTCTATTACTTACTGCTCTGGGCTATTTGCAGGAAAATGTCTGTTGAGAAGCTTTTCACCACAAAACGTCTTAAAAATGTCTTATTTACATTAAACTATGCCCTCCAAGACATGCCTCTGTGACTTTCCCAAGAATTTCTGGTGGCTCAAAGGGGAAATTTGAGAAAGACAAAATTCACAAAAAAAAAAAAAAAAGTATATAGGGATTTAACTTTATTTTCTTTAACAATGACTCGGAGTGTGTATGAAACAAAAATTTTATGGCATTTCTTTGAGATTTCCCATGGTTGGTGAAACACTCCCAGTAACAACTGCTTAGAGTCACACTGGCCAGAAACTTCAGCACCAGCAGATTTATGCCTTTTCTATCACCTGCAGCCATAAACTGCCTTAAAACAAAAAAAAAATCTTCTCATTCCCTAACTACAAATTGAATTTCAATAAATGTATGTAATATAACCACAGGAAGGCACAAGGCAGAGTTGTGTGCGGTCTTAAAATTTTACACGCTGTTCTCATTGCCTCAGAAGTTTTGATCAGATATTGTCCAGCTCTAATCTATATGTTTTCCCTGGGCTAAGCAAAGCAAAATAGGCCTGAGTCGAAACCTGCTGTGGTCAAATTAAAGGCATAAATAAACAGGGTGCCCTTTGCAGACAAGGAGGAGCACTACAGTAAGCCTGTGACCTTGAAATCCCCTGACTAGCTAGTTATAGGAGAACCTTGATCCAAACTAGGGCATCTTCAGTGTTGTCATAAATTGGAAGAAGGACCTCTGGGAGCCCTGTGCTAGACTGACACTGCTGGGATATTTCTAATTTCTGTATCATGTTGTTATACAGCCTTGTCTCATGACAGCCTCTGTCTTCTCTATCTGAAGAATTTGCTCTGAAGAAAAGACTGTTCAGTGGCTTTCTGTTCCCTTTATGCCTGTAGGGTAGTACAAAGCAACCCAAGGGAACAAGGCTTTTAATGCCCAGTGCTTGAACACCATAAGATTATCTGCATCATGGCTGTGCCTGTTAAGTTCCACAGCCTTACCTTAGGCAATTGCTCACCTTTGAAAGTTTACTATTATGCCCTTTATTATCCGTATCCTGGTAGCACCTGAATAACCACTTCACTTCAGCATTTTTTTAACACAGATCTGTCTGTATGTATGTAACAGAAGACTCTATCAAAATTGCTGCAAAGGCTCAGCAAAGGCCAAAACTAGGGAAAAACTTTCATTCACAAGAAACAAAAACCTGTCCCAAAGGACAGGTGCAGTCCTACTAATGTCTGCAACCCTATGCCGGTCAAGTAAGTCGAGGATTTGGGTGTCCAGCATTAATACCTGTCCATAAAAATGCAGACCAGCTGGAGCCTGGTACTACAGAGGTTTGGGCTTGGTGCTGTCCCACCATCTTCTTGTCTCACTCTTCTCGCCATGGATGTGTCCTGTCCTGAGGGTTATCGGCTGGGCTGTGAAATGATAGTACACAGTAATAGGTTTTAAACACATGAATTCCCTCAGGATTCATGGGCAGTCTGTGAAATATATATATATATATATATATATATATATATATATATATATATAATATATATATTATATATTATATATATAAAATGTCTGAGACTATTTGAGAAGTTTGGGAGCCAATGGTTTAGCACCTAACTCACAGTGAGATCAGAACGAGCTGTGGTCAGGAATCAAGCACAAGTACAACCATGCTCCAATGTCCAGTGAATGAACTTAGCTTTTATTTCATCAGGACTCACCTCTTCTTCTAAAAGGCAGACCACGATCCTGCCATACATCAGACAAAAACTATACAAGCAATATCAGCAGTCAGCACATCTTTCTGCACTTCTACGTATTTGAAGTATTCTGGGGATTTGGCTGTCCCAGAGGAACACTAAGGTTTGCAGGACAAGCAAAGTAACTGTTTTTCATGCTGAATTCAAGGGTAAACCGTGGTGGCTGGAATTGCTCTTCTTGCCAAAAGCAAGCATGCAAGCAGTTGTTGACTGTACCTGTGGCTGTGCTCATAGACAAAGTTCATTCACTTCACCATCTGCAACATGATGTCTGTCTCAGAAATGGTAAACTGGCAGTGACTGGCATCTGAAGGAGCTTACAGCAGCCCCAGCTCCTTCATTAAACAACATTTCAGCAAGAATAATGATACCATTTTCGCCATGCAATGACATAAAGTGAATCGATACTGAAGGTAACTTTTAGTACTTTAGTCCTAGCTTTTTACTGGTGGCCATGAAACCATCAATGTCAGCCTATAGAGCTGAGATAGCCCAGCATTCCTATTTCAGAAAATGTAGTGTGGTTTCTCAGATGCCACAACTGTAGGCAAATATTGACTCTTAATGGCTGCCATTATATATAGCACTTTCAAAATGATTTATAGGCAATAGCACAGTACGTTCCCCATTGGATTTTGAAAGGATATAAAAGACAACATTTCCCCCTGATTCACACCTACTCCTGGTATTTCTTTAGCCAGAGAAAGATAAATTTGCTTCATCTGTGACTAACTAACTTGAATTTCTCAAATAATATGAGCTCATGTATTAAAGCCAAAGGTCACAGGTACAGTCCCTACTGGCTGGATCTCTCTTGATGTATGGTCTTAAATTTCTTATATGTACAAGGCAAGGATATTAAGTAACTTGTCAAGCAAGAGTAGATGCCAGTAACAAAGCCAGGGTCATAACTCAAGTGCTTCTAGGTGGCAGGATGTCTTCATGACAGAACAAGAGACTGACCTAGTTTTGTTTCATAATGACTCGAAACATAAACAGAGATTTACTTTGTAAAAATATATGGTTTAATACAACAAAAGCATTTTGAATAGAAAGTACAATGCCAAAGATGAGTCAGGGTGTAGAGAGAATAAATTAGGCATATCTATAGCATGACAGAGCAAAACTAAGTATCAGAGACAATCTCAGCACCATATAAGAAATCAACTTTAATATCATGCTTGGGGTATTGGTAGATTAGGAAAATCCTGTAGGCAAGTAAGAGTTTGATCTGACTTGGCTTGGCCAGGGGATTTCCTGTTTAGCATCAAAGGTGTCCAAAGTAGAACATAAAGCATGACTGTACCCAATAAAAGCCAGTAGTGCTGCCATAGTGTAAAGCACTGAGGAGGGCACGTTTCCTTCCCTGCTCATGGCAGCTGCACAGGTAGTTTTCACAAGAAGTTATATGTCCAGAAAGGCAAAAAACATCCCAACCAAGTTAGGGCAGGCTTTGCAGTTAAATAACTGCACTTTGATTATTTGCTGATGATGAAAATGCTACTTGGTTCAGTAGTAGTGAGGAGATGAGATCTCTAATACATTCTTACCTTCTTTTGCAATTATTGGTGCTACTTCCAGGGCAAAGCAATTAAATTTGCAGTTCAGCCTTTGCCTTACCAAGCACTGTCCCATTTTCTAGAGGATCTGGGGTATGGAGCTTGAAAAGAGGAATTTCAGACGTCTGCCAATCCACCCTGCGTGGAAGTACTCTGCCTAGGGTTCTCACGATTCTATAAAATTAAAAGACTTTATCCCATCTTTGATTTGTTGCCTGTAGATGGATAAGATCAATGTCTGCAGTGTGATTCTGAGCTGCAACCACGTACTACCTGAAGTTATGATATCATTAAAGAAGAGCTGATTAAAGAAGAGCTGATAGGTACAAGCCATGTCAGCTGCATTGTTTACTCTTCTTTCCTGAAGTCATTGTGGATTCACAGTTGAGATTTACACTTAGCTCCCCTTATATTATCTATGGCAGCCTTAACTATCTGTCAACAGAAATTTCATGACCACGGTGGGGAAAAAAAAAAAAAGCCATAGCCTAGCATGGTAATACATCAGGTATCTCCTAGTAGAAAGCAACAGTTGCTGTTGTGCAACAATTGATGACTAATCAACTTGGCTGTGTTGTGCATTCCTTAATATGATGCCACAGCCCCCACTTTCTGAGATGGACTGTAAAACACCTATTTAAGATCATACTGGAAGTGGTTGTGCTTGCACCTTTTCTCGCTCTCGTTATTGCTGGTGTCATTAGATGAGATTCATTTGATGCCATTACTTGTGCTCGTTACAATCTTTGTGACTAGAATACGGTACAGTATCAGAATTGTAATGCCTCATATATTCTCTGAGAGATGATGGCAGTAAATGCTACTGCTTTGACCTTCTCTGTGTTTTATCATTGATTCACTGGTCATCTCCATTTGTTCATCTCTATTTGTGCCCATACTTAGACTGAAGAGACAGAGAAGAAAAACTATAGCTACCAACAGATAAGAATGTTTACAGAACTGAATGTCTTCTATTTTTAAGCATATACTAAAAGTTTATAGCCTTTTATAATGTGTTGAACATTAGTATTCCACCTTTTCTTTGAGACAGGGATTGCTGTGAGCAGGCAGTATAGCAATGCATGGATCCTCTTGTGTTGCAACACTGTGCATGAGGCCAGTAACTACACATGCTTCTGACAATATTGGGATGGGGAATGGACAAAAAGGCTTCCTGTTTGATACTATTTTCAAGACTGACCTTAAAAGAATTTCTCGGTTGCTTTATTTCAGGTAACATGAGTGTAGCAGTGACCAATTAACTTCCTCACTGTCAATCTTTTCCTCACGTTTTCTTTATAGCTGGCACCCTGTTACTGTGCCAAGCCAATGGGATATAAACAGGTTCTCAAATAGGAATATCCAGGTGGAGAGGAGGTATTATTTATTCTTACTGCCTAACTTCAGCCACCAAGCACAGGAGCTTATTTTAGCAGCCTAGTCTGGATTCATCTCTCCACAGTTCTCTTGAGAGTCAAGAGAAACAACACATTTTACGACTCATCTGGACTTTTATAGACTTCTCTGTAAGTTTTCCTTATAGTCAAGGGGAAGAAGGAGCTCTTTCAGAAGATGACCAACAACATCTTAATTGTACTTTTTCTCTGGATCACTAGATGGAAAAACCTGTCTATATGGAGGAAAAACCTCCATTGTCTATAGAGTGTGAGCAACCCTTAAATTTAAGCTCCTAAACTTGGTGCTTAAAAACAGGTAGCATGACCGTTTCCCCTCCTCAACTTGTTTGATCTGGATGCTCCTGGGCAGTGAAAATGGGGTGTTCTCTGGGGCATAGTCCCTGCAACAACAACTCATTATTCAGTGACAGACTCCCTGATGCAAGGGAGCTCACTTGATTTATAGCACAGATTGGGGTGTGGTGCTTTGAAACTGAATTGCTTAAGCTTGTCCATAAAGAACAAGAACATTTCAGTGGGAAGTGTGACAGAAACATTTATTTTTCATCTTTTTCCTTTCACAAACATCTACTTTTCAACAGACAGATTATGAAATAAGGCCACGTTTGCTCTTGCACTATGCTCTGTTTTGGTACAGGGAAAAATTAGACATGAATGTTCCTTACTCCATGAGGCTCTGATGGCTTCTAGCACTGTATATAAAGCTGCCATTACAGGACTATTTTTTTTTCACCTGTCAGAAGAATTTACTCATCTAGCTTTGGGCAGGAATTTTTACAGCTCTCCAGTATATCAAAAATATACCATCAATAAAACATGGTCCAATTTGGCCTCATCACCTAAGCCAGAGCTCCTCTGGGAGCAGGCGAAGCAGGTAGCTGCCCAGAACAGCAGCCTGCTGGTGGGAAGCAAAGCACTCATCATTGCTGCTGTTGGTTGACAGCATGCGAGAGAACCAGACTGGCTGCTGCTCTTCCTCTGAGGTCATTGTGAAGGGCTGGGGCTGGTGGCTAATGTTGTCAGGTGCTGCAACAGACTGGTGGTCACCAGTCCACCCTCCCAGTTTTTTAGTTGCAGAAGTAGAGACTCCAGCTCATCTGTACAAATCCTCTTCCCTCCTGTTTCAGACCCCTTATCCCTGCCTTCCTCTTCAGGAAGGGGATGTGCCCCCACTAGCCTAGAGCTTCTGAGCTGTGGGATGGCAATACTCACTTCTGAGAAGCCTATGTAAGCTCTGCAGAGCTTTAGCCCTCATAGCTTTAGAGAAAACATTTGGAGATGGTCAATAAGAGGACCTGATACAGAGGCATTCAGAGCATCCCAGCCACAAACATCACCATAGTGATTTGGGCAACATGGGGGCTCAAAAGCACACCACAGGCTTTGCTGGTCTGGTTGTCACCTCTACAGCCATGTTTCTGCATCCAGACAATGCAGGCTGTGGAGACGGTAGATTGATGGCACTTGGGAACATGGAGCATCCCAGAATCTCTGCTGTGGTTTTTGAAACCCTGATGTTTCTCCAGAGAACAGGGGATTTCACCTGCAATTCCAACATGGTGGCAAGAGCATGGGCTAGCCTGCACCAAAAGTGTTAAGTTGCTGTATATAAAACAAAGTAAACTGTGGAGAATGTGACTGACATAAGTGCAGTAAAAACACATGTAATTATAAATGATTGCTAAGAAGGAATAATTAGAGAAATGTCTTATTTCTAGAAAAGCATCAGTGAAACCACAGATTGAGTGGCATATTGCTTGCATTCACTGCAGATTGGCTTGTGTGAGACAAATCCACAGAGAAGTTGGGAAGCACCAAGCAGCAGGCTGCTCTGTGTGAGGAATTCCTCGTTGTGGCAGGTGTGCTTCATGTTATAAGCAATATCAGGGTGATATGAAGCATTTGAAACACTGATGTAGAGATAAATGTAGTTTCACACTCATGGATACTTGCCAGCTATTGTCCAGAAAGATAACTGGTTTGACATCCTAGTGAAGTAGCAGGAGCACAGCCATGGTTTACTTTCTGTGATGACATAGTTGTTTCACTTCTGAGAGGTAGTGGGGAGCTCTGAAGTCAGATACCTTTTTTGATTCACTAATTGGAGGAAAACAAGGATGTGAGATATCCCTAAGGGAGTTCTCCTGCTTTGGCTTGAGGTATAACACTAGAAGAACTGACAAAATAAATAAATAAATAAATAAATAAATAAATAAATAAATAAATAAATAAATATCTTTGATTATGGACTGTAGGTGAAGGAGAAATCAAATAGACAGAATGTTGACCTTCCTTGCCTCTGAGAGGTTGAGTTGATTTGGCTGTCAGTGAGTGATCATTCAGCACTGAAGAAGTAAATTTGAATAACCTGCAGAAAGATTATTTGAGAACAACTATCTGTAAGAGCCTGAAGAGCGAGGTCAAATTCTCTTCAGACATATATTGGTGAGAATCCAGAGCAGCTCTACTTGAAGCAAACTGACTTCTGCACTCATGTGAATGAGATCAGACAAAATTTGCTGTCAACACAGTCAAATTTTAAGTTGATCAAAGAACAAAACCTTTCTTTGTGTATATTCAGAATTCTTCTGATGACTGTAGACAGATTTAGATGAAAATATTTTCTCTAAAGAACTCTGTAAGTCCAAGTCAACTCTCAGTGTTGGAAGATGTGGTGGTTTTACCCTGCTACACAGCTGAACTCCACAGTAGCTGCTCTCTCACCCCTTCCTGTCAAAGAAAAAGGGAGAGAAAATACGATGGACAAGGCTCAAGGATTGAGATAAGGACAGGGAGACCACTAAGCAGTTATTGTCACAGGCAAAACAGATTCAGCATAGGGAGATTAATGTAATTTATTGCCAATTACTAACAAACTAGATCACTGAGAAACCAAGAAAACAAACTGAAAACACCTTCCCCCCCATCCACCCTCTTCTACCTCCTCCCCCCAAGCAGCACAGGGGAACAGGGAATGCGGGCTGTGGTCAGTCCCTGACGCTTTGTCTCTGCCACTCCTTCACAGTCCCTCTCTGCCCCTGCTCCCCGTGGGGTCCCTCCCACGGGATGCCATCCTTCCCAAACTGAGCCTGCGGGGGCTGCCCACAGGCAGCAGCTCTTCAAGAACTGCTCCCACATGGCTCTGTACCACGGGGTCCACCCCCCAGGAGCAAACTGCTCCAGCACGAGTCCCCCACGGGTGGGCGGCAGCTGCCCCCAGACCCCTGCTCCTGCGTGGGCTCTCCATGGGCTGCAGCCTCCTCCAGGCCACATCCACCTGCTTCACCGGGAGCTCCTCCACGGGTTGCTGCGTGGAGATCTGCTCCATGTGGGACCCATGGGCTGCAGGGGGACAGCCTGCTCCACCAGGGGCCTCTCCCTGCACAGGCCGCAGGGGAACTGCTGCTGCCTGCCTGGAGCACCTCCTGCCCTCCTGCTGCACTTACCTGGGGGGCTGCAGGGCTGCTTCTCACTCCTCACTCTCACAGCTGCTATAGTGCAGCAGTTATTTTTTTTTTTTTTCTTTCCTAAATCTGCTCTCACAAAGGTGCAAACAATATCTGTCATGGCTTGACTCTGGCCAGTGGCAGCTCCCTTTGGAGCTAGCCGGAGCTTGCTCTTATCTAACATGGGGCATCCTCTGGATTCTTCTCACAGAGGCCACCCCTGCAGCCCCCCTGCTACCAATGCCTTGCCACATAAACCTAATACAAAAGGGTTTGAAATCACTGAACAGCTCCTTTGCAGTCTGCTGAGCTGTGTGTATCACCTTCAGTGATTACATTTTCAGTCACTGGTGATATATTGAATGCACCATGGATATAGCACAGTTTGTTTTAAAAGAGCTGGAACTCTGGACAAGACAGAGAATTTCATGCCAACTTTGGCTAGAATGGGAGCTATCAAAAACCTTTTTATTCTCCCTGATCTCATTCAAATATATTGACTCCATTTATTTCAGATTAAAGACTGCAGTATTCTCATTAAACATTGGCATAAATAAATCCAATCTGCTGCCATGACTGGCACTGCCAATGGAAGCTAATAATTTAATGCCTCTTTGGTCTTTTATTTCCAGCTTTTTCATCTGAATTCCAGTGAATTTCTTTCAGATTCTGGCAGCCCAGTGGTTTTGTTCAAACCGGTGAAAACACAGCACTTGTACATCCTGCCTGACACAAGAGTACCTGAAATACTAAATAGCATTCACAGTGCTTTTCTGTACTGGTTTACCATTATTCCTCAGTTCTGCTAAGGGGACTCGTCTATGAAAATGGTCAGATTATCTGTTTTTTAGATACAGCTGATGCTGTTGGGCAGGAGCATGGGTAATTACTACATCAACCAGCTATGCATCTCAATACCTAACGTTGCTAGTGGTGGTTGTCTCAAGTTGGAGTGGAAGACACCACTCTGTAATGGGGGAACCCAATAGTTGCCAAGGCAAGATCTGGCTGAAGCAGATCTGGATGTACAGCCTGGGTAATATCCAAATAGCTTACCAAAGGCTGGTTGCAAAACATCTCACACTCCCTATCACAAACACCTTATAAATGGTCTCTCAACACTACCAAGCCTCTGCAGCACTGTTCATTTTATCAGTTTCACTCCACTGCAGCACTTTGAATTTCTTGATGAGCTCTTCTGAAGGACATTGTGGCAAACAATGCAGAAACATGTTCTTAGTGGAAGTATTTCTTTATTGTACACACATCTACTCTCAAGACTACATTACACACACATACAGTTTTCCAGAACTACATAGTCCTTGAGCATGGTTCACATTTTTAGTCTGACCTCAACTGTTTGGTCAGAAGTCTAGGAGTCTCTTAAGGTATGCTGTCTGTTCTTTTCACAGCTTCCTCTACTGATGTATGGTCCTTAGCAGCCCTTGCTTAGATATGCACATTAGTTTTATATTCATGAGTTATTAGAAGATAATCCAGGAAAACACATGGAGCAGAAATGAGAATGCTGCTTTTCAGCCAAGTCCTGAACTAGAGTCATTCTTGCACCCCTCTTCTCTTAACTGGCTTAGTGATTCTTGGATACTTCTTGGCACAGTTATGCTGCCCCATGGAGATGGTTAGGGAGTGCTGAGACAATGCTAAGTTAGAAACATGATAAAATAAACCATATTGGTAGCCGGATAGAAGTGGATTTGAACCTGCTCAAACAGAAATTGAACCTAGGCTTGTTATTTCCTGAGAAGTCCTCTATCTCCTATCCAAAACACCCACAAACTAAGTGATAACATCCAAAAAATACCTTTTTCCCTAAAAATGTGAGACCTGCATTTAAGACTTCAGAAGATGAGACCTGTATTTTGGACAATACAGAAGATGTTCAGGGTTATTTTCTAGACACCATCTTTAACTGCTTATTTTAGTGGCTTCTTGAAGTTCCAGAAGAGAGCAGCAAGCAACTTGGACAACTTGTTTTTAGATCACAATGTCCTTCAGTCAATTTGGAAAGAAGTTTTAATACCTAAACTAAGTGCCTATAACAAGTAACCTACTTAACAGGCTGTGTGAAGACTACCTGCTGTAATGTGCCACGCCATACCTATGGATTACATTCCTGTTTGCAGCTGTAAAGTTTCCTTTGCACGGAAAGGGGATCATGTAGGCTTTGGAGAAAGAGCATATTCCCAGTTCTTGCTCCAGAATAGAACTGGGGTATGATTAGGACACATCAAACCCAGGAGCCAGGAAGCTCTCCCCCTGTTCTAGAAATAAAGCCTTTGACTTTCATGTTTATTTATATCCATAGTTTACACAGAAAGGGAGATTGGTCTAAATAGCTCATCAGAATTAATTACACACCCACGTACACAGTTCTGTCACTGCAGCTATTAGGCCTCGTATAGGCCCCAGGTCCTAGGCCTTGAGGTAATAAACAACCCTTGAAGAAAATACAGTTTTCTTCCAGAGATACTGCATTTGCATTTTCCCATTCATTAGCCTCTGTCTTCTTCACTGCCTGAAATGCTGCGATACCGCAATCGCGTATTCATGATTGATTTGGGTTATTGGGGAATGTGCTGGAAAGGAGACCAAGTGCCCGTTGTGGCAGGTCTAATAGATTTGATAATAATTGGGATGGTTTTCGCAACAGAAGCTGAGAGAGTCCTGTGGCTGCTGTGGGTTGTGCCTACAAGGCACAATTAGGTGTGTTATGGCGTGTGGGTGCGACTGTAATTGTTCACAGCTGCGTGCACAATGAAGACCAGCCTTGGGCAGGCTTCATTTCTTGCTCAGCCTTTTCTGCCAGACTTTTTTTTTTTTTTTTTTTTTTTTTTTTTTTTTTTTTTCCCCACTTCTGGCAATACTTCCTGCCTTTGAGAACAAGAAAGGGGGCACAGGGTGCTTTTCAGCTGCTCTCAGGAGCAGGAGGTGAAGCTCTGCTCTCTGGAGAAAGGTACTGGGCTCTTATAGATAGCTCCTTGACTATAGGAAAGCCCCAACTAGAAGTGAGGCAGGATTTGCATGAGGTTCATATCTGCTGTCCTAGGACAGCAAAGACACAGAAAAACTCAGCTATGGCTATTCTGGGAGCCATGAATAAGAAATTCTTCCACCTTAACAGACACCTAGTGTCCTCAAGTGGCCTAGTACATGTGTATCATCCTTCATCTGGAAAGATCATTTGAAGCACAAAGGCTAATGGTGATGTTTCCCCAGGTGCCCAGGCTTCATCCTCTCTGATAGGACCACATATCATGTTGCCAGATCACGCTAACCCTTGTCAGCATTAGTACATGATCTGGAAACTTTTCCTTATAGGATTGACCTGGCAAGCACACCCACAGAACAACCATTGGTTCTCACCTGGTAATAATTACCAGCTTTCTTTACTCATTTTCCAAAAAATTAACAATTCTCTATCCCATTATAAAGCCCACCAACAATCTGTACCCTTCAACCCCTACAGTGCCTATGCAACATCCTTATTCATTCTTGTGCATCTCACTCCTTCCTCTGTGAGCTTCCTTGATCCCTGCATAAAGGTCATCCGGAGAGAGCTTTGAAAATATGTGCAATGTATTTGTACTTTTCAATAAAGGAAAAAACAAAACAAACCAAAACCCCCACACAGAAACATTGCATACCTGACACTTCAAGAATTCAAGGATTCTCAGAAATGTCAGGTAAAGGGAACATCTGGAGGTCATCTAGTCCAAATACATGTTTACAGCAGGACTGTTGCCTGTACTAGACCAGCTGTAATTACTGATCTGCTTTTCCACCTCCCTGTAATCTGCATCAGGATCAAGTTTAAGCTTTCTTATTCCTGCAAGCCTTTAACATTTTTAATAAAAGTTTAATAAAGCCCCATCAGTGCTATTCTATGTTCATCAGGCTTCTGCCACTCCTGTGTCTCTTGCACAGTTTCTTGCACTATCAGTCTTTTTTCAGGACTTTTCAAGACTGCCTTTGAACACATGCGTGTCTTTGTTCCCTGAAATAATTTTGGACAGGCATATATGACAATAGGAATGTTTCTCCTATTTTTCTGCATTCTTTAATAAACAGGGTTAAGCAAAGAAAAGCATTTCGTTATAACTTGCCCAGAACCTCAGAGGCTATGTAGAAAGATCCATCCCTGCTACATCTTAAATAGTTTATAGACAACATAAAGGCATGAATAACATATTAACCACTACCCAGACTGATTCTGCTTCAGGGAAATCACTGGGGATACAAGCAGCAAAAGACACACCTATATTATCTCTGAAGCTAAATTTAGATTGAGCTGCATCTCTGCCTATTTCTTCAACCCATTTTCCCCTCTTGAAGTGCAATAAATATTTCTCCTGGAGCACATGGATGTCACTCAGTGTGTTCTCTGTTTAATTTAGCCACTATGAAATCCAATTTTATGATCACTAGCATTCTGACTAGGAACACCCACAGACAGGACTGTCAGAACCCGCCATCCCTGACACCCAGCTGTTCAGTTCTACATTTGGAGGGATCTTGGAGAAACCCCAAGAACTTCCTGTCTCTGAGAAGTTATGACATGGTGCCACCTCAAACCGGGTCTGGCTTTTTGACACGGCTTCAAAAGGGACATGGGAGATTCCCTCTCAGATGTAATGGAGGCAAAAGAGAGGATGATTTCAGGCTTAATATCCTAACTGGATGAGCCCATAAGCAATTTGGGGATGAATTTACTGATCAAGTGTTGCAGTATCCAGTATGTCTGACCAAGATGCTTAGTCCCGCCACCAGTATACCGATAGGAAGAGTGAAAATAAATATGTTTGAAAACTATAAGGCTTTTGGATATGAAAATGACTCAATTTAAACAATTAACCAAAGTTTGCAATTTGAGTGAAATAGTGCTGCTGATAAGGTAGCTTTTTAACCCCATTTGTGGAGGTTAAACTAAGTCTGTACAGCTGAGCTCAGCTGAGCTGATCTGGTGGATGCTTGTCCGAAGAGCAGCAGTCTGTCTCTCTCATCTCTCTTCTCCTTTTTTCCTTTTCCAGTTCACCATGACTGCTAAACCTGCTCCCTTCCTTACATCGGCTCTAGTGCTCCTCTGACTGCATGTTGAGCAAGTTCAGCTGGATGATCTAATAGAAAACTAATTTAATTCAAGGAAAAAAACAAAAACAAACAAACAAACAAAAAAAAACCACACACACAATTTTCTGACTATTTTCAAGTTGAATGGGCTCAGTACAGGGTCAGAAGAGAGCAATGGCCACATCAATGGGAGGGAACTACAGCAAGCTGGAAGGACACATACAGGGAGAGAGTCAAGAGGAAAGGAAAAAGGGGAGCAAGGCAGTCCCTTTAGATATTAGATTTGTTCAGCTGCTTTGTCGAATCACATCACCAGGTGGGCAGCTTGGTGACAGCTTTCAACCCCCTAGTAGGCTTTATGCAGTGTTCTAAATACAGTTATCAAATTGCTTAATCTTTATTATAATGTAACCCCAAACTTGTTAACCTGAATTAATGAACCTATACTAAATATACATTTTATTTCTTTTTTTTTTTTTCTATTCTTACTGATTTTTGGCTCTATCTTAATGAGTTCTTTGTAGATCTCTTAGGAATAAAAAGCTGTTATCTTTGGACATCTCTGTGAAGACCCAACAGACCTGTTTCTGAAGGAGACTCTGGATCCTACCAGACCATTGCTAGTCCCAGTATCAAAACAGCAGCTCACAGATTTTCTAGGAAAGGCAGAACTAACAATCCAAAGAGGAATTTTTTTTAAAAAAGCTTTTTATTTTAATCTTCAAATTAAATCTAGAAACATTTTTTCACCAGCTTTCCTCAAGAAATAATGACATGCCTGGGGACCTCTTTTGGTAACTATTCTCCTTGGTACTGCAACAGAAGTATCATTAGGCTGTTGGCTGTGTACACAGGACACCAGCCATAGGCTAGTTCTGTGTGCCACATTGATATGATATGAAGAAATATCCAAGCTAATTTTGAACTAGTACAACTACTTAGTCCTACTTTGGCTAACATAATTCATTAGTAACAAAGATATGTTGCTTCTAGTACCCTGGTGAATTGTTGTTTAACCCTGGCAGGCAGCTCAGCACCACCCAGCTGCTCACTCACCCTCCCTAGCTGGGATGGGAGGGAGATTTGGAAGGTAAAAGTGCGAGAACTGGGTTGAGATAAGGACAGTTCACTATGTAAAGCAAAAACTGTGTGCACAAGCAAAGCAAAATGAGGAATTCATTTGCTGCTTCCCATCGGCAAGCAGGTGTTCAACCACTCCCAGCAAAGCAGGGCTCAGCACGCATAACAGTTTCTTAGGAAGACAAATGCCATCACTCCGAACATCCCCCCTTCCAAAAATCTAAAACACAGCATCATACAATCCTCTATGGAGAAAATTAACTTTATCCCAGCCAAAACCATGACATGAATTTATGCAAAGATATATGAAATTTTTGATACCTTATTGTGACAAATGAATATTGCTATCTCATTTTGACAAATAAGTACTCACTCTGATAAACAAGAATGACAAGAAACGATTTTCTCTCTTGGGACAGAAAAAATCTTCATTGTGTTTGTGGTTTTTTTTTTTCCAGCTTTCAGGGTGTAGAAAGCTAGTATTAACTGCTGGCAAAAAAATTCTGAGAAAAGCTGTGTATAAAATTCTCATCTAATATACTCACAAGCCATGTACAAAGAAAGGAAAATAAGATGAAAGATGATCATTTAGTGTTTTATGGCATCACATACATTCTCAGAAACTCTTCAGTGTTCCCATGCCTGTTGAAGTAATACAAGGACTTTAAACATCATTAAATGATACTCCTGGAAAAGCACGCAAATTATTTCTTCTTATCTTCTTGTCTAGTCCCAAATCATGCATCTGCATAAGTGCTTTTAGGTAAGAGGAAATGGCAAAAACAACAACAGTTTTCTTTTCTTTTGATTTGAGATATTTATTTATTTTGTCTGTTGTACGATAGCCCAAATTTGGATATAAACAGTTATGTGCCACTTAGCATACACAGCTGTGTTTATTTTAGCAGACAAGCCATTCTCTGTTCTCTGAGTTTCTTGCATATAATGTATCCATGAATTTGGTTCCCAGGGGAACAGAGCTGTGAATCTCAAAAGCTGAAATCAACAGCTGAGATGAAAAATGCTAGGAGCAGAATGACCACCTCACAGGACAGAGAGGGCTAATCCTCTTTGATTGGGTTTGGATTTGCTTTCAGGGAGTGTATTAGTGAACAGCTTTAGAAGCCAGAATATTCACTGAGGTGACTGACTGTGTATGCAAATACTGAAGGAAAGTGAATTTTCCGATCCTGGAATTATCCCATGAACACTTGATGCTTGGTGAGAGGTTCTTCTAGGCTAGGGAACAGAAACAATATTGTTGGACCTAGATGAGCTGCTGTGGTGAAGCAACATGCCTCAGGTTTCCAAAATCAAGTCCTCTCAGCTAACTCATCTTAAAGAATCCTTAGACCATTTCCAGAGATACACACCAGATGAATTTAAACTGCTAAAATTAAGTCAGAGACAACTCTTTTTATAGGTATCTCCCAAAATAGAGAGTACAGGTACATGCCGCTGGGCTTATTTAAATTATAACTGTGTGTATGTAGATGAGGTGAAAAAGTCAACTGGAAATTTATTAAAGAAAACCTAAAATAGCAGACATCGCTGATCACATGTTCAGAAATTACTTGTACAGAACATGTCCCTGGAGGGAGCTGTGATTATCAGATACTGCAGAAATGCACCTCTTTGTATGAGCAAAACATTAACGCTGAAGTATTTTCAACTGGACAAAATCCTAAAGTGTTCCATATGCAAAATGTTTCTCAGCAAAGTTTCAATAGTGAATGGCCCTGATTAGCTCTTAAGACAGGCTGTTTGACCCAGATACCTAAAAGAGATATCTGAGGTGGTAGGATGAACTGCCTTGGTATCTGTCTCTATTAACTGTGAGAGAAGCTTGCACAACTATAAGAAGGGCATGCACAGTTTAGCCTAAGTGTATAATTGTCAGTAAACCAATGCTAATTGAACTCTCTGGGCTTTTTAAGAGTCAATAATCACTAAATCCCTGCATCTTTCATCTCACTAAGAAGTAGACTAGATTTGGTCTACATATATTTACCATTGCTATTACCCTAAAGACAAATCCTAAAGCCTTTGTTTAGTGTACACTACTATATCTTTGTTTTAGCAAGTTCCTTCTAAAATATGATTTAGTGAAGTACTGGGAATTGGTAGAAGTTGGCTTAGAACTAAAAACAAAACCAACCAAAACAAAACAAAGGCAGTGAAGGAGACATGTTCTTGATGGATGTAATTCATATTTTCCAAGGCTAGTTGAAAAAAAAAATCTGTCAAAACTTGAATTTAGAATACTTTTTTTTTTTTTTTTTTTTTTTTTTTTTTTTTTCCTGAAAGGGGAGGCTTTCCCACACATAATATGTATTATTGTTTGGAAAACTGAGAGGCTAAGAATCAAAACTTGGAATGAAGAATTGGCCAAGAGTATTTCAGGGTACGTGTCACTAGCGTTCCTCAGCAGTGCAGCAGAACAGATTCCTCGTGTGCTTATACTTTTCCATTTCTTGGCTATGCAGGTGCACATTACGTTTCTCAAAATGCGCCTTTGGCCATACAATCCTTCATGAGCTTCTTGAGCCATTTTCCTCTCCAAGATGAGACACTGTGGGAAATATAACCCAGCTCAAAGAGAAAAAAAAAATAAAAAAGGAGTATATCTGGCCACTGAACCACAGTTCACATAAATCATCTCTGTAACATTTAACAAGGGATTTTTCTCTCAGTTGAAATATTTGAGATATTATTTTCTTTGAAAATTCAAGATTTCTTATGTGACACAAAAAGCCATTTTCCCACCACCAGTAACTTTTATCCTATTCCCTCTACTGCAGTTTTATTCCAACTTTACTTAATCATTTCTAGGTGCCAACTTTGCTGTTTTGCTCTCACTATAAATGATGACTTCTCAAGGACCTGTCTCCTGGAACCATGAGAGTGCCTCAGCATTTCAGCTTTCATGTATGAAAAAGGAATTTTCCAAATCAGGTATTGTTGGAGAAAAACATGAAATAAAGATCTGATTGTGTCCTAACTGCCTGAAAGATGAGATAGAGATTAAAATTTATAAAATTGAAAAACTAAAAAAGAATGTTGTTTTATTATACACTTCTGCAGTTCCTTCAGTGATATTTCTTACCAAAGGCAATATTTTAGTATTAGCCTAAGGTAGCTAAGAAGTAATTTTATCAGTGGAAACCAAGAAGTTACCCACATGAGTGATGACTCCTTTGCTGGAGCTATTGGACAAGAGAAGTCAAATCCCGTGGTGGCTACTTTATTAATGGGTATAACACACCCTTTTTAAAAGAGACAGTTGTCAGATTGTTGGGTGATTTACGACATCTGTGAAAAGCATTTTTCTAATTAGTAACTAAATTTAGACCGTGGTGCCTCAGATGCTCCGCAGCATGCCTGACGCATAATAATATCCCTTTAAAAGATGTCTTTGTCTCATGCCTATTTGCGCTGTGATTATCAAGCAAGAATAAAGCACTTTTGGCAGGTGTTTTTGTTTCATGATAAAGAGTTGGTAGCCTTGTGAATTTAAGTGTATTTTTTATGCTCACATAACTCATTCAAATCTATGCTGCAGGAAAACTTTGTGGTTGTGCACACACAGGAAAAGGCAGATGAACTCTCACGATGCCCTTGCTTCACCAATTCTGCAATTAAACCTCCTGCTGTTGACAAACAGGACCACACTGAAACTATCAGACCCACCTGCAAGGCTCTTGGTGCTGTGCTACCCAGTCAGTGCCTCAGACAGTATCAGAGATGTGGAGGAACACACATTAAATATGACATTTGAGAGTAATACAACCCATTAAGGCAGACAGTGCTGGCTTTGGAGGGGGCTTGACAGCTAATAAAGTGATCAAAGTTGCTTTGATATGCCTCATTTTAGCTTACACAGCTGAGTTCTTTTACAGGCGGCAGAGGTGATGAGAATAGTGGTCTCTTGTGTCTTCCTGAGGGAGGGATCAACAAACAGCAATAGCTCGTGCAAGCGACACAGTGATGCAGCGTTTCCTTTTTTTTCTGTATTTTTTTTAACTCAAATTAAATGAAAGAACAAATAATTGCAGATTGGGAAATAAATGTAACTGAACATCCTTTTTCATCTTTTTTTTTAATTTTTTCGGTTGTTCTAATCACTTTTTTTTTTTTTTTAATGAAATTGTACGAGAATGAACACCACATTGCAAACATTAACCCTTCAGCAGATTAATTGCCAGTATGTGTTTCAGCAGACTCTGCAGTTTTACTCTTCGCTACTAGGGAAATGTGTGCCAGTCTGTCTTCTTTCAACTGGAAAGGGATGGGATTTTTACGTTAGTAAGAAATAATTTATGAATGTATTATATTTGCAGTGTTTTTCTGAAGCATCATAACAGAGTTATATAGTCTCTGCCAACTACACAAGCTAGTTATAAGTCAAATCTATTATAAAAATGTTTCTTACAAAAGATGTAACAGAATTATGCATTAAATCGGACTGGCACACAGATGTTTAAAAACAACAGTTGAAATTTTAAATCTCAATGAAAAAAACAAGGCATTTTCTACTACACAGAGGCAATGTCTGATGTTCTAGCGATGTTTAATATCTTATATGTCCATAGCAACTTCCATCACTCAGCGCTAGACATTTGCAAATTAAGCAGCACATATGAAATCTTATTATCCACTGCAGGAGTGATCAGCTTAAGGCAATGGGGTATGGCAGCCACATCAACCCAGATTTCCTAAGAGTGTTTTGGAAAACCTCTGAAATCATGTGAGATATTACAAATGCTACCCAGATTTTATTTATTTTTATTTATTTCTTTTCATGACTTTTAGTGTGTTGTTCCCAAAGATGCTGGAGATAACAAATGGTGATACTGATAACTATTTCTGTCTGGATGAATAGTGCCACGAGTGTGCAGGCTATCGCAGTTTAGCTGTGAAGCCCTCAGCAGGACCCTGAAGACATCGCAGAGACAGGGGTAGGGGCAGAGGATAAGATAAACCAAAACAATATCCAGGGAGCCACACAGAGGGGCTCTTGATTGCTGCCTACATAGTTCAGATTCCAGGCTCTGTGAGCATCCTCTTTGCCAAAATACTCCACTGAGGAAACCAGCATTGTGAGAGAGTCCTGGAAAAACAGGAAGCCAGAAATAAATGTTTTACATCTGATTCTTGGCTCTGCTTCTGTGTCCTTACTTCTTTCCTGAGATAACTTGAGACAGGCCTGCTTTTGGTGGATGAATGGCTGGCTTTGAGGGTCCCGGGCTGACTTTAGACCTCTGACTAAGTGGCATAGCTCATTCTGTGAATGTATGTACAACCACCCAGATATTTTCCATGATGTTTTTTTCCCAAGAAGAGTCAGAGGAAAACTATTTGGCTTGAGTAATTTTTTGTCTTTTCCTACTCTGTCTTTTTTTTCTATGGAGAGAATAAGGATGAGAGGGGGGTCAGATACGGCCTTTCACATTCTTTTGGTCTTTTTTCTTATGATATGATTGAGTGCAACAGGCTGAATCAAAGTGAGCAAAAAGTAAACACGGGGTCATTTTCCAGCTGAATATCATCCAGAGAAAGATTCAAAGTCAGGAGTAGACTTCTGAGTGAGTGTACCACCATCAAACACAATGCTGTTCCCTGGCGTACTTCAGCCCTTCAATGAGCTTTTACTGTTTGACTCTTAAATTTCTCTCTCAAACTTTTCTCGTGCCTGCAAGTTTGCTGCACTCTTTGGGCAAGGCTGCCTTTATTCACCCCATTCAGTACTCTGCCTTTGCCCCACCTCTCCAGAAAATCCTTACCTCCTCTTTTGTCCTTTTTCTCCCCTCTCTACAGCGCTTGAGCACTTCAGCTTCTCCTCAAGATGTCACCAGTCTTCAGCTTTTCAGATTTCAGAAACTGCTGTTCTTTGCAGTCTGCACCCCAGTCCTCCTTCAACCCCGAGCTATGAGGAGCTTTCTGAGGCTGCAGCTCTTCTGCCAGGAGATAAACACGTGTATTTTTCTATGACTGGAAGCAATGTGACAACTCTTGTGGTTCTCTTGTCAGAGCACCAGGGATTGTGGACCGCTAAGGTCTGGCTATGGTTTCTAATGGTGTGACTCATTTGATGCCAGCAATGAACATGAAAGGCCAAGTATGGAAATGGCAAGCCATCATATCCATTAACTTGTGAGATATCTGTTTTATATTCAAAATGAAAGATTAATTGTAAAAATGTATGGAGATATGGCTGAATACACTCACACCTCATGTACATAAACCCTTTGTTCTTGTTAGATATGTCCTTCCCTGTCTATACAAGTCCAAAGGGGAGCTCATTTAGGTTTCTTCCCTGCTGCAGGTGGAAAGGGGGAAAACAAATTAGTCTCTCCCGCCTGCTGAGGACCCCTCCTTGACAGGAAGCAGTGTTGATGTTGATTTAATGTTTAGCCAGTGGAGGACTCTAGGATGTGCAGGGTGCAAACTCAGTGGAAAAGGCAAAGTAACAGCCTGAAAGCCTGGACTAGACAGCCATGCTCAAATGCTCTCACAATACTAATGTAAAATAATTACTTCATATTGGCTCTTACACTTCACAAAGAAGCAGTTGGTCAAAAATGTAGGCAAATACATCTGGAGAAGAATTGTGAGCATGTTGCCTACTGGTTTTGAGTTGTCTGCCAAGTCAGGAGATTAAGTTTTCCTCATCTTTAGTAAAGCAAAATAACTGGTACACAAAATAGTCACAGAGACAATAATTAGGGAATAACAATCCCTAGCTCATTAACTTCAAAATTCAGAGGTAAATGTTAAATCATCAAATCACTTCTATTGAAAAATGGGAACCTTCCAGAGCAGTTTTGCAAAGGGAGGTGCTTGTCTGTTAAGATCCCAGTAAGAAAAACATACAGACTCTGTAAAATACTATTTAAAAATCTGTTTATTAGAGCTAACAATATAAAGAAAAGGGAATATATGAGAGAACAATATATATCTTATATATGAAGAGAACGTTACAGATTTTATAGATTTTTGCCCCTCTAGCTGCTGGAAACCCCTAGTTGTGCAGCATTGAATTGCTTCCAATCCACACACAGACCCTGCTAGTAGAAAATATTGCCCCATTTTGATTATTTGAGCTACTACATGATTTTCTTACATGAAAGCAATTTTACACATATCTACCATCAAGCAAAAAATATGTTTGCATGGGAACTTATTGCTGCACTTTAAGGTAAAGGCAAAGACAACACAGGTGGTGTAATCACCAGGTCTGAGAGGGAGCTGCCTGCAGACTCCTGTTACCATCACCCAGAGTTTGTCTTGTGGGTGAGGGAGATGTGCGGCATGGCACAGGCCTGAAGGTGTTGTCATACGCTCAGCACAGCACAGACCTGGGTCTACACAGATTCATTGTTACATGGATCACTCATATCTTGATGTATAATGGTCTTCTGTTTGGGATCACTACATTCCCCCTGCCTTGATATACATACAGTTGACTTTTCTTAAAAGTTACAGACTGAATTAGAGAGCTGTTTGGCTACTACAGAGATTCTCATACACAAAGCTGTCCCGCAAATAATAATAAACAAAAATAACAACAAGTAAAACAAACACTGGTTGTAACAATATGTGTAGAACAACAATGACATTAGGGCTGGGACCACCAGAGATGTCCTGCCATTCCCTTTGCCCCTTCTTCCGTATGACAGTAATGGTGCAAACTTCACCATGCAGTCCAGTTGCTTGTGTGATGTAGCAGACAGGGAGCTTTGGCGCAGCTGATGGGCAGGGACATCTGGCACTTTGTGTGCGTTGATATACAGCAGGCAGCGAGGTATGGTGGCAGCATGAGGCTTCACAAAAGGGTTTTACATGAGAAAAACAAATGCATTTTTAGGTACAACCTAGGAATTTAAGTCTCCTCAAATATCATTACTACAACTTTTAGTTCTGCATAGTGACCACTGTCCTTCCCCTACTTTGATTAACTGGACTAAAGACCTTCTTCCACTTCTATCTTGTATTTGGCTGACCCATCCATGAAACAGGCACACTGTCTCTTCTCAGAGGTGAGTGGAGGGACTTTCTGAGCCCAGTCAGGACTTAATGGCTCAGGGTTAGGTTGAGTTGCATTTGACAGCCCTATTGGGCTATTTTTTCCTGCAAGGTACTGATTTTCTGGGTACCTGGCTTTGCCAGCATGGAAATATATCTTTCCCATCTTACAGCATGGGATTGTTGTGCTCTCCACGGATTGCTTTTGCTGTTTTGCTCTCCCACAGTGTCCATGACACTTTCCCATGCCTCCCTGACATCCTCCTGCTCAGTGGGTGCAGTCAGCAGGGTATCACCAGCGTAACAAGACAGCCCACACTTTGGGGACAGGCAGCCCTCCTCCGAGGGCTGAGCCACTGTCCCCTGGCAAGGTGTGGGGCTGTGTCCATCTCCCCGAGGCAGCACCAAGGGGTTTCCCAGGAGAAGGCAGGCTGGCCCTGGGACTCCCCAGCACTAGGGATGCCAAAGGAGGTGTGTGCCAAGTCGCTGACAGCAAGCCAGGTGTTCACCCCAGCCTCTGACTGCTCTGGCAGGGTGACACAGCAACAGCAGCCCATGGGAGCAGATGTGCTCCAAAGCTGGTTACCAGCGTTCCCACACCAGGACCCAGACAGTTTCTTGACAGGCCAAATAGGGCTATTAAAGGCAAATGTGTCCTCTGCAGCCCCCCTGCTTCTCACAATGGTTTGATAGTCTGAGAAGAGCACAGCTAACAGAGGCAGCCAGCAGACGTAGCAGTTTGAGCAGCAATGTGTTACAGGGTCAGGCTGGGATGGAGTTAACCTTCCCCACAGCATCCCATATCGTGCTGTGCTCTGCTCTTGTGGCTAGAACAGCCCTGATATTACAACAATGAGCAGTGCAGACACAGCACCAAGGGTGGCTCTCCAGTGCCTACCCTCCCAAAGCCAGTAGGCTGGGGTTGGCAGGAGGTGGGAAGGGGACATTGCCAGGAAACCTGACCTAAACTGACCAAAAGGATATTCCATACTGTATGATGTCATGCCCAGCAATAAAAGCCGAGGGGGGGACTCTCTATGAAACCATTGGTCTTCTGAAACAACCACTATGCATATAGAGGCCTTGCTTCCCAGAAAGTGGCTGGACATTGCCTGCAGTTGGGAAGTAGAGGATAATCATTTTCTCCTTTTGCTTCCACATGACATATGCTTTTTTTTTTTTTGTCTCATTTTTTTTTTCCCATTTTTGTTTCCTTTATTTAAACTGTTCTTTGTATCAACACATGAGACATTTATCATCATATTTTTCCCCCTGTTCTCTTGAGGAGGGGGAGTGATGTAGTAGTGTGGTGGACAATAGGTGTCGATCAGTGTGAAACCACCACACAGTGTCTGGGCTCTGCATCTTTGAAACCTTCTTAAGATCTACTTGACCTTCTGGAGATTAGTACAAACCATTTGACACTGTCCCACGTGATATCCTTGTCTCTAAATTGGAGAGACATAGCTTTGACAGATGGATCACTCAGTGGTAAGGGATTGGCTGGATGGTCGCACTCAAGGAGTTGCAGTCAATATCTCAACATTCAGGTGGAGACCAGCGATGAGCGTTGTTCCTCAGGGGTTGGTACTTGTACCGGTGCTGTTTAACATCTTTGTCGGTGACATGGCTTGACAGCACCTTCATCAGGAATGCAGATGACACCAAGCTGTGTGGTGCGGTCGAAACGCTAGAGGGAAGGGATGCCATCCAGACAGACATGGGCAAATTTGAGAGATGGGCCTGTGTGAACTTCATGAGGTTCACGTCTTGACGAAGCAATTGGCTCTGGGGAAGACGTGTTCTTCTGTGGAACAGGGGATCGGGACAGGCAGGGCTTTTTTTCCGGCATCGAGGCCACTCGAAGCAGCCGAGGGAGCCACCAGGGCCCAGCAGTCCTCGCGAGGGAGGTTAAAGAGGTGTAGGCAAAGCCAGTAGTGCCCCTCTAGGCTGATGTTCAAAAGCAGCCTAGAGGGGCTGCTTTATCGACTATCTGGATGAGGAGATCAAGTGCACCCTCAGTAAGTTTGCAGATGACACCAAGTTAGGTGCATGTGTCGATCTGCTCGAGGGTAGGAAAGTTGCGCCAGGGGAGTTTTAGGTTGGATATTGGGAAAAAATTCTTTACTGAGAGGGTTGTTAGACATTGGAACGGGCTGCCCAGGGAAGTGGTGGAGTCACCATCCCTGGAGGTCTTTAAAAGACGTTTAGGTGTAGAGCTGAATGATATGGTTTAGTGGAGGACTTGTTAGCGTTAGGTCAGAGGTTGGACTAGGTGATCTTGGAGGTCTCTTCCAACCTAGACAATTCTGTGATTCTGTGAAAGGTTCAACAAAGCCAAGTGCTAGGTCCTGCACCTGTGTCAGAGCAGTCCCAAGCACAAATACAGGCTGGGTGGAGAATGGATTGAGAGCAGCCCTGAGAATGACCCAGGGGTGTTGGTTGACAAGAAGCTCAACATTAGCTGGCAACGTGTGCTTGAAGCCCAGAAAGCCAACTGCATCCTGGGCTGCATCAAAAGAAGCATGTCCAGCAGGTCAAGGGAGGTGATTCTCCTACTCTGTTCTGCTCTTGTGAAGCCCCACCTGGAGTCCTGCATTCAGCTCTGGGGTCCCCAGCACAAGAAGGACATGGACATGGACATTATAGTGCGTCTAGAGGAGGGCCACAAAGATGATTGGAGGGATGGTGCACCTCTCCTATGAAGATGGACTGAGAGAGTTGGGATTGCTCAGCCTGGAGAAGAGAATGTTATGGGGAAAACCTTATAGCAGCTTTCCAGTACCTAAAGAGGCCTATGGGAAAGCTGGGGAGGGACTCACAGAGAGTGTAGTGATAGTGTGGTGGTTTTTACCTTGCCCTTCTGGCAACATTAACCCTTCTGCCCAACTACGGGCCTGCATCTCAGCTTTGGAGAAACTGTTCCAGCAGGTTCACCACCTCAAAGAACATATATCTTCCTCCTCACTTAGACAGAGTAGTATTTCAGCTATTAAGAGTCAGCATTTTCCTGCCCAAGGGAAAGAGTACCCAGGACACACACCACATGGCACGCTGTGATTTTATCTGCATGACCACAGGGAAGATAAGAGGAAGTAGGATGGTGAACCTACCTCGACCCTAGACACTTGGGTATATGAACTGCAAGGAAATACAGCAGAAAAAAGGAGGTTTCCTAGAAAAATTGCTGTTCCAGTTTCTGTTGGGCAGGCCCCCAGAGGGAGCAGAAGGGCTAATGTTTCTCCTGACCTAAACCAACCAGAGGGATATTCCATACCATACGATATCACACACAGCAACAAAAGGTGGGAAAGGGGAAGGAGAGGGGGGGCTCTCGTTACAGAAACGACTGTCCTCCTGAACAACCGCTATGCATATTGAGGCCCTTCTTCCTAAGACATGGCAGAACATCGCTTGTTGATGGGAAGTAGAGAGTAATTTATTTTCCCTCACCATGCTTTTGCACAGCCTTTGCTTATTTTATTTTTTTTTCCCTCTTCCTTTTCTCATTTAATTAAATCATCTCAACCCATGAGTTTGTTTGTTTGTTTTCTTTCCAATATACGTTCTTCTTCCCCTCTTCTTCTAAGGAGGGGGAGTGAGACAGCGGTTGTAATGGAGTTCAGCTGCCCAGAAAGGTAAAAACCACCACAACAGGACAAGGGGTAATGGCTTTAAACTAAAGGAGGGTAAGTTTAGGCTGGATGTTAGGAAGAAATTCTTCACTCAGAGGGTGGTGAGTCACTGGAACAGGTTGCCCAGAGAAGCCGTGTATGCCCCATCCCTGGAGGTGTTCAAGGCCAGGTTGGATGGGGGTTTGAGCAACCTGGTCTAGTGGGAGGTGTCCCTGCCTGTGGCAGGGGGGCTAGAACTAGGTGATCTGGTAGGTCAGTACAAGATGGAAATAGTTACTGTAGCAAGTTCAGAGGAGGGTTATGAAAATGATTAGAGGACTGGAACAGCTGTCCTATGAGGATAGGCTGAGAGAACTGGGCCTGTTCACCCTGGAAAAGAGAAGACTGAAGGAAGATATCATCAATGTATATAAATATACATTCAATCACAGACAGGACATGCTAACAGCACCAGCTTGGCAGTTAGCACAGGCAGTTTGTGCGGGGCAGTTCAAGCGGGGCAGGGAGAAGAACCTAGACCTCACCATGGTGGGCACCCGTTGCAGTGGGCGGTCCAAGGCGGCAACCCAAACGAAGGAGATGCTGCCTCTCTGGGCTCACATGGACACCCAGGTGGATCCCCTGAGGGGAGAGGTGGCAGTCCAGACAGGTGACTGTGGGGAACTCCGGAATCTGGAGGCCCATCTGGGCCATGACAGAGGAAGGCGCCATCACAGGTGCAGGTGTGCCCTGCTTCAGGGACTCCTCGAGCAGGTGGCTGGGCTGCAGTGAGAAATTGGCAGCCTGAGGGAGTCTCTGAAGGTGACTGATAAGAGGGGTCTCCCCACCCCTGCTGTTGCTCGGCAGCCCTCTCCTATGTCCTGACAAGGGGTAGAGGCTGCCCCCGTTGAACACATGCAGAAGAGAGGGCTAGACTGTCCGCAAGAGACAAGGGGCTGGAACCTTGTCTTGGCTCGGAGCAGAAAGAGACGTCTGTCCCCGACACCCACGGTGTCCCTGGGAAATAGATTTGAGGCGCTCAGGGAGGTTGTGGAAGAGGCTGAGGGTCTGGACAGTAGTCCGAACCCAGGAAGCAACCCCGAGAAGGGAGTCAAGATTGGGGGAAGTGCAGAACATAAGGATCAGGGCTGGATGGAGCACCGCATTGTAACCGGTGCCACAAAATAAGAGCGGAGAGTCCTGGTGATTGGGGACTCCTTGCTGAGGGGCACTGAGGCTCCTATCTGCCGCCCAAATAACAGAGCCAGAGAAGTGTGCTGTCTTCCTGGGGCACGTGTCAGAGACATTAGGAAGACTCTGCCATGACTCATTAAACCAGAGGACTATTATCCTCTCGTAGTCATTCAGGGTGGATCCTGGGAAGCTGCTATTAGAAAAATGTATATAAATATCTGAAGGGTGGGGGACAAAAGGATGTAGCCAACTTCTTCTCAGTGGTTTGTGGGGATAGGACAAGGGGCAATGGCTGCAAGTTAGAGCACAGGAAGTTCCGCACTGACATGCGAAAGAACTTCTTCATGGTGAGGGTGACGGAGCATATGAACAGACTGCCTCAGGAGGTTGTGGAGTCTCCTTCTCTGGAGATATTCAAGGCCTGTCTGGATGCCTACCTGGGCAGCCTGCTCTGAGGAACCTGCTTTGGCAGGGGGGTTGGACCCGATGATCTTTCGAGGTCCCTTCCAACTCCTACAGTTGATTCTGTGATGCTGTGATGCTGTGATTCTGTGATTTCTGTGATCCTGTGAAATATCTGAAGGGGAAGGTGTCAAGAGGATGGAACCATACTCTTTTCAGTTGTGCCCAGTGAGAGGATGAGAGGCAATGGGCACAAACAGAAGTACAGGAGGTTCCGTCTCAATATGAGGGGGCACTTCTTTACTGTGAGGGTAACAGAGCAATGGAAGAGGTTGCTCAGAGAGGTTGTGGAGTCTCCTTCTCTGGATATATTCAAAACTCACCTGGATGTCATCCTGTGCATGTGCTCTAGGAAATCCTGCTTGGCAGGGGGGTTGGACTAGATGACCTTCAGAGGTCCCTCCCAACCTCAGCCATTCTGTGATTCTGTGATCCTGTAATCTTCAAGGTCCCTTCCAATCCAAACCATTCTATGATTCTGTGAAGTGGTTTCCTCGATTTCCTGCATCGAGGCAATTCAAGACAGCTGAATGAACTGCCAGGAGCTGGCAGCCCAGGATAACCAGGATGGGCACACAGGGTGTGGTGTGGCAGTAGGGCATGGCACAGCAGATGGCACAGGCCATGCGAGTAGGAAGGGCAGAGTATCCCTCCTCGCTCAGGAGACTGGCTCACCTATCGGCTGCCTCTCAGACACCAAATATAGCCATGGTTTCCACTTGACAGAAAGCTCTTTACAAAAAGACTGTGGCAACCCATACTGAGTGCCCACCCCAAAATGTGGCTGTTAGGCCTCCAGCTGCAGGGATTGACTGAGCTTGTTGCTGTCAACAGGGTGTGGCAGAGATACCACCTGCGTGAGGTGTGAGCAGCTGCAGGATCTGATCAGGCTGGTGGCACAGTTCAGGGAGGAGGTGGAAAGATCACGGAGTGTGAGCAGGAGTTATACTGGTGGAGTAACTCCCTGCCAGGCCTGTGAGAAAGGCACGAGGGTGAAACACCCCAAATAGTTGTGGACCCCCTGCCCTGTCACTGTCAGGCAGAGGGAGGAGACTTAAGAGATACAGAGGGATGGAAACAGGTCCCTGCTTGGCATTACAGGCAAGCCCGCTCCCTACTTGGGGCGACTACTTAGAGGATCAGGGGCGCAGGTTGTGTTTTCCTCTGTCCTTCCGATAGGGGGGATCGAAGCTGAAAGGCGTGCTGTTCACATAAACTCGTGGCTTTGAGACTGATGTGACCAGCAGAACTTTGGGTTCTTTGATCACGGGAAGGTCTATGCTACACTGGGCCTGATGGCACCGGATGGGATGCGCCTCTCTCGGAGAGGGGTAAGGATCTTTGGTCAGGAGTTGGCAGGGCTGATAGATAGGGCTTTAAACTAGAGTCGAAGGGGGAAGGGGCTAAAACCAGGCACGCCGGTGAAGACCTAAGGGATGGTACGCTAGAATCAGAGGGGCTGTGTGCCAGTGAGGTCCTTCGGTCAGATCCACAAGGTGCTGAGTGTAAGGAGACGCACCTGAAGTGCTTCTACATGAACGCACGCAGTATGAGGAATAAAATGGATGAGCTAGAAGTCCTGGCCCAGTCCCGCAACTACGACATCATCGGCATAAGCGAATCCTGGTGGGATGAGTCCTGTGACTGGGGTGTTGCGATAGATGGTTACAGGCTCTTCAGGAGGGACAGGCAGGGTAGGCAAGGTGGTGGGGTGGCGATGTATGTGAAGCAGGGGCTGGACTGTGTGGAACTTCAGGTCGGCAATGGCAAAGTTGAGAGCCTCTGGGTAAGGATCAAGGGACGAACGAATAAAGGGGATGTCGTTGTGGGAGTCTATTACAGACCGCCTGGCCAGGACGACAGCGCCGATAGATTATTCTTTACAGAACTAAGAGAGGCCTCGAGATTAACTCCCCTTGTCCTTATGGGGGACTTCAACTTGCCAGATGTTAACTGGGAGTGCCACACGGCTGACATGAGCAAGTCCAGGAGGTTCATGAAGCACCTAGATGATAACTTCTTGGTGCAGGTGCTAACGGAGCCAGCTAGGAAAGGTGCCCTCCTAGACCTGTTGCTAGAAAACAGAGAGGGTCTGGTGGGAGATGTGGTGATTGGTGGCCGCCTCGGTCATAGCGACCATGAAGTGGTTGAGTTCAAAATTTACGGTGACAGAAGGAAAAGTGCCACCAAAACCTCAACCCTAGATATGGGGAAAGCGGACTTCAGGCTGCTCAGGGAACTAGTCAGCAAGGTCCCCTGGGAAACTGCTCTTGAAGACCTCGATGTCCACTAGTGCTGGTCATTCTTTAAGCGATGCCTCCTAGAAGCACAAGATCAGGCAATTCCTAAATATCGCAAGTCAGGCAGGCGGGGCAGGAAGCCGGCGTGGCTGACCAGGAACATTCTAATGGAGATTAGGCGGAAACAGAGAGTGTTTTGCTACTGGAAGGAGGGCCAGGTGTCATGGAAAGAATACAGGGATGCTGTTTGTGTTTGTAGGGAGAAAATTCGTGTGGCCAAAGCACACCTAGAGTTGAAGCTGGCTGTGTCTGTGAGAGAAAATAAAAAGTTTTTTTTTAGATATGTGAATGGAAAAAGGAGAACTAAAGAATACATAGGGCCGCTCCTTGATAGGGAAGGTCTCCTCACAGACAATGACATAGGCAAAGCAGAGACGCTTAATGCCTTCTTTGCCTCTGTCTTCAATGCCGATGATGGGCTTCGGGACCCAGGGTGCCCTGAGCTGGAGGACCGGGACGGTGGGGATGACAAACTCCCAACCGACCCTGAACGTGTGCGGGATTTGCTACTCCACCTGGATCCCTACAAGTCCATGGGTCCGGATGGGATTCATCCCCGGGTGCTGAAAGAGCTGGCGGACGTCATCGCGGAACCTCTCTCAATTATTTTTCAACGATCCTGGGAATTTGGAGAGGTCCCGGTAGACTGGAAGCTGGCAAATGTTGTGCCGATTTTCAAGAAGGGTCAGAAAGAAGACCCTAGCAATTACAGGCCTGTCAGTCTCACGTCAGTGCCTGGTAAAATCATGGAGAAGATAGTTCTCGAACTTATTGAGGCACACCTGGGGGACAAAGCAGTCATTGGTCCCAGCCAGCATGGGTTTGTGAAGGGTAGGTCCTGCCTAACTAACCTGATTTCCTTTTATGATAAGATCACCCGTATGGTGGACCAAGGGAAACCAGCTGATGTGATTTTTTTGGACTTCAGCAAGGCTTTTGACATGGTTTCCCATAGGATCCTACTGGACAAAATGTCCACCATACAGCTAAATAAAAACATCATACGATGGGTGAGCAATTGGCTAACGGGCAGGGCCCAAAGGGTTATGGTAAATGGGGCTGCGTCAGGCTGGTGGGCGGTCACCAGTGGGGTCCCTCAAGGCTCCATTTTAGGGCCGGTACTTTTCAATATTTTTATAAACGATCTGGATGTAGGAATAGAAGGTATATTGAGCAAGTTTGCTGATGACACCAAACTTGGAGGAGTTGTGGACTCGAATGAGGGTGGAAAGGCCTTGCAGAGGGATCTGGATAGGTTGGAGAGCTGGGCGATCACCAACCGCATGAAGTTCAATAAGAGCAAGTGCCGGGTCCTGCACCTGGGACGGGGAAACCCTGGCTGCACGTACAGACTGGGTGATGAGATGCTGGAGAGCAGCCTAGAAGAGAGGGATCTGGGGGTCGTGGTAGACAGCAAGTTGAATATGAGCCAGCAGTGTGCCCTGGCAGCCAGGAGGGCCAACCGTGTCCTGGGGTGCATCAAGCACGGCATTGCTAGTAGGTCAAGGGAGGTGATTGTCCCGCTCTACTCTGCGCTGGTGCGGCCTCACCTCGAGTACTGTGTGCAGTTCTGGGCACCACAGTATAAAAAGGACATGAAACTGTTGGAGAGTGTCCAGAGGAGGGCTATGAAGATGGTGAAAGGCCTGGAGGGGAAGACGTACGAAGAACGGCTGAGGTCACTGGGCCTGTTCAGCCTGGAGAAGAGGAGGCTGAGGGGAGACCTCATCACAGTCTACAACTTCCTCGTAAGGGGGTGTCGAGAGGCAGGAGACCTTTTCTCCATTAACGCCAGTGACAGGACCCGCGGGAACGGGGGTAAGCTGAGGCAGGGGAAATTTAGGCTTGACATCAGGAGGGGGTTCTTCACAGAGAGGGTGGTTGCACACTGGAACAGGCTCCCCAGGGAAGTGGTCACTGCACCGAGTCTGTCTGAATTTAAGAAGAGATTGGACTGTGCACTTAGTCACATGGTCTGAGCTTTTGGGTAGACCTGTGCGGTGTCAAGAGTTGGACTTGATGATCCTTAAGGGTCCCTTCCAACTCAGGATATTCTATGATTCTATGATTCTAAGAAGGAAAGAAGGGTAATTGTTGTAGATGAGTCCCTTCCGAGGGGAACAGAGGGCCAATATATGTTGCCCCTACCAGTAGGGCACACTCTTTGCTGGGTTAAAAACTGGCTGGACAGCCAGGCCCAAAGAATGATGGTGAATGGAGTGAAATCCAGCTGGCAACCGGTCACCAGTGGTGTTCCCCAGGGGTCAGTGTTGGGGTCCCTCCTCTTTAATATCTTTATTGATGATGTGGACAAGGTAATTGAGTGCATCCTCAGTAAGTTTGCAGATGACACCAGTCTGGGGGGAAGGGTTGATCTGTTGGAGGGTAGGAAGGCCCTGCAGAGGGACCTGGACAAGTTGGGTCAATGGGCAAAGGCCAATGGGATGAGACTCAACATGGCTAAGTGCCAAGTCCTGCACTTTGGTCACAACAACCCCATGTAGTGCTACAGGCTTGGGGCAGAATGGCTCAAAAGCTGTTTAGAGGAGAAGGAACTGGGGCTGCTGGTTGATGCTCACCTGAACATGAACCAGCAGTATGCCCAGGTGGCCAAGAAGGCCAACAGCATCCTGGCTTGTATCAGGAATAGTATAGCCAGCAGGAACAGGGAGGTGATCATTCCCCTCTACTCAGCTCTGGTGAGACTGCACCTCAAGTGCTGTGTTCAGCTTTGGGCCCCTCACTACAAGAAGGATATCGGGAGGGGATGGGGAGGGGACATTGCCAGGGCAGCTGACATAAACCAATCAAAGGGATATTCCATAACACCTGATGTCACACTCAGCAATACAAAGGGGGGCTTCCATGGGGGAGGGGGCTGTCCTCCTGAACAACCGCTACGCGTTTTGAGGCCCTGCTTCCTAAGACATGGCCAAACATCACTTGTTGATGGGAAGTAGAGAATAACTTTTTTTTTTTCTTTCTCTCTGTGCTTCCATACAGCCTTATTTTTTCTTTATTTTTTTTTCTTTTTCTCCCCATTCTCTTTCCCTTTAATTAAATCATTCTCATCTCAAACCTCGAGCTCTTTGTGTTGTATTTTCTCCTCCTTCCTCTTTGAGGAGGGGGGGGAGTGAGAGAGCGGTTGTGGTGGAACTCGGCTGCCCACCTGAGTAAAACCACCACAGTCCTTTTTTGGTGCCCAACATGGGGCTCAAGGGTTGAGATAACAGTAGAATTGATTCAACTATTTACAACTACCATACTTGCTAGTCACAACGTTCTGTTTGCTGTTAATATTTTTCTGTGTGTCTATGTTGTATGTAGTGCATTCTCTGTTCTCTTTTTTCCTCTATATCTGATCAGAGAATATGTTGAAATCTGTGTTTGGTTTCTTTATTGTGCTGTAACATGTTGGCCTTCAGTTTCATCTGGTACTCAGGCCCTGCACTGTTATCATTCTGGTCTCATGGAGATTATCTTTTTGGAAATATTAAGAATTACACCACCTTCTTTTTCTCTCCTAGCAGTCAATTTGTAAATAATATCAGGGGTGGTGCCTTCTTTTTCTCTCCCTGTGGGCTACTTGCAGCAGCCTTTGAGTATTTTGGATACCCTTGGTCAGATGTTATCCTTCTATTACTAGTTCTAGTGTTTGTCTTCCTCCCTAAGGTCAAACAATTTACTAAGAATATCATCCAAGGACCTGTCCTGAGACAAAGTAGTTGTGGGTGGCAAGGTGTGTGTGGGGATATGGGCAGGTACCTGTCATGGTTTTCTCCTCCAATGGTTCTTAACTTCACATCTGAATAAGTGCAAAATCCAAGAAAACTGGTAGAATGTTTGAAAGACATATGCCCTGACCCTGGCAATACCAGAGAACTCCACCAGCTTGCTGCACTCTTCTGGGGTCTGGCTTACGCCTATCAAGTGTCAATTAACACTTCCCAGCACCCTCAAGGGGATAGGGAAGTTTCTGAATTCGATGATGAGATAACACACACTGTGACCACCCCAGAGGACCAACCATCTGTGGTATCTGTCGCCCCTATAGTAAAGACAAAACAATGGAAACGGAAGTCAGATCGTTTAGTAAGGGAAGAAGCTCCTCCAAAGGATGAGAGAAAAGAGCAAGAGGCAGGCAGTTCTAAAGCAGTGTCATCTTGGCAACATCAGGGAGAAGAGACCAAAATCATAAATGAATCAAAAATCACTCGATCTCTATCCTTGAGTGAGTTGCGAGAAATACGAAAGGACTTCAGTCGTCATCCAGATTAGCACATCCTCACCTGGCTGCTTTGAAGCTGGGACACTGGGGCCAATAGCCAACAACTAGAAGACAGGGAAGCCAAGCAGCTGGGATCCCTCTCTAGACAAAGGCTCACTGATAGAGTAATTGGGAGAGAGGCACAGGTTCTCAGCCTCTAGAAGCGACTCCTGGCAGCTGTGAAAGAAAGGTATCCCCACAAGGAGGATATTGTATATCAAGTAAGCAAGTGGACCACTATGGATAATGTGGTTTAATATGGAGAATTCCCACAGGTCTCCAGTACCTGTGGGAATTAGCTGTGCTGGAGATGATTTATAGTGATTTGAACAATGCCCAGACACCTAAAGACCCTGATGAAGTCCAGTGCACAGCATCTGTTGAGGGATTTTTGAAACAGCAAAGATCCCATGGCTCGCCACAGCTGAGCAAACCAAGCTACCAGGACGACAATGAGAAGTTCCCATGACAGTGTTCCCACATCGCCCAATTGAGGAATTTAGAGAAATATTGTTGCCAGCCACTGGCTTGAAGGACAAGGTCTACGTGACTGCTAATCACAAAGGGGTTGTTTTCTTGCAGGTGGGGTTGCTTTCTTGTAGTTGTTTGTCTGAGTGCTTTTGACCAATAATCTTGTGTGAGACACTATCCGCCCCTGTTAAGTTCACTATAAAAATCAGGCTATTCGGGTAATAAAATGGAGCATGATCTGACCATATTGGTGTCTGTCGTGCTTTCGGCCGTTCTTCCTGCAACAAGCATCCATGTGGCGGAAGTTTGTACAGGCTGCACCCTCATAACATGCCAGCACACTGGCAGCAATGGACTGGGAGGAGGGGATGGGGCCAGCTGTGGATAATGTGTCCAACCAGCTTCATAAATACAAGGAAAATCTCTCTGCCCCAATACAGGCCTGCACTTCAGCCATGGAAACACTCTCCCAATGGTTAGAAGAACACATAACTTCCTCCTCACCTAGATGGAAGACTCTTTCAGCCATTAAGTGCCAGCATTCTCTGGCTCAAGCAAGGGAGAATCAGGGATGCACACCACAGGGTAATTTGTATGGGAATGGTGTCAAGCAGAGGCAGGGGAGGTTTAGGCAAGACATCAGGAAGAGGTTCTTCACCGAGAGGGTGGTCACACACTGGAACAGGCTATGCAGGGAAGGAGTCACTGCACCAAGCCTGTCGGAGTTCAAGAAGTGTTTGGAATGTGCAAACATGGTCACACATGTCAAACGTGCAGTCACATGGTCTAAAATTTTATGTAAACCTGTGTGGTGCCAGGAGTTGGACTCGATGATCCTTATGGGTCCCTTCCAACTTGAGATATTCTATGATTCTATGATTCTGTAATAGCTTAGTGGATAGTCGATAGCACATTTGCCGAGGCGATCGGCTCTGGGGCAGACGCGTTCTGCAGCGGAGCAGAGGCAGGGCTAATTTTTCCGGCATCGAGCCTACTTGAGGGAGCCGCCAGGACCCAGCAGCCCTCGTGAGGGAGGCTGACGAGGCGCAGGCGGAGCCAGCAGCGCCCCCTCCCCGGCCATTCAAAAGCAGCCCCTAGGGAGTGCGAGCGACCAGGAGCGCGGCGAACAGGGCGGGCAAACAGGGCATGGCGCGTCAGAAGGGAGTGGCGCGGCAGTTAGCGCGGCAGTTCGCGCAGGCAGGGCGAGCAGGAAGGGCGGCTCATACGAACCGCCCGCCCATACGAACACCTCCTTAACGACAGCCGTTAGCTAGGTGATAATGGTCTCCACCAGGCACGGTGTGCTCTCCAGGAAGTCGGTACACACCCAGAGCGACTACCCGTTAAAAAATGCAGCACATGCCTGGAGAAAAGGAGTCTCAGGGTTGACCTTATTGCTCTTTACAGATACCTTAAAGGAGGCTGTAGCGAGGTGGGGGTTGGTCTATTCTTCCACGTGCCTGGTGACAGGACGAGGGGGAATGGGCTTAAGTTGCTCCAGGGGAGTTTTAGGTTGGATGTTAGGAAGAACTTCTTTACCGAAAGGGTTGTGAGGCATTGGAACAGGCTGCCCAGGGAAGTGGTGGAGTCACCATCCCTGGAAGTCTTTAAAAGACGTTTAGATGTAGAGCTTAGGGACATGGTTTAGTGGGGACTGTTAGCGTTAGGTCAGAGGTTGGACTCGATGATCTTGAGGTCTCTTCCAACCTAGAAATTCTGTGATTCTGTGATTCTCTCTACAGCTACCTGAAAGGAAGTTGTGGGTCAGCCTCTTCTCACAGGTAACTAGCAATAGGACTAGAGGGAACAGCCTCCAGTTGCACCAGGGGAGGTTTAGGTTGGAAATTAGGATGCATTTCTTCTCAGAAAGAGCAGTCAGGCACTGGAATGGGTTGTCCAGGCAGGTGGTGAAGTCACCGTCCCGGGGAGTGTTCATGGAAAAGTTGGACGTGGCGCTTAGGGACATGGTTTAGTGGGCAACATTGGTAGTAGGGTGATGGCTGGACCAGGTGATCTTGAAGGTCTCTTCCAGCCTTAGTGATTCTATGATTCTATGACTGTGGGAGACAATAAAAGGGGCTTTTTAAAATATGCGAACAGAAAAAGGAGGACCAGAAAAAACATGGGTCCACTACTTGATGGGGATGATCTATGACTTGGTTGTCATCACTATGACTTGGTTGCCATCACTGAAACGTGGTGGGACCACTCCCATGACTGGAGTGGTGCAACAACTGGCTATAAGCTCTTCAGAAGGGACAGGCAGCACAGAAAGGGTGGTGGTGTGGCTCTCTATATTAAAGAGTGTTTTGATGTTGTGGAACTTGAGACAGGGAATGATAAGGTTGAGTCCCTATGGATTAGGATCGGCAGGTAGACCAACAAGGTAAGCATCCTGCTGGGGGTCTGTTACAGACCGCCGAACCAGGATGAGGAGATGGATGAGGAGTTCTGCAGGCAGCTGGCAGAAGTTGCGAAATCATCAGCACTTATTCTCATGGGGGACTTCAACTTCCCAGACATATCCTGGAAACACAACACAGCCCAGAGAAAGCAGTCTAGGAGGTTTCTGGAGAGCGTGGAAGATAGCTTCCTGACACAGCTGGTTTTTGAGCCTACCAGGGGTGGTGCCCCGCTAGACCTTCTGTTCACAAACAGAAAAGGACTGGTGGGAGATGGGGTGGTCGGAAGCTGTCTTGGGCAGAGTGACCACAAAATGGTGGAGTTCTCTATTCTTGGCAAAGTCAGGAGAGGGATCAGTAAAACTACTCTCTTGGACTTCTGGGGAGCAAACTTTGAGCTGTTCAGGAGACTGGATGGCAGAGTCCCTTGGGAGGCAATTCTGAAGGGCAGAAGAGTCCAGGAAGGTTGGGCACTCTTCAAGAAGGAAACATTAATGGCACAGGAGACCATGTGCCCAAAGACAAGCCAGCATGGAATAAGACTGGCCTGGCTGAACAGAGAGTTCTGGCTAGAGTTTAGGAATAAAAAGTGGGTTTATAATCTTTGGAAAAACTAAGGTGCTTAAGATAAAAACTAAGGTGAACTTACATATGGTTTAATGGAGGACTTGTTAGTGTTAGGTCAGAGGTTAGACTGGGTGATCTTGGAGGTCTCTTCCAACCTAGACAATTCTGTGATTCTGTGATATTCTATGATTCTATGTTTCCATACCATCGAACTCTTAACAATAAAGCCATGAGGAATGTAAACAAGTTAGAAGGAAAAAAGTGGTGATTCACAAGACACGTTGCTGTCTCAAACTTCTTGTTCTCCAACGGTTAACATATGGAAGTTGCTAAATGTTTGCTGTTGCTGGGCAACGTTGTTAACCAATGAATAGTTAGTGGGAAAATACTGCTTGTAGAGCTAATGGTATGAGAAGGGAGTCTGTCCTCAGTAAAGTGGTTGAAGTTATTGATCCTTAAACTTACCCAGGTGTCTGTGTGGTCATTATGGCACATGTCAGGACCCTGAACCTCGAGGAGAGTGTGAGAGGAGTGGATTCCGTCCCACTGTGAAAGTGGAACAAGTTCAGGACTGCCTAATGAAACTGGATGTGTATAAGTCCATGGGGCCAAATGGTATACATTCCAGGGTGCTGAGAGAGATGGCTGATGTGGTTGCTGAGCCACTCTCCATCATATTTGAAAAATCGTGGTTGTCGGCTGAAGTCCCTGGTGACTGGAAAAAGAGAAACATTACTCCAATTTTTGAGAAAGGGAGAAAGGAAGACCAGGGGAACTACAGGCTGGTGAGCCTTACCTCTTTATCTGGGAAGATCATAGAGCAGATCCTCCTGGAAGACATGTTAGTGTATGTACAAGATAAAGAGATGATCCAAGATGGCCAGCATGGCTTCACCAAAGGCAGATCTTGCCTAACCAATCTGGTGGTCTTCTAGGATGGAGTGACAGCATTGGTGGACAAAGGAAGAGCGATGGATATCATCCACCTGAACTTGAGCAAAGCCTTTGATATGGTCCCTCAACTCATTCTGCTCTCTAAATTGGAGAGGTATGGATTTGAAGGATGGACTGTTAGGTGGATAAAGAATTGGTTGTCTGGTCGCAGCCAAAGGGTTGTGGTCAATGATTCTGTGTCTGGGTGGAGGCTGGTCACAAGTGGTGTCCCTCAGGGGTCGGTCTTAGGATCGGTGCTCTTCAACATCTTTATCAATGACATATATGACAAAATCAAGTGCACCCTCAGCAAATTTGCAGATGACACCATGCTGAGCAGTGTAGTTGATACAACAGATGGAAGGGATGCCATCCAGAAGGACTTGGACAGGCTGGAGAAGTGGGACCATGAGAACGTAATGAGGTTCAACAAGGCCAAGTGCAAGGTGTTGCACTTGGGCTGGGGCAACTCCAGGTATTTATATAGACTGGGAGAAGAAGAACTTGAGAGCGGCTTTTCAGAGAAGAACTTGGGGGTCCTGCTGGACGAGAAGCTGGACACGAGCCAGCAGTGTGCGCTTGCAGCTCGGAAGGCCAAATATGTCTTGGGCTGCATTAGAAAAGGGGTGGCCAGCAGGGAGAGGGAGGTGATTGTCCCCCTCTACTCTGCTCTTGTGAGAACCCACCTGGAATATTATGTGCAGGCCTGGGGCCCCCAGCACAAGAAGGATGTGGAGCTCTTGGAACAGGTCCAGAGGAGGGCCACCAATATGATCAGAGGGCTGGAGCACCTCTCCTGTGAAGTAAGGTTGAGGGAGCTGCGCTTGTTTAGCTTGGAAAAGAGAAGGCTCCAGGGAGACCTCATTGCAGCCTTCCAGTACTTACAGGGAGTGTATAAACAGAACAAAGAACACCTGCTTACATGTGCTGATAGTGATAGGACAAAGGGAAATGGTTTTAAACTGAGGCAGGGGAGATTTAGGTTAGACATTAGGAGGAAGTTTTTTACTCAGAGGGTGGTGAGGCAGTGGAACAGGTTGCCCAGAGAGGTTGTGGATGCCCCATCCCTGGAGGCTACTGTGGTGGCTGGCAACCCTGCCCAGAGCAGGGGGGTTGAAACTAGATGATCTTTAAGGTTGAATGAATGATGAACGAGGTGGGTGCCCTGGTGACAGAAGATACAGAGAAGGCAGAGGTACTGAATGCCTTCTTGGTCTCTGTCTATACTGCCAGAGGCTGCCCTGAGGAACCCTCCCCTCCCCCCCCCCCCCACCCAGAGGTCCCAGAGGAAGTCAGAATAAAGGAGTTTGCCTTGGTTGATGAGTACTGGGTTAAGGACCGATTAAGCAAGCTGGACGTCTGTAAATATGGGGTTACTAACTCGAGAGAGGTTCTCCTCCTCCCCTACTCTGCCCTGGTGAGACCCCATCTGATCCGAATGCTACACCATGGGTCCCTCTGCTGCTACAGCCATCGAAGGCCTTTGCTGTTACACCCCCTGGTGACCTGAACGTTCCTTTTGACCCAGGCCTATCGGCCTTGAAAAGGAGATGGATATGATTTTCTTTGATCCGGGAAGAACAGGACACATAAGGCCTGAAGACCGAGTTGCTTGACAACTTAAAGCAAGACATATTGTTCAAAGGGAATGGAAAATGGAGACTTGTATGTAATCAAGAAAAGGAGTGGAAAATGGAGACTGTTGAGTCGTGGAACTTGGAGGATTGTTTGTTACCTTTTCTGATTTTACATATGTATAGGTGTACTCGAGTTTAGTAAGTCATGGAACTTAGAGGATTGTTTGTTACCTTTCCTGATTGTACGTATGTATAGGCATACTTGCGTTTAGTATGTAAAGAAATGTTCTGTATATTTAGAATGTTTGATGTTTTTGTGTGTGTGTTGGTGGAGCGTAGACTCCCTGCACACCCAGCGCTGTTTACTTGCCTTTTATACCTTTTAGAAATATTTGTTTTATAAATATTACAAAATTCAGATTGAGTTGAGACCTCATTTATAACAATAAATATGTAGAGGGTGATGGTCTGGAGGATGGAGCCAGTCTCTTCTCAGTGACATCTTGCCGAGGCGATCGGCTCTGGGGCAGACGCGTTCTGCAGCAGAGCGGGGGATCGGGCCAGGCAGGGCTATTTTTTCCAGCATCGAGCCTACTTGAGGGAGCCGCCAGGACCCGGCAACCCTCGTGAGGGAGGCTGACGAGGCGCAGGCGGAGCCAGCAGCGCCCCCTCCCCCTGGCCATTCAAAAGCAGCCCCTAGGGAGCACGAGCGACCAGGAGCGCGGTGACCAGGGTGGGCAAACAGAGTGGTGCAGCAGTTAGCAAGGCAGGGCGGGCAAATAGGGTGAGCAGGGAGGGCAGAGCGTTCCCCCCCGCCCATACGAAAACCTCCTGTAACGACAGTCTCCCATTAGCTAGGCTGAAATGGTCTCCACCAGGCATGGTGCTCTCTCCAGGAAGATGGTACACACCCAGACAGACTGCCCATCCAAAAATGCAGCAGTTCATGTCACTGGATGCCGGGAGTGTCTGAGCCTGTTGCTGCCATCGGCGGGAGGCAGAAAGACTGTGTGCATGAGGTGCGAGCAGGTGGACGACCTGGTCCGCATGGTGGCAGAACGCAAGGAGAAGGTGGAGAGGTTGAGGGCCATCAGGGAGTGTGAGCGGGAGATAGACTGGTGGAGTAACTCCCTGCAGGGCCGCAAGGAGAGGTACCGGGGTGAGACACCCCAAATGGGGGTGGACCCCCTGCCCTGTCGCTGTCGGGCAGAGGGAAGGGACCTGGGAGTTGAGGAGGAATGGAGACTGGTCCCTGCTTGACATCGAAGGTGATGCCCTCCCCTTCCAGCCCCGCCTTCCCAGGTGCCCTTACGCAACAGGTTTGAGGCCCTGGAGCTTGAGAGACCCGTGGGTGAGGATGAGGTAGGAAGCCTACCCAGGAGAATGCCTAGGGCGAGGAAGTCAACTCCACGCCTCAGGACTGCCTCCAGCAAGAAAGACAGAAGGGTTATTGTTGTTGGTGACTCGATTCTTAGGGGAACAGAGGGCCCTATTTGTCGGCCTGACCCTACCCATAGGGAAGTCTGCTGCCTCCCTGGGGCCAGGGTCAGGGACATTGCCAGGAAGCTTCCCAACCTGGTACGCCCCTCTGACTATTACCCCCTTTTGATAGTCCAGGCAGGTAGTGATGACATTGAAGAGAGAAGCCTCAAGGCTATCAAACGGGACTTTAGGGGGCTGGGGCGATTAGTGGAGGGAGCGGGAGTACAGGTGGTGTTTTCGTCTATCCCTACGGTGGCAGGGAGGGGTACTGACAGGACACAAAAAGCCCACCTGATAAACACGTGGCTCAGAGGCTGGTGCCAGCACAGAAATCTTGTTTTTTTTTGACCATGGGGTGCTTTACTCGGCACCCGGCCTGATGGCTGCAGACGGGTCCCTATCTCTAAGGGGAAAACGGATCCTGGGCCAGGAGCTGGCGGGGCTCATTGAGAGGGCTTTAAACTAGGTAAGAAGGGGGATGGGGCTGAAACAAGGCTTGTTGGAGCTGTGCCAGGGGGAACAATGGCAAGGCCGGGGGATAAGGCAATGGCCCAGCTGACGTGCATCTACACTAATGCACGCAGCGTGGGTAACAAACAGGAGGAGCTGGAAGCCATCGTGCAGCAGGCAGGCTATGACTTGGTTGCCATCATGGAGACATGGTGGGACCAGTCTCATGACTGGAGTGCTGCAGTGCCTGGCTATAAGCTCTTTAGAAGGGACAGGCAGCACAGAAGGGGTGGTGGTGTGGCTCTCTATATTAGAGAATCTTTTGATGTTGTGGAACTCGAGGCTGGGAATAATAAGGTTGAGTTCCTGTGGGTTAGGATTGGTGGAAAGGCCAACAAGGCAAGCATCCTGCTGGGGGTCTGTTACAGACCACCGAAACAGGATGAGGAGACGGATAAGGAGTTCTACAGGCAGCTGACAGAAGTTGCGAAATCGTCAGCACTTATTCTCATGGGGGACTTCAACTTCCCAGACATATCCTGAAACACAACACAGCCCAGAGAAAGCAATCTAGGAGGTTTCTGGAGAGCGTGGAAGATAGCTTCCTGATGCAGCTGGATACTGAGCTGACCATGGGAGGTGCCCCGCTAGACCTTCTGTTCACAAACAGAAAAGGACTGGTGGGAGATGTGGTGGTCGGAAGCTGTCTTGGGCAGAGAGACCACGAAATGGTGGAGTTGCAGGTAACAATCAGACTGTTTAGCTCAATTAAGCAAAAATCATGGGGTGTCAAGCCAAGTCACATAAGGGAAGAAACATTACCACCTCACAGAGTGAAAAGTCACTAGAAATTTGAACGATAACAGGCTGGCAACTGAAAGCCATGTATTATTTGTAAAGCATTGGATAGATTGTGACCCTGGACCATGCAATCAATAGGGAAACAGGGCAGGGTCCCAGTAGAAAAATAAATTATATAAACTGTGTTATGGAACTAGTAGGTACGCTCCTGGCTGCTTTGAAGCTGGGACACTGGGGCCAATAGCCAACAACTAGAAGACAGGGAAGCCAAGCAGCTGGGATCCCTCTCTAGACAAAGGCTCATTGATAGAGTAATTGGGAGAGAGGCACAGGTTCTCAGCCTCTGGAAGCAACTCCTGGCAGCTGTGAAAGAAAGGTATCCCCACAAGGAAGATATTGTATATCAAGTAAGCAAGTGGATCACTATGGATAATGTGTTTTAATATGGAGAATTCCCACAGGTCTCCAGCACCTGTGGGAATTAGCTGTGCTGGAGATGATTTATAGTGATTTGAACAATGCCCAGACACCTAAAGACCCTGATGAAGTCCAGTGCACAGCATCTGTTGAGGGATTTTTGAAACAGCAAAGATCCCATGGCTCGCCACAGCTGAGCAAACCAAGCTACCAGGACGACTATGAGAAGTTCCCATGACAGTGTTCCCACATCGCCCAATTGAGGAATTTAGAGAAATATTGTTGCCAGCTGCTGGCTTGAAGGACAAGTTCTACGTGACTGCTAATCACAAGGGGGTTGTTTTCTTGCAGGTGGGGTTGTTTTCTTGTAGTTGTTTGTCTGAGTGCTCTTAGGTGGAGTTCTCTGTTCTTGGCGAGGCCAGGAAGGGGACCGTTGTAAAAGTAAAACCCCTGTATTGGACTTCCGGAGGGCTGACTTTGAGCTGCTCAGGACACTGGATGGCAGAGTCCCTTCAGAGGCAATTCTGAAGGGCAGAGGAGTCCTGGAAGGCAGGGCACTCTTAAAGAAGGAAATCTTAATGGCACAGGAGCGGTCTGTCCCAATGTGCCCAAAGACGAGCCAGCGTGAAAGACCAGCCTGGCTGAACAGAGAGTTGTGGCTTGAGTTTAGGAATAAAAAGAGGGTTTATGACCTTTGGAAAAGAGAGCGGGCCACTCAGGAGGACTATAAGGATGTTGCGAGGCTATGCAGGGACAAAATTAGAAAGGCCAAAGCTCATCTGGTGCTGAATCTGGCTACTGCCGTTAAAGATAACAAAATATGTTTTTACAAATATATCAATGCAAAACGGAGGACTAAGAAGAATCTCCATTCTTTACTGGATGCGGGGGGAAACCTTGTTACAAAAGATGAGGAAAAGGCGGAGGTGCTCAATGCCTTCTTTGCCTCAGTCTTTAGCGGCAATACCAGTTGTTCTCTGGATACTCCGTACCCTGAGCTGGTGGAAGGGGATGGGGAGCAGGATGTGGCCCTCACTATCCACGAAGAACTGGTTGGTGACCTGCTACGGCACTTGGATGTGCACAAATCAATGGGGCCGGATGGGATCCACCCAAGGGTACTGAGAGAACTGGCAGAGGAGCTGGCCAAGCCACTATCCATCATTTATCAGCAGTCCTGGCGATCGAGGGAGGTCCCAGTTGACTGGCGGCTAGCAAACGTGATGCCCATCTACAAGAAGGGCCAGAGGACTGACCTGGGAAACTACAGGCCTGTCAGTTTGACCTCAGTGCCAGAGAAGCTCATGGAGCAGATTATCTTGAGAGTCATCATGCAGCACTTGCAGGGCAAGCAGGCAATCAGGTCCAGTCAGCATGGGTTTATGAAAGGCAGGTCCTGCACGCTTGGTGGATGAGGGAAAGGCTGTGGATGTGGTCTACCTTGACTTCAGTAAGGCTTTTGACACCGTTTCCTACAGCATTCTCCTCAAGAAACTGGCTGCTAGTGGCTTGGACTGGCTTACGCTTCGTTGGGTTAGAAACTGGCTGGATAGCCGGGCCCAAAGAGTCGTGGTGAATGGAGTCAAGTCCGGTTGGAGGCCAGTCACTGGTGGCATCCCCCAGGGCTCAATATTAGGGCCAGTCCTCTTTAATATCTTTAAAGATATTGCCCTGGATGAGGGGATTGAGTGCACCCTCAGTAAGTTCGCAGATGACACCAAGTTAGGTGCGTGTGTCGATCTGCTTGAGGGTAAGAAAGCTCTGCAGGAGGATCTGGATAGGCTGCACCGATGGGCTGAGGTCAACTGCATGAAGTTCAACAAGGCCAAGTGCCGGGTCCTGCACCTGGGGCGCAATAACCCCAAGCAGAGCTACAGGCTGGGAGATGAGTGGTTGGAGAGCTGCCAGGCAGAGAATGACCTGGGAGTATTGGTGGATAGTCGGCTGAATATGAGCCAGCAGTGTGCTCAGGTGGCCAAGAAGGCCAACGGCATCCTGGCTTGTATCAGGAACAGTGTGACCAGCAGGGCTAGGGAGGTGATCGTCCCCCTGTACTCAGCTCTGGTGAGGCCGCACCTCGAGTACTGTGTTCAGTTTTGGGCCCCTCGCTACAAGAAGGACATCGAGGTGCTTGAGCGGGTGCAGAGAAGGGCGATGAAGCTGGTGAGGGGCCTGGAGAACAAGTCCTACGAGGAGTGGCTGAGGGAGCTGGGCTTGTTCAGCCTGGAGAAGAGGAGGCTCAGGGGTGACCTTATTGCTCTCTACAGGTACCTTAAAGGAGGCTGTAGCGAGGTGGGGGTTGGTCTGTTCTCCCATGTGCCTGGTGACAGGATGAGGGGGAATGGGCTTAGGTTGCACCAGGGGAGGTTTAAGTTGGATGTTAGGAAGAACTTCTTTACCGAAAGGGTTGTTAGACATTGGAACAGGCTGCCCAGGGAAGTGGTGGAGTCACCATCCCTGGAAGTCTTCAAAAGACGTTTAGATGTAGAGCTTAGGGATATGGTTTAGATGTAGAGCTTAGGGATATGGTTTAGTGGAGGACTGTTAGTATTAGGTCAGAGGTTGGACTCGATGATCTTGAGGTCTCTTCCAACCTAGAAATTCTGTGATTCTGTAATGATAGGACTGGGGGCAATGGGTGCAAGCTGGAAAATAGGAGGTTCTGCTTAAATATGAGACAAAACTTTTATGGTGAGGGTACAGAGCACTGGACCAGGCTGCCCAGGGAGGGTGTGGAGTCTGCTTCTCTGGAGACATTCAAAACCCACCTGGACACATTTCTGTGTGGCCTGATCTAGGTATTCCGGCTCCAGCAGGGGGATTGGACTAGATGATCTTTCAATGTCCCTTCCAATCCCTAACATTCTGTGATCATGGGACCTCTGTCGATTATTTTTCAATGGTGTTGGGAATCTGGAGAGGTTCTGGTTGACTGGAAGCTGGCAAATGTTATGCCTATTTTCAGAAAGGGCAAGATAAAGACCCTAGTAACTACAGGCCTGTCAGTCTCACCTTAGTGCCTAGTAAAATTATGGAGAAGATTATCCTGGGAGTTATTGAAATGCACCTGGAGGACAATGTAGTCATAGGTCCCAGCCAACAAGGGTTCATGAGGGGTAGGTGCTTTTTAACAAATTTAATTTCTTTTTATGGTAAGATCACAAATCTAGTCGACCAAGGGAAGCCAGCTGATGTGATCTTTTTGGATTTCAATAAAGCTTTTGATACAGTTTCTCATAAGATCCTACTGGATAAAATGTCCAGAATACAGCTAGACAAAAACATCATATGATGGGTGAGCAATTGGCTGATGGTAGCACTCGAAGTGTTATGGTAAATGGGACTACATCAGGCTGCTGGTCAGTCACCTGTGGGGTCCCCCAGGGCTCCATTTTAGGGACAGTTCTTTTCAATGTTTTTATAAATGATTTGGATGTAGGACTAGAAGGTGTTTTGAGTAAGTTTTCTGATGATACTCAACTGGGAAGAGCTGTTGGAGCAGAGGATGGAAAAGCCTTGCAGAGAGATCTGGACAGATCGGAGAGCTGAGCACTCACCAACAGCATGAATTTTAACAAGAGCAAGCGCCAGGTCCTTATGTTGGGTCTTTCTGGGATGGAGTCACCTTTCCCTGCAGCAGCCCACACAGTGCTGTGCTCTGCACTCATAGCTGGAACAGCACTGATATCACTCCAGTGTTGTGTCCATTGCTGAATAATACTGACACTGCATCAGGACTCCCTCCAAGCCCCCAAGAGCCAGCAGACTGGGGGTGGTCAAGTGATGGGGAGGGGACATCACCAGGGCAGCTGACCTAAACCAACCTAAAGGATATTCCATAACACCTGATGTCACACTGTCCTGGTTTCAGCTAGCATAGAGTTAATTATCCTTCAAGTAGCTGGTAGGGTGCTATGTGTTGGATTAGGATGAGAAGAGTGTTGATAACATGCTGACGTTTTAATTGTTGCAGAGCAGTGCTTACACCAAGCCAAGGACTTTTCAGCTTCTCGCTCTGTCCTGCCAGTGGGCAGGCTGGGGGTGCAGCAGGAGCTGGGGGGGGACAGCTGACCCAAACTGGCCAAAGAGGTATTCCATACCATCTGACGTCATGCTAAACAATATATAGGGGTGGCTGGCTGGGGGGGGGGCAGCTGCTTGGGGATAAGCTGGACATCGGTCAGCAGGTAGTCAGCAATTGCGTTGCACATCACTTGTTTCATACACATTATTATTATTATCCTGTCTTTATAAACTGTCTCTATTTCAACGCACAGGCTTAATTTTCCTGTTTCTCTCCCCCATCCCAGAGAGGGAGGGAGGAGGGTGAGTGAACGGCTGTGTGGTGCTTAGCTGCTGGCTGTGTTAAACCACAACAGTCCTTTTGGCACCCAACGTGAGGCACAAAAGGTTGACATAACAACAGATCTGACTAGAGTGTGTTAAACTAAAATTGGTGTAAGTATTAGGAAGAAATTCTTCAGTATAAGGGCAATGAGGCCCTGGCACAGGTTGCCCAGAGAAGCTGTGGATGCCCCATCCCTGGAGGTGTTCAAGGCCAGGATGGATGGGGCCCTGGCAAACCTGATCTAATGGGTGGCATCCCTACCTATGGCAGGGAGGTTGGAGTTAGATGATCTTTAAGGTCCCTTCCAACCCAAGCCATTCTGTGACTCTATATGATGTCATGCTCTGCAATAGGAGCTGGGGGAAAAAGGAGAAGGGAGGAAACACTTGTTATGAAGCTGTTTGTTTTCTACATACACTGAGGCCCTGCCTCCCAGGCAGTATCTGAACATAGCCTGCTGGTGGGAAGTAGTGAGTATTTTTTTCTTCTTTTCATTGCAACCTTTGCTATTCTTTCATTAAGCTACTCCTATCTCAAACCTGCAAGTTTTTCCTCCATCCTATTCATTCCCCATCTCCCCCCACCTCCCATCCTGCTGAGCAGAGGGACCTGAGAGAGTGTTTGGTGGTTAGCTGCCTACCAAAACAACAGGCTGGAGAAATGGTCTGACAAGAACCTCAGTTCTGTTGAACCAAGTACAACAAGGAGAAAGCAAAGTTCACCTGGGGAGAAACAACCCCGGGCACCAGTACATGCTGGCAGCTGCCCAGCTGGAAAGTGGCTTGTCGGAATAGGATCTGGGGTCCTGGTGGACACCAAGTTGAACGTGAGTGCTCTTGTTGCTAAGAAGGCTAATGGTACTCTGGGCTGCATTAGGTGGAGTGTTGCCAGCAGGTTGAGGGTTGTGATCCTTCTCCTCTGAGCCACACCTTAGATGATGAGGGGACTGGGGAGTCTCTCACAGGAGGAAAGGCTGAGAGGGATGAGACTGTTCAGAAAAAAAAGAGAAGGCAAAGGGATAGCTCTTCAGTGTATACCAGTATCTGAAAGGAGGACACCCCTAAGCTTCTGTGGTATCCAGTGACCAGACAAGAGGCAATGTCCACAAACTGAACCTCCTCCCCACTGCTAGTGCCCAGCCCCAGCTCAGGTAAAGCTGACCTGGGCACACTCAGAGTTATCCCGTCCCACCACGTGGGCAGTTTCAATAGCCCTGGCTGCCAGGACAGATCACAGAATCATAGAAGACCCCGAGGTGGAAGGGACTGTGGGAACAAAAATGTTGTTTTTGTACCAGAATTGGTAACATAAGCACAGAAAGTACCAGACATGCTGCTTCTTGGGAATGCTCAATGTATGGGGGGCAGGAGGGGAAGAAAGACAAGTACTAAATCAATATTCAACAGAAAAGCATTTACTGGGTGTATGTGACCATGTAAGAAAGAGGGTATTTTTTTAGAGATGTTACATTCTTTAGAGGGAAGGAATGGGGCATTGATATGCTTCAGAAAGCTTACCAGAAAACCTTGAAAAATGCAGGTAACAATCAGACTGTTTAGCTCAATTAAGCAAAAATCATGGGGTGTCAAGCCAAGTCAGATAAGGGAAGAAACATTACCACCTCACAGAGTGAAAAGTCACTAGAAATTTGAATGATAACAGGCTGGCAACTGAAAGCCATGTATTATCTGTAAAGCATCGGATAGATTGTGACCCTGGACCATGCAATCAATAGGGAAACAGGGCAGGGTCCCAGTCGAGAAATAAATTATATAAACTGTGTTATGGAACTAGTAGGTGCGCTCCTGCTTGCAGGACACCTGCCATTGCAATCGCGAATAAAAAAGTACTACTTCACTGAGATCATCGCCTGAGCCTATGTTATTGGCCACAAGGTGTTTCTCACAGGGACCCAGGACGATCATTGAAACCAACTCCTGACCCTGCATGGGACAACATAACAGACCAACCTTATATCTAACAACATTGTCCAAATGTTTCTTGAACACCGACAGACTTGATGCCGTGACAACACCCCCCTTCTCCCCCAGGAAACCTGTTCCAGTGCTTGATCACCCTCTCAGCAAGCCGATGTCCAACCTCACCTTCAGCATCCCCCCCCAACAGACTCCTCCAGTCTGCTCTTCCACCCTGCCACCCCAGAATGCATGAATATTTGCCTGCTCATTATTGGGGTAGCAGGGTGGATTTCTGTGAATTAGGGCCACCTCTGCCCCTGTGCCCAGCCGAGCCACAACCCATTGCGTATTTTGCCAGCTCAGCTGTATTACACGCAGAGGGGAGTGTGCAGGCACCGGTCCCCCGCAGTGTGTGGGGGGAGCAGACCAAATGGCTGAGCTGTGCAGGAGAGGGGCCGCCCCCTCCCCAGCCTGGTTTGCAGGGGGCCACACAGAGGGGGAATGAAGGAAGCCGCACACCCCGCAGGTGGCTCCATGCCCCCCATCACCCCAGCAATCACCGGCGGCTGGAGAGGCCTGCTGCAGGCACACACATCCCCCGACCCCACCACCCACCCCGCATCCCCCGAGGCCTCCATCCCACTGCTCCCCATGCCCCGCACTCCCCACTGCTCGCTGCCCACCGCTGCTGTGGAGCCACCCGGCCTGGCCTCCCCTGACCCCACGTTTCCTGAGGCACGTTAATGTTTCAGCAGTGAGGTGATCTGACAATATCTCGCTTTCCCAGACCTCTGTGACAGCCGCCTGGGCTAGAGGCCTGGTGGCTGCCACCAGCCCAGCGTGCGGGCCAGCCAGGCACCCCCTCTCCCTTTGCATCCTTTCTCCACAAAATCTTTTTGCGCTGGGACCTGCCTGTTGCACCGGGTGCTTTGGGCCAGTTATGCTCCCAGTAAGAAAAGCAGCCGGGCTTTGTAACATATCTGAAATGCTAAGTATCAAAGCTAAGAGTAACAAGAAAGAGAAAATTTTAGTAAATCTTACGTCCCTTCAGAAGTCAGGATCCCCGAGTTGTGCAGCGCCGGGCAGGCCTCCCCTCCACGCGCAGCATGCTGTGCAGACACCGTCGGTAGAAGAGGTTACCTCAGTTAGCTCATCCAAGCTCATATAGGATTTCTAACAAGAAAACAGCTCTATTCATCATTTCTTCTGTCAAACACAGAGGACGTTCTCATGAGAACTCAGTGCACTTTTAGATAAAGGCAAGGCCGTGCAGGTGGTGCAATCACCAGGTCGGAGTGGGAGCTGTCTGCAGGCTCCTGTTATCATCACCCAGCTGAGTTTGTCCTGCGGCTGAGGGAGATGTGCAGCACGGCACAGGCCTGAAGGTGATGCTATACGTACAGCACAGACCTGTGCCTACTCAGGTTCACTGTTATGTGGATCCTTGATGTACAACGGTCTTTCGATCAGGATCACTGCAGGGGCCCATAAAAGCAGCTGGAGATCTCCATCAGTCTGGATGAATTTTGAAAGAGCCTCACATTAAGAGCAGTTGTTCTCTGTAGAGAGGGGCTCAGGATATTAGTAAGGAATGTGCTGCTCATGTTGATAAGGTAACAGTCTGCTGTAATGAGCTCCTACACTGACATTTTGACAGTAGAGATGGGTGGATCAATCCATCCATTTTATTATTTAAAGAAAAGGGATTGTACATACAGGCTGTATGAAAACCAGCCAGCAAGTTTTGCTGTTCAAAATGTTAGCTGGTGCTTAACTGGAACTTGATCAATACCTGTCATGAAAGAGTCTTTGGCTTAACAGGCTGCATCCAGCTTCAAAATGAAAGAACCACTGAGATCTATCGGTTCCATACAGTATCTTCTTCCAGAGGATTTTAGTTACAAAACATTCTTTGATAACAAGATTGCTATAGTCTGACTATTAAATCCAGTAAAATCTATTATAAAGTCCAGAATGACACTGAAGTTTATCAAAATTTTCCATTGGCTACATAATAATTTTCTTCATTTATTAACAAGAAGAACTGCTCTGTCTTCTAATTTTCTTCTCCATTGATATTCCTTATTTTAATTGTCTTGCCATTTCACTAGTTGCCTAGTCAAAGCTAATTTCTCTAATGAACGGAGCTGTAGCTGAGTCATTTGTGTAGCATTAGAGCTAATTTGAAGTTCCCCTGTGAAGGTCAGGGGCTGACACCCAGGCCTCTCTGGGGAGCAGACCTCACTCAGCACTGCTTTTACGTCCCCCACCTCCTCCTGTCCCTCAGGACCTTGGGATGCTAAAGTTGACTTATGCAGAGCTCTTCTGCAAACACGAGCAAGCTAATTCATTTATAACATAAGAGAAATAAACAAGGAAAGCTAAGGAAAACTTTTGAGGGGAAGTTCATGAATCGTTCTTACTCCATATAGTAATATGCAAAGCTATTGCTTTCAGAAGACAGCAAACACGACCTCTTACTTCATCAGCGTTGTGCTCAAAGAAGGATTTTTTTGACTGTTCTGCCACCCTTGAAGTAAACATGACAGAAATTGTCATTCCCCTTGTCAGTCAGAAGGACCATCTGGCACTACATTAGAACAGTTTTCTATTAAATTCACCAGCATGCTAATTATAGGATGACTAGCGAATGGTTAAACTGCCAGATGCTATGAAGATATATCACTGTCTCTTTACGTGGTTAGGCAAACGTTTAATTAAACCTGCAGCTGCTCTGTCTGCTTTACCTACTAACATATCTAAAATGCATTCACCTGTGGGAAAGAGGGAGCTGTTGTCTTTTGAGAAGAAAAACAGCTTAAACCCAACTTTGCTGAAACATACAGCCTGCATACATGTGATTTAATTACACATACTGGTAATTTCAGCAAAACAAGTTGCAGGCACTTTCACTTCAGTTCTCTGGATTGTGCTCCCTAACTCTTGAATAATTTTTTACCACCCTACCTAGCTTGGAAGGCTGAGATTTTTTCAGAGGCTTCAACAAAGCCACAATAGAAATGACAATATACAGCCAGGGTTAAAAGGATGTCTAACACATAATCTCACTGCTGCTTCTGATTTTGAAATCCCTGAATACATAGAAATATGCCACAGTCTTTCCCTTTTCCACATTATAAGGAGTCTTTCATTCAGAAATTACTGAAAGTAGTGAGCTTCCAACATGAAACAATAAGCAATCTTGGGCCCAGGGTGTTTAACAGTCCCGTGAAGAATCACAGAAATGCTGAAGGACAGAGCCCCACAGTTTTGTTACATTTGGTACATGGCCTTGGCTGAAGCCTGCAGAGGAGGATTTTCAAAGAATGTAAAACTCCTTAATTCTGGAAGGTGTTTGTACTTGGCTCTACTCTTTATTGTAAGATATGAAGGTCACATCTGTAAAAAGGGGACTTAGGGATCTAGCTAAAGTCTGGTCTTCTCTCAGTCACATTTCCACTACCCTTACATTTTTAGGGTTTTCATACTGGGTTTCAGAAGGGTACTTTGTTCCTGCCTAGTACTGGGCCTCTAGTTTACTGGGGCTTTTACAGTCCATCTCAAGGTACAGCCACTGAGGTGACAAAAGATGCAGGTGGGCAACAAGCCCAGATTCAGCCACAAAGCTTAAGACCCCTGAGCTTTGCTGGGTAGGCAGCATCCTCGGCTGGGCAGGGCCTGTTGTTCTCTGTGGATTGCAGAAAGTGCTTTGTGAAACTGCCTGAATTGTGCTGGACTGCTGCATGGAGACCTTGTCTTGGAGGTCTACAAGCACTTTCACAGACAATTTGCGAGCACAGGAGTTATTACAGGTCAAAGGTCAGTGCCCGTAGGAAGACTGGATGTGGGCATGCATTTTGGAGAGGTAAGGACATGTTATAATATGTGTATGCTGTTTATGCCAGTGTGCCATTGTATCATTGAACTGAACTTTAGGAAGACCAAGCAGGAGACCAAGTCCTAGTTAAAATAAGTTCACTATTTTTAAGCCTACTTTGTTTATGATTTCCTTCTTCCTTTGCAAGCATCCTTTCCAGCCAGTTTTCATCACATGTGTCTCATTAGGCACATACAGACTTCCCTCTTGGGCACAGACACTGACAGTGTGACCCTTATGATGGTTAGTAAAGTAAATGTATGATGGTTAAAGTAAAATGCAGAGCAAAAGCTGAAATCCAGGCAAAGTATCTAAATACAAGATACAAGATGTTGGTGTCCCAGGGGCTGTGTTCAGCGCCTTGGAGTCTGCTTGGAGTTTATGATATTTGCCTGGGAAAGCAGAGAGAGTACATCTGTGGTTTTACCTTCCAGTGCAGTGTCCCATCCTCCCACACTCTCAGTATCTGTGTGAACAGTAAAGTCCTCTGTGGTCTGGGCTTCGTATGCCCCAAAATAGCCTGCCTTCAGAAGCCCTAAGACCTAGAAACTGGGAAAAGCACAGGGGGGAGCTTATGAAGTGCTATTTCTTATGGCTCTGGAAATTGTTCCTCTTTTTCGTTTGAAGACATCGAATTTGCTGACTTTCCAAGCAAGACTGCAAAAGACATTTATGTGAGAGGCTTTCAAAGGAGATAGAAGCATGCTTTCCAGATGACAGCAGAGGTAGATAGCTGGCTGGCTGAACTGCTGAGGTTTCACTCAATGGTATTTTTTGCATAATTTATTATGGCAGGACCATAGAGCCTTGGGAACCTATCTTGATTATTTTAAATTAAAATAAATAAATAAATGGTGGATTGTTGAACAAATTGGCACTCAATTTCAGGCGGTGAACCTGAGGCACATGAAAGCAGGCTCTCAGGGCCAGAATCAACTGCAGTTTTACAACTCTGCTAAGCTATGCAATTATCTTAAACCACAACGATCCTGTTGGATTTGCAGGGGGAAATTTAGCATCAATCTCCATACACAAAACAAACAAACCAAATCAGCATTGCATTTTCATATTAACACGGCACAAGACAGTGCCAGAAGTGAATTATTGTCTGCATTCAGAAGTGCTGCTGCTGTGCTGGTTGCCTCACAGATAAATAAAAACATTTTTGTTGTTCTGAGGAGCCTGTGTCCACCCAGCACAACAGTGATCTGTGGAGATCATGACCAGCAAGGTAGCTGGGAAGATAGTTTGATGGTCAAAATCTTTGCTGCTTAAGTCAGCATTTTACCCTGCCGGGGAATGCAGCCATCCTCCTTCCATTCGCTGCTGACCCCATTTTTCAGTCCATTCACCCATCCCAAGGGGAAAATGACAGCAAGAACTAACCCTAAGACAGATAAAACATGAAGATGACAGAGAACTACCCCAGGGATGGAAGACAGGAGGCAGCAACAGCAAACAGGCAAGGTGGCAAAAGCACTTGGGAAGAAAAAAAAAATCACCCAAGTTGTAATGTTTGTTTTAAAGCCATGGGGATAGAGGGCAGGCAGCAGTACAACTGAGATTAATGATAGCAACTCAATAAATAAATAAATAAAGATATTGCCATTGTGTGTCACTCAACAGCATCGATTATTGTCAGAGAAAGCAGAACTTCTCCAGAGTTTCCACCTCTCCTAGCTGGGCTGGGATCCAGTGGGAGAACAGAGTTGGGGCAGATTTCATTTGAAAGACAACTTATTTATTAGCCAGGCATAAAATCCTATTAAAAAGAGAAGAATTTCCATGATTAAGCTGCAGTATTCATTTTCAAGTTTTCTGCCAAAAAAATTAGGCTGTTTTGCATAAGATGAAACCATAATTTTGGATGGGACCTTGAGCAGGAGGTGGGGCATGTGCTGTGTTCCCTGGAAGAAGTCCCAAGAGGCACTTTGACTTGAGAGACGGAAGAGTCTTTCCCTGCCAACAATTTATTTTTTTTTTCTGGGTTAAACTAACAGCACCCGATGAGAATGTCTGCTTCCTTGCAGAGCATGGGCGTGTGCAGTGTTGGATATGATTTTTGTCACCCCCTTTCTGCTCATTTGGTGACACTGTTCTGGCTAAAATAAGGTGATGAGTCTTGGTATGCCAGTACTGCTGAGAAATGGGGGGCAGGGAGTGAGCCTGAGTACTGGACCCCAACTCTGCTGAAATTTTTGTTTGCTTGCTAGCTCTCCACCAGGCTTTTGTTTCAAGACAAAGCTCATGCATGCTTCTGGGGACAGTTTTTTTTTCCAGCAACAGCTTCCAGAAGGCACCATGGGTGAACTCAACCCTACCCCAGAAAGCTCTGACCCCTCCAATGTGGGCATATGGCCTCATGCCACACATAGGTGGCCTCCTAGCCAGGAGGTTCTTGCCAGAAAATAGCTGATAGATCTGTCAGGCCCTTGCCTGCACAATGCAGTGGATGAGAGGTCTCACCTGGAAGTTCTCACTGCGGAGAGCCTCTCAGTGTTGTGACATGCAACATTCACCCAAGCTGAAGTAGAGTCCAGTTTTGAAATGTAAATGGACCAAACTTCTTCACCTTGAGTCCTTGCACGGCAGAACCCCTATAAATGTGTACCCACACAGTGTGTTAGACTTTCCCTTTTTGATGTGCATCTTCCCTTGCAGCAGGCATGCTGTCAGTCACTGCATCGCAGCTGCGGAGTGGCGAGTACCTGCCAAGGGGGAAGTGTCTTCTGCAGATTGCTTCATTCAGTCATAAAGCACTCATATGACCGTCTCACAAGATGTTTTAGCTGAAACAAACCCAGCAAGAATTGTCATGTGGAGATGATTAGGTTTTAACTCTGCAGTGCCGTGACCTTTCCACGGATGGGGAACTGCCCAGAAGGATTTTCCTGGGAATCAATTTTCCTCCTTAATGTTGCTAATAGCGTATATTGATAATAAAGGTTATCCTAGATGCCTCTAAACAAAAATGGCATGCCCCTGCTGTGGTTCACTTGCAAAAAAAAAAGGCTCAAATACCTTTCTCTACATCTAAGGACTGAAAGAGAAATACAATATGCAAAAAAATTATTATAATCCATCAATTTTGCAGGAACAAAGCAGAACAACAAACAATTACGATAGTAAATTGAATCGTAAAATGGCAACATGCCAAGCTGTATATCAGTTGGGTCTTTTCACTTGTCTGTTGGCAAAATAAAGAGGATTAGGGGGATGACTCATCTGGTGATTGGAAAATCTACTTTAAAGTTGCAAAGAAATTCAAGCAACGGCATTTAATAAGCAGTAACTCGCTGCTGAGCAGAAGCTTCTGTTCACTTACAGCTCCTCTCCCCAGCTTGTAAACTGTGAATGCTCTGGGGCAGCAGAAGCAGCCCAGCCCTGATGCCAGTCCCCTGTCACCAGGTTGTGCCTGCTCGTGCTTTCTGCAGTCTTTGTGAGCGGGGTCAACAGCAACAAAAAAAGCAGTCTGTTTGCACAGGGAGAAACCCTGTTTCTGCTGTAGCTGTCAATGACAATTTTATTGCTGACTGCAGTGCAGTTGGGATTTTACTCTTTTCTTTGGGGTCTTCCTTCTATATCAGGTCTGGATTCCTCCAGTATCGTGGCTGGATTCATAACTGGGCAAAGCCAGCAGTGCCAGGGAGCTCCCATCGAAGTGCCTGTGCCCCATCTTTTCTCCACTCTGGGCTTGTTCAGCCCAAGCTGCTGCTTTGTCTTAATCTTGCAAAACTCCAGGGTCACCAGACACTTCAGTAAAACTGGAGCTGCACTCCTCTCAGCAGTCTGGTGAGGGTGTAGATAACAGGTTTGCGTACGTGCTACATGGTTATGCCTCCACTGTGCATAATTGCGCTGTGTTGGTGTTTGGCAAGTGCCATCTGGTTTTCATTTTCCTTCACAGTATAATTCATCACCTCCACCCCCACAGATTTACACTGCAACTGCCTTTCTGCTTTCAAGACAATTTCAGCTACACGGAGTGTGTTTTGATTTATTTTAACTGAACCCCACAGACACTACCATCAAATCATTCTCCTTTAAATTAAAATGAATTTGATTTGCAAATTTTAGCAAGATAGGACTACTACTCGTAAAATCTTAACTGATAAAATGATAAGATGCTAAGGAGACGAAAGGACCAACCATAAAACAAACTCTGCTCACCAGCAAAATACTTTGGAGAAATGTCTTAAACGTAAAAACTTATCAAAGCTGTAAAAGCATTAAGAAAAAGCAGTCAGTAATTCAAAGAGGTGCAGAGGGGAAAACACCTGTTGTAGTTCACTACAGGGAATTATTAGTCCAATGCTACTTGTGATTCAAAATCCTATTTGCAAACAACAGGAAGAATCTTTTATGGAAAGCTATGTGGGAGAGGGGACACTGGACTATTCTGTATGTGTATCTGTGTAGAGGCAGGGGGGAGAGGAAAAAAAATCAACTTAAGAAGGAGCAAAATGTAGATCTGATTGCCGAAATAGCAAAAATGAGTAACTCTGAAAAGCCCACAGGTTGCTTTTACTGCAGGCTCATGAGAACTCCAGTGGACAGTTTTCCCTCCTCCTCTTCAGCACACCATCAGACACAGCTGTAAGGAAAACTGCAAGTAGGAAATAAGATCCAAAGGAGAAACAAAATGCACCTCTGTTGGCATTGGCTATTTTTTGCCATAACAGCAAAAACATGCTTTTCATTGTAATTTTATGTGCTCCTCAGTTATGTCTCAGGGTGCGCTTTGCAAAACAGCTGTTTCCGTTGAGTAACACTGTGTGTCAAGGTATTGCAAATTATGAAAAGGATTACCAGGTTAAAGGGGCATTGTCAAAAAACATTGCTTTACATGCACATACACAGATTAAAAACCTCATTAATTCTGCTAACGCAAGCAGGCAAAAACCTAGGAAGTGTCAGAATTAATGCTAACCGTGTTACCCTAAATCTGTCCTCTCCCCACGTGCATCAAGGCTGCAATCTTTGATAACATCACCACCCAATTTATTTTCTCCCCAGGGGCTCCTGTCTCATTCAGTGTCCTCTGCTGGATGCTCCTCCTCCAGCTGCCCATTCCTTGGTCCTCTGCAGGCTCCCTGCACAGCCAAACATTCGCATATTTTCCACAGGAATAACAAGTGGAAATTATCTCATGCAGGGGACGTGCCCTTTGCTGAATTTAAAGCCATATTTAGTAAGAAAGCGATAGAGCTTCTCCAGGTTTTGCAGTTCTTTTAAATAAGCACGAAACAATATACTTTCTTAGAAGTCACGGATTTCAGCAGAAGCTAAAGCAAATCCATTGCATGGGTGATTTCAACCTGGATGTTTCAACATCAAAGGTCAAAAGCAAAAAAAGCAGTGTCTAAAAAAAGGCAAATTTTGAAAACTTTCAGCTCGGTGACACGATCGGATTTACTTAATCCCACAGCTCACATTTTCATAAGCGGATGCCCACCAAAGTCCCCAGGATTTTCTTTACTGGAGTTGCAAGGAAGAGGAACGAGGCACCGGAGGTTAGGATCTGACACAGGTCCCCAGATAAGACGGCAGCACAACGCCAAGGGGAGGCCAAAGCCACTTGCCTCTCCTGCTCTGGAGCCTAATCAGCACCTCCGGCTTGAAACCGCTGTCCCGGGGCAAATATCTGCCTCGTTCTTCAGATGTGTGCACTGTTAATCATGTTTAATTTGACTAGGCTTGAGTAAAGCTTTGTCTGAGGAAAAGGCTGTGTTTCCAGCCTGTCTCATGGAGGCATACGTTTATTAAAGGCCACTGTGGTTTACCTAAATGTTGAATGCTTTGTTCGCTTGGATTCACCCCTAACCACATCCCAGTGAAAAATAAATCCTTCCCCAAGCTAACAAACATGTTCATAATACACCTTTTTAGCAGGCACTCAGAATTTCCTCTCTCTTAATTTTTCCACTCAGAATTTCCTATCTCTTAATTTTTCCACTGTTTCCATTATCTGTAATGTGCTTATGTCAAGTTCTTGGCAGGGCACATGCTTTCATCTCATCTACTGTGTAGTGCCAAGCACTTTTTTTTTTTTTTTTTCCCTTTTGAAATAATTAATGGGTTTTGAGATTTTGTAGATCAAGCTGCAAATGTTTCTTTGCTGATAAAGATTTTAGGTCAAGAGGATATTATTCCTTTCTTATCCCAGATGAAATTTCACACAAGCAGAGCAGTGAGCCATAAAATCCATTAAAATCATACACTAGAATTAACTCACTGGGTTAGTTGCAACTGTACTTCTTGGGACACCTGAGCTGAGGGACCTAGTGGACCTTTTGAAAGTATGGGGTTTCAGACAGGCTTGTTTTTCTTACCGAATCATATATTGCTTTTCTCTTACACCAGTCCATTTTTTTGGCAATAGCCTCCAGGGTAAGGGCCGTGTCTTTGTCATACATATAAATAGACAGTAAAAATGTAGCAGGGAACTGCTGACATTGGGTGGCTTAGACGGTTTCATTACAGAAATGTCTGCTATCACTTTTCTCTCCCAGTATGCCTGTGACCCAGATTATTTCAATAAAAACGTAACATACATGACAGTTAGATTATATACACTGCATCTGCTACACACACCTCTCCTGATATATCTAATCTATGTACACGTGAGTGCGCATGTTTAGGAGATGCAATACATAGAATCTGAAACTTCTTCCATGACTTCTATTTCTTGAGCAAGCCAAGATTTGCTGGGGGAGGTGATACACTTTATTACATCAAGTGAGATAGTTGTAAAAAAAAGAAATACACAAGGATTTGCATATTCAAAAGCTTGTCTCCCATTTTTAACAGTCACAACTGGGCTAATGAAAGATATTGTATTCCCTTGCAAATGTTGCCATGCTTGTCTGCAGACCGTTGTGGGCTTTACAACAGCAGCATGATTGCTTCCTCTGTTGGAGAATGAACGTGGTGCTCAGAAAGACTGAAGGGCCCTTGGGACTGATGCAGAGCAGGAAGGACACAGGGAGAAGCAGGTGTGATGTCCCAGACCGCACATGAGTGCTTCTTAGGACTGCAGGGGCTTCAAAACAGCTGGCAGTGTCCCTAGCACAGCCTGGTGGCCAGCTCTGCTTTGGAGGTGGCCTCTCCAATGCTGCCAGCAAGCCTGCCTTTTCAGTAAATTCAGATTATGGGAATTGATGATCCCTTCCAACTCAGGATGTTCTATTATTCAAGAAAGAGACCCCCTGAAGGACTTCCTAATTGACTGCCCAGAGCCACTGGTGTATCTATGTGACCCTCTGCCCCTGAGGAGGCTGAGGTGGACCTCCCAGATGGTGCTCTGGCCCAGTAGCTGTCTGCATGGAGGCTGGGAGCGGGTAGGTGAAGACAATGTGAAATAGTTATCTGCTATTAATCATAACAGCTTGATTCTATTAATAACAGCTTAATTAGTAAAAGGTGTTTAATAAATATTGGCTGTGATCTGTGTTTCCTCCTGACTCAATTGTCTTTGAGAAGGAAAATTTACAACAAGGGCATTAGGCAGAGTGAAAATCAGAAGCTGTCTGCTGGGCAAGCCATCCCTGCAAGGGATCTGACCTTGGAACAAAAATTAGCCTAGGCTTGTGCTGCCTCACATTCGTGTCAGACCAAGGGTGTGCTCTTTTACAGAAAATTGTAAATGTTTTTTTGCAATTTTGTTACCTGACACAGCAATATAGGGCTTTTCACGTTTGGAACACTGCACAGGTTCTACAGGCAGCCAGGGCATGAACCTCGGGGAGAACATAAAAACAGGACTGGACTGAAATAAGGGCAGCTCCAATCAGCTTTGTCAACACTTCTGATTAAAAGTACATGGTTTAGGAGGCCTCAGTATGAGAGCTTGCAAGAGGAGGGACTCTTCATCAGCCAAGTTTTCAGTAAGACCAAGAAACTGACTTTGTAACTGCTTGTTTTGTTCAAAAAGTGCCTCCAACCCTAAAATCTTAGGATGTTTGCAAGCTCTCATCTTCCTTTCAAGCTATCATTTCCTCCTGCATGACCCACGTGATGGCCTGATGGACAGCACATCTCTTCAGCCATCTTTATACTCTACCTCACCTCTGCATGCTGGCAGACTGCACGTCCTCACAGAGCTCTGAAGCCAAACTTTTTCAGAGCAGCAGCTATAGGGAAGAAAGGATGTTCATGGAGATGCCTTAAATGATGAAACTGGTGATACTACACATCATGGTAGGATACAGCCAGAGATTCTTCCAATGACCTTTAATAGATTTGCAAAATATGTCTTCTCCTGTCAAAAGTAGAAGTGACTTTTTTTTTTTTTTTTTTTGGCATATCATCGTACATCCGTTCTTTCATTATGATTTTTGTGAATTGGTGAGGTAGCGTTGCCAGTTAGTTCTGGTGGTCCTCTCCAGAATCCTCACAAACGTGTGTTGGTTTGTTGGTTTGTTGCCTTTTTTTTTTTTTTTTTTCTCCTTAAACCATATTATCCATGTGTCTTTTTTCCACTGGTACTAAAGCAGTTCTGAGCAAAAGTAGACATTTCAGAAATCTAGTATCCAGACCTCCTATCAAGCAGTGAGCATTCTTTTGGATTTTTAAATAAAAATAAAGTATTATGACAACATTTTTAAATTAAAGCCTTACCAGTTTTCCCTCTGCAAGGCAAGCTTTCTGATCTGTACAGTTTTACAGAGGGAGTGAGGCAAAAGATGACTGAGTCATCAATTGTAAATGACTCCATGGGGAATAAGTAAAAAAAAAATCCTGTATTAGCCACGTTTCTAAGATAGCTGAAAATAGAAAACATGAGGTTGAAGCCAAGCAAATCTAAACTAAATGTGAAGCCTTCCCCTTTTTTAATGATTTTTTATTGTGCATTGGGAAGGATTAAAAGATACAGACTTCAGTTGTCCAAAAATTCTTAGGTCTTAATTCGTTTGTAGAACATAGTTAGCAGGCTTGTTTCTGATGTAACTGGCAAAGTTAATTTACCTCTGTTTTGCAGATCCAGTTATATAATCATACTTATTTTCCTCAGCCTCAAAACATGATCCTATGACAAAGTTCATATCTTATTTGCATTAGTGTTGCTTGGGCTTTAATTCAGCAACAAATCATCGTGGATGCAAAAATTAACATGCCTCCACTTTCAAATTTTATATAAGCAAAATGACTGATGCTCTATGAACTCTGAAAGACTCAAATATTTCAAAACATTTATCTCACGGAAAGTCTGTGTTGAAACTTTTTTATGCTAACTGCTGGCAAATAGTTTTTGCAGATGCAAACAAAAAAAAAGTAGAATAAAATAATAAAACAAAATCATAGGAGGGTTTTAGAAGCAGTAGGAGCAGAATGAAACTGGTGAATCAGCTCCAGTAAGCTTAGCTCTAATCTCACTTGGGGTCATCTCTGTAGGGAAATACACCAGCATTGCTCTTTTGTATAATTATACTGCTACAGTTATACTATTATGAATTATTACGTTTCCAAAGCAACCTATCAGGAGTAATTCCATTGAAATAAATGGCATAAGGAATAGAAGAATCAATTCACCATACACAGTAGTCTCTGAACACTGAATTAGTCATTTTTTCTAGGAAAAATAATGGAAATAAACGTAAAATGGACATAAATCCAGTAGTAATACACCAAAATGACTGTAATACAATTATTTGCTTGTGTTTAAGGCAGTCTGTTTTGAACAGAGAAAGGAAGTCTGCAGCAATTCATTTTCTTTGTTGACTTACTCCAAATATTCAGAAATTATAATGTTTACTTTGCTAGTATACGGCTACACTGCCAAGCTTCAGCAAGCGTTTGGTGCCCTCTTACGGTTTATTCAAGCAACTTCAATGATAGCAAATGCTCACTTCTTGCTCATAGATCACTCGTGAAGGTTTCTCAGGTTACAAATGGTTGAGAAAGGAAGTGTCAACTAAGATAACTAACCACTTAACGCTTCAAAAAGGTTAATAACCACCTGAAGGCAGTGAGCTTACAATAATAAGCAGACCCACGTACATCCCAGTGCACCCTCCCCTGCAGCTCTGAACTGAGATAGCTCAGCCTCACTAAAGTGATCTTGCTTGGCACAAACCTATCTTCTTTTGGTTTTCACCAGGGAGACATGCTTAAATCCATTGCTGACTACAACAGAAAAGATATGTCTGGTTAGCATCACTGCGAAAAATTAAACTGAATTGTATCGATAGATCTTAGAAACTTAGAAGAGAGAGAAGATTCTATTAGCCATGGTTTTACTTTCTGGGAATGTCATCCACTTAATAATCCAGGCACTCACCCAAAGACCAGGATCAACTGAAAAAAAAATAAATCCCAAATTTGGAGCCATCAAAATATGGTCTATTCTTGTTTTATTTATTTTGATGCTCCAGCAATAAATTCTCACGGTTAAAAAATGGCATACTTCAAGTAAAAATAGAATTTCTTGGGTTCTAGCAGTCATGCGTTCTTCTTTGCCTGGTTAACACTGTAGTATGTTATTTTTCTTCTTGTGCAAGTATTTCTATCTTAAGGAGAATTCCCTTCCTGATCTTCTGAAAACTAAATAGATTGCTCCATAAGTCTTCTCAGGAAATAAAATCTGATTCTATATTAAGGAGTATTTTGTAATTTGTTTTTAATTTCCCAGCTATCATTAAAAGGGTATACAATCTATTTTTTTCAATGTTTTGTACTTATGTAATTTACTGTCCTATTTTACAAATTATTCAGATGAAAACATCTGGAAGAGATTTGTGCTTTTTTATACACAAATCAGAACACAAAAGAGATGGGCTACAGAAATAGCATTGTAAAAAGACAATATGGAATTTTAGATCCCATTTTAATAAGGTGTTTAATAATTTCTAATACCATCACTTAAGTGCTGGGAATCCTGTATTCAGAAGAGTAATCCACTGTAATAAAATGTATTGATATTAATAAAGAAAAAAGGAGCCCAAACCTTTTATAATGAAAAATTCTCAATTTATTTTACCAAGTTATCCTGTTACACAATCTTTCAGAGATCAGTTTCAGAATGATACATAAGAAAAGCCTCACAGAATTAGAAAGTTAGTGCACAAATCAATCATTTTCTCAGTTTGGCCACAGACAGTAAGGTGAAAAGGAGTCTGAGCATCTCATACTATATACTTCCCTTCTTAGCAGACACCCAATTCCCAAGTGTAAGGCATTTTTTGGCACCGTGGCCTATTTCAGTAAATTCAGACAAAACTGTATGAATATTCCCCATTTCTAGGGGCTGCAAAAGCCCCCATAAACATAGACCTGGCAACACATCCCTGCAGCAAACAGAAACTCGTATAACTTACTTGTCAACATCCGCAAGTGCACCACTCCTTCAGAGAAAACAGAAACATGTTCCCAGAGAGTTTCTAGTTCTCTTTCAAATGGATGTGACAAAGACAAAATAAATAACGATGAGATGTGACGAGGAATAATCAATGTGCCTGAATCCCTTAAGCCACCAAGATATGTTCATATATATAAAGATATTTTGGTAACATTTTTACAAAGAAATCCACCTTCTGAAGGTGAGAAATAGCTAAATTGCACAAAGCACAGAGATCCCTGAGCTAGTGGTGACCTAGTTAAAGAGTCCACACAGCACACTGCAAAGCTATGTGGACCTATCTGCCTAGGTCTAGAGGAAGTACTGCTGCCTTTTCAGCTAACAAATATTGCTTATTAAATTCCATTCGACACCATGTGAATCATGGGTCGTATTTGCTAGTGTACATGTATAACCTCAAGGTCCTGGCTTTGAGGCTGGCACAGGGGCAGTTAGGTTAGATCTGCCTTTATTATTGTGGCCATAGCCAACAACAAAGCATTTATATTTGGTGCATTAATCTCAAATAGCACTGAAATCAGGGCATCAGGCTTCACAGCTGAATTACATTCCACTAAATATATGAATCTGGCCTTTCTGGACAGTTTTCCCATCTGCTGACCCAGAAATTTTGGTGTCTTAGATTAAAACCTGCCAGACAAAGATGCATTTGCTAACATTCACTGATATGGATATTCCCCATCAGAAGAATTCAATTTCCTATATTCCTTTCTAAGGAAGTAAAAAAGAAAAAAGTGTCCCTTAGCTAGTAATTACCATTAAAATCATTCCACACACTTATTTTACTGTGTGGAAACAGAACAAATCCTCTGAAATGTTTTGAAAAGGTAGTAGATGAACATGGAATACGAGTGCACAGCTTTAGAGAAGTACTCAGTTACTCACTCTAAGTGTCATTTCTGCCCTTGGTCTCGTCTGCCATGCCATTTTCTCCATCCCTTTCATGTAACTATTGTTACATGTACTCATGTACTCCCTCTATACTATAAAATGAACTTAAAATTTTGTAGCAACCTGTAAAGAAAATGAAACGACTCCAGACTGGAAATGGAGCACTGGCAGAAAATCATGTGTCTCCTAGGCCTCTAATGCCAATTAAGAGTTTCCTAGGAAAGTCGGATTTGTTTTCCATGAGGAACTTAAATGAGTTAAACTTTGATATGTTCCACTATGAAATCCTGATGAACAGAAACTCATCCTGATGTAAATCAGATCAGGTTAAGAACTGACATGGTTAAGAATCAGTACTTGGCTGCTGTGCACATCTAATTTAGTTTGACATGCCTGTGATCAAGTTAACTGTAGCCTGTTACAGACTTGACTGCTTTAGCTGAAACTGGAAACTTTGATTTCACTGCAGTGTCATTAGCCACTGAAGGGAGATGCCAGCATCAGCACTGACACGGTATCCAGCAGCGTCTTATTCAACACCATAATGCATCCCTGTATTCTGTGTTGGGCAGCGTCAGCACAGAGTTACAAAAAACAACTGAAGAAACGTTAAAATGAGGTGTCTGATTACCAGGAAATCAATCATTTATACACTTCCTTCAGACAAGACCTGACCTTCACTTACCAATGCACACAGGCGAATTAGAAGAGCCTCAAGATGACGCCCTACACATTGAAGAACAGCAGCTGTGTTTACAAAATTTTATAAAATTAAGACACAAAGTCATTTTCAAATTCCCAGCAACAATAGCAAAAGCCATCATTGCATTGCTAAAATGATTAACAGATCAAGACCAAGTACTTCTCCAGAACTGCAGCTAGGGCAGATTCTTAGCCCTAGACTTTTGGGAGCACAATGTTCTGTGCTTGTCTAAAGAAACACAAGCCACAAAAAAAAACTCAGGAAAATGCCGTCATAGGTCTCACATGTCATAGAGCTTGTGCCATGGTTGTTGTGGGAAACCATCAGCTTATGGGTACATATTTTTGTACTTGCTGGGCTCCAATCTCTGCAATATAGATTGCTCCGCTCTTCATGTCTATATCTACAAGGTGTGGCTTGGTTTCATCTGCCAGCTGGATTGCGTTGACTATAGCACAGTCCCCAATAATGCCAACTGGTGGTGCTGCCAAGATTGCCAAACGGTTGATATTCATCTGAGCTACAATCAGATACTTGTAATCGGAAGTAAATCTGTGAAAGAGAGAAACGTGTTTTTGAATCATGCACTCCATGTGACATCCCATGGAAACATAATGATACGCTTAAAAAAAAACAACCAAGCAAACAAAAAACACTCCTTCCTTAATATTCAAGTTTTTGAAGGGTACAGTAGACTAAATGCAGAGAAACACTGAGAATTAACTTGTAAACTTAGCTCTGTATGTTGCTACTCCTTGAGACAGATTATGTTACAGAAAATTCATTCAAGACTATCTCTTCCTGTAAAAGCTGCAACAGCAAGGCCAACAAAATACAACTTTAAAACAAAATTCCCAATTCAGCACTTGAATCCACATGGCCTGTTATAAAACCAGGATTCCTCTGCCATGTCAGCATACAACTGTGTAGATCTCTGCATGTGACCAGGACCCAGCTCGCCGTTAATAAAACTGGTTAACTCCTTGTCATCAGGCATTAGATATCAACATTATAGCTCACCAATAAGAGTGTATCTTTTATTTACGTAATTGCATGTTTCTAAAAGAACCGTTCAGCAATACCTGACAGAATAGGGTCCGTCTTCTGAGAAACAGCTACTCCAAGCCCCGAGCCATTCCCCTGTCACTTTATCAAAAACCTGGATTCTTTTGTTGTCTCTGTCTGCAACCCATACCTACAATGAACAAAAATTATGGCTATTCACAAATAGAACAAATTAAACACATCAGTTTCTTACATAAGCAAAGTATCCTGAAGTAAAGAAGTACACCTAGGAGGAACACACCTTCACATTCAAAGCTAAGTAGATATGACTTCCATATTTAAAACAAACTGCCAAGCAAAATTATTTTTATATTATTTTAGCAGAGAAATCAATGCCCTCTCTTCATTTCTGTGGCTGTGATACAAATATACTCAATGGGAATATATCCATATCCCCCAGTGAGAACATATGCACAGCTTTTTAATTCTAGAGGTACTGGTCTGTCACCCATTAACAATTTGTTTTTTAACAGTAGTCTCATGATCCAAACCTCTGATGACTGCATCTGTAGACACAGATATGTTTAAAACTACTACAAATATTGAGCAACTTCAACACTAAGGACATTTTCAGCATGCTTTGTTTAAGTAGTTTTGTGAAGCTTGTCTCAGTCCCACCCTGTGTTAACAAACATGATAAGCTAGCAATACCACTAGATAGTTCCAAGGAAAACATCTCATTTACTACAATCACTGAAATTTTAGCTGTTGACAACCTGTCAGTCAGATAAGTAAGCCTCATCACTTTTCTGGGATATCACCCAAAAGGGAGCAATAAAGAAGTTGACCTGAGACCCTTCATCGCTATTTTTAAGTGAAACACCACTACAGCACTCTCAGATTTCTTAGGAATTGACAATGAATGACCTGGGCTGATGATCAACGCCACCTTGGCAATAATTTCTAGGCCCATCACAATTGCTGTCTTTGAATGCGTGTACTCACGGTTCCCTTTCCACACCAATTTGCCATATCTTTTCTCCCTCCCACCCTGCCAGTTTTGGCAGAGAAGTGATTTCTATAAACACTTCTTATTCTGGTTCAGACAGCATCATCAGAATTAGCTGAAAACGGCTATTTAAGATGTTTTAGCCAAGTGATCTTTTTTTTCCTGAAGAGTATTAGGGAGCAAAATATTAAGAACAGCAGGGCAGAAGTCAGATTACAATTAACATCTGGAAGAAGTAGAATCTTGAATGCTTTGAGCTGCATGTGGATGAGGACAGATGCCCGCAACCTGGCCAGTACAGTGCCTTACCATCTTCTTAAGCTTATCTGCAATTTCCAAATATGAAATTGAAGAAACTTAAGTGCTTGGGTAGATATTTGTTACAGAACAAAATTCTGCTCTACTCTCACCATGGCAACCTGTGAGATACTGTAAGAGGAACATTGCCAATATCCATGCAACAACAGACAGTAACTGGCAGGACTCTTGTGTCAACCTTGGAGATGGCTACTTTAGCAGAATCTTCAGTGTGAAACTTCAGCTCGCAACTGCTTTCACACTGTAAACTGTAAGCCACATAAAATAACCCAGTTCCCAACAGGTCAAGGAACAAGAAATACAACTTGTATTTTTCAAATTAATCTGCCAACAGGCTTGTTTACATCTAAAAAAAAAAAAATAAATAAAAAATAAAAAAAGTCCTTTAAATCATTACCCTTCCATAACGATCCACTGTCACGCTATGAGGAATCTTGAACTGGCCAATGCCGGTCCCATTTTCTCCACTCAGCCAGATCTCTTTATAATCTAAGCAGTAAGCACCATGTAAAATAAAAGGAAAAAATGAAGTAAGAAGAAAAATAAAATAACTTTAGCTTTAAGTCATTCTCTTGCAAAGTTATTTTCAGTCACTTTTAAAAGATGGTGTTTCTAAACCTGGAATTTTAAACACAGTACTTCTGATACTGGAAATACTGGAACTACTACAGCGACTACTGGATTGTTATTAGTGGTTTCATGATTATGGTTACAGAAATGCAGCCACAGTTCAAGGCTTTGTTAAGCACTATATTGAAAAATAATAATAATAAAAAAGAAACAACTGAATGAGTATGATACCCATTTGTTTAGAAAACTGATGTTTTTCATTATGGCAGTTTTGAGTCAGTTTTGAGTTTTAAGAATTTATCTTTTTGCAAACTAAATGTTAGCTGACTGTTTTAAGAAGCGAATAGTGCAAGGGAGAAACTGCCACACCTCCCCCTTTCTCCAGCTGCAGCCACGCACAGACTCGTCACTCACTGCCCTAACCAACACTGATCATCTACTGGGGAATATGAACAAGCTAATCAGAATCAGAATAAAAGGATCCCTAGACACCGCCTGGCTCAACCTGTCTGTCAAAGTAGGGCTGGTATTAATAAATCAAAACCTGAAGTTAAATCAGGGTGCTCATATCAAATTTTGAGCACCTACAAGGGTGGAGACTGCCCAGCCTCTCTGGGAAAACTACTCACTGACTGATCACCCACCCTTCAGTGAATCCCTCCTCAGAATCAAACTGGAATTTCCCCTTCCTTGCAACTTTTGTTCATGCCTCATTCTTCCATTGCTCACATCCCAGAAATCTATGGCTCTGTCTTCTCTATACCCTCCTATCAGTAACTTGAAGACAGTGGTAAGAAACTACCTTAGTCTTTTATCCTCAAGACTGAACAAATTCACTCTCTCACCTTCTTGTCATAAACAATTAGATTTCTATGTGACAAGCAGTAAAACAGGATCTGATCCAACAAAGTCTTCAAGCTAATTTTAAAAGTAGCCGTCCAACCTAGTCCCCACTTAACAGTATTCTCAAGTTATTATTTAAAATTCGAGTTGCAATTGCCACCTGCTGCAGAAGTTTATTTTTCCATACCTGTGGACAGTTTGAGCAGTCTGTTATTCATTCCTCCATCTCCATCCACAACATACATATCTCCACTTTCCTCTACAAAAATCTCTGCTGGTTGATCAAATTGTATCGGATTCAAACTTGAACCAGCATTCCCTGGCGTGCCCAAGATTTGTAAAAGTTTACCAGAAGGGCTGTACTGTTTCACGGTGTGCCCGTATTTTCCTGAAGTAAGATTTAAAAAGTGCAAAAATGTCTTAACAAAACAAAACAAAACAGTAAGTATTACAATTGATTACAGAGATTAAAAGGAAAATCTCCTGATACTAGCAAGTGAGTTCAATGAATCAAAACAAAATTACACCGTGAGACCACGACTGTGGGTTAGCAAATCCATAGGCTACAGCAGTATTTAGCTGTTGTATTACAGTCACCAAACCTAGGGCAGAAGACAAGTCTCACAGCCACAAGGTATTTTTTCCCTTATCCTTCTCCTGGACAAAAAAAGTAAAACAAAATATGTCTTTGCTAAATTTAGACACTATAAACAAACACATAGAACTACTCATGAACCTTCAGACTATTTTATGCAGCACCTGAGCAGTTTGTTCCTGGCAAGAAAAGCACAGATCTGTTTCAGAATTATTTGAAAGCCTTATTTAAATAAATAGGCTATTTAAAGTAATATCTGCACAATTTGCATTTTCTTCCCTGCCTAATACTTTTCACATCTCCACCTTGCATACCTGCTCCAACATCTGTGATCCACACTGAACTATCAGTTGCGGTGTTTAATACAAAGATACCATGAGGCATTTCAACTGTATCATTCCAGGAGTAAAGAAAATAACCTTCCTCAGAGAATACAAGTACCTTTGGTACATCATCTCCCCTCTGAAAAAGCAAAAAAAAAGTTCTATTACGAAAACATATTAACCAAATAATCAAACTTCTGAAAATTCCTCCTTGTAAGTTTTTTTTCAATGCTTCGTAAATCATGGAAGTCTCTTGAAACTGGTAGTTGTCATTTTTTCCAGTTGAAACAGGAAAGAGAGAAGGGTCCAAATTTAACATGCAAAACCCTCCACTCATTCTGGCCTTCAACTTAAATCACATAGAGTCCAATTTTCAGAGCAGCCAAGCTCCTGCATTATCTTGATTTTCATTTTGAATCGTATTTATATATTCTTGATGAAAAATACATCAAGCACAACACAGGTACAAAAAACCTAACTGTACTTGTTAGCTACATGGTACTAAAGTATTCATGCTGTACTTTGTAACTAAACCCCACCAGTTTCTACAGAGAGATCACCTTATCCATGATCTAAAAATACAATTCATAGGTAATGCAAGTAACTGAACCCCATTTATTTTAACTGCGGGGCTTTGATTCCATGGGACAAAGGCTGGATGAGAGGAAGGGCACTAGCCAAGATGCCCCAGAAACATACTGGAACTTACAGTTAGAAAAGAGGCTACTATAACTCAGTTAATTTAGATCATGTGTTAATATCACAGAAATTTAATTATTTTTTTAAAAAAGGACAAAAAAGTATGATCCCAGAACTTCTTTTAAAATAGGTAAGGCAGAAAGATCTATACTTATATTTTCACTAATTTTGATACAGTAATTACTTTCTATACTTTAAATGTTGTTATTATATTGAAATTAGTAGGAAGTATATATTTCCTGATATTTATATTATATAAAATATAAAATTTAAAAGTATTTATATATATATATTATAAAATTATTATACAGATATTATAGTTTACACGCAAACATGTAAATACATACACATATGGAATTACACGTATCTGTAAATATAAATACACTTAAAGCAGACATTGGATTAAGAAGAAGAGAAATTTAGTACTCTCACTCACTTGTCCCACATACACCAAACCATGAAGAGAATCAACAGCAACACAAAACGTTTGGCCAGTGAAATACTCTGGAATTTTAGGCCAGCTTATGTCCAACTTGTACATCTGTTGCTGTCCCTTCGAAGGATAAAAGTAATCAAACGCTTTCAACACCTGAGAATACAAAAATACATATCCTTTAGCAGTTAGATTATACAACGGTGGGATGTTTGTTTACATCCAGTTTTAATAAATGTGAGGATCAGAACCAGCAATAGAAAGTAACTGTACTTACAGTACTAAGTAAATGGATTTATTCAGGTTATGAAAGTTAAATAGAAACAGGTTTTTAGTTATCATTTTGGACTATAATTGAGAAAACTTTAACAAACTGGTAATTAAATAACAAAGCCGGTTGGATTGGGGAAGCTCTGGAACTTGAAGGCAAAAAACACACCCTGAAACTTCTTGTATCGAAGTTGCTGTTGCTACCTGTCAATGGACCCACACCAAAGAGGAAAACAGTAGAAAAGGATTCAAATGCAACAGGAACAATAACTACTTCAAAAAAGCAATGAAATTGGAAGAATAGGACAGCACAGATCAAGAAGGAAAGCTACACCATAGAAATGAGGAAGCGTAAGTAGGAACAGCACAGCTTCAGCCGATGTATGCACTTTAAAATGCGATGGAAGGAAAGCAGCTGCAGCTTTTTGGCTGTGCTGGCGGAGCCGAGGAAGGGAAGGGAGCACAGCTGCTCTCCTGCAAGCACCGGGCGGGGACCTCAGCGCTGAGGGATCCGGCTGGAGCTGAGCACTCACAAAACGGGGAACCGCTGATGACTAAAAACCTTTTAATGTTGCTGTCCGCTGGAGGTAGGGGTCCGTGGATCGGAATCCAGAACGCCCCAAACTACCACAGCGCCCCGCTCCCCACACACCCCGACACCCTCCCCACACACACCGGACACCCCCCGGGGCCGTGCCGGCGCCTCCCGCCCACCTGCGAGCCCCCGATGAGGCCGAGCAGCACCAGCAGGGCGCCCGCCATCACCAGCCACGGCCCCAGCGCCCGCTTCGCCCTCATGGAGGCGAGGCCGGGCCGGGCCGGGCGGGCGGCGTTGCCATGGCAGCCCCGTGACACCGGCTTGGGCCCCGGGCAGCGCCCGCCCACAAAATGGCGGCGGGGTGCCCAAAATGGCGCCGGCCCGGCGGGGATGAGGAGAGGAGGAGGAGGAGGCAGCGCATGGGGGGAAGGCTCCGCGCTGTGTGCGGCGTTTCTGAGGAGCCGGGAGAGCTGCGGGGCCGCCTCGGGGGTGCTGCTTCTCCTCAGGCACCGCGGCAGGCGAGCGGTGCCCAGATTTGGCGTCATAGCGGCGCGCCCAGCAGAGCGGCAGGACCGGGGCAGCGGAGCTTCTCAGCGCCTCGCCTCAGCTCGGTGCCGGGCCATGGCGAGCGGGATGGCCCCGCTGCCGCCCGTCTGTCCCTGTCCGTCTGTCCCGCGGCCAGCCGCCGTGCAGAGCCGTCAGCGCTAGCCCCAGGGGCTGGGGAGAGCCCGGGCCGCCCGTCCTTCTCGGTGTTTTTTAGCTAATCTATAAATTTTTAACTAATCTATATATCTTAGCTAATTATATATATTTTTATATATCCTCTCGTTAAAATCTTTGGCCTGGAGTATTTTTTTTTTCCCCTACCCTTTTCGTATATCTGCATTGAATGAACTAATAAAGATGGATAAGAAATCGTTTGAGACCGTGCTGGATGAAATTAGAAAGGTAACTTTTCGTTTTGCATGCCAGATTAACCATTTCATCTAAAATATGATGAACACACCACGTTCATTTGTGTTTTTTAATAATCACTCGAGGCTCCAATAAAGGTTAAATTGCACTTCAGTTTGAAAAACTATAATTCTGTGTTATTGGTATATCCTAGTCATTGTATATCAAATATAATAGCATATGGCTGTTGTGATGTGCTTGCTCTGTTTGAGATACTTTTATTCTCTGAGAAAACTGACGTGATGTTAATTCAGTGCTGAAAGCGTGGACCAGATGCACTTGAAAAAATGCTTGTCTGAAATAAACATTGGAATAATTTATCATGACTTTTTCTCTCTCAAGGTAGAGCAGGATGAAAAGTCAAACTAACCGAATAGTTCTTAAGTGAGGGGAGGGCATTTGCTTAGTTCATCTGGAAAAGTGGGCTTATAATGTGAGTTATTTTTTGTATGTATTTTGGAGATGAAACACATAAGAGTGCTGATGACCAAGATGCATTTTGCCATCTCCCCCTGCTCAGGAGCATGTGCATGCCTTCCTCCAGGTTGTGGAGGCCTGGATTTTGGTCCCCTTCATGGGTTCTGTTTGCACATCACCTGTTAAAAATGCCCTGAGCAAAATATTTGCTTGATGTGGGAAGCAGAGACACAAACAAAGCCTCGTTAGGCATTGGAATGGGCTGCCCAGGGAAGTGGTGGAGTCACCATCTCTGGAGGTCTTTAAAAGACGTTTAGATGTAGAGCTTAGGGATATGGTTTAGTGGAAGACTTAGTGTTAGGTCAGAGGTTGGACTAGGTGATCTTGGAGGTCTCTTCCAACCTAGGTGGTTCTGTGATTCTGTGAAACCCAGGCTTCCCGTTATCTGACAGATGCTCTCACTTCTTTCTGCACAGAGGCTTGCTTTTAACAGAGAAACTAGAGATCAGTGTTTAGGGCAGTTCCCCAACTGCTGGAAGTGGACAAGGAGGTAGAAAAAAATGTCTGGACCCTTCAGGAACTGAGAGACAAATAAAAGGATGGTTCCTGCCTTGTGTGGGAAGTGCAAACCTGCGGTGAGGCGTTTTGCTGTAGCTGAAACATTAAAGCAGGGGTGATGTATGTCACTAGTGTGCTGGTAAAGCTGTGGTGGTGAGGAAAGGAAGGGCTTGTCCTGGGAGTTTGTTATCATGAGCTGTTTTGGGGGGGGGGGGTTTGCCTGCAGACACTGGGGTGCTACAGAAAACAGGTTTGGTCCAGCCAGTGCTCGGGGCCACAGTGACTGTGGTGGGAGTAGTGTCCTTTTGGGGTGCACCAAGGTACAAACCACCCCTGCACAGAGCCCCAGTGATGGTCTTCCTTAGCACCACAGCACTTGCTTTTTGTGTAGGGCCTCAAACACCCCTTAATAAAACAGATGGGTTTAGGGGTATGTATATGTATGCTGTGTAACCATCTAAAAAAGACAGATTAAGAGGTTTCAGGGTGTGGACTTCCATCCTAGTCTAAGATATTTTATGGAAAATTTGGGGAAAAAATCAAGGAGCAACTTGCATGTGAAGTACTTTTTCTGAGAATCGGTGGTGGGAATGAGTAATGTTTCAAACATCATGTCTGCATTGCAGCCCTTCAGAATACGCTCTGTGATTACTAAATGCTTCAGACAAAAGGGGTTTTGACATGTGATTGCAGGCAATTATATTTCCTGTATGCTCTCTGCCTGTATTCCTGTAAACCAAATTTACAGTTCATCTAAGGATCAGCACTGCACTGTTAAGACTAGCTGTGCTGTATCAATGTGACATCTGTATCTTTGTTAGTAGCTCTTTGTTTAAACTTAGTCTAGCTCTGGAGTAGAACCTTATTTATTAACTGGCTCACAAGTAATTAGTGTGGGTACATTTCATTTTCACCCCACAATTAGCAGGAAAGAATTATTCAAATGTCTTAATGTGTAGCTTAGTGCCATCTTTCCCCATACATATTTAGGATTATTAACAAAATATCCTTTTCGGAGCACTGCTTTCTGTTTTTGCTATTTTTGTTATGTTATTCTGTTGTTGATTTAAGGACTGACATTTCTTTTTGTAAAGAAACTGTTACATGACATGTTATTTTCTTTTTTTTCCCTTTATATGGGAAGAGAAGGATGGGAGAGAATTAAAAATGATGATGTAGAAGTGGCTGTGAATCCCCTGTGGCTTCAGTGTTTCTGGTAGTCTTGGTCTCTTAATGAGGTAGAGGGGTTTGCCTCAATCAGTGTGCAAGTGTGTTTCTGCACAGCTGTGCTCCTACAGACAGATTGCAGCAATGGAAACCTTCATTTCTGTCTGTGTGGAGGAGCAAGGGGCAAAAATCAGAAAGAGTAGGGGGGCGGTTTTAGGGCTATGCTATGCAGTTGGGGAAAGGAGAAATGGGGGTGGATGAAGCTGAAGATGACCAGGATATTTAGCGTAAGAGCTAGAGATAGATGGGGGGCTTGGAAACCGGAGAAGAAGGTGTCCTGTCTTCCCGTGCTGCATGAGTACCAGTGAGCGGAGCACAAGGAGAGGGAGGCAACCCCAGCTGCTGGCCTGCGTGATTGTCAACAAAACTGTCTTACCACCAGGTCAGAAGTGGAGGCCAGTACTGCATTAAGCTGCCTTGCTTCCTTCGTTTTAATGGTTGCATGTTCAATTTTGAACTGTGGTAAGGTAATGATAAGACAACATCACATTTCTGGCATACTTAATTCTGTCCATCCAGTCTTGTTACCCAGTCTCTACATAAATTCACTGCAGTAAGACACTCTGCTAATTATGTTATAGGAACATACAAGGGGATTGAGTGAATAATGAACTGTATTTAGCATAATGTTGATGTAAACCATAGTGGCAAAAGGAAGAATGCATATGATGTTCTTTCAGTTCAGTTTTAAACTAAAAAAACAATGTGAAATGAATTAAACCCAAACGAGTATTTTTTAAAACAGAAAAATTAAATGGTGTCTCTGCTTTTCATTGTTCCTTTAATTCACTGAGGAATATAGTGTCACTTAGAAATACTGCAGTTAATTGATGCAAAGGTCATTTTGTAAGGTTGGGTATGTTTTTTAGATTAATAGTTTGATCTAACAGATGATTGTGCTATAATTTTAATTTTGAGGGGCTACTGATGTGTTTTGTCTTTTTTTGTTTCCCCCCCTCTATCTTCTAGGCTGTATTGACTGAGTACAAATTAAAAGCTATTGAATATGTTCATGGATACTTCTCTAGTGAACAGGTAAAAGTCAACACTGTCATGGATTTAATGGGAGCTGTTGGTTTTGTGTGTTTAGTGGTACAGAAAGACTGCATCTTCGGTCATACTGAGGCTGATCATACTCACTTTTTTATTTATTAACTAGGGAGATATATTTTCTAATTATTATATCAACATTAATCTGCTAAAAGTAATACTAAGTTATTTTATGTTAGCAAAACCATTGCATTTTAGCTCCTCTTGTGTGAGGAAAATTGGGGCAATTAATCATGGAATTTGGGATTATTTTGCATGTATCTTCTAAACTGGTGTATTACAATAAGTACCCAGCTGTTATTTTGGTTCTATCTGTTTTTTATTGTTGTTGTTGTTGTTTGTTTGCTTGCTTGATTCTTTGCTTTCTATCCACGTTTAGTAAATATGTTGTTTGACATAGTGCATGTTAATAAGCTTTTACAAAAGGCTTTTCTTTTTTTTTTATTCTCATACTGTGGCAATTGTAGATATATAGAAATACATAAAGAGGAATAAGTATCTATTTTAAATACTTCCATATCATCTCAAGACATAGGATGATTATTTAGGAGACTACTTGGACATAAAAAGAACATTAGATATTGATGGGCACTGAGGTAGTCAAATATCACAGATAGGTTTGTGTTTTTAGCTGTATACCACTGTATTCCAAGAATGGAAAGATGATGTTGATGCTATCTATTAGCATCACTTTTGAATATACATAAAAGATTAATTGATGGCTTTTCTGTTGCAGGTTGTTGAATTACTGAGATACTTTTCTTGGGCTGAACCACAGCTCAAGGCAATAAAGGCTTTACAACATGTAAGTTCTAGTGGAATCATTTTGTGGACCATGTTTGCTCTTTTAATCTCATTTTAAATTTATGATGTGTGCTTTTGCAACTGATAGGTCTACCCTTTAATCTTCAGTGTTTCCTTTTTTTTTTTTTTTTTTTTTTTTTAAATGAAATCTCATACATTTAACCAGGGTATTTTTTTCTCACTAAAGTATCTTTGACTTTCCTGTGTAACACAAGAATAATGTAGCCCTCTAACTAGTGTTAACCTTCCTAATATCTCTGCTTTTGACAAATGCTTTGTAGGGTTCCTTGTACAGGATTTAGCACATATAATCTCCTTCACAGAAATTAAATAAATATTTGTTTGCTGAAATACATGATACAAAGCTGTTACTGAGTGTCATTTTTATTTTAAAGTAATTGTAGTGCATTGTTTTATATCCACTTTTTTTTTTCTTGCTTGCTTGTCAGAAAATAGTGGCAGTGCCCGCGTCAAAAATGGTTAATATTCTCAACTGCTTCACATTCAGTAAAGATAAACTTATCGCCCTTGAAATCTTAGCTTCGTAAGTACCTCTCATGCTGTATTTCCTTATGATGTATTTATTGTATTTTGCTAACGTTTGAGTATGTAAAACTTAATATACTTCTAGAATGAAGAACTGTGGCCAGTTAAGGGAAAGCACATATCCATTATTGATAGGGCTGTAAAAGAAAAAATAGAAGCAGACATGGTGCAGAATTCCATCTGAGTCTTGTGCACGCCTCTTCTGTTTGCTAGAAAAGTGTTGCTTTGCAGTGGTCTTTAAATATTTTTGAAAATGAAGAGGGCATTAAGCCTATTTCTGCTCACTGAAATGTAAAAGGCTTGAGACCAGAGCGCTCTGAGCATTTACCCTTTTGCATTTGCAAGTCCTCTAAGTATTACATATATAAAAATGAGTTAAGTAAATACTACTTTTAAATTGACACGTTTTGTTTACTGATTTAATGTCTGTAAAAGATGTATAGATTTTCTAAATGTATGATTGTATAGAAAGTGTTTTTTTTTTTTTCCAACTATGCATAGCAGCCTCAAAAAATTTACCTCTTACACATGTTTATATTGGAACTTTTCTGTTTGGTTTCTGGTGGTGGTAGTGCGTTTTGTTTTTTTTTTGTTTTTTTTTTTTTGCATTTTGTATGTCTGCCTTGCATATGAATGCTGTGCTGGTTTAAACATTTGGAGGGATACAGATTTGTGATATAGATACCCATAGATTGAGGATATAGGCATGACCTTATTTTTGGAGTTGAGCTGTGAGAATCTGTATGAATGCTCCTAGTCTCTTCAGACGAAAGCAAAACAGGGCATCCTAAAGGATGGCATAATAAACTAACCTGTCCTGCTTCTTGAAATAGAATTGGAGCTCATAGGCTCTTCTGTTGTTACACTTCAGCTGGTGTGATCGATCACATTTTAATACCATCTATAAGGTATTTTTCTTGGCTTTCTTCAACATTCTGCTGATTCTGTTTATTCTAATATTTTTCTCCTTTGATAATTTGTCCTTTAAGCAGCTGTTTTATGTTTCCAGTAGCTTGGTGGGAGTGTGATATTTGACAGCAGTAAAGGTGCTGTGGTCAGGGTTTTGAAAAAGGCAGGTGGAATCAGACATTAGGCTTCCTGTACATGCAGATTTTGTTGTTCTTCTTGGAGTGTCTAGTGTTATTTTTGGGAGAGGAACAAGAAGAAAGGAAGGGTAGTTTTTGGAGGTATCTGAGGACTTTCACAAGCTCTGCAGAATGTGGATAGAATTGCCATCTTTTTCACTGTGGAATAAATACGATGAAAATTTGTTTGCCTACCAGTGTAGTAAGAAACAGTGATGAACTCATTAGCTGGTGGTTTTCTGCTGTGCTGGGAATTGTATGCTAGTAGTAATTAAATTTTTCTGACAAAATGCTGTGATGCAAAATCCATTTTGTCAGCATAGCTATTTTTACCATGAAGTCCAGCCATTGTTGTCCATTGTTCCACATTCATCAGCAATTTTGATACCATGTTTCACTTAGAGGTACAAAGTCCATACTTAAGCCTGAGTTTTTTGCTTTAATAATAATAGTAACATTATGACCTGAACTAATTATGCTTTTTAATGTATTGTTGGATACTGGCTTTTCAGTAGTACATTATTTGTGATAAGCATATGGAATGGTAGTAATCATTTGTCATCGTTTTTATTTGTAGCAACATTGTTGATGCTCAGAATTACCGCCTTATTGAAGATCTGTTCAGAATTAATATGTCAGAGAAGAAAAGGTGCAGAAGAATTCTTGAGCAGGTAGTCCAGATACTCTAGTTTCCTTGATTCTGTCAAATATGGTATTGTTTGCATCCTTATGGTCATTGCGGGGTGAAGACTTCCCATGAGGACTGCTGGGAACAACTGGTGGAAAGCAGGCTAAAAGAAGAAGCTGCAAAATACGTGCTTAAAAAAAAGGGAAGTTTTTGTCAGACATCAGAATAATATGGAAAATAGGTTCAGAGACAATCAATACTTAAGAAAACAGTCTGAGTTTGTTTTAGAGAAGACCAAGTGTTCAACCCTAAGTTCAGTACAAGCAGAGGTGGGGTGAGTAGAGTTACTCAAAGCAAAGCGGACTTTGGCAGAACCTCACAAGGACTATTTGGTAAGATCTGACAGATAGAGGCAAAGCTTTGAGTTGTTCCCTGTAGGTTGATTTATGCAGTCTAAATGTCATGAAATATTAATATATTTCTTTAAAGCATTGAACTTGATAGCAAATAATGACCTTTCTTGATTGTTTTGCAGGCTTCAAAAACAGGTTGTAAGGCTCCCCATGCTATGATATCATCGTGTGGCATGATTCCTGGCAACCCTTATCCCAAGGGCAAACCAAGCCGTATAAATGGAATTTTTCCAGTAAGCACAATCTTATGCCTTTGCTTTTCACAGCATTCTTGATTTAGGATTCATTATAGTATAACCAAACTAGGATTTGTGTAGATGTAAGGAGGAGTGGAATTGAAAGCAATGTTTTTTATTATAGTACCCCATAACACTTTCACAGTGTATTTGCATTATTTTTACTAGTGCATTTTTCCTGTGCTGCTTTGTATAAAGATTACTGCATAAATAAGGTGCTGTTCTTATAAAGAAAAACATTGTAAATAAACTATAGGAATATATGGCAGAATCAGAAGAGATATAAGGAGCCTTCCTGGTAGGTAAGTAAGATGGCCTAATACGGTCACTACATTACTACTGATAATCTTAGTGTAGTTCTTGAACAGCCAAATTGAATATTTCCTGTGAACATTTCAAGAAATGGAAATGTAAGTTATCATGTACAGAGGTCAAAACTCAGAATTCTAATTATGTCAGAAACGTGGACTTGTTTACCATGCATCTCTTTAGAGGAAAAGCCCAATGTTACACGCCAAGCTGTTGGAATGCTCTCACTTCACATTTAACAAGCATAGAACACAGTTTATTTTTTCTAAGAGACATTATTAAGTGTCACTTTCAGAATATTCAAAAACTCAATTTGGTTTAGAAATAAGGCAAATATATCAGAAGTTCTATAGCAAGATTTATTTCTAAATTAATACCTAATAGATGATTTTCTCTTGTTTCAGGGAACTCCTATCAAAAAGGACACAGAAGAGTGTACTAATGAAGGAAAGGGAATAGCAGCCCGTATACTTGGACCATCCAAACCAGTATGTGTAACAAATGAATGAATTAATGAAACTTTTAAGAAAAAAAAAATCTGACTGCGGATTTAATAAGGCTTTTATCTTCAATACTGTTAATGTTTCAAGAAGAGCAGCAATTTAAACAAAGCTGGGCTTTTATAATAAAGATAATATGACCTAAAATTTTTGTATTTAACTTTAAAAGAATCAAACTCTATATTATTTCTTCAGAGAATATGATTCTCTAGTGGATACAGCATGCATGCATTCAAAGGCAGAATTTAAGCTACAGTAGCAGAAGAGAAAACTAAAAGCAATTTTAGTAGTCTGTCATGAGCTACTAGAAGCTTTAGGCACAAATATATACAATTTTATGTTACAGTCTCTGGGGTTTTGCTACATGAACATAAAAATGCATCTTGGAAGTGTGAATTATGGCAGTGCTTTAGGGGAAGGTTCTTTTTTCTGATCTATATTTCAGAGTTTTTAAGCATGTAGGACAAACTTTCAAAGAAGCTAATGCTATTTGGAAGTATTGTTCTAATGTTTTATTTACACTTTTATTATGAAATATTTCCCACTGATCTGTATTATTTTAAAGGCAACATTCATTAGTTTTAGATCTGCTTTATCTTTAAAATGGGAAATCGTTCCAAGACTGCAGAGTGTGAAGACTACAGGAAGGAGTTTCCTTTCCCACCTGTGCTCAGTTTTACATTAAAATCTAAAGTGATGTTTGTTTCATTCTCTTTAGAAATAATGAAATATTTGCTGTCATTGTGGATATTGCAAAGGAATTTGATATCATAAATATATTTACTGTGAAGAACAGCTGCCTGTAATAGTATCTAATGTTAGGTTTCTGTGAAACAACAGGTAATGCATTCATTATTGCTTCTTCTGTTTGTTTTTTGTTTGTGTAGGCTCCATCAACCTACAATCCACACAAGCCTGTTCCATACCCCATCCCACCATGTCGGCCACATGCAACTATTGCACCAAGTAAGGCTTCTATATGTTTTAGGTTGATACTATTGTTTCATACATTTGCCTTTTAAGTAATTCAGTGTCAGTTTTCTGACCATTTCTGAAATTGGTTTGTGCTCCCTAAGCATGCTCTGGGTACTGGTTTCTACCTCTCTGTCAAGAATACAGAGTTGACAAAAAGAGGAATATATATTTAATTATTTTTTGAACATCAACATCATAAGACAGAATACCAATCCTGTTTGATGCCAGAGTAATTCATTTATGGGAGGCATGTGTGTTGGACAAGACTAGGGCTGTGTCTTTGTTTTAATGTTTGACCGAGGTTTGAATTTTGGCTTGGCAAGTCTGTTGACTTGTTGCTGTCGTGCCAAACTTAGGATATGGTCATGCACAGCACTGAGTTGGGTGGAAAGATGTAGCAACTTTCTGTAATTTGTTTCTGGGTTAGCTTCAGGAAAAGCACTTCGCTGCCTGTCACAATGGAATACAGTTTCCTAAAAGAAAATTTTAGGCATGTAGATTTCAGTCTCAGAAGGGACATAGCAGTTACCCTTGCTACTTTACATTTTGCCTGACTGTTCCTATCCTTGTGCCTCAGGCAAGATAGAGCCTTTCTTTGTAAGTTCCTCTCTATGTTCTGCTGCATCAGTTGTTTAATTCAAGACATTAGTGGTGGTAGCAAGGCACTTGGTAGCACTTGTCTCAGCTACAACTGGACTCAATCTGCCGAAGTGCTCTTCCTAGCAAATGACACAAATAAGTGACACAGACTTTGCTTGCAGTACTATAAAACTGATATTTCTTTGGAATAGGAGGTTGGAGTACTTATATTGGCAGGTAGAAGTCTTTTTGTGCAGCAGCTGAAAACTTCTCCTGATCTTGACATACTGTACTACAAAGTGAAGAGTGCTCTGGTTTGCAAGCTTGCTTTTCACTGGTGTTAGGAATTTCAGGGAGTTTTTAAGGCATTTGATGAGAAAGTGTGATAGACCATTTGGCAAGGATATTGAAAAGTGAGTCATCTAATCAACTTAATGTCTACTAATCTCTTTATATCAGTCCAGAAAAATGGGCAGTACTAGCAGCTAAAGTCTGATGACTTGTGCCCTAGAAATGGCTTGCTCTCCAAAAAGTGTACTGTAAACTTGCAGACCAGTTCAAATTTATATTAAATAAATCCTATGCAAAATCAGTTAGGGCACAACATTTGGCCTGTGACTGGACATAAATACTAGTACATTTTAGTATATAGAATAGTTTTTTATGGTTTCAGAGCCTTACTAAACTGCAGCATGGTTTTAGAAAGCCCTTGTGACAAGGGAACTGACGGCTAATGATACATACCTGTATATAAAATTGTTTTTAATGAGATTGCAGTTACTGACCTGAAATTATTGAATCTCATTCAAGCAATGGGTAGAAAAGTTGGAATGATGTTTTATTTTCTGCCTCTTACATGTTATGGTATAATATCTGCTTCCTCCATGACACAGTGATTATTAGTTACTTCTCTGATTTTGGATCATGAGTTGTCCTGCAAGAAATCATAACATTAAGAAGAACTTCTATGAAACTGTGAAATCAGAAAGGGTTTTTTTATGTTAAATTACCACACTTGGAGTATTTTTCAAGTGGTGCCTTTTCCAATGAAGCATGAGTTTTTTTTTACTCTTGAAGCATGAGGTTTTTTTTACTCTTAAAATAGTCATTCAGGACCATTGTGAATTGTATTTATATTACTGTGAGTTAAATTCTTATACTCTTCATCAGAACTGTATGATATAGCTATCAAACAGCAGTTCAAGTTGCTCCAAAGAATAAGGAGGGGAAGAAAGTTTTTTTTGACATGTTAAGTACAATAAGCATTTTATATAAAAATCATCTGCTATCCCATTTTGATTTCTTCACATTTAAATAAATATTGAAGAGTGGTTGATTAAGAATTTTATTTGTACAGAGATGTGACATCATTCTCTGAATTTTCTCACTAGTGATGGGAGGGCTGAGCATGATCATTGGTATGTTTGGCTCTTTTGTTTGTAAAGGCTTTAATATTAAAAGAAGAGCTGCAACAGCCTTTAAGTTAGGAATAGAAAAAGAACAAATGATGCTGCAGATACTCTGATTCTTTACTCCCCTTTAAGTTTTTCAGGCTACATGGAAGTGAAAGCAATTGAAACCTGTCTTTTTCAGGCTCTTTCAAGGTGCAAAATTTTAATTTCTACTTCTGCTTGGTTCTGTTGTAAAAAATGATGAGAGAACTGCCCTTAGTAAAATTTGGATCACAGTGCATGTCACTCAGGCAGACATTGGCAGCAGCCTGGATGATTAACAACTGGCTTTTTGGTGAAGTAATGTCTTATAATCTTGAAAATGTTCTTTCCAAGGGAAGACATTTCCTAGGTCATTCTTATGCGTGTTCTTCTGGCAATTAAGGTGTATGTTGCATTTCTTCTTTTAGGTGCTTACAACAATGCTGGCTTAGTTCCAATGGCTAATGTCATAGCTCCAGGCTTACCAGCTCCTCCACCATATACTGCTAATCAAGTGGTAGCAGGTAAAGCATGCATAGTTTTAAAAATGTTCATGATATTTTCTCCTCCTTCCTTGTTCTGACTGGATCATTCACTGCTTGAGTTCCATTTGCTTTTAAATAATTAGCTGTTGTTCTCTGTTTAGAAAATGAGGACCTTTCCAGCCAGGCAAAACCTTCCCAAAATCAAGGTAAATTGCAAATCTGCAGGGGGCTTATTGTGTTGTTTGTAACTCCACTAATTATTCTGAAAATGTAAATAACTTATTTGTTTAGTAGGATTTCCATAACAATCTATGTATTTAATTGCTGTTGCAAGAAAATCTCTTGAAAACTGATAAAAATTCGTTTCAGGCATTTTACACTTAAAAGTATTAAAAAGTTAAAATCTGGCCTTTTGTGTTAGCTCATTAAGTTCTATATTCTTAAGTATCTATATATCTATGTAAGAAATGCAAAAAAATAAATCAAGATATGCTTTGCAACGTAGTGCACTGAAACACTTCGTTAGTATTTTTTACAGTTGTTAAAAACCTCAGACATCTATTTGAAAATCTATACACTTTTTAATTTCATATATTAGTTGCAATGGAAGACTAGGAATACAGAAGAGAGATTCTTTGTTCTTTGTTTGTTGAAATCCATATGTAGAATGTCTTAACTGTTAAATCCAAGTATGTCTCCTGCAATTTTGTCTTACACTTTAAATTCCAATTCTTTTTTCAGAAGAGAATTGTGCGTTTTTTTGGTCTGTATTTATGTGGTACTTAGTGTACTGGAGATTGGGGATTGAGGTGATATAATACAAATAATAATAATAAATTGGAAGTTGAGCTACTTATAGAAAGTGTTTGATAAAAACTTTGTTAACTTTGACAAATATAAACTAAGAATCTGCTATGTTGAGTCAGACATATTAGCAAATACTCAAAGTAGATAGCATGACCATGATAAGTTTAGCTCCTGTAAATATTTCCAGAGGGAAAAAAAAAGTTACATTTTGTCTTTTCTCCTATGCCCAAGGATGGTTCTACAGGAAGGCTGCTATTTCAAAGAATCACTTTATTCATATATACCTTTTAAGTGTACATGAATTTACAAGGTAGTTTATAGAAGTAAATCAGTACAGTATAAGAAGTAAAAGCATCTCTTAGGAAAAGAAATTCAGTAACAGTTCTATTCCTGCTGTGTTTCTTTGGTGATTATCTTTGCTGACTGGATTACAAACTGTGATCATTAGGAGAATATTCAACTTGGAAACTTGAAGGAACAGACAGAATCCAGATCAGAGCAATCTAGGTCTAGGTTTTTGGAAAAGACTATATACAAGGAAGTGGTTTGTTTGCAAGCTTACTCATTTTAGAGTTTCAAGATACATAATAAAATAGAATATAAAATAAAAATAAAATACATAACAAAATAACAAAATTTGTTGTATTAACTTAGGTCCAGGATTTTAAATATTCAATTTTTAGTTTTGTGCATGCATAGAACTTATATGGGAGAGAAATCTAGCCTATTTTAAACTTAGGGGTGTTGAGTTTGGCTGGTTGTATCGATGATCTGCTTGCAGACCATTGGCAAGCTAGACCATTTTAAAAGTAAATAAAATATGAGGGTTATTTGAGATTAATCAACACGTTTATATTCCACAAGGATCTAGATGTGGAGATATCAGGTTCTTGATGTGCCAGTGTTCATAAAGGCATTTTTTTCTGCCAAACCTCCACAGCCCTGTTAGCCGTGTGCCTCCCTGTTTTCCTTCAGCTTGACTGATGTCTCTTTTACTTGCTTTGTAGGGTTGATTTAAGTCCATACTCCTAGTGTCAGGTGCTTGCCTCAATTATAGACGCCTGGCTTCAGACTTCCAGAAATACTTGTTGATAAGGTCAAGTGCCAATGTTAGTTTAATACTGTAGTATTAAACACAGTGAAGAGAATGACCTGGTTTGAAAGAAAGAAAAATACCAGCACCTGAAATCAGCTTTCTTCAGATGTTGACTAAACTTCTCTGAAATCATGATACATTGAATTAAGTGGTTCTGAAGGAAATTGTGACCTTCAGTGAGAGTGAATGCAGAGGAGCCCAGGTGATCTGACGCCAGTGGAATGTTAGATGTGGTTTGGGTAACGCTAGATTTTAGGAATCAGAGGGAGGGTGTTTACCTGTATCACTTAACTGTTCTTATGGAGTATACGTGAATATCTCAACTGTCTTGCATGAGATTATGAAGAGGTGGTGAATGTCACAAAGTGCTCTAAAGAGAAGTGGTAGCATACGTCATGTACAGCTTGTGTGATGTGTTTGTACATACCGTTTCGTTTCCAGTGTGGATTTTTTTATATATAGATGTTATATGTTAGCTATTGCCTGTGTATCATAATTTGAAATGCTGTATAAAATGTGTTTTGTGTTGATTTCAAACATTTCTGACAGTTTCAAGTATTCTTACCAGTTTTGTTTCTTTGCAGCTTTTTCTGCACAAGCGAATCAGCTCTTTACTCCTCATGGTTCTAATCCTTCAACACCTGCTGCTACTCCAGTCCCTACCCCATCACCTGTCAAGGCAATAAGCCATCCATTAGCACCTGCAACTCCACTCATCTCTGGGATGAACATGTCTACCCCTGTCCTTCCTGTTTTCCCAGGACAGGTCTCCTCTTCCATCCATACATCTCAGCCATCCACTCCAACCCCGACTGTCATCAAATCCCTGTCATTGCCTGGTGTTCCTGTCACCTCTGTTCACAGTGCTACCTCTACACCCATCCCTGCAGTTTTCTCTGGGCTGGCTTCTATACCCACTGCTACACCAGCTCCACAAGGTTCTTCCACACCATGTGCCACGCCTGCACCTAATGAAGCTTTTGCATCTGCTACTGCACCATTTGCTGGCCTCCCTTTCTCTGCAACCTCTTCAGTTGCTTCAGCTAACAATCCCACTCCATTGTCATCAGTTTTTGCTGGTCTCCCTTTGTCCTTGCCACCCAATGTCCAAGGGATTTCTAGTCCTGTTCCCTCTACAGTTGCTAATTCTCCTGCCACCACTATTCCTGGTTCACTTAGCCTGCCTAACCCAATTTTGTCTGTCTTAAAAGGATTTCTGACATCAAATGACACTTCATTAATCAATTCATCTGCTTTACCTTCTGCTATGACGAGTGAGCTTGCCTCTCTTTCTGCTCTAGCTAATCAAAGCTCTGACCCTCCCACTTCCTCTGTCAACAAATGTTATACTCCATCAGCCACCCCCACCCCACAGCGTTCCTCCACACCCGGGCTGGCCATTTTTCCAGGTCTTCCATCCCCATCTGTGACCAATTCTAGTTCCACTCCTCCAACATTGCCTGCACAGTCACCTTTGACCACTTCACCATCGATTATGCCAGTCAACTGTGGCTCATCAGCCTCCCTCTTGCATGGCACGAGCCCTACTAATCCTGACCAGCAGCTCTCATCAGCCCCAGCTACCACAAGTATTCCACAGGTTCTAGTCAAAACAGAACCCATGAGTCCTACCCTCTCAGCCTTCAAAGGTCCTTCTCACTCAGCTGGCCCTTCTCATGGCACTATAGGACTGTCAGCGCTTGGGCGTGTGTACACCTCAGCAGCTTCAGTGCCAGTCAGTTTACCCAGTTCCCTGAATCCAGCGCTGTCAGGTCTCTCCTCCTTGAGTGCTCCTCTAAACAACTCCAGTTCTCTGGCTTCCATTTCCCTCGCCCCCCATGGCTCCACTGCTCCCATTGCCCCCGTATTTAATGGACTTCCTCCTTTCACGTCTCTAACCAGTAACTTTGCTTTTACTGGTAATCCAGCACTTACACCACCCGTCACTCTCCCAGGGTCTTTGTTAGCTACTCCGTCTACAACTGCTTCAGCTGTGTCTGCCCCTCATGTGAGCTCCACAGCTGCCGTACTCTCAGGACTCGCCGCCTCAGCAACAGTCTCCGCTCCACCCTTTTCGCTTAACTTGTCCAGTGCTGTCCCTTCCCTTTTTTCTGTTGCCCAGGGACCTCTGGGATCATCAAACCCATCCTTCCCTGGTTTTCCTGTCTCTAACACACCCTCTGTCACTCCTGCTCTCCCTTCTTTCCCTGGCCTCCAGGCATCTTCTGCAGTAGCAGCAGTTGCACCGTTGCCGGCAGCTGCCACAGCCCCATCTCCGGCTCCGGTCCTGCCAGGGTTTGCCTCGGCCTTTAGCTCAAACTTCAACTCTGCACTTGTTGCACAGGCTGGGTATGTTTTGTTTCTGAAGGAGGTCAGAACCATTTCTTTTTCTCTTGAGCAAAACTGTGGTTTTACTTTATGCAGAGACATTATTTTCAGTCACAGTTAGTAATTACAGTTAAATTGTAAACTTAGTTCACCAGTACATTGCCAGCTGTCTTTAGAAACTAATAAAGTAGCTACTAAATAGGTTGCTCTTGGTCATTCTGGTTACCACAGTCTAACCCAGCGAGGTGCTGAGTAGTCTTGTGTCCCAGATGAGGATACTTGGCACCTCCTAGGCCTTTATGTGAATGGATTCCACGTTGGCATCCATTGACGTGTCCAGGTAATGGCAGACGATGTTCCTAGATGTTCCCATATTTTAAGGAAGTACTTAGCAGAGTTTTGTGTATGTTCTTTGTGTATGAATAGTAGGCCCAGACAAGATACAAAAATTTCTGAGTTCCCTTCTTAGGCACATTGTGTTCCAGATGGTCTTGGTTTGTGTGTGCATGAATAATTTGTAGGCGGGTAAAGAGTGGGCTTCTGTTTGGAAATTCTGGCCTTTATGTGGTTTAGAAATTAATATAGGCATAAACTTATACAGAGAGAAAGATAGGATAAAATGTCATGCAGATATTCCTAGTAACAGCCACATCTTGATTTCTTTCAGTTTGACTTCTGGACTACAGACACCGGGAAATGCAGTTTTTCCTGGTCTTTTATCTCTCCCTGGTATCCCTGGCTTTCCCCAAAGTGCCACACAATCTTCCTTACAGGAATTGCAGCATAGTGCGGCTGCACAGTCGGCACTACTACAGGTAATGTGCCTATTTGTTGATACTATTTTCCTTCCAGTAATTGTTTGAACGTGTATTTCAGTGTCAACTTCTTGGGATTAGTTTAAATACGTAAATGATTTAAAACCTCTAACCTGTCTGAGAACCAGTTACAAGGATGATGAAAAAGAATGACTCAGATAAATGTTTTTACTGAAGGTCTGGGGGGACCAATCAATATACAGTGCTTTTGGAGGTTATAAATGTAATTAAACTCTTTCAGAAAAACAACAACAACAACAACAAAAAAAACTTTGTGAAATGAGGTGTGAAAGAAAAAAAAAAGAAAAGGCAAGAGAGTAAAAATTTTATATAGATTTATGTTAAATCTAGTGAGCTGACCATGTAGGTGCAAAATCTGAGCTCAGTTCCAGTCTGACATTTTAATACTTTGGAAAACCACTTTGTCTTTACTTATGCACCTCTCTACATCCACAGTCAGATTTTATTGAATTTGTGTTTGCTGTTGTAGTGCCTTTGTCCTGACAGTTACCACAAATATAGTCCCCATAATATAAGCTTGAGGTGGCTGTAGGTAATATGTAGTTTCATCATCTCTCTTGTCCATGAAACAACTCATTGCAGTCAGCAGCCTACAGAGGTTAATTGAAGCTATCATCATTTGTATTAGATAATGTAGACATTTAATTTATCTGTTGTTTAAAAAGGCTTCTGTACAGAATAAGGATTCTGGAAGAATTTTTGTCCTTCTATACAAAATACTAGAACAGACAGTTAAGTGCCTCAAATTGATGATTTCTCTGTTCTGTGGCACATGAATTTTTGAGATGGAGCACGTGTCTAATACTGTTCAATATGCAGAATACTGTCAGATACCTCTTGAATATCAGAGGAAATAGATCAAAAGAAGCAAATGACTTAATCTCAGCCATGTTGCTTTTCCAGCTCCAGAAATTATTCTGTGTAGATCTATGTATGCAGATTGCATTGAGGAAATGTTTTTCTTGTTTACAAGTTAAAATCATTGAAGTGAACACTTGAGCAATGTAGATAAAGAAGGCTCAGAGTCAGTGAAATACTACAGCTTCTAATTAAGCTATGCCTTCCAGATCAGCTGCGGCTTCCTACACGGAAAAACAAATGCCAATAATGCTTCTTCATATTTCCTCTTAATCCAACTGCTTTTCTCACTCTGGTATTTCAGAGCAATAATTGCACTGCAGTTTAACACATGCATATAGCTGCATTGCTCATCTTCACTCTTTGCATATTTCAGATTAAACTTTAAGTATTTTTTGTTTTGGCTTGAGTATGACCGGTATTGTGCCTGAAATTTTGCTTGATTTAGTTTTTTGTTTGTTTTTATCTGTGCTGTTTCCTAACTTCTTCTCTTCCTTGAAGGCACACTCTGCTTCTGCTCTGGAGAACTATACAGCTCAGCCTGAAGGTTTTGCTAACTATCCATCAACACCAGGAACACCATTTTCACTGCAGACAAGTCTGCCCCAGAGTGGATGGCAATAAATATCAGACATTTTTAAAGACTGCAGTGGTTGCTTGACAGAGCCTGATCCTATTCACTTTGAAGGCTGACTCCACTTTAGTGGGAGCACTCTGCTTGAGTGGGATTGTGGTCTGAATTGGGGAAAGAGGGGGAAACGTGAGGATAAAATGATTCCAGGCAACTGCGTCAGATGTCAAACCTAATTTGTGATTGCATTTAACTGATTCAGGGTCTGATCCTGTGAATTGCTGAGCATCCCTGACTCTACTTGTATCTTAGAAATTGAATGTTTGGCTTCTTACAGGATCAAGAACGTTCAAACAGGCATGTGTAAATAGAGCAATTGGCTTTCAAACTGAATGGGGAGAACAAGTATACATAATAGCGTGTATAAGCACCTATTCTTCTGTTACGTTTTGTATGGTATATGTGGTTAATATAGAATGAGATCTAGACTGAAATTAGATACTTAAAGCTGTAGATGATCTTTAGTCTAGCTGCACGCCTCTCGTGCGTGCATAGATCAAGATCAGTGTATGGTTCTTCAGATCTTTTATTTGTATGTGTGAGGATCTCCTGTTAGCATCAGTAGTATGTTAAGGGGAGACTAGATCAGAGGGGCTTGGGGGTATTCTTATGCTTTGAGATATTGTCATGGGCTTGCTGCTGAATTGAGTACTCTGTCAGAATCTGAGCAGGAGATCTAGGAGATGGTGCTGTATTGTATTTGGATAGAAGTGGATTACGTTTTACTGGAGTATGGTTTAGCTAGCTGGAAATATGTCTTTCCAAAGTCCATAAAAAGCCTTTTAATTTGCATCTAAAATAATGTTCCGTAACATTTTCCCTACCCCCACACCTCTCTGTGAATGAAATAATTGTACTGCGGATAGGCTGCCTATCCGGCACTTTTGACTGCAGACTTTTGTGAATGTTTACAGACATGTGTCAAGTTCTTTTCTCCCTTATATTCACAAACCCACTGGTTCTCTCTTAGCTTTTTGGCTATAAACCACAACCTGATGGTGCTTATGAGTTATCCTGTGAATGTAAGTGGGAGCAGAATTTGGACCATGGGTTTTTTAGTATTTTTCCTTGGAAAATGTACATGATTTTAAAGGCATAGAGCTAAATTAACTGTATTGGTTAGGAAGGGTAATGATGCAGTATATAGAAAAGTCTTGCTTTGTTAGTGAAATTCAGTTGTGCACTCTTTTAATAATGCTAGTACCTGTGGCAATGTGTAACACATCATTGAATATCATTGAATATCATCTATGTAAGGTAAACTCCTGATCATGTTTTAGAGATAACAGAGATGAATGATATTCAATCTTGTGGTTAAATTAAAACGTAGAAGATACTATAATGTAGAAAAGCTCTGCACCTAGAGTTTTACTTTTTTAAAGATGAATTCTGCTGGGAGATGTTGCTAATGTATTTTCTTTCAAGATGTGAACAAACTTTTTTAGAACATTAATGGAAATTCCTGTACTGGTTTTTAACACAATTTTTTAAAATAAAAAGTTTACAGTCATGGCAAAAAGGCTTTGCTGACCATTTACCTATTTGCTTAAAAAATAGATGAATAAATTTGTTTTTGCTAAGACACTTCCTCATGTTTGATATTACTTATGCTGGTTTTTATGATGGAGAATTAGATACTGAATTATAAAATAGGTTTCCTAAAGAGTGGTAACAGAGATACCCCATGAAGTGTTTAGATAGAAAACTTAATAGTGTCCTACATACTTTGTCAGCAATTGAGGTAGTCTTGCATTTTTATAATCAAAATAACATATTACTTTAAACTTAGAAATATGTTGCTTTTTCACAATTTTTTTATTTCATGAAAGCTGTTGCTTTCTAATGATTCTCCACTTCGAACTGCTTTTAAAGTTAGTGCCTTACCTCTTGATTCAAGAAATCTGCAGAAAAAAATTCAACCATCTTTCAGTACTCTGGTCTTCATTCCTTTTACAGGCTGTTCTTTGTAGATTTGTAGATCAATTGGAGAAGGAGAAAATAATAATATTAGTGTTTATTTTGTAACTTTACCAAGGTGCTGAGTTTGATCACTGATTTGAGTCCTAGTTTCCTGACCAAGCAATCAAAAAAAACTTTAACTCACTTTACCTTGTTCTCTAAAACAAGTACCAAACATCAGCTATTATGCCCTGCTTTATCAAATGTAAGCACTTTGTATGTCTGTTTCTGAAAACATATATTGAATGGTCATGGGTTGTGTGTTTGTGGTGGATTTTTTCTGTCTGAACCCTAGACATCTCAAAGATATGTAGGAGATGGTGAGATCTTGTTTCTCCAAATGCAGTCAGGTGAGAAGTAGTTACTATCCACTGTATTAAATGTTATCCCGAAACAATGTACTTCATAAGTGGTGCCTACCTGCTGGGAAATGTCCTTTACCAAGAAAAGAGAATTTCATGCACAGCTGGTGTCATGATAGAGAGAAGCTTGTCATCAATGTCAGGCAAGTGAATAAATTGGTTAAGAAGCATTAAACTATCGACAGTGTTTTCTCTAGAATGGGCTCTCTGAATCTTACTGAACCATGTTGAACAGGATATTGTAAATTGAACTGTCAAGTGGTTAGGATTAAGGTAAGTTTCAGTTTTTTAAAAGTCTTTCCTGATGTAAAATTGTCTTTTATTAATTTTTTCTCCTCAGGAATAAAGTCAGTGTTCTGCACTGCAGCTTGAAGCAAGCTCCTGTGACCCAACCTTGGAATTTCTGAAGGGGATGATTTGTTTTGAGTTCTTTCATGCTTACTTGAGCCCCATTTTAAAAAGCCAGGGAAAAGCCTGCTCCTGAGGCAAACCGTGCCAGATCTTACACTGAGATTATGTTGGGAAAGGACTGTTGCTGTGTGACTTAAGTCTGGACTAATTGTGATTTGATTGTTTGGTTGCTTCTTACTGCTGTATTTCAGCCATGCTGAGAGACTACAAAGGTGTAGTGAAACATTCTTTGAAATAAAACCTTCATTCAGAACATGAGAACATATTGGGACTATGTTTGCAACTACAGGTTTTGCTATTTGTTACAGGTACTTTAATTGCAGCTTAAGAAACTTATGATACGAGCATTCTTACTTTCTTGCAGATTGTCTGCATTTCTAGGCTGAGAGGTAAGGGACCCCTTTGATTGACTCTCTCTCATATTTATTTATGTTGTAGTGAAGTGTAGCCAAAGGGGTCTCTCCTTGTCATCTCCACATTTTCTGCTCTTGAAAGCTCATGTCTTTTTCACATTAAAGGAGAAGGAGCAATGTGTGGATATTCCTACAAGTATTAAGATTTTCTATGTCCTGCCCCTTCTAAATTTTTATCTGAGGGAGATGAATGAGAAGCCTGAAGCAAATAGGCTACTGTCTGTTCAGGGCCGGAAGAGGAAGAGGCTGAGAAGTCTTTAGGGGATGGCTAAAGCCACTGATCCATGTGAGGGAAAGAGTAATATGGGCCTAAAAAGATGATAGAAAGAAAAACTAACTATGTTGTATGCAAATCTTATGATATGCAAATATACCAATGGGTAGTACGAGCAGATGGAAACTTTGAACTGTAAAGGACTGGTCACATTTTGCAAATGGAGCTATTGGTGCAGGGAAACGTTGGAGAATGGACTGTTTACAGGTAAGCACCAAATCATCGTGCCTTTGTGCTGTTTTAGGACTAGAAGTTCTGTTAGCTACATCAGAACACTGCAGAAATCCCTCAATGGCCACCTACCATTCACCTGATACTACATCTAAGTCAATAAGCCTTGCTAAAGTGGCTTTGGACTTCAGCTGTTTTTCTTTGTGATATTGCTCAGGACTGCAGATCTGTACCAGGTTGTTCAGCGCTAGTAAAATTCCAGCTTGCAGACTGCTTCAATGCTCGTGTATTTTGCACTTGAAGACATGAGAGCTAGTGACTGTTAGCCACATTCCCAGCATAGCCCCAAGGAAAAAGGATTATAATTGCCCTGACTTTGACTTCAAATTTTGGAAAATGAAAGAATAAAAGTGCAGCGGAAGTTAACACAAAGTAGTACAGTGATGTTCCTCAACATCAAAGAAAAATACCATCTGTTTGAGCCACGTTTCAAGGGATATTTTTACAAGCACCTCAGGGTGTTCCCAGAAAACAGCAGGGAGCAATTATTTCTGTTAGATTTTAATGTTTTGCTCATCTATCTGACGGTGTAAGCCGCTGTATAGATTGTAGCATTCAGATAACTTCATTTATTACAAGCCATTTTCCATAAAACGGTTGATTTAAAAAAAAAAAGGGGTAGTTTTGCATGTTAGATTTTTCTTGTGAAATAATTAAAAGCACACATTTTTTCTAACTCTTCACCCACGCTGCACTATTAGTAGGATTTTTGTCATGGACAGGTTTGATCTTGCAGCCTAAGCATGACAGGCCAAATAATTAGGAAAATGCAACAAATGACCATACAGATACTGTGATATGTTAGGGAGGGCATTACGATAAACATGTGAATCCCCGTTTTGCAAGCTGTGCTTATGGCTTTCACAGTGATTTAAAATGCCCATTCAGTGGAGTTAGGTTCCTGTCTTTGTGAAGCTGTAAGGGTTGTCCGGGGAGCAATAAGCTTTGAATGACCCATCTGGGACCAATGTGATGACTGACACTGATGAAGACTTATGTTACATGAAGCTGGAGCCAGCTCTTCCAAGGTACTCTAGATGATGGATGCCCACAGAAAACAACCATTGAATTAATGCAACTGTAAGTTAAATTTGTAAATTAAATATGAAAAACCACCTCTTATTTTTTCTCATTACGTGCAGCAGTTTTGTGTCCTTTGAGAAGTCTGCTCTCTGCTGAGAGACCAATTATACTTGGTTTGATGCCAGTATTGGAAGGAAAGTGTTTTAGAAGATTACTCTTATTTGGGAGAAAACTTTAACACTTGGGGGGCTGAAATTCTTCTACTGGGTTTTTATTTTATTGGTTATCTAGCACAAGAGGGTTCAACACACTGTGCTGCAAAGTATCAAGAAATGTTTGAAGAGATATTCCACACGGCAGGGGGACTTCACCTACTAAGAAGTGAGCAGTACTCAGTCTACACCCACTAGCTTTATCTTTTCTTTCTGTTTTGTCTTGCTTTTTGTTTTCATCTTTGGTGGCAGATATTACTGTGACCCACAGAAATAATTTCCAGCTTGGATACTGTAGGGTGTAAAACCAGCTGGGCCATGTGTATTCCCAGCCAAAAACCTGCCACAGAAGAGCGTGGAGTTACATCAGAGGTAACAGTGACCTGCAAGACTTTGTTTCTGTAAACATGCCATCCTCACCAGGGTTACTGACTCCCAGAGGGCTCTCGTGCAAGTGGGGATTTCTTCTCTCTCAGAGCTTCCCTTTTCTGTGCTTTGTATGAGTGCTTTAGTGTTTCAAGGTATGCTGCTGTCTTTGTGAGGGGATCAGAACTTCCCTAGAATGAGATGGATCCCAAGAGAGAGACACCCAAGAAAAACAACACAGAGCATCTAATTGGTAAGCCTCATTTTTTGTGTGCGTTTGTGTTTTTCTCAGTAATAATCCAAAAGTACATCTGAACCCAGGCATTCATTGCAGGTCTCCCTTATATGTTGGAGATGAAAATTCAGAATCTGCTGCTGTAAGTGACATGACAAATTACCTCATACTGCCCTGCCAGAATGCTTCAGCATTTACCTTCCAGGATAATGACCTCAGGGACTAAAATGACCAAGTCAGCATACACATAGGGACAGAGTAGAAAGGGAAAAATAGGTGTAAGTGAAGAAAGGCAAAGTAATTTTTCAGCCCAAAAAGGACACTTAATGTGGTTGGGATTGTGTAACGAACACCTGGTACTCCCTTCAAGCAAGGGAGCTGATAGCAACTGGTATGGCTGGGCAAGGGCCTGCTGGTCAGACTGGGGTGCAAGAAGGAAATGCACAGGCAGGGGAAGCAGGGACATATGACCTAGGAAGAGCACAGGGATGCTGTCTGGGTGTGTAGGGATGGGGGCAGAAAAGCCAAGGCATGGATACAGCTGATCTTGGCAAGGGATGCAAAGAATGACAAGAAGGGAGTCTTTAGGTACGCTGGCAGAAAAGAAAGGCCAAGGAGAGCCTACCTACCCCCTCTGCTGGATGAGAAGGGCGAACCAATAACGACAGACATGGAGAAGGCTGAGGTACTCAGCAATTTCTTTGCCTCAGTCTTCACTGCCAGTCAGGCTTCCCAAGTCTTTCACTTCCCTGAGCCCATAGATGAGGGCTGGGGGAGCAAAGTCCCTCCTACTGTAAGTAAAGAGCAGGTTTGAGACCACCTGATGGAAGTGAACAGGTACAAGTCTATGGGGCCTGATGCTGTGCATCCCAGGGTCCTGAAGGAACTGGCTGATGGAGCTGCCAAGCCTCTCTCTGTCATACCTGAAAAGTCCTGGCAGTCAGGTGAAGTCCCTGGTGACTGGAAAAAGGTAAACATCACTCCCATTTTTAGAAATGGTTGAAAGGAGGACCCAGGGAACTACAGACTAGTGAGCCTCACCTCTGTGCCTGGCAAGATCATGGAAACGATCCTCCTGGAAGCAGTGTCAGGGCACATGCAAGACAAGGAGGTGATTCAGGACAGCCAGCACAGCTTCACCAAGGGCAAATCATGCCTGACCAATCTGGTGACTTTCTATGGCTGCATCAGTTGACAAGGGAAGACTGACCAATGTCATCTACCTGGATTTCTGCAAGGCCTTTGACACAGTCCCACATGACATCCTGGTCTTCAAATTGGAGAGATGTGTTTGATGGGTGGGCCATTCAGTGGATAAGGAATTGGCTTGAAGACCAAACCCAGAGAAGGGTGGTCAACAGCTCCATGTCCGGGTGGAGGCTGTTGATGAGTCGTGTCCCTCAGGGGTCTGTCTTGGACCAACATTTTTTAATATCTTTAACAATGGCATAGACAGCAGGATTGAATGCAACCCCCTCAAGTTTGCAGACAACATCAAGCTGAGTGGTGCAGTTGATACAACAGAAGGAAGGGATGTTCCAGGTGTGGCTTCACCAGGACTGAGTAGAGGGGGAGAATCGCCTCTCTTGACCTGCTGGCAACATTCCTTTGAATGCAGCTCAGAATGCAGCTTCTTGGCCACAAGGGCACATTGCTGGCTCATGGTCAGCCTGCTGTCCACCAGAACTGCCAGGTCTCTCTCTGCAGAGCTGCTCTCCAGTGGCTATGTCCCCAGCCTGTACCAGTGCTTGGGATTATTCCTAGGGGCAGGACCCTGCACTTGCCCTTTGTTGAACTTCATGAGGTTCCTCTCAGCCCAACCCTCCAGCCTGTTGAGGTCCCTCTGAATGGCAGCACAGCCCTCTGGGGTATCAGCCACTCCTCCGAGATTTGTGTCATCATCAAACTTGCACACAGTTCCATCATCCAGGTTGTTGAGTAAATTGAATAGCACTGGACACAGTACTGACCCCTGGGGAACACTGTTAGCTACAGGCCTCCAACTAGACTGCACACTACTGAGCACAACCCTCTGAGCTCTGCTATCCAGCCTGTTCTCAATCCACCTCACTGTCCGCAGTCCACAGTCATCCAGGCCACATTTCCAGAGCTTGTCTATGAGAGTATTATGGTAGGCAGTGTCAAAATCTTTGCTGGAGTCAAGGTAGACAACATCTACCACTCTCCCCTCATCTATTCAGCTAGTCATCCCCTCATAGAAGGTTATCAGATTGGTTAAGCATGACTTCCCCTTCGTGAATCCATGTTGACTACTCTTGATCACCTTCTTATCATCCAAATGCTTGGAGATAACCATCAGGATGAGCTGCTCCATCACCTTTCCAGGGATAGAGATGAGGCTGACTGGCCAGTAGTTGCCTGGGTTCTTCTTCTTGCATGACATTGGCTTCTTCCAGTCCTCAGGCACCTCTCCTGTTCTCCATGACCTTTCATTTTGCAGTGTATTGCACCTTTTAGTTTGCTATGGCCTCTAGACCTGAGGGAGGTTTTTGCTGGTTGTGACTACTATAGTCAATATATGGGGATGGCAAAATCAAGTCAGTCATATGTTGGGTAGTTGTTATTCTTCACAATTGTCTTTTTCTAGAAATCTTTATTTGTCTTGTGGCTAAATGGTTTGAAGTTTTGGTGTAATCAGAGTATATTTGTGATGTCCTTTGGAGATTAGGTCTGGATTCACTGTTAAGCAGGTGTATTTTCATTCACTGCTTTTCTCATTGGAATCTGCACTTTTAGCTCCCATCAGGATCTCCAGGACAGGTCTCACGAAGGAGTCAGTAGAACTTTGTCAAGGTTTAGACGTGTGCTTCTTACCCATAGTGGTGATACCTTGACCTTCCCCTTCTCAGACACTTACATATCTATCCACAGAGGCATTTGTTCTCTGCCAACCCCCTCCCCTCGTCTGTGTGTTGTGTTAGTCCTATTAGGATTGTGTCATTCCCATCTATCTTCACAGTGGTCTCAGGTGGGTGGTGGCAGATGATGCTACAATCTGAAATAAGCTTTTGAGGGCCATTCTTCATGGCCAAACTTGGCACTGGAGAAAAGGATTTTCAGGCATCTCTCTATGCTAATCGTTTAGGTGCAATGAAGAGGGAGAAAGCAGAGCGTTGTATGCTCATGATCAGACGTGAACACCCCTCCATAAGTTCCTTTGACCTTCTCTCCACTGATTAGAAGACACTTGACTGCTGGTACTGCAGGTACCTTTTGTAGCCTGTGCACCATTGCTGTAATGTGAAGAATGTCATGTGGTAAACAAGTACCAGTGAAAGTGTTAAAGCTTTTCACATAAAATTTTACAAGTCCTGCCTTCAAACACATCGCCTTGGGGTCTGCATGATAATTTACTCAGAGGAGCTCCTCAAACCATCCCTACCAGTGATTACAGAATAGCTGATGATTCCCCAACCAGGGATTTCAGATTATTTGTCAGAAAGGGTGAGGAGGAAAGCCAAGCTCCCAGTGCAGCAGTTCTGTGCCCAGCTCTCACAGCCAGCATTCAGAGAGAGGCCTCAAACTGGGCCATATCAGTCCCAAACTTAGTCATGAGTGATTAAACCCCTAGTGAGGACCTCAGAGGTGGGAAGGGAAAACCTGCAAGAAGCAAAGTGCTCAGTTGTAACATCCAGGTGTGCAGTTAGTGTGGCTTCCTTGCCAGAGCCTGTAAGGAGCTCTGTGTGGAGTTTCCTACAAGAGGCCAGCATTGCGGGAGGGGTGGTGTGTGTCTCCTGCAGGATCACCAGGGGTTTTCTGACAAACCTGTCAGTCCAGCTCCACTGCTCTGTTAACTTGTGCCCTGGGGATCCGGTAACCTCATGCTGTCTCACTGGTGATAAGTTTTTCTCTGAAAGTATAAAATAAAGCTTTTTTTTTTTTTTATTTTTTTTCCTTATTTATCAGTTTCTGTCATTACATGAATTTTATTTAATGTCAGAAATTCCCAATGCTCAGAAGACCTCTGAGCCTTTGTCTCCTCTTCTGCCTGTGATGAAGTGTGTTGGGAAGGGCTGAAGCATAGCCTGATGAGTTCAGCTTTGTTTCTGCTGATGGTCATGCCTGCAGGAGTCCTCTTCTCAATGGATGCCCAGCTGGCATCCCTGCTTCTTCTGCTTTTCTTGCACCTCTTCAATTCAAACACGTGTCTGCTTTCAGCAACATTCAGTTGACATTGCATCACTCAGTCCTTACAGCAGGACTGGCCTGTCCATTCCTCACCCTTTTCTCTGCCTCTTCTGTGAAGACCTCAGCAGCTCCAGCTGCTAATCTCTCTGAAGACCAGTAGCTCTTTGATCCCCTTTCCCCTACAAAAACCCTCCCAAACTTTTAGTACATGAACAACAACTCACCACTGCCTTCCCTTCAGGCACTAAGATAATTAAATTAATATTTTGGGATGGGAAGAGCTAAACACAGTGACAGAGCTACCCAAAGTACCTGGGTGTGCATTTTGACAAGCACTGATTCTGAATCTCATCTTTCAGTGGAAGAACTGGTCCATCAGTATTCCTCAAAGCTTCCATCTAAAGATAGCAGGACTTTCCCTCATTTTACTTACTACCTGCTTCATATAAATTAAATCTCTTGTCCCAGCCATGGCACACTGACATTGATTCATATCCATGGATATTCTACCTGATCATTTATTTCTTCAAGCTCCCAGCTTTGGCAATGCCTGTCGCTTTTCTGCCTTCTTTCCTGCTGCAAAACATGGTTTCTAAACCTTTTAATTTTTCATGCAGGAGGATGTTTGTGGTTTGGTGTTTTTGGTGAGTGTTGAGAGGGAGGAAATAGAGACCAAGTCTTTGTAGGCTTTGCAGATCATCATTATTTCAGTAGGTTAGATCTACTTCTCTTTGATAACTTTTTTTTCAGGATTTGCATTCATTGCTTTTTTTTTTCCCTATTCTTTTATAGCTGATAGGCGGGAAGGAATTGGTGTCTGTGGCTGGATCCTGGTTTCAATTTCTTTCCTGTTGGTGGTTATTACCTTTCCTTTTTCCATCTGGGCATGTATCAAGGTAAGCTAGTGGGATGTGAGGCACAGAAAGAACAATCTATTGCCATTATTGTTTGATCTAATTTTTTATTGATCTATTAAAGCACACATTAGCTTTTTGGAGATAATAAGGGCTTGTGGTCTGGGACCAAGAGATCCACGGACCTCCACTGACTTTCTGTAGCACCACAACTTACTCATTTGATTTCTTCCCATGTCAGCTTCCACAATCAGTTAAACTTCCTTGTCTTCCTTGCTTTACAACACATTGGGAGAATAAATCTAAAAATGTTTTTGAAGAAGTCATGTGATGCTGCCAGCAATAGTCATTAACATAGGTAATGAGAGAAAAAGGAGTCAAGTCCCAACAGTGAGGGACTATGCAGCCTAAGCCCACAGTCCCTTCAAGACGTGGGCATAATATGATTCGTTTAAAGCAGTTTTTAGAGGTGAATTACCAGGGTGATTGCTGTGAACCCCAGAACATGAGTCATCCTACTATCTGAAGTAGTTGAGTAGATTATCTGATGTGCGAGATATTTTATTCTGCCTACAGCTAGCTCCTCTGTGTGTAGCACTGATGTTGAAAGAGTTGTGGATAGCCTCGTTAAATCAGTGGCGTTTCTTGTATATTTGGTCTATTTTATGACTTATTCACACGGCCAAGGTCTGAGTTTTTTCCAGCAAAGGATGAGGTGAGAAAACATAAAAATGCTTTGTGACTTGCAGTTTTGTTAGTCTCTATATTAGCTGTATTTCTCACATAATATGGATGTCAAATATATATATATATTTAAAAATATATACTAGAATGGAGGAATAGGATTAGTTGTAAAATTCTAATTTTAAAATATTTTCCTAGGTTGTCAGAGAATATGAACGCGCTGTTGTATTTCGGCTGGGACGTATACTGCCTAAGAAATCAAAGGGACCAGGTGAATGCCTGCAGTTTTATTCTATTAAGATGCACTGTAACCGCACAGAGAACTGCAGAGGCCCATAAAACCTTCACAGCAGAAGGGAGGGTGAGAAGGTCCTCTGCTGCAGTTCCTTTGCCTGCAAGCTGGTTTATGTTTGTTTGTTATGTTATGTTTTCTGAATAGAAAGTAATGCCACCCAGTTATCACAGTACAACACAGAAGGTTAAAGACCTTCGGGTTTAAGCAAAGACAGAGTAATGGCTTTGCTGTTGCATATATGGGATGACAGAAGCTTCCATGCCGCAGGCACTGGTGGGTGACTGTAGAGCCTTCAGCTCTGCCACAGAATTTTTTTGGGGTGATCATGGCCACTCTCCTTATTCCTCACTTCCAAAGTTACTTTTTGTTGCCAGCTCTTTAGCTGTATTGTGCTCTGAAAATTGTGAATGTTTCAGCGCAGGAGCCTTCCCACACTCTGCACCCACACAGAGTCTGTTACAGTCACCTAAGATGAGGATACAAACTGCAAATACAACACAAAACCAACAACACCAAGTAATTACATACAATTACCACCTTTGTGCAGTGAAACTGGGCAAATTGGGAGTTGAAATAAAAGGAAAAAGTCCTTTTCAGATACTGTCTTTCCTCCTAAATAATAGCAATGTGGTCCAAAATACAGCTAGGGCAGATGCTGAACTCCTCTGCATGGCTCTGGGCACCTAAGCAAGGTGCAGAGGTTAAAAAAGTAGTGTCAAGTCTCCCACTTCACAGGATAGTTCAGATTTGAGGACAACGTTCCTAATATGAACTTCTACAGGTGGTAGAGGACTCTGGAGAAGGGAGGTGTCTTTCCTGGGGTTAAACACATTATACTGCAAATGAATTATGATTGAAAGAGAAGAAAATAAGCAAAGGCCTGGAAGGAATTTTTGCCAAAAGTCTCATGGCAGATTTGAAACCAGAATGGAAGTCTGTCCATTCCCTGCCCAGAGCTCTAAGCCATTAATGCCTGATAAGTTCACATCTTTGCAGATATCTGCATTCCCCTCTGTTGCTTGAAAATGCAGAACTTCTCTGCTGTCACCTCCTGCAACAGAAGGACAGCTGCAGTAATAAAGTGCTGCACGGCTCCCTGGCTCATTCCCCACCCTGTGGATATTTTCATCTGTTTGCATTGTGCTGGTACCTGGCTCTATACTCATCTCTCCAAAGCATTTCATCTAATTATTTTTATTTTTCAGGTTTGATCCTCATACTTCCATGTACAGATACGTTTATCAGGGTTGATCTTCGAACTGTTACCTGTAACATTCCTCCACAAGAGGTAACTATTCTCTAGCAGCCACCCAAAAGAGAAGTGAAACATGGAGCTGGTTTGTGGCACGATCAAAAATAGTGTGGGTGTTTTGTAGTCTTGCAGCTGTGAGCTGTCATATACTGTTTAGCTTATTTGCTGTATCTTCTGACTTCCAAACAGCTTACAAAACTTCTACTTATGAAAACCCACAGGTGAATCATTGCAGGCCAAGCAGACTCTTCTTGCTGATGTGTGAGATAAAAGATAAAGAAGGTGGGGTCGGAGCTCCAAATAGAAGATAGATGGGATGAGAGAAGAGAGGTTGCAGGGGTGGCTCCCCCAAAATAGAAGGCAGGAAGGAAAATGGTTGCAGTACTTGTGCTGTACAAGGTTTAGCAGCTTTTGGCAAGATTTCTGCAGCTGTTGGCAGAGTTTCTGTGGTGGGAAAAGGTGCTGAGGAGGGAAAAAACAGTATAGCATCATCAATGCTCAGCTGAGGCCAGCTGTCTGCTGAGGCACAGGGCATTTGCCTCTCCTTGCACTGGCAAAATGAAAAAAAACTCCTTTATGAACACTGAAATAGCTTTTGGAGTTTCTTTTCACTGATTTTTGCACTTTGATTTTCACCTTTGATTTAATTTGTATGTGTTTCTTACAAATACATTGCTTGGTTAAAGTTGCACTGGTCTTCCAAATGACATGCAATGTGTAAAACCAGTTCTGGCACTTTCTGCAAGAAATAGACAGGGTAAGCATTCTTTATTATTGCAGCAGAAATTCATGCAGGTGATGAGATTCACCTAGCTTTTAAAGTACTGTTTCAATAGTATGTGTAACATTTTGCCCTGGTTCAAACTGTTGCTGTTGCAAAAATGATTTTCTTGAAAAGGAAGAAACCAAAGAAAACAAAACAAATGCTTAATTTCCTTGAATTATCAGGCTCTCTTCATCACTTAAGGAAAAGGAATAACAATAATTCCCCTTCCTTGTCAAGGGGTGTGTTACTGGACCCTTCTGTAATTCTGCATGTTTCTACGATGCAGATTCTGACAAAAGATGCTGTTACCACCCAAGTGGATGGGGTGGTGTACTACAGGATCCACAGTGCAGTCAGCGCCGTTGCCAACGTCACTGATGTCCATGCAGCCACCTTCCTCCTGGCACAGACGACCCTGAGAAATGTGCTGGGTACAAAGAGCTTGGCTCAGCTCCTGGCTGGTCGAGAAGAGATTGCTCATGGTATCCAGGTAAATCCGGCTCGTGAATTCATTGGTAAGCAGGGAGATTTGTTCTGGGGAGTGGCAAATTAGAAACAATCTCCCTTATTTTCCTTAATAGTGATAGCAAAATTTTCCTGAATGGTCGTTTCAGTTATACTTCTCATTGCCTGAAGTAAGAAAGAATTAGTGAAAATGTATTTCCCCAGATTCCTGTAGAAGAATTATTTTCCATCAAAAAGCAGTGAAGCTGCTGAAATTATCCAGTGAGTTGAATAAATCAGCATAAGCAGACTTCGCTCAGAGATTGCTCAAGCAATGAGAAACACGTCAGCAATTTGTGGGAAGCTCTATCTGTAGCAGACCCTTGATTGAGGTTTAAATTGTTAGGTCTTGTGCCATAATGGCTACAAGTACAGAACTGAGGAGTTTGATGGTTATGGTGCTCCAACACAGATCCTGAGTGCTGCAGGGCTGTGACGTGTGAGTCACCAATATGTTTGTACAATGACAATTGCTCTCAGAAGTTGCTATTGTATTACTTTGTAAAAGAGAGAAGTTTGGTGTCTGCCTAAAGAAAGGGTGAGAATCATAGATTAGGGGGCAGGAGGGAGCCCCTACAAGAGCCCTACGTTAGAGAGAAACTTCAGGTACCAACCAGCTCCCTGTCTCAGACACAGGTGTTGATCAGGAGGAGTTTCATAAGGCAGAGATACCTGCCATGCTCACACCACCATGGGTACTAGCACCCCAGGAGGGCTCCATCTTCCTGCTGTGCAGGTCTGCCCTCTGCCTCTCCTGTCAAGGCAGCAGTAAATCACACTGTGTTCTCTCTCCAACCACTGTGTTCTTCATGCTGGTGCTTGTCTCTAAGGACATCCTCGACAGTGCCACGGAGCAGTGGGGAATCAAAGTGGCTCGTGTGGAGATCAAAGACATCAGGATTCCCGTGGCCATGCAGAGGACGATGGCAGCTGAAGCAGAAGCTGCACAAGAGGCAAGAGCTAAGGTGAGACCCATGGCTGTCTACTCACAGGCTACAATGTCCCACACCTTTGTCCTGGGCATCCAAGTGCATCTTTGTTTTCTCCTTGTTGTAAAGGTGACTTTTCCCTGCTATGGTCAGTGTTGCAATGCCATTTCCATTTCTCTTATGTTGCAGGTTGTGGCAGCAGAGGGAGAGAGGAATGCTTCTAAAGCCCTCAAGCAGGCCTCCGTGGTGCTGGCCAACTCCACAGCAGGTCTTCAGCTGCGCTACCTGCAAACTTTAACAACTTTGGCAGCAGAGAACAATTCCACCATCGTCTTCCCTCTCCCTGTTAATATGTTTGAAAATTTGGGACAGAAAAATAGAGGGGGATAGAGACTGTTCTTTGCTAGCTGCTTGGGCTGAGAGATTTAAAGGGTTTCTCAGCAAGCAAAGGGTTCCAGATTACCAAAGCTAGAGTAGAAATAGTTTAATAACCACACATAGTTCCCACACTAGGAGACTGCCTTTGAGCACTGAAGGTTGCAAAATACAGGCACCAAGCAGTTTCATCTTAGATTCATCTCCAGGTGAAATGGAAGAAAATATGTAAAATTTGTGTGAGACCTAATAAGAAATTTTAATGCTTTCACCACCTATTGCAAGTGCTTGGGCATAGCAATTATTTGATCTGTCTGCTAATTAAGAACCTATGGGCTCCTGATGAGATTACAAACCTGTTCCACACAGCAGAAGGGTCAGATACTGGTGTATTAATCAAGTCCTGTGGAGTGGAAAGAAGGATTTGGTCCCAACCTTAGTATTCTTAGTATTCTTTCATAACTGTCAACAGAATTACTGGATCATTGGTATGTCAGTGGAACAGCCTATTCTTTATCTTCTGTGAGTAAAAATTAGCAGTTGCTTTACTGACCTAAATGGGATTTTGCTGTATCACTGAAGTTTGTCTAAGCTTTGTAATGGGAAGAGAATATATGTCCACATATTGCAGTCACATTTCCTAAATTTGAAGACTGATGAAAACCTCAGGGAAAACAAATTATCCTATGTTAATTTAAGTGTCTCTCTTTCACCCATAAGAGGTTTCTTATTCTGCCTTGCAGATATCATAAAGTGGTAGTGCAGATTTTCATAAAATGAGCCTTCCCCACCCTCCACCCATGCAATTCCTTGCAGCTGAGTGGGGACATGGCTGATATCTGAGTTCAGCTATACTAGCTGAGTTTACAGCCTCCAAAAGCAGCTGGGCTGTGATTCTGTGGGCTGTTCACATTGCTGCCACCCAGCGAGGGGCTGTCTGTACTTGAATCTGAAGTCTCTTGTGGTATAGCTGCTCTGGTAGATGCAGCTGTGTAGTGTCTCGTCCACACAAGGCTCACTGCTGCCCCTCTATATGGTAAGGTCATTTGACTTCAAATTCATGAGAACAGCATGGATTTGCTAATTATATTGTTGATACAGGCCCATCTAATTTTGGCTGCAAGGTAGCACAAGTAGTCCAGGTGACAAATTTTTGCACTCAGTAACTGCTGGCACAAAGGCAGTGGTGTGAGCATCTGAGGATGGTGACCTGCTCAGCAAACACAGCTTTTCATTGCAGCTCTCTTCCCTGCTTCAGACATGACTGCCAAATGGCATTTTTGTTGGCAAAGATGTAAAACCTGCATTCACAAATCATTCTTCCTAACATTTGGCAGAGAGGTTCCTATCCTAAGAAAAGAGATGTTTTGAATTCGGGTGTTATTTTTCATTCTCAATTAGGTTGTCTTTTGTGGAAGCCTTTATAACTATGGCAGAAGAATTCCCCTGCCTCTCCCAGACAACTGTTTCATCTCCACTACAGAGCTGCTTTGCATAGCCACAGAAGCATCAGTGTGTTACAGAAATGCACCCACAGATTGCATCATTACTTTAAAGCAATGCAAATTAATTAAACTGTAGAAAGGAAAAGCTTGAAAGACATGTGACTGCAGACTGCAATTAGAAAATAACTCTGTGCCCTTGGTGAGCTATTCACTAGCCCGTGCAGGGCTCCAGGGTCAGGCACAGGGCACATCCAGCCCAGTCATCCGTCCCTGATGCTGAGCCAGTTCCTGCTTCAGAACTGTGTATGGGAATCCTGCTGTGGGTACAAGTGGGGTCACCTGTTCACCCACATGTGGTTCTACAATTAATATCAGAAATGAACTGATGTGCTGAAGTGTGAGTACTAGTATCCCTTTTCTTTCATCGTATCACAGGCTGTTCTTCGTAAACCCATGAATGCACAGTTTTCTTTTTGACCCATGAAATTTTTTTGGCCTCTTTATCATCCAGTGACAACATTTAGGGAAATTAATCATCTTTGCAAGCACAGTTGTCTGCTTAAAAAAAAAAAAAAAAAAAAAAAGGACTAATTTAATCCCCTGCAGGATAATTGCCCTATAATTGCCCTATTGAGTAATGGGTCAGGGAGACAGAAATTCCTTCTCCCTCTTCACCCATGTCAGGGACAAAAAACACAACAACCAGTAGAGTAACTGTAATTTTTGTTATATTAGCCTCGCACATACATCTACAGGAAGAAGTCCCACTCAACAAGTATGCCACTGGAAGAAGAACAGCTAGCAACAGAAGCAACTCTGCCATGTCTCAGGTGCCTCTTCAATGTACAGGATTTGCAAGAAAAAAATAGGAAGGAGCTGAGTTGCAGTAACACGGGTGGGATGTGAGGAGCGGAGCAATCTTTCAGAAGAGGCAGAGGTTGTCATGCTTGCTCATGAACTCCTGCAGGTGAGCACAGGCTTGCCGGTGCAGGGTGGTGCGGCACTCGCTGTCATCTGGAATTTTCTCTACCCAGGCTTGGGAGTCAAGGAAGTACTGCATCCTGAGTGCAAGAGGGAGGGATAAATGAGGTCAGTTATCACTGCTGACATGGAGCAACTAGAAAGCATAAACCTTGTGAGGCTGCCTCCCTCCACCGCGGTGCACTTAATTTAAGTGCACTTAACTTAAGCACTCGTATTGGTGGGACCTTTTAAGATTTTAGGAAGTGGCACTTACAATTTGGTTGACTGTGGTCTCCCTCCTTGAAGTTTCAAAGGCACTACCTTTCTCCACTTTTGTGCAGGGAAATCAAACATTTAAGATGTCTTCCTCACTAAAAGCTTAATAGAGGCAGACTAAATTCCTCCTCAGATAAATTCCCTTTTTCTTCACTCAAGTGTGAAAATGAGAAAGGAGAATAATGAGCTGCACTCACGACGTAGAAAACTTTGAGGGCTCCTTTTAGACATAGTCTCTAGTTTTGGGTGGCTCAGCTGTTCCTCACAGTTGCCCTTTTGATTATGGAGTGGTACACCACATTTTAGTAAAGGCAGCGGAGTTAGTCCCTGAGAAATCTGTCCCTCCTTTTGCTTTCTGGAGGCATTTTAATAGTTTGAGTACCATTTTGATTCGTGATAGCACTCTTGTGGCTCAGGAACTATGCACTTACTTGTCATTGCAATCAACAGTTTGCCCATCTTTCCCCATGAGAAGGTATCGTTTGCCAGGTACCATGTTTAGCCTGCAAGTGGAGCGTTTTAGGAACTGTCGGTGGGCACCCACTTGGATGCTTTCATCAGCAGCTGTGACATGAGAAGAGAAAAATCCATAAAATTTCATGATAAAGAGCAGAACTATAGCCCACAGGACACAAACCTTTGTGAGTATTTACTCCATTGCTAAGCCAAGATTATATCTCATTTGGGAGTAAATGGCCATGCTGTAGTAAGACATACTAACATTACCCAGCTAAAAGCAAGTCATTTTTTTCTTTGCTGGATGTCTTAAGCTCCTTAATAGTTATTGAAGCAGCTTTTGCTATAGAGATCTTTCAAATCTTATTGGGTTTCTTTAAATCTTAGAGATTGAAAAAAAAAAGTCAAAAGAAAAAAGAAAACATACTATATTTCAGATTGCTCAGGTTTATAGTGGTCTTAAAAGCTAGCAAACTAAATTCAAGTGACTTGTGGTTCAACAATGCAGCAGGTAGTTTTAAAAACTCACACTACTTAATGTGCTGAATTTCACTGATTTAACCCCTGTGCTGTTCCTCCTGAAGCTGTTCTATAGGACATGTACTTAGAGATCTCCACATTAAAATGCCTTAGAAGATTGTGGTCTGGATTCTGGCCCAGATGATTATTCTTTCAAGAGCTGCACAGCCCATTAGTGCAATGACACGAGAGCTGGAAAGATACTTATTCAACAAGCTAACATAGGTCATGAGGATACTGCATTTTTTGGCTAGAATACCAGCTTACAAAGTCCTTACAAAGTTCCCAAAGTTTTTTGAAAAACAAAACAAAACAAAATAAACAAAAAGAAGCAGATAACATCAGTACATTAATTTAGAATCATAGAATCATTAGGGTTGGAAGAGGCCTTCAAGATCATCTGGTCCAACCGTCACCCTACTGCCAATGTCACCCACTAAACCATCTCCCTAAGCACCACATGCAACCTTTCCTTGAACACTCCCAGGGACGGTGACTCTACCACCTCCCTGGGCAACCTGTCCCAGTGCCTGACTATTTCCCACATTCTCTCTAACCATAATGCAAAGCATCATGCACAATGGTGGTGACCAATCCAACGACAAAACAGATTAGATTGCAGGTAAAACAGAATCACAGAATCACAGAATTTCTAGGTTGGAAGAGACCTCAAGATCATCGAGTCCAACCTCTGACCTAACGCTAGCAGTCCCCACTAAACCATGTCCCTAAGCTCTACATCTAAACGTCTTTTGAAGACTTCCAGGGATGGTGACTCCACCACTTCCCTGGGCACCCTGTTCCAATGCCTCACAACCCTTTCAGTGAAGAAGTTCTTCCTAACATCTAACCTAAAACTCCCCTGGCTCAACTTAAGCCCATTCCCCCTCGTCCTGTCACCAGGCACGTGGGAGAACAGACCAACCCCCACCTCGCTACAGCCTCCCTTGAGGTACCTATAGAGAGCGATAAGGTCGCCCCTGAGCCTCCTCTTCTCCAGGCTGAACAAGCCCAGCTCCCTCAGCCGCTCCTCGTAGGACTTGTTCTCCAGGCCCCTCACCAGCTTCGTCGCCCTTCTCTGCACCCGCTCAAGCACCTCGATGTCCTTCTTGTAGCGAGGGGCCCAAAACTGAACACAGTACTCGAGGTGCGGCCTCACCAGAGCTGAGTACAGGGGGACGATCACCTCCCTAGCCCTGCTGGTCACACTGTTCCTGATACAAGCCAGGATGATGTTGGCCTTCTTGGCCACCTGAGCGCACTGCTGGCTCATATTCAGCAGACTATCCACCATCACTCCCAGGTCCTTCTCTGCCTGGCAGCTCTCCAACCATTCCTCTCCCAGCCTGTAGCTCTGCTTGGGGTTATTGCGCCCCAGGTGCAGGACCCGGCACTTGGCCTTGTTGAACTTCATGCAGTTGACCTCAGCCCATCGGTGCAGCCTATCCAGATCCTCCTGCAGAGCTTTCCTACCCTCAAGCAGATCGACACATGCGCATAGCTTGGTGTCATCTGCAAACTTACTGAGGGTGCACTCAATGCCCTCGTCCAGATCATCGATGCAGATATTAAAGAGGACTGGCCCCAGCACCGAACACTATCATCTATCAGCTAACAAACTTGTGCAGCCTCCTCTATCCAAAGTATTGTATTACAGGTATGAAAAGTTTAGTATTCAAAATGAAATCCTAGGAAGAGAATAAAACCCTGAAGAATAAAAAATATTTTAACACTAATAAGATTTCAGAGAATTTGACATAGAGCATTGAACTGTGAAACCTAGCACTAAGAATCATATCAATTTCCTAGTTAAAACTTGAATTAATTTTACATATGGTACTTATAGGCCAGAGAAAAGTCAGTTTTCAGTACTGTATGCTGTTTTACATTTGCATATTTCCAAAGAATAATTCAGTACTGTAGATTTTCTCATATTATGATCTTTCTGTTGTTCCTGTGCTACATGGCATACTGAATTTTCATTTTGTTCAAAGACCATAAAGGGATGCAAAGACGGATCAGAAATACTTGAGAAAATTATAATGTTTTGCCTCGGGTTCATTGTGTTTAAATTACCATGGTACTTCTCATTTTGTTTGCTTCACAAATGTCCTGACAGAATTCAGACTCTGAGGATCGTAGGCCTTTGAGCTGTTACTTTAACAGTTATGTAATTTGCAATTTTCAATCTCCAATTTAAAAACAAATAAACAAAAACTTTCCAAGCAGAATGTATGGAAAAATTACTTCAAGCTTTAGAAAGCATAATGGTAAACAAACAAACAAACAAACAAAAAACTAGAAAAAAAGAAAAAAAAAGATTCTGTGCTGTTGTGTATTTGCCATACTGTTCCCATAAAGGACTCAAAGGAAAGCATAAACATTAGTAATCTAAAACACATGCAGTTATTCTTTTAATAATCAAAATAATCCAGGGAGTGCTCCTTCTCTTTTGCTGACTCCAAAACACAAATGAGTTTTTCCATCTCTCTTCTAAAGCAACTTTTATCTGCAAGGATTCTTACTAAAATAATGCCCAGAGTCCAGAAAATGAGAATTCATGTGCTAATTCTCATCTGCCCTTGATGATGGCAACAAAGACAAGCCTCACTCAAAACAGTCAAAGAAAATACAGAATATAACAATTCTAATTCAGTGATGAGCTGATTTGGACACAACATCTTGCTTTTCCTTCATCATCATGGCTTAATGCCACTTCCCAGTCTTTCCCAACCCTGCTGAAAATCTTCATAACCCACTGATGCTCATAAGCTGCCTCATACCACACAAACCAAGGAGTATTTTAAAGAAGAAAGTGGGAATGTGAGAAGTCACCTCTTCTGTTCAATTTCAGATTCAAAGGAAATCTCTTTCAAGTGTCAAGAAGGAAAATCTTTCCAGCACTTGCCCATGAGTTGCAAGAACAAATGCAGTGAGACCCAGAACTCTAAGTGCTTTAGAGTCTGTAGGTATTGCAGGGGGATTAATTAAATTTTCCATCATGGTATTGTAAACTCCCCAAACCAGTGTTTTGATCACTAAATTATATTATGATGTCCCTGCATATGGAAAGCCCTGGGTATCACCAATGCTATCTCTGGACACATGAAGTATGGACCTGGTTTTCTGATAGTAACTGGATGTGGTGCACAGATCACATTGTGTGCTGTAAAGGACTGGATGATATCACCAACCCTCTGGGCAAAGATCAAGGAAGTGAAATAATAATTCTGTTCAAGGCAGTGAAGATTTTGAAACATTTAAAGTTGTTCTTTAAAGACAGTCTCTGTCTGCCAAACTCAAAACTGACAACCACATGATGGCTTGGTGGAATGAAGTCTGAGAAATCATCTGACAGCCTCCCCAGAAATAGTTTTGAAGAATATCAGTGTTCACTGATGATGCTGATAAAGTAGCATTCACACAGAGACAGCTGGGAAGGCACGTCTCCAAAAGGACATTTTCTGAGAGCTGTGTAAATATTTACACTGCAACCTAAGAAATGAAGAGAAAGGCTGCTTCTTTTGTTATCTCAATTATTAAATCAATGTCCTGGAGGTTTTTCTGTGTTCATTGGTTTCAAGTCATCCAATACTGGCAAGTTGCTGTGGACAAGTCTTAGCCTGTTCTGCGAGGGTTGCAAGTGCTTAGTGATCAACTGAGTAACAAACTGAGTACTTCAAGCATTCATCCCATATCAAAACAGAAGCTACTGGGTACTTCTACAGTAGAAAAAAATGTGGATCAGCAGTCTACAGAGTGAAATAGTTGATGTAAAGGACATAATATGCACATGTTTCTTGGAGGGTTTACTTTAGACTAGCTCCAATTTGGAGCCAGGGACTGAATGCAGCTGTAATGTATCTTCTCGATTAGTTTCATTTGAAAGGAGTGAAGGTCACGTGCTCTGGGATTGCTGCACAATGTGAACCAAAGCAACCTTGGAGTTTTTCAAGAAATCAGTCTACTTTCAGGCTTAATGTATAAATATATTTGATTGTACTTCTGGCAGCAAGAGAAGACACCTGTATGACTACTGCTGGTTAGCATTTAATCAACATTTTCCTAAAGGTGAACTAAAGGAGCCAAACATTTTGATACTTACAGGCTTTAAGGATTCTCTCAATTTTGACCTCATAATAATCAAAAACATTCTTCTGTGTACTGTTGAGAAGCTCCACCTCATACACTGCAACAGACAACAACTTTGTGAGTCTGGGTAGAAACATGAAGTTACATACAGAACTGAAAAATAGGTATGCTTTCACCAGATGTCAATGTGGAGGTCAGTATATCATCTATTCACAAACCATAAGATCATAAAAGACAACAAGATAGTTATGCTGTGTATCTAATATACTTTTAGAAAGGCAGCTACAAATCATCAACCTCTAGACTTGTATTCCCTTCGCATATATACTTTTTAGAATAAGATAGTTTGTGATTCAGTTCTCACTTTTTTTCCCCATCCTTCCGATCATATCTAAGTCACCAAAGCTGCTGAAACAGTTTTCCTTCAGTAGCGTTTCTAACTTTCCACTCAAAGAAGAGGCCAGAAAGGTAAATTAACCAAAGAGAAAATATTCACCTAACTCTGTAAAAGGAGCTGCTAAACTATGGCATGTTGACTGTAAAAACTACTCTCTATCTCCATTCTGAAACATTACAGATCATGGGGTCAATGATATCCCCACCACTGGTCTTTTCTAAACCCTGCAATGCAATGTTATCTACTTTTCCTTCTTCAACATACCACTACAGCTATCAGACGTCTTTACTTTTCCCCTTCACCCCTGGATGGCTTTACTTCATCTTCTCAGCCCCCAGGCCAGATGCAGAAACTCTACTCATTTCAGGAAAGGTCTAGGCATACAAGGCTTCAAATTTATTCATATTTTTTTTTGAAATTAATTGTTTTTAAAACACATCAACAATTGTCTTTCATGCCTTACCATAATCTGCAATAGGCTGGTAGCACACAAAATTAAAACGTGAGTTTTCTGTTACAGTTTTACTGAAAGTAGATTTTTGTCTTGGGCAGGGACCTAGAATGAGGAAAATAAATGTATCTGTCTCTCCAGGTATGGATATTTAGATAGATACAGCATACAATCACTCATCCACTCAACATTACAACAGAGAACAAAATAAAACAGCAGAATTACTTTGTTAGAAGTGTGATGGAGTGCTTTTTTTTTATGTACATATACATATGGTTATATATATCACATGAAACTATCAAAACAATCATATCTTCAGAACAAAAGTTTTCAGTTTGGTACCAAGCATACTAGAGGACACTTTGTGTCCTGTGTAATGCGTTAGGCTAAACGTACTGGTCCTTTCTGGGCATAACAATTCTCATGTTAATGTTTCTTTTAAATTGGCATGTTCAGTCATTCCTTACCTTCTGCACACTGGCAAGCATTGGCCTGACACACCTTCGAAAGCATGGCGCTGTGCTGGGGAGCATTGTAGAAGACACTGCACTTTCTGTCTGTGGAAAAGAAATAAAATGTATTGGCTTATATATCTCAGGTGGAAGAGCCTAAGCAGTAGGCTCTAACATTTGCAGCCCAGCTTTTCCCTGGTCCAGACAAATCAGAGCACTAAAGGATGAGATGTACCTTGTACCACAAAGACCTGTAGCCTAAACACCTACAGTAGAGGGATCACCTTGACTTTCAGCTGGACAAGAATCTGGGCTGCTGTTTCTGTTGTTGTTTTTTTTTGTTTTGTTTTGTTTTTTTTTTTTAAGTTGTGCTTTTGCCCCCCACCCTCCTCCACCCCACACCCCTTTCTTTTTCTTTTCTCTGAAAAACATCCATCTTAAAAAATCACCTTTGGCAATAGTGCAGCAATAAGCACTGCACTGTATCAGAGGAAGGAGATTAGATTACCAGTTTTAAACCAGTTAATAGGTTAAACCTAGTATCTATAGCCATCAGACCAAAAAGTCAGCATGAACAAATTTTAAGCAGTGTAAACTGTCAGGAATTCCTCAGCTTCAGGCAAAGCAGAGGTTTGATCTAATTTTCAAATATTGTTTTTATGATTCTGGCAAATGGGGATGATTTGCATTTAATCTTCTCTGAATGGGGAATGAGACTGGTTGCCCAGGAAGCACAATACATAAGCCAAACCTCTGAGGCTGCCTATCTTACATGCATAGAAAGCTTGAGCGAAAAGATAACTGAATGTAACATAATTAATAATACCAAGAGAAACGAGATGTCAGGAAACCTTATTTAAAAATCCGTAAGTGTAAAAGTTTCTATTTCCAATCCATTTGCAACAACAGACCCTTCCTTAAAAGATCTCAATTTAGATAATCCTCAACTGTGGTACTAATAATTTCAGACAGGCTATTTTAACTCTCAGCAAAGTCAGAAGGTTTCATGTTTTTAAAAACACTAAAAGGCATTAAAAATACTTTTCAATAGACTGGAGTTTGCTCTTGAGAGTATCTCTTTGGTAAGTTACATCTTTTTTTCTTTGTCTTTACCAGGATTGTAAAAATCATAAAGGATTGCATTTGCTGGCTGAACCAAGCCCATCGGATTAATTTGCTTTGCCCCAAATGTTATACAGTCGGGATCTGGTCCAGTTGTGAGCTGGAGAAAAAAAAAAAATAGATGTGATGAGTAAAATATCTGCTGTCAGTTCCTTACTCATTTATGCCTATACTAGCCACTGAATGCTTGTTTCTGATGGCACTGGTGAGTTAATCCTGATAGCTCTGCCTTCAATTTGAAGAAGCCATTTTCTTCCATGATTTTACTGGGAGATGTTATGAATTATAAAATCATGGGATATCCTGAGTTGGAAGGAACCCACCAGGACCATTGAATCCAACACAGGACTACCTAAAAAGTAAACATATGTGTGAGAGCATTGTTCAAACACTTCTTGAATCTGGCAGGCTCATTTCCATGACCACTGCCCTGGGGAGCCTGTCCAAGTGCCCAACCAACTTCTTGGTGCAGATCCTTTCCCTAACCCCCAGCCTGACCCTCCCCTGTCCCAGCTCCATGCTGTTCCCTCGGGTCCTGTCGCTGTCCCCAGAGAGCAGAGCTCAGCGCCTGCCCCTCCGCTCCCCTCGTGAGGGAGCTGCAGGCCACCATGAGGCCTCCCCTCAGCCTGCTCTGCTCGGGGCTGAGCAAACCCAGGGACCTCAGCCACTCCTCTGGGCACTCTCAGATAGCTTTGTGCCCTCCTTATACCGTGGCACCCAGAGCTGCACACAGTGCTGGAGGTGAGGCCGCCCAGCGCAGAGCAGAGCAGGACAATCCCTTCCCTTGCCTGGCTGGCAGTGCTGGGCCTGATGCACCCCAGGGTACAGTTGGCCCTCCTGGCTGCCATACAATCATACCTGATTTGGAAGGGACCCACCAGGATCATTGAGTGTAGTAGGATGGAGTCATAATCCGAAACATAAGGCAGTATACACAGAAACTAGGCGGTTTGAAGATCACATCTGTTTGTTACTGAATGGCTCTTGATCCAGAAATATTGAACTTTACATGCCAGTCAAATTTTCAGAACCACCAAATAATGCTTCATTAATTTTGGATGAAGGCAACTCTTCTGGCTAGAGAGGAGTTCTCATTTTGGGGACTGAAGCCCAAACCTGAAACACAGACTATATCATCCATAACATGGAAATGGAGGGGATGAAGGTGCATCTTTCCCTTTCCTACTCCCTATGAACTGAACTATTGAATAATAATACATGGCAAAAGTCACGGGAAGGTAATGCAGTGTGAAAAACAATGATGGTAAGGTTTAAAAACAAAGCAAAACAAAACTGAAATAGTGAAACAGAAAACCATTGGATTTGTTTACCTCACCAAAGTAGAGTAAAACCTTTCCTTCCTTATACTCAAAGTGCTGAATGTATTTGTCTGAAGATGTTACCAACTGCAGGAAAACAACAAAGAAACAATATCAGAACAAAAACCTAACAGAACAGTAGCACCATTGCTATCATCCTCTGTATTCTGTTTTGCTTTGTTCAAGTGTTTGTTTTATTCTGCCTTCTTTCTTCTACCCTAAAAGAAACAGTACCTGAAAGCAGAAACCTGGACAAACCTCCATCAAACCAGCATGTCCCAGAAAAAAAAAAAAAAACACCTCTAGCTGCCTTCACAGAGAGATATGCTTCATTTCCCTCCTTCTGAAAGACATTTTTAACATCCCTCCTGTAAGCACAGGAGACACCATGCTGATGTGCTGTATGAGATTATTGCTAGTGGGGATGGCAATATGTGTAAAGACAGGAAAATATTTAAATGCCATCCAAAGACATGCCCTAATTTCTACTTCACAGAAATAAAGGCTGAACTCTGCTCATCACATTTTCATGCTCATCACATTTTCAAAACAAGAATATCCAAAATCTGTTTTACTCTGATTATTCCATGGACTTTGGAAATATTTATGAAGACAAAACATATATAGAAAAGGCTATAAAGGATTCCACAAAAAATGCGTTTCTCACCTGTTCAAGTTCCTTTGTGTCAGGCTCCAAGCCACTCAGCAGAGAGAGATCGACCAGGGACATCTTTGGTGGATTGGAACCTGTGGACCTTTATAAGGAATACCAGCAACAGTGAACATCTGCACAGAACTGCCAGCTTTGTTTGGAAAGTTTAGTTCTTCAGGTTTGCTAAGTGTGAGACAAAAATCCAGTCTGAAGTTGATTTTTATTTTTGCCTCATTAAGAGTCATGAGGCAAAATTACTCACCTAAACTAGTCAAATGGTCATACAAAACACGTCTCTCACCTAGGCTTTTTTTTTTTTTTTTTTTTTTTTTTTTAATAGCTGATAGACAGAAACAATCACCTTCAAAGTACTGTTTATCCCACCATAAAAATACGGTTGAAGAAAGACAGGGAAGGTAAACAGCACTTGTAATGTGTCTGTTTTTCATTATGTAAAGAGAGGAGGAGCTAGGAAAGTGGCTTGTTAAATTTCTTATAAGTTAAATTTATACTGCTCTTACTCTTCAAAGTCAAAATCTTATTTTAAGCCTTGCCCTAGCACTCAGTATCTCTTTCTGAACCGTGGATTTGATAGCTGATAGATGTTTTAGATGTTTCATAGTGACTAATGGGGAAAATAATGCTTCAACCAGCAGACAATTCACTGAATGCACGGTTAACCAAGAAGAGAGAAGCTTGGGAATTGGAGTAATTCCAGTCCTGCCCTGTCTGGGGAAGTTCTCGTCACTGTCTAGGAAGAGGGATAAAAAAAACTGCTTCTGAGGCTCTGACAAAAGTCAATGGAAAAGCTAAATTCTCCTGGTGAACAAAATGTTCCACCACTCTGCTCCTCTCTAGAAGGGGAACTCAGGGCAGATACCACTTTGGGCTTCTGCAAACCCTGCCAAACTGTGAGAGGGAGCATGTTCCAGTCTTACTCTGCACTGGAGAATTTCTTTCCAAAGAGTTCTTTCCTGAGTTTGGAGAATTTCTTTCCTTGCCTTCTCTTGACTTCCATACCAACAGGATACCACTTCTGCCTTCTCTCCTCCCTCACATAGTAGTAGATATCTTTTCTTTTTTATGAGGCAAGAGTGCAACCATGAAGGAAATAATAGCATCTCTCTCAAAAACCAACCAACCAAACAACAACAACAACAACAACAACAAAACCCTCTGTAAATGTATTATTATTGTTTTCCAATTGTATCTACTTTATTAATCACAGAATGGTTGAGGTGGGAAGGGACCACTAGAAGTCATCTCATCTGACCCCCTTGCTCAAGCAGGGACATCTATAGCAAGTTGCCCAGGACCATATCCATATGACTTTTAAAGACCTCCAAGAAAGGAGACTCCACAACCTCTTTGGAAAACCTATTCCAGTGCTTTATCACGTACACAGTAGAGAAATGCTTCTTGAAGTTTAGATGGAAACTGTGCCAGGTGACAGGACGAGGGGGAATGGGCTTAAGTTGTGCCAGGGGAGTTTTAGGTTGGATCTTAGGAAGAACTTCTTTACCGAAAGGGTTGTTAGACATTGGAACAGGCTGCCCAGGGAAGTGGTGGAGTCACCATCCCTGGAAGTCTTTAAAAGACGTTTAGATGTAGAGCTTAGGGATATGGTTTGGTGGGGACTGTTAGTGTTAGGTCAGAGGTTGGACTAGGTGATCTTGGAGGTCTCTTCCAACCTAGAAAATTCTGTGATTCTGTGATTTTGTGCCCATTGCCTCTTGACCTGTCACTGGGCATCACTGAAAAGAGCCTGACTCTCTTCTCATAATAAATGGCTTCTTTCAAATGATTAGGTAGCCAGAAAATTCAGAGTCTCCCCAGAGAACGAGTCATCATCAGTGAGTCTGTCGAGGCATAAACTGCAATGGGTGTTTGAGGTCTACATAAACTCTCTAACCCTACACATTGTATGGAAACTGGAATTGAGGATGTAGATTCACCACGCATGTGTACCTGCCAGGTTGCCAGGTGGAATGCTGAGCTCATGAATATGAAGAGGGCAACCAAGAAAAACTGCAAATAAAAATGAATATATCTCTTAACGAAGGCTTGATCTCCAAACCACCTACCTGACACAGACTTTGTATTGCAGAGATTCTTCTGTACTGGGAGAGACCACATCCCTTTTTGTTCTGCTGCGGATATCAAACCAGTCTATTTTAGACAGGGGCTCATCATATGTACTGTCGTCTGCAGCAGGAGAGTCTTCATAATTATAGTATTCCTCAGAGTATATAGAATCTGGAGGTGATAAACACAATAAGCCGTGCATATATTTGACTGAGGAACTGCTAATTTGATTCCTTTTTGTATAATGATAAATACAAGTGGGCAGTCATGCCATCTCCATGGGCTTTATAAAAGTTTGTGGTACACCGTCTCAGTATTTCTAATCAGTCCAAAGTTAAAATATGAGGGATAATTATAGTAAGAACAAGCAGATCTAGCTAAGAATGGAGTTTGGGCCATACATTTATATATAAACTACAATCCCTGTCTCAAAAGTTTACCTATTCAAACAGAAAAAAAAAAATGCAGACATAGGCAGAGGGGATGATTCTACACTTCAGGGAAAGGAAAATATAGCCTTGCTCATATGAAAATGTCTAAAACAGACCTGCCCCAAAGAATATTTTAAGGCCACTTGGTAGGTCTCCAGGTAGGTCTGAACTTTCCCTGCATGGCAGCCAGGAACACCATGATGGGAGTTTATCCCCCCTCTCCTCCCAGCAACAGAAGAGTTACTGATAGTACCAATGTATCTATTAGGTACCCTCTGCACTCACAGTCACTCAGAGAGCTATTTAACTATTCAAATTTATTCCCACTCTCTGAGTCTGGAAAACCATTCATTATTATTATCACTTGGTCAAACACATCACCTTTGATACTCAACCACATCTCTTTTCACTCACCAGCATACTTAACCCTCCCTTCCATTTCCACCGTCAAAATCAGGTCATTACATATGTTGTTTTTCACCTCAGATGACCAGTACATTTTCAAGACCTAAGACAAAAGCATGACCATCAAACCCATTAAAAAATCTTTAAATGACAAGGGATTTACTCATCCAGGACTTCAGCAAATGTTGATGAGACATGGGAATGTGGAGTGTCTCATAGGCACAGACTAGACACAGGGGAGGTCCATGTGCAAACCCCAAATGGCCAGGGACCTTTGACACAACTCCCCATCCACACCACAAAACATTCTTTGAAACTCCAGCCACCTCTATTTGCAGTATTTTCTAATTAACTTTTCATGTATTTCATGGTGTTAAATATAGGCAACAGTAAATGTTTATCAGTGCAGATGGTAGGCCATGAATTTTAGAAGTTTGGTGGTAGGAGAAGAAAGGTTGAAGCCATGGGAAGTAATTTTTCACTTGGTTTTCAAAACAGGAATTAAAGAAGTCCAGTTGGACTTTTAATTTCTGATTTATGGCTTACACTCATTGTCCCGTTTCCTCTGCCTTGTACAGACACTTGAAGTTTTCTCCCAAGATCAAACTGCAAGCAAAAGCAAAATGTAGAGATTTAGTGTGCGCTCAGCATCTGATGTATTACTTTCCTGTGATCTTAATAGCCTTCTATGGCTTTTCCCCTCAAAATTGAGACATGGGAAATATATTGCTATGGAAGGGGTTGTGAGACCCCAAGCCTAATGTGATTTTTAATGTGCTGGGCTGGAGCATCTTATTCTGCTATTCTGGGGCCCAGGAGACAAATTTTTCCTGACTTCACTTTCCTTTTTGTAGCCAGGATTTGACATTTCCACAGGTCCAATCGCACTGAATAGCAGAATATTTCCCTGCTCCCTTCTTCACTCCTTAGCAAGATTTTGAATGGGATCCTGGCTCCTTGCCACTATTGGGGAATGTTCACATCACCAAAGTTCTTGAAGGAGCAGTGCAGGGCCTCTAAATTTTCCTGATAAGCAGCTGTTGATTTTTTTTTTCTCTCTCTAAAAATATTATGTGGTTGTTTTACAGATTAAATTGTTGAAAACCAGCATGACTCATCTATCACGATTGTTTAACATGAGAAAAACTATGCCAAGTAGCCCAATGTTTCTCCTGTTTGAGGAAAAAAAAAAAAAATCTTGGAACGATGAATGGTTGTGTACCTCTAGCTCCTTCTGAATTCCATCATCACTACCAGTCAAAACAATAGTGTAGTCTTTTTGTCTTCCAGGTGTTCCCAGTTTTACAGTTAGATTGGTAGAACCAGTATCTAGTGCCTGTATGCTGTATGCTGACATTGCTTCCAGGGCCACCACTGTGTCCTAGGTGAGACAGAAATAAAAATAAAAGTAAAAATCATAACAGGTTATTTCAACAGTACATAAGGTTGCTTAGTTACCTGAAGCTATTCTTCAGTTCTACCCTTTTTGCTGATTTGAAGTTCTCCTCTATCTGTCTGTTCCCATCTGCACAGACTATTCTTTTTTTTTCACTACCCATCTTCTTCTTTTGTCATTAAAATCCCCAAAACACTGCAGGTCTGATCCTTGACAATTACAAATCTTCATAAAGACAAAGAATCTTTGCCGGCTCATAATACTGTCTATTAAGGGGCCAAAATCTTGGGTGTTTCATAAACCAAAGTTTGCAGAAGTTTAGGATTAATTGTTATGATGCTTTCAAACCTAAATAATAAAGTCATCAGGGATCTACTATTTTCTTCCCACATCCCAAAACGCCATGTGGGCTGATGGTGAAGCACCTGTGTAGAGCAGTATCCACCACCGTAGTTCTTCCTTTCCATCAGCCACGTAGCAATAGGCGTTGCATACTCCAGGTCTCTCAGGAGCAATGCTTGAAGCAATGCGTATGCAGTGGTTTCCACCGAGACTGCATCGTTGCCATTTCCCCAGTAACGCTGCTGCTTTTCTGCAAGAATAACTCAGTTTTGAATCCCCTTGGTAAAAGTCTACACAATTGATATTGCATGCTATAGCACTAAGGAACCACAAGACACAGTTGTTGTCATGAGACCAATGTATTCATAGGGAAGCAGAAATAATGGAAAAGAAAAACATGCCATTTTCAGTTTTGGCTTTTGTAATCATCACAGTCTAATGACCCCATTGTACAGTGATGTCCATGTGATGGAGTGGTAGCACTGTGTTCAGTGGTAACCCAGTGACAAACATATTAATTATCTCTGTAAGTCCCTACACTTAAGTTGTGTCTATTAAACCATAATTTATTTCTCAAAAATTGAGAAACTAATAGCTGGGCAGAGCAGCCATACAACCAACTGACTCAGCATTGATCCCAGCCATAAAATGAAGGGGAAGAAGTGATGTCCATGTGGAGCTGAAACAAAGCACTCAGAACTCAAGGAGAGCTCTGAAGATGGCAAGGGCATCTTTCCTCTTCCTCACAAATTCTAGACTTTTTGCATATGTAGCTACTCTAGCTACTCATTCCCACAACCCACCAAAAGTTTCTGCTTACTGGCTTACACTTATTTTTGTGTGTATGGGGGGGGAGGGGGTGGAGGGGAAGGGAGGGAGGAGGACAGGGTCAGAAAAAAAGATGTGCTTTAGTGGTGTAGAAACTTTGTAAGCAGCAAGGGAAGCAGAAAAGATGATTGTCTATTTACTATGGTTTTGTTCCATCTCCAGTAACAGATAAGATCACAAGCAAAATACACAGTGTTAAATTGTTACTTTGTAGTGATATCAATTACACAAATTACATATATGGTTATGTAATTAAAATACTTAAGTATATTGCACATATACATACACATTTTTATAAAATTAAATGCCCTTCACTTACTTGATTTTGCTTTATTGTTATACCAGAGTGCTCAAAGTCCTTTAATTATGAGGAGTGATTCTAGTTGAATTTTCAAGAATAGTTACTAGTACCTGAATTAAAAACAGAACAGCTCTTTAACTTTTCTTTCACCGACTGGGCTTCACCACCATCAGACTGAACAAGCGTCAGAGCATAAGCAGTGATGGCTGTAGAATAGCAGTTAGTATTCCTTGGAAGTTGCATTTTCATGTAAGCTACAGCTCTTCTAACAGCTTGTACCTGTGAAAACAATAGGATCCATCTGAAAAGCTCATCAAGACTACTAACTGTTAGTGAGTACTAGTACAGTCATTTTTAACACACTTTTAATAATTACTAGTACAGTCATTTTTAACACACTTTTAATAATTTTTGCTTTGTGATTAAAGCCATCAGTGATGGAGTGAGTAGCTCAAAACACCTTGCAACTAATAATAATGCAACAAGTTGCATTAGGCAACTGCACTTTTTCCTGTCTGCAGATGTATTAAACAGACCTTGCCATCCCCAGTACTTTAAGACAGTGGGGTGGACATGCCATTGTGAAAATGCCTTCAAGGTTATAGATAGGTTTCCTACCACATCAGGTGACTCTTTGTAAATCTGTAGAGTATGTTGCAATGCTATGGTTACAAAGGCTGTTAGTGCCAAATTCTCTTCTGCTGTCCCAATGCCACCCTGGAAGATGAAACATGAAAAGGAAAAGTAAAACGTACATGTTCTTGCTTATGATTAAGTGTACAAAATTACTTTTAATGAAGATGAGGATCTTGTCAAAACATCTAACCACAAACATGCAGTTTCACCCTTCAATTTTGTTCAACAACTTGTGTCTGTCTAATAGCATATCTTCTACTATGGCAATGTTAAGAGATTGAGAACCCACCACATCCTTCATCTGGTGATAAAAAATGCAATTAACTCAATACTAAAGATTTGCAGTTTTTGTTTGGACTGGTCCTAGCTTCAACTGTTTTTGCTTGTCTGCTACTCCCTATATATTCAAAAGCACTTTAAAACTTTTTTTTCCCTTGTAAAAGCATTTATTCACCATTACGAGATCATTGCCCACTCTTCTTGATAAGCTAAACACAGTAAACACAGTGCCCCCTGTAGCTTTTTTTTTTTTTTTTTTTTTTTTCCCTGAAGATGTGCATTTTCATTTCTTTTCTTCTTTCTGATTATTTTGCTCATGCTTTTCTTTGACAATAGGATCATTATTACCCTTCTGTTTCACTCAGCCCCAAATGTTTACCCTTTGGAGAAGGACAGATTGTTTCTTTGGAGAGACTCATGTCTGTACAAAAGTATTATGAGCAGTTCCTGAAGCAAATGTGAAATAGAAGATAAGTATGCTAGCACAAACAAAGGTTAAAAAGCTTTTTAGCCAGTTCCTGAGATGGTTTTTAACATCATTATATAAGCTGTGGAACTGGCTTTGAGGGTAAAATCCACACTATTGATTTTAATTATATAATTAATATATATATATATTTTTCTTTGTAAGGTCAATGCGAAGATATCTTCATTTTCAATGGTTTCTGGAAGGTTCATATTGTTTTTATACCCTAGATGCATAGAGAGTAACAATTTAGTTTTTCTGGATACTTATAGGAGATGTGTAGGCTAGCATATACTCTTGGAAATTCTGATTAAATATTAAGATTTTTGCTTTTCATGAGAGTCATTAAATAATGAAATAGGTTACCCAGAGAGGATGTGGGATCTCCATCTTTGTAGGTGCTCAAGACTGAGCTGGACATGGCCCTGGGCAACCTGATCTAATTAGACCTCTCCTGAGTGGGGTCTGGACTAGATGACCTCCAGAGGTCCCTTCAAATATAAGTTATGATTGTTTGAATTTATAGCTTTTTGTCAATAAAGAGCATGATTTTTACCAAGCAAAAAGAACTAGTTTTCTACATCCTCTAGAGGTACAGGTCAGCTGTAAAATCACACAAGATGGGATTAAAAGATAAAGGTGGTGACATCCTAGCCATGTTTCTCTGATGGATCTGTTAACAGACTCATTTTACTTTACAGATTTTGTACTTACATTGCAGTGTTGCTTTTTTTTTTTTTTCTTTTAAAAACACGTATTGTTACTCAACATTTCAGAATATTCCTTGTGATCTCTAGCAACCTTAAAGATGTAACAGAATCTTCTTAATACTAATGACTTACCTGCATAGTCCTGTCCAATACTGGATGATGGTCGTGGAATGAACCATCTTCCTGCTGTTGAATAAGCAAGTAGGTAATCGAATTGCGTATATGATTGTCTTCAATACTAATGTATTCTTTGCACCTTGTGAGTACTTTAACAATGAAAGCAGTTAACCTGCACAAAAGAAGATGTTCCAAAGTTATGCTGACATATATTTATAGATGAGTATATTAATGGGAAAAAAACATTCTCAATCTGCATGTAGACTCACATTCAATACAATGTACTCACAATGATAGTGTGAACACTCTGTGGCAAATGCAAAATAATCTGGGGCTCAGTATAATTCTCTTTCATCAAGGACTAAACACTCACAGAGACTTATAAGACTCACTATCCATTGACAAAAGTACATAGGCAACAACACAGTCACCAAATTTTGACCACTACCCCCAATAATTATGCGTTAAATGATAGCAGTGGTATTTTGGGAAAAAAAAAAAAAAAAAAAAAAAAAAAAGCGCATAAAAGAACCAAAGCTGATTATGAAAAATATGCTTACCATACACTACTGGGGGTTGATTTAAATGCTCCATAGGAACCATCATTTTTCTGAAATTCAAGCAGTCTAGTATAACCTGTGGGAACAAGACACCATATAATTGCTCAGAAGATACACATATTTCTTGGCCATTTTTGTACAGCACTTGTATTAACATGGATGTGTTCATCATTGACTAGTGGATGTGTGCATGGAGATGTTCACCTGTACAGCAAAGAGGAAATACCTGTGTCAGCAGATTTTTACACAGAAAAAACGCAACATTTAGACATTATTTTGTTTTGTCTGATTTAACAGAGCAATGAGAACAACCTGACAACTGCAGATTTCTATAGATACATGGCTACCAAGGCACTTTCTGCATGGTGAATCTTGTGAGGCTTATTCCCCATTATTATTCCCCATTCCCCAATTTGCCAAGCTGTTGACTTTATGGTGCATAGAATCAAAAAGCATAGAAAATATCTACCCATGTCAGATGAATGTTTTAAAATCATGAGTTGTTGCCTCTGTTCTACACAACTCATTTTCTACCCCAGTGATGTTCTTCAATAAGAATCAGTAAAAACATAATCTAAAGACTAAATGTTGGTGTTTATATCATTATATGTATGTTATAACAAATAGCAAGTTATAAAAGTAGCAAGACATCATGTCACTTTGGACAATCTTAAGTAAACGGGCAACAACTTCCATTCAGCAAGTATTAGAATGTATTTTTTTAATCTCTTTTTTTACCTTTCTTCTTCAGTAGGCTTTATGCAGTGTGCACACCACTACAATTAGAAAGATCCATGATACCTGATACAATACTGATAGCATTCAAGCTCAGTGTTAGTGCCTGTGAGCTGAGACATCTCCACTTCCAGATGCTGTGGCCCTGGCTTTGGTGTACATTTAACATCATCTTGGGACCACGTCTTGCAATGGACTTTTGAAGAAGCAGCCCGTCAGCTGTCCTCTCCCAAAGTAAACTTCTTCCATTGCTCTGCTCAAGGCTGTTGGAGTTATTCTAGCTCATGTAGTGAATACCCAAGTGTGCAAGAGAGAATGGTAATAGTATGATTACCATTGGGAGTTTCTTTAGTGATACAGCTTTTGCCAAAAACAGACTTCTGTAGCAGAGATGCCTAAATTTGAGCTGGTCATCTGAGTCAATGTCTGTGACCCAGGGGGATAGAAAATAATATTTTTAGAACATGATTCATCTTGGTCTCTTGTGCACATCTGTATTAGTCTGAAATGATTCATGCTCTGCAACTGCCCATTTATGTCTATTTGATCTGAGAAGAGTTACTGTTGATCAGCTCATATTTTACTTTGCACTTCTAAATTAGGCAAGAGAGAGGGTGGACTGTGAATGCCAACACTCTGCAATGTCAGATGCAAGCAGACAACCACCTAAATCCTCCTCACTGATTTTGTTTCTCATGTCCATCTGCAGGTTGTCAGTGGCGTTTCTGCTTGGCTGTGTTAAGACAAGGCTCACTCCTTTTGAGAGCAGCAGTGGTTAATGTGCAATGAAAGGAGATAACAAAGCCAGTATCAGATGGTGTCTGTCTTTTTACTGTGTACCTTTTTCAATCATCTTGATGGCTTCAACCTTACGTTCAGGATTAAAGTTCTTCCACTGCTCGCTGGCATCCAAGTACTCAATAGCATAGACTGTGGGGGCCATCTTCACCATTGTTTGCTCAGCACAACCCGTGGGCACCTTAATAAGTTTCTCAATTCCATTGAGACTAAGACAGTTTTCAACAGAATCACCCATGGGATCTCCTGTTGTAAAAGACATAAGACATTCTATATTTCAAACTGACTGGTATAACATGAATAAATGCAATACTAACCACAGAGTGACACCCCAGCACGCCCTGATTACACAGTTGCCTGTATCTCATTATTAAACAGTTTGCAGCCACTTATGTCTATATGTTGGAGAAGAACAAGGGTGAGCTCCCACGCCCTGGGAAAGCTGGAGACAATGAAGGAGGATGGAAGAGAAAGAGTCCTGAGGCTGTTAGAGGGAGGCAAGCAAGGAGCAGGGGAAAGACTGGTGCCTCAGATTCAGACTAGAAAGGTCTTGTCAAACCAGACTTGATCCTCCCACAGATGGGAAAAAAAAACAACAATAAAAATCATGCCTTAATCATGTCAAGCTTCTGGGGCATTTTTTTTTTTTCCCTCTACAATTTTCTCACTTAATGAGTTTAAGTATGTCCATACTTTAGAACAAGGATTTGAAATGGAATAGTCTTTGCATCAAGGTTGCATTATTGTACAGTTCCTGAGAAAAATAATTGTTATATTTAATAAGAATATTAGATGTTTTTGAAATATGTATGCATGAGCATATGTATGTATAAGATTATTTGATTAAATTAATATACGATTCTTCTCTTCAGAAAAACAGATCTTTCCAGAATTTATACATCAGAGTGTGGCATCCTTATTTCTGAAGAATAAAGAAAATTTCTACAGGGGTCATGAAGTGTGGAGTTACCAAAGAAGGTGAACTCTTCCTTTCTTCTCTGGCCTTCCCAGAAAGTTAGCCTCAGTGCAGTGAGGCAGGATGGACTGCATAAAAGTATTATATCCAATACAAAAGAGAAGGAGTAATTAGAAAGAGGTGAACTACTGGATTAAACTAGGGGCTGTTTTCTTTTGTAACTCTGGCATGTAAGGGAGACCATTTTGATCATGGTAAAAAAAAATAGGAAGGAATGAAGACTTGGTGTTCTGAAATGAACAGCACAAGGTGTGTGTCTCTTCTTACCCACAGAAATTTATTGATGGAAAATAACATTTACCTTTCAGGTTAACAAATACACGACTGTCAGAACCTGGTACCATATTAGATGGTCTGTTCAGATCCAGTGTATGGGACTTAACTACAAAGAAATAATAAATAGTGATCCACATCAAAACTCTTTAAGCATAAAAAAGTACAGTACAATTTTAAAACATACTTTTAATTAAATGTCTTACAGCTGATGAAATTTACAACAGAATTGTTATCAGAAATATTAAATGAAAATTCTGAAAGAAGATGCTTATCTTTCTTAATTTTATTTTTTAATCAACAACATTTTTTACTTTAAAGGAAGACTTTAATTTCCATTCCTTATTTGATTTTTTTAAATCTATGTTAAGTTCCATTACTGAATAAAATAGAGGCCTACTTAATATTTTATAAATGCTACCTATAAACACAGATGTAACACAAATCAATTCCAGACATTTAGAATAAAATTATTTTTCTTTTCTAAGTTTTTTACTTTTTTTTTTTTTTTTTTTTTACTTTTTTTTTTACTATGTTTTGGATGAAGAGTGTTTTTACCTTATGAAATGCTTCATCACAGCTGTCAGATATTCACATCAGGCTTTACAACCCCTATTCCTATCCCAGACCTGATATGTATCTAACCCCTAAGTGTAACTTACCGTCACTATTAATGCAAAAGGTCTGTTCTTCTCTCTCTAATACACCTTCAGCCTGTGTAAATGAAGAAAGAAAAGTCAAAACTTTTGCCACCACTCACACCTGAGATTAAGCTGCAAGACAACCATATCTCTACCTTTTCATTATACCAGCAGATGGCAGAAATAGGTCATTTTGAAGTAAAATTTCTTTCCAGGTAAAAAGGAAGCTTGAAATCAGAATTTCAGTTTCCCAGTTGAAACACTAATGAATTATACTGATTTTTTGTTATTACCGACACATTTCCCTTGATGAAACCAAAGATAAACCAGAAAAATGAAACTTTAAAGTCTATTCTCAGCTTTGTGACTATACAAGTCAATTTCACAGGTGCACTTACTTATATAAACCTTTTTTCTATGAAATCCACTGAGTTCTGAGTTTATCTTGTTAAAACTCAAAAATTTTTCCCTTCTGATTTCCACACATTCATCATTAAAAAGCCTGTATTTTAATAAAGCTTTTTCTACAGACAATTATGTTGTTTTGGTGTACCACTAAATGCTGTGCTTATCTCCAGAACAGTTATGGTCTGTAACAACAGCAAGTCCCCAGCATCCCATGCATTATCTTTGCCCACAAGGTTGCACCTTGGCACTAATGCTGCAGAGATTCATATTCTGCACTTTTTGTGTGGATTGAAAAGGGCTCTCAGTGTCCTACTTCGATTCTGTAATGAGTCTGTGCAGATCAGTGCCAACTTTTGAAAAGTAATTTATTTTTTTAAAAGGCTTAGAAGAGAAGGCTAAAGTTCAATTTTCAAAGTGGAAAAAAAAAAAAAAAAAAAAAAAGAACCAATATATCAAATAATCAATACAATGTCTTTGCTTGCCTGCATGTGTTTTACCTCTGCAATCGTTAAGCTTGGAGACCAATTAACTAGATATACAATAATAGTATTAAACTTTATGTTTAGCAGAAGCTGCTTCTCAAAGTATTCCTAGATGAATATTTTCAATCTTGGCTTCATAAAAGAAAAAGACTGTTTGCAAATGTTGATTAAACAGGTAGAAGTTAAAGATTAAGAAATGTACACTGACTGCAAAGGATGTTGTTGCAATGCTACTGGTAGAAGGATGCCTTTTTGTCTTTCCATGTATACTACTTACAAGCTCACCACAGATTTTCTTCCTCCATTTTTTTTTCTTCCCCCTGTTATAGCTCAGTCTTTGCTGAGAAACAGGTTTCATGAGATTGCTTCCAGCCTTATGTTTCTCGGATATCACTCCCTCCACAAGAGCTCCACACATAGAGAATATTGTATTTGAGGAGCAATATATATTCATGAAGTGTCCACCCTCAACTGGCTCTACTTACCACAACTTTGAGGTTCTTCCTAATACTATCACCGTACCCTGAAGTTTGGTCAAAAGCAGAAATAGTAATTGGAATTTCTCCCACAATCAGAGGAACAACTGAGAAATAGGCTGGTGTTGCAGAGTTCCCCTTAACCAGCAGTTTCAGCTGCACTGACTTCTCTGTGGCCTCTGCAGTGCATAGCCCCTTCACTGCATCCATCGTCACTGTGACCTGCGGGGACAAGGCAAGGCCTGCAGTCAGGGCTGGCGCATCACCGCATGGGGAAATGCTCAGCTCCACCATGTCGAGATAAGAGAGGGAAATGAGAAACAGATATAACACAAGACTTTTGCTTTTGCTTAAAAAGGAAACAGCAATACAGACATTTTGCAAGAGCGAAAGTGATTTCCAATCAGCTCCCCTGAATTTCCTGTACTTGTATTGGCCTTACATGGCACTTTTGGCAGCAGAGGGGCTGCAGAGGTGGCCTCTGTTCTATAAGAACAGTCCAGAGGGTGTCCCATGTCAGATAAAAGCCAGCTCCAGCCAGCTCCAAAGGGACACACTGCTGGCCAGAGCTGAGCCAGTGAGTGATGCTGGTTGTGCCTCTGGGAGAGCAGAATTAATGTGGCCTGGAGGAGGCTGGGGCCCATGGAGAGCCCCCACAGGAGCAGGCCCTGGGCCGGAGTTGCAGCCCATGGAGAGGAGCCCATGCAGGAGCAGGGGGCTGGGGGGAGCTGCCGCCCACCCGTGGGGGACCTGTGCTGGAGCAGTTTGCTCCTGGGGGATGGATGGACCCTGTGGTATGGAGCCGTGTGGGAGCAGTTCTTGAAGAGCTGCTGCCTGTGGACAGCCCCCGCAGGCTCAGTTCAGGAAGGATGGCATCCCGTGGGAGGGACCCCACAGGGAGCAGGGGCAGAGAGGGACCATGAAGGGGCATCGGAGATGAAGCATCAGGGACTGACCACAGCCTCCATTCCCTGTTCTCCTGTGCTGCTTGGGGAGAGGAGGTAGAAGAGGGTGGATGGGGGGAAGGTGTCTTTAGTTTACTTTTAGTTTCTCATTGCTCTAGTCTGTTAGCAATAGGCAATATACATGAATCACCCTATACTGAGTCTGTCTCTGAGATCTATCTATCTATCTATCTATCTATCTATCTATCTATCTATCTATCTATCTATCTATCATCTATCTGTATCACACTAGTTGATGCTAATATTACCTGGAGATCTTCAGGCAGATAGTTGTAAATCACTGCTTTTATTTCCAGCTGTTCATGTCGTTTAACTGAGTATGGTAATCTCAAGGACACAAAAAAGTCTTTGAAAACATCAAAGGTGTGGGGGTCAGCTATGCAAAATCCTGGGATAGAAAAAAAAAAAGCATACTTGTGAATTACACATTTAACATAAGTCAAATAAAAGTGCCTGGAAATATGGACATGGTTCTTAACAGGTAAAAATTGGCAGTGATGTCAGTAGCTTCTGTGAATGAAAAGTGGCCCAGCCTTCCTGCAAAAGCTGAGTTTAAAACATAATGACCTTTCTTCACGCTCTGTAAATAAACTCCATGACCATTACTGAACCCTTGGGTACAGATGGTCAGAACTCACTCCCTCAAAAATTAAAATACAAAGCAGTGTTATCACCACTGCCTTTCTTGTGTAAGATAACAGCTGTGTGGAAAATAAACTAGAAGGTTTAGAGATTTGAAAGAAAAGAAGACTCTTCTGAGTGTTTGGTGCATCTTCCTTTGTAGCTCATTTCATCCTGTTTTTGTAAATATACATCTATCCTTTAAATTCCAGCTTTAATATGACATGAAAGAGAAGAGAAGTAAACATCGTGGTAAAAACCCCTAGTAGCTTTTCAGTATAGACTGTCATACTCTGTCAACTTGACATCTGTTTTGAAAATTACACATTCTTTATTCATCCGCACAGAGTAACCCAATAGAATAGCAATTGTGTACCTTTCTCGGGAGATATGCTTACTGCCTGGACTTCCCAGGTAGTTATAGAGTCAGGAGCGATGTTTGTTACACTAAAAAACACACAAAAAAAAAAGTATTAAGAAGAGTTTATATGTGTAAACATTGCTATTTGCAAAACTTTGAATATTTTAAGGGGAAAAAAATCCCTCAGTTGTTGAGACAACACACTTGCAAATATTCTGAATTCCTCTGTATCAGATAACATATGCAACTGATATTTATATACATTTTACTGTACAAACTTAGGTGTATTCATCTAGTCAGGTAATACAGTACCTATGATTTCCAGGATTTTTCACTTCTTTAAAATTCCACCACCAGCTCTCAGGAAAATAACTGCGTAAGTTGAGAGACATTTCATCAAATACTTCGTCTTGTTCATCAAAGTCTGAAAAACAAAGGTGGGGATTCTCTTCTGAGGGTTTTGGCTGATGACCTTACACTGTCTAGCAGGGCATCTGACAGAGAGAAGGTAGTGTGAAAAGTACTCAGAATGAAAAGACTTCATACGGATTTAATCCTGTACATTAAACAAAACAAAACAAAACAAAAACAAAACAAAATGAAACAAAACAAAAAACCACCAATGACTACAGATTTTCATTGGAAAAAAGAAAAAAAAATAATTATTTCTAAGTTCATTAATTGCATGCTGCCAAACAAGAAAATAGTCACCTACTCCCCTTAACTAATAAGTGGCAAAGATGTTCCCACCATCACATATTTGTGACAGTGAATGAGAAACATGATAGCAGAGATCACTCTGAATGTGGTCATTCTCAATGTGAAGGTTTTTTTTTTTGGTAACAGTAGCAGTGTAGACAACCCTTAGCCCCCTCTTGCCCCCCAGTGAAGGGTCATTTTTTTTAGACAGTTGCATATCACCATTCTTTACATCGTGCCAAGCCCACTCTGACTTTCTTCTTTGCTGCCTCCTTCCTGAGGGCTGTGGCATTTTCACAACAGGTCTTGAAAGCCTCTTTGCAACCAGGGGAGCCAGCAACCTTTGATAGTCTTTGCAGACAAGAAAACCTCATGGGAATTAATTTCATTCCATCTTCACAGCATTTTCGAAGACCAGGGTCTTGATATTTGCTGACTGCAATGTAAATAAAGCCCAGAATTAGTGCTGTGGAAGCAGCAGGAAGTGTTCATTGTGTTCATTCCTGTCATTACTAGCAGTTAATATTAAGTTTATTAATATTGCAACAGTCTACCTGCATCCAGGGACCTACTTTCCATTCTAAAATCAGTCCACAAACACAGGAGCAAAGCATAGGTCCTACACCATCTCAAGTATTCTAGTGTATGCTTCACTTCAAATAGAGACTGTGAATTAAAAATGTCCCCTTGATATGTTGGAATTAGAAGTCATGATAGAAATAGTCAAAGCTGTGTGTTTCAAGCCCTTGTGTCTTCTGTCAAGGAAATACCAAAAATCACCTTTTGGAAATTGGTCTAAAGGAACATTTAAAAAAGAAATAATTTATTGCATATTTTTTAAAATTAGGTCCAATATTGTACTGGCAATTCTCTTACTTGGAACACAAGTACCAAAGCTGGCACAACTTTGAAGCAGAATGTCAAGGAAAAAAAAATGAGGGAGAGGCAATAAAACAACTTCTGTCTATAAAAATAAGTTTGAAAAAATGTAAGGCCAAAACTGATTCCATAGCATGATATCTAGTTGAAGTACTTCACATCTGGGTTTACTATAAGATGTTGAACTAGTTTTCATGCCTATCCAGACTGATCTTTGCCTTTGTTTTTTGGTTTGTTTTGATAGATGATGCATCATGTCACAAGGCATAGTATACACACATATTCTATGTTAAATCACGTAACAAAACAACTGGGACTATGACTATCTTGGTGTCCTTTACTTAGTTTCCCAGCAGATCCCCTCTCCTAATAGCCTTTCAGGAAACCTAGATGAATGAACATACCAATTCCTGAAATTTTCTGCCGGAAATCCAAAGATCTCTTCTGTCTTCCGGTAGCTTGGAGGCACGTGTACCCTGAGAAAGCAGAAGAGAATAGCTTTGTTACGACGCTATGGCAATAATAGCCTGACCATTCAGGTCACTTGTGGAAGGACCCACCTCATTCACAGAAGACCTGCCTTTTGCAGAGGCACCTTACAACCCCAGCCAGCTTTGGCTGATCCCGGGTGAGCTGGGTGCCAAAGGACCATCAGCCAACATCTGGGCTGTCTGAGCTCCCATCACCCAGTGGAAGAAAAGGAAAAGAAAAATCCAGAGGGAAGGTGGTTCTTACAACAACAACATGATAAAATGATTTGATTTTCAAGCTATCAGCCTCACCATATGTACGGTGATTTGTACAAACAACTAAAGCAAAGGGCAGATTTCACTTACCTTCCCGAACCTTGGATTTAATTGTGTCTGATAAAAAGGCCAGACCAACATCAGTAAAAACTTGAGCACTGTCTCTACCACCACCTGCAGAACATCCAAGATCATACGAATTCATTGCATTAAATACCTGCCAAATAAAATAGCATAGATGAATTGCACGCATTTGCAAGAGTATTATTATTATTATTTATATTATAAAATTCTTACTACTTTTGACTTGCAGAAGCAAAACAAACTGGTGGGATGAACTACACTTGGAAAGTGAGATTAAAGCTGAGGAATGTTTTAGTTGGCACAAAATTTCAATTAATGCTTTTTTTTTTTTTTATAATTTATAGTCTCATCTGATGTAGCATGGAAATTCTGACTGCTCATTTTAAATCTAAAATTTCAAGAGAAAACCCTTTTCAAGTTTAACAAAAATTTGATTAAGGATTTAATAACCACTAGTTTCATTTAATCTTCTCATTAGTCATGGAAAATTTTTCTTGACTAGTAGATATGATACTTTCTTCTTAAAGTTTTCTTACTTTTTTGGCTGTAAGTTTATTTTTCTTGTTCAAAATAAAAACTGCTTTATCAATCACAGCTAAGGCAATTGTTCCCGCATGGTCCGTTTCAATCAATAAATTGACGCTGTCTGTTGGTTCATACATCTGATGTTCTGTTCTCACTTTAATCTAAACAGAAAATATTGAAACAAAAATGTCACATTTGTTAATAAAGCACAAACATTCTTTGGGCAAGGAATACTATCAGCTGTGTCTGTCACCAGCATGAGGCTGGGCTACATTTCCATTATGCAGTGTTTCTGCTTGGGATCCTGTCTTCTGAAAGATACCTCCCACTGGTGGACAAAGAGGAAGGTTTAAAGTCTTGTGTGCAGGATATTGGACATTACCTTTCAATGGGACATAAGCACCAATGTGAATTAAAAGTATGTGTAAGGGCTTTGCTGAACCAGGGCTTTCAATATAGCTTTGAAACAACTCTTCATTGTTTTCCAATGGAAACAAAAGTAATTTTGGATGGCTGACAGTTTTCAGCAGTTGAATTTCATGCTCTAGTGAAAAATATTTTTTTTTTTTAAATAAATTTATTTTTTTATTATTATTTTATAATACCAAAAGGAGAAGGAAGGTGAAGAAAAAGCATAGGAGGACTCCTATTTTGTCCACATTTTTTTTTTCTACTGAAAATAATTGTTAAGAAGTGCTTTTGAAGTGCTACAAAATTTCAGAAAAGAATAAAAATAAATAAGTTGAAAATTACTGAAAATTCTTTCTTTCTTTTTTTTTTTTTTTTTTCCTGATAAGTTCACTTTCCTTCATTTGATGAATCATACTGCAGAAAAACAAAGCTCTCAAGGGATTCTATCTCTCAGAGTCCTGCTGGCATTTCCCTGTAGATTTCTATTATCTATGCACATACATAGAGGGATTTACCTCTGTGAAACCATATTTTTCATCTTTTTGAGGCACAGCCTGTCCTATAGAAGAAGATTGTCTCTGATATCATCCCTGGGAGTCTTTCACCTTTTAGCAAGAATCCTGATGATTGTCTTTTTCAATAAAAAATGAAAATGTCCATCATGTTTTTCACTTTTCAGCCCCAGGTCTGCACTCTCTCTGGTGATTTTTATTATCATTTTGGAATACAGAATCAGAAGTTATTTGCTTTGAAAGTACCTTTCCTTCGCAGACGTCCATAACGTCTACCCATACAGAATCAGCAACAATCTCTTGACGGCCCTGGTTTTCAACAAAGTAGTAAGCTAAGAAGCGAAAGGTGGGAACCATCTTCTCAGTGATTTTGAGGTTTATTGCTTTGTTTGAGGAGGGGACTCTTCCCAAAAGCTCAGCTTGTCCCTTTGCCACAACCTGCAAAGTGGAAACAAACGTAAGAAAGTGAATGAGCATAGTGATAACAGAATAGATTGGGCAGTACATGGCATTATATATATATATATATGTGTATATATATATATATATATATATAATGGATATAATTATCTGGGGCCATCTGATGAAATCCTCACAGACCTCATTTAGGGGACCAAAATCTGGGAGAGAGTCTCACCACCAAGTTCCAGTAGTGTCCTCATCACCCTGCCTGCCCAGTGCTATACCTTACAAATGCCCAGAAGCAGCAACTCCAACCCTATGCCGAGCTGCCTAATTAAAACAGTCCCTGCAAACCTAAACGCAACTCCTCGGGATGCAATTATTCCAAAGCATCATGACAACAGCTCCTATT